>NC_139035.1:34524898-35724898 GCF_964662115.1 Mustela nivalis
GACATTTTCACTATATTTATTCTTCCAATCCAGGAGCATGGACAACAGATACTCTTTGATCATCTACTGTGTGCAACTCAGGGGGCTAACTGCTTCCTTTGGGGAAAACATGGCCTCGAGGGGATGGAGTCTGTTCAATGAGATCTTTGGTACTTTGCGAATAACAGAGTGAGCCACAGACCAAAGCTTCTCTTTCCAAAGAATTTGGATGATTCTGAGTCCCTTCCAGATTTTATGGTCTGTTATTTGTTAGGAAGGTGACTTTGTGCATTCTCTTGAGCTCCTGGCAATGCTTTGAAATAGCAACTTATTAGATCATTCAATCTTTTTAAAGAAATTAAACTTTCTAATCACAGAATCATAGGTATATAAAACCACCAAAAGTGAAGCGGCTTTGGTTGGAGTTGAGATAGAATGACTACAGCTTCCTGCTTGGGCTGCTCCTCGCCTCTCTGGGGAACCTTCCTCTTTCCTTTGGGCACTGTAGAACACAGTTTGAAAACCACTATTTTCTTAACTTTCAGGGAGACTTGTAAGTTGAGAAAGTTTCCAAAAGTAAGTAGGGCCTAGATATCTAAAGAAGAATAAATTAGAGCAGAGTACATTGTTCTCAGTCTATGTCCCCACTTTTGTTTCTCTGTTATATTGGTGGAGGTCCATATCACGCGTAGAGTATGGTTCACAGGACCTCAAAATGAGCCGAGGGCCCACGAACCAAGCAAAAGAAGATCACCAGGGGATCTCTCCATGAGCCTTGGGAAGCCGTCTAGACACCTCTCCAATTTAACACTTGACTCCCACGTGATGAGAACAAAGCAGCAAAATGAAATCCCAGCCTTAGTTTTATTGAGAAAATGGCCAGGGAGATATTTATGGGGGTAGCTTGTAGGTATAAGAACAAACACATTTTCTACACTATGAGTTATTTGTGAGGAGGATTGATGTTAACTTCATAATTGTAAACCCCACAGCTCCCAGGACAGATATGTAGTAAAAAATACTTAATAACTATTACTGATAGAATGAAGGAATAAATTAGTTAATTGATAGTATATGTACTGTTGTGTTAAAACATATTATAGAAAATCAGCAAATACAGGTGGTATCAACTCACAGGTTTAGGAGACAATGCATTGTACATTTATAAAATTGGGACCATGGCATATTTATATTTGAATGCCAACACTTCCCATACTGTCTAGCACACAGTAGGCTGTTTCTGATAGGCTGGTGTGATGGTCTTTAGTGATATCCCCTGAATTCTTTTGCTGTCCAGCTTCTAGGCACGTGGTCGGGTGGTACTTTCCAGCCTTGACTAGGGCCATATGGCCAAGTCTGACCAACAAGTTATAGGTGGGAGCAATGTGTCCGTCTGGCTGCTTGTTTAATAGCTAATGAAAGCTTCTCCAGGATTCTTTTTTTCTCCTTCAGAGTGACCAGCATGATCCAGATGTTCCATGTGGCTAGGCCCCAGAGAGAGGATGACAAAGTAAGAACAATATGGGAGAACATCCCTCAGAAAACCATCAATGATTAAGTAGTGTGAGTAAGAAATAAACACTTGTTTAGAGCACTGAGTTAAAAAAAAAATCATAACCTCACTTATCCTAATTGAGATAGTCAGGCTATAATAATAAATAGATCCAAACTCTTAATGGCTTAAAGGCTTAGAAATTTAATTTTTGCTCACTAGTTGTGCCAGATTGGTGAGATACAAGTGGAGGGCACACTGGTCCACACAGTTACTCACAATCCAGGATGATGGCCACTTTGCCTTATCAAACCCGTAGTTTTCATGGGACCTCTCCATCCCAGTCATACCATATTAGAGTCTAGTGACATGGTCACACCTAACTGCAAAGGAGGCAGAAAAATGTATAACTTTGCCTAGAAATAAGAAGTGGATTTGGATAAACAGTTAGCAGTCCCTGAAATATTGGTCCTAAATATGTATTTGTTGAATAATCTGATCCAAGATGCATAAATAAAAGAGAATGTCTACACCAATAAGAGATTTCTTTGAGTTTGCAGACCAGTGAATCAACCTGAGCAAATAGGTATAAAACCACTGATGGTATTATAGTGCCCTTCAAAGTTCCCTATTGCAGCATATAAGTTTCTTCTTTTCTGAGCCCAATTTGTCTTTCCATGAATGCCCTATCACTTAGAGTAA
Source organism: Mustela nivalis (assembly GCF_964662115.1). NCBI lineage: Eukaryota > Metazoa > Chordata > Mammalia > Carnivora > Mustelidae > Mustela > Mustela nivalis. The sequence goes on from NC_139035.1 coordinate 34,527,072, forward strand.
TATTCAAAATAGTTAATAGCATAGGCTCTGACCAGTCAGAGTAGACTTTTCCTAATCAGTCAGGATGGGTGCCAATCACAAATAGCCATTTCTAGGGAACATGCACTTTATCTCTGACTCTAGCTACAGAGACCATATTGTCTAAACCAAAGGTCAGGATCAGAACATGTCATCTAATAAGTGACAAAGTCTAAAAATTAAATCATACATTTATTGAATTTATTCTATTAAGAAAAAAAAAAGAAAGAAACACAGTTACATAATGTTAACTGTCCAGAAAAATCTAGGATGAATACTCACAGTGTTAATACTGGGAACTAGAATCCTCAGAACTCCTCAAACACACACCATGCCATAAGGAAGGTGTAAACAAAAGCTTCTGGAGTGGGCTAGTCAGAGAAGACTTCATAGGACAGGTTGGTTTGGAAAGAAAGCCATATTTGACAATCAGAGATTGGTGATGATGGGGAGGAGTTTCTTTCTTTTCTTTTCTTTTTTTTTTTTTTTAAGATTTTATTTATTTATTTGACAGACACAGAGAGAGAGAGAGATCACAAGTACACAGAGAGGCAGGCAGAGAGAGGAGGAAGCAGGCTCCCCACTGAGCAGAGAGCCTGAAATGGGGTTCAATCCCGGGACTCTGAGATCATGACCTGAGCCGAAAGCAGAGGCTTAACCCACTGAGCCACCCAGGCGCTCCAGGAAGGACTTTCTAAACAGAGATGACAGCATGCAGAACACCTTGTTTTTGCCTTTTTTACAGCATTTATTTGTCTATCATATTCAAATTTTGTGGTTATTAGCCTTATGCATTCTGCTAGATTGCAATATCTTTAAGGACAGGGAAGAACTCTATTCTCTCCATCTTGTGGATGTTTTCTACAAGAACCCTAAAATTACAGGTGTCCAGTAAGTGTCTATTGACTGGATAACAAAGGATAGAATTACTGAACAGTGGATGAAGTGATTTTAAAATACAGTAGCACAGGATTGGTGAGGGGAAATCATACCTGGGAAATCTATACTTTCAGAAGTCAACATTAGGGTTTCATGCACTTAAGGAAGATGAAAACACTTAAAAAAATGAGATCCCAGCTTTTAAAAATAACCACAACTCAAGGATACTTCTCTTCACCACCTATATCTACTTCTGAAACTTCGGTTGCTTGTTGGTTTACATCAGCCTTGGTCTCATGGGCATTTGTCTTCCCAGCCTTTTGCCTACCTTATTGGTCTCCTGGGTAAACTCACCCCCATTCTGTATTCTCTGCAAACTCTAATCTCCTTGTTTTGCTTTTCTTCTCCTTGCTCTTCTTTTATCTGGTCTTTCTACTAATCAGGGTATTTCTGGCTACCACTGACAGCTAGATCTACTCTTCATTCAGCTTGGCCTGACCACCAGATCCTTGTGGTGTTTCTGAACAAATAGCTCGAACTTGGTAAAATAAAATTAAGAGATGCAATTATTTGCATTTTTAGAAAGACTTTGACTAAATTATATGCTAAGTGATTTTTTTTTCTAAAAACACATAATTAAGGAAATCTTTTTTCTTCATAGTGAAAGAACTGGCATAGATCCAGGAATGAAAGGATTGAAATAAATGAGCATTCTGTGATGAAATGTTAATAGTAGGATCACCAAGATATCAGACTCTTGATCATTCTTAGTTAAAAGTTTGGCTAATGAAATAGAAGAGTGAATGTCTAGTGAAATCTCTGAGTTTGCAGATAACAGAGAATTTCTTCATATGGAGGAAAGGAAAAGTCCTGTGATGTACTTGTGAAAAAACATCAGGAAAAACAAGTGCAGGTCAAAAGGTGGAGGCACATTTCCACATGAACAAGAATAAGGCAATGACTTTAGAAAAAAAAAATCCATCTATACTCAAAAGACACTGGGCTCTGAGTGATCATTAGAACTTGATAAGGGGATTCAAGAGACATTGCAACCATTCCCGGAAGAGAGCCTTTGGCCTTCAGGGGCAAGAAGATATTGTAATAAGGCAGAAAACATTGTTGCAGTGTTGTACAAACCATAAATCTTCCACTCTTTGAATCCTGGATACAGCTCAGGCTGTCTAACCTGTCCTCATTTTATAAAAGATGAAACAATACTGCAAAGCTCCAGAGAAAACAACTAAAATTATCAACAGGATGCAATATATGAAAATGAATCAGAAAGATTAGAACCATCTGGAAAGAAAAAAAAATTGAGAGAAGATGTGCTGTGAATTCTTTAAGGGTACAGAGTGTGAAAAAAATGTGTCACATAAAGTATCCACCGACTGTACTGGGTATAGATACAAAGTAGACGCTAACTCTTGAACCTTAAAAAAATAATATTGGAACCAGTAAAAGACTCAGTGTTTGTCAATATTTGATTCTTCCTAAACATTTATGGAACACCTACTATGTGCCAAACACTCAACCGGGCTCTTAAAACACCTAGATGAATAGAATGTGACTTGCCCTTGATGGGAAAGTTACCAGAAGAGAAAGAGAGCTATAGAAAAATAGGCATGATTGCATTATCATAAGTATGTGGTAATAAAAGAAAAGAATCACTGGACTTCACAGCTGAGGTGACATTTGATCTGAGCTTTGAAGAATGAGTAAGATTATGTCATCAGACAAGGTGAACACGATCATTTCAGGCACAGAAAAAAAGCATGAGAAAGCATGGGGATATGAAAATAGTTGGTCTATTACAGGAAGTGGGAAGGAGGGGTGGCAAACTTGCAAATTGGTCTCCAACCCAGGAGGACCCACTGGAATTTTTAAGAAGGGAAATGACACAATCAGATTCACGTTTTAGAAATGTGTTTCGGGCATTTTTTACCATTGTGGGAGTAATGCAGCCTAGAAAAGAAATATGAAAGTTCAAAAGTTTTGATGATTTAATATATAGAAAAGTAAAATAATTCACGTATATCCCAAACCTTTTGAGGTTGACATCACCAGAATGCTAGGACAGACTAACAAACTTCATGGCTTTATCCCCACCAAGCCCCAGCGAGAGCCTGACGAGCACTGAATGTACTGTTCTGCAAACCCTGATCACCTGAAACAAAGCCAGTTTGGGTTGTGCGTGTCCATGAGTATAACAGAAAATAGATGCCTTCCTACAAAGAGAAGCATTGCCCTTTTTTGGCATTAAACTTTTGTGAACCTGAGTGGCTCTGCCAAGCCAGAAGTCATCACCTGTGAGATCGCACATGGATATCAAAAATGCAGCAAATACAAGGGCAACAGAGTTAAGGTTCTTGAAAAAGCATCTACTCTACAACAAAGAGGCTGGAACAATGGTACAGAGTAAAACCATCTGGCTACCAACTCAGGACCATTTTTTAAAATGTAGAACACATTCCTGTATTTAGGATGGAACGTAATGGATCCTAGGTGTGTTGTTGCTAGTGTTTTCTGGAATGGGTGGAACTCCTTCCTGGGTGAGATGGAAGCTAGAGAGAACCAATGGGTTTTCATCTGCTGAAGGAGAGATTTGCCTGTAAGGGTTTTTATCCTCGGATTACAGTTGGAGGAAAGATGGCAGAAATGAGAGTGTTTATGAGGAGTGTTTATGAGGAGCTTACATTAAGATCAGTGATGAATCATGGAGCCCATGAGTGAGATCCTGGGGAAACCAGTTGGAAACTGTTCTCAAAGGAAAAAAATATATATATTTGTTTGTGACTAACCTTTCTTGTCATAGCATTTTTCTGTTTATAGCTTACACAATGCTTTTGCAGTGTTTTTCACCTTTATTTTATCATAATCCCCATTTTACAGATAGATAAACTTGAAATTCCATGAGGCCAATGGCTCAGCCAAGTTTGCACAGCCAGTTAGTTAGCAGAGCTGGAACTAAAGAGCAAATCTTCTGAGTCCCAGCTTCGTACCTTTCCCTCTGTTCTACCATCACTGTTATCAGGAATCCCTGATTCCTCCTGTCACTGGGAACTCAAGAAGACAGACCTAGTTGTGGACCCCTGCTAAGATGTCTCAGTATGAATAAGGACTGGTAATCGAAGGAGCCCCCTTTTCCTCAGGCTGAGAGCTGATGGAGAACATTTGCAGCAGCAGCAGCCAGAGCCAAAAGCCTCAAAGAGCCTTGAAATTCCTGAAGGATAAAATATTAAATATTCTTTCCTTTGTCCTGGAAATGGTAGGCTCAGACCTACAGCTGCTTCATTTTGACAAAGCACACGACTAATCTCAGAGCACATTCATGAGTCACCCTCTACCACCCCCAAGAGATAAAGAAAGGACATTTTATCAGCAGGGAAATCAGAGCTAACAGGTGAAGCAGGTGATGCAGCATCACCTAGAAGATCTTTGGCAGAGATAAGAATGCATCACTTGGTACCCCATTACAACAAGATCTCTGTCCATAGCTTCATGTCTATGTCACTCCTTACACTAGGCGCTGTTCTGGAATATCATACCTATCACTGGATGCTTGCATTAGGAGAACTAAATAAGTAAGTAAATGGCCAAGGATGTCAAATGATTGCCCCTTTAGGTCAGGGGGTAGCCCTGCAAGGGTGACCAATGAATATAAAAATCAATTTTTATCAGCAGCTAACTTTTAACAGGGCTAGGCTCTAATATCATTTTAAGTGAAAGCAGCATTAATTTTCTTTTATTTTGCTCTAATAGACTCAATGACACCATGACTACCCTACCATGAGGCATCCTTTACTGCAGAGCAGTTCTCCACATTGAGAAAGGGGACATTTGGAAGCCACTCTGAACAGGCACGGCTCTGTCTATACATTCGTACTTAGAGCTTTCAGTGCATTTAAATTGCTTTTTGCAGCAGTCGAAGGAATCAATAGCTCTTAGACTCTTTAAGGGACGAATAATATACAAGATGGACATTTTAAGCTCTTTAGAAAATATATTCATGAGGTCATCCAGTTCCCCTGGTACCCAACGTTGCTGGTGACATTTATTAATGTTTTTGCAGCAAACAGGAGGTGGAGTTCTCCAAAGGCTCTCATCTCTGTTCTTCCAGAAAACATTGATTTTCTTTCTTTCTTTCTTTCTTTTTTTATAAGAATTGGAGAGGGGAAGGGGGAAAAAAATACTCAAAGCAAAAAAGAAATCTCAAAAAGAATAACTTAGCTCAAAGCTGGCTTGATAAAGTAATTCTATCTAAATAGCCTTGTGCCACTTGATAGAGACAATTTCTCCTGATTTTCTCTTTGAACTATTTCATAGTCTTCATGAGAGACGTGCTTTAAGAATATTATGCTGTTAATGATAATGCAGGACTTTCTACTGAATTTTCCTAGAGTGAGAGAGGACAGCTTTACGTTATTGTGGATTTGGAAAGCGATTTAAAATTCTAATTAAGGTTAATTAATTAAATATTTGATTAAAAATAACACTTTGAGATGCCAGACTGGGGAGGGGGGATAACTACCTCATCATGGCTGCTTGAAAGAAAATGCTGGAATGCATTAGGAAGATCAGTCTGACTGGGAAAGGCCTGGAAGGGTTTGGGTATGTGATTGGGGTTGAGAGAAATGGACTCTCTTTGGTGAAGTTGATCTTGTGTAAGACTTCAAAGACTATGTTAGGAGGAGCCAGGCATGGCAGTGGTTAGAGGATGGGATGTACAGGTAGCCATTCATCTACACATGTTCGAGACAACTAGGTACCAGACGTGGTATGTGGTTGAGGAGACAATAGTGTACAAAAGAAGCCCTATTCTCATCTTTACATTGCTTTCAGTCTTGTGCTACATTATAACAGATGACTCACATGGTCTACCAAAGGACATTCTTTGGTCCACAAAATGTTTTTCTTATTAGTTGTTAACATTTGGAAATGAGTAAATTTCACTTGCAAATTCAGATATTTAGTTTCTCTTGAAAAATTATTATTATGACAACACTAGGCAAGATTCCCGAATCTCCTGGAGCTCAGCAGTGATGTGCTCCTTAAATTGATCATAATGCTGCCGTACCCAAAGCCTAGACTCATGTATTACCCACTGCCCCTTCCTATGAACATTTACTTTGTCACAGTTATTACAGACACATACATAGAATGGGAAAACACACATGTCCAATGCACAAAGTGAGAACTGAGTGAGACTTGGATCTGAACATCTGGGAGTCCTTAGCCAAGCTATTGTGACCACTCTACACATTCCCCACATTTTATCTGGTCTTTTCTGCCAACCTTGTTTCAACACGATTGAAGCCCTTCTCTCTTCTCAAGGATCTCATACACCTGAAAACTGTTTCAAATCACCACCCATTATTAACACTTCAGCTAGGGCTCTCCTGGGCTCTGACCCTAGAAATCTCCCCACCCTGTCTGGGGAGAAAAGATAATGCTTCCCTACTCACGTATATACACCCGTGTTAACCAATGGTTGCGGGGTGAGGAGGCTGACTGGTGTTGCCTGGACACCCACCAAGTCTCCTGCTCTTTGCCCGGCTGGCTGTTCTTATCCATTAGGCTTCAGCTTAAATGCTAGCTACCTAGAGGGTCCATCACGACCATCCTGCTCAAAGAAGCACTGGCTTTCTGGTGGGGATCTGAAGTATCACAGAGAGAGAGAGAGAACATGAGAGAATCTAAGACCTGAGAAAACTGGCGTCTACCCAGATGTCAGGATTTCCTGAACAAGAAAAGACAATGGGGAAATGCAGGAGGGAGGTCAGCTCAGGGCTGTAAGAGAGAAGGGTTTATAACTGCTTCTTAGAACTGATGATTCTGTGAAAGATCCCTGCTCTGCAAAGAAGACCCAGAGATTGAAGAAAGGATCCAGACAGCCAGTCAGGCATCAAACAAAGGATTTTGGAGCTCCACACTGGAGCTCCACTTAGGTGAGTCCCTTATCTCCTTTCTGCCTTTAAGGCCCTTTCTCTTTGATGCCATTCCATTGGCCCAAAGAAATGCAAGCTGGAACAAAGACCTCTTTCTAGAAAGGACAATTTTTTCTTTTTCAATTGACTGCTAATGAGAGTGTCCCTGTTCTTTGCTAATTTCCTCCAAAATAATACTATATTTTTGTTTCTCCGGCATAGCTTGTATACTTCTTCAAAAACATGGGGCGCCTGGGTGGCACAGTGGGTTGGGCCTCTGTCGTCCGCTCGGCTCATGATCTTGGGGTCTGGGGAGCGAGCCCCACATCAGGCTCTCTGCTCAACGGGGAGCCTGCTTCCCTCTCTGTCTCCTCCTGACTCTCTGCCTACTTGTGATCTCTTTCTTTCAGTCAAATAAACAAATCTTAAAAAAAAAAAAAAAAATCCTTGCCTTTGAAATTGACATCAAAATCCAATACATGTAGACCCTTCCTCACCTGTTAGATTCATACAATATAAGAAATAATTCCTTGAGAGGATTCTTGCCCTGGAGGTGAATCAGCACATGTGTCCAACTGATAGATATGAAATGACAGGCTATATATACACTGTTGGGAATTCAGAGACTGTTCTACACGTCCTGCCTCCAGAGAGCTTGTAATCTAATTTTAGTCAAACAAAACACAACAAAATAAAAACAAAAACATGTAAGATAAGGGGTAACCCATAGCTATATCAGGGAGATATTGAACAAGTCATATAAACATAAATACTGTGAACATTTGAAGGAAAGAGAGATGAGGTTTGAAGGGGTAGGAAAGGCTACACCAAAAAGAAAAGAGTTGAGCTGGTTATTGGAATGGGCGTCGAGAATCTACATGCACTTAAAGTACAGGCAAGAACAATGAGAGATGACATTTCATGGGTGAGTGGAGGGTGTGGGGCCATGGGGGGCTAAAGCAAAGACAAGCAGTGCACCCAAGCTGTAGACCCATGCCTTTTCTCAAGACTGTCCCCAGGAGACCCTGGCTCTGCCTGCTTATTACCTTCCCCCGAAGAACTCCATTGTTTTATTAGTTCCCCCTATAAATTATGTATCTGCAAGATTGCTGACGCTGACCAGCTCTGATAAGTAATGTGTTCCACGGGAAATGCTGCTGGAGGGACGAGGGTCTCCTGCCGCTGCCAAATCATCAAAAATCACTTTGAATTCATTTTTATGTGCGCATGCGTGGATGCGAAGCTCTTGGAGAGTGGGGTGGTTCTGAGGAAGGCTGCCCTTTCCAGAGGTCTCCATCCCCTCTACAAATTGGATTCCTGAGGGCCACGTTAGGGAAGTTGCCTGGGGATGTTACTCCTGGTGTTGTTTGTTATAAAGCGGCTCATAATAACTTGACTGGGAGCAAAACATTAAAAGGTCGCCTCATTTTATCTCCAATATGCTTCCTTTGAAAAAAGTCACCTCCCAGCCACATTTGGAGAGCAATTTGTTACTGTATTTACCTCTCTTTGTCATTCAGGCGGAGCTTAGCCATCAGAAAGATCATCGCCTTCCAGACTGTTTCAAAAAACTCATAAAAGCTTTGCACAATTACTTTTGCTTCTTTTACCAGCAAATGCCATTGGGGGCTAAAGCAAAGACAAGCAGTGCACCCAAGCTGTAGACCCATGCCTTTTCTCAAGACTGTCCCCAGGAGACCCTGGCTCTGCCTGCTTATTACCTTCCCCCGAAGACTGCTGGTGGTCTCCTTCGTGTTCTATGGGGCTGCTCTGTCTGTTTTCAAAAGCGATAAATAATTGCCAATAGCATGCCTCCTTTAAGGAAAACTGGACTGTAATAGTTAAAAATCTACAAAGTAGATAGGTAACTTGAAATTAAATGAAGTGAAGAAGGGACACTGATTCACTTTACAAAATATTCGTCATGTATCTGACATGCTTCTTTTGTGCTCCTTCTAATTTGACTCGACTTAGAGGATTCAAGACGAGTCACCGTCTCGTGGGTAAAGGTAGAGATGTCACATAGACTTTACCAACCTAATGGTAACTGTACCCTAAAGGAAGAACAGTTAATGGCAACACAGGGACAGGGTCACCCGGGTGACACAGCTGGTTGAGCATCTGACTCTGGGTTTCAGCTCAGGTCATATCTCAGGGTCATGGGATCGAGCCCCATACATGGATCCATTCTCTATGGGGAGAGTGTCCTTCTCCCTCTGGCCCTGGCCCTCCTCCACTCGTTCTTTCTTAGATAAATCTTAAAAAAAAAAAAAGAAGAAGAAGAAGAAGAAGTCAACAAGTCAACACAGACACAGCATTTGACCCTGTTAGGATGAAGCTTGGATTCATTTTTTTCAATAATCGGATATCCTTGAACCTTCATATCTGTTACACACACACACACACACACACACACACACACACACACACAGCCCCTTGTGATTTGCCAAAACGCCTGGATAACTCTAAAGAGACTTCTGAATTCCACTTCGCCTCACAAAATTTTGTGGAGTGACTACTGCACTCTTAGCATGAAAATACCTAATCATGCTTATGAAGCTGTCATGAGACAGGTGTGACTACCTTTCTGAAGTTTCCCCGCAGGTGATGTGCGAAGATCCAGCTCGGGGTTTGAGACCACGTGTATGAGCTTGGGTTCTGGCCTGTGCGTTATAGATCATTTCATCCTGGAGGTGATCTGGGAGGGATACATTCAACTTGCCTCTTTAATTCCAGGAGGAGTCAGTCTTTCTCACTCCCTGCCTGAGGCTGTTCAGGTCCATGGAGAATCCTGGCCACCAGTGGGACAGCCCTGTGCATTCTTCAGAGGAAATCATGGTGAACTGGTTATGGTTGGTATTGCTTTTCATTTCTCTCCATATGTGTCTTACAGTTAAAAATTGCTATTCTCTTGGAGGGGGGGTATAAATTGTTTTCTCCTCCTGGTTTGCATTCGGTACCTGCAGTAATGCAATATGGCATTCCACTTGCACCCTTCCTTGGAAAAAAAACTTGGTGGTTTTCTACCTTCCAAGTGGAATGTTACAGGAGATAGTAAGAAATCTTAAAATAGACCTATGATTTTATTAATAATGTTGTTTTTAGAATACAATATTCCTCAAGATTAAAAAATGATGTAAAAAAAAAAAATGGCCATTCTCTCTGAGAATTGCTCTTGGCTTCCACAGACAAATTCACAAAGGCAGTGTGGGGGTGACTTCTTGTGCAAAAAGAAGTCCGGAAGTAGGCTGCTGGGGAACAGTGCAGTGGCCCCAAGGTTCCAGCAGAAATCAGGAGCCTTGTGTTTCTTCTCAGCCACCCCAATGAGCAGCGGCCATCCTCATGGTCACAAGCATCCTGGCTTCCATTCAAGAAGACAGTAGAAGAACAAGCAAGGGAGGAAGAGTGAGTATTAGATCACTCTATACCCCTCCCGGGACCTTTCCCAGAAGCTCCATCCAGTGACTTCTGGTTACACCTCACTGGCCAGATTTGTTCCACTGGACCACCCTTAGGTACAGGGAGGGACTGACAGGGAGGGACTGGGCGATTCACTAGGCTCATTGCCACCCTAAACAAAGTCAGGGTCGAATTATTAAGAAAAAAAGACAAAATAGATGTCAAATAGACCATTTGCAGCATCTGCCACAAAGAGTAAGAATACTTTGCTTTCTTTAAACCCAAACTACTGCGTGAAAATTAATATGTATCACAGAGGTTACAATGGAAAAATAATCACATTTCTTGTAAGGACAACCAGAACCTTTCATTCCCTTGTTTTTCCTTTGCTGGTCTTGCAGATTTCTTACAGTTCATATTTACTGTGGCCAAATCTAATTCATTCATTTATGAAGCTATCTCAAGCACCAGCAGAAGTCATAAACTATTCATCTCTGGAATGTTTATATTTGAGAAGGTCACAGTATTGAGTGTATGCATACCCCAAGGACCCCTCTCTCCGTGTGGGCCTCTGGTGGCCTGGGCCTGCTATTTTTCTTTAAACAGTGAAATGAGATGTCCACAGCTCAAAATACATATCGTGCTTTCCCACAAGCTCCAGAGGACTCCCAGTAAAAGAGGTTCGCACCCTCTCTGACTCCTCCTATGTTTCCTCTCTCCTCTCTTGCTATCCCTTCCGCCTTGGACCATAGGCAAGTATCTAGGGATTAGAACGGCTTTACTTTTCTTCATGGCTTTTTCCCCACTATGGATCTCTCTGGAATCTTAACCCCAAAATGCATAAGAGGGGAGATTTCAGCCCCTCAATCTTTTATTCTGAAACCTCAAATAAAAAGGGAGGTTCAAGGAAAGAAATGTTGGCTTCCTGAGGAGGAGTGGGCCTGGAATCACCCTCCATACCACAGTGCCCTTGCTTACCTGCTCTTTGGAATGACCCTGTGGCTGAGCTAAGCGTGGGATCCGGAGCATAGGGGTAAATGAATGATTGTACTGATAGTGGCACAGATTCGCTCTGGGGTTGAGATGGCCCATGTAGCAGAAGTAGAAAGAAATAATAATGTGTTCAAAGCCTCTGACACTTTTACCCACATGGTTTTTCATTTTCTAAAGCAGAATCTAGAGTCTCCTACCTTTATGGTTGGCCCACCACCCCTGCCTGCAAGAGCAACTTCCCCCAGTAAGTTTGGTTTGGGGTTGAGTCTGGGTCCTACTCATGCTCACTCCTGTGCTGCCACGTGGCTGGTCGTCTTCCCTGCCTAATCTCCTCAAGGCCTCCACTTGCTGGTTAGCTGCTAGAATCCTGGGGTGCGGTCTCTTTTCCTAGGATGCTGCTATTACTTCCAGGCCTCAAATTCTCCCGGGAGAGAGGTGTTGGGAAGGCCTCTCGACTCAGGGCACATACCCCCATACGTTGCTTCCCTTCCTCTCCACACCGCTCACACTATGGTTAGTGGCTGAAACAAACCATCATCATTGAAGGCTAATGGGGATAATGTCAGGGCAGGGTCGGACATTCTAGAGTCACCTCCACTGCAAGGGGGACATTGCTCCCCAAATTGTCCGGGTCTGTAGAACCCACAGCCAGTTTTCACTCAACTTGGTCCGTTCTCCCTTCTGTCTTCAAAGAATCAACCAGAACTCTCCTCCAGAGGAAATCTACTCCGCTGCTATCCCTAGTCACAATACATCAAAACAACCCGTCTGGCCCCTGGGAGAAAGCATCTTGTATTTTCACTGTGCCATCTTACACAGTCCACTTCCCATTTTAGACAAGACCCAAGGCTGTGCCTTTTATGGAAAAAAAAAAAAATTTGTTTAAACTATAGTGTGTTTCTAAACAAAAGAATAAATTTTCCCCCAGAGGCAAATTCTGTGACTCTCCTAGAATGCAAAAAAAAAAAAAAAAGAAGAAGAAGAAGAAAGAAAGAAAGAAAGAAAGGTCCATCTATATTTAGTTCCTGATTGAACAGTAAGTTCTCCTTCACTACATCTGCCCGGGAGCAGTGACTGTTTTCAGAGCCCCAGATTCCAATTCAAGCACTGTCATGCGCTGTGTGATTTGGGACAAAGGCTCCTATTTCTCTGGCTCTCTGTTTCTGTGAATAAAGACTGGGGGAGAACTAAATGATCTCTCCAAGACTTCTTCTAGCATTAAAATTCAAAAATTCAAAAATTTCATTCAAAACTAAATATTTGAGAAATCAAAAAAAAAAAAAAATCAAGACTCCAATGTCTCAAGGAATATTCCCAGCTCGGGAATAAAGCCAAATTTGCCTATGATTCCCCTCAGGCAGAAGAGCAGGATTAGAGGGTTCCAACTCAATTGAACACAAAGCTATTTCAGCAGCCACAGGTTCCAGCTGAGAAGCCCAGCAAGCAGGCTTCTAATAGCCTCCACTGACCCCATGGAGAGTTGACTTTGCTCCCTGGGGGTGATATTGGAGAGCCGATGCCTTACAGGCGGCACAAGCAGGAATTTTATTATTATTGGTTTTCCAATTTGTTCCCATTTTGCTGTCATTTGCCTTTGTGGCCGTGAATCTCTACATTAAGATTTCGATTCCATTCCCTCCGGGCTCCGGTGGTTTATGGAGATCGCTCGTGTTTGCCGTCTTGACTGTAGTTGGTGTACAGCCCCCGGCTGCTGTGTTGAGCATAATCAAATGTCATTTATGAAGTCTGCCTGCCACTGGAGGACTGGGGGAGAGCTGTGTGGCCCGTGCCTGAGCAACTCAAAGAGACAGGCGGCCTCGGCAGTGTGCTTCTGGCTGCTGATAACTCAGACTGAGGCTTGATTATTTCTGACCCTGGCTTGCCGGTTGTAAGTTACAGGTCACTTAAGTCTGCTCCAATGAGTTTCTTCCAGATGGGAGGGCCAGGTGCTGCCTGACAACGGAGCCGAGATCCTCTTCCTGAGTCGCTTGCCTGGAATAAGCAGACTATGGGAGGCAACACAGGTAACAGAAACAGCAGTGGACTCCAATCCTGGACAAGGTTCTAGTCCTGGCTCACCCATCTTTTCACTGTGTGGCCTCTGTCCTCAAAGTCATTTCCAGGACTCTGCTCACTCATCCATAGAGCCAGGGTTTGATTAAATGATCAGTAAGGACCCTTTTACTCCAAATCATTCTTTGTCACTTTGATATAGGACTTTGCCCCGGGGGCATTCTTCTGTGTACTTAATTCCTGACTTGGGCCTACTCTCTACTTTCTGAATCTTGCTTTCCAATAATGTTCTCACGAACTTTATCACTCCAGTATTTGATCCTGGGATGCTTGCTACCCACTCAGTATCTTCTCTTCCAAGCTCTTTCTCTCCTAAATGTTCTCATTAAGATCATGAATGGCTTCCATATTGCAAAATCCGAAGGGCACATTTTAGTTCCCGTTCTTACTTGATATCTCAATGAATTTCAACGGAGTTGGCCACCCTTTCTTTCTTGATATACTTGTTTTGATAATGTCCCATACTCCTGGTTTTCTTCTAACCTCACTGGCTCCTCCTCCTTATAAAACCTCAGGTGACAAGGGTATGCCACCAACTCCTACATTTTCATCTCTACTTTAAGTCTTTCTCCTAAGTTCCAGATCCTTCTATGCAACTGTTGGTTTAGCCTCTATGTTTAGAAGTTCCATGGACTCCTCAAATTCAGTGTGTCTTGAACTATATTTCTTACCTTCTTCCTGTTACTGGACCTCCAAGACCAGGTTCTTGAGTCTTGACGTCATAGAAATGAACAGTGAACTTGAGAGAAGAAAGCAGGTGGAGTTTATTAGGGACAGCTTGTATACCAGGGAGCCGACACGAAGGAGGACTTTCACTCTCTGACAGGGGAGCATGCAAGGCTTGTTTATAAAGGTGCTTCTCCAAAGGGTGAAGGGCTGGGAGTAGGGAAGCATCCTTCAGTCCCACAGTCATTATTTTGTAGTCATTACGTTTACGTTTTAGTGGACACAAGACAATCACAGGATGCTTTTGTTCATGATCAACATTCTCTAGGGCTCCTGGAAAATAAAAATACTTATGCAAGTAGTATGTATTTAAAGCAGGCTTTAAATTGTTCCTTCTAATTTCTCTCAGGCAACCATTACTCCCTAATGGTTGTTCTCACTCATTTATTCTCTTTCTCAGAAGGAGGTATTTGTCTCTAAGCATATGGAATTTTTAAAAAAGATTTTATTTATTTATTTGACAGAGAGAGATCACAAGCAGGCAGAGAGGCGGGCAGAGAGAGAGAGAAGGAAGCAGGCTCCCCGCTGAGCAGAGAGCCCGATGCGGGGCTCCATCCCAGGACCCTGAGATCATGACCTGAGCCGAAGGCAGCGGCTTAACACACTGAGCCACCCAGATGCCCGCATATGGAATTTTTAATCCTTCCCTCAGACCAGTGGCTTTGCAGGAGTTAAGTTCCTCTAGCTTTCCCTATTCTGTCTTACTCTTGCCTACAACTGGCCCCTATTTAGAGTCTCCCCATCAGTACATGGCTCCTCTGTCCACCCTTTACCCAAGTCACAAGCCTGGGAGTTGTCCTAAATACTTCCCTTTCCTTCATCCAGTTCAGATCCAAGTCCTTTTGTGTATACCTCCAACATATATCTCAAATAAGCCTTCTTCTCTCCGTCTATCTTCATTAGCATACCTGGCCTGAAGCCTATTTCTTCTGGATTACCTAGGTTTACTCCAAGCCCTAATTCATTCTCTTTAAAGCAGCTAATGTAACCATTTCTAAGCACAAATCTTATTCCTTTACTCCCCCTTTAAAATACTTTAATCGATCTCCAAAATGTTCCATGTGGCTTCCAAGGTACTGCATGCCTGGGCTCCTGAGGGATCACTGACTCTGGTTTTCCTTTAGTTCTTCAAATTTGCTATGCTAGCTATAGCCTCATGGACTTTAAAGACAACCTTCCCTCTCTTTGAAACACTCTTCTCCAAAATTTCACCTGGCTACCTCCTCCTCCTGACTTTACCTTAAAAACTCTCCACCTAAATCAGGTGTTTCTCTGATTCTGTCTCATAACATCCAACAGTGCCCCTTCATACAATCATCACCTTTTTAAATTATATATCATTTTGTTTCATTATTTAATTAATATTTGCCTCCCTGTCTAGACTCTACGCTCCATAAAGGCAGTGACTATGTATGTTTTCTACTTTACTCAACCTCGAATGCCTTTTTCAGAAACTGTTATATAATAAAGACTCAGTAAATATTTGTAGAATGAATTAACAAATCCTGATTTCTCTTCATTGTTTCCCTAGAAATTCATTTGCTAGTTTTTGACATATAACACACTTAACTTCTTTGTAGCAGGATGTTAAATTAAAGTTTTACATGAGTTACAATTATACTGGACACCAGGTTCAGATACACAATCAAGATGCAAATTTTCAGAGGGAATGATAAGAACCAGTGTCATGATTCTTAGACCTCTTCACCCACATTAAGGATATATATTAAGGGACCAGAGAATAGAAATGCATAGGGTGCCTTGGTGGCTTCATTGGTTAAGTGTCTGATTCTTGCTTTTGACTCAAGTCATGATCTCTGGGTCGTGGGATTAAGCCCTGTGTGAGGTGGAGTTTGCTTGAGATTTTCTCCCTCTCCCTCTGTCCCTCCTCCTCCTCCTCTCTCTCTCTCTCTCTGTCTCTAAATAAATCTTAAGAGAGAAGGAGAGAATAGACATGCAGAGATCTGTGATGAGAATCTCTTTGGGGAAAGTGGTGCTGAGTATCTCCTCTTGACCTTCACCTAACTTCCAAGAGAGAGGGATTCAATGAGAACACTCAGCGGGTGCGAAATGTGTTCTTGTGCTTGGATGTGGGAGAAGGGAGCCACGATGTATTGATATCTTAATTCCATTCCAGAAATCAAGAGAACAAAAGATAAGCTGGCTAGAGGCTTGGTGGTAGAACAAAGGAGGGTACCTGTTAACTACTCAGCCAGCCAACAAGAAATAAAAGTTAGCAGATCAAAGAAGACCAAAGAAAGAGAGCCAGAATTAGAGTTTTTAAAATGCTTTTCAAAATAGCCCACCTGAATGGATGCTAAGACCAGAGAGAATCTGGAAGCGGATTGCAGAGTTTTAAAAACTGAAAGGAGAATCAAGTTCCAATAATAAAGTTGGGCCAGAGAACCATACACCCCAGTTAAGGAACAGAAGGTGAGAGATTACCAGTGATGCGATATCTCCAAAAAACTTCTCAAGAGTCTCATGAAAAAAAGAGAAAGGTTGACCTCTTCAGCTTGACAGTGCTGGTAGAGTAAGAACTTTTCTGCTCCCCTTCTCTCTCCTCATATCCCTGTGATCCCCACCCTCATATTCCACACTCCACTCTACCCTGGAAGGTGAGATAAAACATAGAGAAAAAACTGACAACACCATCTCTCCCGAAGGCAGGGGACTCCATCGGCAGCACGCTCCTAGCAAGAAGATGAAGGAAGGAAATGTGACCTTTCGATGAGGTTGGAATCTGGGGTAATTTTATAGGAAGGGACACGTTTCTCACCAAGTTGAATTTGTGTGTGCAATTTTAAATCAGCGTAGGTCTTTTTCTTTCCTAGAAGTGACCAGAAATGTTGTGAGGTTCACCCTAGTTTCTGTCCACGGGAAAAGAAGGTATAAAAAGACAGTGGGGAATAAATACCAAAAAAGCTTTCTGACCAAATCCCACAAGTCTTGCTTATTTTTAGAAATAAGTACATCTATAATGCTGTGGGTAAATAACCGTTCTGAAGAAACATGAAAGAAGTATTTTATACTTATGGTAGCTTTATGATATTTGAAATATATTAGGCTAACTGCAGTAGCAAATGACCTTTTGAAAATGTATAGCACAAACACAATAGCTTACGTTTTGCCAGTAGAGTGAACAGGTGCTATCATTCAAAGACCCAGACAGATGGAGTTTCTGCCATTTTCAGGGGTTGGATGTTGTTCTTCAGCGATATTCTCATTCCTGCTACCTAGAAGAAGGAACTCACAAGACACGCCCTTGGGAGTTTTGCATGGGCCAAGCCTGGGTGTGGCACATATCACTTCCATGTCACCTTCTACAGCTGGATGTTTCTTACACAGGAAGGACAGGGAGGCATAGACTTCAGTGAGGAGAGAAGAGGTGCTTCTGGAGCATGATAAAACAGTAATTATAGGCTAGACTGATACACACAGGCCTCATCAGCCTATGGCTAAAAGTGAGGTTACATTAATATTTATATCCAAATTTGCAAAGGCTTTTGTATCAACTGATTAACTACAGCTCCCCAATGCCCTGTGTAAAAGCTCAGGCAGGTTGTTTGTGGGGGCTCCAGCAAGATCTCTAATGAGCTCAAAAATAATTTCATTAATGGTACCCTACTCTGAATTCCTCATAGCAACAACAAAAACAAGAGAAAATGATAATAGAAGTCCTTATGGAAGCAACAAAAATAAGAGCAAACCAACACAGCAGATCTGAGAGAGAGCGCAGGTTGAGTTGAAGACCACCGCAAGAAAGCGAATATCACAATAAAGCCACACAAGTGGGTTTTTGGGAGGTTCTCACTGCACGTAAAAGTTATATATGATGCTATAGTCTAGCAGCTATGAAGTAGCATTATGTCTGAAAAAACAATGTATACACCTTAATAAAAAATATTGCTTAAAACTGTTAACCATCATCTGAGCTTTCAGCAAGTCATACTCTTTTTTGCTGGTGGAGGGTCTTGCCTCAGTGTCGATGGGTACTCAGGGATCAGGGAAGTCGTTGTTGGAGGTTGGGTTGTCATCTTCTTAAAATAAGACAAAGTTTGCCACATCAATGGACTCTTCCTTTCATCAACAATTTCTTGGTAACATGTGACACTGTTTGATAGCATTTTACCCACAGTAGAACTGCTTTTAAAATTGGAGTTAATCCTCTCAAATGCCCTACTTTATCAACACAGTTTACATAATATTCTAAATCCTTGGTTGTCATTTCAATGATCTTCACGGCAACTCTACCAGTAGATTCCATCTCAAAAAAGCAATTTCTGGGGTGCCTGGGTGGTTCAGTGGGTTAAGCCTCTGCCTTTCGGCTCAGGTCGTGATCTCGGGGTCCTGGGATCGAGTCTCGCATCAGACTCTCTGCTCGTCAGGGAGCCTGCTTCCTCCTCTCTCTCTCTCTCTCTGTTGCCTCTCTGCCTACTTGTGATCTCTCTCTGTCAAATAAATAAATAAAGTCTTAAAAAAAAAAAGGCAATTTCTTTGCTCACCCATAAGAAGCAACCCTCAATTCATTCAAGTTTCTTCATGATGTGGCAGCAGTTCACTCACAGCTTTGGGTTCCTCCTCTGATTCCAGTTCTCTTGCTATTTCCATGACATCTGCAGTTACTTCTTCCAATGAAATCTTGAATCCCTCAAAGTTACCCATGAGGGTCAGAATGAACTGCTTCCAAACTCCTGGTAATCCTGATATTTGGACCTCTTCTCATGAATCCAATGTTCTTCATGGCACCTAGAATGATGAATCCTTTATAGAAGGTTCTCAATTTACCTTGCCCAGATCCATCAAAGGAAGCACCATCTACACAGCCATAACCTCACGAAATGTATTTTGTAAACAATAAGACATAAAAGCCAAAAATTACTCCTTGAGCTGCAGAACGGATGCTGTGTTTACAGGTATGAAGACAACATTAATCTCATTGGACATCTCTACCACAGCTCTTGGTGATTTGGTCAATGAGCAGTCATTTTTAGAGGGAATTTCTTTTTTTTTTTTTTTTTTTTTTTTTTTTTGCTGGGGAGTAGTTCTCAACAGTGGACTTAAAATATTCAGTAAATCATGTTGTAAACAGATATGCTATCATCCAGGCTTTGTTGTTCCATTTATAGAGTACAGGCAGAGTACATTGAGCATAATTCTGAAGGGCCCTCGGATTTAGGGATGGCAACTGAGCATTGGTTTCGGCTTATAGTCACCAGCTGCATAGCTTCTAGCAAGGAAGTCAGCCTGTCTTTTGAAGATTTGAAGCCAGGCATTGACTTCTCTCTAGCTGTGAAAGTCCTAGATGGCATCTTCTTCTAATAGAAAGCTACTGTTCAGTGTAGCCAGCTTCATGAATTCTCTTAGATCTTCTGGGTAACTTGCTCAGCTTCTCCATCAGCATTTGCTGTTTCACCTTGCACTTTGATGTTATAAAGATGACTTCTTTCTCTAAACCTCACCAACTGACCTCTGCAAGCTTCAAACTTTTCTTCTGAAACTTCCTCACCTCTCTCAGCCTCCATAGAATTGAAGAGTCAGGGTTTTGTACTGGATTGGGTGTTGGCTCAAGAGAACATGGTGGCTCACTTGATTCAGATCACTAGAACTTTCTCCATATCAACAATAAGTGTGTGTATGCCTCTGTTCTCATTCATGTGTTCCCTGGAGCAGCACTCTTGATTTCCTTCAGGAACTTTTCCTTTGTATTCACAAATTTGTTAACTGGAGCAAGAGGCCTAGCTTTCAGCCTAACTGACTTTCAACATGCCTTCCTCACTGAGCTTCCTCATTTCTAGCTTTTGATTTAAAGTGTGAAATGTGCAACTCTTCCTTTCACTTGAACACCTAGAAGGCATTGTATGGCTACAGACTGGCCTGATTTCAATATTGTGTCTCTGGGAATAGGGATGCTGAGGAGAGGGATAGAGTGGGGGAAACAGTTGGTCAGTAGAGCAATCAGAACACACACAACAGTTACCCACTAAGTTTATAGGCACAATTTGCTGGCACAACTTACATGGGCACAGTTCATGGTGCCCCAGAGCAATTGTAATAGCAACATCAAACATCGCTGATCACAGATCACCATACAGAAATGATGAGAAAGCTTGAGGAGCACCTGTCTGACTCATTCAGTAGAGCAAGTGACTCCTGATCTTGGGGTTGTGAGTTTGGCCCCACATCGGGCATAGAGCTCACTAAAAAACAAAACCAACCAAAAAAAAAGCAAACAAAAACCAAAAACCAACAACAACAAAAACAAAATTTTGAAATATTGCTAAAATTACCAAAATGTAACACAGACACATTAAATGAGCAAATGCTGTTGGAAAAATGGCTCCAGTAGATTTGTTTGAGGCAGGTTTGCCACAATCTTTCAATTTGTAAAAAGAAAAACAAAACAAAACGCAGTATCTGCAAAGTGCATAAAATAAGGTATGCCTGGGGGCACCTGGGTGGCTCAATGGGTTAAGCCGCTGCCTTCCGCTCAGGTCATGATCTCAGGGTCCTGGGATGGAGTCCCGCATCAGGCTCTATGCTCAATGGGGAGCCTGCTTCCCTCTCTCTCTCTCTCTCTGCCTGCCTCTCTGTCTACTTGTGATCTCTCTCTGTCAAATAAATAAATAAAATATTTAAAAAAAAATAAGGTATGCCTGTAAAAGCAAACAGGTGCTCAGAACTTCCTATATGCTAGTCACTGCTCTAAGCACTTCACGTGTATTTGTGCATTTAAACTTCAATTGTGCCCATTTGTCAGATGAGAAAATCAAGACATGGAGAGGCCAATTAACCTGCACAATTGCAGAGCTAGTGAGTGCAGAGCAGGATACAAACCCATTCAACCAGCTCCAGAGGCTTTCCGCTAAACCTCTCTGCTCTCTACCCTGCACTGCCTCTAATGCCAGGGAAGTCTAAAGAAACAACATCTGTATTGGGGGTGACTTAGTCTGCTCAAGAAGCCATAACAACATAGACTGGGGGCAGCAGCCACTGGGTGGCTCAGTGGGTTGAGGGTCAGACTCCTGGTTTCAATTCAGGTCACCATCTCAGGCCCCTGAGATAGAGCTCCACGCCAGGCTTCATGCTCAGGGGGGAGTCTCCATGAGAGATTCTCTCCCTCTGCCCCTCCCCCACCTCTCAAATAAATCTTAAAGTCCCAACAGAGTTCAGTTACTGATAGTTCTCTTCCTGTCTTGTACATGGCTGCCTTCTCACTGTCCTAACATGGAGGGAAATGAGAGAGCAAGCTCTCGGTACCTCCTCCTCTGTTATAAAGAGGAGATCTGTCAGATCAGGGTTCCACGCTTATGAATTTATCTAGACTCAGTCATCCCCTTAGAGGCCTTATCTCCAATATAGTCACAGGAGTGAGGGCTAGATCTTTAACAATGAACTTGGAGGGGGGACACATCCAGTCCAAAGCAGTACCTTCTTTTGGTGCTTCCCAAACTATAAATCACAGAGATGCCCCCTACCCAGAAAGAAAAAGAGAGCCTTTCTCCAAAATTCTGTCTTCTCCTTTACTGCCTGGATCTTAGGCAACCATACTCATGCTTAGAAAATCACAAAGCTTCTCAAGAGAGCTAGGCTTGCTCCTCTGTCTTACAAATCAATTTCAGCGCCTCATCTCAGTCCACAACGGTAAAACAAGCATGCCCCCCCACCTTTATTTTCATTTTCCCCTGCCTTTTCCCAGGGGAAAATTCTTTAATTTCTTTTATTCTCTCCAAAGAGTCTCCATCCCACCCTTTGTATGCTAGCTCATGTGAACAAGCTGGAGGAGAGACTCCCAGCCTCCCATAGCCTGAGTCTCAGTGTGGCTAGGCTGGTTTCTCAGCCACAAGAGATTCCAGGAGCAACCCACTTTGTGTAGAGCCAAGTTGATCTGTTATAGTGGGTGGAACCAGTTATAAGGCTTGTCACTCAACCCTGTGTTACAAATAAGTTGAAAGCAGGATTTCATCCTCTGAGAGGAAATTGGGATTTACTAATGGGGTGACCCAAAGCAGAAAGAGACAGGCTATCTTGGACCATCAGATGAAGCTGTCATGATGCAGACAAGGCGTCAAGGAAAGTGGTATGTGTTATCTAGGTCGCTTGGCCATTATGTATGACAACTGCATGTCCTGAATTTTCTAGGTCAGTCTCAATTCCAAATATACGATCACCTTGTCAGACCATATCTTCCAATTTTGCATTTGAAAAATGTGACCACCAAATCTTTAAGACACTAGATCAGCATATTAGCTTAGGGGAATAGACCCAATCTTAACGATATTGATGAACAGTTTTCAGAAAAACAAACCTTTTCTGGAGCAGAATTGGAGCTTATAGACTGAAGCCACAGATACCTCCAGAAAGAGAGAAACAAGGACACGAAAGTTAGTGTAAGAGTTTCTACTGCCCTGAGAGGCATTTGTGCAATCAGATGGATAGGACTTTTTTCCGGGTAGATGGGGAAGGGGGAGAGCTCCAAGAGAAGGCAGTCTCAGACACACATGGGCTGTCTCCCAACTCCCATCTCCACCCTACCAAGCCAGAGAGAATGACCTGAGGAGATGAGCAAGAGAACTGGGCCTCAGTGAAGGTTTGGGGAAGGAAACTAAAGACTCCATTACAGCCCAAGTTACACTGAGTAAAATCTACCAAGGCCAGAAATCTGAACATCATAATTCAATATCTATTCCAGAACGGGGTGAGTAGAAACAAAGAAATTGGTCTCTGAGCACTCTGAAATATGTGCCATGATTTGCTGACTAAACAGTATATAAAATTATGCTCAGATATCTGTGTTCTGCAAAATGTGTCACCTGGTTTAATTTTTCCAATTACTGTCCCTTCTTAAAACTCCAAATCTTATTTTCCTTAAAAAAGAGGAGATTGTATTTTCCTTCCCTTTCAAAATGGAGAAAAAGCTTGGGTTTCTTTTTTCTTTTTTTTTTTTTTTTCTTTTCTGCTCATTCTTTCTTTCTTTTTTTTATAAAATGTATTTATTTGAGAGAGAGGGAGGGCATGTGTGCGTGAGCAGGGGAGGGGCAGAGGGTGTGGGAGGGAGAGAATCTCAAGCAGACTCCCCACCAAGTGTAGAGCCCAACACAGGGCTTGATCCCACAACCCTGAGATCATGACTGAGCTGAAATCAGCAGTGGATGCTCAACTGATTGAGACACTCAGGAGCCCCAGGGCTTGCGTTTCTATAAAAAAGTTTATGGTGTGGGGGCGCCTGGGTGGCTCAGAGGATTAAAGCCTCTGCCTTCGGCTCGGGTTGTGATCCCAGGGTCCTGGGATTGAGCCCCACATCAGGCTCTCTGCTCCGCAGGGAGCCTGCTTCCCTTCCTCTCTCTCTGCCTGCCTCTCTGCCTGTTTCTGATCTCTGTCTGTCAAATAAATAAATAAAATCTTAAAAAAAAAAAGTTTATGGTGTGGCTATGAGTTTGATAAGCACAGGGGGTTGGAGGATACAGCGCAGCTTAGATGGATCAAGTGTGTGTGTGTGTGTGAGAGAGAGAGAGAGAAAGAGAGTGTATGTGTATACATGTGAGTACATGTGTGTGTGTCTTATCCACATGTTGTAGGAAGGAACAGAGGAGTAAGTGTGGAGAAAGGTCAAGGACATTGTGGATGTGATCCCTTCCAGTTCCAGTCTGTGGGTGTGTCAGCCCCACTTTGATCTCCTACACATACCTCTGAGCAATGAATTTCAAAAACCTTTCAAATCATGGTGAATGTAAGCAGCTGACGAAAACCAGCAGTCCTTAGGCACATCTATTCTGTCTTCAGGTAAATATAAGGACATGGTCATTTGTCATTGGTTAAAATTTCTATAGAGGGGGAAACCAACAGCAAAGTCAATGCCTGGGTTTCTGAATAAGAAAGTACTTAGTGCTATCTACTACCAATATTTTCTACTTAGGCAAAGTTCACCCATCCCAGGCCTCTAGAGGCCACAGGGAGCCTTTGTGCAAATTAGGAAAAAGTGCCTTTTCTGGCTGCCCCACTCCAGGCTGGAGGACCAGGCTTCGGAAGCACAAGTCAGATGGCGGGGGCCACATTATCCTGCGCCCTTGTTACAACTGGGCACTGCAGCACTGGCCATGCGTTTCTGAATCAGTTCCATGGTGGTAGAGACTGTCAGGTGGTCACAATGCACCTTCGGTATTGGCAAGAACATTCCACAGGCCTGAGCTAATTTCTAGATGGAATCTGAAAACCACTTCCACAGATGTCTGTGTTCTGCGGATGGAGCACCTGCGGCATGAATTCAAACTATCTCACACAAGTGTCAGTTGTTCTCTAAGACCTCAGAGCCTTGATGACTTTTGAGGCTTTTAGAGTTATTGCGAGCATGCCATTTAACATGAGGTCCCCCCTGTAGGGGACCTCACAGATGAAGGGGGCAAATTCATGCCTTCTAGAATTAGATCAGCTCTTTAGGGGTGATGAGGTAATAAAAATGCAAAGCTGTGTAAGACTCCAGATGAGTGGAACTGAGATCTGCTGCAGAAGTTCAGAGAAGGGAGAGAAAGAACCTTCTACACCAGAGAACACACAGAAGGCTTTAGTTACATAAACTGGAGAAAGGGAGGGGAAAGAATGGTGTGTTTGTAGCAAGGAAGCAAAAATTGTCTGGTTACAGGTGTGGGGGTGCTGCAGATGGCAGAGAGGACAGACATGAACAAAGCTTAGAGGTCTAAAGTGAAGCCCTAGGACCACATCTGTGTTCTTAGGGGGGAAAAATGTCATGAATATTACATGTGTATACTTGGAAAGTAAATGTTTTAAAGATGACACTTATTTAGAAAGTCAGCTTGGTGAACTAAAACGATCAGAGCCTCAGCGACAAGACAAATACAAGTTCAAAGTCTGGCTCCATTCCTGATTAATTACATAACCATGGACCCTAATCTCTCTAAAACTCCATTTCCTTATTTATAAAAGTAGAATAAAAAATGCTAGGTCTCCAAGATAATTGCAGGAATTGAATGCAGTAAGGACACATGCATCCGTCATCTGGTAAGCGTTCAATAGCCAGGCACTCTAGGACAATGACAGCCTCAGAAGCCTCTAAACATGAGTGAACAGAAGGTCAAATAATCCATTTTTGCCTTGATGTCTAAGACTACTGCAAAAATTGCTAGCATGTATATGCATCAACAATAACCAATTATAAACTGTAATGGTAAGATGATCTCTTGTCAGGGTTTTTGGTTATAAATAATAGAAACTAATTCTGGTTATCTTAGGCAGAAACAAAGTTTATTGGAAGGGTATCAAATAGGTCACTGAACTGATTGAGAGAGGTTCAGGCAAAAACTAAGAATAGGTAATGCACTGCCAAGATCAGGCCAAAAGCAATTTGCATGGCAATGCCACCATTGGATACCCACAGCCATGCTGCTGGTCTCCTCTGTCCCAGCACTCACCACCAAGCCACTAAACCTCTTGTCTCCAAGCAGCTACTACACCAAAAATATCTCTAACAGATCCTTTGTGTTATTCACTTAAGGTTTAAAGTCTCTGATATTAGCATTTCATGTACCAAGATTAATTTATATGTTCATTCTGTAGCTGCCAGAGGTGAGGAGAGAAAATATCCCCTCTACTTTTTCTTCTGTAGTGAGAGGCAGGTAGAATCAGAGTGACTCCTTTTCTTACCATGAGATTCCCCCAAAAAAGATGAGTATGGACAGCAAAATAGCAAATACCCAACATACAATAGCAACAGAATTTATTAACTGATGTGCACAAATCTAACAAGAAATGGTCAAGATCTTATAGGAAAACTATAAAACTTTCCCCAAGGAAGTAAAAGGAATATAAAACAAATGATGAGGCATTTTCAGAAAGAAAAATGTTTATATTGTTAAGATGTCGGTTCTCACCAAATCTACACACTTACTGGAATTTGATCAGAAATGCAAGAGGTTTTGCTTGTTTTAGAGTTCAGCAGGTGGCTCTAACACACAAATATAGAATAATACACGCAAAAGTGCAAAGAAATTTTTGAAACAGAAAAACACAGGGATTATTCAACATACTAGATACCCAAATATGCCGTTAACCTATAACTGTATAGTACAGCATTGACCCAGGAATAGAGACATGATCAGCGGGACAGAGAAGAACTCAGAAAAAGTCACTGTATGAGCCGATGGGTGGCATATAAAGGAAAGTATTTCAATTCAGTAGGGAATTAAGGGTCAAAAAAGAAATAAATGTGAAAGGTGGTGGATATGTTAATTAACTAGATGATGGGGAACCTTCTACAACAGATTTGTAGCAGATCACCACAATAAACTTTTTAAATATCTTACAATTTTATGTTAATTTTACCTCAATAAAGCTAAAAAAATTAACTAAATAAAAAAATAAATCTTGTCCTTTCTGTCAAGGGCAAAATTGCAAATACTGTAGGCTCTGTGGGACATCAAGGCTCAGTTGCAACCATTCAGCTGTGACACGGCAGAGCAGAGTGAAAGCAACCACACACAAACCAAAGAAATTGAGGGTAGCTGCGTTCCAACAAAACTTTATTTTAAAAAAAGATACCAGGGCGCCTGGGTGGCTCAGTGGGTTAAGCCGCTGCCTTCGGCTCAGGTCATGATCTCGGGGTCCTGGGATCGAGTCCCACATAGGGCTCTCTGCTCGGCGGGGGGCCTGCTTCCCTTCCCCTCTCTCTGCCTGCTTCTCTGCCTACATGTGATCTCTGTCAAATAAATAAATAAAATCTTAAAAAAAAAAAAAAAAGACACCAAGCAGAATTCAATGCTTTATATAAACTACTTAATAAATGGTGTTGAAATCAGTGGCTATTTCTTGGAAAAAATGAAGCTAGACCCTCACATATGCACAAAAATAAAAAACATTAAATCAAAGAACTATAAAAGCATCCAAAAATGTAAAAGATGTAAAAACATGAAAAAAATTTATAGATATGAATACACAAAATTTTAAAACTTCTATCCTCAAAAAACTGTAAGTAAAGTTAAAACACCAGAAACATAGGAGAAAAGATTTACAGTGGTCATATAAAACAAAGGTTTAATATAAAAAATATAATAATTACACCTACAAATTAATAAGAAAAAGAGAAATAGATCAATAAAAATGTGAGGACTATAAACAGTTAATTCATGGGAGAGATTAAATAGCCAATAAAGACAAGAAAAGTTTTCCAACATTACCACTAGTAAGGATGAAGGGAAAAAACATATTTTTTTCATATCAGATTAGCAAAAATAAAGGATATAATATTAGCATAGGTGAGGACACATAAAATAGGCTGTGAGAAAATGAATTTATAAACTGATGTCTAAAAGCTAGCAGTATCTAATAAAGATTTCAAATGTATACCCTTTGATATCATAACATCACCTTCTAAGATCTAATAAAATAATTGCATTTGTGGGCAAAGACTTCTTTTGTGTAAGGTTTTTTTTTTTAAGATTTTATTTATTTATTTGACAGAGAAAGAGATCACAAGCAGGCAGAGAGAGGCAGAGAGAGGAAGGGAAGCAGGCTCCCTGCCCAGCAGAGAGCCCGATGTGGGGCTCGATCTCAGGACCCTGGGATCATGACCTGAGCTGAAGGCAGAGGCTTTTAACCCACTGAGCCACCCAGGTACCCCTTCAGTTCTTAACTGAAATCTGCTTGCACTGGGAAAAAAAATTAAATCAATTTCAGATCAAAAGTAAAATAACAAGAATAAGGCGGACCTACACATGCTCATATGGGATATAAATTTAAGAGAAAACAGCAAGATGGGAATCAATACAAATTAATATATGGGATTCCTGGGTGGCTCAGTCAGTTAAGTGTCTGCCTTCGGCTCAGGTCATGATCTCAGGGTCCTGAGATGGAGCCCCATGTCGGGCTCTCCGCTCAGGCTCTCTGCTCAGCAAGGACCCTGCTTCTCCCTTTCCCTCTGTTAGTCACCCCTGATTCTGCTCTCTCTCTGTCTCTCTCTCTCTCTCAAATAAATAAAATCTTTATATATATATATATAATATATAAAATATATATAATATATATATATATAAAATATAGCTTGATCCCATATATACTTTTTAAATTACATATATGTATAAATAGAGAAAATCCTTTAGTAGTGGTTACCTATCGGAAAGGGATTGGCCTGGGAGATAAATATTAATGTTTTACTTTCTAAGTGTCTGTCAAGTTCTAGACTTTTCTAAGACCTCATGCAGTTTATTGGAGGAGGGACCTGATTCATCTCCAGCAGACAGAACTGTCTGCGAGTACCCTGCCTTGTCACTTTCCTAGCTTCCTCCTCCTCCCATGAACCAATTGTGTCTTTAATCTCTCATTGCTAAACTCCTCTATGCCGTATTAAAAATATTTTCATATTTTAATTTTATTGACCACAGTTGTAGATTGAATTGTGTCGTCCAAGAAGTTATGTTCAAGTCCTCTCCCTCCTACCCTTGAATGTGGCTTTACTTGAAAGTTGGGTCTTTGTCATTTTAATCAAGTCAAAATGAGGATATGCTGAATTAAACAGGACCCTAACCCAGTGATAGTTGTCTTTGCAAGAGAAAGGAGGGGGAGATGTGGACACACCGAAAACCCTTTGGAAGAAGAAGACCACGGGAGGGTGGGGCCGAGTTTGGAGCTGTGACTCTGCCACAGGAAGGCTGGGGATTGCTGGTGGCAGCTGGAAGTGTGGAGAGAGAGATTCCCGCCCAGAGCCTCCAGAAGGAACTAACCTTGATGTCAGACTTCTGGCCTCCAGAATGGTTAAGAGATGAAACTGCCATTGTTTTAAGCCACCCAGTTAGTGGTAACTTGGTTCAGTTGTCCCAGGAAACAAATAAAACAGTATGTTCCAAAAGTTATGTTCTCTGCCCCACTAACCACCGTGTGTGTGCATGTGTGCGTGTGTGCGTGTGTGCATGTGTGTGTGTGTGTGTGTGAGAGAGAGAGAGAGAGAGAGAGAAAAGCACAGCAACCAAAAAGATGTCTGAAAATTAATCAAATAGAGGGGGAGTGATTCCCCCACCGTGGGTGGAGTTCATACAGAGTCTAGATGACCACCAGTTAGGATATCGTACAGGACACTCCTGCCCTGAAGGGTCTACACAATTTCCTCATGTTCATAAAGATGAGGACTTCATGAGTCTCCAAGGCAGAGCATCATCGTGCATAAGAACAAGGATTTGAAATGAGAAAACTCCGAATTAGCGTCCTAGATTCACTATACAGGAGCTACTTCAACACATTTCTTAAGCGCTAATAGCCCAAAATAGCACGCCTTCCTTAATGAGCCAGCATTCTTAGATGTAGAATATTGATACCAGCTGATAATTTAAGGAGAAAAGAAATCTATTAGAAGGAAATTGGGTAGCTCACAGGAAGCGCAGCAGTCCATGGCTGCCACCGATGTCTTCAGAAACTAGTTATAGCGGCTGTCACCGTTGCAACCTCTCGATATTAACTAAAAATGACTTTTTCTTTCTTTCTTTCTTCCTTTTTTTTTTTTTTTTGGCAACTGCTAGGGAGTCTGAGAAAGTAGCTATAATTTACTGAACATTTATTATGTGACAAACACTTTTCTGTGTTTCTATATACAAATTCACTGAATCTTCACAGGACTTCTGTGAAGTCTCTACGTCAACTCCATTTTCACTGGTGAGGAAACCGAGGCACAGTAGAGCCAAGTAACTTGGCTAGTGCTTGCAGAGTTGGAATGAAAACTGAAGTTGTCTGGCTTCAGAGCCCATTATCTTCAGGAAAATTCCTTTCTTTTTTTTTTTTAATTAAATTTATTTATTTTCAGCATAACAGTATTCATTATTTTTGGACCACACCCAGTGCTCCATGCAATCCACGCCCTCTATAATACCCACCACCTGGTACCCCAACCTCCCACCCCCCCGCCACTTCAAACCCCTCAGATTGTTTTTCAGAGTCCATAGTCTCTCATGGTTCACCTCCCCCTCCAATTTCCCCCAACTCCCTTCTCCTTTCTGCTTTTCGCCTGGAATTTCCAACTTAACTCAGTGAAGCTCACTGTCTGCCTGGAAAGCAACCAATTCTTCAAACATAAGAAGGCGATTCAGATGTAGAATGGCCAAATTAAAAACAACAACAAACAAACAAAAAATGAGATAACTGTTCCTCATAACCTACAAATTACCCCCACAGAGCTGCCACATGTATTAAAAGAGAATTATGCATAGATAATGATTAACCCAGGGAAGGTGCCCAGTAAGCACGACATCAATGGAAATTGTTTTCATAATAGTGACTGCTCTTGCTGTCTCATTCTTGCTTTAGTCACCTGCCTCTTGGCTGTGGCTGCCATTTTTACGGCTTTTACGACCGCTCTCTCGTTCACTGTGACCCCAGGTAAGTGACTTCATCTTTCTGAGCTTTAGCGTCCCCACCGGTACAATGGCGTTGAGTTTGAAAAAACAATAACAACAAAAAAGACCAAGGATCTATATCACTTCTAGGGCTCTTACAGTTTTAACTTTTTTTTCCCCCCCAATTCTGATCTTCCAGCCCACAATGCCCAATTTCTTACCATGAATTCCTGTAATTCTTACTGGCTGTAACTCAGGGTTTCATTCCAGGTTACATGCCACCTTCTATTGTTCTGTAATTGTTTCCTGTTGTTCCCTCCTCAAAATGTGTTGCACAAATGGCATTTCAGAACATACAGTGTTTTTTGGAAAGTGGATCGATTTTATAAATAAGAGATTAGTTGTAGCAGCCCTTTATACATACACACACACACACTGCTCATCTGACACGATGCCCTGGTGGGCAGACTACATGTGGCAGTACCAAGTTATCTGGCTGTCAGAGAGCAAGAGATCTATCTTTAGTTCCTCAGAAAGGATCCAAAAGCCTTTCCCAAAATGGCAGACTCCTCCGTTTAATCTCATGTGGGACCTGAAGGGTGTTCTGGTTGCACGTCCCTGGGGCAACTTCTTAAAGGCTCATACCAGCATCTTATTCCCCATATTTATCTCCTGGCTAGTCAACCAGCAAGTTCCTTTGATTCTTATTCTCAGATGAGCTTCTTAGGATAGAGATACTGTAGGCATCTTGGTCACTCCACATTACCTTATAACTTTTACAATTTCACTTAGAAAGAAAAAAAAAGTTAAAAAAAAATTAGGAAGAAGAGACTTTCCTGGGCCTTTGTCTTCAGTCTCAAAGGTCCTTTCTGTTCAGCACAGCTCAACTTTGTGTTTCGGCCATGTCAACTCACATTTACTTTTATTTTATATCAGATAGTAGTAAGCTCTCCAAGGCTCTGAATTCATTTTTCATATTCAGAAAAACATCCATCATTTTTACATATTATTAAATAATTGACAGAGCGAATTCTCATACATAGTAACCACCCTGGATACGTGCCATCTTAACCTTTTTACAGATCAGAAAAATGAGGTTCAGAAAGTAAAGTTACCAGCTCAAGGTCACATAAGCAGAACGAGGTCTAGTGAAATGAAAACCCGGGATATTCTTTCTCCTCTCTTCAGTGTATCCTCTGCTGCACCACACCTGCATCCTGCTATGGTGGGAAGGTTGGCTTTTTTTCCAGATCGCTATCTGATGCATCGTCAGGATTTAGGTGACACTATAATTGGTTCTCCTGAAGAATGCATTGGTACCACTACAGCTTCAAGTCTGCTGTCTCCACTGAGCCCTTGGTGCTGCCCAAGCACCCTCTTAGGGCTCTAGTAACTTCTGAGCCTAGTTATCCCAAACCCTCAGTAATAACTCATAGCAATTCTCAAATAAGACTTGCCTATGTTATCTTGGTGAAGACACAGGACCACTCCCTCAGTCTCTTACCTCCATCTATTCCTACTCCTCTGTTTTCCTTCTGGTCTGCTATCTAAGAATGGTTTCTCCATTCATGTTTTAAATCCCATCCATTGGTACCTCCTAATGGATGCAGCTCCATCCTTTCTGTCACCTTTTTACTTAATTCCCCTTTTGTAAGGGTTCTTCCCACAGAGGACATAAACACCCTCAGGTCTCTCCCATTAAAACAACAACAAAGTAAAACAACACAAATAAAAACTATATCCACTTGCCCAACCTCCCTTCTTTTTTTTACTGTCTTTTTGAAAGCATCATCCACATCAGTTGTTTCTAATTTCTTATAATTTATAATTTCTCCCACTCATTGCTCATTCCCCTTATACTATGGCTTCCAACCATGCTTCTCTCATGAAATTGATCTTTTCTAGGACCTCAAAGTCCTTCATATCATTAAACAATCCATATTACCTCATCTTTGTCTTCTAAAGCACTTGACCACACAGACTTCTTCCTAAAACTTTCTCCTCTTCTGGCCTCTGTGAAAAGAACTTTTCTACAGTTTCCATCTAACCTTCTGGTCACTTCCTGGACTCCATTCTCACTTTTGCTCCTCTCAGGATTTAGGCTCCCCTTGAGTGATCTCATCCACAGCTACCTATGAATCCAAAATCTGCATTTTCAGTTCAAACTTATTTCCTTGGACCCATATAATCAACTGCTATGTTGATATTGCCACTTGAACGTTCTTCCAACTACAAAATATCCTAAAATGAATTAATTACTTTGCCTTAAGCTAATGTCCTTGCTACTTGCTGCTCTCATTATAGCCACCCATTCAGTAGATGGCACCAACATACAAATAATTGCCCAAAGCAGAGTGCTTGACTCCTTCTTCCTTTTCATTCCCACTTACAAACAGTATATCCTACATCTTAAAGATCTATTTAATAGCTATGCCTTCCTATCTTTAGTAACTGTTACTGCTTCATTCTGGATCCCATCTGGATTACAGCAATAGCCTCCTAGCTCATCTCCCAGCCTCTAGTCTGGCCACTTTCCAACACATTCTCCTCCCTGCAGACAGAATAATCTGTCCAAAATGTAAATCTGATCCTACCACTTGCCTCTATTAAAATCCTTCAATAGCTCCCCTTAGTTTTCAAGGTAAAGTTCAAACTCTTTAGCTTAGCACATAAAATTCTTTGTGATCCTGTCCCTGATTAACTATCTAGCTTCTTCCCTCCCTGCCCCCATTCCTCTACCTTCCATGACCTTTACTCCAACAATACTGAAGTACATGCAATTCCCTAAGCCCACCATGCTGGTTAATACTTCCATGCCAGTGGATCATACAATCTCTGCACTGAACCAATGCCGCACTCATCCTACCTCAATCTCTAATTTATCCAGGGTGTCTCACTTCATTTCCAAATTTAGCTTAATGGCCAATTTCTCTAGGTCATCCTACCTGATTGTCTAATCTGATTTACACTTATTTCTGTGTTCCTGGAAGAAACCCTAGAACACATTTTTCCCCTGAAAGAGTGGATGGATAGATGGATGGATGGATGGACGAATGGATGGATGGGCGCCTCAGCTCTTACTTATCTTCTATCCCTCCTGTTAACACAGTCTCGATACTCAATAAGAGTTTGTAAGAGTTGATTTTTACCTGAGAGGTGCTTTTGTACAACTCATCAAAATTACAGTGTGCCTTTATACATTTTGTTCCCTTTGCAGATCCTGAACCTAACAGTGTAGATAGTCCACCATAAGGAGTGCCCTAGGAGAGTCTGTATATGGATCTACATTTACACAGCATAGATTTCCTCCCCTTATTCTCTCATAAAAATACAGAATTGCCAGGATAAGAGTCAGAGCCCTTGAAGATGATTTTCCAATTTGGTAAGGAGACAACCAACGTGGAATAGTGGAGGTGTATTGACAGGGCTCTGCTCTCACCTTCTCATGCATGCTGAGACTCTTGACTGCACGGATTTGGGGAATCCAGGCAATGTGGGAACAGTAAAGCCCTTCAATAAAAACACAATATGCCAACCAGCTGCAAATCCTACCTGCAATTTCTTCTCTTCCCTCTTCGATCTCAGGGAAATATGTCAGTGGATGCTGTCAGATAAGAACAAGCCATTGATCTATAGCACATGAGGCAAGGCTAGAATATTGATGTCATAGATTCTTTCTATGTAGATGCTGCTCCTTAGTAAATGAGGTGCCTTGGAAATTCTGGATTCTTGGTCTAATAAACCCTGAAGGAGTTACAATCACGGAATGCTCTACCTCCCCTCTGTCAGGTAGTGTCCTCACTCAACAGTAACTTGGACCTAGAAATTGGAGTTAAAATAGTTAAAGCAGTTATGTTCCCTCACCTTGACTTTCATTCTTTTCCCAAATGTGGCTTTTTTCTCTCAGTGTACAGTTGCATATGGGAGGGCCATTGGGTGGTAAAATAAAACTAGATAAAGATTTGAAAGACCTGGATTCTGCCACAAAGTGATCAACTAAATTATTTCCTTCCCCTCTCTTGGTGTTATCTTCTCTCTAAGTAACCTGACGACTTAGAACAGACTGTGAATTCTTAAGTTGAGGCCACGGATGGGATTCAGGGCTCTGTTAACCCAAGAAATCAGAAATCAGATGTAAAATTTGATACATATGTATATTTTTTCTAAGAGTAAGGAGTATGGCTTTTGTCAGATTCACAGTGAGGCCATGGTTTCCCAAATATATGAAACTGATGGCTGTACTTGACCTCAGCATTTGTACTGCTTTGGAGAAAAGTAGTTTTTGATAGTGGGGAAATGGCTGGGGTTAAAAAAGAGAAGCTGAACTTGACACTAGGGCAAACCTGGGTTCAAATCCTGACTATTCCCCTTATTTTGTATGTGCCTATGTGTGAGTCACTTTACTTCAGTGTCTCTCTTTCTACAAATTGTAACAATAATATCTATCTCACATGCTGTAAAAATTAAGAAAAATGGGTCAAAAGGAAAAATCTGGGCTAGCACACCAGAAATCTTCAAGGAATGTTTGTTCAGTATGTATCTAGAGAAACAGAACACTGAGCACCACTACTCCAACTCCCACTTCAGCAATCTCACCATCTCAATTGATAACTTTCTCAGATGTGCTCACAGACTGACAAAGTAAGTCTCCGTGGCTTTTGTTTTTCCCTCCCATAAAGATGAGATATGAAATAGGCCTATGTGATTAACTTGTTTCTACACAAATGGAAATCCACTAGAACCAACAGAACCATTCCAATCTTCTAAGAAAAGGTCAACGTCCAGCTAATACAGCCTCAGTTGTGATCTGAATGAAAACAGAAAGACCTTTTCTCTTGAGACCCTTATTCTGATACCATGTTTGTCCATAAAACATGGTAATTCCAGGCAATGATTCGAGGCCATACATCTCAGGTTGTAGAGGGTAGAGACAGCAATGGAGAAGAAGCTTGTGCCTGGCAAGAAAGTGGATGCCAAGCGGACCCACAGCATGAAAGACCCGGCAGACCTAAACATGTAGAATCAGGTCATAACATCCATCTCCACATCCTGGACCCATGTCCCCAAAAGTCAGGCTGCTCTACTGTCTACACCTTCTTACATGCCTTTCAACCTGTGTCTCTTTCACAGCATCTTTTCTCCTTCATAAAGGGTCCTGATGTTCAGCAAACATGTATTCAGTAAAAGCCAAAAACCCTGCCACAATCTCAGGAACTTACATAAATATTTTTAAAAATCTTATCAACCTTCAAGGCATTATTCTCTTCATTTTAAAGAAGAGGAAATTAAGTTTCATGAAGACATCAGAGACTGTATGGGGTTTGAATCTAGAAGTCCTAATTTGAAAGCTTTTTACTCAACCCTGAGCCCTCAAGACACGGAGATAAATTAAATATGGTTCTTGTTCTCACAGGACCATGGAAGACACAGACATGTAAACAGACTTTAATACCATCGTCTGTGCTCTCTAGGTTGGAGGCAAGCATGGGAGGTTGCAGGAGCAAAGAAGTTCAACTACCTAGAATTGGTAAAGAAGTTACCCATGTGATGTGTCAAGTTCGGGGAATACTCTTTGAGGATGGAGAGGAATTAGTTCAAGGAGGCAAAAAGAAGGAGGGAATAAAATGGGAAAGAGGCAAGAACAAGACAATGGGAAACTCAAAAGCATACATCCCTTCAATGTAGATATTCCTGGTAGTATGATTTGCAAAATACTCTGCATTCTCTTAGCAGCCCTGAGAGAGAAGACACTTTCCATCTGCCAGGAATGAACTTATGATCTGAGCTTTGGTGCTCTGGAAAGAGATAAGGGCTTTGGGGACCCCAGAAACTGTTTTTTCTCTCCTCTTTTCTAACCCAGACATCCCAATCTCAGCACAAAAGGTTACAATTTCCCTAGGAAGAAATTGTGCTGACCTCGGGTTTTCGCAAAGAGTGTGGTATTTCTGCTTGGCTGAACTGCCTGCTGAAACATTGTTAAAATAGCTAGCGTGCAAGATGTCCCCAAAGCAAGCAGCTGTATATGAGGGGATGCAGGAGTTTACCTATGGTTATCTACCTCAATGGGTGTGAGGATGGGGGGGAGGCGACGACTTTCTGAGAAGTTGTCAATGTTCCAGGGTCTCATGGCGTTTGTCATCTCAGCTTCACCAATGTCCACTTTCTCGTTGAGCTCCAAACAAGAGGAGAGTTCACTAAATAGTTGAAAACATAAACAAATAGGGGCTCAAGGGCCAACAAAACAGTCCAGGAATATGGGGTCCATATTGACATTCTAACTCATCAATTAAATTGACCAAGAATCTTCATTCTTCATTCACCCTTTTCTAAAGCAGAAAAATACTTCTCACGACACCGTTGTGAACTCAGTTGTCACCACTGTTTTTTAAGTGTTTGATTGCTGAGGGTTTTCCATAAAGTTAACGCATAGATCTGGTCCTTGTCTTCTAGGAGCTGTAGAAATTAAACCTGGCCCTAACATTAGGAATCTGATTTACTCAGCCCTTGAATTAAGAAAGTCAAGTAAGCCAAAATAAGTATTTCCTACTGCATTTTAATTGCCTTTGAACACTCATGAACAAGATGCTCTTTACCCAACCCATATTGGCTCAGCGTACATACACTTAGAGTTTAATTCTAAAAATCTTCTTTTTATAATTCACAAAATCTTCTTTTAAAAACAAAAATCTTATGAAGAGGGAAAAATAAATTATGAATCCTTTATTATGATTATTATTTAATTTATTGCCCCCTCCCACAACAGCACTGATAGCTCAGCAATAAGGAATACCTCCTGATATGAAAGGGAACATGTTTTAAAAAGTAATTTCGGAGCTTGGGATATGCCTTAGATGAGGACCCAATCATAAGGAGCACAGAAAAATAATACCCAATTGATATGAAACACTTTTTATGGCACAGACACAGAGGTTGGTGAATCTGTACAAAGGATTTCATTTCCTCCTCACAGCCACCCTGCAAAGCAAATGAGGAATGAGGCACTTGGCTGTCAGGAGATGAGACGCTGCAGAAAATGAAACACCTTCCTTCATTCAACAGTAGAGGATCTGCTCTACCTGGAGGTACCCAGGTCCATTTTGAGTTACAAACGGGGAAGCAGAGAAGAGGAAAAGTTACAAAGGGGGAAAAACCAGGCTCAGATGAAAAAAGATGGAATTTAAAGCATAAAGTAAGCTTTAGCTAAAGGTTCCTCATCCAAAAAAGGAGAGTAGGTTTTTTATTTCATTCATTCACTCACTCAGTGATAATTTAGCTGACATCTACATGTCGTATAGTCAATACAAGTCGTCTAACTCCTCTATTTTCCCCCTGGAATATCTCACAGTGCCTTCAGTAATCCCAGCACCCTTCTAAGTGGTTTCTTAGAAATGAGCCAGCAGTTTGGTAGTATTATTCATGCGGCACTGTTACAAGTGATTGAACCAAGGATGGGTACTTGTTCTAACACAGCCATCTGTCCAGCAGCCTATGATGTAACCCAAAATGAGAATTCCATCCAATCAGAATGTAGAAAGACTAAGCAGAAAATTGAAAAGGACAGAAGAGGAGATGCATGCAAAAAGAAGCAGTAAGCAAAAGCTATGATAGAGAAAGACCATAAACGAGCAGAAGCCATGAGTAAGAGAGGAGACACCGTCAATGCAGAGAAGGAGAATAAGCCAAAGCAAAGACAGAGGAGCAAGATCGTATATTGTGACTGTAATGGCAGAGCAATTGGGTGGGGAGCAGTAGAGGATCAAAAGGTTTCCTAAAATGTAACACTTGGCTCTCAGAACTCCCGCTGATCCTAAAGTATGTTCCCATTCCCCTTATAGTTCAGCTGAGTGTTCCTGGGGTTTCCTGTCTTCCCAACTTTCTTAGTGTCATGATTAAAAATCCTATAAATTAGAGTGATCAGACATTATGAAGATCTGTTTTTCTTGTGTCCAAATGAGCCAAATAACATAATTTTTTGGACTGTTTTTATGTTTAAATAATCTGTACCCTCAATGTGGGGCTTGAACTCACGACTCTGGGATCAAGAGTTGTACTACCTACCAAGCAAGCCAGCCAGGTGCACCTAGCATAATCTGTAATACAGAAGAAACTGGGGCACCTGGAAGGCTCAGTCAGTTAAGTGTCCAACTCTTAGTTTCAGCTCAGGTCATGATCCCAGGGTCCTGGGATCAAGCCCCTTGTCAGGCTCCCTGCTCAGCAGAAGCCTGCTTCTCCCTCTCCTTCTGCTCCTCCCCCTGCTCATGTGTGCTTGCTCCCTCTCTCTCTGTCTCAAATAAATAAAGAAAATCTTTTTTAAAAATGTAAAAGAGAGAGAGAAAGAACTATTCTATATACATCTATAAATAGGATGTAGGCTTAACTTAAAGTAATTCATCAATCGACTGGAAATATATCCATAGAAAAATACATCCATATATCCATGGAAATATATCCATAGGAAATATATCCATAGAAATGTATCCATAGAAATATATCCATAGAAAAGGCTCAATTATTTTATAAAACAATTAGGACTATAAATAAAGGAGAAAAAAATCAAATTTAAGAGTGATAAGTGTTAACTTATTCAAAAACAATAACTATATCTCTCATGAGGAATAATGAAACTTTTAGCTGTTCTTTGGTTTAATTCTAAAAGCAAAAAAGAGGGGCGCCTTGGTGGCTCAGTCAGTAGAGCATCTGCCTTCAGCTCAGGTTAAGATCCCAGGGTCTTAGGACTGAGTTCTGCGTCGGGATCCCTGATCAGTGGGGAGTCTGCTTCTCCCTCTCCCTCTGCCTGTCACTCTGCCTGCTTCCGCTTTCTAGATCTCTGTCAAATAAATAAATAATTTTTTTTTAAAAAAGTAAGAAAGATTATACTAAGCCTGAGCCTCATCCGCTAATTTATCCCTCTATTTCCACCCAGTGCTGTGACATAGGAAGGATTAAAATGCTTTAAAATGAAAAAGGTTTACAGCCCTGGTTCAGCTCCAAAGCAACATTCTTTTTGTAGTAAGAGTGCATAGGATGCCCTAGTCTGGCTTCTGAGAACTGGTTTGGGAAAAGAGACTCCTTACCCACTATCCTTACCCACTACTCCTTACCCACTTATCCTTACATATACACACTGGCTGTCCCACCATCCTCCAGCAGCAGTGACTGGGAGAGTGCAAAATGTCAGTCTTACAGAGTGCTCAACTCTCATGACAGGTGAAGATGCGGTGGTGTCCCCATTACACAAGGGAACTTACTCGGGTGATTCTTGTCCATACCCGGGCACCTTATCCATACAGGGGCACCTGTGTGGCTCAGTCACTGGAACATTCAACTCCTGATTTTGGCTCAGGTCATGGTCAGCAGGGAGTCTGCTCAAAATTCTCTCTCTCTTTGCCTCTGCCCCTTTCCCCTTCCTTCCTCCCCCCAATAAATAAATAAATCTTTAAAAAAAATTTAAAAAAGATCTCCAGACAAAGTCCACCAGCTCAACCCTTCTGGACTACGAAATGATCTTAGGACCACAAAAAAGAGCCCATGTGCTTAAAACCCAAAATTCAAAACCCTTCCCCTACTTCTATCCTCCTAAGGCTTTAACCTACTTCCTGCCTTTTCAGTAAACAATAGATCTTTATTGGTGACCAGAAAATAACTGAGAGCTCAACAGAAAAAGTTGATAATTCAAAAAGGTGTATACTAATGACCTCCATTACTGACTATGTTGAGGAAAATGGCATCAGATATATCTGCCTGCCTCAAACAACTGGAAAACCAGGAAAAAAAATTTTTTTCAGCCATTGAAAACGACTTAGTCCCAGGTAGCACATGACTGAGTCCTAAGAGAATAAAAAATAAATGAGATAGTCTTCAGGCTACTGTTCAGAAAAGGTGAACACAAGTAAAGCTGATGGTCTTGCTGAGTTAAAGACCTAGCAACTGGATTTGTTGGAGATAGTGTGGCTAGAGTTTGCAAGGAAGAATGTGGTAGAGGAGATAGTCATGAAGAGCGATCCAGAGATCTAAGAAAGGTCCCCTGGAGTCTTTGACTGAGCACCGTTTTGAGTATGCATGAGAGAAGTCTTCCTGAAACCACCAGAAAGCAGTAAACAGACTAATATCTGGACATCAAATAAGGATGAGAATAATTATTTTCCTACCAGCCAAGGTGAGAGACTCCAAATACACAAGACATTGGATAAAATCCTTAGAATAAAATTGACTCAGTAGTGGAACTAAATGAGCACTAGAGCAATGCTGTCCAAATTCTGCCCTAGAACGTTTGAAAACAAGCCTTACAAAGGACTAACTGATATGAAGAACTTAAGTGCAAGTCAAAATGAAGTATGACACTCTATAAATAATATAGCAAAATTCAGTACCTCCCAAAATAAAATTCATGATGTCTGCATTTAGTCAAAAACATGCAAGAAATAGGAAAACATAAACCATAACTAGAAAAACCATTAGTTAGAACAGACCCAGAAATGACAGTTGATAGAATTAGTCAATAAAGATGTAAAAATAGTTAACATAGATGTGCTTCATTTATTCAAAAGGCAAAGGACAGTATGACTATGGTGAGAGGAGACATAAAAGATATTTGAAATAAACAAACTAACTAAGTAACTTCTGGAAATAACAAATGCAGCACCTGAAATGCAAATGACATTGGGTAGAATTACTAGCAGATTAGATGGAGCCAAAAAAAAATTCTTTTTTTAAAAAAGTAAATTTACAGAATTGAAAGACAAGTTCACAATTACTGTCAGTGATTTCAACATTTCTTTTTCGGTAATTGATAAAATAGCTAGTCACACACACACAAACATGAGGATATAGAACACTTTAACAACATAAATGAACACGACCTAACTGATATTTATATCAATTACGTTTATAGACTGTTCCTCCCAATAGCAGTAGAATTCTCCTTTTTAATGTACACATGAAACATGCACCATATATACCATATACTGAGCCATAAAACATTCATTAATACATTTAAGAAAATTAAAATCATATGTTCTCTGACAGTAGAAAGAGAATGAAATGAATAATGAACAGCAATTTAGAAAACTCTAAAATATTTTAAATCAAAAATATAGTTTTGAATAACACATGAGTAAATAAAGACAATCAAAAGGAAAATCAGAATGTGTTTTGAAATGTATAAATGAGAGCAAAACATATCAGAATTTGTCGATAAAGCTTTGTAGAAAAGAAAGTCCCAAATCAGTTATATAAATTTCTACCTTAAGAAACTAGGCAAAGAAGAAACCATTAAACCCAAAGTAGCAGAAGAGCAAAAATAAAAAAGACGAGAACAGAGATAAGTGAATTTGAAAACAGGATATTGGTAGAGAAAATCAAATTATAAGCTGATTCTTTAAAAAGACCGGTAAGATTGATGCACCTTAAGTCTTGAACTATCCAACATAGTTTCTACAGACCACACAAGACTACTGAGCAATTAAAATGTGGCTAATATAAAATAAAATGTGTTATAAGTATAAAGCATACACAGGATTTTAAAGACTAGAAAAATAAAATAGGAGAAAATTTTCATTGCCTTAGGTAAATAAAGACATGTTAGGACACAAAAACCACAAGCCAAAAAAGAAAAAAAGTGATAAAATAGATATTATAGTTTTTAAGATCTGCTCTTCAAATACAATTGCTACAAAGATAAACAAAGATAAACAACAGATGAGGAGAAATAGTTGCAAAGTATAACTATATACTAGTTATAAAGTATAACTGATAAAAGACTTGAATCCAAGCTATATAAAGAAACCTAACAATTATTAGAACCCAATAAAAGGCAAACTGCACAATTTAAAAATGGGCAAGAGATTTGAAGTCACTTCACCAAAGATATTTGATTGTGTTTGATCATGTTAAAAGATATTCAATATCCCTAGGAAACAGAGAAGATAAAAGTTAAAAGATACTCAACACGCCTAGGGAACAGAGAAATGGAAGTTAAAACCACAGTGAAATACTGGACACACCCCCTGACATGGTGTATCACATTGAAAAAACCCATCGTTGGTCACATCAAAAAGACCTAAAAGATAGAGCTCTGGGGAAGATGTGAGGCAACTAAAACTTTCTTCCATTGCGGATGGGAACACAGCACTGCAGCCACTTTGGGAAACCATTCTGACAGTGTCTTATAAAATTAAGCATATGCTACCAACACAGCAACCATTCCACCCCTAGATTCATACAGCAGAAAAGGAAATACAAACACACGTAGTGACCTATATTTGAGTGTTTAAAGTAATAGCTCTCCAAAAGAAGAAACTTCTTACACTGTTGGTGGGAATGCAAACTGGTAGAGCCACTCTGGAAAACATAAGGAGGGTCCACAAATAGTTAAAAATAGAACTACACTGTGGTTGACCCAGCAATTGTGCTACTAATTATTTATCCAAAGGATAAAAAAATAGTGATTCAAAGGGCACCTGCACCCCAATGTTCATAGCAACACTCTCCACAACAGCCAAAGTATGGAAAGAGCCCAGATGTCCATTTACAGATGAATAGATAAAGAAGATGTGGAATAGGAGCACCTGGGTGTCTCAGTGGGTTAAGGCCTCTGCCTTCCGCTCGGGTCATGATCCCAAGGTCCTGGGATCGAGCCCCGCATCTGGCTTTCTGCTCAGCAGGGAGCCCGCTTCCTCCTCTCTCTCTGCCTGCTTCTCTGCCTACTTGTGATCTCTGTCTGTCAAAATAAATAAATAAAATCCTTAAAAAAAAATGTGGAATATATACACAATGGCATATTACTCAGTCATCAAAAAGAATGAAATCTTGTCATTTGCAACTATGTGGATGGAGCTAGAGGGTATTGTGCTAAGCAAAATAAGTCCATCAGAGAAAGACAAATACCATTTGATTTCACTCATATATGGGATTTAAGAAACAAAACAGATGAACGTAGGGGGAAGGAACAAAAAAATAAAAAATAAGATAAACACAGAGAGGGAGGAAAACCATAAGAGACTATTAACTATAGGGAACAATCTGAGGGTTGCTGGAAGTGAGGTGGATGAGGGGATGGGGTAACTGGGTGATGGACATTAACAAGGGCACTTGATGTAATGAGCACTGGGTGTTCTATGCAAATGATGAATCACTAAATTCTACCTCTGAAACTAATAATACACAGTATGATAACTAAATTTAATTTAAATAATTTTTTTAAAGTAATAGCTCTCTCACCAAAACTCTCCTGGAAGATGCCTATTGCTAAACAGGTTGGGTTTATTACTCACTGCAAAGTAGAAAACACACCATGGGGAAGCTTAGGGAATCTCAACAAGAGGGTATTCCAATGAGA
The DNA here is from genome assembly GCF_964662115.1 of Mustela nivalis. NCBI lineage: Eukaryota > Metazoa > Chordata > Mammalia > Carnivora > Mustelidae > Mustela > Mustela nivalis. The sequence continues at coordinate 34,570,748 of NC_139035.1, forward strand.
CTATTATAAGTTTCAGCTCTGGTTGGGTGATTTGAGAGGCATCAGAAGGAAGTGGGGTTTGACCCTAGATTGAGTGTGTCAAAGTAAAGGTAATTCTGTGATTGGTTATCTAGATAATAAATCTACAGGGAGGATAGATAGACAAATAGGTATAATCAGTAAAGAAGCACTAGTCACCTATTTGTCTAAGAAGGGGAACATTTTGAATTTGGAAGTAGCAAATAAGAGTATTTTTGTCTGGGGGTACCTGGGTGGCTCAGCTGGTAAAGCATCTGACTGGCTCAGGTCATGATCTCAGGGTTCTGGGGTCCAGCCCCGCATCAGGCTCCCTGTTCAGCAGGGAGTCTGCTTGTCCCTCTCCTTCTGCCTCTCACCCTACTGGTGCTCACTCTCTCTCTTTCTCTCTTTCTCTCTCAAACAAATAAATAAATCTGTTCTTTAAAAAAAAGAATATTTTTGTCTGTACCTAGGCAAAAATCTGAGGCAGACTTGCTTTGTCTCATGTTCTTGTGGTCTCAAAATCACCTTGTTTGAGATGTTTATTTTGTGAGATTGTTAATGTGCTATAGGACAATAGCATGACCTAGCTGTAAGTGCCAGGCCAGCTTTCAAATGTTAGGGGGATGCTCTTTTTTGTTTGTTTCTTTCTTTCTCAGTCAAAATGGAAACAATCCAAGATCCATCAACTGATGAATAAGCAAATTGTGGTTTATCTCTCTAACTACGTACTCCTCAACAACTTATAACATTAGCTTCTATTACATGCGACAACATGGGTAAATCTCAGAAGTAAAAGAAACTAGACACAAAAGTCCATTTACTATATGATTCCATTTATATGGAAGTCTAGAAAAGGCAAAACAATGGCAGCTGATGACTTGACAGATGCTGGGATAGATGCAGGTATTGACTTCTAAAGGGCAGGAAAGAACTTTGGGGGTACTGTCTATGTGATGACTTTAATGGTGATTTTGACTATAAACACGTGTTAAATTTCATCAAATTGTACTCTTAAAACTAATGATTTTTATTAAATGTTAAATTTACCCCTATAATCCTGATTTTTTTAAAAAAATCTTTATACTCCTTTTGGGGTAAAAATGGTTCTGTTCTTGGACACACGCTAGCCTGTCTCCTGTATCTAGAATCAAGAGAAAATATTTCCATTCCCTCCAATTAGTTAACTTCCCCCACGAGTAGATAGAAGATTTCTAAAACGGGGGGGGGGGGGAGATGATTTCTTAGTGGAGCACCCCCAATTAACCATTGGTCAAGGGATACCTGGTTACTTTCCTGCCCCAGAATTTACCCTGTTGGTGGCCCCCAACATCCCGATTTTCAGTCACAGTGGAGATCTGAAGACGTGAAGGTAGGCAAACAAAGCACTGGCAAATCACTTCCTCTTTCTCAACATCAGTTCTTACCCTATACAAGGGGAATGGGGTGGAAGTAAAGATTTCTCAGGGCACTTACAGCTTAGAAATATTTACTATATGAGTGAGGTTTAATTTAGGTCAAAACTCTCCTCTGATCGTCTGTACCAACAACGCATGTGTGCACATGCTGTTGGTAATGCCGGCTGGAACGAACACGTCCAGGAGAAGAGTAGATGGTAGGGAGTTGGCGGATTGTTTCATCTAGCTAAAACAGCAGCACTCTGAATGATTTATGAGGAGTCTCGAGAGTGAGTAATGCTTATTAGTTTAATAAAAATGGTTATTGCTTATAATAATGGAAACTACCTAATAAAAATAAGATGAAAATATCCTTCAAGTAATAATTTGTTGTCAGCTCCGATTCTTCTCACATTATTTCTTAAAAACGCTGTTGAGTCTCTAATACCAGTGCTACCCTTTGGCCCCACAAGAGGGGCCTATACTATGAGCCCCACACTTTAGAGCGTTCCTTTTTGTCTTACTCCCCTGACTGCTCCGCACCCCATGGAGTCAAGAGGAGATGTCTACCCAGAGTGTACGTGTCCCCCACAACCATCTATCTTGACCACACTCAGAGTACACAGACCCCTTTACCAGTTCCCAACCCAGTCAGCCTGGAGCTCACTTCCAGAACCTAGGTAAGTCTCTTCTGCAGGTTTTCTGTTTACCCACACCTCATGTTGAGAAGAGAAGAGAGGTTTCGTGGTAAAGATTGGACAGATCTTGGGTCTACAGACTATGATGTTCCTATGAAGGCCCACAAAGGCCTTTGCAAGGCAAATCAAGCCAACAATGGAAAGCAAACAAAGGGAAGGTCACATGCCAGGAGCCAGGCCTTCCCGTGCTCTTGCGCTAGCTACCATGATCAAGAACAGAATTCTGAAGTGTTGAAGCATTCTAAACGTCAACCAATGTTCACGTTATAACTTAGATATTATCATCGCCGTAGACACTTAGAATAGATTTAACGGTTTGTTAACTTGATTTAGAATAAACACATAGGCATGGGAGCCTCCATTTGGTACCTTTGCCCTAGGGTCCTGAAAACCTTGGGATCCTGATCCCACAGTGAGGCTGAGAAGTGTTTTTCACTATAAGGAAATACCTCAGACTGTGTTGACACAGAAATGTTGGAAGGTGTACCATCTGGATTCAGTGATGCCCGCCGTAGTGTTGGCTGGGAGAATTTAGACCATCACCCTCAATGCTCTGAATCCCTCCCATCGATCATTCCACTTAATTTAAAACAAAACTAATAAATGGAAGGATTCTCATTATAAACTTTGATTGGTGGTATATTTAATATATATTGACCTTAATTTGCTACCACAGAGATTAGTTTAGGAGAAAGCCAAGTCTAGCATGAAAGGATTAGGGAAGGGGAGATATTTTTAAATGAGTTGAAAAAAAAACTATTAAAAGTAATTTTGAGCTATACCAGTGAAATTGCTAGCCAGGGAAGGGGGTGAATCAAACAGAAAATAAGCAGATAATGAAGTACTTGGAGAGCATATGGGACACATTATCCAGAAATAGAAAAAAATATGTGGGGAAAAATAATGGTGAGGTCTATTTAGCTATGTAAGGCCAGCCTGATTAGTTTTCAGGTTTTCCCTTGGAGGTGCATGGGGAGACTGGAAGGGGTGAGGAGGGAGTGTCCCTAACACAGGACTCCTCCTGAGGTTTCTTTTGCTAATACTTGTCATGGAACAAATGAATGTTGTTATTCCTTAAAGGGATAAATTCCCTATAAGTAGCCCTCTGTTTTTTGCAAAAGTGACCCATCCGTTATTCCCCATGGCAGTCATATCTTCGTCAATTTTTCACTGGGGAATAAACAAAATCTCAGAAGATGCTCAATCTCCCCAAGAGCTTCTGGTGTCATCAATTTGCCTTCAGAGTCCTGCAAGGTTAGGAAGGGCGTGTATGGAAAAGTATTTCCAGATCAGGGAAAATTTATGATTAACTGTGGGATTGACAGGTGTCCAGAATACCTAGTAATCTCAACATTTTGCTGTCAAAATAGATGTATCGGAAAGGTATGTAGATTTAAGAGACCTGTCCCTGTGGTGTCTGCTTATCTCACAGGAGGAGTCATTTCTACGATCTGTGGTTGCGTTCCAATGTTCTTAAACCACAAGACAAAGACCCAATCAGATTCCAAAAACCAGTATCAGAAACCCGCAGGCTGGGGTCAGGTCCCTGGCCGGGGAAGATCGAAGAAAGTAGAAGAGCTTTCAGCCTGAAGAGCTGAGAAATCCCATGTTCCGTGGAACTCATGAAGCATTTAAAAAAACATGACCTATCTCATTAAAAACAACTTTAATTTGATGGCTACAAGATTCTATGAAATGATATTTATCCACTCAACTGTGGGTATAATAAAGCAGGAAAGCCCCGGGCTGGAATCAGGAGACAGCCCCATCCGGCAGAGCAAGCCACTTCCCACTCTCGTGCCGCACCACCTACTTAGTGCTAATGCTGGGTGACACTGAAATGCACAGCAGCCACTGAAAAATGAGATAAAGAAGAAAAGCTGTTGATAATGGCACATTCCACGCAATATATACTAGAGTAGACTTACCTGAAACTATCTTACAGGACCTCTGATTTCCAAGGTACTATACATTTAAAGGATGAGCTATAGACGCACAGAACGGAGAGAAACCGAGCCATCCGTATGAGCGTTGTCAAGGGAGAGAGGGCTCAGAAGGCTTCAACGAGGGTTGGGTCCCTGGTAGTTACACTTTTATTATGAACATGGAAGGAGGCACTAGGCAATATTAAACATGTAAATCACATAGCTGTTTCCTCCTTCTGAGACTCACCTCCACAAGAACATGACTAATTACGGTTGGCATCCTACACAGCTTGTCCAGCAGGAGAGACTATGCTTGCCAAAGAATGCAAGTGGGTGTTAACGTCGATGTTCAAGTTCTCACTGTGCCCTCGAAAAGTTATTTTATGCCTTAGTCTCTTGGGTAGGTATTCTGACTTTACCACTTAGTCTTGGGGTACCCTAGAGCCAACCACCTTCCTCTAAACCTCACTCTCTTCTTGTATAAAATGGCAAATACAGCCTCTCTATCATCCTGGGGTTGTTGTGAGGGATGGGTTTAAAGCAGGTGAAAGCACTTAGCACGGTGCTGTCCCATAAAGATCAGCTGGGACCGTTGCTGTGTTCCTTTCCCTCACTCTTTCTCTTCTGCTTATTTTTTTTTTTTCTGTCCACCCATTTTCCCCATCTACTCTCTCACCCACCCAACCAGCCAGCCAATCATTCTGTCACAGAGTGGTCATTTGCCATCTGGCAAAATGGATTTAAAGGCGAGGCCCTGGGCTGGATGCTGAAGCTACACAGAGTACCCAGATCACCTCGCCAAGGGCTCATTCTCTTCTTGGCACTGGATCTTGCCATCTCTTACCCTAATGAAGGATACACAATGGGCTCACTTGTATTGAACATTCTTCTATTACTGTTCCCGCTGAGTATCAGTCTCCCTGTTGAACTCTAGGAAACTGACAAATGTGAACCTGAACCAATAAAGCTGAGTGGTAGTCTCTAGATTTCAGTGAATTTACCAGTCTTAGTAGGTCTCTCAGAGCCAGGCCTTCCTTGGGCACACCCCTCTGCATTTCCTTTTACTCTGACATCCTTCTATCATTTTCACATTATGGGAAATGGTAATTCAAGATGTTTGCACATAATAACATCTAGATTATTAGACTAATAGATGCTGGCACCCTTGGGTCAGATGGTCCAAATCCTATGTGTGACATTTACCTGGGCCTTATAATACGCTATACTATTCCCCTTGAGTAAATTTTCCCTTACTACTATTTTCATCCCTCCTCCTCCAGGTAGCTAGAAACCATAAAACAGCATCTATTCACTTAAAGATACTGTGGTGATTGAGTTAGTGCATTCGTCTTCCCATGGAAATATTAACATACTCAGAAGTCATTGAAGAAAATTGCTCCAACGGTCACAACCTTTACTCTTGTTCCCAGAATCTCTGAAAGACAGGGTAGGGAGGGTTTTTTGCGACTCTAAATGGATTTGAAAAACCCAGAGAAGGAAATTACCTGTTTCTGTGGAGAGCCAGGGTGACATGACAGATAATTAGCAGGACGACTTGCTTCTCTGAAATGGGAAGCTTAGCCATTGCAAGGACTTAAAGCCCCCAGCCCTTCTCATATCCCCTAGTGAATTCCTTCTCTGCAAACAGCCATCTCTGCCAGCTGACAGTGACTTTCACCTTGAATCCTTCAAAGTCACCTTTCTTTGAAAAATCCCTTCGCTATGAAGCAGAATAGCAATAGCTTTGCCATCCTGGCTATAGTTCACGGGGTCTGTGGAGGGGGAAGCGTGCTGAACCCCAGAAGAACTGACCTGTCCACCAGAATCATGCTTCGAATATGGATGTGCCTCGCATACTGTCTTTCTTGATGTGCATCTTCTCATTTTCCTCTTTAAAACACAGAGTCCAAGAGGGTGGAGAATTCCCCGGATGCCTATTTGAGGAGAGAGACAGTTTAGGTCGAAGTAGGAAAAATGCTTCTCCCCCTGGCATGTAGGCTGAATTATTTTTGTGTTGACGTGCAGTGATGCTTTATGTAAGAGGAAAATGGAAAAAGGTGATGTTCAAGGGAATAGTTGAGCAGAGCCAAGTTACTCAGTGTATTTCCTGAGAGTTGAGCTGACTGCTACCGAATTTTAAGGGTGTTATAATTTACAATCCATAAATATTCCCTTGAACATCTTTAAAAGCTTGTTTTTAAAACATGCCTCTCAGTAAATTAGCATAGACAGGGGAGATCCTCCGGTAACTTTCTTTTCCAGGAAGTGGTCATTTCAATTAACTTTCCCGTAGTCTTTATTTACATCTTACCCAGTTACTTATCAGGCTCTTCCCCCAAAATAAGGAGGCAGAAAGCTTCAAGCTTCACCAGAACTTCAGAGGAGAGCCCAGAGAGCAGCAAGGACAGAGAAGCAGAGGAGCAATGGAAGGAGCTCCCCTCGGGTCACCTCCGAAGATTGAATTCAGGCTGCTTCTTTCCAATGGTTCACAATGCCCTTTTCTTCCTTGTTCAGTCTTTTTCGAGTAGTGACAAACAGGAGATTGCCAGTGTGTCATTTCCTCTTGGTAGGCTTTAGAACATCTCACCTCCACCAAGAGAGCATGGGGTCAATGTAGTTGGGATGATGAAAAGTGACATGCAACAAATCAGGCAAAGAATTGGTGCTATCCAGACATTCATTCTACAAGTGAGCCATGAGCACGGAGGACTTAGTCTCTGGCAGGCACAGAGCTGAGCGCTATAAATAGGGCCAGCCATCATTTTCTTCTGTTCTTCTTCCGTCTTTTTTTTTTTTTTTTCCTTCCTACTCTCTTATCTCAGTAACAGTTGTGTGCCAAACATGGACTAAACACGTAATGTATGATCTCATTGGAAAGTCCCCAAACCCTATAAATGCTATGATTTTTGCCATCCTCATCACCATGGAGAGATTTATTGGCTCGCACAATTATATGGAAAAGTTCCGATCTGAATCCAAGTGGTCCATTGCAAAGCTCACACACTTAACACCACTCTCCTCCATCTTTTGCACCCATTTTCCTCAACTCTGTTTAGTGGGATGAGTCATGCGCACACCAGAGAACTTCAATTATTCTAGAAGATGTAGGTAGGTTTAAAAAGTATCAGGTTTGGTTCTGATAAACTGGAGGGAAGTTAGCTGAACTGCAGCATGAAAAATATGTTAGCTATCAAAAAGGACTTCTTGAAGGCAAGGCTTATCTCAAATTGCCATTCCATTATCTTTGGGGATCAAAATAAGTTATGAGGAACAGAACATGTAGACCTCTGTTTTCAGAGTTGTTTGGGCAGTATTCCTAAAGCAGAAAATAGATTACTCGTGTAGAAGCTTTCCAGACACATTAAATTATCGGCGAATGAATTCCTGGTATTAGAGGTTTCCGGTTCTCTCCTTCCGCAGCATGTGCAGGGAAGTACTCCCTTGGCCCATTAGTTCAGCACTCTTTCCCATTTATCTCTTTGCTTTTTGTTGACTGAGAATTCTTAAAAAACAGAATGGCTTCCCCTAAGTGCAGGCTTGCAGATCAATTGGCAGCGACTGCCTCGCTAGCTGAACAGGGAGGACTGGCAAGTCAAGGAAGGGTAGGATGAGGTCTCTAAGTCTGCCGGGAACCTGGGGACAGGTGCAGCTGCCCCCTGTGCCGAGCTGTGCTGAGCGCATCGTGCCTCCTTCAGAATGCGCAGGGGGCGAAAGGCGACACTGGACTGAGGCAGGACCAGAGGTGGGGGGCTGGTGCAGGGTGGAGAGAACGGCTTCGAGAATCAGACCCGCTCAGGTTGCACAGCTTCTGAGTCACAGATTAGCTGCGTGATCTTGGATAAATTATTTAAGCTTTCCTTTCTAACTCTTAGTGTCCATGTCTTAAAGGAGCATATACTTATATCTACAAAGGAAAATATGCAATTGAAAGTGCTTATTTTTACTGTTGTTTTTTTAAAGAGAAATTTCCTTGCCTGATCTTTTTAAAAAAGACTTTATGTATTTATTTGTCAGAGAGAGAGAGAGCACAAGCAGGGGAGGTGGCAGGCGGAGGGAGAAGCAGGCTTCCCCGCTGAGCAAGGAGCCTAGTAGGGGGCTCCAACCCAGGACCCAGAGATCATGATGGAAGTCAAAGGCAGACCCTTAACCGACTGAGCCACCCCAGTGTTCCTTCCTTGCCTGATATTTAACCACAGTCTAAACTCACTTTACTTTACCTATACCACTACTCTCTCTGTTATAGCCAAATTAGATATTCGAAGTCTTTTCTATCTTTTGGTTTAATCTAGAATGTACCTCTAATTCCCCAAAATCCCCTCCTGAAGATTTTTATTGATTCTTCCATCATTTAATTCCTATATCGTGGAAGAAATTTGCTCCCAAATATTCAAATCTATTTCTTCTTTTAGACTTCGAAAGCACACAAGATGCTTTGTAATCTGACCCCTACCTACCCACTCCCCCAATTCCACCTCTTGCTATATACCTCTTAACTGAGGCTTCAGCAATACCAACTTACTTATAGTTCCAGAAGTCACGTATTATTTTATGTTCCTGTTTTTTGGAAATGACACGTTTGTCTAAAATGCTTATCCCCCTACTGGACTCCTATTCATCCTTCAAAATCCTATGGAGATGTCACTTCCTCTATGTGAAGTATTCTCTTGTCCTCTCTGTTTGGCCCACCAGAATTCCTCACCCATATTTCTACAGGAATTCAACAACTTGTACATTTTTTATTATTGCTTTTTTCATATGATATCATAAATCACTGTTTTTCATGTGTTCAGATATGAACTCCTGAAGGGTAGGAATTATGTGATATATTTTACATGTCGAGCTCTAGCACAGTGCCTGGCATGTAGAGCTGGAAAGTGCTTAAAAATATTTGAAGGATTAAATACCACATATAGTCTAATGCATCTTTTGCATTTGATAATATGTTCTGTTGATGACATGCTCTGTTGTTATGTCTATCTGTCTAGACTTCTTGGCAGACTGTAAGTACTTTGGAGACAGAAGACACTTGGTACACTCTGTGTCTCTCCCAAGGCTGAGTGTTTACTAGATCATCATTTATGGGTGGGACAGTGCAGGAGAGAAGAGGGTGAGATAGATTAGCAGCAGGATGTGAGTGGCTCCCTAGAGTTCACAGGCGTGAGCCTGGCAATGACCCTTCCAAACACATAAGAAAAGCACATGGGGCTGACCACACACTTACCCTCCGAAGAGAGCCTGCAAGTCTAATTTGTAGGGTGGAACTCCTACTCATGGGTAGAACGTGAATAGAGAGAAAGTCCAAGTTCTGAAGTTGAGTTCAGTTGTGATAAACTCTCTGCAGCTCCCTCCTAAAGGCCCCTGGATAGCACTTTCTGGAAAGGTATTTGACTGCCAGTTATCACACATATTTTGCAAGTGCTAATAGTTCTGCGGCTGAAAAAGAAGACAGAAGGAGGGAAAAAAGAAAAACAAAGAAAAGGGAGAAAGAGAGAGAGACAGGAGCTGGTTTGAAGGGATTTTATCTAATTTCATTTTAATTAGATCCTTTTTCTAACTGAGTTTCTAATTTTTCAATTAGCAATTAGCAGCTGCAACTCATTCTGAGCATCACGAGGTGCCAAAGACACTAATTACACCACAGGAGTAGGAGGCTGGAAATGAGAAATAAAATTATCCATGAATGTTATTAGAAGAAAGGAATGATTACTCTCCGTAATAATATACTGATGTGAGCCTAATTAGATTGAAAGATTCAGAGGGAAAAAATGAGATTTAAAAATGGATTACATTTAGATGCCTCGAGGTCATAACTTTGCTATAAATATTGCTTTAGAACATCTCACTTGAAAACAGGTTTGCAAGCCTGATAATGCCCATGTCAGATTGTTCAGTAATGACCCACATCTCTCGGATACAATAAGCCAAAACATCAATGACTTCCGAAATGCCAGTACTCTCCCTGTAAAATGTGTGTTTGAGAATGCAAAAACAAACACTCGCACTCATGCACATACGTAAACAAAGTCATAAAAATCATACCCAGGCACAGGAAAATACCAATAGCAAAGATGCCATTTTTGGCATTCCGAATTGGGGGTGGAATTTCCAGTCGGGGAATGGAAAGTTGTCCTACCAGAGTTTCCAATCTGTCAGTCCAATTCATTTCCTTTCTCCTATGACAGTGTCCAGCCTGTGTTCCAGGGAAAGGAGTGCTGCAAGCTCATAGCTTCTCCACATCAACAAGCTGCTGGTGTGAAAAAACATTCCGGTAAAGTAGAAAGTAGCTTTCCATGAACAAAGCAGCCCTACAGACCATCTATATTCTCAGAGAAAAGCTGATGTTCTGGTTAAGGATACAGGGAATCCAAAAATGACCTTGATCCTTAAGAGAGATTCCTAATTAGCTGCGGAGTAATCTCCCAGACTCTCTGAGGCCACAGAGTGGCCAACCGTGGCTTTAGTGGACTCTGACAGAGCCCCTGCCCCTTTCCCTATTCAAGGGCCACTCCAGGGATGACCAGTCTGAACAAACATTTCCACTACCTCTATGGCCCTTGCTTGCCTCCTCAGAGGACATAAGAATGCCTCCCCTCCCCATCGCTGTCCTCGAAAGAAAGGTAATCCAGTTTTGGAAGGGAAACAGAAAATTCAATAAGGAAGTTAAGCCTATACCACCTCACCTTCCAGCCAACTTCCTGAAACCCCTGCCTCTGTTTCCTTGACTCTTCTCATCCTCTTCCTAGAGTTTCTCAACTCCATTGTCTTTTCCTGTTTCCTAATGATTTCAAAATGCCTTGACCCCTCCTGAGGTCTAGCCTGGCAATGTTCTACCACGTAAGTGGCACTTTTCACTGTAGGTCTTCAAAATCAGTACTTCAAAATCAACACTGGCAGGATGGATCACATGGATTATGCTCCCCATCTCACTCCCAAGGTGCTCCTCAACCGCATTCTAGATTTCTCCCAGGAACTCACCATCCTCCCAGGAACTCACATTGGAATCCTTGAAATAAGCTGATTGCCCCTTTCCCTTTCCCCACCTCTTCCTTGGCATTTCCATCAGCCCTGTGTATGCTGCCTCAGTAATTCTCCTGTGATGCCCCTTTTCTTAGAGCCAATGCCTCTGCATTAGCCTCCCTTATTTCTTACCACAATGTCCTAACCACTTCCCCTCAAGAAATCCTTCTACCCTACACTCTCTGTTTCATCTTTCTGCAAAGCTGGCTAGATTATGGAATTCTCCATTAGAACTTGCCAGCAGTTGCTCTTGCTTTGGGAAAAAACCCTCAAACTCCTAAGCCTTCATGTTCTTGCTCCAGCCCACGTTTTGGTTGTAATATTTTCCTCTTCTGTTTCAATATTCTGTGCTACAAGAGACTAATTATGGGTTCAATGCCTTGCTTTTTCTGTATCCTTTAATTGATATCCCCTATATCTGTTTCCAGAAAGTCAAATCCTACTTATTCTGCAAGATCCAGCTCAAATAGTGATAATATTCCTAATCCTCCTTTGCATGTATATAGGGCTTTTAATTTTCAAAGCAAGTCCACATCCATATGGCTTATTTAAGCCCCATAACAGCTCCCAGGGAGGCAGGATGGGTAGGCATTATTAATCCTCTTCTACAGAGGAGGAAACTGAGACACAGGGCAGAATAAGTGAATTGCGTGGTATTCAATGGTGGACCAGATGCAGACCCGCTGATTTTCAACGGATGCTTTTTCCTTTGAGCACTGGCAAGGCTCAGAGTGTGCTTGCTTTTGCTTTCCAATCACTCGGATGGAGTCTTGCACTAAAACAGCTGCCCTCCTGATGGAACCTGGAAAAATTGATGAGCTCCCAGGCCTTGGCCTGCCTATCTGTCTTTATATATCTCACCACATTTGCCACTAATTATATTTCTCTTTATAATCTGAGCTCTCCAGTTAAGTAATGTAATTGATCACTCCTGAAAAATATCGCTAATTCCAAAATGGCCCAGAAGTATTTTGTCATGCTATTTCCTTTTTCATTTCTCCACCCCTGGTGTTAGAATTATTAAAATGTCACATGCATCAGAGGGGGCAGAAAATAAATAAACCAATACTAAAGCCTGGAAAGGTAGTGTCTATATGTGTCAAAGAAAGAGTTAGGGGGCAAATTTGGCATTTTATTTTCTTTTTAAGACAAAATTAGAAAAATTTAATTCAAAATACAAAGTAATAAAGGGACAGAACTTGTTAATGTGAAGCTTCCAAGGGATATCGCATTTGCAACAGAGAAGGTGGGGTGCGGGCCTTCCTTTGAAAACTCATTGTTCCGTCATTGCTAACAGGTGTGAGGACTCTGTCAGTGAGCAGAAAGGCAAGACGGAGGTGGGATTATGCTGGACTGGGAGGGGAGGAGGGTTCCTTGTGGAATTTCCCCTGTCCTAGTATATAACTTAAGCTACTCTTCTCTTTTGGTTCCTTCAGGAAGGTGAAACCAAAGAAGAATGACCCCCTCCACCTGGCATGGAGCAGATGGTGTGGGCATAGCTGACACGGCCCCCAGGGGGTTGGTTAGAAGGGAGAGCAATGCTGGAGGTTTTAGTTCTGTGTTGTCCCCCACTCGGGCAGAAAGTTGGGTAAGTGGAGAAGAGAGAGCCAACAGCAGCCATCCTCAGAACTTCTTTGGTCCAGGATTTCCTCTTCTTGCCTTAGAGGCTGAGTTTCAGCATTAGAAACCCTCTTGTGGATCTTCATGTCCTGTTCTTACTGAAACAACATATCTTGATCTCTACGGGTTATTTGGTCTAAGTGAGGACTAGGGAATCATACCCAAATCAGCAATAAAAACAGAATGTAGATAGAACCTTTATACGTGTTGAGTGTTGAGTACCTACTATGTCTCAGACATTATGCTGGAGACCTACCTGGTCTCACTTAATCCTGAGAGCACAGAGTGGCATCGATACTGTTAATCCCATCATGCCTGAGGACCCTGAGGCTCAGAGTGACTAAGGATCTTGCCCAAATTACCAGAGCTCATAACAGATAGAGCCAAGTTCCAGTGGGAACCCATGCCTTGCCATTGAACTATCCTGTCCCCACGTGTCTGCAGGATGTCACCTTGGCCATTCTCTGGAATGATGGAAAAGAACCTGGCTCTAGAGCCGTCCAGACCTTGGTTCAAATCCTGGCTCTACCGCTTATATACCAAAGAATACTAATTTCTCTTTTAAATAACTATTTATAGAACTAAATTAGATGAAATCATGTCAAGCACATTCCCTGGTAAAGATGAAGGAACCCCTTTCATGCGCATTCTTTTACCTTAGAGACAAGGCAGAAGTGTATAAAGGAAAGAACATAAAATCTTACGTTGAAGAAGGAAATGACATTTGAATTCCATTTATGCCTCTCAGGAGCTGTGTGACTTTACACAAGTCCCAACCTCTCTGAACTTTAACTTCCTCTGTAAAATCAGGATTCTGTTTTTACATATGCTTCAAGATTGTCCTAGGAGTCACCTCAAGTGTGACACTAGATATGGAAATACTGTAAAATATGAAGCATTATACAGATATTTTAAATAATGTGTAAGCCTCATTTAAACATAGATATAAGCATGTATGTATAAATATATATATATAAATTTTGTACATATATATCTGTATGTGTGTGTGTGTGTCTGTGTACACATAGATGAATTGTGTGTGTGTGTGTGTTACGTAATAGCCTTTAAAGAGCCTGATTTCTCTCCTCTCTGCACACCAGGCCTCAGCCTTGTCTTTACCCAGTAGGAAAGTAGGAAAATGCCTTGGAAAACCTCAAGTCAGCTCAAGAGAGGATCGTCAGTTAATGTAAGGAAATGACTAAATGACACCTTGTGTTGCTCTTGTTTCTGAGGTGAGGTGGGGCGCGGAGGAAGACGTCTTTAATCTTCAGAGTCATACAGTAATAGCGGGGAGAAGCTCTCTGATGTTCCAGGATAAAAAGTTCAGTCAGAATACAAACAGGGATGATTTTCTAATCCAGAACAGGAAGGAGCAAGTGGCCGGCCCCCCAGGATAGGAACGGCAAGACTAAGGCTATCCTCCTGCTACTGATTTCCATTTCTGTTTGCTGTTCGGAAATTTGGAGAGTTGAAACCCTCCAGAAAGACCAATTCAGCTTCTTGCCCAGATAGAGTGTCCCGGGGGTGGGGAAGGTGAGCAGCAGCCTCCCCTCTGTAACTCAGTGCCTCCAAACCCTGCTCTTCCTCCTCCTCCTTCCCCCTTCCCTTAGTCCCCCCCTCTTCCTCCTCACTCCGCCCCCCCACCTCTTTCCGTCTGTTATTTTCTCTCCTCTTCCCTCCCCTCCCCTCCTCCCTCCCCTCCTCTCTCTCCCTCCTGCTCCCCCTTCCTCCTGCTGCCAGTTGCCTAGGGAGAGGGATCTTGGCTCTCCCTGATACATCACCAGGGGTGGACAGGAAAAACTAAAAGATGGGGGAGGCGGGAGGAGGCCTGAGGCTTTTCCTTGTCTCCTCAGTCTTCCTGGGTCCTGGGCTGAGGCAGACGGCCCGGCTTGCTGGACTTGTGACAATGATCTGGGCCTGGAGCTCCGGTGGCAGCTGTCCACGGCAGGCCAGACTTTTGAACATCTCGTCAGAGCTTTCCTTGTCTCACAGCCCCCACCCCGAAGCTAACACCCCTTTGTCTCCAGCTGGTTCTTGGCCCCCCCAGTGTTCTCATTTGTGATTTTATTCTCCCCCAAATGGGGGGAGTAACTCGGAGCTGGGCTCTTGTCCAACTGGTCCAGCACCATCTTTCTCCTCTCTGGGCAGTTTGCTTCTCTTCGAGAGGATTCTCGCTGGGTCGGCCCTCCCTCTCTCCATCTGGTGTTGCATGTCCCGCTGCGTGGGGCCCGCAGGCCTGGAGCTGGCCAGGCAGGGCAGCCAGCAAGCAGCGAATCCTCTCCAGCAGTGGACTGGGAATCCAGACTGCTAGGTCTCTCTGTCAGTCTGTGTCAGAGGGAGAAAACACCTAGAGAGATTTAAAAACATTCAAGAGAAGAAAAAGCAAATGCACAGCATGAGAGAGCTCTGTCCAGCCAGCACTTTTGCTACTAATAAATCTGCTTTAAAAATGTATGAGGAAACAGAAAAACACTGGACAAATCCCTTTGGTGGAAACCCATTTCTCCCATGCTCAGCCCTCTCCCTGCATCCGTTCTTCCCTCTCCCAGAGCTGCCAGCCAGGGAAGGCCAGAGCGCACACTCAACTCACCCCAAGTCCCAGCCCAGGGTGGCTGCAGGGCCCTGATGGCTCCCAGGTAGGAGGCCAGCTGGCGGTACCCATGGCTGCAGGAGACCACTGGGTTTCTGGTTTTGTGCCTACCATTGCAAGCATGCTTCCACCAAAAAAATCACAGACCTAGCCATCTCCCTATTGGGGCCCCCAGGGGTGGCTAAGGCCAACCAGACGCAGGTGTCTCATTTTCCCTGTTTCCGAGGATGGCCGTGGGTCCCTGAAGGTGAGCTCAGTCACACTGCTGGGAAATGATGCTTCCCAATCAGGAACAGAGCCTGCTATGTACTTTCTGTGACTGGACGTGCAGAAGTCAAGTGAATCTGTTTTAAGCATTTCCCTACAATTCCTTTCAGGGGTTCCTCACTTAGCTGTGCAATTGTAAGCAATTTTGCTTACAAAATACAGGGGCTGTGAAACACGTTCTTGCTGCACACCTCTAAATGCAGAGCCCTGGTACTAATTTCCCAGGACCGGACAGACTCTTATGTGTCTGCTGTGCCCATTTCCCTTTGGGGTCACTTGGATATTACAATGGACCCACATGGTACTTGCACCACTTCAAAAAAACCGAGCGAGCTTCCACAGCAGGTCAGAATCCAAGCCTCTCCCCCACCACTCTCATCCCACAGGGAATAGGACCTTCTCCAGGAGGTTCCAGCTGATTGCTTTGGAAGTTTGCTTGTCAGTGACCACACTCTGCCCTGGCCTGATCCCAAGGGCACAAAGACATAGAAACCTGGAGGGAAATGTGTGACCCCAAAGAGAGTAATTATGTCGTCGCAATAGATAAACAATCACTGGGACAATTAGTGCTTGCCCCTTTGGAACGTGCATCTCACTTTAGGACAGCCTTGCTCTCTGACCTTGTCAATACATTGATATGTTATAAATTAGTGGTTTTACTGGGGGTGAGACGCAAGCTAGCTTGAAGCTAACTGACGTGACTAAAATACACCATCCCTCACCACCCAAGGAAATGATTTGCATGTATCTGATGCAAAACGATGCTAGAATCCCAAACCTCTCCAGGGTCCCCAGCAGCACTAGGGAGCCTTGACCCAGTAATGGGTGGAGCAGTGTTCCTGTAGGTGATGCTGAGCTAGGAAAGGAAGGAGATAAGGCAAGCCATTATCTGGGAACTTGAGATGATGGGGGGAGAGGAGGACATCCAAATAGGAAAGCAAAGAAGGAGTAAGAGACAGAAAGGGTAGATGACATGGTATAGAGGAGGGCCATTCACTGCAGGAGGTGATCTCTCTGTGTGGCGCAGTTTTGTCCATTTAATTAATTCAGTACAAAAAGATTACAGGGAAGGCTCTCCAGAAATCCCCAGATATTTACTCAAAGAGGAATAGAACAGAAGATTCTCATCTCAAATTGCATATAGTTCTGTAGGGGGTCAATTATAGATAAGGGAGACCAATACTATGAGTTGGACGTTGCTAAGTTTAATTTGGAGGTGTACATTGTTTCAACATACAAGATTTCAAGATTTCAATGTACAAGGTTTCAAGACAGATTCTGGGCCAGGAGTGGGAAATTGCACGGAGGAGCTAGAACCTGAGCATCATCTAAGCTACACGAATGCCCTCTTTCCTGGCACTAAGGAATTTCTCATTTCCAGGGATTCCTGGTAAGAAGATAACCATCATAACCCCAGACACATCCACAGCCGTGCAGCTCATTCATTAACATGAGGTCTTCAACATTTCTTTTGGGCTGCTTCCCCACTGTCCTAAGCATTTCAAACATCTCCATTCCCTATAAGATCCTCAGTTTATGATCAGGGCTTCAACAAGATGTTCTGGGAACCTGTCAGAAGGCAGATGAGTAGGGCCTCACCTGAACTCACTGCATCAGGACCATAGTGAGTAAACCTGAATTACTGTATTTATAACAGGATCCCAGAATGAATCCAACAAATAGTCATCTCTACAAATCAAGGGCCAATGTTAATGCAGGAAGCATCTCTCCTCAACCCCTGCCATTACATTGAGAACACTAAAATTTCCTGATTAAAATGTAGAAATGCGGTGACATCTCCCTTCCCAAAGCCAACACATCATGATGACAGGCCGGGTTTCACTTAGTATTTTTCATTTTTCTGAGGCTTCAGCCCTTCTTGGAGAACAACTTTGGAGCAGGAGTTAGAACTCAGGATTTCTTTGTCCAGCTTGGCTGCAAAGCTACCTCTGACCTGGGTTGGACCTCGGTTCATCAGGTCACCCAATTAGTCTGTACTGGCCGCATAAGCCCAGGGCTGACAGGTCTCAGGTGAAAGGTTCTTAAGAGGAAGTGTGAAAACATTCCTTCCCTCTGCAAGGAATTCTCCATCCCCAGGATGTTATTTCTACCCAAGCAACACAAATTAACTAGCTGCCACTAATGACCTCCAGACCAGCACAAACTCATTTCCCCTTGAAATTAACCTTCTATTCTGAATCTAAACAATGTCTAATTAGCCCCAAGCACTGGTGAGCTTACTGGAAGAGAAAGACTGTAGGAAATTAAAGCAAGGGTCTAGCATTACTGGTGGGGGGTGGGGGGGTGGTACAGAGAAAGGGAAAGGAAAGGAAAAGAAGAAATAGCAAAAAAAACCATCCCCAATTATCCTCCTTCTAACCTCCACCTCTGGTTCCTTATCTCGCATCTTCATCTGTCTTCCTTTCTATAAACCTGTAAAGGAGTCTGCTTTTCAGACAAATATTTTTGCCATCTCATTTGACACTGAGAAAGCAGAAAAAATATTGCCCATCACGATAAATATCAGTATAATATTCCAATTTTCCAGCATTTGACAGCAATCACGGGAAGAGTAATGTGTTCCCCCTGTGACTAAATCATTTAGAGACCAAGGTATTCTGTCTCATTCTCATTAGGAAAAAAAATATTCCAATAATCTCATTATCCCAGTGTGAATAACAGTAAAAAAGCACCAAGACTAATGACTTCTTCCTCACTTGCCTCTGCAGATACCAGCCAGGCTGTGCATTTAGGGGACAGCCTGGTAATGGGGTCTTCTTTAGCAGTGATCTGGCAGCATCTCCTGCCGTGGAAGTCTGGTCTCACAAGCCCTGCTTGGTCTGCAGCCAGGCTTCCACACATCCCGGACTCCAAAGACTCTTTATGTACTTAAAAAAAAGGGAAAAAAAAAAAAAAAAAAAACAGAACTCCAATGGAAAAAGAATGTGTCATGGCATGTTAAACTTTATGGAAATTCTTCTGGAGAATAACATAATTTCACGGTGCATTACTCTGAAATGACCTAGTACTTGAACAATTAATTTTTAAGGGGTAGCATTGACTTCCCCTTGCTGTATTTAACCCGTATCTGAAAGTGTCAACAATGCCAAGGGTTGGACAATGAGTTGGGAGAAGAGCCCAAGCCTGAAAATTATTCCCCATCTACCGTGTCTGCTTTTTATCAGACATAATGCTCCCCTCTTTGGTTCAAAATGAGAAGGAGAAAAGAGCAGTTGCTCTAATTAGGACCACTTCATACGCAGCACAACCTGCCAAGAAAAAACGGCGCAGTCGAGGAGACATAACCTCTACTTCTACCTTAGCCACAAAGGTAATGTGTAACCTTGAACAAACTACTTCTTCTCTGTGGGCCTCAGTGGGGAAAGGGGAGAGCTTGCTTTGTACGCCTCTAGAAGGAATTCTATACAGTAAGTGAATAGATTTATAATGTGTCCTCTTACTTTCTTGGACTAAAAGCTCAGAAATTCTCCTATTTGTTGTTGTTGTTGTCATCTTTTCTATTCCCTATTTTTTGTTCTATCTACTTGCTTTCCCTGCCTCCCTTTCTACACCCACTTCCCCTCCACAAACACACAGATAAGCAGAGAATTGGTATGCAAGAGCATCTTCTTAAGACTCACATGAGACTATTTAAATTCATAGAAAAAAGCCAAGGTATGGTAGACTTGGAAAGAATCTTATAAAATCTCCATGAGTTCCCTCACTCTGGGAAATAAAAAGATTCAGAGAGGAGAGACTTCTTTCCCCACCAAAGTCACATAGTTGCTTATTGGTGAAGTCACCAGTTCTTAGTCCAAAACTCTGCCCTCCTGACCAAGTGAGGGACACAGTTATTGTTTCTGCTCTACCAAGCCCAGAGTTCACGAAGGAAATGCTGGACTTATAGATACATACATCAGAACAAAGGATTTTAGGGTTGAAAAAACCTTCAGGTGTCATTGAGGTTGACCCTCTAGATGGGTGACCAGACATCTAGGTTTGCCTGGGACTGAGACATGGGGTTTAAAACCAGGAGAGTCCCAGGCATACTAGGATCAGCTGTTCACCCTAAATAAACTCCAAATGATGCTTACTTTTATTCTCCAACCCTCAGCATCCTGACATCTCTAGCACAAGGGCACTGATGACATTGTCATTTAGCCAATTGAATGCTGGAACTCAACGGATAACTACACACCTGTATTCTGCCCTTTGGGGTCTCACAGATCGAGAGAATGGATCTGTAGGCAGCTGCCCATGGCCATCCTCATACACATCCTCTCTCCAGGAATTTGAGAAGATATTAAGATTAAGCTAGATGGACACAGCAAAGCATTCTAAACTTTCTCTCTCTCTCTCTCTCTGCCAGATTGTTTTGATTAAAACAATCTCGCCTTTCTTTTTGGCTACTCATAGGAAACATTATTAAGTGACTATAGAACAAGGTTTTTCACTTTGCTTTGCTTCTTACTTATCTGAAATTCTAATGTTCCTGATCCCATTCTGAGGCAATATTCCTTTCTGGGGCTGGCCTCAAGGTGATCAGATAGCACAAGGAGATGGATTTCTGAGGCGTTAGAACAACAGAATCCATGGCTTTTATAAAATCTTTCTGGCACCCAGATGACTTATCTGACTATATATATCTGATAGGGCAACAAATCCCCCCCACCCCCTTGAGAATGATTTTCTCTAGTGCTCTGATCGGATGGGCGACTGCTGCAAACTCATCACTTACTATTCTCTTTGTAATTGTCTTGACCAGCTGTTAGTTCTGTTCAAGGCATTGGCGATTACCTTCTTCCCATAGGACAATGACCATTGGGTGACTTTCCAGAGCATAAACACAAATAGCTGAGTCCACAAAAAAAAATAAATAAATAAAAAAGCAAGAAAACAAAATTTTCAGTTGACCTTTCTCTACCCCTAATCTTCAACTGTTCCCTGCATGCTTCTCACTATTACAGGGAGATATCTTTCAACTGCCCTTCAGCTGTCCCCACTCTCTGATTAAGTATTTTCTTTCTCCTAAATGTCATGTGCTCCCTGTCACCACCACCACCCCAAAAAAATGTTTAATTAAAATTAAAAAAAAAAAAAAAAGATTCTCTCAGTTTGTGTTTCTGCAGTTTGTCCAAAAGAAAGCGATTTAATTATCTGATTAAATACATTCATGCTAAGGTAAGAATAGGAGGTGTAACCTTCATAAAGGTTTTGTCTTAAAGGAGAAGCTCATTAACCATAAAATAAGTTTCCTCGTGGATATCCATAAGGTATGGGGAGCCGAGGGGCCTTTCCTGGGCCTTGCCTTCTCTGGCTAACTGCTCGCCTTTCTTTCTTATCCCACTGAAAGCTTCTTATTTACATACTGAGTTCGAATCGAAGCAAGCAACCCATTTGGCTGAGTCTTTCGAAACAAAAATCATTGTTATATACAACCTATTTATTCGTAGAATAATCTTCAGTTTGTAGCTGTTCGACATTTCTTCATAATTAAATTTTAGGTTACGTGTTTTTTGCAGGAACTCCACAGCAGTGATGCTGTGTGCTTCCCGATGACACATCTCAGAAGCATACAATGTTTACGTGTCCTATTACTGGTGATATTAACTTACATCTCTTGATTAAAATGGAGTCTGCTAGAAAAAGTCTCTACTGTAAATTACTAAGTATTGCGTACTTACTAGTTAATAATTAACTTGTGGGAAAATGCTTTGACAGTACATAAATATCTTGTTCCTACTCAAACTTTTATCCATGAATTTTAATATCTACTGATGATTCTTGCTTAAATAATTTCATATTAGGATAGCACTGAAATGTTGATTTTTCTAATGCCTATAGTACTTCCACATTTATTAGTTGTCATGCTACCATAAGATAGAGCTTCCCCTTCTCTTCCATTAATTCATTAATTTATATTAATATGGAAACATAGATTTTTATTTTATCCAATGGATCATAACCTATTGCTATCACTGTTTATTTTGATATTCATATTCCAGATTTGGCTAGCAGGAGTTCACACAAGCATGGTCTTATATGCTTCTGTTATATCTTCCAACATTCTCTGAGCATTTTCTTGCTTTTTGATGCATGAAAAGTGACATACTTGCCTTGAACTTTTCTTGACCCAGTCCAAGAAACAATGATTTTTTCAGGAAGTTCTGGTTTTTTTAGTGGATATTAGTATTTAGAAAGCAAAATCTAGGTGTGTTTATTGTTCCTTGAATATCATTGATTCTAGGTGCTCTCAAAGGGAAATCCTAGAAAATTTATGTATATATCCACAAACATCTTTATTTATTTCTATTTCCATATCTCTATGTTTATCAATAGACAGATGATAGATACATAGATAGTAGATAGATAGATAGATAGATAGATAGATAGATAGATGTAAAACCATGAGCTCACACCAATACCTCCAACCCTAAACCAACACCAGAGGGTTCATTATGGCCTTCCCTCTTTCTATGTTTGTAACTGTAATAGTCAGAATCTCATTTTCACTATTCTTAAATTATTTGCTTATTTGCTAAATCTCCCTGCCTTTAATCAATATCAGGTTCTCTCTCTGACCTCAGCCACAGCCACAAAAACTGCCTTGATCCTTCTAGACCATACCCCATGAAACGAAATTCTTATCCCTGGTCCCACAGGATCCACCAGACAACTGGTCAATTCTTCATACTCAGCCTACATTGCTAAACTTTTTATGTTGACAACCAATGGTCCATTAGAGAAGTTTAAAGAAAATATAAAGATCATTTATATTTATTCACAGTTTTACCCTTTGTGTTGCTCTGCATACTTTCCTGAAATACCAGACTTCTCTCTGGTATAAGAATATCCTCTCTCATTTTTGCAGTTCAGGTCTTCTGAAGAGGAATTATTTCTGCTCTTTTCTGCCTGAAAGAAAACACATATAATCTTATGGCATATGGAATTTGAGGTTGACAAATTTTTTCTGTCTTGTTTTTTCTTTCAGTACTTTAAAAAGGTACTCATTGTCTTTCTGATAAGAAGTCAACCATTAGTCTTATTATTATCCCACATCTCAGGTGTCTTATTTTATCTAGTTGCTTTTAAGACTTAATTTTTATATTTAGCATTTATCAATTTGATTATGATTTATTTAAGTGCTATTTTCTTTGTGTTTATCCTTCTTGGGGTTTGCTGAGCTTTTAGAAATTGTGAATTGATGTCTTTCATCAACTTTGAAAGCTTCCAAGCTATTTTCTATTCAAATATTTCTTCTACCCTATTCTCTCTCCCTCCTCTCCTTCTGAGATTCTGATTACATATGTTCTTGAGCTTTGGGATTGTTTCACAGGTCTCAGACACTCTGTTTGGTTTTTTCCTATTGTCTTTTTCTCTTTGATTTTTAGTTTGGATAAGTTCATTAACCAATATACCAATCCTTGGACACCTTCTCCCACTGTACCTAGATTGCTAATGGAGCCATTGAATCAATTCTTTATCTCCAATATAAACTCCTCATGTCTGATACTTCTATGTAGGTCTTTTTTATACTTTTCATTTTTCTGTCAAAATATTGAATATATTTATAGTGATTCATTTAAAGCCCTTATCTGGGCTACCTGTGGGTCTCCTTTTGACTTTTCCTATAAGACCTCACATTTACTTGCCTCTTCTCTTGTTTTATAATTTTTATTGCTCACAGGACATCCTGTATAAAAGGGCAATAGATACTAAAGTAAATAATATTAATCCCCAGAAAAAGCCTTCTTTCTTCCTGTGCCATAGTGCCAATTGGTGGACACAGCAATGCACTGACCTGGATCTGGACCTTTTCATAACTTTAGTTACCAACTCACCTTACTGATTGTTTGAAATATTGTGAAGGTAGGATCAGATCTTTTGGAATCTATCTACCAGCAATGATGTGGAGATCTCCCCAGGTACTTCCTTTTCAAATTGTGGGATATTCCATTCCTTTATTGCCTGGATGTCAAATTTGTGGGTCTCTGGAGAGTTTTCTTTGCTGTCCAGTTCAGATGTTGGCTCTCTGTGCCTTGGAAGAGCTATGTGTTCTGCAGGCCCATCCCTGGCCTTTATTGAGACACTAACCTGTACTTGGTAAAGGCCCAGTGAAACTTAAAGACTTCTCTGCCACTCCCTCTACTTATGACCTGTTGGTCCCTGACTTACCCTTAGAAAAGACCCCTCATACCCAGGGTAAATCTCTCTCAGTTCTTCTGTCCTACCACCCCACCCCCAGCCTTTGGCTCACTGCCCTGGTGTGCTATGGGGCTGTGGAGAAGGTCCATGGGAAAGAGTCTGTGGGTATATGAAGAATCAACCTGTAACTGGAACTCTTCAAAATTCTGGCCTGTCATTAGGGTTCATATGCAGTCGTGAAATGTTCATTAAAAGTCCAGCTTCTCATTACCCTTTCTATGGGGGTTTACGTTTTTTGCCATTACATCTCCAGCATTTAAAGCATCTGTAAGACCCTTTCTTCTTAGAAAGAGCTCATTGCCTTCTGGATTTAGTTCATTTAGGATTCTTTAAACCCTCAGATCTCAGATGGATTTATTTAAAAAGTAAAATTTTACAGTTTATCCAGATTGTCTTCATCGTTTGGATGAAAACAACTATCTTGTGCATCAGCCTTATTTTTGATAGCTTCCTCCTCCAATCCCTGGTTTCTACCACTCTAATCTTATTGACTTCTCTGGCTTTTTATTCTCTTTCTTTGTCTAAATCCTCTGTGAATCAGGCCTTGAAAAAAAAAAACAACTTATAGGATCTATTCAAACTGCAAACTTATTTTGGTATTTTGCTATTTATTTATGCTTTTTCATTGGGAGATGTCTTTCCCAGGTCTCTGGATTTATTAAAAAAAAAAAAAAAAAAAAGATAGTCACTCTTGGAAAGCAAAACAAAAGAATGATTTAACTCATAGAGTCTCAATTTGGAATTTAGGCATTTCAAGTAAGTTAATTGGCATTTCAATCTTCATTCAAAGGTACATCCATCCCTTTCCCCAGCCGCACACATCCCAAATAACACAGGACTGGAAGCAGATTGACTATTTTCAAGAAAAAATGTGAGGTTCACTTTCTCTCTCTTTCTTTGTCACCTCCTCCTAATTGCTCTTTTTAAACTTCCCGCAGTTTAATTGGGGATCGTATGAAAGAAGAAGGGAAGAGGAATGAGAAGGCTCTGCCCTGACTGGTACTGTCTTAAGGAGGTTCTGTTGTCTCCAGACTTGACAGGAATGTTAATCTGACTCCCTCTCATGAGCAAATTAGTGGGTGTTTGCAGGCTCCCCTCACCAAAATCTCCAACGAGAACTCTCTTTGACATAAGGTCTCCTGGTCAAGATAATTTTTTAAATGACATCATATGAACATCTATCATGAGGTCCAGAGGATCATGTACCTTGGACACACCATTAGAAGAAAATGCAAGCATTTCTCACTGTGCTGCTACCACGGGCCAGTCCAGCTGGCCCCTCCCTCGTGTTATAATTCCTAAGTCATGTGCTGGATGCCAAGAGATTGACCCCTTGGACTCCAAATTCGAGATTTGCATACCACGTTCTCCAAAAGCTTGTCTTTGAGGCTCTTCCCAACAGGCCTGAGTGAGAAACAATAGGAATCCCAGAATGGACTTTCCTCTAAGAAGTCCTCATTATAAAATTCTTCTGTCAATCTCTACAGATTCTTTCATATACTCCTTGTTGACATGTGAGTGAACAAAGTGTTCTCAGACACCTACTTTTAAATTTCTGTCTGGTGATCTAATACTTGAATGTGTTGTTTCCAAACCTATTTTTACTTGTCTCAGTGAAAATGTCCAGTGTAACCTCTTGTTTCATCTTCCTTTCCTCACCCATTGGATCTCGATATTCCTCAGGTTTCTATCCTTGACTCAATCATTCCTTCACTCAATACTCCAGTCTTCTCTGAGTAGTTTCCCACGTCATGGTAACAGTTATGGATGTGCAAATTACTTCCAAATCCTTATGTCCAGTTCCATCCCCTCACCTGAGTCTCTGCATCCTAATTCCAACTGCTTACTGTACACTAACACTGTGGAGGCTCAATGGGAACTTGCCATTTAATAAGACCCATAGCAAACTTACCATCTCTTTGTTCTAACTTGCACACGGATGCCTTAAGTTCTGCTCACCAGTCTCCTTGGAGTGTCCTTGCTTCCCCCACATATTCCATTTCTTTCTATGCACTAATAAAGCTACTAAGCTTCTATCTTAGATGTCTACTTCTCATTTCCCACATCCAGAAAAATTGATGGCTTCTCTTCTGGATGCCTTAGATTTTCCTCCCCTCTTTTAATGGCATTGCCTTCTATATATTCACACGTGTACCTCTCTCTGTTTTCATACCTTGGAATTCCTCAAAGGCAAGGACCATACCACACTCATCTCTATATTCCCTATTGTCCAGGGCAGGCCTAGTACAAAGTGGGCTTTCACCAAATGTTTGCTTTTGTTTTTGTTTTTGTTTTTTAATGTATTTACTTATGAGAGAGAGAGAGAGAGAGCGCACGTGTGCACGAGGACAAGCAGGAGGAGCAGCAGGCAGAGAGAGAAGCAGGCTCCCTGATGAGCAAGGAGCCCGATGCGGGACTTGATCCTACAACACTGAGATCATGACCTGAGCCAAACGTGGATGCTCAACTGACTAAGCCACCCAGGTGTCCCCAAATGTTTGTTTTATGTTAATTTTGTCATCCATACTTTATATTATTTGATTCTTACAACATATCAGAACAAAACAGTATCCCCAAATTCCAGATAAGAAAATTATGGTTCAAACCTGTTAAGTCACTGGAAGCAGATTCTCACAGATAGGGAAGAGGTAGAGTCAAGCACTTTTAAACTACATATTTTACTCACAGCCAAGTATTCTTCTTTTCTAGGGTGTTTGTTTTCATTCCAACCTTAAAGTGTCTGGCTTTTCAAGCATCACTAAGATTTTTCAATACTTAAGCTTCTACAATACATTTTTAAATAAAAGATTGATGAGGACTCTATCTCTTTCCTTCTGCTCCCTCCCAATTCCTTCCAAAGGATAGGCCTAAAATACAGCAATCAATTCATTTGACTAATTGATATATCATATGCTTTCTATTTTGCTTCCTCACGATATCTATATAAGCTGTTGATAACACTAGTAGGATGCTGCCTCTATGCTTCTCTGCCTCTTTTGTTTACACAAGCAAGCCATCTACAACTTGGCCTGCAGTTAAAAGGGCTTTACAAAGCCATGTGTCTCCCCAAGAGCCTGTGGT
Source organism: Mustela nivalis (assembly GCF_964662115.1). Taxonomy (NCBI): domain Eukaryota; kingdom Metazoa; phylum Chordata; class Mammalia; order Carnivora; family Mustelidae; genus Mustela; species Mustela nivalis. The sequence goes on from NC_139035.1 coordinate 34,597,545, forward strand.
GGGAGATGCTCCAGGCTGTTTTTTTCCCAGCCCTGGACTATGATTCATGGGTAGCTATTATAAAAAGAGATAGAGCTTTGTCCTACTGAATTTTTTGATCCTGACAAAGATTTTTTTCGGCTTTGCCAGCTTATATCATTGGCACATGTCTTAGCAGAACCTGAGGCAATGCTTGCATACAGGAAATGTATTCTGGAAAGTGAGGCAGATCAAACAAGGGAGGGATAAGAGTCAGTATGAGAGTATGTCATCAAGCTGGTCACTACTGTGGGAATCCTCTTCATTAGGACCCTGTGAGGAGCTAGTATAGAAAACACTTCAGAAACATCCACCTCAGAGAAAGAAGTGGGGAGATTTATCGCAAGCTCCCATTTCCAGCTAGTCAAAGATTGTTCCACGGAATATTAACTTTCACTCACTTTTGAGGTGTGTGTGGTGCCAATTGCTTTCTGCACCAACCCCACCATGGTGTCACATGTTCCTGAGGTAGAAGGGAAGCAAGGAGATATTTGGTGGCACCTGTGTGGAGCTGGCTGCCCTAGCAACCAACGGCCAGGGTAAAGAGAGGGCTGCAGGAATGTGAGATGGGGCACACAAAGTGTCCTATATAAGACATGTCTAGGGCGCCTGGGTGGCTCAGTGGGTTAAGCTGCTGCCTTCGGCTCAGATCATGATCTCAGGGTCCTGGGATGGAGTCCCACATGGGGCTCTCTGCTCAGCGGGGAGCCTGCTTCCTCCTCTCTCTCTCTCTGCCTGCCTCTCTGCCTACTTGTGATCTCTCTGTCAAATAAAAAAATAAATAAAATCTTAAAAAAAAAATTTAAAAAAAAAAAGACATGTCTAAACTGGACATCCCAGCTCCAATGACAGGCTGTACCAGAGTTTCCTTTAGAAGAAAGTGGAAAGCAGGGAAGGGAGTCAGGATGCAAGTCAGGGAGTGTGAGAGCTTCTCAGAAGCCATACCATAAGGCCAGTGCCATTGACAGTCAGAGTCAAAGGGCTCTAAGAGCTGTCACAGAACTGCCAACAAAGCAGAGAGATGGCCAGAGAGCTGTGCCTTGGATTCAGCAGGTCACTTCCTCCAGGATTCTCTAAGTTCTGCTTTGTCTTCTGCTGCTGGCCTATGTGCCTGATAGGCCAGGGTCTAGACAGACATCCACACAATCCTCGAAGAAGTCAAGTGCTCCAGGGATCAGTCCCACCCGGTCACCCACTAGCTCTTCTCAGCAAAGTCAGCCCAGGTAAATTTAAGAAGGCAATATTGTCCTCTATGATCTCTGCCTCCAGCTGACATTCTAGTTTAAATTCTTATCTCCCATATGCACAGGAGACCAGTGCCTCCCGCTCCTCTCTGTCATTCCTGCCCATCACTGTGGTGTCCTCCAGTGGTCCCTTGGGTTTATCACAAGCAACACTCCAGGACTTGGCCTGTCTCTCCCCCCAACCCCTTTTATAACCTTCCTTGTGTGTTGTTTGAGCAGACGATATAACAAACAATGCCCCTACCAACTGCCAGCCCCCACAAAATGTTAATGCCTTACATCCCGGAACCTGTGAATACATCCTATTACATGGCAAAGGGGACTTGGTAGATGTAATTGTTACAAACCTTGAAACAGGGAAACTATCCTGGATTATTCAGTCAGGGCCAGTCTAAGCTAAAGAAATCTCTGAAGTGAGTCAGAGATATAGCAAAGGGAAGCAAGAAAGATGAGACAGGCATGGCAGTCAGGAGATTGAACTATGCAAAGGACTTGACCCACCATTGCAGGCTTTGATGATGAAGGGGGCCACAAGCCAAGGAAGACAAACAGTCTCTAAAAGCTAAATCCAACAACCAGCAAAGAAATGAGAACTTCAGTCCTACAACCATTAGGAATTGGATTCTACCAACAACCCAAGTGGGCCTGGAAGCAGATTCTTCCTTCCTCACAGCCTCCAATAAGGAATTCAGCCCTGCAGACATCTTGATTTTAGGCCCTGCAAGAACCATTCTGACTCCTGAGCTAAAGATAATTAATTTATGTTATACGAATCTGCTAATTTGTCATAAATCATTACATTGGCAATAGACAACTAGCACCAAGACTTCAAAAGTAACTGCCTTGTTTGTCCTTGGTAAGCTGGTTGATTTTAAGGTGGTTTACATTGGCTATCTTACCCTTCACGGGAGAAGTTGCATTTTCAAACTTGGAAGCAGTATAAAAAAAAAAAAAATAGAAGATTCTGAGACATGGATGGCCATCCCAAAGCAGGTATGCGCTCCACTATCAAACTTAAAATCTTGAGATTAACATTGTCAACACAAAGATAAAGAGCAAAAAAATCTTTTAAGGATTCCCCAGCCTGTAAAATTAACATTGTCTCAATGGACAATCTACCCTCCAACCCCTTGCTTGGGACCCTGAGAAGTATGTCAGAGGGATGTTCCAGGCATCTACACACCCTGCACCCTGACATCCTCCTGTCCCAAAGGTCTAGACTGGACAGGACTGTACTTCTTACTTCTTGACCTCCCGGTTCTCCCTTGTTCCTGCTTTCCGTCTTCTCTTCTCTCCATAATTCTCTTAGACCTTGCAAGGCATTTCCCTAATAGATGACAGGGATGGTTCAAAACTCCTTTCTGTCAGAAAAGTGGAAAAAGGAAGCTAGGGAGCAATGAGACATTCTAGAACAATCTACGTTTCCCATTAAAGGATTCCCAATACAGAAAAGGAGGCAAAGGAAGGGAATTACTCTGTGCTTCCTCTTTGGGTCATTTGGCTCATGACCCCACTAAATCTCCTCTCTGAGATTATGAAGGAGAGAGAAGAGAGGGGAAGAAACAATGAATGTGGCCAAGACCAGCAAAGCAAAAACAAGAATAATGGCAACTGGGCTCCAATTATGTGTCCCTTAATGGATATGGTAAAAAAGTCCTCCACAAATAATTATAATATCTGCTTGAGTTGACTATTTCTCTGTTATTATGGAATCTCATTTTGATTGGTGAAAATGCCCCTTTGTCAAAAGCTTTTTATAATAGTCTTCCCTAGTAAACCCCCATTCCGCTGGCACTCCCTACACAGAGCTTTAGATAGCTGTAGTCACTTCTCTATCTGACGTTTCACTTTCCACCCATATCTTCAAATTGAGTAGTCTTTATCATTTTGCATGGTTTTAGCTTTTGTGTTTTATCCAAGTTTTTTTCATATGACAGCCTGGTCCTAAGTCTGGATGCCATTTGCATCTGGGTTTCATTTACCACTTCTGATCCATATTCTAGTCTATATCCTACTCTGATACATCACATTTCTACATCAGTTCAAACTCATATCAACTCTCTCTTCTGATTTCAACATAAACTACCCCATACTGTCCCCTTGCTCCTTCATGCAGAATGTGAAAATTTGATACCATTTTCTCTTGCCAGAGAGGTTTGCTTTATAAAAGGTAAAATACAGATTTAGCAACAAACTGATGCTAAAATTAGGGGGCAAAAGATTATGGAGAAACGGAAAAAGTACCTCCCTCTAAATATGTATTAATTATAAAGGAAAGATTGCAGCTTTCGGGGGAGAAACCGTGCAGATTCCTCCTTAATCAAGTGTTCAAGATCAGCACCACCAGTTGTGAGATGCCAGCACCACATAGCCCTGATACAGTGTACTGAAGAGGCCATATCACATCCATAGTATTTTTACCAAAAACGTATGATCTCAATCAGTCATGAAAAAACATCAGACAAATCCAAACTGAAAAACATTGTGCAAAATACCTGACCAGAAGTCTTCAAAAATATCCTGGTCGAGAAAGACAAGGAAAAACAGGAACTGTCATAAACTAGAGGAGACTAAAGAGACAGAAACTAAATGGAACAAAACATTCTGGATTGGGTCCTCGGACAGAAGGAAGAAATCAGTGCAGACACTGGTGAAATCAGGATAAAATATGTAGCTTAGCTAATACTATTGTACCAACACTAACTTCATACTTTTGATCACTGGAATATGATCACATGACATATTAACAATAGGGGAATCTGGGCTAAAGGTGGAAGGAAATTCTTTGTACTATTGTCAGTTCTATAGGTCTAAACCTAACTCTGTTATGAGTTACCCGTATGATCTGCAAAAATTAAACTCTTTGACTCCTGGTTTATCATCTTTGAAAAGAAAACTTTTAGATAAAATGATCCCCAAGATTCAAACTGAAACAAAGAGAGAAGGAACATAAGCAAACAAAAACAAGAAAATGATCGATGTCTGAAATCTGTAAGACAAATCTTTCACATGTAATATTTGTCTTCCAAACAATCATGCATGACGTGAGTAAAATTTCAGCAACATAATGAGTAAAATGGCTAGCACACATAGTAAACCTTCAAAAAAATGTCATCGTTTGTGATTCAGCAAAGAGATATAGTGTGGAAAGCAGAAAGGCTTTATCTTGGATCCAGACCTTCTCGACTCCTAACGTGGTTCAAAGAGGAGTAATAAATTAGGAGATGTCTGAAAAATTAAAAAAAGAATTAACATCTCACAAGAGACAATTCAGGTCTGAGAACAGGTAGAGAACTGGAACGTCAATAATGACCCAAGAATAGAAAGATAAAAAAAAGAAAGGAAAAGAAAAGAATAGAAAAATCCTTAGTGGAGTAAAATCTGAGGGTAGAAGAATGATTTAGGTATGTGAAGGAGTCGTTTGAAATCCTATGCCTACAGGACCATCTGTCTAGCTGGACTAGCTATCCGAGGCCAGAGTCACAAGACTTCTCCTGCTACCCTCTGCCAGGATCAGAAGCAGCCAAACGGATCAGACTGCCTGGGCTGTAGGCATGCCCCTTCCCTGTATATCTCTAAATAAACCAGTAGAGACAAAGCAGGCTCCCATTTTACTGCAAAAATTCTGAGACTAAATGGTTTTGAAAATGAGCTTTTTGGATTGGTAGAAAAGATATATTGACACATCTTTGAGCAAAAGTTCAAAAGAATAATCAAGGACAACTTGAAAACATAGAGGAGACATCTGCTTCTAGTAATGACACTAGGTTATTTGGACTAATATCCAGGGGAAAACAAATAAAATGCTGGATATATTTTTCTTTAGTCATTTCTTTGAAGTATCAAAGGGCTGAGACAGTGACATCATCAAGATGGCAGAGTAGATGACCCCAGCTTCTGTGTCCCAATAGAATTGAAATTTAGATAGCTATCCTTGATTAAAAACATCCCAGGGAGAACTCAGGAGTCCAGTTAAAAAACTTCATCAATACAGCGAAACAAAATAGCTGAAAATATGGCACAAAAAGGGTCGAAAGAATATTTTGCCTATATCAGTCCATCTCCCAGACCATTACTGCTCAGCACCAAGAGGGAACTCCTCAGGTCAAAAGAGTTTCCCTCACCAGTAAAGGGAAACTGGGGTGAGTAGCCACCTACCCCAACTTTTCGGGGCACTTCACAAAGGACCTACTTCCATTCCACCCCACCCAAAGACGGAGAAAGGCTGAAACATCTAGAGACATCTAGGAAGAAGACAGAAGGGCAGTTAAGCAGTGGGAGACAATGCAGTTCCCAGTCGCTTGCTCTGCACAAGAGTCTGTTGGCCTTCACTGTTGAGGATGTTAACAATTCTTGTCGAGACTGCAGGTACCCCCAGGTTTCACTGAGGACAGATCATGGGCCCCAGCTGTGCGGAGGACCCAGCAGCTTTTGCCCATGAAACCAATGGCCAGCACAGTCGTCCTGGTATCCCCACAGACTTACAGACTTCACTAATGAGGTTTTTCTCCCCACATTTTGTCATGTTTCCTAAAACTTGCTGCCCAAATCTTTCCTCTCCAAGGAGCTCAGGATTCCCACAAGAGCAGTCAGCCCAGGCATCTGTGGCTATAAGCATGCAAGGCACCAGCCTAGACACTGGCCCCTGATTCCACTGCCATTTGCATGCTCCTGGCTAGCCCCAGCAGCCCCAGGAGGGCACACAGCAATCCAAAACCCCCATAGTTGCTCCTGGGCCCAGACGGATCCAACCCTGGCTCTTGTCACTTGCCAGCACTCCTAGGCTCACTTGCACCCACAGCTGTGCACCTGCACTGCCATCCTGACTCCCCATCACCAGATTCCATCACCACATTTGCCTTTGGCGAGAAACTAAAACAACATGAGTTCATGCTGACAGCCAGGACCCCCACAGCTGGCCTGGTTCCCTACTGCCAGGTTTGGCCCTCAACACCATGTGTCTCTACAGCTGGGCCTTGCTATTTCACAAGCACCTGCAGCTAGGCCCCTGTGATGGAACACGTGCACACCACCCACTCTGCCCATCACTGCTAGTCTGCATTGGTCCCCAGCCGCTGGATCTGGACATGCTGCTGAGGACACCAAAAACTCTCACAGCCACTGGAGAACCCTTGCAACTCTTGCCAAGAACCACACAGTTATTGTCGTTGTGAACCCCAGTGGCCTAAACTGATGAGAGTCTGCATCCCTCCCACCTGGAGTCACCTTATGCCCCTGCCCTTAATACCCTGTACCCCTAACTTGGGGTCACAACATGCTCCAGTGTGTCCCTGCCCATCCATAGTTGTAGGTCCTTCCTCACTAAAATCAGTCCATAAAGTCTAGAAGAGAGGACTGCTTCTTCAAATGCAGAGATACCTTTGCAAGGCTACAGGGATCAAGAAAAATTGGGGCCATATAACAGCACTGAAGGAAAACAGTAAACTTCCAGCAACTGACCCCAAAGAAATGGAGACACACAAATGGTATGAATTCAAAATAGCTGTTCTAAATAAAAGTATCAAAGAGCTGAAAGGAGTTATTACTGGGCTTAAAATAGAGAAAAAGTTGAGAACTCAGAGGAGTAAGTTGGAATTCCATGCTGCTTTTCCCCTGGGGATTTGACAATCAAGAGGAAATGGCTATAAAACTGGGCTAAATTTTGATGGCTTTCCTAGGTAAAAAGGGAAAACTGAAAACCAAGGTGGGTAGTACTATAAAACAATGTCCCTTTGGCACATGCTTGTGGGCAGGCACTTGTGCGTGCACATATGCATGTGCACACATACATAACACACACACACAACCAGTATATTAAAGTCCTACCCTCTTAGGAGAGAGGCTCCTTAGAAACAAATCTCCCACATCCTGACAAAAGGGGAGGGGAGGGAAAGATAAAATGATGACCTGGGGGAGAACAACAAACCCAGCTTTTAACTATTTGTAAACCAAGTTTTGACAATCTGGTAGCAATTGCTCAAATTGTCATGGTCAGAGTGGTCAAAAAATGTCTATTATCTTCAGATACCTAGAAACAGAAATGCAAGTTAACTCTGGAGGAAGATATCTTCATCCAGGGTCTATGAGAACCTAAACAAATAATTTTTAAGAGCCATGGGTGGCACAGCTTCGCTAGTCATAAGCTTTTCTTATGAATGATGTAAGGAAAAAAGGTAGTAGGAGAACCAACAGAAAACAAGAAATAGAAACAGATCCTTAAAAAGTTCAGATACAAAAATCATTGGAATTTATTTGAAAACCACTCTAATTACTACTTAAAGAAAAAGAAATGGAGGCGTTCAGAACAAGCATCCCTAAAATGTGTTATTTTTTGAATGTGGACTGTTTTGAGCTAAATGCAGTCAAGACCCATCAGACTCAAGAAAAACTGATTCCTCTCCCTTAAACTACCTAAAATAATTTACATAGGCCACATGGCTCAGAAAGAGAGCTATTACCAAGAGATGGTTTTTTTTTTGTTGTTGTTGTTGTTGTTGTTTTATCTGAATGACCTATCTGTATGGTAGGACAAAAGTCTAATTACCAAACATCTGCTTTTCTTATCATCCTGTGAATCACTCTTTCCCCACTGAAGTCCCAGGCCTCTAATTCTTTCCTTAACTCAAGATGGCATATAAGCCTCAATTTCCCAGCTTGTCCTTGCATCTCATTGTGTTTGAGAGGCCCCTGTATATAATTAAATTCATTTTTCTCTTGTTAAAATCTCAAACGTTAATATAATTATTAGATCAACCAAAGAACCTAGAAGGGTAAAAGAAAAAAAATTTCATCCCCATAACAAAAGTTAAAGTATCTGCCTTTTAAAATGACAGCATTAATAAAATATCTAGGAATAAATTTAGCTAAAGAGGTGAAAGACTTGTATTCTGAGAACTGTAAACCATTGCTTAAACAAAACAAAACAAAACAAAACAAAAACTGAAGATACAAGTAAATGGAAAGATATGCCATACTCATGGATTGGAAAAACTGATATTGTTAAAATGTCCAAACTATATAAATTAATCTACAGATTCAGTGCAATCTTTATCAAAATACCAATGGCATTTTTCACAGAACTAAAAGAATCCTAAAATTTGTATGGAACCACAAAAGACTCTGAATAGCCAAAGCAGCAGCCAAAGAAAGGAGAACAAAGCTGGTGGTATCATGCTCACTGATTTCAAACTATACTATGAAGCTATAATAATTAAAAGAGTATGGTACTGGCATAAAAATGGACACATTAATCAATGGTATAGGTATAGAGAACCCAGAATAAATCCACTCACATATGGTCAACTAGTCTATGACAAAAAAGGCATGAATATACATTAGGAAAAGACAAAGTCTTCAATAAATGGTGCTGGGAAAACCAGCTACATGCAAAAGAATAAAACTGGACCACTATCTTACACCATATAATAAAAGTAAATTCAAAATGAATTAAACACTTGAATGTAAGACTGGAAACCATAAAGCTCCTCATAAAAGCAAGCATCAGCAATAGCCACCTTGACATTAGTCTTAGCAATATTTTTTCTGGACTTATTTCCTCAGGTAAGGGCAACAAAAGCTAAAATAAACAAATGGGATTATATCAGACTAAAAAGGTTTTACATAGTGAAGGAAACCATCAATAAAATAAAAAGGCAACTTATTGAATCAGAGAATATATTTGCAAATCATTTATCCAATAAAGAGGTGATACCCAAAATATAAAGAATGGATACAATTCAAAAATAAAATTAATAAATAAAACAGAGGCACCTGGGTGGCTCAGTCAGTTAAGCCTCTGCCCTCAGCTCAGGTCATAATCCCAGGGTCCTGGGATCCATCCCTGCACTGTGGGACTCCCTGCTCAGCAGGGAGTCTGCTTCTTCCTTTGCCTCTCCCCTCCCACCCTCTGGCACCCCGTGCTTTCTGTCTTCTCTCTCTCAAATAAGTGAATAAAATCTTTATAAATCAAATAAATAAATAAATAAATAAATAAGCAAACAAACAAAGAATCCAATTTAAAAATGGGCTGCTGATTAAAATAGACATTTTTCCAAAGAAGACATATAGATGGCCAACAGGCACACGGAAAATATGCTCGAAATCACTCATCATCAGGGAAAAGCAAATCAAAACCACAATGAGATACCACCTCACACCTGTCAGATTAGCTAGTATCAGAAAGACAAAAAAAATGACAAGTGTTGGCAAGAATGTGGAGAAAAGGAAACACTTCTGTTCTGTTGGTAGTAACGTAAATTGGTGCAGCCTCCATGGAAAATAGCATGGAATTTCCTCAAAGAATTAAAAAATTAAAGACCACCTGATACAGTTATTTCACTTCTGGGTATTTATCTACAGAAAATGAAACCACCAATTCAAGGACATTTATGTACCCCTGTGTTTATTGCAGCATTATTTACAAAAGTCAAGATCTGGAAGCAACCCAAGTTTTATCCATAGATAAATAGGATAAAGATGTAGTATATACAAACATTAGAATATTTCTCAGCCATAAAATGATTGAAATCTTATCAGTTTTAATAACATAGATGAATCTAGGAGGTATTATGCAAAGTGAAATAAGTCAGACAGAGCAAGACAATACCCTATGATTTCACTTACATGTGGAATCTGAAAAAGAAAACATGCAAACAAAACAAAACAGAAATACCCATAGGTTACCCACAGTTAATAAAATAAATATTTCAGGAGATATACTGCATTGGAAATATTGTTAATAATGTTGCAATAACTCTGTATAGTGACTGTTGGTAACTAGACTTATCGTAGGGATCATTTCATAATGTACAAAAATATCAAATCACTATGATAGACACCTGGAACTAATAGGACACTGTATGTCAATTATACTTCAATTTAAGAAAATGACAGCATTTGAGGGAAAGTGTTTCAAACTCAGCATGTAAGAAGCTTCGAAGTCATGATTCCCATCATCACACACACACACACACACACACACACACAGAGCTAAAGGGAGAGTCAACGACTCTCTTAAATCCATCAGAGAATTGAGGTCACAGAAGCAAACTGATGCCCCTAGAATTGGAGAGACTGAGAGGCAGATACAAAGAATCACAACTTAAAGGAGCAAAAAACCTCTATAGAAACCAGTACTGGGGTAGCAGAACCGAAACTGTAATTGAAGAATTGCTAGGTGCTCAGAGCAGATGAGTCTGAGAGTTAAAAAGCCCATGGGGCTCAGTATTTGAGGGGGCACAGTGCACCAACACTTTTGTGAGTTTTACCTCCACAAACTGTACCAAGTTCTCACAGTGGGTATAGAGAAAAACCCCCTCATGCTACCAGAGAAAAAGGGGAAAAGAAACCATTTTAAAATATACCAGAGTATTATGTTCTTAACAAGACCTCCCTTTAAGAAAAACTATTTTAACAGAGCCTCAGCTACTAGATTTTTAAAAAATAATCATATACTGAGACATAGACCAAAAGGACAATTATAAAAAACTACAGAATACATTCTCTGACAACAATGTAATTGAGCTAAAAATCAATAAAAAGATACCTTGATAAATCTCTGTCAGGAAACATACTTTTAAATAGGTCAAAGAATAAGGCATAATGGAAATTTTAAAATATTTCGAACTGAAAAATCACAAAATAATGTAAATACTGTGACCTGGAATGAAGCTAATAGAATACATAGAAATTTATTACCATAATTATTCATATTAGAAAAATAGAAAGATTGAAAATCAATGAGCTAAGCATCCTTCAAAAGAAATTAGAATGAAAACATCAAAATATACCCAAATAGCATAAAGGGAAAAAACCAATATAACTTAAGAGCTAAAATTTAATTTCAAATAAATATAAAAGAAGAATGAAGCTCTTGATGTACTCTTTTGGAATGACATCCAAGTCATTGTGTTAAGGAAGAATTAAAAATAAGTGTTGCATGCAGTCTGCTACCATTTGTGTGAAAGGGATATATTTGTATTTTGAGAATTTTCAGTGTTAATGTCTAAGTTTTAAATAATATAAAGGTACATTTTAAAAATTAAGTAAATAATCAACTGATTATTTTGGTTGGAACTCCCAAAAGAAAAGGAACTAGAAGGAAGGCAAACTGATCAATACCTTATTTGAATATAAGGAAGATGCCATTGCCTGTTTATTTGCTGATCTTAAATGACTGGTGCAAAGCTAGTGGTGATGGAAGGGAAGATGATAGGGGTAGAAGTAGTATCAGGAGTGGTACCAGGGTGGTGGGGAAGGTGGTGGTGGAGGTGATCATTGGGGCATTGAGTATGAAAGTGGAAATGAAAGAGATGATGGAGGTGATCATCGGGGCATTGAGCATGAAGAAGGAAATGGAGGAGATGGTGGAGGTGAAGGTGATAGTGAAGTTGGAGCTGGAGGTAGTGATAGTGTTTTGGCACAGGTTGTGAGGGCAAAGCTTTTTAAGCTGTTCCAACAAGACATAGGGGTTCTATTTGATAAAATTCCTGGACTAGCCTCATTTATCAAGCCAAGCCAAAAAATAGGAGAGAATTCTACCACATCACTCCTGTTGAATCACCTTCTTCTTCTTCCTTTGTGCTTTCTTTTGGGGAGTAAAATTCAGTCCTCTCATTAGTTCCCTACTGATGCAGAATTGATTGTCAAAGGGCTGAAGTATGATGATCCCATGGAAGCTAGCCAGATGGAGAAGAGGTGAGCTATCACTTGTGAATGCTATTTGGACCACTGAGTCAGAGAGCAGACACCAGAAGGACAGTTATTCAGTTTATGCCTTGAGTAGCATCTGCTATGTACCTGGTGGCAGAAGGAAACTTGTGAATGAGTCCTTAGAAGTGAAGGCCAAGTCCCTGGGCGATTCTGCACGGAGGACATGTGACCAAATTGCTGTGGAGGGAAATAATTAGTAACCTCAGGAGAAAAGCCAAAAAGCTTGCATAGGCCACAGAGGTTTTACTATTCCTTTTCCCCATCAGAGGTCCAATGGCTCTAGGTCAGAGGTGAGGTGACTGAGTGAACTCTCTTTCCCAGAGAAGAGATTACCTCCTGAAGAGAAACATTATCCCTGTATCACCAGCCGGCAGCTTCAATTTCCCTCTAATCACGCCCCTTAATTGGCCCAAGCAGAGGGAGCTGATTGCTCAGACTTTAAAAATGCTGGATGAAAAGCAGAATCCTTAGAATAACATTTTATCCACATTCAACCAATCATTCTTCCTTCTATACCTCCCACAATCCCACTTAGACAACAACACAGGAGCTGTCTGATTATCTCACTGGGTTCTACTGCAGGCTCAAAAATTCCTCAAAATCAAATTGTCTTAATTTACTCTTACTTAGAAATGCAGACATTGCCTTCTTCGTGATGGTGTTTAGGGGAGAAATAGAGCCATAAGCCCTGAAGAAACAACTGGAGGGAGGGAGGGAGGGAGAAAAGGAGGGAAAAGACACAGAGAGTTGATGTCCCAAAGTCTGGGACTCACTGCCTTAGGAAAATACAATGGTCTCCATTTATGTATGCTTTCGCTTTTGAGGTTCTAGGTACCCCAGGTCTAAAAGCAGATGATTCCCCTTCTGACACAGTGTCAGAAAGTCAGTGGTGGACTAACAATAGTGTATCACAATGCCTATATCACTCCCCTCACTTCCTCTCATCACTAGGGATTTTATCGTCTCACATCATCATAAGAAGGGTAAGTGCAGTATATTTTGAGAGACCACATTCACAGAAATTTTATTACAGTATATTGTTATCATTGTTCTATTTTATTATTAATTATTGTTGTTCATCTCTTACTGGACCTAATTTATAAATTAACATGGTGCCTGGGTGGTTCAGTGGGTTAAGCCTTTGCCTTTGGCTCAGGTCATGATCCCAGGGTCCTAGGATCCAACCTTGCATGGGGTTCCTCATTTAGCAGAGAACCCGCTTCTACCCTCTCCTGCCTGCTGCTCTGCCTACTTGTGCTCTCTATCTCTGTGTCAAATAAATAAATAAAATCTTAAGAAAAGTTTTTATTTATTTAATAATTGTGTTTAATAGTTAAATTAAAAAATAAATTTGAGCTTCATATGCATGTATAAACAGCAAAACACATAGTGTATATAGGGGTGGGGACTATGAGATGTTCCAGGCATCCCCTAAGGGGCTTGGAGTGTATCCCCTGTGGATAAGGGGAGATTCTGTGTTAGTCAAGAGAAACTTTTCTGCCCCTTACTAATTTGGGGGTAAAATGAGAGCTCTGTGAAAAAACAAAACTGAAGAGGTCCTACGGGGACTAAGTTCTCTCAAAAGTGAACGTGAGTGACATTTACCACTCCAAGAGCATTGTGTTATTATTAGCAACATTATTATTATTATTCCAACGTATTCCAGATCCCTTCTTTAACATCACAAAATTCTCTGAAAGTGACTTCTGTCTTCTTCGATCCTTTCAGAACCTTTTCAGCTGTCTTTGCATTATAATACACAAGCTATAACAATACTATAATTGAAATGTGCCATTGAAATGTGCCTTCTCCCCACCCCCCAAAACAGACTAGTGTGATTATTGAGTAGGTCTGGGTACTTTGCGTTTCATCTTTTCTGACTGTCACCAGACAGCCCTTTTTCATTCTTATGATAACTAAAACATTTGAACAATCACCATCCTACAGAGGAGCTGATCTTGGACCAATTGTGCTTTGTACCACTCCATCCCCTTTGGGAGCAAGATCCTTTTTAAAATAATGACTTCTCCAGCAGTTTATTACCAGCCTGGAGTCATTTTCACACCTCAGAAGTGAAGGCTTAATGAGCAGAGAAATTAAAGAGTAAAACTCTGCCAGTGTCTTCTTAAATGGTGGCATTTTTGGCAGCTCAAGAGAAGATGTGCTTCCAAAGAGAAGCCACATCGTGTTCATCTTGTTCTCCAAGTGACCTTTAGGTAATGAATCTCACCGTTTCCTCCTCCCCATCCCGCAGCTCCACCCCCTTCTTTTCCATCCGGGAGGAGATGGCTCACGGGAAGGTCAGGGTCGGACATTAGAGGGATATTGACACAATGAGTTCATTGGGCATGATGCTGAGAACAGCGATGGCTCAAGGAAATCTTCTCGACTGAGTAGAGACCACATTCTCCCAGGCCCTCCCCACCACAGCAAGTCCCCATCACAAGCTGTAAATTCTTAGGTATCTTCTAGAAACGTGCTCTAATATCACTTGTTCTCAATAACGCTGTCTGAACTCTCCCAGTTAGTGGCTCCCTCTTCAGTGCTCTTCAGGATCCTTGTGCCAATTTTTTACACACATTATTATGATTAGAGTGGTGACAGCTGTCTATTCACAGGTCAGTCTTTCCCTCTAGCCCTTGAGGTCTGTAAGGACGGTGGCCAAGCGGTGTTTGTTTTTACATCCCTAAAGTCCACTGCAACGCTTAACAAAGTAAGAACTTAGTAAATATTTGGTGAATGCGTATGATTGAAAGATTCCAATGATGCTTTTCAAATGAAAGATAGTAGCAGGGATCATCCTCTTCGATTCAAAAGAGATTCAATAAAGACCAGGGGGGTAGACATAAAGGTCGACCGTGCTCTGTGCCTCAGTGTTGCGTTTAGGTTAAAGAAGAGAGAGGATTCTCTAGTCCACATCCAGCCCCTTGCTTAAACATTCTGCCTCAGCACTGCAATGCCTCATGCACATCTATGAGCTTTCCCACCTGGCCTGCAAGGATCAAAGATCTCATGTCTGAATGGCCTTTCCCTCATAACATCTGTAATCTTCAGAGATCCGGTGTGTGGGAGTCAGACCCAATCGCCCAGGGTATGCAAGTCAAATTAATGAAGTAGTAGAAATCAGTCCATATCAGTGGCTGCCCAACTAGCACCTGCTTGCCTAATTGCTTATTTGGCTTGGTTGGATTTGAGGCTCTGATTAAAATTTGGATTGTTTTTCTCTTTCTGCTAATGTAGGGACAGTGCTGGGACTTGATTTCCAACGCTGCCATTTCTTTTTTGTCGGTGACAGGGAAAGCCATTGCAGAAACAAGTGCAAAGGGAATGGTTAGGAGGTAGGGAGGGATATTGGCTAAGGAAGGGAAACACAAGGAGAGGAGAGTCCTACCCCCCGGGAGGCCTCGGAGTTTGAGATACCCTCAAGATGATCAGCCGCCCATGCTACTGATAGACACAGAAAGCCCTTCCGTCCCATCCCCTGTTCCACATGTGTTTTGTTTTGTGGGGCTTATTGTCATCAAAGGCAGGAGAGTCACCCCTCCTCTGCAGTAGATATGAGAAATGAGGCTGCTTGCGTTAGAAAAGCCAATGGAATTAAGCTGGTGTTTACGGTTTCATAAAGGAATAGTGGACAAATTACCCAGCTAGACCATATTGGGTAGAATTGTTAGTTAAAAGTGACAACCAGGCCTGTAATTTACACTGCACTTTGGAAATTGAAGCTGGGAGGCTCGGAGCTCTCAATCGTGCATTGTAAAGCTTCTTTTGTACTTCTGGTTCATTTTGTGCTGGGAATCATTTAGCCATTGACTTTAACGGCTAATACAGTTCCATCAAATACCAAGTATAAATCAAAATTACTGGATCATTCAAAATCTGTCCTCAGAGTTGTTTATATATATTTTTTCCACCATTACTTCTGTATAGTTACAAGAGAAGCTGCTAAATTATGATATATTGTGCATGCCTTAGTTGCCATCTTGCTAGAGCCTCCTGCAAATAAGATGTAATCCATGACAAATTATTTTTCTAGTTATACAAAACATAAATAATGATAATAAAAAGGGAATCAAATGTGTTGAAAGATGAGGAAGAGAGCGAGGAGAGATGTTTCAAATAAATAGCTCTTCTCTGGGTCTTGGCTGCCCAACACAGGTGGGAAAGACAAAGGAGGAATTTTAAAACTAATTTACTGCACAAGAGCCTAAATTCCCATCTGTCTACTCCAGCCTACTAGCAAGTGATGGAAGACTCTCATTGGTCAGATCCATAACTTTTTGTTTGAAGCTGCATCTACTAACTCTTGGCCCTATATATAGAATCTCCACCCACCATTTGTAAAATGATTCCACCTGAAGAAATATTTGGTGTGTACAAGTCATCATGATTGATGAAGATATCCGTGAAAGGGGGTCGACCTGGTGATTCCAGGTCCCCTAATATTCATACTATGTCAAGAGACCTCAGATGATAGAGATCACTGGAGTATTCAATCAGAGCAAATCTGCCCTCTTGCCCAAATCTTTGCTTTATGACTTTTTAAACTGTAGTTCAAAGGTTGGATGAATACATAAATTAGCATTAGCTTTATTCACAGTGGAGTAAGAAGTATTATGGCAGGAGGAAATTTCTAATATCCTAACATTGTCTCTCTGCCTTTCCCTACCTTTACTTCTTGAAATTTCCACCAGATGTGTCTGAAGAATAATGAAATTCAACTATAAATGTTAACATTGTCTTATTAATTGAAGACCTTACTCCTCTCTCTTACTTAAATCTCTCTTTGTGCCATAGACATATTTTGCAGATCTGTGTGATATTGGGAGGCATAAAGAAAGCAACACATCAAAAAAAAATCCCATCTCATGCCATCCTGGTCATTAATCTTACATTAACACAGCAAACTAAAAGATTTGGGAGAGGACATTTATCAAATTATACTTTCCCTGTCTGGTATTACAATACAAGAGTAAAGCTGATAGGTGAGACGCTAACTGAACTCTCCAACAGCAGCACCAACAAGGACTATAGAATGGTAATAACAAGACATATTTTTTTTTTTTCCCGCAGATTCCAGAACTCAGGAATGTCTGTTTTTTGAAAGAAGCTTCAGAAACCGTTATGAGTCTTGGATTGGCACTGCTCTACCCCCCAGGCATCGACAATCAGCTGCCATCAGAGGATGTTGCCTTTCCAGTGCCCCAGATCAAATCAGCAAAGCAGTTTAGAAATCTAAAGAGAGAGACGAGCCTTTGCAATTAAAAGTGTTCTGCCCATTTATAGAATCAAGTTTTCCAGGAACACTGCTTAGTATAAACCACGTTTCATGAACATTTCAACGTAATATAACGAACACAAGCATTTCAATGAAGCAGATCGCAGAGCAATTTGTACTAGCAGATGGCTCACCCTGGGATCAGAGCAATTATCTCCTGACTCTACACACAGGGGTAGCCAAAGATTCAACAGTTGACTATTGAAAGCAACTTAGCAGTACAAGTGAATTTCTGAGATATTAAAACAAACGGGGTTTGCACCCTCCTGTTTCCACAAGCAAGTGCTGGAGAATGTTCTGAAGAATAAAAGATAATTTCTTATTTGTGTATACATGGTCACCCCCACTGAGTTGTCTCAGGATATTGGTCCCAGAAGATATGAGGGATCAGACGAGAGTTCCCCATTCTGGCACTCCTGAAGAGTGTAAGCTTCTTATAAGTATTGTCTAGGAAAATGACTGTTCTTCCCTCTTTCACCCCTCCACTATGTCATCCTGAGCCTATGGGCAGGTCAAATTGCCCTACTGAAAGCAAATCAACAATTACCAAAACAAAGTTTGCACTTCACATTGTAAGTGGCTAGGAGATGAATTTGTGTAGCATCTTTTGATACGCGACTATAGAGTATCTAGCCAGTGTAACCAAACCATCTTAAAAAAAAAAAAAAATGTTTACTAGGGAAAAAATGGCGAGCTACAGAAAATAGATATATAACCTATGTCTAGATCAAAATATTAGTTCAAGTCACCTGAGTTATGAATATCTCCATTGAGTTGCAGTGCAAACACCTCTAATTTTTTTTTATATCTGCTTGACTTTGGCAAAAGTAATTATAATATAAATATAAAAATAAACATGTTATGTATGGGCTAGGGAACTTTTGTTCACCTAGGTAAAACAAAAGCTAGAAATAGAAATAAAAACAGTTGGTGCGGGGCTTCTGGGTGGCTCAGTGGGTTAAAGCATCTGCCTTCGGCTCAGGTCATGACCCCAGGTCTTGGGATGCAGCCCGGCATGGAGCTCTATGCTCAGCAGGGAGCCTTCCTCCTCTCTCTCTGCCTGCTTCTCTGCCTACTTGTGATCTCTGTCTGTCAAATAAATAAATAAAATATTAAAAAAAAAAAAAACGGTTGGTAGAGGGTTAGATGTGGGGGAAAGTCATAAATCTGGCCACTATACAAATTTGAGAGCTACAGGGAGACATCCACCTGGGGAAGACCTGAAACAAAGAGATAGTCACAGAATTTATGACTTGGAAAAAAACAAAATTAACTTAAGAAGATATTTAACAATGGAAAACCAAAGCCAGGGGCTCTCCCAATGTTGAAGGCTGGCTGGATTACATGTAATTCCTGCATAATCCAGCCAGAAACCAGACATGCTAGCTGTCTCCAACCTCATGGAAATGGACAGGAGTGACCTCTGGTTTGGAGCAGAGTTAAAAGCCAAGGAAGAGTTAGGGGACAAAATGCAGAGGCTACCCTATAATCCTAAACATTGCCTTCAGCAGAGTCTTTTAAGATTCAATGACCCTTGACATCTATAAATTACTCCCAGGTATGATCTTCAGGCCTAAGATGAGTACAGTGGCTTCATATGCCCCATGAAGGACTGAGTAGGGCCCTAAGCATATTCTCTCTGTAGGAGGAAAGCGTCAGAGAGATATGAAAGGGAAAATCTGTACAGAGACAAAGTGGGAACTCCCTGGGCCTTAGAAACTGAGCTGATTTTATTAAATTAGATCTGGGCTAGTTTGCTGAAGCAGGGTTTTACTCTTTGTCTCCTACTCAGAACTACCTCAGACCCTCCAAGATCTTCATATCCATTCTAGTTCTGATGAGAAAAATACAAACAGTTAAGAAAAAAATTTTTAATTTTTTTTTTTAATTATTTTAAGGGGCACCTGGGTGGCTCATTGGGTTAAGCCTCTGCCTTTGGCCCAGGTCATGATCTCAGGGTCCTGGGATCAAGCCCCACATCGGTCTCTCTGCTCAGCAAGGAGCCTGCTTCCTCCTCTCTCTCTGCCTGCCTCTCTGCCTACTTGTGATTGCTCTCTCTCTGTCAAATAAATAAAATCTTTAAAAAAATTATTTAAAAACACTTAGACATCCAGTGCCAACCCTTGTTCTAATTACTTTGAAGATAGTTACATTATATTCTAGGAGGTAGGTCCTTTTTTTTTTTTAAGATTTTATTTATTTATTTGAGAGAGAGAGCACAAGGGTGAGGTGCAGAGGGAAAGGGAGAGAAAGAATCTCAAGCAGACTCGCATTGAGTGCGGAGGCCAATGTGGGGCTCAATCTCAGGACCCTGAGGTCATAACCTGAGCTGAAACAAAAAGTCTGGCGCTTAACTGACTGAGCCACACAGGCACCCTTATGTGATAGGTCTTATTCATTCAGTTTTTCGTTGAAGGAAACTGAGGACGTTATTTTATTCTGTGGGTTCCCAGACTAAACTACTGGTTATCCATATATTAAATATATGTTTTTGTTATTTGAGCTAAGGACCCATCTATCACTATTAGATCACACACAGAGGACTTTTACCTTGAATGATTAATTTTTATTTAAGCTATAACAATTTCACCCAATATTATAAGGACAAGAAATCACATATTGAGGTGTACATAATGGGATGGAGATGAAGAAAGGAAAGAGGAGGGAAGAAAGTGACCCAAGCAATTATATCACCAAGTGATATAATATCAGATCATATTTAACTGATAATGTGGGTTTGTGGCCAAGAGTAGAAATTTTCTGACCCTATCTGTTTAATGACAATAATATAACACCCCTCATCAGCAACAACAAAGCATATTTATAGTAAAAGGGCTTGCTGTGTGCCATTCATTGTTCTAAGTACTCAATGTAAATCATTTAATATATTAACTCATTCACTAGAATTAATACAGCACTTCCTCAAAATTATCATTTCTCTTTTCTTTTATCTAGTTAGTCACAGCTGTGAAGAATTTCCCATACAATCAAATATCTGTAATTTATTTTTTTGAACAAACATATTAATGGTTGTAGAGATCTGAAATACAAGTTTCGAACATTTTTTTGCATTGTAATTATAGGTTTTACTTTTTCAGCCACTAGAGGAAAAAAGACTGTTTTGCTCTTTTTTTTCCTGTTGAGCAACAGATATATGAGCCAATTTCTAATACAAGACTAGAAATCTTGAACTTCAAGCTGCCCTGTTTTTTACTTTTTTATTATTATTTTTTCTGGTTTTATGTTTAAATCAATTATGTAGAGAAATCTCTGTACTTGTTCCTTTTTTTTTTAAGATTTTATTTCTTTATTTTGAGAGATAGGGAGGAAAGGAGGGAGGGAACAGGGGCAGGCGAGAGGGACAGATAGAGAGGGAAAAGCAGAATCCCACTGAGCAGGGACCCCAATGCTGGGCTCCATCCCGGGACCTAGGATTACGACCTAAGCCAAAGGCTGTTGCTTAACCACCTGAGCCACTAAAGCATCCCCTCTGTACCTGTTCTCAAAGGGCTCAGGTAGCCCTGGTATAAGCTGAGGAAATCCCATCTTACTTAATGATTTCAAAAGCATCAGGCAATAGGTTTTCTTGCCAACTCACTAACCCTCTTCTTCACAATGACATTGGTAGAAAGTACAACAAATGCATAACACCTGCCTCGTGAACTTCAGCATCCCCACCGTTTCTTGGCTCCACTATCAATGTTTCTGCTCAAAGACCAATTTTCATCTGTAAGCATTGTACAACTCTGAGGTTTGAAGTCTTAAATACACTACTCAGTTATTGATTTTCGAATTATAGGATTTTACACAATAGGTGGTAGATAGTTAGGCACTTACAGTCAGCATTGCCTTATTTTCATGACCATAACTTGCAGGTTATAGGACTTTCCCTTAATTAACTATCTCGCAAAGAGTCATTTCTAAGTTTTATCCGAGAGTATAATTTTTCATGGTTGTGTTGTAAAATCTTTGAAAATAAGATTTTATAATAAGAAATGACAAATCCTAGCTCAGTTCAACTATCTGCCTTTAATAGATACATGTTCCTTTCCCCCTGCAAACCCTGACATTTTCCTCCCATGACCCAAGGTCAATCAATCAGGGAAAGAGAGAGGATGGTAATTAAAAGGAGACTGTTAGTAAATCAGCAGTGTGAAAAAGTTTTCAGTGAAGTGCATGGATCTCTGAGAAATAGCACTGCCAAAACCTTGCTTTCAAACATGCTTCTCTAATATTTACTATTATCTTCATTAATAGAGTTCCCAGAAGTCCTGGTAGGCTCTTTAGTACTATGGACAGGGACACACGCAGGCGGCAAACTCCTCATGCATATGGCAATATCTAATGTTGAGAGTTTTGAATGACAATTACATGCATTCATCTTAATTTGGGGGGGCCATCTGGTTTGTATGAGCTTCTGGGATTTCAAAACTCAATGAAGATCGATATTGCCCAAGAGGCTGAAGCCTTCAGGCAGACCAAGGACAACTGTGCTTGTCCTGTAGGAAAAATTACTTTTTTTATCATGATGTCACCAGATTTTCTGATAGTAGTGTTATATTTAATTCAATAATTTTGTATTTTAGGAACAGGGTGCCAGGATTCAACAACACTAGGTTTCTATCTTGTTCCCTTGGGGGGAATGATAGAGCTCAGGCTGGCATCGTTGAGTCTTATATCATAAGTGGATTTGTTTTGTCTCCTTCAGTAAATTGTTCGGTGCACGACGAGGAGATATTTAGGACTGCCGTGCTGTAAACTAGAAGTAGAAATAAAGGGGCAGGAGCTGAAATGTGCCAAGTGGGCAAGTTAGAAAATAAAATGAAGAATCTTAGTCATGAAAGAACTTAGATATGCAGCTCTCAAAAGGAAATTTATATTGAGAGATGGAAAAGATATAAATATAGATATGGGTATATTGAGAAAATTATTATCTTTATGTCAAATAGAAAAACTTAATGGATACGAGGATGAGTCAAGGAAACAGTGAAGAGTCCACGTTCCACTTTAAGATTTTATCTCTTTATGTCTAATCTATAAAATTTTGCCTCTAATCATCTTCTAATTCTGAGAAATGGATCACAATTTTATGCTTGTTGGATAGAGATAAGTGAGGTATTGTGACTTGAAGATATTTATGTGGAAATCACTGTTACTTGTCATCATAAAGTTTTAGATTTTTTTTTTATTCCAAATCCAAAGAACATTCATTCCAATGTTCCTTCCTGGTTCCACCAAGCAAAGAAATTTAGCTGCTTTGCTCACTGCTGAATTTCTAGAATGTGAACGAGTATCTGGCAGATATTCAATATATATTTGTCAAATGAATGAACATTTCTGCTTTTCAATTTTATATTTATTTTTAGAGGATGCATCTTCACTCCTTCTTCTAAGCTTTCTTTTTGTTTCTGGCTTGAAACAAAGTAAACTGTGTGGGTTTCTTATCATTTTTCTTGGATCCAGTCTATAAGAGAGCAAGAGTATGTAACTTGAACCTGATGGACGCTCAGTGAATATTCTTTCAATGGAGTTAGTAGTTTAGCCTCAATCCTCTGCAATACCCAGATACCCCAGAGGATTCCAGGCTCATGCCCTCTCCTTGCTTCCTGGCTCTCTTCTAGAAGGATCCAAGGTTCTGCCACCCACTCTTTTGCAAAATAATAATGACAATAATAGCTAACAATTACTATTGATTGAGCACTGAGCTGTTTGAATTGTTTTACCAAGTTTCATCTTTGTACTAAAGACTGTTATTATCCCCATTTTACAACTGAGAAAACTGAGCCTAAGCAAAGACAAATAAAATTTGCCCCAGATCACACAGCTTATAAATACCAAACCAACAATTTACAGGGCTTGAAACCATCTCTATCTTATGGAACAGAGGCAAAAAAAAAAAAAAAAAAAAAAAAAAGAAATCAATATCTAACAGAAAAAATGAAATCTTTCTCCTTATATTAACAAGTTAGCATTTTATATTGTTAAGATTTTAAAGCAAATGTCTTTAGATTTACTCCATTTCTAAACACATAGGTATATAAGACACTTTTAAACACATTTAGTCAATTTGACTTATTCTGATAATGTCATCATGCCAAAAAAGATCTAACTCGTATATTTCTCAACTAAATGGTATTATTTGTTCTTTGTATCATTCATAGTTTTATTTATTTAAACACATGCATTTCACATGAGCCAAATAATAATTTTGCCCACTGTCACATGATATTTGGAGGTTGATTTCCAATGTAAGAAAGGACTAAGGGGGAAAAAATCTTTAAGGCCTTCTGAAATGAGGTCTTTATTTACAAGCTTATGTGGCTGCATAGCTGTTACAGACAGAATTGTATTCAGTGTATTTGAAGGCTTACATGTGCTTTTCAGTCTGGCCTTTGATCCTTCTTCTAAAATGCATGCACTTATTCTCAGTTTACTTTGGGATTTCAATTCTGCCTTACAGATACGGTCCTGATAGTCTGAGTCATTGGTCCTGTTCTCCATAAAATATAGGAGATGGATAGCTTTAGCACTTCCCTTCAGCTCCTGTAAATCTAATAAATGGTTTCATCCATATTGCCTCTTTTGGAATCCTTCACTTTGCCTGGGCTGTCTTTTGTTACAAATAAGAAAGGGGAATGTTTGCCAACCTAGGTATTGATGAGGTTGAAACAGCTACTCTCATAATTCTACATCTATACAAGTTTATTCTCATTGTTCCACCAGCCATGAGTGACATTCCCTAAGCAGAAAAACAATGTGTCCAAAGCAATAAAAAGTCAGATATTGTCAGGTCATTTGGTGCCCAAATGAGGGGAGGCCAGGCAACTCTTAGGTGACCCCGAAGGCTAGAAACGAGCTCCTGGCAATTCCTGCCATCAACTGTTCTTTCCAGACACTCAGATGAGGATCTTAGACAAACTATCTGAACTTGTCCAATTTCTTTGTTGAAAAACAGGATAACTGTTTCATCAGAATGAACTTCCTCCGAATAATCAAATGTCTAAAATTAGGAGACACAATATGTTTCAACAGAAGAAAGAAATCACAAGAACCAGATCCTGAGCAAGAAATATTTTTCTTTGCTTTATCCCAGATCTCACTTATCTTATATTTTGGTGCAGCATATGCTTTGTAAAGCTAATTTCTTCCCCCACCCTCTACACCAGGACTCTGCACAGATGATTTTTCAACCCATGAGACCGAGTTGGATTATTTTAGATCTAAAGTCGTTTTTTGTTTTTGTTTTTTTTCTTTTAAGGCAGGTGAGAAAAACGTAAAAAGAATAGAAAAGGAAGTTACTAGTTGTCCTGCTCCGATTGGACTATAATTGTAATGAGATATTTTACAAATTGAATCGTGTTAGAAAAAGCTATCTTGTAATGAGTCTGATAAAACTCTCAATACTGGTATGATTGCTTTCCTGATACCCTTTTTGATCATGTTCTGGGATTTCCAAAGCTTTCAAAGGGATTTTGTGTGTCTCTTGAGTTTACAAAAAATAAAATAAAATGAGACTTAAGAGGGTCTACCGGGCACACCACAAGAGAGGCCAACATCTTTGTGTTCCCCTGTATTATCAGATCACACACATCCTTTAAGGAAGCCTGGTACACTCACATTTGCCACTTGGTTTCTCACTGACAACAGTAGGGCAGGCCCAGCTGCTCCCAGCAGCTGTTCGGTATAAAAACTGCCCAAGCCGAAATGCCTTCCAGTGGATGGCAGTCCCCAGAAACACGAGAGGACAATTGCCACGTCTGGGAATGGAGGCCAGCTCCAAAGGGAGGAAAACCCAACACAGAGAAGCGAGACCTCCCTCCCCCATCCTGTCTTCTGCCTCTTGTAGAGGGAAAAATAACTCTGTAAACCTGTTCATTCCCAGCCTGCCCTCCCAAGGGCTTCACCTTTATAATGAGCTAGAGGAGTGGAGGAGATTCCTTTCCGCTCCAAATGAATTATCATTATAATAGGCATCTGGGCTGCCTATCAAAGATCCCAGAACCAGGGTAGCAGGCAAGTGGCTAGGGTAAGAAAGAGGAAGGGGAGAAATTTACATGCAGAGATAAGCATGGACAGTCATTAAGAGAACAGGCCTTCACTTCAAAACGACATGAACCCAGCACAGGTCTCCTGCCTGTTAAATATGTACAGTGTGTGCTTATTTGATGATGAAAATCAGACGATGGCTATTTGAATGAAAATGAATTTTAATAAGCTTTGGAGGCAGAAGAAGCAGAAACTCTCCATCTTCCCCTCTATCGCCAGGCACCTTCTTGACCATCATTACCACAAAGGAAAGAATGCGGGCATGCTAATCATCGCGCCGAGAACGCTGCACGCCTCCTCAGTCTTTGTGGGTGTTCATTAACCTTGTGGGCTCCTCAGCCAGCAGAGTACAGCTGTCCCGGGGACATTTCCATATCCCTGAAGAATAGCGGGATGGCGGGTTAGCCTCAGGGATCCTGCCTATAGAATAAAGGGGGAGAAATCTCCCTTAGGAGTGAAAGCAAAGGACTATTAGTGGTTAGCACTTACATGGCACGATTGAAAAATTTGCAAAATTTTGCACTTACTTTGCACTTTTATAAAATTAAGTATAATATGGCTATTTATTACTCGTTTTTTATTCTGACAGAGAGACAAAAGAATTGTCCTAGTATTATAAATCCTAATCCCTACCTCTGCACCGAAATGAACACTAAAACAAATACCCTTGGGTCATTTATCCTTATTGGTATTTAAGCATAGTCTGGGAGCATAGAAATATTCTGGTGACTTTAAGAGGTTATGAAATTTATCCCCTTACTCCAAGTAAAACCACATAAAAACCATCCTGGTAGCGACAACAGAATAAGTAAAAATACTTTCAAAGAAGTTTCGTTTGAAAACAGCAAAGTTTGTTTGGGAGATGTCCCGGTAACTATTCTTTCCGGACCTTCTCCACACTAATTCATAAGGTTATTGCTTGTTCCCCACCCCTCTGTGGGCACAAGTCCCAAGTCTATCAGGTCACTGACCCTAAATTAGTCCAAGCTCATCACGCCCGACCTTAAAGCCACCATCATCTCACTTAAACCTTTTGGCAAAAACCCTAAAACAGATTTTACCTCCCCAATGTCCTCTCTAATGGTTCATCAAAATCAGTAAGGTCCTTCTGGCTTATTTTATATTAAACCTGATAAACTGCATTTTTAGGATGGAAAAAAGAAAATATTCCTATTGCCTGGTAATGGACTATCTAATAACTTTGATATCTAGAAGTAAGCATCTCATCAGCAAGAGCTATGGCTTTTCTATAGTCTAGCCACGATGATGTTAGAGATAGTACCATTGACGCTGCTCTCCACCCAAGCAGAGGAAGACAAGAGGATGGTAGATCTTCCAGCAAGCCCTCCCCTCTCTGAATCCTTGCTCCAAATAAAGCAAGTATTGTATTCTTAAAAACATTTGCAAATAATGTTTATTGGCAGGTGCGTCTCATAGGGAAAAACTGTACTCCAAAATGGCTGACCAAACCAGCCAGGGAATTCCTGTCCCTGTCTCAAAGCCCTTCTGGATTCTTCTTTCCTCCTGTTTCCTACGCATGCCCAAAGTACCAAGTATGTGGAACTAGAAGGGTATAAATCCCCCTCCCTGCTTGTGCTCGGGCTCAGAGCTTTGGAGAACAACCTCCTCTGATCCCACTGGTGTTAAATAAACCTCCCATCCCCTAATCTCCGAGTGCCACTTGGTTCTTCCACCAGGATCCAGTCCATGTTCCGCAACACGTCAACCATATAGTTCATAGTTGAGGATTTGTTTTATGAGGATTAAGATTTAATCCCTGAGATTCTATCATGTCGTCTTTAACATCTTTTTTTTTTTATTTTATTTTAAACTAAAGCTCAGTATTGAATGAAGCAGGAGAGAACAAGCCCAAAAAGATTCCCATAAAAAAATGAAACCCTCACACTCCAAGAAAACTGAAATTAAACTCTACATTCTTTTTTTGCTAGAAAGGTGCTTTTAACAATTATCACGATGTGTTTCATGAAGAACACCTTCATATTCTCTTGAGCTACTCTTAGCAGCCACAGGCCTGGGGTCCTGGCGTGGGTGGGGTAGGATAGGAAGAAGCCAGGGCTGGGAGGGAAAAGGTCTCAAGCCATTTCTTCCCCATTATCACCCGGTTAAGCTGCTCCAACTCTGACAGCCTAACAAGGTGCTAATGGGCCATACGTTCTAGCCCAGTTCACAGCAGGTTGTTTCAAATGGGTTGAGAAGGTTGATTTGCATTCGAAATCTTCTCTCTCTCACTTGCTTTTTTTGTTTGGCCCCTTGATTTCTACTCCCCAGACACTCTTTCGGAGGTTGACTCAGAATGGAACAAAATCACATCAGTTCAGAATTTGAATTGCCTGACTTTGGATTTTAAATGTGCCCCATTATTTCATCAAGTTGGGGTGGGGAGGGGGAGAGGTGAAGGGAAAGAAAAGAGAGCACAGAGATTTTAAAATGAAAGGGAGAGATGATGACAGATGGATGCAAATGTTCCTTTTAAGTGGAGAGGAGCAGCTGATGTTGAGGCATGAAATTAAATTAGTACATCTGTGGCTGGATGCGTGTCATTCAGCTTCCTGTTTCCCACTCCGGAGGAGTTTGGTTACCTCATGACTAACCGGCTTCCTTTCACAGCGCCATGAATGCTTCCCCGCACACGAGATGGATGCCCTCTCCTGAAAGGGGGCTGCTTGCCAAAAACCCACCACACAGGGCTGGCCCTCCATCCTCATGGTGTCCTACCGACCCTAGAAGGAGGAGTTGGCTCAGTTGAAACTCCAGTTCCTCAAGTCAAAGGGAGACGCAGGGAAATGAAATCAAAGTCGGCAGATTTTCCAAGGAGGCAGTGTTTCTGAGTGGCCTGCGGTGTGCTGGGCAAGGGAACAATCTGCTTTTGAAAACCCAGCCAGCTGCGTGCGGGAAGTGCTCAGGATTCGTAAATGTTTACAGCCCTTTCTACAGAGGAACAGGACAGGGCTGTTTCTTCCAGACCAGCTCCGGGGGTGCTCCCCATCAATAATGGCGCTCAAGCGTCCACGTCCTCTCTGTCTGCAGAGCCGTGGTGAAGCTTCAGGGCCGCTGCCAGGAAGGTTTATGGCTCAGCTCAGCTCCTAGCTCTCCAGCTTTCTCCCTTCAGCTTGCATCTCAATTTCCAGTCTCTCACCCAAAAGCTAAAGATCTAAGCCAGTCGTTCCTCACCTGCACTGCTGAGGTCACACACCTAACTGACGTTGTATCCAAAGGAGCAGGGGAGCCACGTTACTTAGAATCGGGTACATGAAACTGGTTAAAAAAAAAAGAAAAAAAAAATTTAAACCAAAAGTTAATTCCTGCGTATTGGCAGCAGATTCAGGAATCACCCTTGACCACTGACCATGGCGGTGTTCTCATAATGGTCCACTTTAATCTATTAAAAAACAAGAAAAACAACTTAAAAATATTATTATGACAGTGGTTCCTTATCCAATCAAAAGAGCCCCCACACTCTCTGTTCACCTGCCAAACTGTTCAGTGGATTTAAAAATTAAGTTAAAAACCTTCACTATCTTACTGTTCTTTCAGAAATGACAGGATTCAGGGAAAGGGAAAAAAAAAAAAAAACACCCTGCCCCCAAATATAGTGCCTTTGTGTCTGGAACATTTTAGGCTGAAGGAATTTAAGAAAGGGTTCTTGCAGGGAGGAATTCCTGACCTTCCCTTGAAGCTGGTCTTAAGACCCTTGTGGGAAGCACCTTCCCTACACCTGAAAGAGGCATCCTAGCTCCAAGACTGAGTGATTCCAAGAAGAGTCCAAATAAATGAGCGTTGTAGAGCATCTCCTTGTTTGCTACACTTAGCTCATATCCCTGTTTGCCAGAGGGAAGATGGGTGGGGGGTGGGTGAGATAGGGGAAGGGCATGAAGAGTATACTTTGACTGATAATGAGCACTGAGGAATTTTTGAATGAATGAATGACCAAAAAAAAAAAAAAAAAAAAAACCACTACAATTTCATTGCCTTTGATCTTTTTTTCTTTTTAAAGATTTTGTTTTTAAGTAATCTGTACACTCAGTGTGGGTCTTGAACTCACAACCCTGAGATCAGGAGTTGCATGTTCTATGGACTGAGTCAACCAGGCTCCCCTCAATCTTTATTTCCTTATGAAAGCTCTTTTATCTTGTAAAACTTATATTAAATAAATGCGTATGCTTCTCTCTAGTTAGTCTTTTTTTTTTTTTTTAACAGAGCTCCAGCTGAGAACTTCAAAGGCTAAGAAGAAAATATTTGTTTACTCCTCTACAGCAAGCAAAAAAGAAATAAGGAAAAAGCTATGCCCCTTCTATTGTCAGGGAGCAAGAATATCCTGACCGCTTCAAGAACCTTCTAGATGGACTAAGAATCAAATTGACCTGAGACAGATTAACAGGGGAAAAAATCAAATTTAATAGTGGACGTACAGGGAATCCACCCAGACATGGAAATTCTAGAGACAGTCAGATGAAATGAGAGACAGTTGTCATCCTGAACTAAAAAGAAGGGAGTAGGAGTCTGGGACTTCAAAGGAAAAGAGTGCTATCTTCAGGGAGAATGAGAAAGGGTAAATGAGAAATGTTTGCTGCGCTACACTGAAACAACGGGACAAAAAGAGGACTTTGCTAGGTTCCTCCCTGTCCACCATGCACAGTTCATACCAAAATGTAGTTATCCGTGGTGATAACTCTCTTTCTGGAGCAGGTCCTCTATCTAAATTCTTTGGGGGCAGTTGTGTGGGAAGTAAAGAGCTTTTCCTGAATCTGCTGGGTTTTGATTGCCTTTTTAAGTCCACGTCATCTTCATACTAAAGTGTCCCACCTTGGGGTGCCCCGCTCTTGGCCCCCAACACTACACACACTCCAGCATTTTGCACAAAAGACTTTCTCCAAATGGTGTCCACCTATCAAGGTGCATGA
The DNA here is from genome assembly GCF_964662115.1 of Mustela nivalis. Taxonomy (NCBI): domain Eukaryota; kingdom Metazoa; phylum Chordata; class Mammalia; order Carnivora; family Mustelidae; genus Mustela; species Mustela nivalis. The sequence goes on from NC_139035.1 coordinate 34,627,763, forward strand.
AATTGAAAGACGGCTTGGGTGTTGCATTCACGTCATCTGCTTAGGTTAGCACACACCAAGTGGTCTTTCTTCAGGCAATTTTCAAGTTGTCTTCTCAGATTTCTTACATTACAAACGCACACACCACAAAGAAGAGAAACGTGTAACACACCAGGGGGAGAGAAAGAAGAGAGGGAGGGTCCCTTGTAAATCCATGAGTGCGAGGTACTCTTCCTGTAGTCTTTGACCTTACATTGACTTCGATTAAGCCTTACAGCCCAGGCAAACTCCCTGTAGTATTTCCCCACAAGAGCACAGCCTTGCAGCTTGGCTCCCCAGAGGTGATTAGCCAGCCAGTCCATAGTTAGCTCCTGTTGTTATTCCTTTCCCAGCCAATTCCGTCATTCCCTGAAGCACTTCTGATCTGGTTCTTGGAACTGTCTTCAGTGTGCTAGCACTGAACTGCCCCGAGCAAAATCTTTGGCCCATCTGTGCCAGGAAGATGTTTGCATTGTTGCCCATCAATTTTTCTCTCTCCAAAGAAATTGGAGAAGAAAGCATGTCTTATTCCACCATTGCCAGTGTGCCACACCAAGAATCCTTTGGGGTTGTTCTTATTAAAGGAAAATCAAGCCTGAGTTAGAAAACTCCTATTGCGTTGGTTCAGCAGCCAAACCCAGATGGGTGTAAGATGGTGACGGTTATGAAGTGTATCTTGAGTTCTTTCTCCTCCCACCCCCACCCAGAGCAGAGCATCCCCAGGTCCTAGCACTGTCCCTACAGAGGCCCACAAGCAACCTTTACCTTTTTTTACTGTCTCTGACCCTAAGACTTTTTTTTTCCTTGCTTCCTCCCCCATCAAAATTGAACTTGGTCTATTCAATATCTGTTTTTCTGACTTATGCTAATGTAATTCACAATATTGCATTGTCCCAACTGATGTGACAAAGAATTCGAGTCCAAAAGGATGACTCAGATAATTTAGAAGTCCCTGTAGGCTATTCCTGAGGTATTTTTTTGCAAGAGCAACTAGACAGGCTCATCTCCTCTTAGCACAGAAAGGGATGCCAACTCTCCTGTTCAATAGGGATTAAAAACTATTTGCTGATTTCATTTTATGAATATGGGACAAACCCTTTCATGCTGATTCTCACTATCTAAGGTTGAACCGTACGTAAGGAGACCATGATTCATGTGAAACTGAAACAACTCCAGAGCAAGCAACTGGCCATGTTTTTAGATTGCTCTCAGACTTGACTGTGCATGGGAGTCACCTCTGACGCTTGCCAAAATACAGTTGTGTTGTCTACATCTGGGGAGGAGGTCTGAGCTCCTGCCCTGAGGTAATGCCTCTGGTACTCTCTGGGCCTGCACCTTGATTAGTAACTTTCTATAGGGTGAAGGAGGAACTGGAATTAGAGGAAGAGATGGGATGATGGAGGTAGGAGGGGGCACTGACTCAAACATAGAATGTGGGAGGCTATGCAGATTCTCAGCAGAAAGGCCGGTTCCATTGGTTTCTTCTTGCATTCATCTACCCTTCATTCCACGTATATTTGTAATTCACCTATTTATTCAACAGAGATCCACCATACTCTTCTGCCATGGACGGTGTAAGTCATTAAGGAAGAAAACAGTGGTCAAGGTTAACATTATTCTCACAAGCACAGAGCTGAGAAAATACAGAAAAAAGCTACACGGGGGAGAATAAGTGTTGTATTGACATCTAACAACCAGAAGTATATAAAACAGCCATCAAATTAAATACACTCCAAAAAAAACTCCTGATTTCTAAATTCAAGTTGGTTTTTTTCACCTCTCAAACCAGTCTTTGTGATCACAAGGTAGGATTTCATCATTAGTGTTTGCAGAAGACCTGCTACGTGGGGTATATTTGCTTCTCCAGAGTCTCACCTCACAACCTCCCATAGTTCAGAACTATAGAAGAGGTCCCTCCACGGAAGCAGAGTTTGTTTTAAAATCCATTCCTGAATGACTGCATTAATTCATTTAAAAATTGCTGGTCGCATGCCTACTATACACCAGACTGGGTTCAGTACTTGGGCCTGGAGATGACATTATATAGTTACAGTGCTCAAACACTGTACCTTCATACCTCCAAACAAGTGGAGGTATCTTAACTTGAACTCAATCTAGCTGTTGAAGTCAGGTCATTTTCCTATTTTTTTTAAAGATTTTATTTATTTATTTGACAGAGATCACAAGTAGGCAGAGAGGCAGGCAGAGAGAGAGGAGGAAGCAGGCTCCCCACTGAGCAGAGAGCCCGACCCGGGGCTCGATCCCAGGACCCTAGGATCATGACCTGAGCCAAAGGCGAGGCTTTAACCCACTGAGGCACCCAGGCACCCAGGTCATTTTCCTATTTAACAACAGGGTCAAACTAATGGCTTCAATAACCTTAAAAAGCATTTCTTATACAATTGAGCTTAGAGCCCATGATTTGGGGAGACCTGAGGCATAACATAAGGATTATACAACATGACCAAATGGGATTTATTCCAGAAATGCAAAGTAAGTTCAAGTTATGAAAATCAATCAATATAATACACTATATCGGTAGAATTAAGGCGGGGAGAATCCTGATCATCACAATAATTGCAGAAAAGGCATTTGACAAAATCCAACACCCTTTCATGATAAAAACACTCAACCATCTTAGAAGAGAATTTCCTCCACCTGATAATGTGCCTCTAAGAAAACCTCACAAGTAATATCACAATGTCAATAGACTGAATGCTTTCTCTCTAAGATCAGGAACAAAACAAGGTTGTCTGCTCTTATGATGTCTGTTTGACATTGTACTGGAGGTTCTAACCAAAAGAAATTAGGTTATAAAAAGGAATAAAAGTTACTTAGACTGTATATAGAAAATTTTTAAAAATACACACATATAACTAGTTCTTATAAACAACTTCAGCAAGGTTACAGGACACAAGATCAATATACAAAAATCATACAATCTACCCACTTACAATGAACTATCCAGAAATGAAATTAAGATGATTATTTTTACACTACCGTTAAAAAGAATAAAATACTTAGGAATAAATTTTATAAAAGAAATGCTAGTTTCGGGATGGCTGAGTGGCTTAGTCAGCTAAGCATCTGCCTTTGGCTTAGGTCATGATCTCAGGGTCCTGAGATCAAGTCCCTCATCAGTCTCCCTGCTCAGCAGGAAGCCTGCCTCTTGCTTGGCCGGCTTCTCCTTCTACCGGCTGCTCCCCCTACTTATGTTCTATCTCTCTGACAAATAAATAAATCTTAAAAAAAAAAAAAAAAGAAAAGAAAAGAAATGCAAGTTTCATTCAATGGAAACTACAAAACATTATTAAAGAAAACATTATTTCAAATTACCTATGTAATTTGAAAGACAGTCAATGTTCATGGATTGAAGACTTAATATTGCAAACACAGTAATCCTCCCCTAGTTGATCTACAAATTCAGTGTAATCCCTACCAAAATCCTGCCTGGATTTTTCGAAGAAATGGACAAACAGGTCCCAGAATTTTTCAAGATACTCAGAATAAGCAGAACAGTCTTGGAAAAGAGAAAGAAAGGTGGGGGACTCACACTTTCTGGTTTTAAAACTACAGAACAAAGCAAAGTTAAAATAACCAAGACAAATATGGTATTGGTATAAATGCCACATATAGATCAATGGACTAAAATTGGCAGTTCAGAAACACAACCTTAAATTTATGGTAAACAGACTTTTGACAAGGTTGCTCAGATGATTGAGTGAGAAAAAAATATTCTTTTTAACAAATGATGCCGAGACAACTGGATATTCACATGCAAAAGTTAGACTACCTTTACATGAATGAAGTAAGAACTTAACCTCATACCACAGAGAAGAATTAATTTAAAATGGATCAAAAACCCAAAGTTAAGAGCTAATTATAAATAAATTATAAAACTCTTAAAGAAAAACATAGGCATAATCTTTCATAACCTTAGATTAAGCAGTGGTTTCTGAAATAAGACACCAAAATATCAACAACACAATTTTAAAAATAGGTATATTGGATGGTGTTAAAATTTCAAACGTTTGTATTTCAAAAACAATCAAGAAAATGAAAAGACATCCCACAAATTGAAAGGAAGTATTTCCAAATCATGTATCTAGGATTTGTATCCAGAAAATAGAGAGAAACCATACCACTCAACAGCAAAAGGTAAATAATCCAATATTAAAACTGGCAAAGGATCTAAATGGGCATTTCTCCACAGATACACAAATGACCAATATGCATTTTATTTGACAGAGAGAGACACAGCGAGAGAAGGAACACAAGCAGTGGGAGAGGGAGAGGGAGAAGCAGGCTCCGTCAGGAGCAGGGAGCCCGATGTGGGGCTTGATCCCAGAACCCTGGGATCACGACCTGAACCGAAGGCAGACCCTTAACGACTGAGCCTACTTGTGATCTCTCTCTCTCTGTCAAATAAATAAATAAAATCTTGAAAAAAAAAGCACATGCGCCCCAAGGGTCAGACTTTTGATTTTGGCTCAGGTCATGGTCTCAGTCAGGGTCGTGAGGAGGAGCTTCACATAGGGCTCGGCACTGGGTGTAGAACCTGCTTAGGAATCTCTCACTCCCTCTTCCTCTGCCGCAACCCTGCCCCTGCTCACACATGTGCGGACTCTCTCTCTTAAAACCAAAACAAAAAAAAACAAAACAAAAACAACATGTTCAACGCCATGATTCATTAGGAAAATAGAATCAAGACTACAAAGGGAGGGAGTGACATCAGCAAAACAGCAGCAGCGTAGAACTTCTAAAGCTTATTCTTCTCCCAGAAACATCCATATGAACACCTATCTGCACAGGAAAACACCTTCACAAGATTCACAGTTTCTGTGAAGCACAGGAGTAAAGAAGTAAAGGACACTTGTAGGGAGAAGGAAAGAGAAATTTACATCACCCCCACCCCTTCTCCCAAGCCCAGGTAGCCCAGTGCAGGGCAACACCTGCTGCATGAAAGCAGGGTGAAGTGAGTGCCTGACTTCATGCAGGACCCCCGAGTCAGCTTGCCCCAGGCTGACTCCCCCAGCCCTGGATGTTCCCTAGGGGCTCGCATAGCTTCAGCCCCCCCGCTCACCCTGGAACCTGAGGAAGGGAGAATGGGAAGTGACTGCTGATGGGTACAGCTTTCTTTTTGGAGTGATGAACATGTCCTGGAATCAGTGGTGATCGCTGTAAAACTTACTGAATCATGTATCTTAAAGGGGTGCATTTATGGCGTGTGAATTTTGTCTTTTAAAAAAGTAGCACAGGGGTGCCTGGGTGGCTCAGTGGGTTAAAGCCTCTGCCTTCGGCTCAGGTCATGATCTCAGGGTCCTGGGATCCAGCCCCGCGTTGGGCTCTCTGCTCAGCAGGGAGCCTGTTTCCCCTCTCTGCCTGCTGCTCTGCCTACTTGTGATCTCTCTCTCTCTGTCAAATAAATAAATAAAATCTTGAAAAAAAAAGCACAAAAATCATTTTTTAAGATAAGCAAATTGCTATAAGATGAATAAATTCTGGGGATCTAACGGACAGTTAACAGTACTGTATTATAGACTACTTGAAAGTTGTTAAGAGAGCAGATCTTAAATGTTCTTACTACAAAACAAAACATGGTAATTATGCGAGGTGGTGAAAGTGTTAACTAAACTTACTGCAGTTAATAATTTTTCAGTATATACGTGTATCAAATCCTCACCTTGTACGCTTAAAATTACACAATGTTACATGTAAATTACATCTCAATAAAACTGGAAGACAGGTAGATAGATAGATACATAGATAGATGATAGATAGATAATTGATAGATAGATATAAAGATAAATAGATTTTTAAAAGTAGTTCCATCTTGACAGGTTAGCCTTAACCAGACCCAGAGATAAAGAAGAAAGTGCAGATGGACCTGCGCTGGTAATTCTACTATCCCAAATGCACTCAAGAGCATAAAGCTGAACCGGGTGCTAATCCTTCAATGCTCCTCTGTGGGGCTTCTCATAATAAGCTTGCGGTGGGAGAGGTTAGGAGAGCTGCCATTACAAACAAAAGTCAACAGCCCTGGGCTCTCTGGTCCCCAGTCTCACAATCCCACCCATACCCTTTGATAGGCAGTAAAATTCAGTCAGTTTGACCATTATTAAAAAAAAAAAAAAAGAACCTTTTATTTAAAAAAAATTAAAAACACCTTTTCTGCTTTCGTTTCTCATTAAAATGCCACTTTTGAGTCATTTGGAAAGGGTCAGGCTGGATGTTGGCTTTAAAACCTTTGACAGCTACTATAATTGCCTAGAGGTCCAATAACAGTGATTGCTCTCACAAGTTTAATTTTGAAGTTTCTGCCAAGCCATTAGCATGTAGCTGGGCTACAGAAATCACAGGAAATTAGAGGTGAGGAGAAAAAACTAATCTCATCTACCTCTGGACTGTCACCTCTTCCCTGGGCCGGGACAAGTTCTCTTCTAAGCGGCTATTTTCTGGTGTAGTGAGAGGAGTCCTGGGATCTGATTTGGAGTTCTGCTACTAACTAACCACATGGTCTCAGGCAAATTATTAAACATTACAGTATTTTCTTTCTTTCTTCTTCTTTTTTTTTTTTTAAATATGAAATGCTTCATGAATTTATGTGTTATCCTTAAACTGGGGCTGGGCTAGTGTTCCCTGTATCATTCCAGTTTTCATATGTGTGCTGCAGAAGTGAGCACTACACACTTTGGTATCTTTAAAAATGGGTACATTGTTGCCTCTTCTGCTCTGTCTTTGTCCAAGTGCCCTCTGACCAAGATTCTTCCATAAATCATGTCTATGGAGCAAGGCAGGCAGAGAGACATCTGCGCAGGAGCGATCTGAATGGGAGCTCCTTTAGTTGAAGGATTCGGCTGGGCAAGCTTCCTGCAGGGAGGCAGAAAGGCATTAAAATAAAACATTGTATCACATGGATCTGGTCGCTTTCAGGAGGGATAAGAGAACACATCTAGAAGACATGTTTAAAGGATGCTCTAATTGTGGCTCAACCATCATGGTGGCAATTTCAACTCTTCCGTAGTCATTTCATCACATCTAGTCCTTTCTTTTGATCCTTAAGAACAATCAATCCAGGAGTTATTATGCTCTCTATTCTACAGATGAGAATACTGAGCCCTCGAAGTTTACATAACTTCCTCAAATTTTACTTGACTGGTCAGTGGCGGAGATGGGCTTTGAACCACAGTTTTCTGACTGTAACACCCATAGTCTTTCTGCCTGGCCAGCAGTTCCTGGGTGTGATGATCACTAAGACAGCCTCAGGTATTATGAGGGTCCACAGATACAGGACCACTGCTACCTCCTATTATCCACCCAGTCTACCCTTAAGGGACTTTTTTGAAATTTCATCTTTAACAAAGAAGGGCAAGTCTGCAGCGCTGGTGTCCAGAATATTCTCACATAACAGTAGGAAACCAAACTTTCTTGTCAGCTCTTAAAGAATGGAAAACTATGTACAAAACCTTACAGAAATTAAAAGGATACATGTGTTCCTTGGCTATTCCTTTTCAGAACATCCTCTGGATTGAGCCCAGGAGGCAACATAGAATAGTGGGCAAGTACACAAGTTTGGGATCAGTATCAGTCTTTGCTAGCTATTTGACCTTAAGCAACTTATTTAACTTTGTTACACCTTTGTTTATTCAACTACACAATGAAAGTAATGTCTCCTTCAAAGAATCCTTACAAAGATTAAACCAGTTTACAATGTAACAAGTGCTAGGCGCAGGCTAAGTATGAAATAAATTCCATTTCGTATTGCTCTAGCCCACTCTCTTTAGAGGAGAAGGAAAAGGGGTGAAAGGAGCCAAAATCCCCCATCCCTACTAAGGATGCCAGTCAGGAACAGCTCTTCTGTGTGATGATCTAGCAATTAAATGTTGCTTCTGCAGACCCAGCTGTTTCCATGAATTTGCTTCCCAAATCAACCTAGAAATGGCAAGACAAGTTCATGCTACTTCAAAATTAAAGACCCGAATGCGAATGAAAATCCAATTCCATCACTATTTAATGATCACCTACTGTGTGTCAGTCGCTGAAAGATAAAGAGATAATAGGCGGGACACAGCCGCTGCCTTTGAAGAACTCATGGATCCATGGAGTGCTTGATAAGACCATAAATAACAGTAAACGGTGACCATACGAGAAACCTTGTAAGAGAGAGGAAAACTGCCCTGGGCGTTCCAGAGGGGGAGAAGTTACCTCCATTTTGATAAAGATTTCATGGAGGAGGAAAATTCACATGACTTTGACAGATAGGTAGGATTTTTTTTTTTTAAGATTTTTTCTTTATTTATCTGACAGAGATCACAAGTAGGCAGAGAGGCAGGCAGAGAGAGAGGAGGAAGCAGGCTACCTACAGAGCAGAAAGCCCGATGTGGGGCTCGATCCCAGGACCCTGGGATCATGACCTGAGCCGAAGGCAGAGGCTTAACCCACTGAGCCACCCAGGTGCCCCAGATAGGTAGGATTTTAACAAGTGAACAGAGCGGGAGAAGATGTCAAGAGAACATTCCAGGTGGAGGGGACAGCAACAGGCAAGACGTGGAAGTGGAGCACTGATGTCTGGACTGGGAAGCATCAAGGAGCCACCTGGCCTGACACTAAAGCAAGAGATACACACGCATAAGTAGTGGGAGGAAGGGCAGGGGACGTGGTGGCCCCATGGCCAAAGCTCTCAGTTCTGGGTGTGGAGGAAGGCCAGAGCTTCACTCGGTTTTAATATAAAGAGTCGATGAAGCATTTTGAACAGAAGGCAAGATGATTAGAGTTTGATCAGAGTCACCTGTCTCGGGAGGTGATGAGGATTAATTGAGTCAAATCAGTAAAGCTCCTAACAAGAGTCAACAGGTGCAAAATTAACTCCAGTTCTCGTCTCCCTTCTCGAAGCACCCAGAAAATCTATTGTTTCTGAATCAAGTACCTGTAGCCGAGGGGGGGAAAAAAAAAAAAAAACGGGCCTAGAGTCTCGTCAGGACTCTCTGCTGGCTGTGAGTTTCCTCTTCCTTCCCAGAATCCAGCTAAAGAAGGGTAGCCCTGTGACCCAGATCTAGAAAATCCCTGGAGAGAGGCTAAAGGATAAGCTGTTATGACCTCTAGCTATTTCCTGCAGCCTGAGAAAAGCAGGATTGCACACTTTCTGCAGCCGAACTCACACTCCCTGCTAAACGCCTGCCTGCAGGAAAGCTGGCCCCGCTCTCATCTTTGTTAATATCTCTTTAGAGGCTCATTTGGACTGACCAGCCAGTGTCACTTGGCATTCAGGAAGTGTGCCTCCCCTCCCCCTCTCCACGGCACTGAGCTCAGAAGGATGATTTGGGGGTTTTGTAGGCTTTCATTTTTCCCTCTCTCCCCTTCTCCTGCTGGCTGGGAGTCTTTTCTTCCTGATAAGAACCTTCTAGCAGCTTCATCAGAGCCATTGTTAAGAGAAGGCGACTCTTCTCACAATGGATACCTGATGACTTCTCCTTTCTGCAGACAAATCAGTCCTTGAAAAAGGTCTCATTATTGCTCTGGTGTCATTATTCCAAACTCAGTGGCTCAGGGCCCCTCCCTCCATCCCCACGGGGGTGGGGGGATAGGGGGGTATTGGCCAGGGAAGGGCAGAAGGAAAGAAAAATCCAGTTTCTTGCCATTCACTTTTTTAAAAGGTGCTGTGAAAATCTTCTTTCCCCACTAATGGGATTTGAAGGAGACCCAACTTCTTTTTTTTTTTTTTTTTAAGATTTTATTTATTTATTTGACAGAGAGAGATCACAAGTAGGCAGAGAGAGAGAGAGAGAGAGGAGGAAGCAGGCTCCCTGCCAAGCAGAAGAGCCTGATGTGGGGCTCGATCCCAGGACCCTGAGATCATGACCTGAGCCGAAGGCAGCGGCTTAACCCACTGAGCCACCCAGGCGCCCAAAGGAGACCCAACTTCTGCACTTGGTACCCTCCCTCACACATTATGCAAAAGTCCTTTGCAGACTCAGAGGTTAACTGCGTTTTTCTGGGGTGTCTCCTCTGCTGCTAACTCAGGATATTTCATCTCCTCAGAGATCAAAATGCACTGACCTCTACCCTCCAAGCATTTCACAGTGGCCTAAAATCGAAAAACCATTCTTTCTTTTCCCTGTCCTTCTATGGAGGTTCCCTCTCCTTCTGCTGGCTGGCCTACAGGCTAACGTCTGTCTGCACACTCAGAAAATCAGGAATTAAGATAAGAGACCATCATGGTTAAGGCCCTGGGACAGGCACAGTAAGGGGTAAATTACATCTCAGCCTTCTGGGTCTTACACCCTATGTCCCAGGGATCAAGGACAGGCACTTTCATTATAAAGGCCCATGAACTTCTCACCTACCTGATCTGCCTGTGATGCCCTCCAGGCAACAGACACTCATACCAGGCATTAATTTAACTAAAGCTACTTATCAGAGAGTATTTAAGTCTAGATATCCTGACCCGATTTTCCCCAAGTTTCAAGACTAAACCCTAATGAATAAGTTTCATTAGAGGCAACCTTTGGCCGCCTCTTGGAAAAACGGAAATAAAGTAAAGCATTTCAGGCAGAACTAGAGAAGTGAACATACAGATACTCACTGATAAGGGGCAAATGTATTGGTCAGCAAAAAAAGTTAAGCTCGGGGTCTCCAACCATAGATGAGGGAAGAACAAAAAGAGAGAGAGGGAGAGATTTAGTGTTATAACTGAATCACTTAATGGAAAAGAACAAATACTCGCAATTTTGCTAATATCGACCTTGAAAGTAGGGATTCAAAAGGACAACTGGGTGATTTTGAACAGAGTTAATGGCACTGACTTCAGTAAGTGAACACAGGACAGCAGCATGGTTTTGATCACGGAAGCACATCCCTCCCCCTGCCTCCCTACATCCCTGTCACTCTCAGCAAGTGAACAGAGACAACTCTCAGCTACCTGTGACAAAGTAAGGGGCCCTATATCTTCTTGAGACTATACGGCCTCTTCTGTAGGAAGCGGAGCTTTGCCCTTACAATCTCTCCTTCCCAACTGTTGTGTTCAGTGAGTGGCATCTCTTCTCATACTGAGAGGCTCCTTCACTTGGTTTCTTATTCTGAGCTACATTTTGATAAGCTGGGGTCACTGAGTAAGTGACACTTTACTTTAGTCCTGTTGAAGATTAATATCCAAGTGCTTAAGGGACTTTCCCTTAAGCAAATGACCCATTTCACAGGGGTTTCCCGTAGATTCACAAAGAAGTTCTACAGATTCACTAGATATAAGTAAAACAAGGACAAGGCTTAAGGCCACCACCTACTGTTCTAGCCCCTCACATAGGTTGAAATGAAAAACTAACAATCAGGAAAGAAGATGTCTCGATGGTTTAGGAAAGTAGCTAATTTTCTACCCTGTTAAGACAGTCCACTTCAAGGCCCTACCTCCTGGATCATATTCTCTAGGGAATGGTTGAGGAGGCGTGGGAGTTTCCAGTCCAAGTTTATGGGCGTTCAAGGCTTCCTTTAAGAAGGCTGTTGATTCTTCTTTTCTGTGATACCATTATGGCGCAGAATGACAATACTGCCAAGAACTTCATGTCTTTTCCCCACTTGCAGCACCACCAACTGCTACTAAGTCCTGGGCACATGCAGGGTGGTTCTCATTAAGACATCTGCTGTGCCCTTTAGTGGCATCTGTGGTCTTGAGCAGATCTTTGTTGGAAAAAGGTGAGGCACTGTACTGAGAGTCTAATCGCAAACATTTTCCTTATTGGACTCCCAGATGCAGAGAACATTCTCCGAGATCACTGCAGACTGGAGCCCTGCATGCTCTCTCTTTCAATGTATATACCCAAGAATTCAGGGCAGCTCCTAAAAACCTTGTATTCCCTTCATTTGTTTTCCACTGAAGACCAAGAGTACACATGCAATAGAAATTCTAGAACTCATCGGGGACACATAGGTCTCCAGGGTAAAGAGGTAAAATAACATCTAACTGCATGGGTGGCAGAAACTGGTCATGGCTCACAGCTTGGTTTCTTCTCCTGGCCCATCTTCAGTTGGGTTTGGCCAGTGACTGAGTTCTAAGCTCCCGGAATGCACAAAGAAACGGTGGATACAGGACACCCCAAACTCCCATGTTTGCTCTTCCACTCTGTTTTCTGTTTCCACTTCCAAGCCACATGGAGAAGCATGGCGGAAGTAAAACAGGAGCACCAGCCACTGAAGAACACGCACATTGAATGGTGACGGAGTGAGAAGTGAACGCTAACTGCGGTAAAGCCACCGAGCTTTCGGGCTGGTGTACTACAGCAGTGAGGATTACTCGGCCTAACTAGCACAGTGATCCTTGCTCGGTTTTCAACACAACACAGCATGCTGGTAAGAGAAACAGTGATACATATAATCAAAATAAAGAAATAAATAAAATAAATAGAGAAGATAATTGAAAGGGAAAAAAAAATCACAAATTCTTCTCATGTAAAAAAACGAACAAAGAAACAAAAAAGCCAAAAAACTTGTCTTGCTTAATGGTCCAAAACCCAAGCGGACCATCCCAGACATGGCTGCTAAGTACACGGTATGCTCATAATGGTGATCATTACAAAACCAGTACAGACAGTCCCCAACTTACGATGATGGTTCAGCTTACCATCTTTCCACTTCATGATGGTGCAATAATGATATGCATTCAGTAGACACTACACTTCAAATTTTAAATTTTGATCTTTGCCCTGGGCTATCAATACGCGGTACTAGGCTCTCTCGTGATGCTGAACAGGGACAGCTCCCAGCCAGCCCTGTGATCACAAGGGTGAACAACCGGTACTTTTACAACCATTCTGTACACAAACAACCATTCTGTCTTTTCCTTCAATAGTTACAGAAGATATTATATAAGTAATTACATAATAGTTACATAAGATATTCAACATGTTATAAAATAGGCTTCCTGTTGCATGATGACACCCAACAACAGCAGACTAGGCTAAGCTGAGCTATGCTGTCCAGTAAGTCTGGTATGTTAAGTGCATTTTCTACTCTTGATACTCTCAATATATGATAGGTTTATTGGAACGTAACCTCATCAAAAGCGGCAAAAGATCTGTGTGTGTTTTTCTGGGGAAAAAATAAATCTCCTCTGTGATAAAATTACACGTGCAAGGAGGTAACAAATCTTCCATGAATCAAACTTACAGAAGAAAAGTTGAATAACATATCACACTCATACACTAGCATAAGCCCTAGAGAAATTATTAGAAACACTGCACAATATTCTGTATTTCAAAAGAAGTATCTGAATTGTATCAACGGATAAACATTACTGAGCTGTCAGAATTTCTCTTCAACAATCTCGTCAGTAAGATCTGACCTTTGTCCAATGGTGACAATAAGGAAAATCTGCTTGACCATCTGGCAGGGACACGCCGGTGGGCCGGCCTGCCCTCGGTGGGTACAGGCTGGAGGACATCTGAGTTGTCTTTAAACCCTGAGAGTTTGTGTTTTAGGAAAGGAGCCAAATCTCCAAATTCCTTCAGATTTACATAATTACCAAATCTTTGGTTTTACAAATGCTATTTTGGGGGCTTCCTGGAATGATTTCGTGACTTATTTTGTGAATATCCCATAAATACGTCAAGTGAAAACAACAACAACACACGTGTGCCATGAAATGAGATTCTTCTTAGCTATTTCCTTGATGCTCTTCTGGAAAATCTCATTCTACTGACTGTGTATTACCTGGGGTCTTAGAAACTCAGGAAGGGAAGGAGGATGGGAGACTTGTGGATTCTTTCATCCTGAAAGAGCTATCAGCATTTCAAAAGCGGGAAGGTCTTTCTACAACTTCCTGATATATCTGGGAGGGGAAAATGCATTCCAAATAAAGTAAATGGTTAAGAACTAGTGTTAATTGAAGATCAATCAGAAGTTAACCTACATTACATCTGAAATTATGGTGCTAATTGATGGAAAGCTTGGATTCAATTTAAAAGCAGATGGTTCACATGCAAATTTTCACAACTCAAGTAATATAAAAGATTTAGGTAGCCTGCCATATTTGTTTACCCTTTCAATATCCAGGAATGGACACCCTTCAAAGACATACTTGTGAACAAAGGAAACATCCTCTCTCATTCTGTTGGCTTAATTTCAATGGGTGTGTATGTTGGGGGATGAAGGTAAGGTAGGGGCAGCGTTTGGGCAGGGAGGAGATATATACAGATTATCAAACATAAATTGCCAGCAAGCTTTCTGTTTAGCTGCTGTAGCACAGCAAATCTCTGTTCCCAGCGAGGAGAAATTTGCAGACTGGTCGCATTCGTCACCAGGAAAAGCCCTGGATTTTATGCTGCTGTTGTGTTTGGTGGCTTGTTTTAATTAGGGACTGGGAAATTGATCAGCTTTAGCCTACCAAGCACGGACTCAGGCTTAGGTTCTTATTTCCTTTTGCTGCCGTTTCCAGGATTAATTTCTACAATTCTTCAGCTGCATCAGCACTTTGACCCTGAGTTCACAGGAATCCAAAACAGCTGGTTAAGCTGGTCAATGCAAACAAGCACATTAATAAAATAAAGTCAGGAAAATCACCGTTTCTGTCAAAAAGTTGATCTAAATGTGATACAAAGGGCTTCAAGTGTACCGCTTTGAGGAAAGCGAACAGCTGTGAAGAGAATTCACTCTGAAGGCATCTTATCTAAGGCAAAATTTAAGATAAGACAAATGGTTTTAAAATGTCCCTATCTCAAAACCCTAAAGAGCCTTTGGCACCATTTCCACATGTGTCCTTTTAACAGTGAATGAATTTAGCATTCTGTAAACACTTGCCTGTATTACTGCTCTCCACCCCAACACAAAGACACACCAACATGATGAAGCTGCTAGTTTTAGATGCAAAGATTGCACTCTTTCCTTAACAGATACATTCATTGTTTAATGGAACCCATTATTTCGGAAGCCAAGAAGTCCTTTAGTTCCTAAAGATGGTATCAAGTGTGATGCTGACTGCATTTCAGAAAGCACTTGCATGCATGTGGCCTGGAATTGAAAGCAAGAAAAAAGAGAAGGAAAAGAAGGCTCTAAAAGGGAAAGGTCTGACCCAAGGGAGGAAGGAATGCTCTATACTGATTGGCCGATAAGAAATAAAACCCACACCACCTATAAAGTGCGGCCAGACGCGAAGTGGATGGTTGCAAGGTCTCTCTGACTGTTGAAACATGTGAATGAACCTGCAACAAGTCACCGGTGCTCAGTCAGAGAGAGCAGCCAGTGGCTGAGAACGAAGGGGCAGGGCTGCGTTGGCAGCTCCAGCCAGACACATGGGACATCCGCCAAGCCCCTCTCCCTCTCTGGGCCCATTTCCTCACCTATGGAAAAAGGACATTCATCAGGATCCGAGTTGCCCAACACGAGTTGTCAGATCTCTAGCCACATAGGTGAGCATGGAAGGTAAAAACAAAACAAAATTTCAAATGAAATGAAACGAGTCTATGTTCAAAGAACTTGAGGCAACACGGGGTCCAACCAAGTCAAAAAGGTGTCTTTACGGCAGACCCTCTCAGCCTTGCTGGCACTCGTCAGTACACCACACTGTGATCTTCTGGGCACATAGTAATGTTCTAGCTCTTAATTACGTACTGCCCACGCACGTCCTCCAGCGGGCAAGAGCTGTCCCCTGCATGGTCTTCATTTACAGGAGCTCATCTTCCGCGCCCACACTCGGAACCGTCTTGTCCTTCTGTTTCTCTGATCTTGCACTGGCCTTCCTCATCGATCACTTGCAAGTTCACCTGACTCTCACAGAGAGGATCTCTTCCAATGCCCAGATGACAGCTGAGAAAGATGAGGTTCAGCGTGGGTAAGTGACGAGCCAAGCAGCGAATGCTGGGCAGAGTTAAGACTTAAACCCAAGACCTTTGACCAGAATCCATTCGTGTGGCTTTCTTTCTGTGTTGTCCCCTCCGGTATCTGTGGGAGCCACTGAGCGTTGAACTTGCCTTGAATGCCTGTATGCTCACCATTCCCAACACAGGGCTAGGCACACGGATGTTCACTTGCTGAGGGACTCTTCTCCTTCCTCTCTCTCTCTCTCTCAATGCAGCTTTTATGGGTAGCTCGTGTGAACTTCCTTTCAGCCTCATATATTGATTTTTTAGGAAATCCACAAAGTCCCCAGATAAGAGAGAATACACAGGAAGACAAACATCAGACACAAAATAGCTAAAGGACATTTGCTTTTAGAATAGTCTAGAGTGGCTTCATTTGGCCAGATAAATGTTTTCACTTTAATGGGAAGCAAAGACTCAAGCTGCACACAGACAACCAAGTCTTCAAATAATCACCCGTTCACCTCTAGAAAGTCAAAGGCCAAATAGGGAGCCAGAGCCAGCTCACAACCACAAGGATCTGCGATCTGGGCATTAGGGGGCTTCGGCCACCACGCACATTACATAGGATTTAGAGACCCCCAGCCACAAGGCACCCCGTCCCTGAGGGCCATTTCCAGGACAGCAAGTATGTGAGCTCCCACGTGCATCTCAGAGAGCCAACCCCAACCTGGACATTTCCCCCAGTGACCTATCTTTTCCTAACACTCTGATGGAGAGACAGCAGCAATTCACGGTGCCCTAGAGATCAGCAAGTGAGTAAAATAAATAAATAAATAAATAGATAAATAAATAAATAAATAAACACGAAGCACGACACTCAGATCAGTTAGGGTTTGATTTCACTGTAGCCCTTTTGCTCAGGCGGCTCACAGGAGAGGAGCAAGGTGCGGGCTCCTGAGGCAGCTCTGTTTGGTATTTCATTAAAAAAAAAAAAAAAAAAAAGATGGGACACCTGGGTGGCTCATTTGGTTGGACGACTGCCTTCGGCTCAGGTCATGATCCCGGAGTCCCAGGATAGAGTTCCTCATCGGGCTCGCAGCTCCATGGGGAGTCTGCTTCTCCCTCTGATTGTTCTCCTCGCTCATGCTCTCTCTCACTGTCTCTCTCTCAAATGAGTAAATAAAATCTTAAAAAAAAAAAAATGATGATAATGTTCTTCACTCCCTTTAAAAAAAAAAAAAAATGGACCTGGCAGTTCCTGAAAGCCAGTCTCTTGTACAGCCTTGTGCTCTCCTACCTTCCCTCCTCCGAGCCTCGAGCTCAATTACGCCAGCAACCCTCCTCTGCCCACCCCAACCCATTTCTTATTCCTTCTTCCTCCTGGGTGCCCTAGAGGTGCTGTGGGGCCCCACTTTCCACCCTGGCTGGGCTGGAGAAACACTTCAGAAGCCTTTGTAGATGAATCTCCAGAGCTCTGTGCAATGCCCCAGAAGCAGAAAGCGAAGGCAAAGGCAGGTGCTGGTGGTGGGGCAGAGGTGAGAGAGGGAAGTGGTCTCAGAACTTGTTTTCCAGTTTTGTTGGTTTGTTAATGATTTTAAGATGACCCATCAAAACCTGCCAGAGTCTGTAAATCATTGCTATAAAAGAAAGTTCTGGCTTGGGATGAGCAATTGAATTAGGTGACCTTCAAAGTTCTTTTCTACACTAAGATTCTGATATTTGGTGGTTGGGATAAGACACCTAAAGACGGGTGAAACGGGTTTTGGGGCTCGGTTCCACGACTTACTATGTGATTGTCACCAAACTGCTTAACCTCTCTGATCCTCTAATTCTCCATCTGTAAAATGGGGACAGTATCTCTACTGACCTGAGATGATGAGGAGGACATTCACCTGGCATTGTGCATGTCGAGGGCCGGATACATAGCTAACTACGCAATGCATGACAGTTCTGATCAGTGACTTCAAATTCATTAATAAACCACTTAAATGCTTCATTTAAACTTTTTGGTTTCGTATTTCAATTTAAGCCAGTGCTGTACCAAGTTTTTTTGTTGTTGTTTCCTTCCAGAAATCACCCAGACTCTTTTTTGGACGCTCTCCTAAGTTGCGCTTGCTGGGTGCACTGCAGGAAGGGAAGGCGGGGCTTGGCAGGCGGTGGCCAGCCATCCAGGGTGTCCCGAAGTCGAACAACTTGCTGGAATAAACCCAGAGATGGCTGACGTGGGTCTCCTGCCTTCCAAAGCTCCATGGGCTGCAGAGGCCCACGGTAATTCAGCGGTCTCTCCTGGAGCGGGAAGTTCAAAGAAGGGAGGAGAGGCTGTGGGCGGTCTCCCGGGCTGCTCCAGCCCCGGCTTCAGCCTTTTGTGTGTTTACTCATCAGAGCCTAGAAAGGAACAGTGGAAGCAATCTGGTGTTATGATTATAATTGTTTATGCTTCTTAATATTATCATCATCATCCGGATCATTTCTGTTGTTATTCTTACTTAATGTCTCAAAGACCCACAGGGCTCTCGAGGTTTACACGGTGGAGATGCTGGTTAAAGCTGTAGCTGTGCCCGAGGTCAGGCTCCTGGGTTGGCGGAGGCAGCAGAGACCGTGGGTCTCTCTCCCTCCTGCACGGTCAGCTTCCACCGACAGCCCTTCATCCATCTGCCAGCCCTTCCCAGAGACAATCTGTAAGTCATTTCCTGGGGACTTCAGGGAATTGCACATTTACCCTCCTGCCACTAGATGGCAGGCAACTCGATGCTCGTTTTTTCCAAGTAAGGTATTAACGGCAGTCATAAAGGATCCCCTTCTGTCTCCAAGCATTTATTCCCTATAATAAAATCAGTAAATCTCGAACTCCTTTCTGATTTCAAGCCCAACTTGCTCCATGTCTGCGAGGACCCCGAGCCTGTCTGCTGTAATACTCTGCCCTTCAGGGATTCATAATCACAACCCTGATAATAGCAAACCGGTGTGCCTATGGTTTTTATAGTTTACAAAGCACTGTAGGTTTCGCAAGGCTCTTTTGCACGCAGCATCTTATTTGACAAGTGAAAGTACACAGTGAGCCCGGCAATAATGCGAGTTCATTATATTGATCAACAATACACAGGCAGTGTCCCGCAGACCCATTTGAATGCACTTTATAAGGAAACAGTTGCTGCGCAAGTTCTTGAAATGAATGGCAGGATTTTAAGGTACTCGGCAAGTGACAGGCATCACTTCAGCTAGGTGTCTCTGGGACCTGAAGCTGCTCCACCATGGCGAGGTCGGCAGCCGAAAGACCATGTTTACCAGGCTAGGGACTTTGGGTAGGTGCAGTGTTTCCCAGTTTGGCCTGATAATGCCATGCGATGGGGTTTTTTTTTCTCTCGTCTCCACACAGAAAGGAACCAGCTACAGCTTGTCATTTGCATACAGCCAGCGTGAGTTAAGTCCCCCTTGCTCTTCAGGAATAAATTAGTTCATTCAAGAAGAGAACAAATCCTGTGTGTGTGTATGTCTGGTGGGGGGGGGTGTTATTCGGAGGGGTTGAGAGTGGGTAAGAGAATGGAGGTCTACTCATATGAGATTATTTTCATCTGCTCAGTTTTATAACTTGGCCTGGAAAGGTCTGATTCCTTTTATTAACAGATGAAGGTTTTCCTCCCAGTCTGAAGTTCAGAGTCTCCCCAACTCTGCACAGGTAGGTAATGACACACTGAAGAACTCATTGTTTTCTGGTGCAAATGACAAATGCCACACACTTGTTTCAGGAAATCCGCATACAAGGTAAAAAAAACATTTTGGCTGGGGGAGTGAGTTTGTCCATCGATGTAATATTCCTAGCAGCGCCGCTATTTAGCTGTGGATTAAAAAATCCCGATATTCCATTAATTAAATACAGTAGATGACTCTAATGGCTTCCACATTCGAAATGCTGCTATTTACATATTGCATGTATTTTATTACAGGGCTGGAGGGAAATGAATTTTGCATAGTTCCCAGATGGAGGTGGAGGTTACAGAACGTAGCTGTTTCCCTAGACTGAACCTTCACCAGGTCGCTTCCTCTCCTCGCAGCCGCAGAGTGGACCCTGTTCAATCGCCCTGGGTCTCCCACTGTCCCGAGCCTCCCGGCGTTGGCCTCCCGTACCTTTGTCAATGTGACTTGCTATTTTTGAATGCCAGTTGCGTAGCAGGTGCAAATCCTGTGATGGAATTTGCACAATGGACGGAGCAAAAATCTCACCAGTTTCATTTCATCTGTGCCCCGAGCATACTTTATAAAGCAATAAAGACTGAATGTCTAAGGGCTTAAAAGAAATGTGCTGTGTTATCATCATCGATTTATGAAACTCCCACAAGGAAGCAGACATGATACAAAACATACAAATTGTACAGTTGCCGTCTCCGGAAGTGGAAACGGTGAAGAACAAAACGCTGAAATTGGGTATTACTTTCTCTCTCACCTCTTCTCTCCTCCTTTCCTCTTTTTCTTTCCCTTTTCTCTTTTGCCTTTGAGTTGGAAGGTTCCGTCTGGCACTCAGAGCTTGGAGAAGGCTCTGAAGGTAACAGCTGGGGAGATGGTGAGGTGGGGTGTGGGCTGGTTCTAAACACCGAGTGGGAGCTATGGCGGCAAGGGACAGTCTTGTGTGTGTGTGTGTGTGTGTGTGTGTGCACGCGCGCGTGCTTTAAAGGAAAGAGTGAGTTAAATGGGGATAAGACCGAAGGACAGGGGACAGAGGGCCTCACTGTGTCTCACTCTGTTGCTGTGTTCCCTCTGTTGGTCTCTTCTGTTCTATTCTATACTCCTCTATAATTGCATCTTCTAGGAATTACTGGCCGCAGGGACTTTTTCAGTACCTACTTCCCTGCTTGTGGGGAGGACCGCAAGCTTCATCGTCCCTAAACAGACACCCTCTGGATTTCGATGTGGCAGGCATTATAGAAATGGGGCTGACTGGGGCAAGTCTTATGCAGAACACCATTCTCTAACCCCTGTACCGAGAAGCACATTCTAAGAAGTTTGGACAAAGGGCTATGGGAACAAATAAGTCTGCCTGTCTGGGACAGCTTTAGAGGAGAGGGGACATCCTTCTTATAAGAGGCTGAAGGAGATGAGAGCATTTTGCGAGATCCTGGCAGAGAGGACAGGTGCCTGATACAATAGCAGAGACTTGTACCGTCTGTGGTAATGATAAAACCTGATGGAGAACACTGGAAGTTGAACTCATGAAGTGGTTTGGGGTCTTACTTTAAATAGACCACAATGAGCCAAATCCTTTTGCTCTTAGGCAACAATAATCCAACTGAAGATGGGGTTGGGGAGAGAGGAGAGGTTTCTGGGTTTTGTTTGCAAAGGAAATGACTATGGAAGTACTAAAATATTGTGGGGAACTTAAGAACAAGGATGTAGCTAAACCCCAGAAACAACAGGAAGCAGGGACTTGGACATGGTAAAAAATCCAGCTACCTCCCCATGGCAAGTTTCCAGCGCTCTCTCTCTCTCTCTTATTCGATACTTGAGGAGTATATAATTTGCTTGAAGGTCTCTTTTGTTTTTCTCATCCACAAGATGAGAAACATGGTAGCAAGAATGCCTGGCTTTCCGTCTTACCATCCAGGAACCCCCAAAAAGATGAACTTCTGTTTTTTTCAATTTCCATGTCAGTCTTCTCAGGGAAGAATTTGGATGGACCCAGCTCATATCAGGTACCCGCTATGGAACAGTCTGGCAAGGCACTGTTTGAACCGGCTGGGAGAAAAGAGTGGCACCAGGCAGACAGTCCCATTGGCTCCCAATCCGCTGTGACTCCATCCTCAAACAGCACAAATAGTGTCAGTTTCAAAAGAAAAGAGATAGTGTCAGTTTCAAGCAGGCACAACCTGGTCTGACCCGGTCCGCTCCCAGAGAGATAGACCACAACTCTGTTGGAATTCATTATGGCATCTCATAACTTCACTGCCAGGAAGTGCTTCCTTTTACCTGACTCTCTGTACTCTAAATTGCCCCGAGAGAACAAAAAATATTCACCTCATGACCACAGACCCCAAAACAGCTGCTAAGTGTTCTTATCATGTGTCCCCTGTAATCAAGAGACAGCCAATAATAAGCCTCCTGCTAGGTTACAGGGTTTTTGCGGAGAATGAGATCCAATCTATGCTCACAAGGAGTTTTGAAGTCTGGTGTCTTGGAAGACAACAAAGAAAAATCAACCCCCAACCAATGAGCTTGAGAGCATTTGGGTGGAACCCAAAGCATTGGGTAGAACCATTGGGAAGACCTCACACACCTGCTTCTCCACCTCAAATCCCAGGGGGCTTATGAGCTAGTTTGGGGGAACCGTGGTCAGCCTGAATGGAGGGCCCCTCTCCACACACAGGTGCTTAGTCCTGTCTCCAGGGGAGCTCCCTTGAGCTCAAAGCCTGTGGAGCCCCAATAAGAGGAGAGCCCAGGGCTGCCGGTGAAGCAGGGTCCCCAGACCTCCTGGATGTTCTTTGCCCAAAGAAGGATGGTACCTTAAATCTGCACGGCCCACAACCGACCCTCAGCACTTCCTGAAAGGGTGGGCAGCCTCAACACCAGGACACTGTAGGAAGGGAAAGAGGTTGACAATTCCTCCTGGGTGTTAGGGGACCAGACTTAGAATGGCCGTGATAGGCCAAATCCACTGAAAACCAGGGCCAAGAAAGAAAATCCCTGAGCATGTGAATGGGACTGCGGTGCCCTTGGGTGGCGCACGCATGAGGCTATGTGGCCTGGTGACTCTGCCATCCCTAGGGACAACGCAGTTCTGGGGACACATATCCCAGCACCCCAAACCTCGACTCTAACCCTGACCTCTGAGATGAGTAGAAAGCAAAATCCTCTCTTACAAAAGGGTGAGAGATGGGGGCGGGACTTGGCACCACTTTCCAGCCAAAATGGGAATCTGAGAGCTTTGTTCTGGCCCAGGCCAGCCCCTGGCTCGGGCAGGGCTGGGGGGCGGCCGCGGCGGGCCTCGCTCAAAGTGAGCTCGGCGCGCCCTCTCGTGGCCGCTGCGCTCACCGCGCGTCTCGGGAAGCAGCTGGCCACCCCATACAAATGGACTCCGCGTAGTTAAGCTGTCAGGTCTAATGTATTTATTTGACTCTCTGCTGTTAAAATGATTTCTCTACAGCACTGCGGTTATTTACGACTATTGTCAGTACAAGGCGATGAGAAGGCAGCAGCAGAACAAAACAACAACAGCTGAAGGCAAGGTTCTGTCTGGGAGGGCTGGGGGCTTGGTCGCAGGCTTTCCTACGGCTGAAGAGGCTGTTTGTTTCCTTAATCTGCAGCGGGGGCTTCTGAGAGCACTCATCCATAATGCAGAGCACACTGTCCTCAGCCCTCAGCCCTCAGCCCAGCGGGCAGAGTAACCCGTGGAGGCTGCGCTGGCCCGGGGGGGGGGGGCAGCCCCAGCCCTCTTCTGCTGGAAGTATCTTAATAGAGACCCACTGAATGGGTCCAGACCATTTCAGATGTCCAGGGTCCAGACCAGCTCTTCCAGACCAGATAAGGGCAGGCCCTTCGACGCCTGGATGGCGTGTGGTTGCTCTACAGTCTTCTACCGTCTCCTTTACTTCTACTTTCTCAAGATGTGGTACCCAAATTGGAAGCATCCACACCACCTGGGAACCTGTTAGGAATGCAAATTCTCAAGTCCCACCCCTGAACAAGAGAGTGAAAATCTGGAGAGAGAGAAGGAGCCCTCTGTGTCTTAATAAGCCCTCCAGGAGGTTCAGGTGCATGTTGAAGGTTGAGAACCACTGGCCTGTTCATTTAACCCTGGAGGTAAACCTTGCAATGTGTTTAGGGAGGTCAGTGGCCCAGTGCTCCTGTAACCCACTCCCCCCTCCCTGGCTCTCCTCCTTCTTGGAAAGGTTCCTGGAGTCCAGCGTGTAAGCGCATGGGCTGTGAGGCAGGACATGGTAGTGATTACTGACACGGGACCTGCAGTCTTTGCTCAGAACCACCTTTGTGACCTTAGAGAAATCAATCTTTATGAAATAAACATACTAACGATAGCCTTATACGGTTGTTATAAGGACTGAAAGAGTTAATACGGTTAAGCTCTTGGAAGAGTGGCTGGCATACAGTAAGTGTTCATAAATGCTAACGATTATTATGTTCTGTACTGTTGGCTTTCACGTCCATCTGCTCCTATGCCAGCCATCACTCACTTGTGGTCTGTGGATAGATCACTTGTTGTCAGAAGAGACCTGTGTTTATATATGGACTTTGCTGCTTATAAGCTACAGCCCTTGGAGCAAACCACTTACGTTCTCTGTGCCTCAAATTTCTCATCTAAAAATCAATACCTACCTCAAGTTTTCACATAAATTATCCCACTTACTCCTTTGCTCTAGGAAGAACAGGTCTGTCTCTATGCCCATTATACGAATAAAACAAGCAAGATTCAGAGAGGTCACACAGGGAGTGGGAGATGGACTCAAGACAGGAATCTGTTTCCTCTGACTCCAGTCTAATGAATTTGTATGAGATCATGCATGTGAGAGGGCCATACATATGATAGTTATTACTGTTATTTTGGAAGAACAATCAGAAGAAAAGCATCCTATTTTTCTGAATATGAATGCAGGAAATTAAAATAACAAACCATAAAGTCTTTCTGGGGGGAAAAAAAAGAAAAGAAAAGAAAAAGAAATCAGCACCGAAAAAGCAATAAAGCAAAACAAAACAGAAACTGGAGCACAACATTCGGGGATCAAGATCGAGGGTAAATCGCAGAATGAAATGGAGAAGCGATACCAACATTTTCCCCTTTCTCGGGAGATGTGTCTGTGTTCATGAAAGGTGTGGGATTGACAGCGGGAGCTGGCGGTCTATTTATCCGGGGACAGGCACGGCTGTCTGTTTAGCATTTATATAGTGCTTGTCTCCTCCACACCATCTAGTGCGAATGAGGAGCTTGGTGGAAGGGTCATCGCGGGGGTGTGAAGGGGTAGAGAGAAGTAGCTGGGGGCAGGAACAAGGGGCATCCTATGAGGACTGGAGGGTCTCTGGAACCCCCTCAGTACACCCCGAGTGAGGATGAGACCCAGGCTTCAAAGGCACCCGCTGGTTTGCCTGCTCAGCTCTTAGCAGGGGATCACGCAGATGGAGCCCAGGAGGGAAGAGCTCTAAAGATGCTCCTACTGGGAGGAAAGCTGTCTCCCCTCCACCCCGGGGAGGGGGGGATGAAAAGAAACCCCCTACAGCCTTCTCCCTGGTGGACCACCTTAAACATTGCTTCTACCCCCAAACCTTTTTCCCAGGAAACTTCCACCAGACCCCTTCTCTCCCTGAATCCATCGTGTTTCTCTTCCTGGCTTCCAGCCCTGCTCCTCCCTTCCAGTCTCACTCCCTGGGCCCCCGGATGGCCGCCCCCACTTCAGTTGTACTGGGATGTGGCGGCCAGACTGGAACACCTACAAATGAGGACCTAGCCCCCAATTCTGGTCCAGTTCCTAAGAACCAGCCTCTTCACTAGCCACGCCTGGGGTGCTCCTGCAGAATGGGGCAGGCTGCCTTGACCACGGAAATCGGTGAAACACCTGTAATGTGTCTCCAGGAGCTGTTCTTTCTTAACTTTTCCAGTGGTCTAAGGAATCTCTCTGCCCTGAGGGGCTTTTTCCACAGACAGAAGGCAAAGAAGGAGTAAAGAGTCAGCATCAGAAGCAGGAATTTGCATCCAGACAAATGGGGTTATTGTCTTGGGATGTGATGTTTAAAAATTTCTTAAGGTCCCTTTTCCTCTAGCATGAATGCGGCCCGGGAGACCCACCTCAAGGCCTCACTGGTCCAAGACGGCCACGCCCTGAGATTCTGATCTAGGAATCTAGGGTTATCTCCCAGAAGGGCCAGGAAATGCTGAGAAAAAGAAGGCAGAAAGAGGTAGGAGAGGAAAGCTTTGGCTAGAAAGGGGTACATGTATTTGCCCTCATTGTTCTGCCCACTTACCTGCAAGGGCTCTGTCCGTGGAGGACTCTTCCCAGGCTGCCCCGTGGTCACAGCCACTTCCGCACAGCCCTGGTGAGGCGGCTTGGGGAGGCACAAAGTCTCCAGCAGCTGAGCTTCCCAGGCCTTCCAGACTTTCACTGATCAAGGCGGGACCCGGAAGCATCTGTCTCCTCAGCATCACCACATGGTGGAGAAGGAAGCAGGAAGCGGAGCTGAAATCCAGAAAGCCCGCCATGGGCATCACTGTGTCAAGGGGAGAGTGGGGTGTAATATGGTGATGTGGATGTGGAATAAGAGACCCCTGTTTGGTCTTCCTCCTGGTGTCGGGCTCCCAGCTCCTAGAACTATTGGAATTTACCCTGATGAGGTGTCTTTGGGCAAGCCCCTGGGTTCCCTAAGGAGGGGGGTGCTTGCCCCCTGTGAGGAGAAGGTGGGAACCTTTCCAAGTCCTGGGAGGGGAGAGGGTCCCCGAGGTTGAATCTGTCACCAATAAGCAACGATTGAACCAACCGTGACTAGGTAGTGAAGCCTCCACAAAAACCCGAAGGGAAAGGATTCCAAGACCTTCTGAGTTGGCGACCGCATGGAGATACGGGGGAGACTGAGCAACTGTCCCCCAATTCTGAGCATTACCTTCAGGGAGTGTTTAAATTAACAAAATGAAGTGTGCTGAAACCACGGAAGATTCAACAGTCATCTCTGCCACCGCTCAGAGGCGGGACTTGGAAAGAAGAGCAGGTAAGACCGACCACGCTGGCAGTCTCTGAGTCAGAGATAAGGAATCCCTATTCATCAGCGGCTCTACCTTCCCGACAGACCCCGTGCGTGCGTTCCACTTCACCCTCCTGCTGTGCGGACCTACCCCCCCCCACCCGGGGGGGGGGCTTCCATCTGTCCGTCTCCGTCAGCCACCCACAGTCCCACAGTATCCTAATCCAAGAGCATCTTCTCCAGGAGGTGCCTCCAGGTTCTCCAGCCTTCCTCGCCGGCCCCTTCCAGCTTCCCTTCCTTCACCTGTGTGCCCATTTGTGACGCTCAGACCAGATGCTCTCGTGCATCAGACACTTGGGGACACAAACGTGCCTAAGGCCCAAGGTGTTTGCTGATGAGGAGAAACGTCCCCAAAGTCTCACAGCATCTCAAGACTTACGTAATGAGAATTTATGTCCATGGGGTTGCTCGTGCTTTGCACAAAGTTAATCCTTAATAAACACCGGTTCAATGAAAGAAGGACAACTTGATCTTGGATTCCTTCCCGGTTTGGTCCCCCAGGCCTGCTGCGCAGAGCTGCCCAGGCACATTTCCTCCAGGGCGGGGCTTGCAAAGCCTGGTGGTCCAGTGGGCGCTACCAAGTACTTCTGTCAGCGTCCCAGGGTCACACCAGATGCGATTGTATGGGGAGCCACCACAGCATCAAATCACAGGTTCGATGGCTTGGAACCTCTGCCTTTCAATTGGGGATTTATTTTTTCCCCCTTTGGTTTCTTCTTCACTCAGAGGAACGATAAAGAGAAAGACAGAGTTCACATGATTCCTCTCTGGTCTTTGCAGGTAAGTCCACCTGTGCATCACTAAGACCTATCGAGTCATCCTTTGGGGAAACAGACATCTCTTCATTTCTCTTCTTCTTCCTTATCCTGTTGCCACCAAATAGAACCAGACTTCATCCCCCCCCAAGCATCCTCAGGGCTCCCCAGCCTCCTGTTCAGGTAGGACTCACCCCACCCGATGTGCACTCTCCCTTCCAGTTCACTGATGTCGCTAATCTCTTGTTTCCTGATAGAGCAGGGCCCTACCCTGCGTAAACATGTCATAAGTAGTGACTGGGCAATTCATCACATTTTACCCTTTGTGTAATATGTCAGGTCTTGAGTTGCCCCACTTGGAATTCAAGCACCTGTGAACTCAGCCACCTCTGGCCTCATGGCTTTGGAGCGAACCCTTGTAATCCAGGGCCTGGGACACCCCATTGCATCTGGCAGAGGCCGGGATGTTTCGGAGCTTGGGCTGGGTGAGTGTCTCATCCGGGCACCCTCCACGTTTGCCCCGCCCCACCCTGTCTTTATCCATCTGATTCCACCCGTGCTTTCATTGACCTGCAAAGGCTCTTACTCAGTGTCAATGCTACAAGGTCCAGTCCACTTCTAAGGAGCTATCTGATGAAGCCAGTCTCGGGGGGCTGGTTCCCGATGGTCTGCGACGCTCTCCATTGCCTCCGCAGGCTTGTGTCTCTCGCTGTTTCACTTGTTTCAGGTCGTGTTACCCCTGCTACGGTGAAGGTTCCCTGAAGCCGGGACGATTCCAGTCTCTTTTTAAATCCTCTTTTTAAACACGTTCCCCCATGGCACTGCCCTTAGGCATCACAGGACAGCCACACTGACAACCCCCCCTCCCTTAATGGCACAGCTTCAAGTACACAGCAGTCGCTCAACAAATAGGGGTACATTCTTGACTTCTCTCTCTTGTTAATTCCTGAGGCTAGCTCCTAGCAAATTTTATAAGTACCTCACTCCTCTAAGGATTCCCCTTCAGTTTCTAGCAGGGAAGACCTAGGGAAGGATGAGGAAGGGGCAGGGGAGCTGGCTGGGGAGCCCCAGTCTTCCAGCTGACACAGGTAGGAAAGTCCTGGCATTGTCACATGGACATGCGTGGCAGGAAGGGCATGTCCAAGAGGCATGCTGTCGCTGTGAGCAGCTGGCAGCCAGGACCGACTCAGGGCACCCGGGCCAGCCAGTGGTGGGAAAGAGGGGGCTGAGTGTGAAAGGAAATGACCCCACCCTCGGACCCCATCATTAAGTGGGGCAACAAAGCCTCCCCCCTGTGAGAGTGACCTAAGAATATCCCTGCCAAAAGGCTTAAACTCCATTGACAGTTGGTATATGGATGTTTTTTGCAATTCTAGAGAGTTAGAGTTCATATAAAAATCACATTCTCTTCACATGCTTCCAGGTCAAAGGCAGGCATAAATGCCCCATAACATGTCTCCCCTCTAGGGAGTTTTCTTTATCAGAGATCATGTTTGATCTGTCAAAGAAAAGAATCGGGGGGGGCACCTGGGTAGCTCAGTAGGTTAAGCCTCTGCCTTCGGCTCAGGTCATGATCCCAGGGTCCTGGGATCGAGCCCCGCATCGGGCTCTCTGCTCTGCAGGGAGCCTGCTTCCTCCTCTCTCTCTGCCTGCCTCTCTGCCTACTTGTGATCTCTGTCAGATAAATAAAGAAAAAATCCTTTAAAAAAAAAAAGAAAAAAGAAAAGAAAAGAATCGTAACAGTGGGAGTTCAGGCTTCAGCCAGGCAGACTGAGGAGGAAGCGAGTCCTTCCTTCTATGGCTCTGAACTTTGAGGCACCTTCTTCCTGCCCTGCAGCAAGATTGTCTACAGCAACACCTAGAGCTCTGGTCTGCCACTCACTGGATGTCTTTTCGTTGCTTTTCTTCCCCCTAAAGATCTATTCATTTATTTAAGAGAGGGGGCGGGGCAGGGGCAGAGGGGAAGGAGAGAGTCTTAAGCAGGCTCCGTGCTGAGGGCACAGCCTGATGTGGAGCCCGGTCTCGCAAGCCCTGAGATCACCGCCTGAGCCGAAACCAAGAGTCAGATGCTTAGTCGACTGTGCCACCCCTGGTGCCCCACACTGGAAGTTTTTATTCCTCTTCTGTGTACATTCATTGATTACCACATGCAAAGCTGGGCGAGTCACAGACTCCCCAGCTAGAGGGGAACTCTCGATAAGGAAAGACATAGTTGTAGCGGAGACACAGGAGTAACAGTTATCACAGCTACGGCATTTGCAAACCAACCATGGGCTCACTGTCTTAGACTCTAAGCATATGTTCCCATCTACCCCGCAGAAAGGTATCATTAGTTCCAATGTACATACGAGGAAACTGAGGCTCAGAGAGGCTAAGTAACTTTTGCAAGGTCCTATCAGCAGTGAAGGAGGGCCTCAGGCTTGTGAGCTGTCTGTTGCCTGCAAATCCTGAAGTCCTCATTGCACTCTGTGGCCGGAAGAGTCCTAGAGGGAAGATCAGAAGAGAACTGAAAGGCTCACCCTTGTGACCTGCAGCTTCTCCCACATTTCTCTCCTCCAAGCAGCAGAGCTTGGAGCCCACATACAGACTCTTCCCACCAAGGGAACACTGGCAAAGATGACTTTTTGTTAAAGTGCATATATATTTTTGGAAATGTTCTAGAGCATAAGTATATAAAAGGCTGGGTCAGACAGTGCCTGGGGCCGTGGGTGGGGAGGAGACCCGGCACTCCAAAGAAAGCTGGAGCAGCAACTTCAAAAAGGGTTTGATATTTTTTCCCCTGATTTTGATCTTAAAAATGTCTGGAGCCCCAGACAGCCACCGGCAGCTTTGGCCAATAGGGGCTCCCACCCCCACGACCTCACTGCCTGACTGCAAAGGCTTCTAGTTAACAGGACTCTTTTGTGTGATGGAAAGCCAGTGAGCATGAGACACAGAAAAACGCTGGGGTTGACAGAGACAGCTGGTTGCTGCAGTAAGGCTTCAGAATTGTCAACGGAACGACACAGTGGAGACAGCGAGAAATGCTAAGGCTCTCTGTGTGACGCGGGAAGCATGCCTCTTTGGCTGGCCCGGACACTGAAGGAATTTCAGTGCAATGCCTGGGCCCCTTGTCTTCCTCCTGGACCAAGAAAACAGACAACCCAGCCCTTCATCTCCTGATTTCTCAATCTCTCCATCCTTGACCAGTGACAAGATGGCATTGATGAGTTCCCAGAGGAGTCTGGCTCCTCAAGGGTGATTTTTTTTTTTTCCTGTTTCATGCTTCCTCTTTTCTGAGTAGTTTTTTAAAGAGTGGAGACAATAGAAGTAGACATCCTTGTTATCCAGCCACCATCTGATCACACCATGCACATCTGAGCGACGGACGAAAGACATGAGTAATGCTATCTGCGTGATGCGGTTGGGCATTCAGGCCAAGGCGTGTACTCAGCCCCAGGTATTGCAAACAGCTGTGCAGCCAGCCATGCTGTGGGGTTTCCAGGGTACTGGGTGGGACATACTTCTTCCTGGGGATCTCACCCTCCTGCTGCATCTCCCACCCCTATATGGAAAATACTTCTGTTCTTCCCAGGTTTGAGTCCCAACACCAACATCAACATCCACTGTAGGAATTGGCATCCAGCTCCTACAGCCCAGAGAAACATCTGCCCTAGGGATCCTGATCCTGGTTATTAAAAAAATTTTTTTTTCTCTCTAAACTGTCCACACACACACATACACACACACACACACACACCAGCCCTCAATCATATCCATTCTTCTCTGGCACAAGGTTGACTAAATATCTAAGAAATGCCCTGACCTTTCACCACCAGCTAAATGTCTTCAGATGTTGCCACTTTGATTATAATCCCTGCCTTCTCTTCCTATTATCTCAAACGCCAACCCCAGGAGACACATTAAATACATAATGCATTTTGACTTGCATCTGGGCGATGCTGTCTGGGGTGGGGAGGTTACAGCAGAAGCATATGCCTCCTTCTTAAAATTCAATTATTCAAATCCAATTTCTTCTCTTGCTCCCAGTCCTCACCAGCATGCAGTCTGGGACTTTCCATCAGATCACTCAAACTGCCAGTGCCGGAGCCAGGAGCTCCTGGCTTCTGTCCAATTCCATTCAGCTGTCCTTTGTTGTGGTGGTGGTGGTTGTTATGATGCACTGTGTTGGGCGCTGGGGGCCCAGAGGTGTAGGAGACAGAGTAGAAACTCTTAAGAAGTTCTTGTCCCGATAGACAGAGAGACTTATAGGCATTTAACCCCCATAACACCTAACAAGGGCAATTTTAGCATAAAAGATAAAGCAATATGAAAGTGCAGAGGAGAAAGCAATTAATGATTTCTGCGGTGGGAGTAAAGGATCAGTCAGATAAGATCTTCTATCTGTAGTATGGGTTATGACACATTCTGTGCTCACAGGAAATAGAGATTAGAGCCAACAAAAGCAGTATTAGGGTGCCGAGCGTTGTTCTGAGCTCCAGGGCAAGGGTGGGGCTTGAGGGTAAGTATGGTAAGGACAGAAAAAGAACCCTGTGGCTCCAAGTCACTGCTCTCTTTTCTCCGAGCCACTGCTCAGCCCATGCTTTTCCTCTTGCTTGTGCGTCCATGCACGGACCTCACCCCTCTTTACCACCCCAAACCCCATTCATCCTTCAAAGCTCCAGTCCCTCCTTTGTGGATTCTTCACCCCTTCCAGAACTAAGAGCTCTTTCTCTGTCCCTCTGTTTCGGTGCTTGCCGCATGCTCCCATAACAGTTTTTGGCTCACTTTTCAAGGCATTCATCAGTGACGGCCTTATGCTATAGTATGTATATGTCCTGAGAGCAGAGAGCCTGTGGTGTTCATACTTGCACCCTTGCAGCAAGCCACAAGTGCTTAGTACATGGTGGACAATAAAGAGATACCCTTTGTGTTGAAAAGTCAGTGGCAGATAATAAACCCCAGTGGAAAATATATGATGAGATACTAAGTGTGATTTTGGGCAAATGATAATGAGAAGTATTTACCACTTTTCTGAGCTATAGAAATCTTTGTCCAGCTGCCTGTTCAAAATCCTCTTGGGAACCTTAAAGGGACCTCCTACTGAACTCATTAACATCTCCGGAAGCACATCAAATTTCCAGTTGTCCCTATTTCTACAAAGGGTACTATGATCCTTTTGTCCTATGGTACTATGATACCAGTTGTCCCTATTTCTACAAAGGTACTACAAAGGGTCCGCATGATTCTACAGAAAGTTGGGGTGACTTTTGGTACCTCTCTCCCTCATGGATCCTGTTACATCCCTTGGTTTGATTTCCCAACTGTCTCTTCATCTCCATTTGTAAAGCCACTACCCTGTTCCAAGTGGCCATTAGCTTTCTCCTGGAATACTGTGACAGCTTGCACTGGGCTCCTGGGTCTCCCTCAGCCCCCTCCAACCCACTCCAGGGTCCAAGTCGCCACACACCACCCTTCAATCTTTTCCCATTGCTGAGTTAAAGACTGAAATGTCTCCAGATTTCAAGGTCTTACGTGGTCTTGTCCAGCAGGAAGCAAACTTTACCTTTTTATAGAGCACTCGTGGTAATTATTTGAGACTTGGTAGACCATGTGATATCTGTGGAAGTGACTTAACTCTGCTCTTGTAACAAGAAGGCCACCCATAGACAATATGGAACAACAAAAACAAAGCAAGCACACCTGTGTTTCAATAAAACTTTATATATAAAAACAAATAGTAGGTGCGATTTGGATTTGGCAGGCAAGCCATAGTTTGCTGCCCCTGGCCTTGTCCAAAATTACCACTCTAGCTTCATGTCCCTTCATTATCCCCTCTGCTCTCTGCACTGACCTTACCCAAGACATTGCTGTCTATGCTCCTCCCACAGGACTTTGCTCAGGCGGGTCCTCCTCTGTCTTCAATGCTTCTGATCTCTTTCCCCATCCTTCTTTACCAACTTTGCCCTCTTCTTTCCAATCTCAGCAAGATATCACTTCTTCAGGGGGACTCTTCTTGATTTTTCCAGCTAAGTCAAGTCCGTAGCTAAATGCTTTAAAAACTTCCTTCTTCTCCCTCGTGGGCTCTTCACAGTTTGTAAATACATATGTTTTCACACGATTGTTTAACACCTGATCCCTCCTCCTTGGCTGTAAGTTTCATGAAGGCAAGTCCCCATCTTGCTCACCAT
Source organism: Mustela nivalis (assembly GCF_964662115.1). Classification (NCBI taxonomy): domain Eukaryota; kingdom Metazoa; phylum Chordata; class Mammalia; order Carnivora; family Mustelidae; genus Mustela; species Mustela nivalis. The sequence goes on from NC_139035.1 coordinate 34,661,219, forward strand.
TAGCCCCAGTATGTTCCTAATACAGTGCCTGGCACATGGGTGGCTTTGTTGATGAAGGAATAAACTGATGAGAAAATGCCAAAGACAGAATGCATGGATTCAATCCATAATTGAAGAACTGACTGAGGTTGCCACATTAAGGTGAAAATTGTAAATTGCTACAAACTTTCTAAAGAACAATGTGTCATAATATCTCAACACCTTTAAAAATGGACTTATCATTTGCCTTAGCAATCCCACTTTTTAGAATTGACTTCAAGAAATAACCATGGATGTATATAAATATTTATGTATAAAAATTTTCATCATACTATGAGAATCAACTAATTGTGAACACACTGCAACCATCTAAAGGTCTAAAAAATAATAGGAGATAAATGGAATAAATTCATCAATGGAAACTGCTCCAATGCAGCTGTTCATAATAATCTTTTAAAATCATATTGAGAGGGGAGGGCGATGGAGGGATAGGGGAGCCTGGTGGTGGTTATTAAGGAGGGCACATATTGCATGGAGCATTGGGTATGATGCAAAACAATGAATCTTGGAACACTGAAAAAATAAAATAAAAAAATAAAATAAAATCATATTTAATGACTTGAAAAATGATCACAATATATGGTTTGGTCAGGGCTGGCTATAGAGCTTGCACAGCCCAGTAGAAAATGAAGATGTGGGGTAGATAAGCAGGGTAAAAGTAAGTTTCCTTTCTTCAGTTGTCTTTCAATCGCATTGGCATGGCATTTTTTGCTATTTGGTGTAGTTCTAAGTTAAAAAAAATTAAAAATTTAAATTATTACATGAATCTTACCATTCATCTTTCTGTTGTACAACGCGAGTTTAAAATGCAAATAATAAAACCATTTAGCTCTATAGCAGAATTACCAAAATTATACAATTCATATTTTAAAGTTCATATGCACATGTATTTCTTTCTTGCCAAAAGTGTGGAAACGCTGTGCAAAATGAACCCAACTGTTTTTATTTCACTTCTTGATACATGCACAAGCCACCAACACTCTCTACTTTTAGCTTACTGATGAGTAAGGAAGGACTGAAATAAAAAAGAACTAAGGGTTGCCCTATTTTTTTCCCTTTCCTTCAATGTCCTCATTTTTGGCACAAGTGACTGGCTAACAGAGGGGCGGAGCATGAGTGGGAAGGATGACAAGGTTTCTTGGTCATTCATGTTTCTTAGAACACCATTGTCTTCTTGCCCCGTTAGAAGTAAGTTCTGGTTCAGATGGAAAGCATGACCTCCCACGACTGTCAGCATTCTTACTCGCTCAGTCAGAATGTAACACCCTTACCTAGAACTTGGTGTCAGTATCAAGAAAGACCCATGCATTTTGGATCTGCAACAATCCTGTGCTCATGGGGCACCGTGAAGATGGAGCAGCAAGAACAAGGAGTCACCCATATTGTAAGATCTCCTGTGCTCCCGAGCTCTTCCCAGGGAACTTCACTTACAAAACACAAGTTCAAAGATAAAATTATTACAAATCCATGATGGCAACGGCAGAACATGAAACCAACCATAGGCGACACGTTCATGAAGTCAGCCCCGCACTCAGTGGAATTTGATCTCATTTTTGCTTTGAAAAACCACACACACACACCCACGCACACATACTCATGCGCACATACATGTGTGCTCACATACATACACTCACATGAATATGTGGGAATTTTGAAAGGACTGAAAAGATATGCACTGAAGTAACAATATTAGCTATCGTATGAGTGATTTCTATTTTTTGCTTGGTGTTCTGCTGTGTTTTCTCCAGTAAACACATCATATATTTGTAATAATAAAAAACAGTATGGTTCTAAGAGTGGAAGTCAACCCTTTATGCAGCCATAGCGAGAAGAATGTCAGATGGGCTCACAGGCCCTCCACAGCGCACATTCTCAAGGCAGCAGCCAATATCATTTCACCACTTGGAAGCGTTCTTTTTCCCATTCCCACCAGGATGGGGAGAGGGTGCCAGATGGCAGAATGGCTTTGTAGTCCCTTTAAGATAGCTTCATCTATTGTTGGTACAGTTTAAGCACTCAAAATTGTGTCACCTTCTAGTCTTTGCCAATAATGTCATCATTTGATATGGAAACGATGCATACTATTAAAATGGTAATTTGATTTTTAAATATGCTTCGGCAGCCAGCTTACTCTGACTGAAGTATTTATCTCGCTTTTCCAAACCCTTTCTTCTTGAGCCATAGTATGAGAGCAACAAGAATTAGGTTCAAGTGTGTGCTATATCTTCTCCATCCTTCTTTGCTTCCCCCCCCCCCGACCCCCTGTCTCTCTTGCTGGGTGGGATGGATCTGGCAAGGATTCCCAGCCTAGAGGCTGTCAGGAAGTGAACTCTGGTTGCTTATTTAACTCCCTGGAATACTGCCTTCTTCATCATTTCTATCAAACACTCTCCACACAGCCTGAAATATAGTAAGTGCTCAGTAAATAGCTGTTGAATGAATAATTGTCACATGGTGGCATAAGTGAATGAAGGGAGTGATTTACTCAGGTAGTATTTTTTTTTTAAGATTTTATTTATTTATTGGACAGAGAGAGATCACAAGTAGGCAGAGAAGCAGGCAGAGAGAGAGGGGGAGGCAGGCTCCCTGCTTAGCAGAGAACCCGATATGGGACTCGATCCCAGGACCCTGAGATCATGACCTGAGCCGAAGTCAGAGGCTTAACCCACTGAGCCACCCGGGCGCCCCAAGTATTTTTAATTAAAAGTTATCTCTTCATCCCAGCTGGCAGAACTGACTTTAACTAAAGAGGAAATAGAAAGAAAGCAATGGTAATGTGTGAACCACAGGCTAAACATTCAGTTCAAAAATTTTCTACCAAGGTGCTTAGAACTTCACCAAAGGGATTCATTCCTTTGAGTTAAATCACCTATTTTTTAAAAGTAAACAAAGAGCACTTAATTTTTTTTCCCAGATTTATTGAGATATAAATGACCTACAACACTGTGCAAGTTTCAGATATACAAGGGGCAATATGCTGATTTGATACACTTATGTACTGCAAAATGATGAGCACGGTAGTGTTACCTAAAGCCTCCATCCCATCACATACTTAGCATTTCTTTTTTGTGGTGAGAACATTTAAAGATCTACTGCCTTGGCAGCTTTTAAGTATATAATACAGTTTTATTAATATAGTTGCCATGCTGTGCATTGGATCCCCAGAACTTATTTGTCTTACCACTGCAAGTTTGCACTCTCTAACCATTATCTCCCTATCTCCCCCACCCCGAGCCCCTGGCAACCACCAGTTTTAGTCTCTGTATGTTCCACTTTTTTAGTGTTCGTATATATGTGAAATCCTACAGTAAATTTCTTTCTCTGACTTATTTCACTTAGCTCTCCAGGCTCATTCATGATGTCACAAAAAGAAGGATTTCCTTCTTTTATATGGAGGGATGATATTCCATTGTCTCTCTATATTACATCTTCATTCATTCACAGACCAACAGACAACTAGGTTGTTTCCATATTTTGGCTACTTTCAATAGTAATGGGGGCTGCATGTATCTTTTCAAATTAGTGTTTTCTTTTTTTCAGATAAAGACCCAGACATGGAATTGTTGGATCATATGGTAGCTCTAGCTTTAATTTTTGAGGAACCTCCATACTGTCTTCCAAGGTGGCTATAACCAGTTTACATACTCACCGACAGCACACAGGAGTTGCCTCTTCTCCACATTTGGGTTCAATAATTTGGATTCAGTCATTTCTGAAGCTTCCTTTTAAAATCCAAAAAATCAGGAGAGGATAACGCACTAACCTTCTATTCTTCAGTGTAATTTAGCCTATCAGTTAACCAGCATTCACCTAGGAAAGTAGAGAGCTGCTGTTTGGATGGGAAGCAGGAATCAGGCATCCAATATGGTACCATAGAGGAGGGTCCAGGATAACAGAAGGGTATCATGAGTGTTCTGGGACTCGAAAAGAGAAAGGGGTGGGGGTGCCTGCGTGGCTGAGTCGGTTAAGTGTCTCACTCTTGGTTTCAGCTCAGGTCATGAACTCATGTGTTGTGGGATCAAGCCCCACAGTGGGCTCTGTGCTCAGCAAGGTAGGGGAGGCATCTGCTGGAGATTCTCTTTCTTTCTCTCCCTCTGCTCAATCTCTGTTTGTGCTGTCTGTCTCAAATAAATAAAGAACTCTTAAACACACACACACACACCAAAAACAAACAAACAAACAAACAAACAAAAAAACCCACAGAGGAGGTGGTCTCCTGGGTGGCTCAGTTGGTTAAGCATCTGACTGTTGATTTCAGCTCAGGTCTTTATCTTGGGGTCCTGGGATGGAGCCAAGCATCTGGCTCCTCGCTCAGTAGGGAGTCTGGTTATCTCCCTCTCTGCCCTTCCCCCAGCTCGTGCTTGCTCTCTCTCAAATAAATAAATAAATATTAAGAGAGAGAGAGAGAGAGAAAGGGGAAGTGAATAGGGGCCCCACAAGGAAAGAAAAAAGAAAGAAAAGGAGATTGAATAAATTTAAATAAATTTCACCTTTTTCAAACTTTCCCTTGGATGGACTTCTTTCATTCTTCTTTTTTTTTAAACATCACTTAAAAAACATATATTTTTTTAAAGTAATCACTACACCCAACATGAGGCTTGAACTTACAACCCCAGGTTCAAAAGTCAAAGCTCTTTCAACGGAGTTAGCCAGGCACCCCTGACTTCCTTTCTATTGATCATTTTTCAACGATGCCCTGGTTGATGCCCTATCTGGACACTCACCTAGATCCTAGCCTCTCAAGTGAACATATCCCCATTTACTCTATGCTCAGTGTCTGGCAGGGCTGGAGGAGACTTTGGTGATGGGGTGCTTAAAGAAATTAAACCTTTACAAAGATTTAACCCCACCATTGAGATGGAGTCTTGGTAACTGAACCAGGCACCCCAGAATGGAATTAAGTTACAGGTCTGACTCCAGTGATTTCTAGAATAAAACATGAAGGAGAATGGGACAAAGTGGAAGAGAACCAAATGAAATGGATTGGAATTGGAAGGAATGTTGTTGAATTTTTATCTAGAGAATTTATAACTTCAGTCATGTAAGAATTAAGTATCTCTGAGATTAAATCTTAGAGAGGACTCAAACGTTTAAGGAAAAAAGAGGAATAAGCTGTCTACTACATTTAGGTTCAGGAAAATCCAAGTTATTAATAGGTGTTGGCCATGTGGAGATTAAATAATGTTCCTCTCATTCATTTCGTGTTTGTTTAATGAGGAAATTGGCTGCACAGCATTACTAAGTCTTCATGATACAGAGATGTCTGAATTCCAAGAAACAAGTCACCCAGTCTCTTCAAGTCTACGGCCCTGCCAAGCCTAGTTCATCATTCGAAGTCCTATGAGATGGAAAAGGAAAATGAGAAGAATAAAAACAAGATATAATTTTCTCCCTTGTTGAATCATGAAAAGGTTGCTTTACTCGTCTTCCTTCCCACACTGTGAGCCTTCGGGGAGGACTAAGAAATTTCCAACCTGCTTACCCAAATCATTATCAGAGTAGATTAGAGCCAGGCATCTTGCATGCAAATAGACCAACTTGACAAAAAAAAAAAAAAAATTGGAATTTAGATAACAACAAGTAAACTGGATGGAAGGAAGGCTAATTTCTGTGCCTTGTCCTTGCACCAGAGGAGTTGAAACTCAGTATTATTGAGCTGCTCAGGGCCCCTCTGCCCTGCAGGACCTCTTACCCAGGACTCCTCTATCTCTCTCACCTCTCCTCCACACACAAATGCACCTGCCACAGCACACATGCTCTGGCTACTTGAAGCTAATGGTTTTCATCACCCCACAGATGTCATATCATTGAATGGCTCCCTCTGTGTCTCCAGGACACAACCAGGCCCCACAGGGTCCCTGCTGGGACAAGCCATCTTCTCACCAGTGTTCCCCTCAGAAAACACCTCCAGGCATTTACTCTCTGGATGTGTTATTCCAGCCACACCCCCAACCCCTTACTACATCTCCCCACCTCTCACCAACTCCTTGTCTATAACTCCAGAGACCACGTGTAGCAAAATTTTAGAGTCAGGGAAGTTCATCAGTGAGTTGTTCTGTCTATCGCTCCTGCCATGTCCCCATTCCTGTTGTCCCCTTCAATCTTCAGTCCCCTTCAGTGTCCTAAAGCTCCCCTTTCTCTCCCATCAAAACCTACTTCTAGAAAGGACCCACTTGTCACTCAGTATTTAGTATGATTATATTCTTATCTAAGACCTATGGTCTTTAAGCTCAATGAGAAATCTCCCCTTGGTACTCTGGTAAGGACCTTTCAAGTGTGAATGAGGAGCTGGAGAGAACTGTTTCTCTGCGACTCTGTAATTACACCTCCCAAAGTAGTGTTTCTCAAAGCATGGTCTGAGGACCATGAATGTCAGCATCACCTAGCTCACTGATTAAACATGGGGTCTGCTGGACCATGTCTTCCCCCAAAAACTACTAAATAAGACCTGTTGGAATGAGTCTGGAAATCTATCCTTTAATAAGTTGGCCTGATGGTTGTAAAGCCCAGTGAAGTGTGTAAACTTCTGATCCTAGGGCAACCAACATGAAATGCTATGCTTGCCCAGCAATTGGTCTCCTTGATGATCACCTAGGCCCACCTCCGTTTCCCAGACGTGGAATCAGCCCAGAGCCACTGCCTGGTTTTACCAAAGATCACACTGAGGGCAGCAGAAGACAGAACATTCTAAAACCAGCTTCCTGGCTCCAAACCAGGACATGGCCCCTCAAATCACAATGAGTTTAGGAAAGAATGACATAAGCCAGAAGCCCCCTTATTTAAATTTACTGTTGAAACTGCCACAAAACAGAGCAGTAACTTTGAGACACTCTTCAAATTATAGTTCATCACAGGTCTGAGTGCTCAGTTAAAGATTTCTCAGCCCTGACGTGGAGACTACAGGCAGAAAGTGTAGCTTCCCACTCAGGGAAGAGGGACGAGGTTCTGCAGGAGCCCCTCACCCCCATCTCCTGGTCCTATGCCTGTGGTTAAGTATCTCATATTGGATCTAAATCTCTGAGCTTCTTGATTTCAGAAATTCCTTTATCTTCAACTGCATAAGTATATTTGGCCAGGACAGTGAAAGTGGCTGCTGGAATATAATCAATACTGGAAAAGAAGGCAACATAAGCTTCCTTGGAAAAGAAGTAAAGATTATAGACCTTAACATCTCTGAAAGGAGACTTTTCAAGTCAGAAGAGGCCAGGAAGAACAGAGAAATAGAGGAAGATTTTGGGGAACAAAGATCATGGCAGTGATGACTTGACCAAGGTCATGGTCATGATGACTTATGACAAGAGTGAACTATTTATAAATACCAGGAAGCTAGTCTTTCATGATAAAGAGGGTTCACTTAAAAACACCTGGTCCAAAGTCACCTCAGTGGTTCAATTGTTTAGGCCTCCAGCTCTTTATTTGGCTCAGGTCAAGATCTTGGTGTTCTGGGATTGAGCCCCATGATGAGCCCCATGACAGACTTCCTCTGCAGTCAGCAGGGGGAGTCTGCTTGAGGATGTTCTCACTCTCCCTCTGCTCCTTTCTCTCCCTCCAAAAAGTAAACAAATCTTAAAACAAAAACAAAAAACACCAGAAACACCTGATCCAATGCCCCTTCTGAGGCTAGACTCTCCTCACTCAATTCTTCCAGCAGCCCACAGAGGAATTTCCAGTGACTACATGACTACTCAAGATGACATATCTTATGTTTGGCTCTTCCCACTTTGCGAAAACTTGTCCTTGTATGGAACTGAAACCAGTTGAGAACAGAAGAGCAGAAACCAAATTGATATAAAATCCAAAGGAGAAGAGTCAAGAAGAGGAAAGACTTTCACGTGTCCATGGGAGCAGGTTTGGGAGTTGCGTTTTGTTTTCTATAACAGGCAGAGAGTGATTTCCACCCCAAAAGATTTTACTTCTTGCTAATTGGAACCATTCCCCAGAGGGCAATTTCTTTTGACTAAATAAGGTTCCTCAGGTGTAATGAACTGTAAAAGAGATGAATAGACTCTTCCTCACTTATAAAACCATCACAGACGAAGAGCAATTGAAGCATCTTGCTCTCTCGCTTCCTTGAGCCCTGAGAAGGTGGAGCAGATGGTTTTCAATATATACTCAGCTTCGAGGTCCACTCAGAAGTACTGAGCCTCAAGTCAGCAGGAAGGATTGAGCCAGACAGAGGATGACCACCTCACCACTGTTCCTCCTATATGTGAGAGATTCTAACAAAGCTCAGGAACTCTTGAAAAAGGCCTCTGAATCATTAAACCACCTCTGATCACAAGGGTAAGTGTTCTGTGAGATAGTATTCCTCTTCCAGACTGCCATTCTGGAGAGAGAAACATGGCCCATTGGTGAATGAGTTAGAAACTCCATGCAGGATTCAATGACCTCTAGAAGTTGTCTGTCAAAGTGCGGATTCCACAGATATTTCTTCAAACATAAGAAAGGCTTATTTCTCTTAAAAAATTTGAGCTACTCTCCCACAGCTGGCCTCTGGAACATGCGCGAGGCGCCGGACCTTTCATCTGGGCCAGGCTGGCACTGGCAGGAGGAACACTCATCTTTTGTAGACTGATTATGAGAATAAATTATCTCTCATGGCCCTAACGTATCTGTATGGGAATAGGTACACAAACACCTGATTTAGAAAGGATTAGGGTATTTATAGCAGGTCTTTCTGAGCCTGGGAACCAGAACACTACCTCTGAACAAATGAAAACTAAAAAATCATTATTAGGCTAAAAATGTATTCAAAGACACATCTGCCTCTCCATGTTTAAATTATTTCATAAAATAAAAACATCTCCCACCCCTACACCATCCCCCGTATTGATTCTAATAGACAATTAGCTGTATTTCCACAACACCGAGCATCTAGAAGAAGGGTGAATAATTCATTCAAACATCTGCATGCCAGTCTACAATGTTGCCAAAAATCTGGATATTTAGAATGATTTGGATAGCCAGCTGTATTTTTCCTTTCTTCTTTCTCTAAACTCTCTAAAACGACACTAGTGAAAGTACATTAAAAACTATCTGTAAGCACCCTAAAAATATAAAGTGTAGTCATTACTGAGATCTCATTGCTCTAAAAAAAAATTGATATGAATCCTTTTAGAAACATTTTGAATAAGAAACACCTTCTTGACTATAAATCAATAATACCGTATATTTCGCCGCCACCACCTTTCCCACTCGGAATGTTACAGAAGCAGCTCAGGAAAACAAGAGAGAATAACAATAAATGATATTACGATGTTGCTTTGAAATAAGAATTGGTAGTATGGGGCAGGGGGAAACAGATGGGAAAGAAATGTACCCGGAGAGGATGATTTTTGTTTAAATAAGTTCATAATATGTGAAATGCACAATGGAAACTGACAGGGGAGGCGGAGGATCATTGTTTGAATAGCATCAATATAAACACAGATGCAAAAGAAATTGGCTTGGGAGATGGAAGAGCCTAGTCTGAATAATGTTGTATACCAATAAAAACCATAAAAAAGAGGGAGATAGAGAGCATAGGTGATTATTTCTGTGATGCTTGAAGATGTACATTTCCACAGATATCAAGGGGAAAGGAAAATATGCCTTAGCTATCCCTTAGTTGGCTATTTTTGCTACAGTTCATAATTCTTCCAGGTTTCACCAAATCACGACTTGTCTGTCTACTTGACTGTATGCTGAGCAGACCTCTATCTTCCAGTGAAAGAGGCTTATAAGGGTCAGTCCTGGGAAATATAAACCATGAGATGTGAAATGTGCACAGGCTCAACCCAACTCCCAGCCCTTGCTGACATTCACACTACTTAATGAGAATCACAAAATGTTTAGGGCAGGCAGAGGACACAGGAGCTGTCCTTCCTCATGCTCACCTGGCCAACCGTTCCTATTGTGCTTTAGGGAGCCTCTGTCCTCCCGATGCCTCTGTTCCTTCACTACTTGCCAGGCTACTTTTTCCTGGGGAGAGAGAAAGGTATTTGTCGATTATATAGCAATATTTATCAAATGCACCAGTAGAAAGAGCAGCTACTCCCCACTTGCATTTCTTTTTTTTTTTTTAAGATTTTATTTATCTATTTGACAGACAGAGATTACAAGTAGGCAGAGAGGCAGGCAGAGAGAGAGGGGGAGGCAGGAGGCTCCCGCTGAGCAGAGAGTCCAACACGGGCCTCGATCCCAGGACCCCGAGATCACAACGTGAGCTGAATGCAGAGGCTTCAACCCACTGAGCCACCCAGGCGCCACCCCCCAATGGCATTTCTTAGCATTCCATGAGCCTATCTGAAAATCTTTTGATTGTATCCGTTAAAAGTCACCATGGATTGCAATAATAATAGCCAATGTGCATTAAGTACAACATGCCTAGTACACATTCTATAAAGTGCATAACCCACATCATCTCATTTGATTCTCACAATAACCTATGAAGGAGGCCACACACCCCCATTTTACAGATAGGGGAAATGAGGCTAAGAGACACTTAAGAAGTTGGCCAGGGTGACAAGGCTATTAAGGAGAGCCGGATGCAGGTTTTCATGAGGTTCACAGCTAGCTGCCTTAACTCAATAGTCATGATTGATCTTACAAGCATGACATTATTTGAGGGATGTGAGCAAAGTTCACCCTGACCCTGGTCTCCCTTTCAGAGGTGCCTGAAATGTCATCATTAATAATTCAACACTTTGTATTAAGCATTGCTCTTTTCTTGCAAGGTTCATTTCGTAATATCTTTTTTCAAAAAAGCTCATCCATCTACTTTCCTCTATGACAATTAAGACCCAGAAAAACCCAGGAGATGGAGAGAGCAAAAGATGCATGAAAATGGAAGAGGAGGAAAGAGAAGGTACTCAAAACAACCATTATTTATGTCATCATTTTTTCAAGGGTAAGTCTCATGAGGAGGAAGGAAAATGAAAAATGGTAAGACAGATTTTCATTTGACATCACACTCTCCCAAATATAAGACATGGGCATGGTCAATAGCAAGAAGCCAAGGAGTGTCCTTCCTTGGAGATTTTCAAGGGGAGACCTCTGTTGGTTGAGTTGAAGGGCATCTTGCCAGAAGACAGAAGATGGACAAGATGACCTTCGGAGGGGGGGGGCTGCCCACACTCGTCTCCACCGCGCTGGTGCTGACCTGATTGACAGTGTTTTCAGAGCTTTCTGAGATTGACCCATCCTTTTCATCTTATTTCTGTTATTATGGACAGAAGAAGCAGCTCTTCTCTGTGAGAAGGGCCAGTGTGAAAAAGCAATTCCCCTGTGATAAGAGCCGAGAGGAAGAATAAGCAGGAAAGAAGGGGGAAAGCTCTTTGTTGTTGATAACTGAAAGGGGCAGATGTTTCATAAAAAATGACAAGCAATAGTCTTTTCAATAAGGTGATAATACTTCTGGTTGATCTGATGTGTGGCTGAGCAGGCAGTGTTGTCTGCAGAGAGGCAACCGCGTTAAGAGGCTCACAACGTGCTCGGGTGAAGGCGTTTCCTTCTTCCAAATCAAAATATTATTTTCTTTCACCAATCGCAATTTGTAGTTCAATGAACAATGATGGAATTTTATTTTAATCTCTCTCTCTCTCTTTTTTTTTTTTTTGGTTCTTTGAAAACTCTTAGAATGTGCAACCCTCAGCCCCGAGCCCCCAGGCATATAGCCTTTTTTTTTTTTTTTTTTAACCAAAGCCCAAGATTTAGGATAAAAATGAATCTGATGGAACATTGTTTCTCTACTTTACAGGAAACTTGCCTGAGACTGAAAGTCCCGTTGAGGGGTCCACACACCCATCCCTGCGACTAAGTGCATGGCTGACGGAGGGAACCCTCGGAAACTTCACAATACTTCCCTGGCTCTGGGTCGCAGGTTCAAGCTTGTCCTCTTTGGTGGGAACCCTGGTGACTCCCTATATCCCAGCATTCCCCGTCTTGCTTCTGACAAGATAAAGTGTGGCAGAGTAACACTTGAGATGTTACTGGCATATTGTTTTTTCTATTCCCTCGGGATCGTTCCTATTCATGCTGCGGACAAAGGGCCACCTTTACCTCCAGTGCCAGGAAACAAAGATGCCACATTGTCAACCTCCAAGATAAAATGCTGAGATGTCTGCTGTAAGATAGTGTAAGAAACAGCATGCTCCTAAGTAGAACTTTCTCTGCCCCACCCTCTCCCATGTAAGTCCAGGAGAGGGAGAGAAGAAATCGAGAGCCTCTAGAAAGCAGAGACGTGGGTCCATCTTTGTATCATGCCCACTTCCCCCAAATAATTTGGAAAAGGGAGTAGGACAAGACCCAGATTTTCTGGGGCCAAAAAGAGATCAACCTCTTACTGGCCCCACCTGGAGGTACAGTCGTCTTCAGGATCCCTTCAGTGGCCCTGATGCTTTTGGGCATGTGAAAAACAAGGCAGGCAGGCTGGAAGGGGGGGGGGGTGCGGGTAGGGTGGAGCAAGGACCCCTAATCGCTGCTTAGTGCTTCCACTGTTAAAAAATGACTCACAGCAAAATGATCCCAAGCTCATGAGAAGGGCTAGGAAGCATTGAACAAGGGTGGATGGATACACAGGAACCAGAGGTCAGAACAAGGATATGAAGAGGAACCCTCATGAACTTGGGTAGCTGGAGGCTACAGCAACACCAAATACTCCGGTGAATGAGACTGGGGTAGAATAAGGATGATTGAAGACCGTGTGGTGGGACCAGAGGGAAAGGGGCTCCCTCGAGGACCCAATATTCACGTCCTGTCTGGAAGGACGACAGCCAGGACCCAAGTAGGTGGAACATGGGACATGGAAAACCCCCGCCCTGAGGACAGCACAGCGGGGCACCATTGTAAAAGCACCCTCCTCCTCCCAGTTAAAAATCAATGCCAAGGAAGAGGGAGAGGGAAAAAAACGAAAGAGAGAGGGTTTGGGTTGTGGTGGTTGTTCTTGATTTTTTTCCAAATCCAGAATGTGAGAGAATGATAAGCCCATTTGCCTGAGAAGATACTCCCTAGGACTGAGTTTACTGGAAAGAGCCTAGATTAGGCTTGTGCATCACGTGGAGGAAGGGTTCAGATTCAGGGAATTAAATCGTTTTTTAGGAAAGTGAAGAAGTTTAATTTTGTTCACCGGAGCCTGTGTCTGTGAAAATTCATATCCAACAAATAGCTCCTATTCCACGGAGACAGTCATATCACCTATTGTTAAGAAACGACGTCACTGGGGATGTGCTAACGGATTCACCAGCGCCAGGGCTGAAGCTCCGCCCCCTCCTGGAGCGAGAAAGGAATCTGCGTCGCTGGAAATCATGCGCCCTGAGCAATGATCGCCATCGGAGATGAAGTTTCAGCCTCTGCTTGGTTTGCTGCAGGGCACCATCTCATTAGGATTCTTTCCCCCAATTAATTATGCAAATAGGTTATTGATTATTAATTAGAACATTTAGTGATGTTATTAAGAACTTGGAAGATAAATCTTTTTGACTTGTATTTAACTGGTAGATTATATAAGCAATAAAGAATACGTGGGCAATAGCTGTATAATTACATTTTATGAATAGGAGAAACCTGTAAGGGATGTGGAGAGATTTAATTGACGTTTAACAAGATAACTACAGCAAATTAATTAGGAATTATCTGCTAAAATATGAATTAACTTCTAATAATATTTTAACCAGCTACTCTATGATGCTAGTGCCTTCTTATTGTTGCTAAAATACCTAAATAAAACATCCTGCTAGTTAAGATGATAGTGCTAATTTGTCTTCCAAATAATCAATCAAGTTTTATTGAGATTTATCGTGTACTCAGGACATATTAGAGAATGAAAGGGAATACGCGCGTAGTTCCTGCCGTCGGGAAATTCACAGCAGAGTTGGAGGGAAAGTCCTCCGCACAAGGGACTGGTAGGAGGAAGAGCATTAGTGGGATTTCAGTTCTGACTCACTGTGCCTCTCGAAGCCTCAGTTTTCTCACCTATAAAATGGGAATGATAATACGTAGCTCAAAGTTTCTTGTGCAAATGCCTCTCTCAGGTCCTGTATCTGAGAATCTTTGGATAAATCTCAGCTTCGTCGTAATCTTACTTTGTGATTCCAGCAAGAAAATGCAATCAGTGAAAGCAATTCACACACGTGGGAAAGGATGTGTCCTCCCGTTGCTCAGTAAACCGTGTTTGTAAACCTCAACACTGGGACAATTTAATGCCTATCATAGGGCAGCAGTCAAGTAAACAGGCATGGATTCATACTACAGAGAAGCAGGCGCCACTAACCAGAGCGAGGCTCACCTGGGTGGGCTAACATGGGTGGATTTCCAGGAATTTTACAAGATATAAAGGTATGATGCCTTGTGTATTCAAAATGGCCACAGGCAATACAAATACCACATATTCTCTGTGGGCACATATATATGTGTATAAAAACATCGAAAAATATTTGGAAATATACACCTCAACCACCTCCCACCTTTCCCCTGGGCAAGGGGAAAGTCACCAAAGGGGACCTAAGTGTTGTCCACAGAATTTTACCTTTAAAGGCTGTGTAGATGATATCTCTTGATTAATTACATTTCACATTATACAAAGCTGAGAGCAGAATGCAGATGAGGCCTCCGAGGCTACAGATGGTGGAGGGGGGAGCCCCAGGGCCCGGGGAAGGCAGAGAACATTGGCTGAGCTCTGGGCCCGGGCTTCCGGGGACACTCCTCACACGCATCACGAGGAGGCTGTGGAGGACATACAGAGGCCTGACTAAAGCCAGAGAAGAAGGGGAGATGAATGAACACGCACCCGGGGGGCGTCATCTGGAAGCCAGGCAGAGGAGTGTATATCCGCGTGTACCTGAGAAGGATCCGTGGGGTCTGGAGCAGGAGACGGGGATGGGGCCTGGCTCAGAAGTTCAGTGTTCCCATTCACGGCTCCTCAGTCCGGTGGTAGTTATCAGGTTCAGGTGCCACTAAAAGAATGTTATACCCAGACCAAGAGACCCTTCTGTTCTTCAGAAATAATTTTTTCAGCTAAGGGAGGCCCCAAGAGCTGGCCTGTCCATCAAAAAGCAAAGCTATACACAGGCCCGTCCTAAGGATGTCTTTTCCTGGAAATCTGCGTTCCATTCTGCTTCCCTGGTTGAATACACTAGGAGCCATGCAGGAGACATCACCACTGTTGCTGTCACGAAGCCTTGCCAGAGAGGCTTCCTGTCGTCTCCTTAGGAAATACTGACAAAATGAATCTTTGCCTTGGTCTGCTGTCCAGTTACTCTCACTGACGCAAAACAGAACTAATAGATGTGTCGATACAGATATTACAATAAAAGATTCAGATTTAAAATGCAGTATTCTCGGTGATGCTTGGATGTCTAAGTGGAAGAGTGGAAGTGTGCATATATGTATGTGTGTGTATGGATATATGTAGTGTCTCTGTATGTTTTCTGAGGAATTGGCTCATACGGGTATGTGATTAGGGAGCCGAGTCCCAAGATCTTCAGTGACAACCTCAAAACCCAGAAGAGTAGGTTCAGTACTCAAGTTGACCCTTAAACAACGCAGGTTTGAACTGCATGGGTCCACTAACATGTGGATTTTTTTCAATAAATACCGTACCCAAAATGTGCTTTCTTTTCCTTATGATTCCCCTAATAACATTTTCCTCTCTCTAGCCTACTTAGTTGTGAGAGTATAGTATACGAAATAGGTGTTAATGGTCTGTTAAGTCTCCTGGTCAACAGGAGGCTATCGATAGTGAAGTTTGGGGGGGAATAAAATTATCCATAAATTTTCACCTGTGCGGGTGCCCAGTGTCCCTAACCCCCCACCTCCTACATTGTTCAAGGGTCAACGGTAGTTCCAGTCCGAAGCCAGCAGGTGTGAGATCTGAGAAGCCCTTATGTTTCAGCTGGAGTGTGAAGGGAGTAAAAAAAGCTATATCCCAGCTCCAAAGGTGGGGGGATGCAGGCAAGAAGAGGTCCCCATTACCTGCCGGAGGTCAGCCTTTTTGTTCTCTTCCAGTCTTCAACAGATTGCGTGAGGCCCATCTGAACTGGGCAGGGCCATCGGTTTTATTCAGGGTACCAATTCAAAGGTTAATCTCACTCTAGAACCATGCTACCCAGAATAAGGTTTGACCACACGTCTGGACACCCTGTGGCCCAATCTGTTTGACACATACAGTTAACCATCACAGCCACCGTGTTCCTTACAACTGCTGTGATGAACAGGGGCTATGAACTTTTTTTCTGGTCCTGTCCCTCTGAATTTCCCTTCTTGGAGAGGAAGGTGACCATGGGAAGATAGAGAAGGAAGCATGCCATCTTCATTTGGCATCCTCGTCCCAGAAGACATGCAGCAGAGACTATGTAATCCTCCTATAGGGCTGTGCCAAGGAGAATCCTATATGGAATGGGAGCCTGGACAAGATGGTTAAGAATTTTCCAATGCTCAGATCTAAGTACCTGATAAGTTTGCTCTTTTCAGGCTACTTTTCCTTCTCTGATGGTGATGAGGGAATCTGCAGACATCAGTGAGGATGAGACATTCATTTTGCCATTCAACCTGTTCCCCGAGTTAATAGGGTATTTCCTTAAGGGTTCAGGAGGGTGCAATCCATCAGAACATAACCTGTGCCATCAGTCAGAGCTGAGATCAAATTTCAGCTCTGCCAGCCACCAAGCATGTGACCTTGGGCAAATCAGTTCCTTATCCTTTGTAAAACGCACGGGATTGCTGTGAGGATAAACAAGTCAGTTAATGTATAAACAGCACTTCTGATGGTGCCTGCCACGTGGTCAGCACGCACTAAGTTGTTATTGATTCTGTTAGAACAGAAAGCAAACCCATTTCACCAGCCTCAGTTCTCGCGTCCATCCAATAATCCAGCCAAGAGGTCGTTTGTCGCCACCTAGTGGTCATTAGTTACACTACGCCGCCTAGGTCAACCTACCCAAACACGACTGACACCCGCGCGCACAAATTTAGGCGCCTGGATATGAAAGAAAAGGCAGAGAAAAGATTAGGTATCGGTGAAACTACCACCTTGACCTCCTGAAAGTTGGTTTTTTGCCTCCTGCTGCTTGGCGACAGGAACTGCCTCAGCAAGAAAGCACTGATGCATGTGCACGGAGATGAATGTTGTTTTGTTATAAATTGGAAAGTTCATTTTCTTATTTTTCAAGAGTCTATTTATAAGATTAGTAAAATGTATGGAAAGGTGGGTCGAGAGATAAGCAAGTGTTCTGATTAAATGGCGCTCCGGCCAGTATAGAGTGAAAAGAAAAACCTGAGTGACTGTGATTGTTGGGAGCCCCATACCGGGTTTTCAATAAAATCCAGGCTAAACTGCCCGAGGCACTGTGTGTTGAAGGTTTTAGCAAATCCAAGCAGAGAGCAAGTTTCTAACTCACCTCGCTTCCTTTCCTCCCTGGCTCCAAAACTCCACAGAGACATAGTTTAGAAAAAAGAAAAGGGGAAAAAAAAAAAAAAAGATGGTTAGGCAGTCTCCTTCCATTTCCCCAAATGTCAAAGTGAAGTCCAACTGAAAGCAATTAACAGATGTCTGCCCAGCAGAGAGTGTGGGAGTTCCAGGCAGAAATGAGTGCAGGCATATCTTAGCATATCACAGGGTGGCCCCATTTACTCCCCATTACCCAGCTAAAAATAACCTCTCCGCTTTTTCAGCTTTCTGTCTTTATTAGCATCAGTCCCAACAGGTTAGCTCTTTCCCCTTGAAAGCTTCCTTAAACAAGTGGTGAGAGAGAAAACTAAATTCGGACTCTGCACAGGTGCAGATTTCCCCAGGGAGATTTTGGCCTCTCCCTGGAACTGGAGGTATGGGGGAGCTACCACCCAATGTTCCCCACTGTTTACTCCAGACCCCACCAGCCCCGCTCCTGGAGAGAGAAACACAACCCAACGCTCCCTTAGGGGATGGGATTCTGTATGGTTTGATAGCAAGATCTTATTTGTGCATTAAATGAGCAAATCGTAAAGCATCTAAAATGATTAATTTCTCACTGGGGCTGTCATCGAGCTGTCACCAGCTGACAGTGCTGTCATAAGTGTCATTTATAATGTCACAAGTCTATTCCCCATCAATGTCATTAAACAATTATATTTGGTTTAGAAGAAAGAAAGGGGGAGGGCAGGGGGACTCATGGAAAGCCATGTGTAATACTTAAGCAATTATATACTTTGCTGTTCCTGGGTGGTAATCCCTGCCAACAATTAAATCTTACTTGATTTGTTCATTTAGGCAAATTATCAATTATTTGGAGGCGTCAGCCTGGGCAATTTTTTTCCTCTCGGCTGGCAGCAGCCTCCAAGCCCTGCCAGGACTGATAGCAACAGGATGGAGATGATGCAGCGTTGATAATTGGGCCTCTCAGCACCAGGGCCCACGGCTCTGCTCTCCCTTCCTGAGCCCTCACTGCTGTGTGTCCTTTGTCAGGGTTCGGCAGGTGGGTGAGTCCACCCATTCCGGGAGGTGTGTAAATAAAGATCGCTCTTCCGGTAAGTATGGCTTTTTTTCATTTCCTTGCAAAATCTTGGTAAATGCAACCAAAATTATCCTTTGTAACTACGAGATTATGCAGCTCTGCCCTCCTGTCCTCTCTTCCACTTCTTCTGCGCACTCTGTGGGCCACTGTGTTAAATTCCCCACTCAGGGGCGCCTGGGTGGCTCAGTGGGTTAAGCCTCTGCCTTCGGCTCAGGTCATGATTTCAGGGTCCTGGGATCGAGTTCCGCATCGAGCTCTCTGCTCAGAGGGAGCCTGCTTCCCTCTCTCTCTCTCTCTCTCTGCCTGCCTCTCCGTCTACTTGTGATTTCTCTCTGTCAAATAAATAAATAAAATCTTGAAAAAAAAGAAAAAAAAATTCCCCACTCAGGACCTCTGGGGCATCAACTGTGTGTGTATGAGAGTACTGTCTGTCTCAATGGCTCCGTTCAGCAGAATGGCCATACCAGTGATCCTTTCTGATTACTGTGTGAAAGCAACAGAAACATGAAACATGAGTCCATGGGGGCAGGGAGAGGGACGAGAATATAAGACAGGGCATGCAAGGATGAAAAAGAGAAAGACAGAAGGACACTTTTAAACTCCATAAAGAGATTCCCTTCTGGAATGGGATGTCGGGGATCTGGACTGGGAATAGCAGATTCCACCCCCCACCCTTTTGTTTTTAAATTTATGAGATAGAGAGAGAACACTAGCGGAGGGGTGGGGCAGAGGGAGACTCACCGTTGTGCAGAGAACCCAATGTGGGCTCCATCCCAGGACCCCTAGATCATGACCTGAGCTGAAGGCAAGCACTTAGCTAACTGAGCCACCCAGGAGCCCCAGCAAATTCCCTTTAAGAGCAACCAGAAGCAGGCCAGAAAGGCCCTGAACCAGTTATCAGAAAAAGAGGCACATGTACCAAACGTGGCTGGGCAGTTGTCACATAAGCCTTGAATCCCCATATAGATCTGACCCATTTCTGGATTCGAGCACCTGGTGCATGACAGATCGTGGTTCAAAGTTTTATAATTTTGGCTTCTTTTGAGCATTTGGGTGGACGTCTGTTTTGTTTTGCTTATTGGTTTGTTTCCAGCATTTTCTTCTTCTGTAAAGAAGACCCCTACCTTCTCAGCAGGACCATTCCTTGCCCACTCCAGAGTGTATGTTCGGTGGGGCTGACCCCAACTGATGACCCATGAGACCATCCTGTCTCCCTGGCCACAGCAATTAGTCCCAACAGGAAAGATGAACCAAATTGATCCAAGGCAAGTCAGTCATGAACTTCTCCTGGTACGAAGGAATTGGAATCTGAGCCTGGAAATGCTGAGGGGCTCCCCTGCCACCATGACAGAAAATGTGCCTGACAGTGAAGCCGGCTCTGAGAAGGGCAGAGAGACAGTACCAGGCACTGTGGGGGCATCTGCTCCACCTGCCCAAAGATAGAGCCCCTTTGGACTTTTTACCTGATTGACCAATAAACTTCCTTTTCACCTAAGCTTGGACGCAATAGATTCCTATTACCTACAAGCTGGAGAATCCTAATTGATCCAGAATCTTCTCCCCTCCTTTCTCCGGTTCTTCCCGTTCGTGTTCACCCCCCCACCCCCGTCTGTCTGTGAGCATGTGTCCATCTCCTGAGTACAGATGTGAAGGCTTCCATTCTGCTCCCACGTTGAGGCTTCACTGCCCAAACCCTCTTGGCCTCTCCACCCATTGACCCAAGGGCAGAGGAAATGTCGGCGTGCAGAAGAGACACCCAACGGGCTGGCTGAAAGCCCATCCTGGCACCTGGACGCTCTCTCCCCGGCTGGCTGGGCTGAAGCCAGCTCTTCGACTGTAACTCTGAGTGTGGCCGAGACATAGGTAAGGATCACTCAAGTGCCCCTTTCCAATCTTGGCAACAGCTACATGAAGAACGGGGGGTGGGGAGAAAAGGAAGAAAGAAAGGAGATGGTAGAGCAGGGCAGGACCTCTTGTCTCTTGCCCCTACCTCCTGGGTAAACTCCATGTTGTGACGTCACGCTGCGCCTTCCTGTGGGCACAGATGTTTTTCAGAGGTTTTGAGCTGGATTATTGAGGACAGTGGGAGTCTGACCTCAGTTATGCCCTGGAGTTGCCTGCGTCCTTCTGTTCTTCCTCGTCTCCAATGTTCTCTCCTGGCTTATCCCTGCACATTGGACGTCAGTTTCCGTTGTGCACACTTACTTCTCTCTTTCTCCTCCTGTGTAGCCTCACATCGTCCCCTACCACCACTGCCCCTGCCACTCAGCTTCTGCCTCCAGGGACTGCCCAGCCCTCAGCAGATCATATTGATAAACTTGCCCATTGCTATTTAGCGGAGGGAGGATTGCTCCATGGGGTGAGTGGGAAGATCTTCACCCAGAGGTGGAGAGGGTTATTCCTCACACCTGCCATGGCATTGGGTCCAGGGTCTATCAGCTGCCAAAGAGAAGCCTGGTGAAAAGTGGAAAATGGAGCCCATCAGGTGCCAGCTTTACCCACAACACCACGCCTGCCAATGCTGTTCTACTGATCTGACGGGCTTTCTGGATGAATCAGTTGGTTCTTTTGTCATCTGACTCAGAAACAGTTCCCCTTGAGCTCTTTCATTTATAAAAGATAAATACACACTGACTTGAAAGGACAGTACTGTGGGATGAATATGTGATATCTACTTGCATTCTTTTTTTAAGATTTTGTTTATTTATTTGAGAGAGAAAGGGAGAGAGCACACAAGCGGTGGGAAGAGCAGAGAGAGAGAGAAGGAGCAGACTCTCCGCTGAGCAGGGAGCCTGATGCAGGGTTCAATTCCAGAATCCTGGGATCATGACTTGAACCAAAGGCAGATGATCAACCAACTGAGCCACCCAGGCATCCCTCTAGTTGCATTTTGCAAGCAGAATCAAATTTAGAAGAAGGAGTCAGAGAGAGAGAGAAAGAAAGATGAGAGTGGAGACAAAGAGAGGGGGAGGGGGGGCGGGGATGGCATTTGACCTCAACTCCACCGGGACCACCCAACTCTGCTGGACACCTAGGCTTGCCCTTCCCCAGCATCTGTGGTTGGGGCCCCAGGTGTTTCCGGAGCACTGAAGTGATTCTGCAGTTGATATAAGAACTAATGCCAAGAAAAGAAATCTAAATGACATTTAAAAGAATTCTACCTTTTATCTTTTAACCTTAGGCCTTCCCCAGCCATGCAGAAAAATCAATCTTGGCTAATCCACTGACCAAGGAAAAGGGAAAAGAATAGACGAGAACCTTGCATTAAACAGCTGCTTGATGCTTAAAGAGGTATCAGAGGGAAGTTGATTGGAGAGCTCACCAGCAAGAGGGGTCCAGGCTCAAAAGGCTGAAAGTAGGAACTCTTATTGGTATTCCATGATTGGTCATTAGCCAGGAGGACAAAGGATACAGTTACATTACATTTTAGCTTACAGATTTTAAACCAGCAGCAAAGCATGGCTTTGCTGAGGTCATGCTTTCTTAGAATCTCTTTGCTGAGAACTGAAAAAAAAAAAAAAAAAAAAAAAAAAGCTGATTTCTATGCTGGGTAGAATACAGACAATTTAATGACCACTATGTAAGCATTAGCTGGAGAAATCAAGATAGAGTTCTTGCTACCTGCGATTCAAGAAAGAACCTATCTGGTCTTTGTCCTCGGTTCCTGGCACAGAACTTTGAATACCATTAGAATTTCCAGAGTGATAGGAGTATCTTTTGCTATTCATAGGAGCCCCTTTGATATATCTGAGTTTATGCTAAGGAAGCGCTTTCAGGGTGGACCGTTAGATACTTTTAGGGGAGGGTCCCTCCAGAAAGACAACGTGTGTGATTACAGAGTTGGAACTTAAAGGCCCACCCCAAAACTCCGGGGAGAGAGGAGGGATGGAAGGTTGAGTTCAACTACATGGACAGTGATTTGACCCAAAGACTTACTTCATGTAACCCCAGGTAAAACTCTGGACACTGAAACTGGGGTGAATACCCTGGTTGGCGAACATATCCACGCACCAGGAAGATGGTGCCCCTCGACCCTGTGGGAGCAGAAGCCCCTGCTAGATCCTCCTAGACCTTGCTCTGTGTATCTCTTCAACTGGCTGTTCATTTGCGTTTATTTGTAGGGAGATGGTAACTCAAAGTCTAGCACTTTTCTGAGTTCTGTGAGTCACTCTAGAGAACCAATGAACCTGAGGCGGCCATGGGAAGCTCTAAAGTTGCCAACGGCTGGGCAGAAGTGTGGGCTGTCTGGGAACGTAAGGCTGGCGTCAGAACTAAGGCGGTCTTGTTGGGGACCTTGCCCTTTGGCTTGTGGGGATCTGACCCTAACTCCAGCTAGGTTGCTGTCATCACTGAATTTCATCTCAGGACACTCTATTGGTATCAGAAAATTGGTGTCAGAATACACCACTATAAGTATTCCCAAGTAAAGAAGCCACAGAAGGTCCATTCAGGATAGGACACGTGGTCTCTGAGACTGTTACCACCTTACATTTTCACAGCAGTGGGAAACTTGGTGGAACATTCACTTGGGCTCAGAGTCAAAGTTCATAGATTTTAGGGACTGGAAGCATCAGGAGAAGGAGTCCACACTCCCATTTGAGTCAGGATGGCTCTCTAAACATCTCAGAAGCATGGTTGCTTTGCAATTGTCCCTTGATGAGACACCTAGTAGCCTCCCCCACAAACCTATCCAACAGTCACCCCACCCTGTACTTTGCTTTTAGCCAGAACTCTTACCACCCCTTAGCATGAGGTGTATCTTATTTATCTGTATCTCTCCAGTAGAATGTAAACTCTCGGAGGGCGTGAACTTTGTGCGCTCGTTGGTAGCAAGCTGGGCCTCTAATGCCTGACACATAGTAGGTGCTTCATTCATGAACAAGGGTTCCTGCTTAACAGGCTCCTATGCCAGTAGGGTGCTTTTAGCAGCTTAGCTCAGGAAAGGCAAACCTGCTTCGTCTACTCTATCTGGTAATCATGGACCTGTTGTAGGCTCTCTTGTCTCTCCTAGCACCCATTTTGTACCAACTGAGATTCTGCTCATTTCTCAGGGCTCAGTTCTGGTCTCACCCCCTCAATTAAACTTTCCCTGACAATCCCAGCCCTAACTGATCTATCTTTCCTCTAGTGTCTGGCAAAGGTAAGAACGTATCGCACACAATTATACGCTGCCTTATCGTCCTGGACTAGTCGGTATATAACTAGAAGAAAACTCTTCGAGGAACAGGACACAGTCTCACAGATCCGTAGTCTGAATCACTCACAGAACTTGGGTCAGGCCCTGACACATAGTAGGTATTCCAGTAAATATTTGGCCATTAGATCTGCTGCAAGATCTTGAAACTCCTCCATCCCGCAAAGTCAGGCCCGAGGAATTCCATGCTCACTCTCCATACGCACACATTATCCGGTCTAACAACCTATCTAATGATCAATATGCAAATATGACTGTCAAACACTCAATATCTGGCATTGTCTTTTCATCTCTGTGTCTGCAGGACTGAACACAGTGCCCCCAACACAGCAGGGAATCTAGTTTTTATTTGCATTATTTTCATGAACAGAAGTCACCAGATTTCCATGCCTTCCCTTTTCCGAGTACAGTGTGAGGGCCTGAGGAGGTCCTCCCTAACTACTTACAGATGCTTGTCCTCACTGGCCTAGTTAGACAGAAGGAAAACGTTCTCTTGTGCTGAATCTTTCTACCCATCACTCCACAAGCACCGTGCTGAACCGGGGGTTTGCTGGGGTCTTAGGAAGAGAAGATGGGATGACAGAGCACGGAGGCTGCCTCTCACATATGACAGAAAGGCAAAATGTGAGTGCGGTGGGTGCCTGAGTTGGCTCAGCAAGTTAAGCCTCTGCTTTTGGCTCAGGTCATGATCTCAGGGTCCTGGGATCGAGCCCCACACTGGGCTCTCTGCTCAGCAGGGAGCCTGCTTCCTCCTCTCTCTCTGCCTGCTTCTGCCTACTTGTGATCTCTCTCTCTGTCAAAAAAAAAAAAAAAAAAAAGTGAATGCAATGACCAATGAGGAAAACCACAAATCTTTCTTACATTTTTTTCTCCCTCTGTTTCACGGCAAAAAAAATAAATCAATCAATAGCATGAAATTAGCCATTTTAACCGTTTCTGTGTACAGTTCAGTGAACATTCACATCGTTCTGCAACCATCCCCAGCCTCCATCTCCAGAACTTTCTCATCTTCCCAGACTATTCTGTCCCTACTCAACTCGCCCTTTCTCCCTTCTCTCGGCCCCTGCAACCACCTTTCCACTTCCTAGTTCGTGAATTTGATGATTCCAGGTACCTCATGTACACGGAACCATACAGTACATGTCTTTTTATGACTGGCTTATTTTACTTTCTATGTCTTTAAAGGTTCATCCATGTTGTAGCCTGTGTCAGAATTTTTTTTTTTTTTTGGTCATTTTTAAGGCTGAATAATATTGTATACCACATTTTATTTCCCCATTCATCCTCCGTGGTCCTTTGGGTTGGTTCCACCTTCTGGTGATTGTGACTAACGTCACAACGTGCATGGGTATGTAAACATCTCTTTGAATTCCTGTTTTCAGTTCCTTCAGGTGTGTGCCCAGAAGTGGAATTGCAGGATCATATGGTGATGGGATGTTAGTTGTTTGAGGAACTGTCATACTGCTTTCCATAGTCACTGCATCATTTGTCTTGCCATTTCAAAAAATTATATATATTGCTTTCCTATGTGTTCTGAATCATTGATAGATTGACATGATACAAAACATAGCATTAACAACAAAATATCCACCTTTACCCCTGTCTCCATGCCATTTATGTCCGCGTATAAAGGCAGCCCGTGTGCCAACTTACCCTGTGCCACTGTCTCACCCCAGTCACTCCTAGCAAGCCTGATGTCCAGGCTGAGGCTGGTTTTCCTAAAAGAAAGGTTTTTGAACAGGCTGCAGTCTGCTCAGAGAAGGGGTTAATGGAACGCAGAACTCTGAAATGCACTGTACATAATGAATAACAAATATCCTTTTAAGATGAGTATTATTAAAGCACCAACACGGCATTATCCAAAACATATGAAGTGTCTCTCTCTCTCCCTCTCTTTCTCTCTCTATCTGGCCCTTACTAATACATTGGAAACATTACCTAATGCCCACTCCAAAAGATTAGATCCCTTTGAAAGAAAAGAGTCAACATGCATAACACATCCCAGAACCATCCTGCATCTTTTCCATTTGGGTTCGCAGTCAGACATCCCCTGGTTTAAGAAAAAGAGCATTTGCAAAATGGCTCTGGGGGCTTAATTGGCATTTCTTTCTTGTGCCTGCCAGTATAATCCAGGAGAGGAGACCACAAAGCAATTTAAGAACATTAGCATTGTTCCTAAATACCCACATCCAAGGTTAGTGAATACAAGTGGTAAAGCCCAAAGAGCACCTGGGGAGATTAAGGGAGGTTTTGAAGCAGAACGCATGATTCTAATGAACTTGGGCTCTGCCTCATGGAAGGAGAATCCATCTAAATACATTAGAGCCAGCGGAGCAGACAGGAGGGAGACAGCTACCTAAATGTGAGAGTTGCTGCTCTCTGTAAGTCATGAAAGGTTGCAAACAGATTTGGGTGGGTTGGAAGTCCCGAGTCGCTCCAGGGTGCTAATTACGATCGCCATACTGGGGGTGACAGGATATCCCCCCAGCTGCGTGTTGAGAGCCACGATATAGACACTCCAGCTGTCCTGGTGAATGTCCCCCTGGCGTCCCTCATGGTGGAGGCCACGCGCTTAGTTTCCTCCTCTCGCTGTGCAGATGAATTAATTTGTTTGGAAGTTGCAGAAGGGTTTTTGGAAAGAAAATAGTGTATAAATATAAATAATTGAGTGTGTATGTGTGTGTATGTTTTTAACTTCAAGACTATTGTTACCTAAATGATGGGCTGTAGACAGCCAATAGGACCACATTTCAACACTAGGCACCTACAATGAACAAGAAATCGAATTAAAGATTTTAAACAAACCTCACTTATGAGTCTGAGATTGCAAAATATGTCCCTGATGAAACACTGGTTTTCCTATTGAGGTTCTGGGGGAAGGGGAGAGCAGGACTCTTGACACCCAACTACTCGGAGGAGCTGAACTTTGTAGGTTAAGGGTGAAGTTCTCCACACAGCTGCCCTTCCTTAAGACACCAGCCAGATATTCTGAGGTCCCTACGTCTCCCTCACATCTGACCAACTGGCTACAACTTCAGGTGTCCCCACCCTCCCTTAGGGTTCCATGACATGTTATAACAATGCACAGAACTCAGGAAAACACTGTTTTTATGATTATAATTGCATTATAGCAAAAAGCTACAGATCAGAAGACACATACAGCATGTCTGGGAGGGTCCTAAACACCCAGCTTCCTTTGTTTTCTCCCTATGGAGTCAGGAGCCATCATCCTCCTGACTCATCAGTGTGCAGCAGTGGACGGAGTATTACTCACCAAGGAAGTTCCCCCGAACTTCTTCTGTGTCTATAAGTTTACTGGGACTTCATTACGTGGGGATGATTGATTAAGTCATTGGCTGTGTGACTCCATCTCTAGCCTCCCCAAGATGATTATTTCAGGAAGCAAAAACCTGAGTCCCAGTTAGATTTCATTGTACCATCTTGAGTAAACCACTTAATCATCTCGGGTCTTAGATCTCATTCTCTTCACTCATAACAATAATTACTGATACCATTTAATAAGTACTTACTATGCACCAGATGCTGTGCCAAGAATTTGGCCTATTTAATCTCATTTTTTCTTCACAAAGAACTTGCAAATTTTGTCATTTTATTATCCCTATTTTGTAAAAGGTGGAGAGGTGCCTGAGATCTCAGGAGGTTAAATAACATTCAAATGAGTGGGGGAGCTGGCCCTCAAACACAAAGGGGAATCCTAGGCTCCTGTTCTTAAGGTTACCATCTAAACACTGTACTGACAACCCTTTCCTTGGCTCATGGGCATATTGAGAAAATAAGTGAGGCTGATATGAATTATTATAATCTGAAAGGAAGGAACCTTATAATTCAGGTTTATAAGATTACCATTATTATTATGTCACTGATTATAACTATTAGCAGTATTATTTTATTTTTAGGCTTCACATGAATCTGTCTACTTATTACAAAAATGGTTTCTACTTACCATGTGAATTTCTATTATAAGGCAAGAACTGTTTCAGAAAGAAGGTGGGTCTTTCGATTATTTTAAACCAGATTCCCATGTAGTTGCTCAAACATTTGTTAAGTATAATACTTACTAGGGGCGCCTGGGTGGCTCAGTGGGTTAAAGGCTCTGCCTTCGGCTCAGGTCATGATCCCAGGGTCCTGCTCTCTGCTCAGTGGGGAGCCTGCTTCCTTCTCTCTCTGCCTGCCTTTCTGCCTACTTGTGATCTCTGTCTGTCCAATAAATAAATATCTTTTAAAAAAAAGTATAATACTTACTATGTGCCATTGTACTTGCAACATGGAAAGGACAAAAACATGAGTAAGATATAGGCTCTGCCTAAAAGACGAGCGTACAGATAAAACAGTTTAGTGGAATATGTCGAGTGCCCTGAAAACCACAGAACGCCCTGTGTTGGTTCAAAGGAAAGAGAGGACAACAACTTCAAGGGATCAGGAAGAATTTCAAGGAATCAAGAAAGAAAGAGAGAGAAAGAGGTAGGAAAGAAGAAAGGGAAAGAGGGAGGGAGGTAAGGAGGGAGAAAGGAAGGAAGAAAACAGAACTTTGGGGGACTTGGATGGAGAGGAAAATGGGGTTTCATAAGAAAGGAGTCTGGTAGCAAAATTAGGCGGTTCAATTCAGAATGTTCTCCCAGATTAATGAGTACCTCGTTTAGCGGTAACATATTACTGTAGGACGAACACAGAATTCAAAATAAAAATTCTGGCTTTATCACATGTTAGCTTTTGATATTGGGCAAAGCTCTAGGTCTTCCAGCATGGTTTTACCCATTAAAAAAAATAAAATGGAAGTAAATAATGCCCAGCTTTTAAGGCTTTTATTGGGGTTAAATAAGAAGTATATTAAAAACATATTTTTTGAACTAAACAACATTTAACAAGTATTAGATTTATAATTTTCTCTCTCTCTCTTTTTTCTTTGTTTGTCTAAATTATGGACATTATCAGTGCTCTGATACATGATAGACAATATCAGGGAAAAAGTTATATTAGAGCCATACCTAGGAGGGTGGGGATGCTGGGGCCAGGATGCCAGGGTGAGGAGGCTAAACTTTGTCCAGTAGGTACTAAAAAGTCAGCTCATGTTTTGCTTTCTGTTGCTTTGTTTTGTTTTGTTTTGTTTTGTTGAAGACCACTGTAACAGCATTAATGCCTATTATTTCAAGAATAGCAAACATTAACTCCAAGGAAAGGTAAAATTATCCAACTGGAATTTTCAGTCAGGATAAGTAAGCATAGAATGTGATGAAGATTTTTAATTTTTTTAATATAAAAGAATATTTGAGCAGGTTTACCATTTCAATGGTAACACTTCAGAGGAGAATGGACAGAAGCTTAGACATTAATCTGCATTTCACATGACCCCATGTAGACCCACAGTAGGGATAAGATGTTCTGGAACGTTCCTCCCATTTTAAGAACTTGAGGCCTCCCACCAGCAGCTATGGGGATCTGGGAAATTTTCTCTCTGTCTCTCAACTCACCTTCCTGCTGAGGCAGGAAGAAATGGGACTCTTCATTTGGCCAAAATTGGAAAAGAGTAGAGAGTAACAGCTACCACTTTAAAGTATCCAAAACATGCATGTACAATTAACTTTATATTATAAAGTAAGGATTCTAAAGAGGTTGAGCTTAACTAAGTCTGACCGTAAGAATTTAATCAAATCACTTTTATTAACTCATATAATTCATCTAGGTGTGCTTTGATAGTATGGAGCTAGAACCTAAAACCAGAATTAACAATTTTAAATAAGCTTATTATAAAATTTTCAAACATACTAATAAGTAGAGAAGATGGTATAATCTTGATATAGTCTTCACTCATATGCAATACTTGTCAAGGTTTTATACTTGCTTTATCGATTATCCTTTTTTCTTATCATTTATAAAAAATAATTTATTAATTTATTTGTCAGAGAGAGGGCAAAAGCAGGGGAA
The DNA here is from genome assembly GCF_964662115.1 of Mustela nivalis. Lineage (NCBI taxonomy): Eukaryota > Metazoa > Chordata > Mammalia > Carnivora > Mustelidae > Mustela > Mustela nivalis. The sequence goes on from NC_139035.1 coordinate 34,690,859, forward strand.
GGGGCAGGCAGAGGGAGAAACAGGCTCCCTATTGAGCAAGGAGCCCAATGTGGGACTCGATCCCATGATTCTAGGATCATGGCTCGAGCTGAAGGCAGACGTTTAACGAAGTGAGACACTCAGGCATCCCCCTTATCATTTTTGATGCTATAGCTTTCCACTTATTTATTTCGCTTTTTTATCTTGTAGATATGTATTAAATATTTCTAGGGGCACCTGGTGGCTCAGTTGGTCAAGGAACTACCTTCAGCTCAGATCATGGTCCTGGAGTTTGAGGATCGAGTCCCACATCCGGCTCCCTGCTCAGCAGGGAGTCTGCTTCTCCCGATGACCTCTCTCCTTTCATCATCTCTCTCATTCTCTCTCTCTCAAATAAATAAACAAAATCTTTAAAAACCAAGATTTCTAAATAAAAGGTTTGCATATTTCATTAAGTTTATGTCTTGATTTTTTTTTCTTTTGTTCTAAATGGTTGTGTCTTCCATTAAAACTTTGAATTGTTACTGTTTCTTTATGACATGATTGTTGAGTTCTGTCATTTGATTTTATATCATTCTATTTTCCTAAATTCTATTATTGGTTATAGTAGTGTTTTTCATTGGTTCTCTTGAGTTTTCCAAATATATAATATCTCCATTATTATTACTTTTAGAAATTCTACAATTTTGTTTTGTAGTTTCCCTTTGACCCAAGAGTCTTTAATAGAGAGCTTTGGTGTTATGAGTTCATTTTTCCAGTTAAATATGTGGATTTTAAAGCTTTCCCTATGTCAGGGAATTTCTCCTGATTTATAGTGTTAAGTCTAGTTTTCCTTCATAAGGGACTTTTTCTTTCATTGTTTGTGTCTTTTCTTTACTTCTTTCATTATTATCTTACCTTTGCCTATCTTTGTATTTTTCACTTTCCCCCAAAGCCTTTTTATCTCTTCCTTTACTTCTGTTTGATTCCCTTCATTTTTCTTTCCTACCTTCGAATTTCCTTCCTATATTTTCCACAGAGTTAACCTCTCATGTATTCCTTCTTATTAGTCTTTATTTCTGAACTTTTTTTTTTTTTTTTTACTCTTTCTTGAGTGTTGTGAGTTCTCAGTTTATAACCATTGGCTATTTATCTATTTCTTCTATTTCTCGTTTATTCTGTTCTTTCAAAGTGTCTATCATTTCCTTAATTTCTTTTCTCTCCTTTCAATATCTCAGGTTACGGTTTTCATCTGCGTAGTGTTCGTATTTCTCTGGGATTATTCCTGGACTCTCATATTTGCTTCATTATTATTTGTTTTCTTATGTCTTTGTATTAAGTCTACTCCTTCCTGCGTGTCACATGTTTAAAGGTGACAGCTTTCCCTGGACTATAGGCGGCAAGTTCTTGGGGCAGGGAAGCTCTCGGAGTTTACACCCAGGCCTCCTCTTCCCTTGTTAATGTGAAGAACACAACATATAGCCCATCTGCCTCTCAGTCCTAAGTCCAGGCAAGAAGGTTTTCTACTTCTAGGCCCGTGTTGCTCAGAGCTCCTGCTGCAAGGCTGTGGTCTTGCTCTTTGATGAAGGCTTTTGCTGATACCTTACTTTCTGTGATCTGATTACTTTGAGGCCACCCTCCATTCCCTTCAACTGTCCAGTGTTACTGCCCTGCTCAGGTCACTGATTCCTAGCGCCCTCCCCCTCAGAATGAGAAGCTGCATTTCTGGGAAAGGATATCGGCTGAACACATCAAGAGTCTGCTGGACTCCAGCACAACTGGCTCTCTTGGCGATGCGCTGAGCAGCGCTGGTTCTCATCCGGAATTCTTCACATATCAGAACGTCCAACTCGCAGTTTTTCTCCAGCCTGTTCAGACAGTTTCCCTCCCAGGAAGGGCTTTCTCTTCTTTATTTATGTTTTAAGATTTTATTTATTTATTTGTCAGAGAGAGAGAGAGCACAGGCAGAGTGGCAGGCAGAGTCAGAGGAAGAGGCAGGCTCCCCGCGGGGCAAGGAGCCCGATGTGGGACTCGATCCCAGGACGCCGGGATCATGACCCGAGCTGAAGGCAACTGCTTAACCAACTGAGCCACCCAGGCGTCCCAAGGCTTTCTCTTCTTGAGGGTGAATATTCATAGACGATTTGGGGTTCCGTAGCTTGTTGGGGATGCATGAGTTTGCACCGGAGCCTCTCCTCCCTTCCCCCATCTCCTTCCTGTCCCACCTTCTGAACCATCCATCAGGCATTCGTGTCCCACCCAGTGGCCACCCCCACACCACGACAGCTTGCTCTCAGGTACCATTGCTCTGGATGCGGTTTGGGTTCCCACCAACCAGTACTCTGAGGTTTAGGAGGGTTTCTTTTCACTTAGTATTTTTATTTGATTTTTTAAAATATTTTATTTATTTATTTATTTATTTGAGACAGAGAGAGCAGAAGAGAGAATGAGTATGAACGCGGGGAGGAGCAGAAGGAGAGGGAGAAGCAGACTCCCTGCTGAGCAGGGAGCCAGATGCAGGGCTCTGTCCTGGGGCTCTGGGATGAGGCGAAGGCAGAGGCTTAATCAACTGAGCCACCCAGGCACCCACACTTAGTATTTTTAAACTATAACTCATATGTATTTTCTTACACTATCCTGATTTTCTATTTGGCTTTCAGGAGGAGGTTCAGAGAAGTCCAGACACGACTGTGATCTTACCAGGACCAAAAATTGAGTTCTATATGTGTAAAAATCAGTTATTTTTTGATAGAACGTGGAAAAAGAAAGCTCTTAAAATCGTCCGCAAAATCTTGCAATTGTAGAATGTGAGTTCTCTCTCTTAAAAAAAAAAAAAAAAAAAAAAAATTGACAATAGTCTTACTTAATGAGAAAGACAGCTGAGGCCCAGGGAGTGAAAACAGCTTTTTGAAGCCATTTGAGGAAATAGCAAAGCCACATGTGAAATCTAGCTTTCACGGAATCCTGGAGTGAGAAGGAACCCCATAAGTGCTACGGTCCATCTTCCTAGCCAGTACAGAAAGCACCAGGAGAGAGACGGCCAATATCCTCTTGAAAACCCCAAGACAAAGGGCACAAGCATTTGCCTTAGCATTTGCCTAACCAGTTTCCCCTTACAGTGAACACAGACGTAGATCTTTTCACTTTTTTCTGCTTTGAAAAGCTTGAGTTGAGATGGACAAGAAGAATTGCTACAGGTCTTGTGCTTTTGTTCCCCGTTTCTTCTCATTTCAGAAGCTGGCTTGCAAGTAGCTCTCGCTGGATTCGCAGTCTGCGTTAGAAATGATCTTGCCGTCCGATGGTCTAATGCAATTCATTAGTCTCCGCTTAAACCTGCCTAGCCGCTCATGCAATCACCGATTGCTCGGGAGTTCTTCCTAATGTGAGATGATGCACAGAAGAATCGAGGTGGAGGGTACAGCATCACATAAATTCAAGAGATTGTTAGAATTTCTCTTACGGAATGAAATTTCCTTCCCCATAACTTCCAAACACCGTTCTTGGTTCTGCGCTCTGAAGCTATGAAGAATGTCTCATCACTTTTGTACTTTACAGTCCTTGAAATATTGGAAGACAGCTACTGGACTCCTTCCTCATGGCCAAGGCTCCTGTTTTTTCACGATTATAAACACGCCCCACACCTGCTCCTCCTGTGGTGCGGTCTCCAGTCCTCCGAACAATTTATTCAACCTCCTCTGACCGATCTTTCGTTACAGAGCATACATACTCACACTGTGTCAATGTTTCTCTTGAAATGCCAGAAATAAACAGAGGCAGATTACACGCTCTTTGTCTGGGCATCACGCTCCCATCAGCTCAGCGTAAGATTACATTCGTCACTTTGCTATCTCTTGTTATGCCTGGTGCATTTTCTTGTTATGCCTGGTGCATTCACCACGCCGGCAACGAATAGCCCCGAATCTTTTCTCGTGAGCTTCTGTAGCCGAGCACCTACTTCTCCAGCTTGGGCAGCTGATATTTTTGGTCCTAGATGCCGAACAGCAGCTGGGTCAAGACCAATACAAGTTCCGTCAGAACTCCTGGGGTTTATTGAACCTGGGGACTTGGACCCTTTCGGGACCTCCAGGTTCTCTGACAGTCCCCTACCTTTCTTGGATTTAATTCTTCCTGAGCTGTGTTTGTTCTCTTTCTTTCAGTGTGAAGGTCGTATTTTTAGATAGAGAGGACAAAAAACAAACAAACACTAGAGACTGAGTAATCCTCTGTCTCACTTTTGGTGCTGGTTTCCTATCACCTTCTAGGGCTCCTTTGGTTCCACTGCTGATTCCTCTACCACTATCTGGAGCCCCATACCCCCTAGTGCCAGGCAGCGGGGTGTCCTGCCGTGGTTCTGTTTGCTCTGAAGACAGTGAGCGAGGGAAGCAGGGAAGGTAGGAGGGAGGAAGGGAGAATGGAAGGGAGAGAGAGAGAAGCAGAGAAAGAAAAAGATATTAGGAAGACATAAATCTGTATGACCTATATTAATCCTGTGTAAGGGACATACCTGCTGTCGGCATAGCTTGACCTACATTCTGCTTCCATTTATCATCCAGGACAATACTTTCCTGTTCCTCCAACACCCGACATTTCCTTACCTATGAAACATGGATACTTCGTGATAACCGGCATTTTCTTTGACCTTAAAAAATTCAGAATAATATAACTATTTTATTTATCTCCCCCCACCTCATTATATAGACCTTATCTTTGGGGGCTGTATGGTTAAAAAGATTTGTATGGTTGTAACGGGTCTATTTTGGGGCTGAGGGTTCAAAAGCCTCCACCCCGATATGAGTTCTCAAGTGCTGACTGGCCGGTTATACGAAGGGCCAGCACAACCCTTAGTGAGACCTTGAAAACAAACATCTCAAAACTTTTCAAGAGAAAAGGTTAAATTCATCTTTAAGTTTTTCTAACATTTCTTTTGATAATGCCTAAGTGCTTTCTGATAGCATGTGTTTTTGTGCTGATAAAGGAGAAGGGAGGTTGTGAAGTAGAGAATGAATTAGGGCTGAGAGACAGGAACAAGGATGTAACATACAAACCCCTGTTAAATTGTTCTGGGAGCTGAACCTGGATGTCCCGAAAAGGTTTCCAGTTCCAGAACTGTGATCGTGATGAATGTCACAAGGTTAGTAAACACTACCAAGAGAGATGTATTTTTAAATTTTTTATTTACTAATTATATTTATATATTCATATTTTATTTACTATTGAATGAATATAAATACAAATATTCTTATGCATATGTGAATACATCCACTTACTCACACGCCAGTCTAAGAGGTAGAACATTCCCATTACTCATGAAGCCACCTTTGTCCCTGTTACCAACCTCATCCATGCCCTAGTCTCTTAGAGACCACTGCCCTGCATCTTCTGTTTATCAGTCTCTTGCTTTTATTTTTTTATTTTGTGAAATTTCTGAACAATATATCCTTTAGTTCTGCATGTTTTTAAACTTCTTTTAATGGAGTGCCATTGTGTGTTTCTGGACCTTGCTTTTTGTTGTTCAATTTCATTTTGCTGAGATTTGTTTAGTGGCTGTCTATTGACCTAGCTGGTTTATTTTCACTGGTGTAGAGTACTCCACTCATTCAACAGTATATTCATTCTATTGCTGATAAATATCTGAACTGGTTTTAATACTTTGTCATTACAGGACTGCTAGTATGAGCATTTTTGTATTTGTCTCCTGATGGTATGAACCAGAGTTTTTCTAGGTACACAGCAAGGAAGAGAGCTGCTAAGTTAAAAGGCATGTGTCTTTTCAAGTAAACTAGGTAACGCTAAGTTTTTTCAAAGCATTAGTGCCAATTTTTACTTTTTAATGCTGTGTATAAGAGTTCTAACAGGAAAAAAAAACTTCTAATTGATCGACTTTCTTGTCAAACTTGATTTGGTTGGGCTTATAAACTTTTTGTCAATCTATTAAATGTGAAATATTTCATTATGGCTTCAATTAGTATGTTCCTACTAAAGAGGTTGATTTTTTTTAATTTGGTACTTCTGAGAAGTGATTGCCCATTTTTCTATTGGATTCTTAATCTCTGTCTTCTTATCATTTATTCATCTTCTATGGATTTTGTGTTATTCTTGAGATGTTCCTTATAGATTCTAGATACTGATCTTTGGGTAAGTGTATGTGTTACATGTATCCTCACCAAATTTGTATCTTGCCTTTTTAACTTTCTTTATGCTGCATTTTGAAAGACAGAAAGAACTTCTTAACTTTAATCTACTTTCACTGGATTGTGTGTCTATGTATAAAACATTTCCCTAGTCTGTGGCCTCGCCATTTATTTAAATAGCAATTTATTTTGATAAGTAGATATTTTAAATTTTGATAACTGATTTATCTGTTACTTTCTTTTATAATTACTATTTCAATGTCTAAGAAAAACTTTTAACCCCAGGTTGCAAAGGGATCGTTCTCTATTTTTCTAAAAGCTTTACAGTTTTAGCTTTTAATTTTACTTCTCTGAGTAAGTTGTTTTGTATGCTAAGGGTTTGAGGTTCATTTTTTTCCCATATAGATATTCAGGTTTCTTAGCACAATTGCTGAAACACATTTCTTTTCCCATTGAATTGCTTTGGTGTCTTTGTTAAAAATCAATTAACTGTGGGTATATTTTGGTTTCTGTTTTGTTTAGTTTTGTTTTGTTTCTTTTTAGAGAGAGGGAGAGAGAAAGCAGGGTGGGGAGGCAGAGGGAGAGAGAGAATCTTAAGCAGGTTCCACACCCAGCACTGACGTGGGGTTCAATCTCACAGCCTTGAGATCATGATCCGAGCTGAAATCCAGAGTCAGACACTTACCTGAGCCACCCAGGTGCCCCATATTTTTGAATTTTCTATTCTGTTTTGGTAGTTTTCACTAAATATGTTTTCAAATACTTTTTTCTGCCACATTTTCTACCTCTTCTTCTGGGTCCCCAATCACACAAATATTAGATGTCTTAATATTGCTATACACGCTGGAAAGCTTTGTTTCTTTTTGTTTAATATTTTTGTCTTCCCTTCTCAAGTTGTGCAATTTCTGTTGTTTTTGTGTTTTTTAACTGAAGCATAATTGACACACAATGTTCCATTAGTTTCAGACTTACAACATGGTGATTTGAAAAGTCTGTTATGTTCTGCTCACTGTAAAGTAGAAGTCTGATCTATCAACATACGATGCTAGTACAAAACCACTGACGACATTGTCTGCTCTACCTTTCATCTCAGTGACTTCTTCAGTCCTTAACTGGAAGCCTGTGCCTCCTGCTGCCTTCCAGGCATTTTGCCCATCCCCCACCCTCTCCCTTCTGGCAATCGCTATTGTTTTAGCTCTGTGTTAACTGACTTTTCTATTTGCTATTAAACTCATTAAACGAATTTTTCATTCCAGTTATGATATGTTTCAGCTCTAGAATTTCCATGTTATTCTTTTTTATAGGCTTTAGGTCTCTAATTGTCTTTCCCATCTGTTCCTTATGAATGAATCTTTCTCTCAATCCTTGGACGTATTCGCAGCAGCTGCTTGGAAGTCCCTATCTACTCACTGTAACATCTGCATAATCTTGGAGTTGGGATCTATTGCCTTCTTTTATTCTCGTGTATGGGCCAGACTTTTCTGTTACGTTCACGCGTCTCTTGATAATTGATTGCTTCTGGACATGATGGAAGTTGTATAGAATCTGCATTCTGTTATCGTACCCTGAAGAGTAATTTTGGTTTTTACTTTGGCTGTAGTCAAACTCCAAATTCTGTCTCTCCTGTGAAGGACAGAAATTTAAGTTTCTTCTCAGTTGTTTCAGCGTCCACGGTTTCTCTTTGTTGTTTTTTTATCACACCTTCTTCCGGAGTCTCCCCTGTGAGAGGAAAGGTTATCCAAGGATTTTGGTAGTGCTATATTTATATACACACACATACATACAGATTTGGAGTTTCACCCCTTTGAAGAGCCTTACCATCTAGGATTTCCCATCTAATGTTCCACTTGTTTATTTTTACCTTTTTTTTTTAGTTGTCTCAAATTCTGGTCTCTAATGCATTAAGCTGGTAAGGCTGTGGCTTTCTGCCCAAGGGGCTTTGCTGCATGGGGGAGCATCCCATATTAAAATATTTAACTCACAGTTTATCTTTCCAGGGTTAACTCCCTGCTAGTTTCTTCCTGGTTTTGGTCACTCTCCCATTTCTTTAAAAAGTTGGACAGTTCTAAAAATATTTTTTTTCTCTATTTCCTAATAGTTATCTGAGGAATGAATGATTAGTTCAGTTAAAATACCCTATTGTTACCCAAAGCTAGAACAAATGATTCCTTTTTTTTTTAAAGATTTTATTTATTTATTTATTTATTTATTTGACAGACAGAGATCACAAGTGGGCAGAGAGGCAGGCACAGAGAGAGAGAGAGAGAGAGAGAGGAGAAAAGAGCCTGCTGAGCAAAGAGCCCAATGTGGGGCTCAATCCCAGGACCCTGGAATCATGACCCGAGCTGAAGACAGAGGCTTTAACCCACTGAGCCACTCAGGTGCCCCCAAATGATTCCTTCTAAAATTGCATTTTCTAAATGTGTATTGCTGGGTATAGGAATGCAGTTAATCTTCGTATACTGATTCTATATCCAATATCCTTGCTTAACTCTTTATTCTAATAAATTCGATTGTTATAGGTTTTCTACATACTCAGTAATATAATTGTTAAAAAATCACACTTTTGTTTCTTATTCTCCAATTCTTCTATCTTTTATTATGTTTTCCTTCCTTTCTGCTCTGCTAAAATTTTCACTGCAATGCTAAATAAAAGTGGTGAGAACAAACACCCTTGTCTATTTTATTAAGGATGCATTCAGCATTTCACCACTAAAATAACACTGTTGCTTTAGGTTTTCTGCAGATGACATTTAACTGTTAAAGAAATTTCCTTCTTTGGCTAGTTTGCTGAGAGTATTGTTTAAAATAATAAGTATGTGCAGCATCCAAAAAACGTTTTTCTGCATCTATATGAAATATAATTTTTTCATGTTTTCCTTTAATTCGCTAATTCACTGAATTCTAGTAATTGCTAGTCTAGTGTTGAATTAAACTTAAATTGCAGAATTTAATGTCATCACACATTATCTTTTTTTCATGCAGCAGAAGTGATTTGTTAAGATTTTGTTTAGGAATTTTGCATCTATGTTCATAAGAGGTAGTGGCCTAGAATAGTAATTTCCTTTACTGTTGTTTAGTTCTCAGTATCAAATTTTGCTAACCTCACAAATGAGTTAAAGAGGGTTCCTTTTAACTATATTCTACAATAGTTCAGGTGTAAACATAGAAATAGTTCTGCTTTTAATGTTACAACTGACATTAAAAGAGAAAAAAAAACTTCTGGGTGATATATTTATGGGAAGATTTCACGATAGTTTCAATATTTTTAATTTTTATAGTGTTTAGCTTTCTCAATCTTCTTGATTCAGATTTGATAACTGGGTTGGAGTGTTTTGCCCATATCATTCATTTTCAACTTTACTGGCACTGAATTGATGGTAAGATCTTTACATTCTTCTTTGTAACTCTGTAACACGTGCAGTTTTGACTTCCTTCCCATTTCTAGTGTTACTTGTTTGGGCCTCCCCTTTTGAATTGGTTCATCTCACCATAGTTGTGTCAACTGAATTAGTTTTCCCAAGGAATAATGTTTGATATTGCTAGTCATTCTTACTCTATCTTTGTTTTTTGTTTCACTCATGTCTACTTTCTCATCATTTTCCCCTGGCTATTTATTTTGTTGCCTTTTTCCTAATTTCTTAAGTTGGATGTTAATCTTATTAACTTCTACCTTTTTTTTTTACTTTTTTCCTTCCTCACATGGGTATTTAAGGATCAAATGTTCACCTAAATACTTTTTGAAGTGAATTCTATAAATATTCTCAGACGCTGCGGTCTCCTGGTTTTCCGCTTACCTCATTGATCACTTTCGTCCTATTTCCTTTGCTGATTCCTCTTTTATCAATCCCTGAAAGCCAGACTGCCCCAATTTTCAGAACTGGGCCTTTTCTGCTCTCTGTCTTCACACACTGCCTGGGACACCTCATCCTAGGTGATGACTTTAGATACATCTCTATGCTACTACCTCCAAAATGCTTGTCTCAGGCCTACTCCCCTGCCTTAAAGTTCAAACTCATATATACATCCAAGAACTCTATGTAGATGTGTAAGAAAACATCCCCAAATTAGTGTAGCTATGATAGTTCAGATTAGTGTTACAGAAATAGTTCCTCCTGTCCTTTCTACTGTGAGAAGATAGACTTCCTCATTCCACAACTCACTGGGCTTGGTCACGTGACTTGCTTTGTCCAGTGGAAGATTAGGAAACGTGACACGAGAAAAGACTTAAGCTGTGTCTGTGCAGTGGGGTTTGTTCAATTAGGCTTTTGTGATTGTCATGAAAAGAATGTGCCTTGGGTAACCCATGGGTTCCCAAGTAAAAGGATCGCAGGGAGCAGAGGCCAAGGGCCTGCAATGTGGAGCAGAGCCTGCCAGTACACAGTGTGAAGCTGGCACCCAGATTAACCTACGGAGTTGTGAGCAAAATGACGAGAGACCATTATTATATGCCACTGAATACAGGGGTGGTTTATTACACAGCAGAAGCTGACTGATACAGATATTGGGACCTGAAATGGGCACTTATGTTAGCAAACACCTAAAATATATGGACCCGACTCAAGGAAGTTATTAAATAACACTGAAGACATGGCTGTCCTATAAGGGAATGAAACATGTGGTTAAACTGTCTCATGTGATCAACTGAAAAACCAAAAAAAAAAAAAAAAAAAAAAAGCACCAAATGAGCTGATCCAATTGAGCGATTTTGAGGCAAAATGTGGAAACATGACCGGCTTCTGCTGACCATATTTCATACAGTACCACAAGAGAGGTATGAATTCAGGTAAGAATTGTCTTCAGTATAAACAGAATAAAAAAAAGTATTCAAAGTCAACAAACAACTTGCAGGGTTGGAAAATAAAATCAAAGATTTTCTCATCATAGCAAAGATTCCAGGAAGAAATCAACAGCTCTTTCATTCCCGGCAGGTCAGTTCCCCTTGGCTGCCCTCCCCAGCTTCCGAAGATTAAGAACTGCTACCTGGCTTCTGTTGCTTTGGGGTCCCGTCCTTTCTATTACATTAAGAAACCAAATTCTGTGACAGCCTCTCCTGTTGCCAGCCCTGACCTGGGGAGGTCAGCCACCACGGAACTTGTTAGTGATGTTGCACCCTCCTCTTAAGCACAGTTTTGAGAGCCTTCACGAAGAGCGCGTCTATCCTCTTGGCCCTTCCATGGAGCATCATCTTCCACTGGGTATTCTGGTCCCTGCTAATGCCTCCATTCTCGGAACCTCCTAAATCATTCCTACACCATCTTTTACATCAGCTCAGGCATTTTTGTTCTGCTCCGCACGGGCTCTCATTTCCTTGGGGCTTCTAAGATTCACTCTGACAGTGAGTTTGTCCCAAATCCTTTCCAGGATAGGAAACTACATCCTGGGAAAGGAACCCTGAGTCAGTGAATGCTTCTTATTCAGTCTCAGGTTCCAGCCTCTGGACATCTTCCATATCTACTTTGATGGCTTCAGCCAGGAAACAGTGGCTAAGTCTTGCATCTCTTGTGGGATAGAAGTCTTTTCCCTCCTTATCAGGCTCAACACTCCCCCAGGTAGTTTAGGGTAGGATTTTGGTCTGGTACTCAATCTGGCAACCGGGAAAGGAAGTATAGCTCTTGAGGGAGGAACCCGTTGCCTTATGGCAGCAAGGTCTCTGCCGTGTCTTTCTAACCAGGAGAAATGCTATCTCTTAATAGGAGAAGTAGTTAACCTCTTCATGCTCTGAGGGTTCAGAGGAGCTTACAGAGGTACGGAGGTACAAATCCCCACAATAGTCACCCAGATGTCCCTATAACCATATGAGAGCTGAGCTTTGGCTGAGAATTCAGTATTTGAAGCTCTATAACTAGAACTATGAGAACCTACATTACCTCCTCATTTAATTATCTGCCGCAGGAGATAATGAGCTTTTTAAGCTACCAAAAAAGCTCTCTGGCCGACACGCTAATGTTTTAGCTGTTTGTTAACTACCCTCGGTTTCTCATTATCCCTCTGTAGGAGGTCACAGCAACGTAGTAATAAGCAGCCAATTCTATTGTCCTGTGTGCATTGTTACCCTATACCTTTCCAGTGCCTGAAACATCACACCAGGAAGGGCATTCCTTCTAGGCGGACAGTTTCCAAAATCACAAATAGTGAAATCCAACCAATTGGATTGCCACTTTGTTGCAAGAACTCTACGCCACTTTAGCTGCCACTCTAGTTGAGATCCTTTTGGACAGCCAGATGGTGATCAGGGATCTAGCTCCCAAACCCTAACCTACCACCTGACTTTTTCTTTTCTTCTTTTTCTTTTCTTTTTTTAACCATTTGCAGTAATAGTTATAGCTATGTCACTTTGGGTTCTCAAAGAAGCAGAAACAAAGACAGATTGAATGCAAGAGATTTACTGGGGGATAATACCTGTGAAAGATAACCGAGGAAATGAACAGAAATAAACATGGTGGTCTTCAGGCCATGATGCAGGTCTGCCAACTCTGGAAGAAGAAAAGGAAGGAAGGAGGATTGGGTAAGAAGAGCCTCAGACTCAGAGCAACCCTGAGAAAGTGTTGGCCAGCCCCATGTTGGTCAGAAATGTGAAGCTCCCATTACTCCACCCACATACATAGCCCTGTCCTCCGTCATTGGCAGGAGCTGCTAGAAGAATGTGGGTCTTCAGCTCGAACACCATGACAGAGCCTAGGACACTGTAGTTGGAGACTCTCGGCTCACTGTGCTCCTTGTGGGAGCCTCTCCCTTGCAGGGACACCTGAGCAGTACACTTCCATGGTTGCTGCAAGCCTCTAGCAGAAGAGGTCCAGAAGGCTTTCCAGTAATACCAATGGAAGAAAATGCACATCAACCTTACTACGTTTACTCCAGGTCTACTGTGTGCCAAATATTGTTAGCTCATGGTGATATAAAAAGGACTACATCACTTGCATTGTGACTCATAGTCTACAGAGGACTCAGACACAGTGTTGAGATCCATACAGTGTGAATGTGTATAAGGGTTTCTAGGAGCTCAAATAAGAGATTGATTCCTTCTGCCTTGGGCAGTGAAGGAAGGCTTCACAGAAATTGGCCACTAAAGCAAGAGGTGTTGCTTGTCTGCCATGGAATCATGGGGCCAGAGCATTTCAAGAAGAGGGAACCATGTCTTCAGAGTGCCTAATCCTCACTGGACCACGTAGGAGCCCAGGGACCATGCTGAAATAAATAGGGTGTTAAAAGTGGGAGTCTTTAGGTTGCCTGAAAGTAGCTCGAGTAAAAAGAGATTTTATCGACGCACCTGGGGCTTAGTCAGTTAAGCTTCTGAACTCCCGATTATTTCGACTTAGGTTGTAATCTCAGGGTTGTGCGATCGAGCCCCATGGCCTGGATGTTAAACCTGCTTAAGATTCTCTCTCCCTTCTCTCTTCCTCTCTTCTGCAATGGGTGTGGAACCTGCTTAAGATTCTTTCCCCCTGGGGCGCCTGGGTGGCTCAGTGGGTTAAAGCCTCTGCCTTCGGCTTGGGTCCTGATCGCACATTGAGCGCACTGCTCATCAGGGAGCTTGCTTCCCCTTCTCTCTCTCTGCCCGTCTCTCTGCCTACTTGTGATTTCTGTCTGTCAAATAAACAAATAAAATCTTAAAAAAAAAAAAAGATGAGGGAGGAGTCAAGATGGCAGAGAAGTAGCAAGTGAGACTGCTTCAGCTAGCCGGAGATCAGCTAGATAGCTTATCTAAAGATTGCAAACACCTGCAAATCCATCAGCAGATCGAAGAGAAGAAGAACAGCAATTCTGGAAACAGAAAAACAACCACTTTCTGAAAGGTAGGAGCGGCAGAGAAGTGAATCCAAAGCGACGGGAAGATAGACCCTGGGGGGAGGGGCCGGCTCCCGGCAAGCGGCGGAGCAACCGCGCACAAAATCCGGACTTTTAAAAGTCTGTTCCGCTGAGGGACATCGCTCCAGAGGCTAAACCGGGGCGAAGCCCACGCGGGGTCAGCGTGGCCTCAGGTCCCGCAGGGTCACAGAAGGATCGGGGGTGTCTGAGTGTCGCAGAGCTTGCGGGTATTGGAACGGGAAAGCCGGCTGCAGAGACAGAGCCGACAGTAAGCTCGCAGCTCGGTGTTACCTTGAACCGATCGCAGGCTCGGTGAGCTCGGAGCGCGGCCAGAGGTCAGGCAGACGGGAGTAACTGGGCGCTGTTCTCTGAGGGCGCACTGAGGAGTGGGGCCCTGGGCTCTCGGCTCCTCCGGGCCGGAGACCAGGAGGCCGCCATTTGTGTTCCCGTCCTCCGGAACTCTACGGAAAGCGCTCAGGGAACAAAAGCTCCTGAAAGCAAACCCGAGCGGATTACTCACCCCGGCCCCGGGTAAGGGAGGTGTAATTCCGCCTGGGGCAAAGACACTTGAGAATCACTACAACAGGCCCCTCCCCCAGAAGATCAACAAGAAATCCAGCCGAGACCAAGTTCACCTACCAAGGAGTGCGGTTTCAATACCAAGGAGAGCAGCAGAATTCCAGAGGAGGAGAAAGCCAACCACGGAACTCATGGCTTTTTTCCTGTGATTTTTTTTTAGTCTTGCAGTTAATTTAATTTTTTCTTTTTCATTTTTTTTTTTTTTCTTTTTTTCTTCTCGCCTTTGGGTAAATTTTTTTTTTTTTTTTAACTGTTACCTTTTTCCTTTTTAACGATTTTTTACTAGTTTATCTAATATATATATTTTTTCTTTTTTACATTTTTCTCAGGTGTTTTCTTTTTTAAAAAAATTTTTTTTCCTTTTCTTTTTTTTTCTTTTCTTTTTTCTTTTTTTTTTTTCTTTCTTTTTTTTTGAACCTCTTTTTATCCCCTTTCTCCCCACTCACGATTTTGGATCTCTTCTAATTTGGTTAAAGCATATTTTCCTGGGGTTGTTGCCACCCTTTTAGTATTTTACTTGCCCCTTCATTTACTCTTATCTGGCCAAAATGACGAGACGTAAAAATTCAACGCAAAAAAAAGAACAAGAGGCAGTACCGAAGGCTAGGGACCTAATCAATACAGACATCGGTAATATGTCAGATCTAGAGTTCAGAATGACAATTCTCAAGGTTCTAGCCGGGCTCGAAAAAGGCATGGAAGATATTAGAGAAACCCTCTCGAGAGATATAAAAGCCCTTTCTGGAGAAATAAGAGAACTAAAATCTAACCAAGTTGAAATCAAAAAAGCTATTAATGAGGTTCAATCAAAAATGGAGGCTCTAACTGCTAGGATAAATGAGGCAGAAGAAAGAATTAGTGATATAGAAGACCAAATGACAGAGAATAAAGAAGCTGAGCAAAAGAGGGACAAACAGCTACTGGACCACGAGGGGAGAATTCGAGAATTAAGTGACACCATAAGACGAAACAACATTAGAATAATTGGGATTCCAGAAGAAGAAGAAAGAGAGAGGGGAGCAGAAGGTATACTGGAGAGAATTATTGGGGAGAATTTCCCCAATATGGCAAAGGGAACGAGCATCAAAATTCAGGAGATTCAGAGAACGCCCATCAACATCAATAAGAATAGGCCCACACCCCGTCACCTAATAGTAAAATTTACAAGTCTCAGTGACAAAGAGAAAATCCTGAAAGCAGCTCGGGAAAAGAAGTCTGTAACATACAATGGTAAAAATATTAGATTGGCAGCTGACTTATCCACAGAGACCTGGCAGGCCAGAAAGAGCTGGCATGATATTTTTAGAGCACTAAACGAGAAAAACATGCAGCCCAGAATACTATATCCAGCTAGGCTATCATTGAAAATAGAAGGAGAGATTAAAAGCTTCCAGGACAAACAACAACTGAAAGAATTTGCAAATACCAAACCAGCTCTACAGGAAATATTGAAAGGGGTCCTCTAAGCAAAGAGAGAGCCTACAAGTGGTAGATCAGAAAGGAACAGAGACCATATACAATAACAGTCACCTTACAGGCAATACAATGGCACTAAATTCATATCTCTCAATAGTTACCCTGAATGTGAATGGGCTAAATGCCCCTGTCAAAAGACACAGGGTATCAGAATGGATAAAAAAACAAAACCCATCTATATGTTGCCTCCAAGAAACTCATTTTAAGCCCGAAGACACCTCCAGATTTAAAGTGAGGGGGTGGAAAAGAATTTACCACGCTAATGGACATCAGAAGAAAGCAGGAGTGGCAATCCTTATATCAGATCAATTAGATTTTAAGCCAAAGACTATAATAAGAGATGAGGAAGGACACTATATCATACTCAAAGGTTCTGTCCAACAAGAAGATTTAACAATTTTAAATATCTATGCCCCCAACGTGGGAGCAGCCAACTATATAAACCAATTAATAACAAAATCAAAGAAACACATCAACAATAATACAATAATAGTAGGGGACTTTAACACTCCCCTCACTGAAATGGACAGGTCATCCAAGCAAAAGATCAGCAAGGAAATAAAGGCCTTAAACGACACACTGGACCAGATGGACATCACAGATATATTCAGAACATTTCATCCCAAAGCAACAGAATACACATTCTTCTCTAGTGCACATGGAACATTCTCCAGAATAGATCACATCCTCGGTCCTAAATCAGGACTCAACCGGTATCAAAAGATTGGGATCATTCCCTGCATATTTTCAGACCACAATGCTCTAAAGCTAGAACTCAACCACAAAAGGAAGTTTTGAAAGAACCCAAATACATGGAGACTAAACACTATCCTTCTAAAGAATGAATGGGTCAACCGGGAAATTAAAGAAGAATTGAAAAAAATCATGGAAACAAATGATAATGAAAATACAACGGTTCAAAATCTGTGGGACACAATAAAGGCAGTCCTGAGAGGAAAATATATAGCGGTACAAGCCTTTCTCAAGAAACAAGAAAGGTCTCAGGTACACAGCCTAACCCTACACCTAAAGGAGCTGGAGAAAGAACAAGAAAGAAACCCTAAGCCCAGCAGGAGAAGAGAAATCATAAAGATCAGAGCAGAAATCAATGAAATAGAAACCAAAAAAACAATAGAACAAATCAACGAAACTAGGAGCTGGTTCTTTGAAAGAATTAATAAAATTGATAAACCCCTGGCCCAACTTATCAAAAAGAAAAGAGAAAGGACTCAAATAAATAAAATCATGAATGAAAGAGGAGAGATCACAACTAACACCAAAGAAATACAAACTATTATAAGAACATACTATGAGCAACTCTACGGCAATAAATTTGACAATCTGGAAGAAATGGATGCATTCCTAGAAACATATAAACTACCACAACTGAACCAGGAAGAAATAGAAAGCCTGAACAGACCCATAACCAGTAAGGAGATTGAAACAGTCATTAAAAATCTCCAAACAAACAAAAGCCCAGGGCCAGATGGCTTCCCGGGGGAATTCTACCAAACATTCAAAGAAGAACTAATTCCTATTCTCCTGAAACTGTTCCAAAAAATAGAAATGGAAGGAAAACTTCCAAACTCATTTTATGAGGCCAGCATCACCTTGATCCCAAAACCAGACAAGGATCCCACCAAAAAAGAGAGCTATAGACCTATATCCTTGATGAACACAGATGCGAAAATACTCAACAAAATACTAGCCAATAGGATTCAACAGTACATTAAAAAGATTATTCACCACGACCAAGTGGGATTTATTCCAGGGCTGCAAGGTTGGTTCAACATCCGCAAATCAGTCAATGTGATACAACACATCAATAAAAGAAAGAACAAGAACCATATGATACTCTCAATAGATGCTGAAAAAGCATTTGACAAAGTACAGCATCCCTTCCTGATCAAAACTCTTCAAAGTGTAGGGATAGAGGGCACATACCTCAATATCATCAAAGCCATCTATGAAAAACCCACCGCAAATATCATTCTCAATGGAGAAAAACTGAAAGCTTTTCCACTAAGGTCAGGAACACGGCAGGGATGTCCATTATCACCACTGCTATTCAACATAGTACTAGAGGTCCTAGCTTCAGCAATCAGACAACAAAAGGAAATTAAAGGCATCCAAATTGGCAAAGAAGAAGTCAAATTATCACTCTTCGCAGATGATATGATACTATATGTGGAAAACCCAAAAGACTCCACTCCAAAACTGCTAGAACTTATACAGGAATTCAGTAAAGTGTCAGGATATAAAATCAATGCACAGAAATCAGTTGCATTTCTCTACACCAACAGCAAGACAGAAGAAAGAGATATTAAGGAGTCAATCCCATTTACAATTGCATCCAAAACCATAAGATACCTAGGAATAAACCTAACCAAAGAGACACAGAATCTATACTCAGAAAACTATAAAGTACTCATGAAAGAAATTGAGGAAGACACAAAGAAATGGAAAAATGTTCCATGCTCCTGGATTGGAAGAATAAATATTGTGAAAATGTCTATGCTACCTAAAGCAATCTACACATTTAATGCAATTCCTATCAAAGTACCATCCATCTTTTTCAAAGAAATGGAACAAATAATGCTAAAATTTATATGGAACCAGAAAAGACCTCGAATAGCCAAAGGGATATTGAAAAAGAAAGCCAACGTTGGTGGCATCACAATTCCGGACTTCAAGCTCTATTACAAAGCTGTCATCATCAAGACAGCATGGTACTGGCACAAAAACAGACACATAGATCAATGGAACAGAATAGAGAGCCCAGAAATAGACCCTCAAATCTATGGTCAACTCATCTTCGACAAAGCAGGAAAGAATGTCCAATGGAAAAAAGACAGCCTCTTCAATAAATGGTGCTGGGAAAATTGGACAGCCACATGCAGAAAAATGAAATTGGACCATTTCCTTACACCACACACAAAAATAGACTCAAAATGGATGAAGGACCTCAATGTACGAAAGGAATCCATCAAAATCCTTGAGAACACAGGCAGCAACCTCTTCGACCTCTGCCGTAGCAACATCTTCCTAGGAACAACGCAAAAGGCAAGGGAAGCAAGGGAAAAAATGAACTATTGGGATTTCATCAAGATCAAAAGCTTTTGCACAGCAAAGGAAACAGTTAACAAAATCAAAAGACAACTGACAGAATGGGAGAAGATATTTGCAAACGACATATCAGATAAAGGACTAGTGTCCAGAATCTATAAAGAACTTAGCAAACTCAACACCCAAAGAACAAATAATCCAATCAAGAAATGGGCAGAGGACATGAACAGACATTTCTGCAAAGAAGACATCCAGATGGCCAACAGACACATGAAAAAGTGCTCCATATCACTCGGCATCAGGGAAATACAAATCAAAACCACAATGAGATATCACCTCACACCAGTCAGAATGGCTAAAATCAACAAGTCAGGAAATGACAGATGCTGGCGAGGATGCGGAGAAAGGGGAACCCTCCTACACTGTTGGTGGGAATGCAAGCTGGTGCAGCCACTCTGGAAAACAGCATGGAGGTTCCTCAGAATGTTGAAAATAGAACTGCCCTATGACCCAGCAATTGCACTATTGGGTATTTACCCTAAAGATACAAATGTAGTGACCCAAAGGGGCACATGCACCCGAATGTTTATAGCAGCAATGTCCACAATAGCCAAACTATGGAAAGAACCTAGATGTCCATCCACAGATGAATGGATCCAGAAGATGTGGTATATATACACAATGGAATACTATGCAGCCATCAAAAGAAATGAAATCTTGCTATTTGCGACAACATGGATGGAACTAGAGCGTATCATGCTTAGCGAAATAAGTCAAGCAGAGAAAGACAACTATCATATGATCTCCCTGATATGAGGAAGTGGTGATGCAACATGGAGGCTTAAGTGGGTAGGAGAAGAATAAATGAAACAAGATGGGATTGGGAGGAAGACAAACCATAAGTGACTCTTAATCTCACAAAACAAACTGAGGGTTGCTGGGGGGAGGGGGTTTGGGAGAAGGGGGTGGGATTATGGATATTGGGGAGGGTATGTGCTTTGGTGAGTGCTGTGAAGTGTGTAAACCTGGTGATTCACAGACCTGTACCCCTGGGGATAAAAATATATGTTTATAAAAAATAAAAAGTTAAAAAAAAAAAAAAAAAAAAAAAAACAACCAACCAACCAACCAAATAAAAATAAAAATAAAAAAAAAAAAAAAAGATTCTCTCCCCCTTCTCTCTCCATCTCTTCCTCTGCCCCTCCTCGCTCTCTCCCTCTCTAAATTAATAAATAAAATTTAAGAAGAGATATTATAAAAGACCCAGAAATCTTATTGTATCCAAAAAAAAAATTAAAAAAATAAATACAGCTAGTCCCCATAGAAATTATAACCTGGCACTGGAAAGATTTTTGAACTGAAGAGGTTTTTCTCTGCATCTCTGTGCCCCATAGTGGTTACAAGCCTCTGCTTTTCTCTACATGTCTGCTCCTTTTCCTTCTCTCTGCAAACTGGACCCACCACTTAGCAGCTATCGGTGACTCAGACCCAGTCACCTCCAGCCCCTAGTTCTATGTGACCTTCTAGCGGCTCCAACACTCTCCACCAATGCACAACAGTCTCTATGCCATGTTTCCTTGTGTAGTGATTTCCGCAAGATACTCTGACATTCCTAAAAAATATTATGTATTTATGGATCACTACAAGAATGGCTAGATGGATAGAGATGTGAGAAAACAGGTTGAAACGTTACTTACAGAATCTAGTGCTGGGTGTATAGGTAGTTAATGTATAATTCTCTCAATTTTCCTAAATGTTTGGAATTTCCTAAACTTATTTATTTTATTTTAAATTCAATTACATATAGTTAACATATAGTGTTTTATTAGTTCCAGGGGTAGAAGTCAGGGATTCATCTGTTCGAAATTTTTTATAATAAAATGATGGGGGAAAAAAATACCCAAATTCTCAAAAAGGAGAATCTGATTGGCCCAAGTCTTACATCCTCAGTCAGGTAATGAGTTAGCTGGCTACCTTCTGGTCAGGGGTTTATTCCTAGGTCAGTCAACCATGGCCATGGGGGCAAGAAGTCACCAATGACAGAAAATGCCTCCATCAAGGGGCTGTATGCAAGACGATACCATGAAACATGCCTAGAAACATGCATAGAAATAAGAGAACAGGGGTGCCTGGGTTGCTCAGTCAGTTAAGCATCCGACTCTTGATTTCAGCTCAGATCATGATCTCAGGGTTCTGGGATCAAGCCCTCATTGGGCTCCATGCTCAGCACTGAGTCTGCTTGGGAGTCTCTCTCTCCCTCTCCTTCTGCCCCTCCCCATGCGTGTTTGCTCTCTAACTAAGTAAGTAAGTAAGTAAATAAATAAATACAGTTTAAAAAAAGAAAAGAAAAAAGGGAATAATAAACATGTAGAACTAGATATTTACTCTCCTGAGGAGGGAAACATTGCATCTGTGTATGTAAAATTATGGAGGCCCAGAGGAAAAGAAGAACTATGGAGTTTGTTTAGGTGCTGCTCAGAGAAGGAAGCATGTGCCCCTCCTTTGACTTATGTCCTCTGCCCCTCGCTCCACCCCAAATCCCATCACCTAGCGGAAATGCATCCCCAGCCTCAGGAACAGGCAGATTGCTTTTATCTGCCAGGAAGTGGCGAGCCTTGATTTAAGGGATCTCTTGGGTGAGGAACGGAGGGAGATACAAGCAAGGCCAGGCTGAGGAGAGAGGGGGGCACGATGCAGGGGAAACATGTAGGATAAAACAATTTCTATCCACTGACAAAATATAGATGGTGAACTCAGAAGTTTTCTGCCATAATAAACAAGAAGAAGAAGTGTGAGAAGTGGACGTATAACTTTATGACCTGTGAAATTGAATTGCCTCTTACGGATTTTTACCTTTTGGTGGACAATGAGGAACTTTGTCATCTCAGACGAGGATGGGTCATAAAAGCCACTGCAAGGAGAGGAATCAGGTCTGTCTGATGAGAATCTGGGAGGCCTTGGCTTCCAGACCAGGCTTTATATATCTGAGCTTCACCCAGTGGGAGCCGTGAGCTCTGTGAATTACAGCGCTTCTCAGTCCCCAGAGCCCGTGTCTCACCCGTCGTAAACATTAGTGAAAGGCAAGGCTGCTCTCTTAAATCAGCAGCCTGAGAGAGAAAGCAAGCACAGACAGAACAGCTGGGCAAGGCAGAGAGTTGAGAAGCCCACCTAGCCATCAGAGATGGGCCTGGTCTCTAGCTGATTAGAATCTGGGGTCCCCTGCAGTGGAGTTTCCGTCACTCACCTCAGACCTGCCGCTGGCCTTATTTGGTAACACAGCTTAACAAATAAACATGGTTCATCTTACAAAAAAGAAACATGCCATGCCTCCTTCATCGTCTCTCTGTCGTGGCTACAAAAGGGTTGAAATAGAGCGAGGTGGGCAGGAAAGAGATGGAAACGTCTGTAGTTCTACCAGGAACTGTGACTTAGAATTCAGGCTCTGGATTCTTCAGATCTACTTACTTTACTTCCTAAGTATCGAACCCATACCTCGTAGCTCCTATGCCTCCTTTCCCTTCCCGCCAACAGTGTTCTGGTCTCTCCCTCAAACTGCAGTCATTTACCAACTGCTTTTCCTGTCTCTCGCACGGCCTGTTCCAACCCATATTCCAGGAGCCGCTAGCAGGAGATCTCTAAAAGCAAAAGCTGATGAAGCCACCACGCTGGCCAGTGGATTCCCTTTTCCTAAAGATAAAATTCAAACTGGTTGACATGGCATTCAGTCTTCTGTGAAATGGCACAGTAACCTTCCAGAATCTTTAGGATGGGTTCAGTTCCCTTCACCGGTGCTTCCAGAGCCCCTTGGGCACACTCCTGATATTGCATGATTCAACTGGAGACATTGAGCTTTTGCATTATGTAAGACTGCAGTATTTGTTAAAGGGAAAAAGATCATTTTTTTTCTCTCTCCCTCTCTCTTATGGTAGAAGAAGATGCCTAATGGAGCCAAGTCAGGGGATTGGCCTGGACTCACTATGGATGTCACTGAAGCTCTATACCTGTCTGAAAGCTCTCCCCCCACTTCTCACCACACCAACAGATCAAGCCTTTCTAGATATTACCTCCCAGGGACTGCAATTTGACTGGGATTTAGGTTCCTTGGGGCTGAGAGTACAGCGGGAGATTTCTACAGACGTCAGAAATATAGGGCAGTTTAATCCAATCTAGAAAAGGAAGAGTCGAAAGTGATCGGACCCAAAGAGAGACAGATAGGAAATCCAAGAGGAGTGGGGCCAGAAAATGAAGCCAAAGTCATGATTCAGGAGCAACTGTGACTCAGTAACCTGTGCAATTAGATCAAAATCCAATAGCGATTCTCTTGTGTGTTTTTTTTAAGATTTTATTTTTATTTATTTGACAAAGGGGGAGATCGCAGGTAGGCAGAGAGGCAGGCAGAGAGAGAAGGGAAAGCAGGCTCCCCGCTGAGCAGAGAGCCCAATGTGGGGCTCGATCCCAGGACCCTGAAGATCATGACCTGAGCCGAAGTCAGAGCCCAGGGGCCACCCAGGGGCCCCGATTCTCTTATCTTTAAATGTAAGTGGGTACATGGCAGGGAGATGACGGAGGGTATCATAAAGAACTATAGTAAAGCAAACAAGATGTTGGGAGAAATAAACTATTTTAGGGTCTTGCAATGAGGATCCTGTTTTACCAGAAATAAATTTATCATGAAGTGAGGGGAGCTTAAGCTTCCGTGCCCTTCCCTTGCAGAGATCCCTTTTAAGGTCCTGCATATAGTGTTTTTATTTGTAACTTTAAATTCATTTTCTTGTATTAGCTTTAGGCCCCACAAAATCTGGACCACTTCTATCTATCAGCATTGCCAAGTTAACTCATTTAATAAGGTTAACCAAAGTTTTCTAGCTCAAGCATAGAAGTAGTTACTCTCCGTTAAAAAAAAATCCCAAGGTAGGAGTCAATAAAGCCTGAACTGAAACTTCCAAGCACAAAAGAACTTGTACGTCTAAGCTAAGGAAAAGAAGCCAAAAGAACCTTAAGATCCAGAGACGCCCTCTCTAACCATGAACAATAATTGGCTCCCAGGGGGCAATGGTCATGAGAGAATTCAAGTGACATCGCTTCAGTTCAGTGCTATAGAACATGGCAGAAGGAATTATTTATATGCAGACCAAAGAGATCGAACCAAGAAAGTGACTGTGTGTGTATGTGTGCGAAAGAGAAAGAGGACACAGGAAGGGAGAGAAAAGTACGAGGAAAAAGGCAAGAAAGTAAAACAAGAAATAGTGAGAACACACGTAAATAAGTGCTTCTAAGGGAAGAAGACAAAGGGATAGAGGCAATTTGATTTTAAAACAAAGAACCGTTCCCGCCAAATAAATTTCTCCTGTCCTTCAATGAAGAACCACGTAGAATAAAAACCAATATCTTGAAAGTTCAAAGGAAAGAAAGAACAAAGCTTAATAATCATGTAGTAATAAAACAAGCTCTTGCCAGTCTGGGCCACTGGGGTATCAAGTAGGCTGGGGAGAGACCCCCACCTAGAGCGGGTGCAAGCGTGTGTATGTGTGTGTGTCTCTGTGCACATGCGTAAAATCAGGTTGAAATATAGAGTTCCATGGCTACCGTACACATGTGATTTGAAATTTCAGAAACACCAGGGACACACTCCAGGGCAAATACATCTTCCTCAGTCTGCCTAGTAGATGGACTGAAATTGCATCTTTAGAGAAGCATATCGGAGGTTAAGCACACTTTTCGTGCAGTCTTCATTCCAATGGCAAATGCCCTGTCTAGGGTCAACACAATCAATTAGTAGCATCTTCCCATAGATTAGGATATCTGATTACATTCTCCCAGCGAT
This sequence comes from Mustela nivalis, assembly GCF_964662115.1. Taxonomy (NCBI): domain Eukaryota; kingdom Metazoa; phylum Chordata; class Mammalia; order Carnivora; family Mustelidae; genus Mustela; species Mustela nivalis. Next base: position 34,715,702 of record NC_139035.1, read on the forward strand.
CAGAAGGTTAAATTATCCTGAAAGCACAGAGAAGCCCAGGAGGAGTTGGAAATTTACACTGGTTCTGAAGTTCTGGTCTGCCCCTGATAATGTGCACACCATGCCCACTCGTGCTATTTAGAAGAATCTGGCTCTCACGCTGCCTCATGGACCTCACTGTTGTGAAAGGTATTTAGTCAAACTAGTCCTGGGGCATTAGCAAAACTGGCACCGAGAGAACAGCCTGGCTGCCCGTCCGCCTGCTGACAGCGCTGCCACCATCACGTTCTTGCCCAGGACTTGCCGAAGCCTGTCCCCAGCACTCTTGGGTTGGCAGCCACTGGAAAATTGACAAAGGAGTGAAAATCAAAAGGCAAAGTCTCGTTTTCATTTGAGCATTAGGAGAGCAAATGAAAAAGATGAGAATCAGAAGGGTTTTTATTTGAGAGCTTGATTTTGAGGAGGAGGAAAATATGGGATATCTTAGTCCCCTTTCCAGCTCAGTGATGGTGAAAATAAAGCTCTGGGATGATCTATAATGTAAAAGTTTGGAGATGACTTTGTTTCAGAGGGAAAAACAGCTCCGGAACTTATGAATGTCAGGCAGTCTCGCAGATGGTTTGCAGGAGAGGAAGCCTTGGCAAGGCCATTGCTCAGCGCTTGACGGGATAAATGGCCCAGGAGGAGGAGAACATATACTTGTAGACCTGACAGGATCCTTCCTCAAACCCTGGACCACCATGTGGAGGAGTGAGTGACAAAGGAGGTCCCCCTTGCATTGGGTAAGGGAGAAGTCAGCATGGCAGGCCATGTGACAGCCAGCCCCATAGCTGGGGGAAACTGTGGGGTTCCCAAGAAAATGGGAGGAGGAAGTGAAGTCGATGGCACTGTGGACAAAGTAGCACTTGCCTCGTGGACTCTCAAGGGTGAAAAATATCTCCTGTCTTGGCCCAATCTCCTCATTCTACAAATAAGAAAATGAAACTGACGACAACCTTGAACAGGTAGATGATGATGGACCACCCCATATTCATAAGTGATGCCCTCTAATCCTCACCAGGCTTCTTGAAAGTAGGCACTGTCACCACAATTTTACAAAAGGCAAAACTGCAAACTGAATTTCAAGTGTCGCAGTCGTTGAGACAAGCTCATTCAGTTCATAAGAAGTAGACCCAGCTGGACTCTAGCACCTTCCTTTCTAACCTCTATGATGTGAGCTCTGTGGGGTTCCAGACTCTCGTGCCACTGGTAGTCGGGAGCTGAGCCAGGCATATCTTCAAGTCTGCCAAGCAGAACCCTTAAACACCAATGCGTTCCTGAGCCAAGAATGAGGGGCCTCACACATGTCTCCCAGATGCTTATGATACCCTGCCACCCAGCCAGAGAATGAGCATGAAATCTCCTGACTCTCTTCACGTTGCCTGGGAGCCACTCAGAAGTCTGAGAGCAATGACACTTGCTTGTATCAGTGACAGAAGATCTGAGAGAAGGTGATGGGATTCCTCTATCTTTGGAAGTTCCACACTTAACAAGAAACAGTGTTTTCAAATTCTTACTTGGCAAAGTCCAGCTTAGCTGATTTTTACTCAAGGAGCCCATTTTCTGGGTGAGTAGTTACAAAAATCCTTGGGTTAAGAAAGACCTTGAGAAGTCTCTTAGCCCATTGCCTTTCCTCCAGGCAGGATGACATTTAAACTGTCTTTGGAAAGTGGTTAGTTTTCTCTTCTTAAAAAAAAAATAAAAATATCAGCAAGCATGGCCATAAGTCCCTTGCTTTAGGAGGTCTGGCTCCTTTTCAGGGTCAAAAAGTTCTAAATATCTAACTCAAGTCTTTCTAAGGAAACACAAACATTTCCTATTCTCGATTTCCCTGAGTTCTCTCGCAGGATGAACGTTAATTATGTACATAGCACAGTCCCAAGATTGGGGATCTACCTAGCCTATGCTATCTCCTTCGGGTAATGAAGACATTCAGGCATCTCTGACTAAATGAAATATATGTAAGTGGGATAAACAGCCTAATTAGTGGGCCACAGAAGTCCAAAGTATGATATACAAAACTGAAAATCATCTTCCACTAGACGCTTCTCATTAACCCCAAACCAAAACAGGATAAATCTAGGCCTCCCACAGGAGCAAGCTGGAGGGAGAATCCCCAAAATTCTAAATATGGAATTGAGGTGGGGCTTGGCAAACACTGTTAAGAAAGAAAGAGCAGTTCATTATAGATCCTGGATATCAACCTTTTGTCTGTACTGTCATTTGCAAATATCTTCTCCCATTCAGTGGGTTACCTCTTTGTTTTTTTGACTATTTCCTTTGCTGTGCAGAAGCTTCTGATTTTGATGAAGTCCCAAAAGTTTATTTTTGCTTTAGTTTCCTTTGCCTTTGGAGAGAGACATATCTTGAAAGAAGTTGCTGTGGCGGATATCGAAGAGGTTACTGCCTATGTTCTCCTCTAGGATTCTGATGGATTCCTGCCTCACGTTGAGGTCTTTTATCCATTTTGAGTGTATCTTTGTGTATGGTGTAAGAGAATGGTCGAGTTTCATTCTTCTATTCTTCTAGCTGTCCAGTTTTCCCAGCACCATTTATTGAAGAGACTGTCTTTTTTCCACTGTATATTTTTTCCTGTTTTGTCGAAGATTAATTGACCATAGAGTTGAGGGTCCATATCTGGGCTCTCTACTCTGTTCCACTGGTCTATGTGTCTGTTTTTATGTCAGTACTATGCTGTCTTGGTAATCACAGCTTTGTAATAAAGCTTGAAATCAGGTAATGTGAAGATATGAACAGACACTTCTCCAATCAAGACATAGAAATGGCTATCAGACACATGAAAAAATGTTCATCATCACTAGCCATCAGGGAGATTCAAATTAAAACCACATTGAGATATCACCTTACACCAGTTAGAATGACCAAAATTAACAAAACAGGAAACAACATGTGTTGGAGAGGATGTGGAGAAAGGGGAACCCTCTTACACTGTTGGTGGGAATGCAAGTTGGTGCAGCCTCATTGGAGAACAGTGTGGAGATTCCTCAAGAAATTAAAAATAGAACTTCCCTATGACCCTGCCATTGCACTCCTGGGTATTTACCCCAAAGATACAGATGTCGTGAAAAGAAGGGCCATCTGTACCCCAATGTTTATAGCAGCAATGGCCACGGTCGCCAAACTATGGAAAGAACCAAGATGCCCTTCAACGGACGAATGGATAAGGAAGATGTGGTCCATATACACTATGGATGGAGTATTATGCCTCCATCAGAAAGGATGAATACCCAACTTTTGTAGCAACATGGACCAGACTGGAAGAGATTATGCTGAGTGAAATAAGTCAAGCAGAGAGAGTCAATTATCATATGGTTTCACTTATTTATGGAGCATAACAAATATCATGGAGGACAAGGGGTTTTAGAGAGGAGAAGGGAGTTGGGGTAAATTGGAAGGGGAGGTGAATCATGAGAGACTATGGATTCTGAAAAACAATCTGAGGGGTTTGAAGTGGCGGGGGGGTGGGAGGTTGGGGTACCAGGTGGTGGGTATTATAGAGGGCACGGATTGCATGGAGCACTGGGTGTGGTGAAAAAATAGTGAATACTGTTTTTCTGAAAATAAATAAATTAATTAAAAAAAAAGAATTAAAAAAAAAAAAAAAAAGAAAGAGCAAATTTTGAGGAAGTGTTCCATAAGGAAGAACAGATAAGCAAGTCTCTGACTTGATTATAAATAAACTATGATCAACAACATATACTTTTAAATGCATTCTTGTCTCTGTTTTGGAGTTTTCCGTACTTTGATTTCCCAGAGTAATGGAACCCCATGGTAAATTCCAATCTTGCCCAGGTTCAATCAAGTAGAGAAGGACAGGTGTCTTAGATCAGGAAAAGTTTTCTTGAGCAATGGAAAAGGCTGTAGGGGAGGAACAAGCATGTAATAGACCCCTAGTGGGTGAGGGAATGGGTGTGGGGTAAGTCAGACTCAAGACCTAAGCACAGCCTGGGAATATAGAAGATGGGCACCCAGCAGGGCCTTCTTCTTCCTTTGAGTGAGTAGAAGCACAGCCCTGAACTATTACAAGTCTCTCAGATCAACAGAAGGATACTAAGGGACAAAGCTGTGATTAGGTTTTTCTGTAATACCACAGACAGCTGACAAAGAAAGCAATAATACACCCATGTGGAGTCCAGAGGAGGATAGAATGTTAGAAGTAGACCATGTCTGGACTATAATTCTAGTCTTATCTTTCTCTCCCTCTCTGTTGGTGATCCCATCTACATGCATAGCTTTCAAGACCATCTGTATGTCAATGACTCCTGCATCTCTGTTTTTGATTGAGACATCTCCGTTGGACATCAGACTCATAGACCCAAATCCCTACTGCTTATCTCCACAAGGGGGTCACACTGGCAACACAACCAACTCGGGAAAGGAATATAATCTTGGCAATCTGAGAGAATCAGATTTTGAGATATGGCACCATCATTTCTTGGTCATCCGTTTCCTTAAGCAAGCCACCCAATTTCCCCAAATGTGAAAATCAGCTTTGTTTTGTTTGCTTGCTTGCTTTTAAAGATTTTATTTTTCTATTTGAGAGAGAGAGAGAGAATGAGTGAGAGAGGAAGAGCAGGGAGGGGAAGGGCAGAGGGAGAGGAAGAAGCAGACTTCCCACTGAGCAGGAAGCCCACGATGGGGCTCGATCCCAGGACTCTGGGGTCATGACCTGAGCAGAAGGTAGATGCTTAACCGACTGAGCCACCCAAGCAACCCCAAATCAGTGTTGTTTTCAGGATCCAATTAGATACTACCATAAAGTGTAATGGTGGCAGAGGTCTGCCATATGTAAGCCACATATTTACACATACTGGATGCTTATTGATCAGTGAATGAATGAATGAATGAAAATGGAAATCCAGTGAGGCATCATTTCTCTACTATGGTCACATATAATCATATCGAACAGATATTGGTAAGCAGTGAAGGAAACATGGAAAAAACACACACTTCCATTTTCTCAGTGAAAGAAGAGCTGGAATGTTGAATGGAATGACAGACCCTAGGAAGGACTGAAAAGAGTGTATCCCCTCTGCATAGCAGTTTTCCATAGCTGCTAAGGTCTGTGAAACTTCATTCAGTATATTGGTTGGGGAAAGACCAGACACTGAAAGTTGAATTCTGAACCTGACCAAGAATTGTTAAAACAGCATCTGGCAGGAGTGGAGAGGGCATGAGGCCAGTGGGTTTGTCACCCAAGACACCTGCCATCGCAAATAGAGTCCTCATCGACAGCAGATGTAGATGGCAAATGTGGCCCTTAACAGTGAGAAAAAGCTCAGAAATACAAAAGGAACTTCAGACTTGGAAGTGTTCCAAAGTCAGAACTTTGCACATGTCACCCAGGTGAAAGTTTTTAAATAAAATTTCCCCTAAGTTGTTTCCCTAGAAAGGATCTTTAAGGGTGATGTTTTCAAGGATTTTTAGCCACCTTTCAAAAGCAGCAGAAGACAGAGACGTGATAGGGTAGTGAAGCTGCCTTGTCTAGATTGTGCTGATGATTTACACAAGTGTATGTGATTACAAACACTCGCCAAACTGTGCAGTTAAATGGGTGAATTTTACTGAGTAAATATCATCTCAAAAGCAGCAGAAGGGTGGAGAAAAAAACAACAGGAAATAAACTATTGTAACCTACCAGGGCGACTGGCCGGAAAGTAATGAAAGCACACGTCTGGGGCCTGAGGTTGTGGAAGGCTGAATGTGATACGGGACGTGATAATGGCAGAAGCGGACTTTACCTGAAAATACATATATCTTTTTGAAAAGTGAAATTCCAGTATCTGTGATGAATTCTAGGAAGGTCTTAAAGAACCAACTGACTGGAGACAGGGGACAGCAGCTGACATCTCAGGGAAGCCAGGGGATTTCTTACTTCCTAGACATTGAACTAGGTCCTCTGTCAGAATCATTGGAAAGAATCATCTGGAAAGAATCACTTTCCAGAATCTGGAAAGTAAAATGGAAATCTGGGGAAATTTTGCTAACTCTAACAGACTGAGTCTGAGAGAGAGGGGGGACCTCTCAGAGGGCCAGAGGCATGAGCTGCATCCTCTTTCCAACATGAGGAAAACTACCTTAATTCCAGAAGAAATTGGCCCATGAAGACAATAGGTATGGATGCATCAGTGAAATATGTTTGTATGCTGGGGACACCTGATATCAGACCTATTTGGGCTCAGTGTGTCCCTTTGGATTGTTGATCCCCCACAGCTAAAGGAGCCATGAAGACCCCTGTATCAGTAAAGCACATGATACAAAGCAGGGCTCCAGACACCAGAGAGGTGTCTGACTGGCCACAGAATGGGGCAAGGTAAACAGTGGGAGAATCTACAGAGAGAAACCAATGTCAGGTAGATATAGATCGTCCCTGGAAAGGACAAAAATAGAGGGAATAAATGGAGACATTGCGGGAAAAAATTATGACTGCACAGGTCTCACTTGAGTTCACCTCCAGACAGAATCAAGATTGGATGGTGACCCATGTACGCTAAACTCACAAGAGACTAATGTATAAATCAAAATTGCCATTCATGCATTTAGAAGGGAAATACCCTTTGCTAAGTAACCAGAATACTGGAATCCTATATTTAGAGTTCCCTCTTCCAGACACCAGCAAACCTAGAAGCTTAATGATTTACCACATCATCGTTTTGATAAGTATATAAAGTGGGAATGGGGAACCTTGAAGGAGGAGTCATAGAAGCTAGAGAATCCTGAGAAACTGTACCTGTCCCACAAGCTTAACTCTCCAGGGACATGAATGCTCTTTTCCTTCACCAGTGTTTCAGCCATCTGGATGTGTGAGATGAATGATGAATTCCGATCCTTTGGTGTCTTCCTTTTTCAGCTTCATGCAGGATCGCTAGTTAAATGTGCTACACACAGTGCTAAACACTTTACAGATATCACCTCATTAATCAGTGCACAAGCCCAGAGACATATCAACTCTCTTCATTTAACTGATGAAGAAATGGATTCCCATAGAGGATAAGTGGTTACACAAAGTCACCCGAAGCCAGCAGGTGTTTGAATTCTGAGCTATATTCCCGAGGCCATGCTCCTAAGCACCATACGATGGTCTCTTCAGGAAGAACTAATTCATCAGGCCTTGGAAGGCCACCCAGTCAAAGCCTCCCCTCCTTTTTTATCCCTAGATCACTCAGCTGCCCATTGACAGAGTATCTTTCCAGTTTGTTCTACAAATGGACAATCATAAGCTTTGTTTTGGGTTTACTATTTTAACCCTCAAAGAAGAATCATATTTTTAAGATCTTGAAGGGAAATAATGAGGAATTAAGAAAACAAAAACAAACAAACAACAACAACAACAATAAAACCATGGCCCTGAATGACCAGCCACAATTTCATTCACTTCAAGGACACCGAAGCTGAAGGTCCGGGTGGTTTCCTACAGTCAGCGCAACCCATGGGGCAAGTCACAGGGTCAAAATTTTGAAATGTTTCCTTTTTTTTGAGGCTGGGACTGAACACGAAGCTTTTACAGGATCCAGTGAATTCCTCTTGGGCAGTTATGACAGTCTCTAACTGGGCAGAGCAGATAGATACACAAGGACAGAGCCTGCCTGTTTCTGGATCTAAGAAGCATGCTGAATTGGATAAGAGTCAACTGCAACAAGATTAACAACTACAACAGGATTACACAGTCCAGCCTTAGAGAGGCAGCAAGACACAAAGAGCGCGCAGGATCTTTCCCAGCAACACCAGCATTTGCCCTCTGCAAGCTCCGAACTCAGAGCCGCTTCCTCACCAGTGATCCAGTTATTACCCCAGCAGCTCTGCATCTTGCCAAACACTTTCCCTAATTATTTTTTTCACCTCTTCATTGATTCAAAAATCGTCTGCCTCATGTGTCCCAGATAGTAAATGAAAATGGGACTTAAAGTCTGTCCACCTGTGTCACTTTTCTCAGTCACTTTGTTCTGCGGCTCCTCGTGGTTGTTTCAGGAGGCTTAAATAAGGAGAAGAGACAAATGTGTTGGCAAGCCACCCTCTTTACCTGAAGTCCTATGATCAGCCTGGGGCTTTACTTGTAAGTCTTAGATATAGCAATATCTCTGAGAGCACTTGGAGAAACCCAATGACTCATCATGTCAGTCTAGCACCCTCAAACTAATTAACTAAAAGCAAGAATTAATGGGACTTTTAAAAGTTATTATTAATGATTTATAAAAACGTCTCAGTAAAGGGAGGATGTAAGGCTCTTACCCTTCTCTTTAGTTATAAGAAAATTCCCCAGCCTCACCCAGGATTTTCTTCTATTGACTTGATCTTTGAGGGGTTGCTGAAAAGTTCTCTCTCCTTTGTGATAGAGCATCACTGTTGCCTACAGATTAAAGGCCAAACACCCCAGCATGGTATCCTAAGCCCTCCACGAGTTGACTGCAAACAACATTTGAGCCAATCTCCCCGAAGCATCCCTCCAAACATTGACAGTCACACTTCACTGCCCCTCGCACACCAAACATTGTATCACCTTTATTCCTGCTCCTGCTGCTTCCTCAGCCTGAAAGAGACCACTCCCTCATTCTATAAACCCCCATTTAACAACTTAGTGTTGCTTCTGCTCTATAGCCTCCCTTTAGCCTTGGTCAGAATCCACTCTTCCTGTCTATAGATGACTGTAACCCATCTTCACATCTCTGTTTAGAATGCTCTCATCTTGGCCTGGCCTGTTGACCGTTAACTACTGCTTTTCATTCCATTGTTCGAAGCCCTTGAAGACAAGTAGGGATAAGATGGGCACTAAATCAATGTTTGTTTAAATCTGTTTTTAAAAGAGACAAATATTAACTGTAGTGGAAAATGAGCCAAGGATGAGCTCACATTTGGCAACTATAGGGAGTTTGTAGCAGAGAATCTCACTCTACCCAGGAAACAATGACACCAAGTTGTACAACAAAGTTTTTAGACTTTGGTAATTTGACAAATGCCCTCTTCATCCTTGTCTGCCTGGTGAGAACCCATCCATCTCCCTCTTTTCCACTGAAGCATCACCTTTTCTGGTGGCAGCCCTGGTCAGAAGCAGCTGTGCTCTTCTTACATTCCCCAAACTTTCAGAACTGAATTCCTTTTGAAAAACAATCACATGGGGGCACCTGGGTGGCTCAGTGGGTTAAAGCCGCTGCCTTCGGCTCAGGTCATGGTCTCAGGGTCCTGGGATCGAGTCCCACATCGGGCTCTCTGCTCAGCAGGGAGCCTGCTTCCTCCTCTCTCTTTCTCTCTCTCTCTCTGCCTGCCTCTCCATCTACTTGTGATCTCTCTCTGTCAAATAAATAAATAAAATCTTTAAAAAAAAACAAAACAAAAAAAACCAATCACATGGTAAAGAAACAAAGATAGTTTCTTTATCTGTTTGCCTATCCCTCCCCACACTGGGTTATGACTTTTATTTTAATTTTTTCACATAGAATCTCACAGGCACAGATTTAAACTCAGCAGAATCTTTGGTTCCTCATTGAACCTTGCCTGCTTCCTCCATTCTATCTTTTTGGTTAAGCAAAGTCCTGTGTGGCTTATTGTGGTCAATTCTGGGCATCCAAAGAAAAAAATACACATTTCCTTTCCTCAAAGAACTGAAAGCTAACATTTTCTTTATAAGCCCACCACTTAGCTTAGTGCCTGGCACATGGTAAATGTGTCTTCTGATGAATCTGTTTCCCCTGACTACTGAATGTTGGAGAGCCCCAAAATTAGCATTTGGAACACTTATTGCCTCCATCAACACATTTCTGAGATTCTCATCTAGTTCCAAAGCCTTAAGTATCATCCTAAATATATATCATCAGTCTCAATCCAGATGCCAAACTCCAGACTTACCCACCCAACTCCTTCCACGAAATCTCTACCAGAGTATCTCATGGTAGATACTCATGTTTTGGGTATGTCACATATCCAAAACAGGATTCTTTTTCTTTCTTTCTTTCTTTCTTTCTTTCTTTCTTTCTTTCTTTCTTTCTTTCTTTCTTTTTTTAAGATTTTACTTATTTATTTATTTTTAAGATTTTATTTATTTATTTAATTGTTTGTTAGAGAGCTAGAGCACAAGCAGGGGGAGCAGCAGGCAGAGGGAGAAGCAGACTCCATGCTGAGCAAAGAGCCTGATGAGGAATGCAATCCCAGGACCCTGGGATCATAACCTGAGCCAAAGCAGATGCTTAATTGATTGAGCCACTCAGGCATCCCCCAAAACAGGAATCTTGATCCAACTCCCAGTTAGCCAATCACCAAACTTGCCTCTCCCTCAGTACTCTCCTTTTCTTTACATTTACCCAGCTTCTTAAGCTAAACCCCTGGCACCCATCCTTGGCTCCTCTTTTTCTAATATCCCTACAGCTAACCCATCGGAAACAGTGTTGGTATTCCCTGATTATAAATGTATTTGTTTGTTCATTGACTGCATCTCCCCCAGGAATAAGCTCAATGAGGGTAGAAATTTTGTTCATTTTGTTTATTACAGAATCCCTGGCACTTAGCATATGACAAGTCCTCAATAAACATTTGTTAGATCAAATTTAAACAAATATGGAAGAAAGAACAAATGATGCCTGGTATCTCAAGCTTGCCCCCTAGATAAATAAGCTTAGAGAGTAGCAGTCACAATGTTTCCATTCAAAGTGAGCCACAAGATTGTTTTCTGGTAATATTTTAGAACGCAGAAATCAGACATGCAATACTTCTTTAATAATAGGAAAACAAAGAGAAAGATGTTTTTAAATTCTTCCATCTTATAAAGGCGTAAACTATGTCAGGGGTGTTTTGCTCCAAAGAATGGAAGAAGTCATGAATGGGTGAAACTTCTCTGATTGAATATTCTTGTCAAATATTGCCTTCTGCTACAAAATAAAATGCTACCCATCCCAATGAAATAGGACTCAATTTTTTTTTTTCTCCAGGAAAAGTAAGGATTGAAAAATGCAGAGATCAGAACAGGAGCCCTATCTGCACGACTGTTGTTTCTTGCAATGATAATAAATGGCAGAATATCAAAAAAGATACGCAGAGCAACTAGCAGGGATAGGTTGGGTTCTCCAGTGGGATTTGAACCAAAATTGGGTCATATGTGCTCTGCAAAGGTTAAATGTTAGCATGTTCCCAGTGGTACATGCCCAGCTGTGCCACATGGAACATCTACCACAATTCCTGGAATCTGTCCAGATTATTTCAACTCTGGATCAAGGAACGTGTTCCTGATAAATAACTTTGGTCCCAGACCATGGACCAGGATAATGTTTTCCTGACCCTACAGTGTTTGTCTGAATTTACTGTTCACCCCACCTCACCAAGGAAGAGATTGCAGCCTCTTTGTAGCACCTGTAATCTTTTGAAAGGCATAGGAGAATCATAATTGCACATATAGATAATATTGCCATTTTAAGTCTCTATATGGAATCACATCTGAGACATTTACGGTCTCCCTCAGAGTGATTCAAGAGGCAGGTTTAACAATAAATGTCAACTCCTGTTACCTAGCGTATCGTACACAGATCACATGGTGAGGAGTTGAAAGGCAACACATTTCTGGAACAAAGTGAATTCTGCACACAAAAAGAAGGCTCCAAAACCGGGGAAAAAGTCTAAGTGTTCAATGGGTTCTTTGAGCCCTGTTTTATATTTCGGGTTGTACCTTTACATACAAAATGAATAATATTATCTGAGCTCTTAGAGGCAAATGGAACTTTAACCAATTGAATTCTCATCTTCCAGAGATGTGATTCCCCGGTGCCTGTGATTATGTCTGTTAAACCAGGTCCCGGGAGGGAGACACACCAAGGGAACATTAAACATGATGAAGGAATTCTGTTAGAGAGAAAATAGGAAGGGATCCAGGGAGCCATCAGACCCAGTAGCAAGTCTAAGACTTCCAAGGAAGCCAAGAAGAAGGAAGTGTTCCATACCACCACACAGTCTCTGGAAGGTTCAGCTGAGTTATCAGGGAGTCACCAAGCCTGAATCTGGAGTCCAGTATCTCCCAGGGCTCAATGTGTTTAGCATCCCTGTCATCTTTGGTCTCTGGCTGGGAGCCACCTGTAGGAGATGTGGCTTCAGCATGAATGCAGCGGAGGAGCTCAGAGTCTAGCAGTTGGCACTCTCCGTCAAAGTACACTCCCTGGTGTTGAGGGTTTGCAAGGGACCTTCTCCTGGCTGCTGCATGAGAATTCTGATGGTGCAGGGATAGTACTGATGCAGAATAATAAAGAGAGTATTTCCCAAGTACATGACAAACGTTAATGTTCTCTTTCTGAGCAAGATATTGTAATTAGCTAGTTATGGAATGTTCCAAAGAAACTATCTCCAGCTTCTAGGTCTCAAAGGTTTGTGCTTCTTTCCAGAGGCAGCTCATCCCAGAATACCAGGTTCTGTAGGGTTAAACACCATGCAACCTTTAACTCTAAACACCATCAGGAGCCTCGGAGCTAAATCTCCAGGCACATCTCCAAATCCTCAGAGTTTCTAGATTAATCCATAAACCTTATCATTAAATAGAATGGAATGTCACCTTTTTTCTAAAGGTTGAATGAACTTGTAAGGTCCTGGCTGTTTAAATCCCCCTGCCAATGAGAGAGCATTGGGGCTCTGACACACTTCTGCTCTTGGACAGGGAGAAGTGACTGGAAGAGCAGGAAGAGGAATCCCCAAGAGTCTAGACAGGGTTCCTTCAGAGTGGGGTTCCCCAGGCAAAGGTAGATGGGAGGGAAGGAAGTGACCTCGTGCTCCACAACCCCAGCTAATTTACTCAACTTCTGGCAAGATACCAGTCTAGAGATCAGAAATCTGCACGTGCACGTAATCGTTTTATTCCAAGTAGGCATTGAAAGGAGACAGAGAGAGAGAGAAGGGGCATTTCAGTGGAGGAGAATACTCGTTCTTTTATTTCCTAGGATAAGTTCTAAGAGGAAAGGGAACTGCCAGGTTCATCCAGGAAAGACACCGGTATGCCTCTGGAAGCCAGTTGCGAGTTGCCACGCCTGACCAGCTTCAAGGCCAGGGGAAGACCTAGTGAAACTGAGAAATCAAGAAACTGAACGGAGGCCAAGTGCTAACTTCTGATTCCATTTCCTTAGACCCTTCTTCACCCACCCAGCTGGGAGGAAAAGCCAGGCGGGGAGTAAGAGCTGGAGACCAGGAGAAGACATCACAGCCTCTCGGCAACCAATCCGGGGCTGGCCTTTTCTTGCTCCACCTCCTCAGGGGTCTGAGACCCCATGTGGAGAGCCAGCCTGTCTGCTTGCAATTTCCTGGAGAGCCAGGAAGGAACCTCCAAATAGTAAACAAAACAGACTCAACCGTGTCTAAGATGACAGCAAAGGATAAAAGAAGGCAAAGTGGTCCCCGCTCAGAGGGGAAGGACGGATGGAGACGGCTAATACATCAGCTGCCGCTGCTGGTGAAAGGTTTACAAAAATCCGGTTATATTTTTTAATCATCTTGCATTTTAGACCTTTAAAGTACAAATATGGATTTCAAACATATCAAGGGAACAAATTAACTTAGAAAAATGGTAATGCTTTCCAAGGTTGCACCTGCCATGAAATTGCTCCAAGTTTGCATTTTCCCCAGGTCTCGGGTGTGTCATTAGGCCAGATTGATTGTCCTCCTCCCCTGAACAGCTCCCCCATTAGAGGGTTATTGTATGGAAATTAATGGAAGGTTGGGAACATTTTTTTGCAGCTGCAGTAGTTGGAGTCAGTTTTGATTAAGCGATAGAAAGCCGGTAGACGGGGGAGATCTCTCTGCGTTAGCTGCCTCTTTCATTATCACCGAGTCAGGCTTAGCGCCCCCCGCCGCCCCGCGTGTGGATGTTCTGTAGCCCTTTGGACAGTGCTGTATACACACGGATTCCTCTCTTTTTCAAATGTGTCCCCACTTGAGTTCCCCTTCAGTACTCCAACTGGATGTGAAACTTAAAACCAGTCTGTCCGTTGCTTCTATCCCCCACCCCTGCCGGTGACCCTCGCTCCATACCCCTACCCCATCACCCCACCACCGGATGCAGGAAGAAGCTGGGAACATTCCCTACCCTCCACTCTTCTCAGCTACTTACCTCCGAAGAGAAACCATTGAAGGGGCCTAAAGCAGCAATCAGAGCCCAGATGGCCTTGGGGGATTTCAAGGTGCAAATTAAGCATTGGACTGGCTGCTCAGAGAGCTGACAAGTGAGAGTTGACAGTTTGCCTCTCCTCCCGTTCTGTCAGGAGCTTTCAAACATCCCCGAAAAACTGGGGCTCTGGCAGATTAGGAGTTGATCTGCTTGTCGTGCAGGGTCAACGTCAGACGAAAGCAATTGAGGGCAACAAGACATGATGGAACAGAAAAGGCAAGGGCTAGGTGCAAATTGCCTGAGGAGAGGTGGGGACGGACCGAGGTGGGGCGTGGGGTGGTGTGACCTTCGGGAGGCCCTTTCTATCTAAAAATGCTAAATCTCTGTGTCTGTGCCCCACTTTCGACATTCATGCAAGTGTTCATTCATTTTCTCTTCCAGTATTTCCTGCGGATCTTTCTGCCAAGTATTGTGCTGAGTGTTGAAGCTGGGGGAAAAAAATAATGTAGATGAGGCTGGGTTACTGATGGTCTTAGAAAACGCGCCCCCCCACCACCACCCTTAAGACCCAGAACGCCACTGTGGAGAAGACAGATATGTAAATGAAAAGGCACAATATCGTTTGTCTAGTCCAGGTTAATGTTCTAGCAGAAACCCATTAAAAATGTTTTGGGAGAACAGCAGAGGACACAGTGACATCTGCCGGAATGGGGCAGAGCAGAGAGAACAGCACAGTGGGAGGAAAGAGGAGATTTTTCAAATGAGGTCGCTGAGGAACCAGGGGCTGAGAAAAGGCAGAGGAGATGGGATTCTGATTAGAGCAGCATGAAGTCGATGTTTGAAAGAGAGGCGCCTACACACAGAAAAACAGGTGGTTTCTCGGAGAACCTGCAGAGCAAGATGCCATAGGAGAGAGGCTGGACAAGAAAGTTGGAATTGGATTATCAGGAAGCTAATAGACGCGCTAAGGAGTGAGGACTGTATCAAGGACAGAAATTGAGCCTCTGGCCGTGTTTAAGCGAAGGCCTTTCATGGCTATGCTGTTTGAGAAAGTACGGACCGGGGCTGTGTGGAAGGGGCACTGCTGCGGGGGGTGACCCCAGAGCATGAGCCACGCTGGGCGAGATGGGCGCTGTGACTGACCAGACAAGAGCCGGCAAAGCCTCTAACCCAGCCAGCCAGCCAGCCGAAGGCCTCTGGTAGTGTTTCCATCTGTCAGAAAACCCATCCTAAGATCCTCTCAGAGCTCACATGCCAAGGATGTGTTAAAAAAAAAAAAGAAAGAAAGAAAGAAAAAGAAAAAAAGTTAACTTAGAAAAATTGCCATCTAGTAGTTTAATAAGTTCCCTGACATACTGAATAACATCTCCTGCCTCCAGCAAGTAAGGATGGGGTCAGCCTAAAATAGATATTTGCCAGTGGTCAAGACTGGACCGGCGGGTCCCCGGCTTGATGGATGCTTCCAGGGCAGCCTCTGAGTGGGCTGCACAGCCCACGCCATTGACCTCATGAATCTTCTCCTTAATCCTGGGAGAAAATTAGCTCCTGCCTTTGAGGAGGGCATCTGCCCTAAAGCCACAGTCCCTCTATGGAATGTGAGCAGGCCTGCTTTTTCTTCCCAGAAATCAGACAGAGAAGCAGATGATACTTGCATTCCCCAAACCTGTCCCGCCCCCACCCGCCACCCACCCACTTCACTCCTTTATCATCTTGCCCACATCTAAGGCTCCCACCTTTCACATTCCCCACACCTGGGATAAGCGTCTGTTGTGAGAGCACCAGCTGTTATCAGGAAGAAGCAATAGCCAATTGGCCATTACTATCTCAAATTCCTCCTGCTTAAATCAGTCTGGGGATTAATGCTGGACAACTCCAAAATGATATACTAAAAGCCAATTTCTCTTCCCCCCTTGGGCAGCCACCTTCCACCTGGTCCAGTAATCCTCTAAGCTCATTTGGGAATCCGGCTCATCTTGGTCCCTTTAATAGCCTTAAAGGGACAAGCTGATTCCCTGGGGTTGGTAATTTATAATCCAGATAGCACCCTGTTGGAAGAAAAGGAGGGAGGCGCCATCGAAGGCCTGCCTCCTGCTGAGAGCTTTGACTGCCGTTTCTTCCCTCTCTTTTCTTTTTTTCTGTCCATCTATCCCTCTTACAAACAGTGAATACAAAGATGGTCAAAAGACTTGTGAATGTTTAGCCCCGTTCCTAGGTTGTTATTGTAGGAAGGGGGTTGTGATTATTTTAGCTCCTAAAGTGCTTGGGGTACTTATACTGTTTTTTGTTGCTCTAAAAGTGAGCTGCTTTTGGCTGCTTCGAAAGGGAGGGGGTAATGCCAGCTCCTGATACTTCATATGCTGGAGAAGCTAGCTCCTCTATAAAAAGCTCTCTAATTGCATCAGTTTGATGAAATGCTTTATAATTGAAGACCCCATCCCCATTCCCACTTTGCATCGCTTACTTCTACAATATCCTAGTCTAGGAAAAGCATCACAGATTCAGGGTGGCCGGATTTTAGGCTTCTAAGACATCAAAAGGAGAATCTCAAGTATGTTTTCAACCCAAGATGTCATTAACATGACTCATCTTTTTTTTGTTCAGTGCCCCCTTGGAGTGTAATTCAGAAGAAAGGGACTCAGGCATGTGTTTGGGGAGCCTTCTATAGAGTCCCAAAAATAGATTATCTAAATAGCAAGCACAGACAGCCTATTTGAAAAATGCATGGTGACATTGTTAACAGGGATACAGATCAGGAAATAAGCATGACTTGGTGGACTGCCAAGTGGACAAGGGAAGGCAGCCACAAAGCAGATTCTACATCAGTGAAGCTCAGGCCAAGACAGAGCACCAGATCTGACCAGCAGGTAAGCAAAGCATTGATAGAATAATATGGAGAGCTGCCTATTCCTCCCTGGGCACCCACTTCCACATACTTCCAGACTCAGACTTTGAGAGGTGAAGGATCATGAATTCTCATCTGAGTAAGATGGCCCCCTGGAAGATTCCTAAGATCTACCTTAAAAGTAGAAAGACATAGACTTGTTTGAAAATCCTCAGGGAAGAAAAGCCATAGCTTCCCTCACATATATAGAATCTTTGCTTATAATTTTAAGAGGCTCACAGGACGTCGGAAGCTCCATGGCACACAGTGGAATGGGGAGTCCCTAGTGGGATAAGCTGCCCCGATTTCCATGGGAGAAGTGAAGCCATGTCCACATTCTCTCTGTGAAGTTATATTCAATGCCTAGGAGGTGCCTCGTCCTGTGTTAGATGATATGAGAGACTATAAAGGAGGCGGGGGAACAACTTCTCTGCCCCAATAAAGTGACAGGTGTAAGAGTGCCAAGAGGGCATCCTGGCTGACTCCAAACGCATTTCTGATGGGAGGCTGATGTTTTTCTTTCCGGTGTTCATTTTCCCAGGGTCGTTCATGTGGGAATAGGGACCTTCTCCAGAAGAACACCACCCTCAAGTCTCCATGAATTCAGAGAGAAATAGACTTTTCTGAAATTTCGGGATGGATTTGCAGAAGAGCCTGATGAAGGTCAAACCACAGGGGAGGGCTGTGGGATCCACTGCTGGAATGCAATCCCCTCTAAGGGGAGAAAAACATCTGTCTGATGTGATGAGGCGGATCTAGGGACATGGGGCGGGGCCGGGAGAAGAGCGCTCAGCCTCCTGGATGCGCAGGCATCTTCCAAGAAAAGGAAAGTTTGCGCCTAAGCATGAACAGATCTTGAAGCCTAGGGCATCCAAGCAACACTGCTGTGGGGAAACTCTGAAAGTTTGCAGGAAGTGAAAGGTGACAGCTGGGGATCTGAAACAGGAGGGACAGCCAGTGAAGAGCTCAACGGGGAGCAGCAGTGGGTAGAGCTGCGCCCGCCCAGGTGGAGGAACCGTGTGCGGCCACAGGTGGTACCGCAGTGGTGGGGGAATGGGACACATTAGCTTTGCGGGCAGCATCCCAAGGAGGATGACAAGATGGTGGCTGGAGGTGCCTTATAGCAGCAGCAGAAGCAGTGAACCCAGCTCCTGACTGGTGAAGGGAGAAGGGTAGGAACCGTACAAGGCACCAGCAATGGTAAGAAGGATCCTGCCCTGAAGCTGTGGCTGTGAGGAGAGTGAGGGCACCATTTCTCTGGCGGTACAGGCTGACGAGCCCCGCAGCTATTTACACAACAACAAGGCAACATCAGGACCGCTATTCAAAAATCTTTAACAACCCCAGTCCTGCGGCATCCACCAGTAAAAACAAACACCAGCCATAGGACTAGAGTAGGGGCAGGGAGTCTCACAGGGGGCCAGGTGTACACCCAATAGCAAGATCATAAGGAGTTTCTGGGAAGGTCCCGGACTGGGGACCGGGACGGCCAGGACAAAGGTGGGAGCAGTTTACTCAAGGATTCGGAGTCACCATTATTTACACACCACCACAGAAGTCCTTTGATATTTTAACAACCTGTATGACCATGCTGGAACATGCCAGCTGAATATCAACTCTGGACAGAGTTAACCAAGAATACAGAGCACTGTTTGACTAAATGTCACTTGAGAACCTAAAAGAACCAGACTCAGAGAAACACAGTAGAGTAGTGATTACCAGGAGCTGGGGGTGGGGGAGTTGGGGGGATGTGGGTCAAAGGGTACACAGGGGCAGGGAGAAAATGAGAAAGTCCTGGGGATCTAATGCACAGCGCTGTGATTATAACAACACTGCATTATATCCTTGAAAGCTGTTAGGAGACTCGACCTCAAATGTTTTCACCACAAAAAAGCAACAATCATTATGTGATGGGGCAGAGATGCTAGCTAACACTGTGGGAGTCATCATACGGCAATAGATACGTGTATCAAATCAACACATTGTATGCCTTACACTTATACAATGTTACTTGTCAATCATATCTCAATAAAAAAGGGCTAACAAAGGATTTTTTTTAGGGGCGTACTAGAACTCTTTTGCATCCTGTGTATGGTGATAGTTACACAAATCTATACATAGGTTAAAATTCCTGGAACTACACTCTAAAAGAAAAAAGGTGCATTTTACTGTATGACCATTGAAGAAATAAAACAAAATAACCATCCCCTCCCTGCAAAAGAAAGTCCCTTGAGAGGCCTGGGCAATGCATGTTACAGGACGTCAGCAGGAAGAGACGTCTCCATTGGCTGCAGAGGAAGACTGGATGGTGAAGAGAAACTGACACGAATCTAAAAACCAGAGAAAGGTTCGGGTCCTAACCCCACCCTTACCTAACCCTGTGATTTCAACATCCCTGTCAAATATGAGATGGTACCTAGGGAAGAAGGACCTTGGCAAAGTAGACACAGATCTGACTATAAACCATGTGAGTATCAGGCTTAAAAGTATGAGCGTTAGAGCCATGCTCTGGAGTCAGTGTCGCCCAGGGGTGTGGGATAAGAATGACAGAGAAAAGAAAGGCTTCAAATTTCTCAGCAACATATTTCCTGAGCAGGTGTTTGGCTAGAGATCTGAATGTTGTTATTGTCATATGGCCAATAAGAAAATGTCAACAGCAACATTTAATGGCTTTCTGTAGAAATAATATAAGAAATCCATGCAGAAGGAGAAATAGCTGTAGTTTGAGTCCTGTCCAAGCGACTGCCACCTGCCATTAGGCAGAAAAGGAAAATAAGGATGAGAAAACAATAAGGCATCATAGGAATACAGATTACAAATCAAAGAGATGACAATAGATAGCCTGAGAAATGAACAGAAACCAGGAGGGGGGAAAGGATGGCCATATTCCCACAAAGCTTCTGCTGCCCCAGCTCAGAAGACTGCTGGGCAGATGAACACCACTCATGTTGGTACTGGATTCAAGCAGGAAGTAGCAAAGCATACTCAGTGCCCTGGGACTTGCCTCTTCTTCTCTACGGCTAGAAGGAAGACAGGCGATGTAAATAGCACTACGTGATGGGCAATGACAAGGAAGTGACAGGTCCACCTAGCTACTGCCTGGGAAGTTTTACCTCTCAGGGTCTCCAGTGAATGGCTCCTTCAAAGGTCTCATCCTTCCTGAAGCCTGCCTCAACACTTCAATCTAGCAACATCTCCCTTCTGAGCACTTTGTCAGAAGTTCTGACATGAGCACATGTCAGAAACATTCTGACATATCTTATCTGAATACTGTCTTGTATTGTTCTTGACTTTTGTTCCTTGTGCTGGCTTAATTCCTCTACTAAACTATAAGTTCCACAATGACATTGGATGTGACTTTTTTGTTGTCCATGTTTTCATGTTTCACAACACACAACACTTTGTATTCTGCTGGGCGCATAAATAAGAAATGTGTCACGGCCAGCATGACAAATCGACCAGGAACGTGAGGGTAAGAGGATGAAGAAAAGAACTCAAGAAGCAGAGAGATGGGGGCAGGAAGAGCACTGAGGAGGATGTCCAACAATGCTAAGTTTATTCAAAGCATTAAGACTATATATATAGTGATATTACAATAGAAGAAGCAATACATCTGTGTCTAGTTAAACAACCACGAGTTCCCAATTAACTATAAGCAGACCTCGTGACGCCAAATGGCTGATGCCAGTACAATTGTTCTGTATTGATACAGCAAACCTGAAAGTAATTTATGGGCTGTACTAGGGCAGCAAGGACCAGCCATGAACTTATGATCCCAACCGAATTGTTCTCATTTGTTTAGCAAGCATGTGGGAAGTCACGTAGGGCAGCGCACAACACATAGCACAGACCCTTTCTCAGTGCTACTCAACTTTTCCCATCCTAAACCTTTGTTTAGGTTATTCAGACTTTAAAGGAGGCACAAGGCAGGGCCTGGTTTGGTCCTCGTCTCAAGCCTTATTGCGGCCTCCACAGAAATGTGTATTAAACAATTACTGAAACTCATTTAAATGAAACCATTCATTCTCCAAGCATATATTGAAGATGCACCATGATCCAGATGTTGGCTCAAAGCAGGAGAGAAAGGAGAAAATTGAACACACAGTAGTTATCAGTAAATACAGGCTCTGATTCAGAAAAGCACGGGCTGCCAAAAAGGTATATGGGACTTCCTAACCAAGATTTCTGAGAAGAGAAGGCAGCAGGCTTTCAAGTTGCCATCATGAGATGTGTTGCCCCAAGAGGTAGTGATATCAGAAACCATTACACTACAGGGAAGCACTGAGGATGTAAGTAGAATTAACTGTCCACCATACCAGCATCAAACCCATTTTGCTCTACATCTCTGGCTGCCTCCATCCTGACCAAAAGTCTCCAGAGAGGGTCAGGAAAATACTACATCTATAAAACAAGGGTAAGACTTTATGAACAAAGAAACAGTAAGAAAACTATTGGAGGAAGTGTCTAACTGGCTCCGTCAGTAAAGCGTGCAGCTCTTAATTTCAGGGTTGTGAGTTTAAACCTCACACTGTGCATGCAGCTTATGAAGGAAGGAAGGTAGGAAGGTGGGAAAGTAGAAAGGTAAGAAGGAAGGAAGAGAGGAAGGAAGAGAGGAAGGAAGAAAGGAAAGGAGAGGAGCAGAGAGGAGAGGGGAGGAAAGGAAAGGGGAGGAAACTATTGGAAATCGGAAGTTGGGACAGTCTCCAAAAAATGGAAAAGTGGGAAAAAAATGGAAAAAATAAGAGACATGGGCATTCATTCCAGGAGATCTAGCATTGAATCAGAGGAATTCCAGAAATTTAAATCTGAAAAACAGAGGAGAGAAGATTGTCAAATAAGTAACAGTCAATTTCCTGGAAATGAACAAACACATTCATTTCAAATTTTAAGTGGGAAAAGAACCCTAAGAAGTGAAAAATAAAGACCCATACCTAAACAGATATTTTTGAAATCTCAGATTATTAAGGCTAAAGAGAAAATAAAAGTCTTCCCAAAAGGATGGGGGAGCAAAATAAAATAGGAAAATGATAAAACAACAAGAATCAGAATGGCATCAAGCTTCTCATCAACAACACCGAATGCTAGAGGACAATTGAGTAATATTTTTAAAAAGATTTTATTTATTTGACAGAGAGATACAAGTAGGCAGAGAGAGAGGCAGGGAAGCAGGCTCCTTGCCTAGCAGAGAGCCCGATGTGGGGCTCGATCCCAGGACCTTGGGATCATGACCTGAGCCAAAGGCAGAGGCTTCAACTCACTGAGCCACCCAGGTGCCCCAATTGAGTAATATTTTAATTACCCATTTTATTTACTTTCACACGAAACTTATGAGACACATCTTTCCACTTCTCATCTTTCCTTCCATGCGGAAGCAATTCCATGTATAGAACACTCCTGAACCCTCCCCATCCTCCTCACAGAGAGAGAGTGACTTAATCTGATTTGTGAGTTTGGAAGAAGGAATTAGATGTGTAATCTAGCTCCTTCTTCTGTTTCCCTTTTCTGGGAAACAAGCTTCCCAAAGGAAACATAATTCTGCTCTGCCTCAACAGAGTATAAAGCACCTGGCTGTTGTCCTCATGGATAAATTGGCTTAGCAGTATGGTTCGGCTTTTGGAAGCATCTGGAAGCCTGCTTGCTTGCAGATACATTGTATTTCATCTCATGGAAAAATACCATCAACTGGAAGGCTGCCCCATTATTTTATGTACCACAAATAAGTAAAACATGAACAACTAAGCAATGCAATCCTTTCTCTTACTTGGAATTTTTAAATACTTATTGAATAAGATGGTTTAATTTAGACATATTTCAGTATTTATGACATATCACTCTTTTGTATACATAAAAAGGGAAAGAAGTTGACCACATTTTTCTAAAAAAAATTACCATTCAGAGTCAAACTTTTGGAATCACATTTTGACTCAGAGTTATCTACATCTTTAATTTACAATATTACATTTTTCTCTTTGCCCGCGAGGTAGAACATGGGACTCCTCTTGCTCTGGGATTTCTTTCCAAGCTGTAGACATCCCTTTGCAGACTTTAATACTGACATCTTTACCTTTTAGAAGGTGTCAGTGGGAGGTTTTTAGACAACAACCAGGACTTATAGTCCTTCCTTAAATGGTCTTTAATAGTTTATTGACAAAAACATCAGGAGGTTCCGTGACCTGGTATTGCTGCCCAGAATAACCCCAGTTCATGTGTGTGTAGACAGCAACAACTCTGTCCTGACCGCCACCTTGTCCTGGCCAGCAGCGACTGTAAGATGCTATTGACTGTGAAATGCCCCTTTGGTTACATGATGTTAAATGTGAACAGAAAGTACATCTTAGAACCAATAAAACAGAGTAGCAACCATTTTCTCTAGTACCAGCTTAATCACTGAAGAAAGGGACATTCAGGTTCTGATCTGCTTTATTATTTTGTCATGTACTGCAATTCCTTCACAACTTGGGTGGGAAGGAGGGCCACCATTAAGTCGGTCCCTTCAAATCCCAATAGTAAGTACTTGGATTTGTCCTCATTTTGCAAATGAAAAAATGAGGCTCATTAAAGTAAAATAACTGGCCCCGAAGATTCAGAGCTCAGGGGCAGAGTCGGACTGAATCTTGGTTGGCTCGGTGGCGGCAAGAACCACCATGCACACCGGCCTTTGTAGACTACGTGATGAAAAGATTTTTAAAAGATGGATAGGAATTGACTTGTGAGAAGGTCACACCAGAATAAAAAGGCTCAAAGATAGGAGAGAACACGGACCGTTCAGGAACCTCTCCTGGTTTCCTCAGGAGGCAAAGGGAAGGGGTGGAGGTGTGGTCTGCTACGGAAGAGCTAACATTGCCCATTCAAAGGTTGATGAGCAATTTTGTGAAATAGTTCCCCCCCCCACCCACCCACCCAGCTTCAACAGTGTTGCCCTGGGAAGCCTTTCTCACTCTTGTAGTCTAAATGGAGAGTCTCTGCTGTTTGCTCCCATGGTAACTTATACTTCTACCTTAGAACTGATCCTACTTTGCTATAACTGCTGACCCAACTTGGTCCAGCCCCAGCCGTAAATAAGTTCTGTGAGCAGAAGAGAGAGCCCGTCTAGGTCATCTCAGCATGGAACTTGCACAGAGTAGATACCCCAGAAATGTTTCACATAAGCACACAATTCAACTGGTGGTAGACCCCAGCCCTCATCCTAGTTAAGGCTATTGCAGTAGACTAACAGAGAAGTCTGGCGCTGGGTCACTTTCAGAGACATGTCAGAGCTTTGGCAGCAGAGGCTAGTGGGTATCAGACGGTGAGTCCTGCTCCATTCACTTAAACAGGCTGAAGAGAAAGTCTCCAGTTCGAATGTGTGGGCCTGAGAGCAAACCCAGTGGGGGTTTGCTATCAAGAGTCAAAATCAATACTGACAAGCCATCACAGGGCTCTATGCATAAGACCTGATCACTGAGTGATTTCACATCCCAAACCCACAAAACGTTTGTGATTTCCAGCACATTTTTGCAAACCATTTGATTTCACTTGGAACAGATTGCTATCAGGAGGAACATTTTCCAGGTGGGAAGTTCCCCTTTGTTTCACCCTTGGCAGCCCTTCATGACATTCCCTGGCACATAGTTGTATCCTTATGCTGTGAACCTTTTCCCTATAACCTCTTTCCTGGGCTAATGGAGCCCTTTTCAGCAGCAAATCATTCCTTGTGCCTGTAATACATCTCCTCTTCTCCGGATTTGCTCCATGGGTATCATTGGCTGCCTCTAGCTCCCCTCTGTCCATAACACCATAGATCATACAGGCAGAGATGGATCCCCAATGAACCAGAACAGGCTTATGGCTTCAGGAAGGCATTAAGGTATGCATATTTTATTTTAACATCCTTTGGGTATAGGGCTGCCAAAGCTTGTGTCTTCCTAAACAACCTCTCTGACTAAGTAGTCAATGCCTTCAATAATGCATTGTACAGGTTACACCTAATAAAAACCAAGGCCATTTATGGGGGCAGACAAGCCCCAAGTCTTTCCTTCCTATGACCCCCTTCTTTGAGTGATGGATGAAGTCTGTGCTTCTGTTGCAGAACACCAACTCAATTAAAATAGTTCCTAGACATAGCTGCTGGAATCACTTTTGAGTGTTCCCATCCTATAAACATATCATATTATAATATTAATGTGGAACCTGCTCACTTTATTGTCTCAGTCCCTTCACAGTTCATTGATTAACCAGATGCCAAGCATACATCCCTTTTATGATGTGTGTATGTGTGTGTGTGTGTGTGTGTGTGTGTGTGTGTGTGTTATCGTGGAGGGTGCATTATCAATCCCATCCAAAGTTCCTCGCTGAGGTTTTTCCTATCAATTGTTTCCTTATGGTTCACAGCATATGGACAGTTTATTCTCTCATCAATCCTCAATGGGCCATTCGTGTCCTTGATAATAATAACAGCATTAATGGATGTGTTCCCATTTCAGGATATACCATTATCTTGAGCTAATTTAATTAAGCTGCACTACAGCATTGTATCCTTGCTTCCTATTGTCCATCATGCTGTTCTCTCACACCCCAAACAAATGTGTTCCTAAGCCAGTGAGGCTCATTTTTCTCCTTTGAGAAGCACAGAAGGTCCTTGGGTGAGAGTTCAAGGACAGCAGGATTGGTGAATGGGATAGGGGTAACAAGGGGGCATAGGAAAAGACTATGAAAGGGAATAAAGATGGCCCTTGTCAGGAGTTCCATGGTCTAATAAAATGAGCATCAGCAGAGGTTCAAATCAGAGCTCTGACATCTACCAGCTTTCTGACCTTGGAAATTTTACTTCTTTTAGTTTGATGCCCTTATCTATAAAAGGGACACAAGAGTAGACTCTTTATATGACTCTTTAGAAGAACTAATAAAATAATGTATGTCCCCCTAACACATGGTTGGTACTTCATTAATATTAGCTCCTTCAATTTCTTCCTGTTTCTTGAGTTTCTGCAGCAGATGCTGTTAATATATATTTTGCAGGTGTGTGCTGCTCTAACAAAAGGTGTTTTTCTAAATAAAGTGTGTAAATTAGGTTGGAGAAATGAGTCATATTTTAAATGTAGTGGAGGGTATGCTGTTTAAAATTCTCCTGTGCTGCATTTTTTGGTGAAGCAAAATCACCCCCTTCCCCATAACGAGTGTACATAAAGCAATAGATTGCTATACAAGATAATTCCTCTGGCTGAGTTATGGCCCTTCTCTTCTATATGGTCATTGAAATAATAATAATGTCTCCGAATAACATTTACTGAGAGCGTACTAGATATGCTGTGCTAGTACTTTATACATATTCCACACACCTTCCATGAAATAGATACCATATTATCGCCCCTTACAGATGAGCAAATCAAGACATAGAAAGGTCAAACAACATGGTCAAGGTCACACAGTGAGTGGCAAGCCTAGATTGAATCATAGGCCATGGGGCTTTTCTGAGTCAATTCAGGGGAGGGTCTCACTCTAATGGGAACCGAGAAGGAGTGCTTGAAAAACCCACATTCACTAATCCAAGGCTTCTTAAGGACATATCTGTACTCTCAACATTTCCTTTAACACCACAGTTGCCTGGTGCCACAGATGAAACCTTCCACCTGGCTCCTCAGCCTGCCAGAGGTACAAGATGGATGGCATTCATCTTAAAACTGCAGTTGCTTGGGTTCTTCCTAAGGACCCCAAACCTTACTTTCTCCATCCCACATGGACTTCTGCTGGCTGGGACCCTGGCTGGGCATCAGACTTGGAGATCTAGAGAAGGAGAATGGGAAACACTGATGGAGTCTGGGGTAGAACTTTGAGGTTAGGGTGTAAATCATCTAATCAATTCCATCAACCGAGATCGAAGAAGGTAGGATTCTGAATACTGATAATCTACTTTCATGCCCAACCTCAGGCTAGGTATTATTAACAGGACTGAGGAAAAGAGGTGCTTGTATGCAAAATTTGAGGAGGGCCTTAATTCCAAGCTTTTGTAAGTATCAACCCTGGTTTTCATATTCCCATTTCACTTAATTGTCATGAAAACTTCAGTAGGGCAGTGTTAATAGCTCAAACATACTTGCATTCCATATGGAAAGAGAGGTAAGAACTCAACTCCAAAGCCAATCTATCTTATCAAGCTTATTCTTAGAAATCTATCCTTTTAGGTACACCCCTATATTACTCAAAATTTGACCCCCCCCAAAAAAGTAAATGATTCTTAGCTTTAGAAAAGATTAAGTCATTTATGCCAGGATCCATCCAAACAGAAAAGTATCTCTACTGTACCTGTCACTCAGAGTGACTCATTGTAACTCTCCACTTCACTGGACATGGTCCTCATTTTCAAAGAAAAGAACACAATAAGAACAGGCAAGAGTGTAACAGGCCCAATGAGTTGCAAAGATTTACCAGGTGGCACAGCATTATAAATGCTTGGAGAACCCAACTTAGTGTTAAGCATCCCTATCTTCCAGAGAGATTAGAGAGTTCAGTCCTCAATTGACTTTTAACTTCCTGGTCTACAAGGAAATTTAGTCACCCAAGTAAACAAATAAATGACATATGGAAAATCTGGGACTCCTAGGGGATGAGAGTGTCACAAAACCATTCTTCTAATTTGGATCCCAGAAGGAAGACCTCCTCTCAGCCTGATAGCCTTACATCCCCCATCTGTATATGTTTGTCCTCCTGGGGAAAAACTGGGAGCAAAGGTAGGATTCGAACCCATAGTTGGAAAAGCATAACTTAAGCTGAAGTTATTCTCCAATCCTTAAAAAATCCTTCCCATCACTCTACCCTCCTACTTTTGATGATCCCTTTAAAAAAAAAAAAAAAATTTGTTCAGTTCCTTAACCCCCCCCCCCACAAAATGGGTATATTTTATTTTATCCAAATGGTTTTGAACAAGAGGGAGTTACCCATACATTCCTGAAGGTCCCAGTGATTGGGATTGCTCCTCCTATGCTCCTGGCACCTCTTTTACTCTCTGAAGAAGCTCACCCCCTGTCAGCTATAGTCACGTGTCATTTTCAGGGTGACACGCTATGTGTTTTAGACAGCACTGGCAATTCTCATGAGGATTGTTCTCCTTGTCACTCACAACTGCCTGGTGAGTGCTTCTCCCCAGGACTGCAAAAGCTCACCATGCTGAACATCCTGAGTTGGCCGGGGTCGAAAGCCTAGCTCTACAGACAGCTTAAAACTCACGTTACATGGTCCTCAGAAGGTAGGACAAGAGCTCAGAAGGCATAACTGAAAAAAAGAAAAGGAAGTGTTTCTCCTGAGGCAGGATGGAGAGAAGCACATGAAGGACAAGGGGGACGTGAACTAGAAGGAAGCTGAGGGAACACCTGGTCTGTGGAGGCCGCTGCTCTGGGAGCACTATCATAGTGCATTTTCCTCAGACCGTCTTTGAATGGAAACAAGGGTCCAGCTGGCCCAGTTCTCATGGTCAGACGCTGTCCTCAGAAGTGGGCAGTTATCTGAGCCAGCCTGGGAAGATGCTGGCAAAGTGACAGTCACTACTATCTCCTGCTTAATAACCTGTGTATTTTCATGACAAACCTAGTCCCAAAAAGCCATCAAGAAAGGAGGCCATTCCCAGGTGTAGACACATTCCTTGGCCAGGTTTCCTGACATAAAATATGTTGGAAGACATAGCAGGTCTTTGGCTCCAAGAAATCAGGTCTTAGAAGGTCTACCAGTAGATTATTAATCCCCCTGGGTCCTTTTCAGGCTCTGGAGACAAGAGACGTTCAGGGTTAAAATATAGGCACCTTTTGGCTGCCTAGAACCCAAAATGCTTATTGTGAATAGTGCTAATCCAGGACCAGGAATGTTGGGATAGCTCAGTCTACCTGCCCCATCCATGAGGCAAGTCTCAGTACCCTCTAGATGAGAAGAATGGGGAACACAATATTACTCATCCTTTTTCTGCCTCTTTGAAATATGCCTGGCATTGCCTTATTTGGGAATGAGTGAAATAGCTGCCAAGGGAGCCTGCATTCAGCCTTAGGTATTCATCTGGGAGAACAGGAGGCAGCCACCTGTATCCCTGGCCTCTTGGCACCAACAGAACTAAATACCTTGGCTCTTGCTTAAAGTAGTTAGCCAAGACGGCAACTCAGTTTGGACCTGGCTGTTAGTACTTGCAACATGATTTCTTGAATAATATTTATCCACTGGCCTCACATATTGTAACTAAAGATAAAAGATAAAAAAGAACTTCATATTACTGGGCAGGCCTACTTCTCATATGACCCAGCCTGACAGAGGAAGAGACATTTACTGAACAATTACTATTCGCTAATTCTGGATTAGGAACTATATATCAGCCAGGGTCCCTAGTTTTGAAGATCTTGCAGTTTAACTGGGAAACAAGACATGTGATGGACATAATTAATGTTCACAATACAAGCAAGAATTTTACATGCTAAGTTGTGAGGCAAAGACTGGATGCTTTAGAAATATTGAATGAGAAAGGCAGCAAGAACTAGAAAAGTCTAAGAAAATGTATTAGTTTGTTAGGGCTCTTCTAACAAAGTACAAGAAATTGGGTGGCTTAAACAACAGAAATGTTTTGTCTCGGGGTGCCTGGGCAGCTCGGTTGGTTAAGCATCTGCCTTTGACTCAGGTCATGATCCCAGGGTCCTGGAATCAAGCCCCGCATTGGGTGCTCTGCTCAGCAGTGAGTCTGTTTCTTCCTCTCCCACTTCCCCTCTGCCTGCTTTTGCACTCTCTCTCTCTTTCTCAAATAAATAAAATCTTAAAAAAAAAAAAAAAGGAAAGAAAACAAATGTATTATATTGTCTCACAGTTCTGGAGACCAGAAGTCCCAGATCCAGGTATGGGCGGAGTTGGCTCCTTCTGAGGGCCATAAGGAGAATCTGTTCCATCTCCCATGGCTTCTGGTGTTATGCTGCAGTGTTTGACATTCCCTAGCTCCAAGAAGCATTGCCCTGATCCTGCTTCCACATTAACATAGCATTCTCCTTGTGTGCATGTCTGCCTTTCAATCTCCTCGTTTCATGAGAACACCAGTCTTACTGGATAAGGGTCTGTTTTAACTATCTCCTCTCAATTGAGTCATCTGCAAAGATCCATTTCCAAATAAGATCACATTCACAGGTATAAGGGGTTAGGACTTGAACATCTTCTGGAGGGACACAACTTAACACATAACAAGAAGATGTACAGTGGATATGAAACTTGAGATGGAAGACAGAAAGGATCTGAATGGGTTGAGATCAGGAGAAAACCTGTTGCATTCTAGAAAGGAAATGGCATTTTTTAAAAGGACCTAAAGGGGGCGCCTGAGTGGTTCAGTCGGTTAAGTGTGTGTCTGGCTCAGGTCAGGATCCTGGAGTCCAGGGATGGAGCTTCTCCCCCAACCAAGTCATCCGGCTCCCTGCTCAGTGAGGAGCCTACTTCTCTCTGCCCCTTACTTCAGCCCCTCCCCCTGCTCATTCTCTATCTTTCTCTCTCTCAAATAAATAAATAATCTTTTAAAAAAAATTAAAAAGACCTGAAGTTTAGAGCAAACAAAAGCATGTATGTGGGACAACAAGGAGTCCAGCCCATTAAAAAGGACATCCTGGAAAACCAAGTTGAATAGGAAGTGTGGCTCTATGATGAAGGGTCTTGGCTGACAGGTAGAGGTTTTTCAGTTGACATAATATGATAAAGGGACCAAAGGATAGACCCAGTGAAAGCAGTGTCCTAGGAAGCTCAAGAGGTAGAAGAAGTGGAGAAAAGAGACGGAGGAAGTGAGAACAGTTGAAGAAGCTCTTGGGGTGGTCAGGGTGCAAGTGATGAGGACCCCTCAGGACGGCAAAGCTGGGAATGAGTACTTCTTGCCCTAAATCCCTCTCAGTGGATACTTAGCATTATCTCTGTGCATGTGAATTCTCTGTAAAGCTCCCTGCAGGACCCTATGTGGAGGTCATGAAGCATTGGTTGTCCTAGTCATGACCTCAGCAGCACTATCCCCATCCCCATCACCTTCACCGTCATGGTCACGGTGGTCCCCATCCTCATCTGCTCATCCACCTTGACCCTGGACACTGAACCTGCAGAGTCAACCAGCCTGCCCAGGGACTTGGGATGAAACCATTTGTTCACCCAAATCCACACCTTGCCGCATTTTGTAGCCAGTGTAGCCACTGAGGGTCATGGAACCCAGCCGCTGTGGCTGCCACCATGACCTAGACCTGACACCAAGACACCGCTGAGAAGGGCACAGCAGTTCCTGCCTCCGGTATTGAATTCTGACCAATAGGAGGCAGACAAGTCCCCTCCACACCTCCCCCGAGACACAGTTAATCCGGAAGGCCTTTCAGAAAGCCTAGCAAAGACCATCAGCAGTGCTTGTTACAAAGCTGTAGCTGGTTCTGCAAGGCTTCCTGGTGCCTGCCCTTCCTCCTTTTACTGCTTCCATTTTCTTTTATCCTCATGTCGTTTCCACTGCAATGCACTCCCTAATAAAGAACTATTAAGTTCCTCAGTCGTCCCTAATGTCTAGGGAACCCAAGCTAAGACAAACAATAAAAATTACATACATTGTTAATCACCAAACCATGTTCTGGTCTGTTTTAGGTGCTGGAGAGGAACTGGTGTTCCATGAAACAAATATAGTCTTGGCTTCATGTTTATGGAATCTCACCTTCTAAGAATATAATTAAAATTGAGTTAAGTGCTTGGGAGGAGGAGAACACAGCTCTCCAGATTGCATAACAAAGGAGCCTAAAGCAGACAAGGTCGGGGAAGGCGTTCTGAGGAGGGGATGCTGGCCCTGGGAGCCCTGGGAGCCCTGGGAGCCCTGGGAGCCCTGGGAGCCCTGGGAGCCCTGGGAGCCCTGGGAGCCCTGGTGAGTCAGTTCAGCAGGTGCAGTTGCACAGGGAGGAAAGGCCAGCAGGGGGAGGAAAGGGAGCGTGTGCGAGCCACGTGTTTGCACAGACCCTCAGGCTGAGCTCACGGTGGGTATCACCCAGAAAGATGCTGAAAAAAACTGAATGCCCAGGCCCTGCCCTAGTCTTACTAAATCGGAGTCTCGAGTAGCGCCCGGGAAGGTTAAGTCTGCTGTCTGATTCTTGACCAGGTTGGGAAACCACTGAATTCGACGCATAGGCCCTGCCCTGAATAAATGACAAAGAACAAAAAAAGGAAAGTTCGGTTCTCAGTGTTGGCTTTTCCCTTCATCAGAGGCAACTACCTTTCTTCAGTTTACCCTCTATATTCCCTTTGTTTCCAGAAGGCATGCCCATCCGGTATATGCATGTGCACACATACACAAACACACACACAAACGCCTAGTGCCCCGTCCCTGGCTCACTCGCAGCTGTGCCCTAAGCCAAGGGCCTTCCTCCATCTCTCTCCCCAGCCACCCTGACCAGCCCACTCTATAACCTTCAAGACCCTGACATCTGCCAACGAATGAAGTTTTCAGTATTTATGTGCTGGTTAACACCCTTCTAGCTCATCGTGATAACAACCCCCAGGAAAGGTAATGACCCCATCTAGTACCATGGCTCCAAAAGCCATTTGCAATGTCATATCTCATTTAGTATTTCCAGCAAATCTTGTGCCATATTACTCACCAGAAAGAGAGGACCCATCACCGTTGACCCAAGTTAGGCGGCAAACTTGCCACCCTATCACCCTGGAATACATTTCTATTTTACAAAGGGAAATCCAACCTCCTTCTTAAAGCAAGGGAGTGTTTAATACCGGGTTTGTCTTAAGGAAAGCCTTAATGGAATGGGCATGGGAATATGTGGGTAATATGGCAGGAGAAAAGTCTTAACACCCTATGCCTGGGAGGCACTACAGTATAGCAGTGAAGGGCAGCACGTCAGCGCTTTTGAGTGAAATGGCTTGAATACAAGGCCCAGTGCTATAAGGTATTTACTATGTGGACTGAGCTCCATTACCCCATCTCTCTATTCCAGCTGCCTCACTCAGAAGCTGACCTCTGAGTCACACCTCAGAAGGTGGGCACAAGGCTTGAATGAGACAATACATGGAAAGCACCGATCAAAGTGCCTGCTACATGGTAAGCCCACCTGGGAGTGCTGCCCTCCCGTTAGGGAGACAGGCCTTAGAGAAAGAAAATGAAAGTGAGTGTGTTTGTGTGTTGGTGGGGTTGGGGGGCTGGTGGGTGGTAAGAGGGGAGAGGCATGGAGGCAAAGCAGAGAAGGGCCCAGAGCCCTTGGCTTGCCCGTGTGGGCCTCTTCTGATTCTCCCGGCCCAGCCAGGCCATTTTCCAGCCCCGCCAGAAGGAGTGGAAATTGAACTGTGATCTGGAGAGCTATCCGTTCTGACCATTAGTCAAACACCGGGAGCCAGTTAGACCTAATTGTCTTTGAAACATCCCAAGACCAAACACTTTTTTGGAGGTCAGGCTGTGCGGCTGAAAGGGAGGTAGAAATACCAGGGATGAAAATAAAGGGCACAATAGGTTCATATAGTTGGTCTGAAAATTAGCTTTAAGGGTCTCCTTACGTTGGTTTCTTAATGATGTGAAACGTAGTAATGGCTTTGGCCATAATAAAGATAAATTACTTTTTTTTTCCCCGAAAAATAATGAAACTTTGGTAAACATCTCAGGTTTATCACTTAATTTATCCCCAGCTCATGGGGAGAGAGAGAGGGACCTCCCCTCAACCCAGCCCCCATTTTTAATATTCCAAGCTATTAGATTTCAATAACCCACTCTCCGGCAACGTGTGTCTCATTTCCCTGGACAGACCAAATAGGCAATAACAGCCTCTCGGTTAGAACACTAATGTTGTAATTTAGAACTTCTGTCAAGATGAAAGATCTTTGCTGGGATCCTCAGAGGGCCCATAGCAACACTTCAACCCGGGCCCGGATAATGAAGTTTTCATTATTAAATAAAGATATTTTAGGAATGTCATAAACCATAAATCCACTCTCTTCTATTGCCCTGCCACCTTATTGTGTTTATTTCTAGCAAAAACCCATCCTCTGTCTCCTACCCCGAACTCCTCCAAGCTTGGCATTCCTTGCTTTTCAACCCCCTGATCCCACGGTGATGCACGGAGGTTGCTATGGCGACAGGAAAGCAGCTTCTCCCACTTTAGACCCCGGGGTTATGAAAGCTGAAGGTGTGTAGGGAAGAGTGTGTAGGAACAGTGTCTCTGTTCTCTCCCTTTAGCTGTTTCTTCTGCTGCAACTGGTCCCACCAGCTGGCTGAAAGACGGACACCCAACAGCTTTAGCTCACTTCAAGGAAATGCTAACGTGCGCAGGCAGGTCTGGCTGTTCTTAAAAATTAAGGGCAATCCACTTCTAATGTGAATTTCGTGCTGGCTGGGAGAATTAGACTCTGAGTCCCAGGGAAATGATTGTTCTGTTTGTCCATTCACCAAATGTTGGGGTCCATTTCCTCAAACCCCACCTGCCTTAAGCTGGCTCTGATAGCAACCTCAAGAAGATGGCCTTCCTGGAAGGGCTCGTTGTAACCTCGGGAACATGCCCCATTTCTGATGTCTTCACAGAGGGAGAAAAGGGTCCTCTTCCCCGAGGCCATGTGACACAAGAATGCTCCGAGGTCAAAGGGAGCTCAGACACGTCTCAACAGACTCTACAAATAAAGAGAATAGGGACATCCAAAATTGGGAACTCATTTAGCTCCCCCTATCCCGCTGTGGGACCAACCCTGGCAAGCCAGCAGTCTTACAAATTTAGAGACAACTTTCGAGTTTATTGCAGTGAAGAGAAGGAATATTCATTTGCATATAACCAAATGTCTCTTTGCTGTGAGTTAGGCCCATATTCAAAGGAGATAAAGACCCATTTGTAATAATATACATGATGTTCTTAAGGGATGGGTTTGTGCTTATATTTTTATGTACACCCACCATCCAAACAGAAACAAAAAGAACTATTGGATTAATCAAATAATTATTTGTAGATAAATATAATGGCTCCTAGCCATCTCTTCATGTAGTGTCTTATAACATAGTGCAATTTGAGGTTGAACAGACTTAGTTCTGAGATATATCAAAAACAAACAAGGAAAAGGAAATCACCTTTTTATCTTCACTGCTCAGTGGGCTTCAGGAACAGTTGGTCTCAGCAAAAAACACACTTTTCTGAAAGCATCTGAGAATCCAAAATACAATGCAAATACACATTTATATATATATATACATATATATATAAAATATTAGTAAATATGTTTAAAATATATATATATAAATGTCCACATCAGTTTAGGATATTTATTAGGAGAGAGGGCACAACAAACCATAGAACCCTATCAGCTCTTGAATTAATTGAAAATAAATTTCCCCTCCCAGCACTAAACAAATGAGGAGCTTTTTGTATGATAACACTCACACCCTCCTGTAATAGGTTGCTAAGATTCTACTAATTAAAAAAATCTCATTTGAAGATAGTTAATGGTTTCTGCATTTCTACAAAGCACTAGTCAGACTACATTTCCCTGAACTTCAGGGTCTGTACTGATTACTACTCAATTAGTTTTGATTCAATTCACTGAAGAAAAATGTCCATTTCATTAGCGTGGAGAAATAACCATCGGACACAAAATATATTTCCCAGCATTGCCATGGCAACTGGGATGACACAGCTGAGCTCAGAATGTTAATGCTTTTCCTGGGACTCTGTTTTTAACAGAGCATGGCCATTAAGCCGTGCTGGGTGGGGGAGCCTGATGCCACATGGCTGCTGGGATTGGCAGGCAGAAGAATCCAGGGGACCCCCATGAAGGCTCCCTTCCTGCCATTCACCTTTGCTGCCACTCCCTGGAGGCCTGGGCATACCAGCAGCCCCACTGGCTGCTGCTTTGCAGGTCCTGAGATCCCTGCTCTATGTGACATGCGAAAGTCCAGCTGGAAAGTGGAAACTGCAGTCCATCAACCAGAGGTGGTTTTCTCTGTGTCACATGTTTTGTAGATATGTGTGACCGTGAGGTGATGGTCTGACTTTTGAGCTCTTCATTAATACATTCCAGCCAGCCTGGTTTGGCCCACAGGGGCAGAGTGAGGTGAGGAGCTGGGAAGTTTACCCCGCAATTCAGTACATATGGCAGGCAACTTGAAGAACTCTGCCCCCTTGAGGGCTGGATCTTTTGCACACCCGCCGGGCGTATGTAAGCAAAGGATGAAAAACTAGATTCTAGATTACTGCGTTAAAACAAATGGATCTGCTTTTTGGGGAGGGGGGCAAAAGCACCAATACCAGTCTTCGCGAATGATAGATGTGGTCGTTATTTAAGGGTTAATTAGGCAACTAACCAAATTAGACCATAACAAAAATTCCATTTGGGAGACTAAATATTCCAGGTTAAATGGATAATTACCCATATTGTCCCTTAAGCTATGTCTGCATAATCGTGGACTATCAACTAACAATTAATTGCTGTGTACTACGTTCACGGCTCCAAGCCTTAGGATACAATGATTAAAGATGAGAATCCATACCCTCAAAGATCAGGTTAGTTGGAAGACAGAACATCAACTACAGAAAATGACTATTTCCTGAGTACTACGTGCCTGGTAGTGCACAAAGAGCTTTATAGGCACGATTTTATTTACCCCTCATACTGGCACTATGAGGAAGATACTAGCCCCAATTTTATAGTCAAGAGCACTAAGGCTCAAAAAGTGACCTGACTACTCTATTACTAGTTTAATTACAGCACGCAATTAGCAGAACCGGATTCAAACACAAGTCGGTCCATGTTAGAACCGCCATGCACACTGCCTTTCATGTAGATATGAATAGCCAAATGGTGAATGTTCAGTGCCCAGTGAATGTTACAGCCCTAAGAACCTGATCTGTAAGGAAAGCAGCAAAGTCCTACTGCATTTAATTAATTTAACTTCCCTTTTAAAATTTAGCTTCAAAGGAATGAGCAAAACCAGAGCATCCCGTCTTCTCCATTAACCAGATGTTCTACACATCCCCCTCCCCCTCCCTCTGCAGACCACAGGGAACCGCAGAACCACTCATGTGAGAGCTGCCAGAAGGCAAGGACCAGGCACTCATTCTATCACAAGAGCAAGCTCACAGTCAATTATCTCATTGTCAGAGTCTCCGCGCCCCTGCCCCACTCCACCCCCTTGGGATCCTGTGCATCTGAGCTTCTTTATTTTGAATCATCATCATGTCACCATCAAAAATATTTATTAAGCTTCTGCATACATATTGTTCTGGTCACCCCCATTTATTTTTACTTTCATGGCATATGTGTAATTTCCACTCTATCTTTTTGAAGTTGCTTGACATGATTTTATATCATCTTCATACATCATCAGGTATAGCATTCAAGACACCCAGAACTCAGAATGGGTCCCCAGCCTTCGTCATTGCTGTAGCAATGATGCTGGGTTTTGGTGCAGGAAATCTTGGATCAGGGACCTACAGAATGGCTGCCTCTTCCAAATACAATCCAAAGCAACGTGAATTGACATATGTAGTAGCTTATAATCTAGAAGCATATCACAGATAAAACAAGTGATGGGTCCACATACCACTCTACAGATTGGCATTGTTGCTGGAGTAGCTTTGGTCAAAATGTGTCCTAAGAAAACCTAGTCCCTTGGGGTGTTAAAGTATGTTAATAGAAAAAAAGGCGAGGCAAGGTTCTGTGGTCAATTATGTTTAGGAGACAGTGCATTAAGCAAAGTTAATCATTAGGTTTCTTCACTACAAGGATTCTAAGCTGTTAATATGCTAATCCCCTACAGAAGTCTCCAAGAGAGGAGAATGGAGAAAGCATTACCCACAGAACCATTTTTATCCTGGAGCATTGAGGGACTCCTGTTTTGCAAGCTCTGGAAAAAACAGAGTAGGGGTCAATCTAGGAGACTAATCTGTGTGCCTACCTGAGGAAGTCCAGAAAATGGCATAGTCCACAGGGACTTCTTGCATTAAGGTTCCTAAGCTCCATTGGAGAAATGTTAGGGATCCTGGGATTGATATTTGAGCCCAGGAAACAGGAAATTAAGAGTACCAAGAAAGCCATAGTGAAAAATATCTGGTCTCAGATTCTAGAAGGTATGGACCAAAAGATCTACAACTGCTCAGCCTGAGGGGAGAAAGAGCTGAAGTAGTCAGACTTATTTTAGGGCAATGATTTTTAATTTCTAGAGAAAGCCTATGTACAGAATTAGATACTTTGAAATACAAACAACAGAAAATCCTACTTGAGCAGTCTTAAACAATGCACACATCAACCATCTCCCCTAATAAGACCTGGGCTCCAATCTTTAGATTCTCTGTGATTCTTTTAGCTCACATCACACCCACTGTTTCTTGGATTCCATATTGCCTCTGTCCTGATTTTTCTCTCAATTTGTTGGACTAAATAACTTCGGTAGGGTTCATAAGAGGTAGATTTTCTAAGTTCTTGAATGTCTAGATAGACTCTTGTTTTACCCTCACAAGTGACTGAGAGTTGGCTAGATTAAAACCTAGGTTGAAAAACGTTCTTCCTCAAAACATTGAAGTCATTGCTCTGTTGTTTGTTGGCATACAGTGATGCTGTTGACAAACCTAACAGCAGTCTGATTCTTTTCCCTTGTGCATCATCTGCTGTTTCCTGCTTTGACATTTAAGGTCTTCCTTTTAGCTTTAACCTTCTGAAATTTTGCATGTAGGTATCTTAAAGTTGGACTTAGCCAAACCTCTTGATCTCTTTCAGTCTGAAAACTCTGGCTTTAGCTCTGTGAACTTTTTTTGTAGTTTATCTTTGATCATTTTCATTCTCTCCTTACAGTTTTCTATATTATCTTTTCCTGAAACTCTTTTAGGTGTTTAGACCTTTAGGTGTTTAGACCTTTTGGATGAATTCCTCATGTCTCCTATACCTTCTAAAGTTTTCTTTTTCTCTCCCTAATTGTTCTAGATTCTAGGAGATTTCTTCAGTTTACCATTCCACCCTCCTATTGATTTTTTTTTTAATTAAATCTTGTCTGTTGTATTAGTTGGGATATTACCTGCTGCTGTAATAAATAAACCCACAAATTTGAATGGCTTCCCATAATTTACTTCATGCCCATGAAGCTCTTTAAACACAGGTGCCCCCTGTGTTGGGTAGCTCCTCCCCATATGAAGATTCAAGAATCCCAAATCCTTCCATACTCCAGGCTCTTCCACCATCCAATCTCCTGATTACAGAAGAAAGGGGGAAAGGAAGCAAAATTGATTCTTAACAGCTTTGACGTGCAATTGTCACACAGCATTTCTGCTCACATTCCCTTCGTGAAAACAGTCACTTGGTCTCACCTAGATGCAGTCTAGGGGTTACGGGGGGTGGCACCATAAAATACAATTCCTGATTCAACAACTGCTTCCCTCAATAACTATATATTTTGTGTGAGGAACACAAATTTTATGTTTAGTTGATGACCACTACTGGTCTTGGTTGTAGCAATCACATTTTTTATTCCCTTGAGATCAATCATATCCCCTAATTGTTCCTTTCACAAAGCACACTTTTCTCTTTTGTTCATGAGCAATCCTCTCTCCTTTGGGATCAGTTATTCTTTATTATCTTGGCCATTCTCATTCAACCTCTTGTTTCCCTCATTTCTGGCTATCTTTGTGTATTTCTTATGTTGAGAAATTAAGGCATAAGCTGGTTATTCTAAGCGAATGGAATGGATTTCATTTACTGTGAGTCTGTAGGCATGTTCTCCCAATAGGCCTCTTTCCAGAGGGGAAGGCAGATGTCTTTGTACGTGGGTGGGCTCCTTCTCCAGCAGTTTCCCTCCAGGCTATGCAGAATGAGAATGGGAGAGTCAGTAACCCACAGGCCATGAGCTTCGCAGGTGCCAGTGTAAAAAAAAATTCTACCCTGGGCCACCACTCTCAACCTAAAAGGCTTGGTTGCTCCAGAAATTTCAGCCTTAAAGAAGAGCATCCACATCTTTCCCTAGAGTGTAATCATTATGCCTGCCATTTTGTGAACAGGAAAGGAGAGGGGAGACTGAATGCACCTGGCACAGCTTTCCACAGATACATCTTGGATGAATCTTCCTGATTGCAATTACTCTTTCCCCTTCTACCCTCCTTCCCTTCAACAGCAAGCTGCGAGTGTGTCCAGGTTCTAAACAGCAAGCCAGTCTCACCTGTGCTGCAGCCTCATCTAGCAAATAATCAAGCTGAACAGCTTCTCCTACTGTTTCATCTGTCAACATTTGTCCATCCGTCCTGTCTGATGGGCTGAAATCCCTCAGCAGTTGAACCTACCTCCGCTTACTTTTGCTATTGGGTGTTCATTGATTCGTAGACTTTCAAGCTAGACTTTTAATGCAATCTTATGAGGGGAAAGGTCTCAGTTTGCTGTCTCAAGCAAGATTAGAAAAATACTCATAAATGTCCTTTGGAGAACGTGCACCGAGTTTTATGAGAAAAGAGGGCTATAAAAAAAATTGAAGCAGTGGCGATGGGGTTCTAAGAGAAACTTGATCAGCTTTTGGAGAAAATTACCTCTCCTTTTACACGACCTGACTCAACGGTTTCTTCATTCATCCTTTTTTTTTTTTTTTTCCCCCCAACACACCTTTTCTATACCACAGGCTGGGCCAATGTAGCAGGCTGATCCACGAAGAGCATGGTCTCTCTGTCCTTGTCTTCAAACCACTTAGAATTTATGGGTGGAACTAGTTTTTGAAGCTTGAAATTTGAGTTCTTTATTATTATTATTATTATTATTACACTTCAGGATGCAATGGAAGCACATAAAAAAGGCACCAAAACCAGACTTTGTATGTATGTCATGGAAGGACTA
The DNA here is from genome assembly GCF_964662115.1 of Mustela nivalis. Lineage (NCBI taxonomy): Eukaryota > Metazoa > Chordata > Mammalia > Carnivora > Mustelidae > Mustela > Mustela nivalis. The sequence goes on from NC_139035.1 coordinate 34,756,462, forward strand.
CTAGATGGAGTCCCATGGGAAATGAGCCTGAAGGAGCCAAGTCAAGGGCTGAGCTGTGGGGAGATGAGTGTCCAAATATAGGAAATAACATGTCGAGAGCCTCAGCAGAGGCTTTCACTGCTTGCATAGCATCCTATATGTCTATGGACTGTGCTTGTAATGCCCTTTCATCTCTTCCTCCAAATCTGCCCAGAGTGGCAAAATGCTCAACTCAGACACTCATTCCTCTTGGAAGAGCTCATAGAACTTCCCCACAGATTCAGGCATTTTCCTTCATTTGTCCTTTATAGCTTCTATGTTCCATAATTATAGCGATGGGCACACTATAAAATGTTTGCCTCTGTCCCTGCATCTACCACCAGTGTAAAATCCCTGAGGTCAGGAGTTGTGTTTTATTCACACTTGTACTGCCTGCACTGTGACTGGCAAGTGTGAGGTCTGCATTAATACATACTGACTGTTGAGTGATGAACACACAAATGATGTGGCAGAATTGTGACAATATTTGGGCTGCCCCTAGTCATGTATGAATTTGAGGTGACTTAGTAAACAAAAGTGGGAAGTTGAATGAAGAATGCACAGACTCGCTTTTACAGGACTTTGTTCCAGCACTTAAAAAAGATAAAGGCTTGAAGAGCTTCTCCCAAACTGCGGGTACCTATAATAATACAAGCATAGAAAAACTGAGATTAGGAATTATCAGGAATCAGGCAAGACTTTCTTGGGATGACTATCATAATGCCAGCTGTAAATCACCTGTTTCCCTTACCCCTTCAGGTTAAATGGACATCTGCAAAAGGATAAATTCCCACCGGATGTGTAGAAGTCATGAGTCATGTGCTGTTTATGTAAATTTGCTTTAGATGGGACCAGGGAGGCAAGAGATTGAGAATTGGGAGTGCTCTGATCAACTGAGACTAAATTATAGGTTCTTCTCACTGTATATCAGTGAGTTCATAAAAAATCATTTTGTTCATAAAAGTTGCTTTTGCTACAATGGGCACACGTGACGTTAGGACAATGCATGGCACAAATGCAGAAAGAGGTAGTAAGATCAACCACAGGAAAGCAATTAATAAAAGCCCCCCTGCTCATGTCATGCTGGCACCAAGGGAAGACCGCGTCTTTACAGGGAATTGTGAGAACATTCCCTGCCAGGTCTTCAAGAAAGCACAAGTATAACCAAAGCAATAAACAGTGAAGCTCCAAAAATAGCACAGAGGGGCACCTGGAGGGCTCAGCCAGTTAAGCATCCTACTCTTAATTTCGGCTCAGGTCACAAACTTTGTTTGTGAGATCAAGACCCATGTCGGACTCTGGTCTTAGCACAGAGTCTGCTTGAGATGCTCTCCTTCCTGCCCTTCCGCCCCTCCCCCTGCTCATGCTCTCTCTAAAATAAATTCTTTTTTAAAAAAAACTTTGAAAAATAACACAGAGGGTGCCTGGATGGCTCAGTCGGTTAAGGGTCTGCCTTCAGCTCAGGTCTTGATCCCAGGGTCCTGGGATCCAGTCTCGCTTTGGGTTCTCTGCTCAGCGGAAAGACTGCTTCTCCCTCTACCCTTTCCTCCTGCACCTGCTTTCTCTCTCTTGAATAAATAAATAAAATCTTTTTAAAAAATAACAAAATAAATAAAAATAAAAAGTAACACAGAGTTGAAGGGCAACCAAGTGAATAGGGCTGAAAATTCAAATGACTTAATAGACTCCAGGAGACCCTGCCCTCCTGTCACAATACTTGATTCATAATTATTGCTCACTTGTTTAGTTTTCAAACCTGTATCCTGAACACACACACACACACACACACACACACACACACACACACAATCTGAGAATCACTGAATTCAACTATAACTAATCTAATATTTGCAGTTTTCTGTTAATTATTAATTTGGGTAGATATGATGGCTCTTTATATTTCTAATGCTTTATTCAATCTCCACCACTGCATAATGATTAAACTTCTACAGCTGAAAATAATCCCTATCATTAGGGTGACCATACATCCTAGTTTGCTCGGAACACCCTCAGCTTACATCATCCCAGACCCTGCACAGTTTAACATGTATCTTAGATTTTCCATTTTTTAACAAAGCATTAACATAAACTAAAATGAGTTTGGCTATTTCTATTTTGTACCTCTACCAGGTACAAAGGCGACTTCTACCAGGGTCACCTCTAACAATATGTAGTCAGTATGTAGCACATAGAATTCTCGGTAACATATTGTGAAATCTGAAAGATGACTTACTTTTCCTTTCCCTTTCAAGACATATGCTACTAACTCCTTCCCTTCAGGGACATCATGCACTCATTGATAAAAAGAAGTGGGTTCACGCGACTGGTAGCTAGGGACGGCCTACTCCTCTGCTCAGGCCATAATGGGCGAAGCATTCAACATTGCTGCCCCTGGTGGCCCTTCCTGGAACAGCAGCCATTTGCTCTGACCGGTAGGATGATCAATGGTGCCCTCTGTGAATGGCATGAAACCATATACTACTTGTCAGTGGGTCACAGAGAAACATCAAGAATCATAGGTTTGGAATATGTGCAGGATATATAGACTTGACAGTCCTACCATAAATCATAGAATACTCTGAATACATTTATTCAATGATTTTTATTATTTATCATAAGATATAAATCTACCACTACGGATTTACTTTATTTTAGTAAGGTTTTGTTTTATTTGGCCTTTGCAAGGCAATGACCTCAAGAAGTGCACATTTAATGAAATATTAAATACCGCATTTCCATTCCTTAAGAAACTTAGTGATGAAGATGTAAATCACACAAAATTTCGGTTGACTTTTGCCATCTACCTGAAGACGCAGCTATCCTGAAGAAGTGCGAGCATCTACTTCAGAAAAGATGTCAGTGTAACACACAGAGCTGCAGAAAGTTCACTTACAACACTGGGAAGCATGACTTTTCATTTGTATCAAATGAGTATTTTTCTAAATTAATTCCACTCTTGATTCCAAGTTTTCTTGTCAACGTGTGAAAATAGAATGATGGCTATTAAAAGTATTGGCTCCATTAGCTAGAGAATTTCACTGAGAGATGATGTCAGTTTTACATTAGTGTCATGAGGTTCTTCAAATAGAAAATCAGTTTATTTCAATAATGTCTTTCAAATCCAATTCATGAAATCAAAGTAAAACTTTTAGAAGTTCATTCTGTCTTGGTAAAATACTTAACAGCATTGTAAATGCTATTATAAATCTGGATAAATGGTCAACCTTGAAGATAAAGTTACCTGCACTTACAATGATAGTATGATATAAATTTTAGTAGAGACCAATAATCAAGGTAAAAAAAATGTTCTAATTACATTAAGAAACCTGTGGAGCAGAAGTCTTGTTTGAATTGGTTGTAGTGCACATACTGTTCAGAGTGTGTCCTACCAAGCTTTACTATTCCTCTGTCAAAATAGAAGCTGTATTCAAAGTCAGCTAAGTTATAAATTTTGGTGACAATTTTCATGTTAAATTTCTTTTTAAAATATTTGAGTATGGCAAGGTATGCTTTTCTCTTTGCTGTCTGTCATCATCAGATTTTAGAAATGTTTTAATTTTTAAAGAACACTTTGTAGATCGATCTAGGACTCCAACAATGGCATTGAAACCCTCTAAATTGAGTTGCATTTTGTTTGAAAGAAGTGCAAATCTTTAATCAAAATTTTCAGCTGATGGAACACCAAACTTCAGCTTTCGAAATACATAGGAAATTGTAATTATTGAAAGAAAATCTTGAAACCAGAAAGATGATAAAAATGTAATCCCATAAAAGCAAAGAAAAAAAATAAATAAATGCTAGGACATGAAAAGCATAAAACATTTAATTTTGAAATTCTATGATTATACTTTGGAACATCTTTACCTCTGGGGAAAATCTTCTAGTTGAGATCCCTGGTGTTTTGTTTTTACTATTATTTCATAATAAACTTATATTCTGTACTAGAATGAACTATAGGGATATACAGCCCTCAAATGTTGCAGATCATTTATTGATAGGTTTGGTAAAAATTTTTTTGGAGAAATGGAGGCAAAAAGACAGTACACATGAAAATATTTGACATATAATATTTATACATTTGCATATTAAAAATGGAATTAAGAATATCTTCCATTTAAGAAAAAGCCTAGCAACCTGATTTTTTTAAATTTTATTTATTTATTTGAGAGAGAGTGATCATAAGCAGGGAGGAGGGTAGGAGGAGAAGCTGAGCAGGGAGCCCGACACAGGGCTCAATCCCAGGACCCTGGAATCATGACCTGAGCCTGTTGGCACACGTCCAGCCTACTGAGCCACCCAGGTGCCCTCTAGTAACCTGATTTTAAAGGATGTAGAAGATGTGAACAAAATGATCACAGAAATGGAGAGAGATGCTAATTTTAAGGATATGAAATATGATTACAGTTATTCATAACAGAAGAAATGCAAAGTGAAACTACATGAGGATAGCATTTTTTAACCTAACAGATTAGCAAAGATCAAAAAGTTTACTCGAATACTGTGTAGCTGTCAATGCTCTCATGCCTTGCTGGTCAGAGCATCAACCTGTAGAGTGGCTTGTAGGGGTGATTTGGCAGCATTTAGCAAACTTAAAAGAAAAAAACAAAAACCCTTCCCTCTAGCAGAATTTACTTAGAGCTTACCAGATACCTTAATACCTGAAGTGTTTCCTCAACTAAAAATAGTACCGTTTACAGAGAAGTCAATTGAAGCTATCAACAATTCTAAACTTATCAGCCATAAAATGTAGCTTTTAAGGGGACCACAATCAATCCTATGAAAAAAAAAATTGATCAGTAAGTCGTATTCAAAATATTATTCTTCTGAAAAATATCCATGTCATAGTATTAGAGACTGACATAATCCAAAACTGAAATATGTAAAAGATACACCAAGAATAACTATTTACTTATGTTATTTCTAATGCTTATATAATCAATATGAAGAAATGTTATTTTACTTTAACATATATGATATATGTTACCTTTTGTTAAAAAAAAAAGATTTTATTTATTCATTTGGAAGAGAGACAGAGACAGAAAATTGACAGGAAGGAGGAGAGAGGGAGAAGCTGACTCCTGGCTGAGCAGGGAGCCCAATGCAGGACTCGATCCCAGGACCCCGAGATCATAACCTGAGCCAAAGGCAGACACTTAACTGACTGAGCCACCCAGGCCCCCTGATATATGTTATTCTTACTTTTAAAAATGTTTCTAGTTTTGAAGGTAATTTTTGAGTGGGGTTAACTCATATGTTCATCCATATAATAAACTCATTTATAATATAATAAATATACATTTCCAAAAGTTATATAACCCTAAGAGCTTTCATACTTTCACCCTTCTGATTATATACTTACTTCGGGAACCAGTCTTGCTTTCCAGGGACTAAATGGTAGCTAATTTCTTTCTCAATCTAGCAGAGAAAGCCTTCATCCCAGGGCCCCCATGCCCAGTGGCTATGTTGTCCTGAACAGTCTTGATTTAGGGACCTCTCTTTGATTAAGAGACATAAGTTGCAGAATCATCCTAAATTTCAGAATTTAAATAAATGCACAGAAACATATACTTTCAAGCTGGAAAGAAACTGAAGAGAAAATGCAACTCAGACCCATCATATCTGTACCTCTTGTTCTTGAATCTACCTACTGTGCCAGAAAAATAACCTCAGCTCTTTTTCTAAACAACAGATCTTAGAAAGTAGAGGGAGAGTACTTTCTTCATCAAAGGATCTCAGTAGCAAATGTAATTTTAAGGAGATTCTAGATCTTCACTTTGGGAGTAAATGTCCACTTTTCAGAACATACATTCTGTAAGCCTGCAGATGTTTGTAAAAATGAGTATTTTTGTGTTTATTGTTTTTGAATTTTAATCCCAGTGTAGTAAACCTACAGTGTTATATGAGTTTCAGGTGTACATTATAGAAAACAGTTCCCTATGTTACTTGGTGCTCATGAAGATAAGTGTATTCTCAATCCCCTTCACGTATAAATAGAGTCATTTGTAAACTACAGAAATGTTTCTAGGTTTCTCTAAGTATGGTCTTTGAATCAAAGATGGTTAGAAAAATTGGTATCCATCAGCATAGTAAACTTAAAGAAAATCCTTCTTTTTCTGTAGATGGGCAAGGAAACAGGTAAGATTGAAGGTGTGGGGTTGGCGCAAGTGAGGGCAGCATCTTGATTAGGACCGTTAAAATGATGCCCAAAAGATACGTTTCAAATTTCTATTAAATTCAGAAATGATAGCTTTTTAACCTGTTTGTAAAATTTAGCAGTGCATGTAAAAATGATGGACTTCACATTTCGAACTCTTCTTATCTGGGATCTTTAACAGTGAGAATGCATTTTAAAACAGATTGTTTTTAGATTTTTCTCTCCATTGTGGAATATCCTGTCTGTCCATTTTTAACAGGATTGCCCTCTCGGCAAACATGGTTTCTGAATCTGGACTTCATTGCATGTTAATAAGCCACCAGAAAAGGCAAGCATTTTCATGAGCTAGGAGAGGGTCTAAATGTTGATTCTTCCACTTTCTGAATAAAGTTGAGTCCCTTGTCTTCTCTGATGCATGTGTAGACAGGGAAGGAACAACTGTGGACAGCAAAGCTTTACATCCTTTGGAAAACAACGGTCTCTCCACAGCGATCAGTGTGGTCTACAAGGCAATCTCTCAGGAAGGAAAACATAATATGAGGAGCCAATTACGCCAAATGATTTACAGACCTAATTTTACCAATTTCTATTGAAAGTACCCATTTTAAAAATGAGAAAATTTCAGCTTTGCTAACCTAAACCCTCATGTCTAGTCCGTGGCAGTCAGGAGGCAAAATCAAATGCATGTGATCCCAGGGCACAGACTCCTTATTTTGTGACACTGCCTTCTGCTGAGGGACTCTCATGGCCACCATTCAACTCCCAACTGGAATGATACTAGGGTGCAGTGGGAAAGCGGGGAAGGAGCCTATGCATTTGACAGCCTTCGGGAGCTTAGTCTGCCCGCCTTCACCAGCCTGTCGCGTGAGCTCAGGCTGAGACCATGTCTGGACCCGTCACCACTAGATACCACACAGCTCTCCACACACGTGGCCCAAAGAGTCCAAGGATATTTGCAGGGACTAGAGAATTTTGGTTAGCTGTTGAATTCATGAGTAAAAATTTAGTTGGTAAGGGGAAATGGAGAGAAAGCTTAAATCTGGATATTTTGATCCCACTGGCTAGTAATCAAGTCAATGTTTCCAGGGTTTTTTGCCATCATTCATATTCAATTAATCTATTTATTAACTAGATATTTACTTTTTGAGCTCGAGGCATTCAGGATGTTTCAGGGAACATGTTCTTGCCCTCATGACGCTGACATTTGGGCAATCGAGGAATTTCACTCTCAGTTTTGAGTCCTCACTGCTGCCTATGAAGTGGGTGAGTTGGAGTTAGATGTCATCTGCTAGCTCTCTAAAATACTGCAAAAATGTCGAATCTGTGCAATTTCACCCAGCAAACTACATCAGTGACAGAAATCATATATCCATCTGAATGTGTATTTTTAAATTCCAGATTCCCTTCTGTTCTTGCCATAATGTGATAATTTAATATTATTTTATCAATTTTTCTAACAGTAACACACACCCACGGATACCCATACACCCCACCCCCTACCCCATCTCCTTGCACAGCCCCCAGTGGTCTTACCACTTAGGTATGTGTTATGTGCTTATCACATCGTGCACATCTGGACCTCACTTTACCTTATTTCAGATCTTGCTTTCTTCAGTTTACAGATGAGAAAATTGTGAGTCAACAGACGATTTTACCCCAGATCATGGGGCTGGTTATGAGCTCCGTTCAGACGCAGGTGCATACCTGGCTCGGTCCTATCTGTGTTTTCTCACTGACTCTAGCAAAATTTCCCTGACTCATTTCTCTTCTTGTGTTCTTGTGTTTTTGTGTCCTCTACAGCTTGCCAAAGTCAGAGTTGGATCCTCCAGCTACTCTTACAAAGTATTAATGAACTGCTTTGGCTTTTAGGATAAAACGTGTGGCCCAGTGTAGCACACAGGTCCTCTGCGGGGCTCTCCCAGACTGCATTGCCACCAAGCACTTATTCCCAGAACAGGATCGCCATGGCTGTTGGTCCATATACTTCATCTCTGCCCTATTCTCTTTCTCTCTGTAGCAAAACCCCAGTCTCTCGTCCATCCCTTCCCCAAAGGGCACCTCTTTTGGGAACCCTTCCCTAGCTTCCCCAGAGAGATATTCCCTCCTCCTGGGATCCATGGTACCCTGCATTAACCAGAGTCCCTTCTCACCTGGGCTTGTTTACTTGTTATCACCTTTGCCTAATTGTCTTCCCTCCTCCTTGCCCCCCGAGATACTATGGAGCCAAGTTCTCAATCCCTTGTCTCCCTGGAGCACAGCACAGGATCTGTCACCTAATAAGGTTCAAAAATTCTCAACAAGGAGCACCTGGGTGGCTCAGTGGGTTAAAGCCTCTGCCTTCAGCTCAGGTCATGGTCCCAGGATCCTAGGATCGAGCCCCGCATCGGGCTCTCTGCTCAGTGGGGAGCCTGCTTCCCCCCCCCCCGCCCACCTTTCTGCCTACCTGTGATCTCTGTCAAATAAACAAATAAAATCTTAAAAAAAAAAAATTCTCAACAAACAAGAGACGACTGCCTTCTCCTTCCCATCCCTTCCCTTACAAGCACAAACGCAACAAGGCAGGGAGAGAAACCGAGCTGAAACCTGGCCGCAAGGGCTCTCGGTACAGCTTAGAACTCCAAGGGGGCAGCCACAGCCAGCCCATTGTGATATTATCCAGCACAAATGTCATTTTCAGATTGTCTTGATGGGACTCGATAATGCAATAATAATTGACAAAGTGATTTTATACTGTAAAGCAGTCTAGCTATGAACAGGCCACTCTCAGAGACCAAACGAAAATGAGAGTGTGTGCATAATCAGTGTGTAAATGCAAGCAGGGTATTAAGCATTCCTTTTTATTCTTAAAGAGCTGAAATGCAGAGAGTTCTCCTCCCCAAAGCAATCTGTCTCTCTCTCTCTCTTTCTCTCTTTTTCTAATAAGCTTTGAGCAATTTGGAGGAAAGGTGTGATATTGCTCTCGCAGATAAATAATAACCTCCAAAATCATAATGTTGATGTGATTATACCTCACTGACTAAAGGGAATTAAAGGTAGATTCTTTTTTATTAGTTTACTGATCCTGGGCACCCGACTCCTCATAACTGCTCACTATATCATGCTAGTTAATCATTCTTGTCATTATTTTAATGTCTTATTAGAGGGCTTCATTCATCTGGTTTTTAATCTGTTTCATTGGAAGCAGTTTTAATCTCATTTCAGCAGCACTGATAAGCCTGTTAGTTGGCACAAATTAGTTTTGGTGACAATGTGTAGATAGCAATAATGCGTGATTTCCAAACGGAAAAGAGAAATCTATACTGGTCCAAAAAGGCGGCGGGTGAGAGCAGAGGAGCTGGGGACAAGTGAAGACGGTGGTCTCTGCTTCCTTAAGGATAAATGGAGAGACAGAAAATCGGGTGGGAGCAAGAGAGGAAATGTAACCAGGGACTCCGGGGAGTTGTTCCGAGCCCCCGCCCGGCCCCACGAGGCAGGATCGCTAGCGGCGATGCCCCGTCCCACCACTAGATGGCCGAATTGAATCAACACTGTCCCCTGGCCGCCGGGGAGGAAGACAGGTGTGTTTAGGGTTAGAGGTCTCACACCGTGCGCTTTGCTTCTGACACCCGGCGGGGTACCTGATTCTCAGAATCCACTGAGTCCGTTCCCAATACAACCAGAAATCTTCCCTCGCGGACCTTCTCGGAGCTTCCCTCCTGCTCTGGAGGGCTTAATATCATGCTGTCTCTGTGCGATCTATCCAGCTAATGGAGCAGCATTGATCACTCCCACCAGCCTTCGACTGGCTTGGCTCTGGGCTTCTTGGAATAAAGGAGACAATAAGCCCATCAGGCTCAGGGACTCCAAATTGCATTAAGTGTAGTTGTTAAAGTAAATACACTTTCCTTGGGTTCCCGGTTTATCTCTTGGGGGAAGGGGGAGCGTCCATAACCGGCTGGCCCCAGCAGCAAAGCTGGGGATGAATGTATGACTTAAGAGAGCAGCCTCTTGAATTTCCTGACTCCTGCACTTCTGAGGGTCCTGGTATTAAAGCCGGGAAATGAGGCTTGTCTTTTATAGCTTCGTCCCCTTTCTTGGGAGCGTTGATCTGGGGGCGGCTGTCTAGAAATATTTAAAACCGAAATCACTCTCCTAATGGACCAAACTCCGTCTGATTTATCCTTCACACACAAAAATAATAGCAATAAAGAAAAGAAGCATTTCCAGAGAAATGTTATCTCCTAATAGGCTTCAAAACCATTTGTCTCAGAGGCCAACAGATACCCGCTGAGTAGAGGCAGTCAATCGTCTGGTGGTGTTTGGGGGGGAGGATGCTAATAACATTCCAAAATCCCCAACTGCCAAAACACTTTGCAGTTCCATTTTCAGTCCCTCTGCTTTTCTAGGAACGTTCGGTTGGTGTTTGTCTGCTTCTTTCTCACAACTCCAAATGTTGATATAAAATCTGCTGGTGAAATTCTGAGGCTCTTTTTTTTTTTTTTAGAAGCCCAAGAGGCCACACTTCTCCCAAACCTACCCGAAGTATGAACTCCCCTGTATTTTAGACTCCAAACTCTCCACTAGACATTTCAGGCCATCTAAGTTAAAAAGTTCTGGCAATCCGTCTTTAATAAACCACATTCTGGTTTTCCTGGTTTAAAAGCATATCCATCTTGTAACTACTCTGTGAAGCGAAAAGTTGAGGATGAAGTTTAATGCCTTGCTTCTGATCTGAGCCTCCAGGGTAGAAATGGAATCCCCAGCCCATAGTACAAAGAAACCCATTTCCTGCAACTGCCTTTCACAGACACTGGTGAGAGCTGAGCATTCCCTCTTGAAGGAGGCTGTCCAATGGCAATCATTGTCAGCAACGATGTAGAGAACCACAAGACCAGACGGCACTGGTTTCCGTGTCTAGCCAACGCTGAATTGTTCCTCTCGAGGACAGGATGGCACAGGGCGATTGGGTATTTGGCTTAGACCATTGAAGCCCAGTTTCCATAATTACCCCGTCCCAATGGGGTACATATTCATTGTGCCCATCCGACCAGAAGAGGGCCTTTTGAAGCCAGGGTTGGTGGGGAAAATCTGGAACCTAATACCACCATGAGGTAACCGAAGAGAGCCGTGGAGCCTGGTATCAGGATTAGCTGTTCGGGAAACTCCTGTGGAGAGCTAACGTATCCATGTGTGACTTTGTTTCTCCTCTATGCCACTGTCTCTGGAACAAAATGCACTTCGCCCCAGAGAGGCCCCCCTAAGAGCCAGTATGCACCATCTGTATTTGGATTTGTTGCCTTAAGGTTTGGGAGATGAACTCAAGTCCTTTCGGTGACCATTCCCTGCCCCCCACCTTCCAACTTCCACTGTGACGTCCTGCTCCGGCAGGTCAGGGTTTGGATCTTTGATTTATGTCTGGCTTCCAAACTGCCACAGATGCACGGCTAAGTGCCCCTGTAGCACCGAGAGCCTTTGGAAGAATCCGCGCCAGCAGCTCCAACACAGGGCCAAGCCTGCTTTCAGTGGGCAGAAGGACACCACACCGGGCTAGACGAAGGACCTCGTTCCTCTACTTTTTCATATCCTTACACCAATAACCAGAAAACCGCATGTGTGAGGGCACATATGTGCGCAAAGGGCCGGGTGCAGAGGAGTCAGATCTGTTAATGGCCCGATCCAAGCTAGCGAGGGCTGTTGGGAAACAGGAGCCAGGAAAAGCAGACACGTGGCAAATGGTCCATCTGCCTCGGCCTAGAATCCAAATATTACAGACCTGATGTCAGGAACGCAGATGTAACTGCCGGCTGGGGTTCCTGCCAGACTTCTTCAAAACTTTCCCTGGTGCAGCTGACACCTATTTGAAAGTTTCTCCCTCCTTCTACCCACTGAGATAATGTTGGGTTTCTCTGGCCGGTGTGGAGAGGGAGAATAAAAATAAGAGTAAGCTCTGTTTCCTAGGCCCCATTAGCTTGTTCCAGAGCACTTAGAGAAGAGTGTCTGTGTGTGCCTTTCCTCAGGGGATCACAAACATCTCTCCCACCCCAGGTGGTATCTGCTGACTCTCTCCACCCCTCCAGTGATCGTTGCTGCTGAGGCCACAGATGCCTGAGACCAAGGGGTCTGGGAAGAGACCTCAGATCTCCCATCACCTCTTGTGGCCAAAGCTGGTTGTTTGCCCAAGAATTCCCTAGTGTCTCCTGACATGGTGACGTCTGGTGAAGCCAGTGTTTCTGCTTTACTCCTTCTTTTATAGCAAACCCCATTTTGGGGTTATCGTCGGGTGTGGACCCTGAAGGATGGATGTCCAGACTTCCCCTCCCTTCTTCTTTGCTGCATGTCTTTGGCCAATCTCATTCCCCTCAAATCTTTTCTTCCCAACAACAGCCTAGGGATCTCAAACAAGTAGGCACCAGGGGGCAGTACAGGGGTCTCCCCAGGTTCCCGGCTTCAGTGTAAAACAGGAGGGGCGCAATTTGAGACCTCCCAGAACCCCTGAACACATACACAGACAGACACCTGCAGCTTCACGTCGCAGGGCTTAGGATATTAGAAGTATTTTTTTTTCCATTTCTATTTGATAACATCTATGAAGTCAGATTAAATGTTTGGGGGGACATGTACAACCTAGTTACAATTGAGCCCAAGTCACAGCCCACTCTACAAAGAAACCCAATCTCCCCAGGTTTTTAGAGAATTTTAATACTTACCAGTGTCTCTTAATAAAAATGTCAAAGGAGTTCAATTCATAGTTCCTACTAAAAACTTCTTGAGTTTGTCTTTCCCTGTTCCTCTGATTCTCAGTATCCGATCACATACCCCCACATATCTGAATCAGAGAGAGAGCGCATGAGTGAGGGGAAGGAAGGGTAGAGGGAGAGGGACAAGCAGACTCCTGGCTGAGCCAGGAGCTGGGCTCAATCCTAGGACCCTGAAATCATGACCTAAGCCGAAGGCAGACCCTTAACCAACTCAGCCCCCTAGGTGTCCCTAAAAGGACTTTTAATCACACACATCTTCCTGTGGACTCTAAACCACTTGAGAACTAGGCACTACAGGCTTAAGGAAATCCAAATACAAATGTTGGCAAACCTGGATTGCAGGACCTCAGATCTGTTGTTGTCAAGATCAGGCTTCATACTAGTTTCTGTCGCACTTAGTCCCCAGGCTCAGATGAGGGAGACGGGGTCTGAAGAGTGGCCTTTACTCTGCCAGCCTCCAGGAAGAGCCTGGTCTGCCACACACCTTACTGAACCCAGAGGGTCCAAGTGCCCAAGGGACAGATGGATGTCTAGACCTCCTGGCAGGAGATCAGAGTCAGACGGAAGAGCAGGGAGTGCACTTGGCAGGGGTGGAGACATGCGCGCCCCCTGCCTTTCACCTGGTCTCCCCAACCAGGTGACACCTTACTCTCATCTGCCCAGGCAAAGAGAAGAGTGCAAAACCTTCCCAGTACTCACAAGGCTCCAAAAATCCTGCAACTTGCTAAGCCAAGACATAAATAAAGAAATAGGAAGAAAATAATCTGCCATAATTAATATGCTATAGTTTCTGCCCACCAAAGGCTCATTCCAGACATCCATTTTCTAAAAAGATTTCATTGTCTCTCCGTATGAAAAAAACACATTGTGTGCCTTTTTACATAAAACAGTAGAAAGAAAAATAGGGTAGGAAAGAGTCAGAAAATAATGTTCTAATTTTGACTCTGCCGCAGTCTGGCTGTCATGTTGGTCCCTGTCTGCAAAATTCCCACATACCCAGCAGCCCACTGGCCAGGCAGCCCCATCCATCCCTGCATCCCGCCTGACTGCCAAGAGCCCACCTGGGTTCAACAGTCCACGCTCTCACTTGAAAGGAAAAGAGGACACTTTCTTTAAGTGGTTTTATTTAAAGGAGGAGAAGGAGAGGAAGGAGGGAGAGGGGGAAGCAGGAGGAGAAGGAGGAAAGGAAGAGGAAGCAGAAGCGGAAGAGGTGGAGGAAGAAGGAGGAGGAGGAGGAGGTGGGGAGGAGGAGGAGGAGGAGAAAGAGAAGGAGAAGAAGAGAAGGAAGGGGAAGAAGAAGAGGAGGAGGAGGGGGAGGAGGAAGAGGAGGAAGAGGAGTGCCGTCGTCTGAGGGCTGACAGCAGTACAGTGGCTGAATGGTATGAAGCGCTAAGAGTGAGCACGGAGTGCCTCCTTCCAATCTTGGTCCCATTGCTCCTCGGCTGAGTGACCTGGGGCCAGCTACTTACCCTCTCAATTTCTTCACCTATAAAATAAGCGAACTTCAGTGTAAGCCTTATAGTGTTGTTTGGGAATTAAATGAATTAGTGTAAAACACTTGGAACAGTATCTGGCCCATTGCAAGTGACACGAAGTGTTTGCCAGCATGACCATGGGTTCGTAAATTCCAGTATAGAAACAAACAGAACATTATAATCTTATCACAATAATTTTATGAACCTTTCTAATAACATGGAAATGCTTATGCCTAATTGTTAGATTTAAGAGTTAGAATTAAATTGTTTGTGTTATGCGCCATTTTGAACCATGTTTAAAGATTACAGAAAATACATAGAATTACAACAAAATGCTAATTGGCTATCTTTGGTAGTCAGATTATGAAAGATTTTAATTTCTGCATGCATAAATTTTCTACAATAGCCTGTATTCATTTTAAAGAAAAATGTTTATTTTGATTTTTTTTTTTTAAAGAATTCTGGTGTCTGGGGTGGGTGTTACCAGGCAAAGCATCTCTAACAAAATGTTGCTTTTCCAGTCTGGAGACTCCACACATTATACAGACAATAAATTCTATTTTTGATGGAAGAAAAACATTCTTTTGTCAGCAATAAATTACTCTATCTTTACCCCACCCCACAAAAGTTATAAATGCTTCTCTCCTTGGTAGGTGTTTCTCCCGGGGCTGCATTCCACAACTCCACGGTAGGTATCTGTTCCTCGGAGGGTCCATCCATCCTGAAGACAGTTGTTGCTTGAAGCAAGCTTTGTCAACCCCACCTGCTTCCATCACCGGGTCCCGCATATCATATTTACCAAAGTATTAAGTATTTGATGACAGAATGGACTAAAGGCCAAAAAATGACAGCTAGGCCTCTCTTCGATTGCTGGTCCATTTCCCCCTCAAGGTTAAAAAAAAAAAAAAAAAAAAAAAAAACTGTTTGGAATAACAAAACCTGAACAATTCTGGCCCCATGTTTAAGCCTCAGTCCTGCAATCTGCAACTCTCTAGAACATTCCTGGGATGGAAGCTCCCACCTCAACTCTCATCTTTGATGTTTACTGCCAGTTTCAAGGAGTTGGAATTTATTTCAGTATTTATGAGTTTCCATTTCTGTAAGTCAGAAGAGCTTATCTGCTAAGTGTGTCATGAGACTCGATCTAATAGCTTCAATACCCAGCCCAGCACAAATGCCCAGACAAGTTTGTCATCTGAGGTCTACGTGATGGCACCGTCAGAACTCACATACTCTCTGGGTCCGGAACCACAGCTGCAGGCCACTTGCACACGAGTTCTGCTTTGTCTTGCCTTTCTTATTCCCCCATTTGTTGTTTTTTCCTACTCCCTCTAGACTCGTCAAAGTCACAGAATATTATAGCTGGAAAAGGGTTGAGCCCTATTCAACATCACAGAGCTGGCATAGCTGGTTAGAAATAGTAGTAGAAGTAGCCCTAGTAACAGCAGCAAACACAGACAGCATTCACTATGGGCCAGACACTGTTCTAAGGTTTTAAATATAGTTACTCATTTAATCTGCACAACAACCTTGTAAGATAAATATTATTATCATCATTTCTTGGATAAGGAAACCATGACTCAGAGAGGTTGACTCACTGACAGGGTTCAGAACAAGTCTCTCCCAAATATGCCATTTAGTATGTTGATTATTTTGAGTTGAAGTCAACCAAGTCCCAAAAGACTCAGGGAGAGATTTTTACCTCCTCCTCAACTGTCTAAAAGATTTAGAGAGAGGACCTGCTCTTGGAAGAGAGTTAACGCCAGAAGTAACCACAAAAAATATGGGGTAGGTGTGGTAAGCTGGGAGAGATCAAATTCCTCTATGTGTCCCACTGTCTCTGCATGGCATGGCAAACACTTATTTGCCATACATTTGTTCTTCCCAACTTCTTGTGAATTGTCTGCCTCCCTTAGGTCTCAGACCCCTAACCCCTTCTCTTTAGCTAAGAATATCATATAATCCTAAATTGCCTGCCTGTGGGCCTTATATTCTTATAGGGCCCCCATAGGTACATAATTAAAATTGCTTTTCTCATAATAATTTGTTTTGTGACATATATGTAACATACAAATTATGTTAATTGGATTATAGGGGCAGCTAAAAGAACCAGGAAGAATAGAGGGAAAATTCTTCCTCTCCAACATGACTTTTCCAAGATCAGAGAGTCAGAACTCAAACCCACTTAAGTAAGGCCAGGACCATCGATCTCTTAATTCACCACTCAGTGTTCTTTCCAAAACACCAGGCTGTTGCCTGGAACTCAAAAGCTATTATCAGCAGCTATTATCAGTCGAGTCTGCTGGGCCAAACAAAAATGAAACAAAATCATCACAGAGGTGCAAAAAAGAGTCCATTTGACTTTATTTCAAATACATTTTCTGACCCTCTGTTCTGTGTGCTAGATGCTGGGGGAAAGTCAGAAATGAATAAAAATAGGGGCACTCCTTTGATGCAACTTACCATGTAACAGGAAAAGCTGGATGAAGGTTAAGTGAAGCAAAGGTTCCTGGCCCTCTCATCAAGCTCTCCTTCAGCAACACCAACTCACAAGGTTAAGACCCTCAGGTGAGGCTGTAATTAGCAAATGGAAGGGGAAGGAAATTCACCTTGGTCAAAATCTCATCAGGGCTTACGAGAAGGCCAGGAGGAAGCTTATATTCATCCCATTTTAGAGATAAGGTCGATGAGGCTCAGCATGATCCTGGATCTGCCTCTAAGCTGGTATGTTGCAGATACAGAATTTGAAACCCTCTCTGGCCCCACAGCAGATGGGCTACCCACCGTACAGCTCTCTCTCCTTCCACTCCCTCTGTTCCCTAGACTCATCTCCCAGCAAAGCCTTTACCTGTGGGTCCCATTTGGCATGTGATTGATGAAGATTTCTGAGCAATGTCAGTCCCTCCTCCAGGGCTGCCCCGGCTGCTTCGCCATTCCAGAACAAACATATGTTTGATCTACGAGGCTACTTTCTTGCCATGAAAGGATGTGTCTCCCAAGTGACCTCTTCCTTGGTAGTTGGAGAGAAAGTGTGATAAAAAGCAAAAGCCATGTCCTTTGAAGATAATTCATACATTGGCCAAGAGATGCAATAAAGTAGCTAGAAATCCAGCACAGGCTACAAACAACTCCACATTAAAGGCATCTATGTTTAATAAAACTAATAAATCAAATGCTGTTAGGTGGCACCTCCTGGCTCTGTTTTAGGCCTATAATTGGTGCACATGGATAATACAAGAATAAAAGGCGTTGAGTCAGCGGAGGGTCTGCTTACCTCTGGTGTGCTCCTCAGGTATTTCTAGGATTATCTCCATGATTTGTTAGAGAAGATTTATCAAAAGTAGAGTCTTAGAAAAGTGCCAGGCTACCAATCTAGACCACTAGATGGGGAAGGGATCTCCAAGGACAATGAAAAAGCCAGACAAGAAGTTAAGGGAAAGGTATGAAAGAGGAAAAAAATAATTTAAATATATTGATTTGTTGTGCATCTCACATGTGCACTTTCTGTGTATTTTCTGACCTAATCCTCACAACAACCCTGTAAGCTCTGTGACATTATCCCCTCACTACAGGTGAGAAAAAGTATGTCAGTTGAATGACTTGTCCAATGGCAGGACTGGTTGGCTCCCAAGCTAGTGGAAGAAGACACCCAAGGAGCTTAGCATATTCAACCTTGAGAAGATGAACCATGAGGATAGCTCTTGTCAACTGTAGGTCAGTCTAAGATTATTCTTTAAAGAATGGAAACCCATTTGCATTAGACCAGAAGAGAACAAAGGATACAGGCTTAGGTACAGGGGAATTGACAGAACCATCCATGAGGGCCGTTGGACCTAAAAGGAAGTGATAGAAAGTTCCTTGGCTGGGGAAAACCAAAATCTGCCAGATAGCTTGGTGCGGTAATCGTGTAGAAAGGACATTTGACAAGGTCCATGCCCAGGAGCTGGCACTTAGAAGCAGCGTGACTTTCTGCTAAGTCCCAACCTCTCTGACCTTCAATTTGCTTTGTACAGTGGAGACAGTAATAACTAATTTGAAGTATTTGGGAAAAGCGGTAAATGAAATGATGTATATAAAATGCTTGGTAAACACTAAAGTGCTATCAAGCATAAGGACTGTTATGACTCCACCTTTCTGGAACTTTTAATTCATAATCCAGCCCAGAGACAGAGGGATGGACTAAATGACTTACTGTCGCTTCTTTTTACCACCAGAAGTAGATTATTCAAAGCTTCAGAGTGAAGTCAAGCTGCTTCCAGGGATCATTAGCTTTATAGCTTTCAGAAAACCTCAGCCTAAAATAGAGATTGCTTATTTCTCCCCCTCCCCAGTGAAAGGTTTCAATGACATATTCAGCTCCAGCTCTGTAGCAGAGTGGAGAGCTATGGAACGGGTCAAGGTCACCCTCCTTCCTCAGGGAAGAGAGGCAATTTGAATGAAGAGTTAGAGGGTCATAATGCTGAAGGGAATTCATGATTTGGGGCTAGAAGAAAATTGGCCTTTTGCCTCTGAAGCCATTTAATGCCATGAGATGCCAGGCCCCCTCTCAGAGGCTAACTTTAAAAAAAAAAAAAAAAAAAGACTGTAGGACTGTGGCCTTAATTACTAGACCAGATTGATTAGTCAGGGACAGATGGCTTGAGGTCTATTCCCTACTCTTCCTGAAACTTACCAGATACACACCACGTTCATCTCTTAATCAATATCGTAAATAGTTCTCTCCTTTCATTAAATGAGAGATAGTAACAATCTTTAGCAATGAGTAATTACAATGTCAGTTTCATTCCATGTGTGATGTCTATAGAAAGAACTGTGCAAGCTGGTGGAGGGAGGTAAGCTGAAAAACTTTAACTGTACAGATGTAAAATATAGAAATAGAAGTCAGAATAGATACACTTGGCATGAAGAATTAGAATGACAAAGCAGTCTAAGATCTGATCTGTCATTTGTTTCACCAGTGAGAAACTGCAGATGCTTCATAAATACATTCTTATTCTCTCAATACTCCCATCAAAGAGCTTTCTGATTTTTAATAGCAGAATAGCATTTTTGGCTTTTTTGAAAGAGTTTTGTTATAATTTTGATAAACTTTCCTATATAAGTCACCCAGAATCCTTTATATGACTAAATTACAAGAAGTGACTGCATTTATTAATAACTTTGAAGATGAAGGTTTCATTAACATCAATCTGGTAGAGGAAATAAATTTTTGATGGCAGACTTAGCTCAGACCAGAGTGCCACCCAAAGGTGGTTCTCTTCCCTGGCTCCAGGCTACTATGTAGAACCTATTGAGTTAGAAGGGGAAGGCTAGCTCAGCCGTCCCTTTCCGTGCTGACAGTCACTATCACGGCCCCATTGTACAAAGCACTGTGCTGGGTAGTGGGTGGTAGTATCTCCTTCACCCCATGCTTCCCCTCGGGGAGCCTAGCAGCAACATGAGAACAAAGACCTAGATTTCAAGCTACAAATGGCAAACGAGGTTTGGCTGGCCAGGGCCACATGACTTTCATGGATATTGAAAGTTATAAAAATTCAGATGGGGGGGGGTGTGAAATATCTCTGACATCAGGTGATCAAGGAGGTTCTGGAAAGGCCATTAGAGAACTCATTGAGCCCCTGGTCTCTGCACGGTATTTTATTAGCCACGTGGGAACGGACTGCGCATACATAAAACAGGATTACAGAGTTCAATTCCTCAGGGTTTTAAGGGGTTTCCCATCTGCCTCCTGGACATCTGACCCCAGTTTTAGCAGCAAGAAATTTCAATGCCTAGAAAAGCACATTATTTGGTATGGCACTGGATTTTAAACTTGAACTTAACTGTCTAAATGTGGGGGCGCCTGGGTGGCTCAGTGGGTTAAAGCCTCTGCCTTTGGCTCAGGTTATGATCCCAGGGTCCTGGGATCAAGCCCCGCATCGGGCTCTCTGCTCAGCAGGAAGCCTGCTTCTCTCTCTCTCTCTCCTTGCCTGCCTCTCTACCTACTTGTGATCTCTGTCTGTCAAATAAATAAATAAAATCTTAAAAAAAAAAAATGTAACACTGCCATTCCTTGCATTGTGAGCTTATTTCTACTTTAGCAAGTGTGTTTCCCCTGTAGGACTGTTTCGTCTTCAGAGGGTTTCTGTGGTCAAACAGAAATGAATAACCTGAAGTAACTGAAGTCCAGAAAAATTGTTCAAGACCACACAAAAGTCCTGAGCAGAGGCAAGCCCAGGACCCAGGGCCTTCTAACTCCCCAACCAGCTGGGGAGACAAGCGTGTCACTTGCACGGGTATCTGGCATCAAGGCAGACAAGAGTGATCCATGGCTGTTTGCCAAGTGTCCCCAGGTCCGCAGAGAAAAAGGCCACTATCAACATACAACATATAAGCTAATGAGTACAGGAGTGGTTCCTGGAGATGCCTTTCCATCAGAAGGTCTCGTGAGAGGCTTCCCAAACAGTAGGTGGCTCTGTAAAGCCAGCTTTTTCCGGGGTGCAGAAATCATAACCACCGTGTGGCCATGTAGCTCTTTCTCAGAACGGACACCTGAACGCTTCCATTCCCTGAACGGGAAATTGCTTTCAGCTTTCAGGGAGTTGGGTTGTGGACTGAACACTTGCCCTATACTTGCTCCATTGAAAATGAAACCAAGCTTTCACCAGAGCCAGCTCTTCTGGGCAAGGAGGGTGAAGTGGGAGGAATCGATGCAGACGTCCAGACGTCCAGAACGGCGGCCAGCGGTAGTTATCAACTGTCCTCCACGTGCCAGGCCACTCTGCATGTATTGGAGCCGTTAAGATTCATCACACCCCATGGGGTGAGGACAGTGGGACCCCTCCGACAGATAAGAAGGACTTGCCAAGGGCAATGACAAATGTCCTCCAGGTCACACGGGCAATAAGTGGCAGGCTCCCAACCAGCATGCAAGGAGTTCTGACCAAAAGCCCATGCTTTTGCATTCTCTAAGTCAAGCCAGTCCCTGAAAGGAGGCTGAGAAAATGGAGTAAGCCCTTCAAGAGAAATCTACCTCTGGCCACATCTATCCACAGGGGAGGACTGGCTACTTTGTGTATGGGGCCCACGGCAAAGTGAAAATGCAGGAGCCCTTGTTCAAAAATTATTAAGAATTGGGGCGCCTGGGTGGCTCAGTGGGTTAAGCCGCTGCCTTCGGCTCGGGTCATGATCTCAGGGTCCTGGGATCGAGTCCCACATCGGGCTCTCTGCTCAGCAGGAAGCCTGCTTCCTCCTCTCTCTCTCTCTCTGCCTGCCTCTCTGCCTACTTGTGATCTCTGTCTGTCAAATAAATAAATAAAATCTTAAAAAAAAATTATTAAGAATTTTAACACAGCAATAACAGAGGAGGGATCAAAGCCAGGAACCTGCTGAGCACTGGGTCCCGTTCAGCGAAACACGTTGTGTGTCCACAAAGCTGGCCCTGTCCCACTGAGCCCGAGGCATAGCAAAAGAGTCTTGGAATTGGGAGCAAAATAGACCATGTGGTCCTCAGGAGCCTAACATCCCATCGTGGACCGGGTCATCACACAGAGCCACGCACATACATGCGCACGCGCGTGCACACACACACACACACACACACACACAGTGGGGAGGGGGAGGAGCTCACAGATCAAGACTGATAAAAATTACATGGCAAGGCCCTGGGGGCAATTGTAATCCTTTTTCTAATCTCAGAAAGATTCAAAATAGCATCCTGGTGACATAGCGAATGAGAGCACGTCACCCCTATTGCAGCTGTCACTTGTATCTGCAATCGGGTGAATTATAGAGATTAGCCACGTCCAAGAATTACTGCACTTTTCGCATGGTTGTGTGCCTGGCCCTTCTTAAGGGGGAATGGCGCAGGTTTGCGTTCAGACTCTGCAAGGGGCTTAGGAAGTGCCGTGCTGCCACCCAGTGTTGGGAGCGCAGGCTGGGGAGAAACTGTGGGACACCCAGCGAGCCTCCTGGCTCTGTTAGGGGCCAGTACTTTCCTGAAGCTACAGAGAAAGGTGCTGTGAATCTGTCCTAGGCCCCAGGCAAGCTTATTTTAGCACTCACATTCCACATCACATCAAAAGTATAAAAATGTAGCCACATCCCACACTAAGTAAATTGACATGTCACCAAGACCGCAGTTTGGTTTTGAGTTGGTTGTCATGTTAATGGTCTGCAGAAATTAATTTATTTTAATTTTGCAATTTTGGTTTTGAATTACAAATCCAGCGTGGGGGGAAAGAGGAGCTCTTCAACATTGTCCTAAGTCAGAAGCCTCTCAAAAGCTCCTAGGCCCCCGGGGCTAGTGTCCTCAGCACTTGCTACCGTGGGTAGGGATGAAAACAGAGGATGAGCACTGAGGAAAAGAAAAGCAGAGGAATATGAGCTCTGATCACCTCTGACAACCTGTGCACTACACGTATTTGTCCTTCTGTTATTTCCATGGCAAGGAACAGCCTCAGTCTGCTGCATTTATCTAGAAAAGTCAAAGGCAAACCACAGCCAAGATCTGCTACATACTAGTGCCAAGATTGCACGGCTAAAATAACAAAAACAAAAAGCCGTTGATCGGGCGTGCTGACGGGTGCAATTCCCAGATAAGGTCCCTGCCCTCCCACAACCATGGGTGTGGCTGCCGCAGGTCAAGAAGCCCAGTACAGTGTCTTGCTCTGGAGTCCCCAAATCCCTCCCGAGGAGTGGCCAGTGACTTTTACTTACCCGAGATACTGAACCCTCAAGCCCCTTGTAACAGGGACCTGACAGGCAAGTATCAATCCCTGTACCTCCCGCCTGGACCGTATCCCTAATGAATGGGGTCTGCCAGCTCCTTGGTAGGAGAGCACAGGAGAGAGAGCAGAGGAGGCAGAAATCACCAGTTTTGTATAAATGAGGCCAAACCGGACTAGGAACAGAAGCAACAAATTCAGGCTGGAAGAGGCCATCAGGCTTACTGAATCTATTTGCCTGCTCTCTGGCAAAACTGAAATGAAGCTTTTTTGGACATCTTATGGACCATACTTGGTCCATATTCTGCGTAATTCTGCACACTTGTGGATTTAGGATTTCTACAGATTTAGCACACAGGGGGGTTTTATTCTGTGAAATAATCTCCTTTTTTTTTTTTTAAAGATTTTATTTATTTATTTGACAGACAGAGATCTACAAGTAGGCAGAGAGGCAGGAAGAGAGAGAAGAGGAAGCAGGCTCCCCGCTGAGCAGAGAGCCTGATGCGGGGCTCGATTCCAGGACCCTGAGATCATGACCCAAGCCGAAGGCAGAGGCTTTAACCCACTGAGCCACCCAGGCGCCCCAATATTCTCCTTTTTTTAAAACCCCCTTTTATTACCTGTTCTTTAAGCTCTTACATTTTGTCTTCAACCACCCTGGTCAAGACCCTATTCCCGCCCCATCAGCTATATAGGACGGCATTTTACCACAAGCCTGTGTGAACCTGCCTATACAACCGGATCCCAACATCACGTGATTCAGAGTAGGCAGAAGCTTTGTGAAGAGAATCTAGTGCCACTCAGAGCTCTTGTCTTCTTCCGAGTACGAAGGGTTTTATCAGACTCTGCCTCCATACTTAGCAATTTAGCAAAGAAGCTGTATCTTTCCGAAGCCGTCGGCTTCCTAAATGTAAGGGAGAGAGGTACGCCTGCAAACTCCTTCTTCCTTTCATGATCCCTTTAAGTGTCAAACCACATAACTCAGTAATACTGAGCCTGAGAGTCAGCGTCTGACACCTCTCTACTGCAGGACACCAGTGTGAGGCCGACACAGCCTCCAGGAACCCCACCCCGTGGAGGCACAACACATGCAACCAGCCCCACTCCTTCCCCTCCGCAGGCCTCCAAGGAGCCCAGACTTTTGCGAATGAAGCTGGTCTATTCACTTGAGGGACAGAAGCACAGAAGACCACGGGCAAACCTCTTTCTCGTACTTTCGTCAGGGGTCAAGCCTGTTCTGAGAACCTGGAACTCTTGTTTGTAGAAGTCATCTAACAGCATTCTTCTCCAATTTTTTTTTTAAGATCTTATTTTTTTAATCTATGAGAGAAAGAGAGCGAGCAGGGGGAGGAGCTGAAGAAGAGAGACAAGCAGACCCCGTGCTGAGCACTGAGCCCGAAGCCGGGCTCCATCTCACAACCCTGAGATCGTGACCTGAGCTGAAACCAAGAGCTGGACGTTCAATCAACTGAGCCACCCAAGCACCCCCAAAAGCATTCTTAACAACGGGATCTTACAGAGATGTGATCCACATGCAGGGTATTAAACTACCATTCCAGTACCACGGTTGTTACTCGTGGTTTGAAATGTGGATGGGTGTTTGCTCAGATGCTGAAACCTTAGTCTGGGCTTCTGAAATCTGGAAGGAAAAACCATGCAGACCTGAAAGAAAGACCACAGCTGGCTTCACGTTCTCTACCACATGCTTAGAAAAAGAGGGAAGAAAATCAACTCCAAGGTCCTGCCTCAACTGGAAGGTGCGCTTCCAAGGGTAGAGAGTAGCTTTTGGAATCCCTCCATTTATTGTCTATCTGGAAGCTGGTGATTGTAGCCAATAAGCCCCTGGGTCTGCATGGTGCTAGGGTGAGGGAGGCAAGGCCGGGCGAAGCAAACACAGATCAATGGAAGGTAAAGGGTTCAACAATTGAAAATATTCTTGAAGCCAAGGTTAAGGAGGAAGGATTGATCTTATGGAGGATATCTCAGTCTACCTGTAATTACATACTTCACTTTACTAACTATGGCCTAATGAGGATTGTCTCTGGACCAAAAACTGTCCCACACCCCCTCCCGCTACCCCTTCCCCCAGCAGGGCTTGATTGTGGGCGGTGATTTTGTGAACTATGTGAGTTTCCCATTGCCACTGTAACAGATGATCAAACTTAGTGTCTCCATACAACAAAAATTTATTTTCCTACGGTTCTGGAGATCAGAAGTCCCACTAAACTAGTCAAAGTGCCAGCAGGAGAGCATTCCTTCTAGAAGCTCTAAGGGAGAATTTATTTCCTTGCTTTTTGCTGCTTCTAAAAGCCTTCTGTATTCCCTTGGCCCATGACCTCTTCCTCCATATTCAAAATAAGCTACCTAGCATCTTCAAAGCTTTATAATTCTGACCATCCTGCCTCCCTCTTACAAGGACCATAGTAATTGCATTGGGAACACCAGATAATCCAGAATAGTTTTTCTGTCTCATAATCCTTCACTCAACTGTACCTGCAGAGTCCTTTTTGTCCTGTAACCTCACATATTCACATGTTCTGGGACTCAGAACATGGACATTCTGAGAAGGGACTCTTTCTTTTGTCTACCACATGTGTCCTGTCTGTCTTGGAGCACAAATAATCCATATTTCTTGGAGAAAAATTAGAAAATGCGGAACAGTTTAAAATTAGAAACTACAGAATGCAACTGCTTTTAAAACAACTCCATATTGTTTCTTAAAGAAACCGAGTATTCTCTGACGCACCTCTCTCACTTCACAAGGCAATGTAATTACCCTCCCAGGCGGACAGATACAACTGTAGATGTCAGCATTTTAATGACTGTACCGTGCTCTATTATGATACTGTGCTGTAAATTTTGAACATGTAGCCTGTTTCCAATTTCCTATACATACCAGTAATGATGTCATAATGTTCTTGTTCATGCCCATTGGTATATTTGCCTGGTATTTTCTGAGGACAAGTTCCCGGAAACGTAATAACTGGGCCAATGGCTATGGTTGCTTTTAAGGCTTGGGATACATATGGCCAAAGTGCCTATGGAGGCTCATGACAGTTCACAGATTCCCCTGCAGAGCAGACTGCCCAGTCCTCATGCCCAGAGCCCTGGCCAGGATCAGACTCCAAATCTCTTAACAAACTGATCGACCCATTGAAATCCCACAATTGTCTATCTGGAAGCTGGTGATTGTGGCCAACACTTACATCGTATTCAAAGTATTGTGGCCAATACTTTCATTCATATTTCTTCAATTACCAGTAAGATTAATATTTTTCATATGTTTTCTACTTCACAATTTTTTTTGTTACTTGCCACCTTATGCCCTTTATCTATACTAGCGTGCTTCTGTTTTTCTTAATAAATGTTGATAAAGCTATACGTTAACCCTATGCCACTTTGCCACTGGTAATTTTCTCAGTTTGGTGCTTTTTTTTTTAATTGAGTTTTTAATGTGTAAAGGTTTTGACTTTTTTGAGTGTGTGGTTAAATCTATCGGTCTTTTTTCTTATAGTGTCTGCCTTCGGTTTCATGCTTAGCACCGTGTCTTTGTGTCCTGGGCCTTGGCCCTTAATATTATATAAATATTCTCTAGTGAGGTTATTAATCCATCTCGATTGTTTGCCTAAAATACATGTTAGTGCCTTTTGCTAAAAGAATTCTGTTAAGGCAGCCACTTGAAACACAAGGATGCAGCTCCCTGCAGGGTTGACATCGGGCTTTAAATAACGGGCGTGTTCTGTGGCTGTATCCAAAGGCTTGGGAGCGGTGTCTCTAATTGGGGTTATACTTGAGGTCCTAATTCACTGACTGTGATTTTTAAACCAAGTGAAGAGCCTTCGGAGAGAGAGAACCTACCACCTCTTTCAATTCAGCTGAGAATATATGACTCAGCTCTTGCTTTTCATGGTGGAGCAGTTTAATTTAATCTTCCTTGTTTACTTCCCCTGCTCGTTGGATCACTGAGGTGTGGGCTGAGATTTTGCGATATGGGGTCCAAGCCCATGAAGTTCTCAACTCTGGCTGTCCTGCTTCAGGTTACGGCCAAGGGGGAATCAGTGAGTGAAGGGCTTAGGAAAGTAGACCTTAAAGAAGTTACTGCAAAAGACCCATGGCCTACTGCCCACCACTCAGGGGAAGACATTTCTTTGTTCTTACCTCACCTGGAGGGGTAGCTGTGGACTCATTCAGCCAGTGTTTCCTCCTGAGTTTGGGCTGGTGCCAGATGGAAACAGGAAACCCAAGCTGGTGTGGAGGGCACTCTACTTACCAGATGGGTTTCACTGTATTCTGCAAATTTAAAGATTTAGAGGAAAGTCCTTCCATTTTCCTGAAAATCAAAATGAGTACCAGAACTTTCCAGTGAACAGCTTCTCCTCTCCCTAGGTCTGCAAATTATGTGGGAATGGAGAACCCACTGAGGACAAAGCCCCATTGCTAAGAATGTCCCTCATTCAGGTAGGAGAGTGGACCACACCTGCTTTCCAGGCCCTTTGCTCAACAAGCAACTAGTGAGAGCCAACTTCCACCCCCTTTGTGTATGCTGCTCCCCCTGCCTAGCAGGCCTTCCTCCGCACCCACCTACAGCAGTCATGATCATCATGGTCCTACTCAAAGTCTGCCTCTGTGTTAAAGCTTTCCTCAACATCTTTCCAACCTCTACCCCTCCTTCCTCTTCCTCCCTGAATCCTCACCAGCCCAGCAATATTGTATGGTGGCTTTGGAACCAAATGAGCGTGGCTTTGCAATGATTTGCCCACCTAATCACTTCGTGCATTTGGAACCTTTGGAATATTGACTTAATGGTTCTGAGCCTCAGCTTCTTCATCCGGAGGAAAGAAACCACTCTCTCAAGGGTGTTGCTTTTTTCAATGAGATCATACATAGGATGAATAACAGCGGGTCTCTAGCCTCTAGGAACTTATATTATTTGGTGAAAACCACAACACAAGATAATATCACTGTCATAAAAGGGACACAGAATGCTCCAACAGTACAGAGAAAAAAGAGGTTTTGTCATCCGGGAACGATCTGGGAAAGTAAATGGCTGAGGGGTCATTAAGCTTGTTGAAGAAGGGGTAAAAGTCCACTGGGTAAAGCTGGGAGCCAAGGATAAAAGAGGGAGGTCAGTCTATGTCCAGAGAAGAGAATACAGCAGGCTCCAGCTGAGCTGTTTTTTTTTTTAATAGATTTAGTAATAACACCTGGGTTAGAATAAAACAAAATAGGAGCACCTGGGTGGTTCGGTCATTTAAGCGTCTGGCTCTTGATCTCGGCTCAGGTCTTGATTCAGGGTCTTGGGTTTGGGCTCTGTTTTGGGTTCCACACTAGGTGTGGAATCTACACAAAAATAGATAGATAGATAGATAGATAGATGATAGATAGATAGATAGATAGATAGATAGTTGTTATTTTAGTTTCAATACTTCAGAAATCACGGTTTTCTGAGCATGGATTGAGAGCATTAGAATTATCTCTAGAAATGTCCACTTGGTGATTATGTACACGACAGTTTATAAGAAGAAATTCATTGGGCAGTTGAGAAGGCAATGCAATCACCCATACTGAAAAGAGCAGGCTTCGTTCTGGAGCCAATAAAGTTGACCTAATTTGTAGACCTGATTGGATGGGAGACAGGGAATAGACATGACAAAGAGGACCTATTCTTGGTGAGCTGGAGTATGGTGGGGCTGTTAAGGTCAAGAGAGACACTTAGAGGACCACTTCTAGCATGGTAGAATGGAGATACCAGGGAGAAGGACCATCCCACAGGAATTAGAAGCAAGAGAATGGACGTTAAGAAAAAAAGTTGGCACCCAAGATAAAGCTTAAGGATCCCTCCGTATAAATGAGATAAGGAAAATTGTGTGAGTGGATGAGATGTCCAAAGACAGAAGAAGAAAAGAAGACCAAGGGTGGAACCTTGAGTGATGTCAACACCTGGGGAGTAGAAATGTGAAACAAGATCAGGATAAAACAATCTCATATTTGAATGTGATATTTCCTCTTCACCTACAATATTCTCTAAGGTTCCCTTCATTTAAATGACTATCATTTTTCAAGCTTTAGCCAAACTCATATGCAAAACAATTATTAATAGCTTGAATTTACCGAGCATGTGCAAGATGCCAATCACTATGCATATATTATCTCTTTCACCTAATCATGTGATGCGAGCACATCAATGATACCCATTTCACAGATGAGGGATTAAGACTCAGTAAGACTTAATGTCTCATCAAGGTTTGACAAGTAATAAACAAACTTAGGTTATCTGGCTCCAAAAATCAAACTTTAACTTCTTTGTTGTGCTGTCGCTAACTTGTCTCCAATATATTTAAAATGAAAACCAAGCATCTTAATTTTTGAAACTCCCAGGAGCACCCCATTTGAGAACCCTACTATATACTTCAAGGACTAATAGCAAATCTGGCCTCCATGTTGACAACATGTGGACAAATGGTTTTACTTCTTAGGTCTTAGTTACCTCTTCTTCAGGATGGAGATAACATTTCCCTAGCGGTGTCAGTATATAGATCATATACATGAAACATGGGTAACATGTCTGCATGTTATTACAGTTATTATTGCTGTTGGGGGTGGTACGCACTCCCTGAACCTATCAAATCTCCTTCTTTAGGGCCAAGTTCACTGGCATCACTCATATGGGGCGTTCTTGATTTGAGGTAGTGCCCATCCCAGGAAGGCCGCACTTCACAGGGGACTTACTGGTGATGGAATGTTCCGGGAGGTTGAATGAACACCTGGAGAGAGACAACCTGAGGAGATGAGCCATACAGCTGATCCATGAGATGGGTCCGAGCCCCTATCCTTTTCCTCATAACACTGTCCATGCCTTGATTTCTGTTGGGGGCGAGGGGCGCTGAGTGACGGGCAGCGTGCTCACAATTCAGCTTCAAGAGACTGGAGCATGTAAGCAGACCCTTCCCCACACCAGCCAGCTCCTTGTCTTCCCCATCCAGATCTGGTGCATCAGCTTTGGTCCTATTTGGGGCCTCTTCTCAAGCAAGAGGCTAAATTCCCTGAATCACTCCTCTACCAAGACCTTTCCTTGGATGTTACAACCACCCGCTCCTGCCAAAACTCACTCCCGTGCTCTACTTCCAGGAGGGGAAAGCATATGGACCGCTATTTGTTGCCAAAACCAATCAGAGAACAAAACTCAGTTCTCATAAAAATTGCACAATACCTGCTTCCCTTTCCTTGCTGACAATAAAAATGAAGCTCAAGCTCAGGGAACTGTCTTTCTCGAAGAAAATATTTTTCATTCAGATCCAACTCCTAACTCGGTCATTTCTCACCTGCTCAAACACCCTGATCACTAGGGGAAAAGGACTACAAATAACTGAAATGATAATTTTCTTAAGAATTGTGTTTTCGATGCAATAATATCCAGATCTTTCCATTGGAATCCATTGATAATTTTAGAACTTTCCCTGCCGAGGTGGAAAAGAATCCACAGTATTTTTAAAATTTTAATTACTCACTGAATGAAGTCTAAAAGTATTTAATTATTAGATTTATGCCTCAAGATAAGTTCAATGGTAATTACAGGATGTCTTTTTTTAAATTCTAATTCCAAATAATTAAATCCCAAATACATTGAATCATTATGATTATAATTAGAATAAAGGTGTCTTATATTTGAAACCAAAGTTTGGCTTTTTGTTTAACCTTTTTGTGCCTCATCAAAGGGGGATGCTTGGAAAGAAATCTGTCTCGATCCTTCTAATGCTGCTTTAAAACAAAATAAAAAAGCATAATTGTCTGCAGGAATGCTTTTCCATTCTAATACTGGCAGAGAGAAAGCAAGCCCCAAGCAAGCTTTTAGCTTGCTCAAGGTTCCAAAGCACGCTGACTTCTCTTTTCCCATTTGTCATCCTCGGACGCAGGAAGCACCCAGAAACCAGGCAAAAAGATGAAGTAGACCCAGCGAGATCATCAAGACAACGGAGGAAGAACCTCCAGGAAGGACTCCCTCTCCCCGACCTCCAATATGTCAATCAGTCTTGGGGTCACTTTTCAGAGGTCACCTTCAATTGAAGGTGAACGAATGGAGCTGTGTGGGGTTGGGCAGACCCCTCACAGGGACATGCCCACAGACCAGAAAATATAAAGCAAGAGCCACAGAATGAGATCTAAGGAAGGCTCGGAAGGTTTGAACGCTGGGGACTGGGCAACAGTAAATGAGAACAAAGACGCCTCTCCTCTAGCGGTGACGATAAGGCTTCCGAGGAGCCCTTGTGAAGATGGCTTGACAGCGTATGAATTGAATTCAGTGTCCTGCGCACATCTCCGCATGGTGCTCTGGGATTTGGGAAGTGGGAAGGTGGTGGTTTGCGGTTTCAAGGAGGAGCTGCAGGCTGGCGGTTCAGGAAGGAGAAGAGACGCGCAGCTTTCAAAAGCAAATAAACCAAGCCCAGATGTCCTCCCCTGACTGGTAAGGCAGAGAGGAGAGCGCTGGCTCATCCGAAAGCATTTGGAGGCCAGGGGGGCTAAAAGCCGGAGAGGAGGGAAGCACAAAAGCTATAAAGAGGAGGCCAGAGAGCAAGCATAATACTTAGAAAAATGTCACATTAAAACCTCCAGCTGCCGGCGGCTGGAGGGAAAAAGAGTTCCAGACAATAGCTGAGGGAACAAGTTGGATCTTGTGTTCATTCCTGCGGTTAAAACAAGTCCATACGACCACGCGGAAAATTCCATTCTCCTCCAAACTTAACTCCCTGTTTACCTGAGCTGCAGACACTTTTTGTTGAGAAAGGCCCCTTGAAGACAGAACCAGCATTGCTCGTCTCTGCTCCCAGAACTTTCTCTCCTCTTGCACCCTCCTATCTTGCGGATCACCTCCTCTCCTCGGAGGGGCCTGGTTAGCCCTTTGACTAAAGCATAAGGAATGAAGCAGCGTTTGGGAAAAGGAAGCATTCCCTTGCCACCCTCCCTGCCCCCAACTATAGCTGCATTCACGTTAAACCTTGAGAACCATAGCTGCCTCATTAACTTAGTTATTCACTCGTTGAATAAATGTTTGTTGAACGCCTGCTAGGTTTCAGGCTCCAGACTGCGCATTTAGGGAGGAAAACCAAGGTCAAGCTATTGCTAAGAACTTCCAAGTCAGGAGGCACAGGAAAGACGAGGGTCTATGTGCTGCTAACTGTTTGACCAATTCCGTGAACCCTGTATATTACAAATGTGGAGCATTGCCTTTGCTTTTCCTTTTTTGGGGGCTTTTGTGAGTTCAGCTGACAAGTGACCTGCCTGCTGGAGTCAGGCCAGCCAAGTATCCCTCTTCCTCACCAGTAATTCCAATGTCTGCTTCTTTTTATCCTTCCCAGACAAGCCTAGGCCACCTTGCTCTGGGAACTCTGCTATTGGAAGAAGGAGAGTACCAAAAATTGTCCTAGGTCCAGAAGCAGATAAAAAACAATTCCTAATTCGGGGAGGTCTGTTTGGCATACCCAGGAAAGGGAGAGTCAACTCAGAGAGACGTAGGAGGTGGGATCAAATATGTCCCCCAGGGAAAGGATATGACAAGTAATCTAGTGCTCCAGAAAGGAGGCAAGGTTGGTAGACTGGGGTACTTAATGGAGATGGTAACTTATTTATAGTCAAACTGGGAGAGAACTGTGGCTTGACGTATCCTCTGTTGCTCATCTTTACAAAGCCTTCCAGAAACTCCGATATGTGTTTAGTAATAGAGAGAGATAGAGAGCCGTGGGTACTGCCCAGCACCCTCAAGGAGATTGTGATAGTGGTATGCTTACAATTTTTAGTAACCATTTTTCCAGAGGAGGGGAGAAAAAAAAAAGCCCCGTTTTCTAGCTTTTGCCAGTTTTCATGGTGTAAATACTCCCACTGTGGCTGACTTGAAGAGTTGGGAGGAAATGAAGACAAACTGCTCTTGCTGCTTGATTTCAACGGACTCCAAACCACCACTGGCTTGTCATTTATTACACAGATACAGATAAACATGGGACGTGGTCACAGAATCTCCAGACCAACTGACAAATTGGCATCAGATGCAAAGTCTTTAACTGAGCCCCAGAGGGAAGTGTGATTTAGGGGTGGCAAGAAGAAGGACTACACAGCTGCATGGACACTGTTCTCTGTCTCCCTTCTGGTTCCTCAGAAGCATAGAAAACCAAGTGATGTTTAGAGCCAGCGAAGATCGTGCCTATAAGCAAGACCAATCCCCTCATCCAGGACCTTCCAAAAAGGGGTCTGCATCACACAGGCATGGGGTGACTTCAATAGCCTCTGCTTCAGACACACTTCTGTTGACAGGTTAGGTGTCCCTGCCACTGCACTGGGGTATCGAGCAGGAACCCAATAAACTAGATAATTTAGGAAGGAAAACAATTAGAATTCTCTGTGGTCCTCTGAGCCCCCACAGAGGCCACGTGGCTGCCTCTCCAGGTTCTGGAAAGTGGATGAAACTGCCACCAGCATGAAGCCACAGACTCTGCCTGAATTCGTAATTCAGGGACTTGCCCCCGACATAAGCTTTCTCGCAGCACAGAGACAAACCCACATGTCTGCCAGGCTCTGGCTGCCTTGGCTTTTGAATCACTAGTCAGGAATAAGCTCTGTCGAGGGTGGCAAAAACCAAAAAACAACAACTAGAACATCCCCATGCGAAGAACCCCAGCAAGAATCTTCTGGGTTGAATCTCTTGGGCAAATGTAATGGGATGGCAAAGTCATCCCATCCAAAGGGATTTCCGGCTCCTTTCTTCCTGTAATTCATGATCCCTGAGACAATTAGGAGCAATGAAAAGGCGTAAGTCAAAGGAACATCGAGTAAAGTTAGATTTAGGAAAATAACACATTACATTTAAATATCCATATATATTTAATCTGTGTTTAATAATGCAAAGAATACATTAGTCAAGGCTTAGGCAGATTCCACATTGACGTTAGCTACAGAACAGCCTGGCCCTCTGAAGTTTCCCAGCCTTGGCGCCACAGGAATGAAGACTTCTGGAGGAATGGAGCGTGTCATTGCAAACCTGGGGCACTGCGGAAATGCTAATGGAGGGATTGCCAAGGTCACCACAAAGTCGGGCTTGCTGCAAAGAAGAGAACTTAGGGTGAGCTAAAGAAATCCAAAGCTCCAGTCTCTAGACGGACTTCATTAGCCACCCTCTGCAAGGCAGGGCAGGGAGCAGGACATAACCTCATGGGGGGTGAGGGAGGGAGGCGCAGAGGGACCAGAATTGCTATTCCCATTGTTATGTTAGCTCAGCTCAGCTCTCCTCTCCTGTCCTCCAGCTTTAATTCTAGACTACCAGATGGGGAATGGCTGCCTGGGCCCCAGGGGAAAGCCAGAACATGTTCCCAGGGGGCAATTCCCTGGGCTCCGAAGCTCTTGCTGCCATCTGGAGGGGTGAACCAGGTGAGCGTACTCAAGGATGAAGGAGAAACCACAAGCACGCCTAGGCTAGGCTTTCATGTAATCGTGCTTCTGCAAAAGCTGGAAAGGGAACCAGTGGGGACACAGTGCAGTATAAGCCAAGTCATATCCTAGGACCTGGAGAAGAGAGGCCGACTGCCAAGAAGTAGAAGAAATCCTCCTGCTTTGATTGACCATCACTCAGATAACCATCATCAAGCCGAAGAACTTTGAGCTCATTCCACTTTGGGCAACTCATTCTGTAGAATCTAGAGTCTCACTCTAGGCTCACAATTCACTGACTTTCTCAATGAAGCCAGTCTCAAGAACAAAGTTACAGCAAGAAGGTATCTCAAAGACTATCTAACCCAATCTTCTCATCCTGCAGATACGAAGACTGAAGCCCAGAGAGGCATCGCCAATCATCTACAGTTGTCCAGTCGGTAACCAGGATCTGGTGCAACACTGCCCCCTCCTCCTAAGCAGTGTTTTGAGTTCTGATGGTCTGAAGTCAGGAAAGGCAAACCTGCACTAAATGCCAGGAATTGTGCTAAGAGCTTGAATATATATTATCTCCAAAAGAGTAAACACCAGCCTACCTCAATAAACATTTGAAGTCACAACACTTAGCGGCAATTCTGCCTCTGCCATTTTCCAACTGTATGATGTTAGATGGGTCATGGCACTTCTCTAGGTGTCATGCTGCCTCTAGCAACTTGTAGGACCATCCCCCTCATTTGTGGAAACTCCATATGTCATTGACTGAATCACAGGTCGAGGGCCAGCCTAGTCCAAAGCACAAAGGAAAAGATGAGGAATAAGAAACCAAGCCCAGGAAGTAAATGAATGTGCCTCTTACAAATGCCCGAGGGAAGCAGAATTGTGATCAGGTTCAGATATGACCCAACCTATATTCTTGAGTAAGCCCTGAAACACCCCTATCTCCCCCCTTGTACTTGGGCACTGCTCATCTCGACTCCGTTCCCTGTGACGGTCATTCCACGAGTAGAAATAGCCCAAGCTTCTTCCCAGCAAAAGACGAGTCGGGGGGATGCAAGGACCACCTCCCTGGTTTTCGTTTCAACCTTCCTTCCAAGAACTGAGCCCCTCAATTATCTGAAATTTCCTCATCCCACACAGGACTCCTCCCTTGGAGGGAAAGCCAAATTACCTCTCGTGTCTTTTCAGGTGAAGCACGACATTGACGAGCGTGCTCATTCTAGCAGTGGGCACTTGGAAAAAACATGGGCTGTGACTCACCAGTGGTTTTTGAGCCAAGTAGTTTGAATTTACTCAGGGCAGGAAAATGGCCAGGGGGCTGGGCTGGAGAGGGGAGGGGAGGACCCACGCAGACGACCGCTAACAACTATCCAACCCTGTTCCAAAAAGGCGAGTACAGGGGAGACTCTCAGAACATATGCTACCGTTCTTGTTGTCTCACTGCCAAGAGTCTCCTATATCATCGTGAAATGGCTGCTTTCTGCCTGCCTCGATCATGTATCATGGGGCGTTAATAAATAATGGGAGGTGGTAGGACCAAAAGGCGGGAAAACCCAAAGGGAAGGTGATGGAGGGGCATAATTTAACAAGTAAATGAAAGAAGCTACTAAATCATAGTTAAATTATGCTGGCACTGGCAAAAAAAAAAAAAAAAAAAAAGGAGGTAGGGGGGCAGGGGGGGATTTCTCACTGCAAAATGCTTTCAATAAAATATTGAAATTTCTCTTTTGGCTGACAGAGGCATCTCCTGATCAAAAGGATAGAAGTGTGTGGCCTGTGGTTCCCATCAGAGACTGAGCTCAGGCATGGGCCTGGAGGAGGGAGAGTTTCTAGGTGCTTCTCAGTATGGACCTTTCCTCGGATGGGTCCACAGTCATCATCTGATACCCCATCTACGATCTGTCTCTTGCTGGTGGCCTCAGTAGCAAGCTGACTAACTCTGGCCTATTTCTCCATTGACTCCCTTTGACAGGCTTTGGGGCTCCCCCCTTATAGGAGGGGAAATATCAAAGCTGTGACTTAAAAATAACTCTTGCTATGTGCAGCTTTATGCCATCAAATCCATTAACACTTGGACATTAACCGTAACACTGTCAGGTAGAAGGTCAACTCTGTGAGTAGGGAAAGCCCTACTTTGTTCGTATTTGTGTGCCCAGAACCCAGAAAAGTGGGCACTTCATAAACACTGAATTGGATGCATGCGTGCGTGCGGGCATGCTTGGAGAGGTGAGTGGACAGATGAACTCCCATTTTACAGCTGAGAGGCTCAGAGAGGTTAAGTGACATGCCCAAGACTGAACTACACTGTGTGGGAGTTAGAACAAGCAGCAAGGCTTTCAGAGTGTCAACCTGTGTGCTTTCAACACAACATGTTGTCTCTCTTCAAGGTCACACAGTAAACTAGATCAAAGCCCGTGTACAGGACCCCTGTAAATCCACACAAGCAAAAAGCAGACACATTTATCTCTATTGGGATTGTGTTTTCAACTGAGACATAGACCGTTGTGGAGCATCTGAATGACTTTGAGGGTCTCTGTATCTAAAGCAAGTTTCTGGAATCCTCTGGCAGAAGATCCATACAGAAACCACAACACGTCACAGTAAGCCTGTCCCTTTCCTTGTTTCCAGTGCTGTGTGCTATGGTCTTGGCAGAACGACTTGCTGCCATTCAATCTCTCCAGAATGCTTGGGCCCCGAGCCCCAGTGGGAGAAGCATGTGTATCGACATGCCAGGGGAATAAAGTCTCAGCAGAGTAGATTTGTTTGGACAGGCAGGCTTAGTGGTCTGACAGGGTGTGCAAGGTATCCACACTACCCCGCATTTTAAGAGAGAGCTCCTTGGCAAGCATACCCGAAAGCTGGGGGATAAATCTCTCCAGGGTCCCTGAATGGTCAGGAGTACAGAGGTTTGTTCAAACATATTTCAAGCCAGTGAACAGACCTCTGAACCTCTTTACAGACAGTGGCAGCTCAACCTAACTGAATGCTTAGGAGAATCAGCAGACCAGGAGAGAAAATCAGAGGCTTACATTAGCAGTCTGCACTCACTAGTGGGAAGAGACATGGGGGACTTTGGAATTAGGGAGAACCAGGCTCCACCGTTTGCAACGTGCTACCTCTGCAAGTTATCGAATCTCTTTGAGCCTCGATTTCTTCCTTTTTAAAATGGGAATATTTAAACCTGCTATATTAATTATATTGGACTCAACTGCAAGTGGCAGACACTCTAATACCTCCAAGTGACTTAAACAAGATGCACAAGAGAAAAAAAAAAAAAAATTTGCATGTAAGCAGTTTTTGACTGCTTGAACCACCATATGGTGGTTCCACAAATCATCAGGAATCCAGACTCCTTCCCCCGGGTTGCTCTACCTTTCTGTAACAGGTGCTCAGGTCATGCAGTTCAAGATGGCTTCGAAAACTCCTGGGACTTGGTCCAAAATCCAGCCACCAGGCAGAAGGGGAATGTGCTATCCCTCTTTTAAGGCTATTTCTTAGGAGTTCTGTGTAACCCTTCCTCTCACAGTCTGCTGGCGAGGAGTGAGTCAGCTGGCCACATCTGTATGCAAAGGGGACTGGGAGATTTTATTTTTTTTTTTATTTTTTTTTTAAAGATTTTATTTATTTATTTGACAGAGAGAAATCACAAGTAGGCAGAGAGGCAGGCAGAGAGAGAGAGAGGAGGAAGCAGGCTCCCCGCTGAGCAGAGAGCCCAATGCGGGACTCGATCCCAGGACCCTGAGATCATGACCTGAGCCGAAGGCAGCGGCTTAACCACTGAGCCACCCAGGCGCCCGGGAGATTTTATTTTTATTTCAGCGTCCATGTGCTCAGCTTCAACTCAGAGGTTCTGTTTCTTACTAAAAGGAGAGGGGGATGAGTATTGGGGGACAATCAATATAGTCTCTCATGTCTCGTGTATGGGATAAAATGAGATGATGGTGCAAACCATCCGCTTCAGGGACTAGCATGTAAGTAGTGCTTGGGAAATGCTAATAACAGCTATGGTTGGAGGTAGGGGGATGTACCTCTCTACCCAGCAACAGACTTCTGTGGGACGTCTCAGCAATTCCTGACACTTGACTACATCCCAGAGACACCATGAAATCCCATCACATTTCTCACTGAGATTAAAGTGAAGGTCCCAATAGAGTCGAATACTGGATTTGGAGAGGACTTGGGTGGAGTAATGAGGTTGGGCAAAGCACTACTAAGTGAACCCCATGAAGGTGAGGGTATGGAAACCGTACAGATTTTGATTACGAGGCAGGTGACTTCCAAGTTGCGCTGCTTTCTCCACCATGGCCGCCAAAGCACTTTGCTCCAGTGACTGCAAGAACAAAGAAAGAAATAGGGAAGAAAGTGAAAGTGGGGAGATACCTGAGGTTTTCTTGTCTGTAGGTTTTCATGCAGGAGCAAGAGATGGAAGAGGTGGAGAGGGTATTGTCAGTTTAAAGGAGATCCGTTTCATTGGCACTTTGTGGATA
This sequence comes from Mustela nivalis, assembly GCF_964662115.1. Classification (NCBI taxonomy): domain Eukaryota; kingdom Metazoa; phylum Chordata; class Mammalia; order Carnivora; family Mustelidae; genus Mustela; species Mustela nivalis. The sequence continues at coordinate 34,795,447 of NC_139035.1, forward strand.
ACTTGTTAGACAGTATTGCTTGAAAAGAAGAAGTGGTAATCTTGCTGGAGGAATGTGGAGGTGAAAGCTGCATCAGTCAGGGTTTTCCAGAAACAGACAGCCAATAGGATATATGTATAGGAAATACACACAAAGAGAGATGTATTTATGGTAAGGAATTGTGGAGGCAAGCATGGCCAAAATCTCCAGGGTAAGTCTGCAGGCTGGAGATCCGGGGAAGAGTTGATATTGTAGTTTGAGTCCAAAGGCAGTCTGCCACTGTTGAGAATTCTCTCTTCCTCAGGAGAGGTCAGCCTTTTTCTTCAGATATTCAACTGATGAAATTGGGCCTGCCCACATGATGGAGTATGATCCGCTTTACTCAAAGTCTACCGACTTAAATGTCAATCTCATCTAGAAAATACCTTCACTGCAACATTCGGATGCATTTGAGCCAATATCTGGGTGCCAGGGTTTAGCCAAATTGACAAATAAAATTGACCTTCAGAGTCTTGTCCAAGAATAGAATCAAATTCACGTGGGGACCTCTTTCTGCCATTCGGTTTCCTTTGCTTAAAAAGTCTCTAGTTGACAAGAAAGATTATTCAAACAAATACTTGGAAATATTGTGAACACTAAAAGGAGTAAAACAGTGAAGGACTTAGGCTCAAGGAACAGGTCATGAATTTTCATTTCAGAGTCCAAAAGATTGTGTTAAAAGCAAAAAAAAAAAAAAAAAAAAAAAAAGGCAGAGTTAGGTCTTCATACTGGATAGCAGGGGACATTCTAGGAAAATGATTCAAACCCCAGGAGGTCGCTGGTGGAGAAGCCTGACAGATCTTAAGCCTGTTATTGACTAATGCAGTAGATGATATTTCACAATAATTAATTGAGTTTTTGTCCTCTTTGCACTCAATGGAACCAAAGAAGGAGGGGGGAAGTGTATAGCAACTGAATGAATATGTTGAATATGTGTGTATGTGTTTATATTTGAGACATGGATAGAATGGAGAGAAATAAAGAAGAGAAGGTAAGAACATAAATATTTAAGAAAACTTTACTTTCTTGAAGTGAAGAATAACCTAGGGAACTGAGGAAATCTCGGTGTCCACCTTGATTTTCCACGATGAGCAAAAGAGAGGAGAAGCTATGGGTGATTTGAGGGGTGCTGTGAAGATGCCTCTCAGCTCCCTTCTCTGCTGTTCGTAGTTTTTGGAAGACCCACCGGGTGTTGCTCTTTTTGGGCTGTCGTGCTCGATGGGCAAGCACATGCAGCAGAGGTCAGCCCCTGATGTGAGGAGCTGCAAGCTATGAGGGTCATGATGGACTCCTTCTATACACATCCAAGTCCCGAGCACTGTCCAGGATGACTCCTCTAAAACCTGGGCATGACCTTGCCTTTCTCAGCTTGGAAGACTCCAGAGTCTTCATAACCAGATGATTTCAGCACCGGCATCTTTGACCCGCACGTCACGGCCCTCACTTTCCTTTCTGTCCATATCTACCACTATGCCCCTGCCCATGTCCAGCACCCCAGCCAGACCTTCTCCCAGCCCGGCTCCCTGAATCTTTTCAATGTTGCCTGCCTCTGTGCTTTCCCTCGTGGTACGTCCTCAGCCTGGACTTCATTGTCCCACCCCTCAGTCCATCCACAGAGCTTTCCCATCTCAGTTCCAGGCTGACTTCACCAAGAAGTCCTTTCTTTTATATTCTAATTACCAGAAGGAGGAATTTTTAATAAAAATATTTATTCATGGAAGGAAAGTATAAAGTAAAAGATTTCTCCACGCCATACCATCCACCACCACTACCAGGAACAACCACCTGACCCCTCCCCCGGGGTTGTGATTGGTTTGGTGAACATCTAAAGCTCTCTCACACCCCCTTGTAGAGAAGGGGAGAAGATCTCTCCAACTTCTAAATTGCCCTGGCGCTTGCTACCCCTCTTAACGTGACAGTACTTTATCCTGTTCTGAATTGCGTTATATGTAAACTTATCTTATTTGAGCTCCATATTTGTCTTTCTTCACTGAAATGTAACTTATTTGAGGGTCATCTATAGATATGTTAATCTATATTTCCCCTTCACAGAGATTAAGACAATTGTCCCCATATTTGGTTTAGTGCACCAAACATCTATGTGCACCTGTCCTGGACCTTGTTTAGCTAGGGACCAAGGAGGAAACAAACAAACAAACAAACAAACAAAACCCACCCAACCCAGCCTTTAAGTGTCCTTCTCTACCACCAAAGAAACAAACACAAGATGTTTGCAGAACTGTTACTATCGACACAGATACTTCACTGTACAGAAGCAATAGATCTGGGCTCTGCAGAGGTGACTTCATTTGAGCTAAAATGAATGTCACCAAAAAATATTTAAGAGCTATTGCAAAGCAATCATGAAATATGAACAAATGACAGTGTGCTCAAAATGGGGGAGGGGCACAGCCAATGAGAAGGCAGGTGGGTCGAGAGGTGGTTAACACTGAAGGCTTTTGCAAAGCTCTCTGGAGGAGTGTGACTGGAGCCCGTAGTTGAAGCACCTGGGATGTTATTTATGATGCATTGAAGGCTGTCAACAGCATTCTTCCGGAGAATTCCTCCTGTACGGGGGAAGTCATTAAAAGAGGAGGTGCAGCCACACTGGAATGGATAGAACCTCCCAACAACTAGTTTAATCCCTCTGACCCTGAAGATGAATTTATTTTTCTGTTGCTCTTTCCTGGTCTACAGTCATCGACTAATTATTTATATTTTCAGCCAGTATAACATAGATAGTGAGAGGCTGTCATATCAGAAAGACTAGGGTTCCAATGCCAACATGGACACATCCTCAGTGGGGGCCCAAATAACTGAGAACCCACGTTTCCTCATCTGCAAAATGGGATTAAATGCACCTAACCCATCAGTCTTATGTGAGGATGAAGGTTAATTGCATTTGTGAAATGTTCTAGTGCAAATGATTTGGGGACAGCAAGTGCTCAAGGAGCAGGAGCTATTTTTATTGTTTGGCCCTTGACCTCTCACTAGAGTATAATCATTTCCAAGAGAGGGAGAGGCCTTCTTCTGCTCCTCTGTGTTCCCAGAGCTTAGCCAGGTACCTGTACACTAAGAGCATTCATTAACTTCTGCCTACCCGGGCTTGAAGAACTTGACTCCCAGCGGAGCTGCAAATACACAGACTCTTACACCAGCTCATCCCCAATGTACCAGCAAGTGGGAAGCGTGGGCAAAAAGTATGCCATGCCAATCTGCAAGGTGGTATGAAAGGCCAGGTAGGGATGAAAATAGAGTAGCAGTGTAAGCAAGAACATGAATGACCAAAGGACTTTTCCCATTAGGCTGTGCAAGAGCTTGAAATGTCTTGTCTACAACTCAGCTTTTTTTTTTAGTAAGTTTGTCTTTCTTTTTTTTTCCCCCAAAACAGGGCTAAATATGTAAAGAGGAAGTTTACATTTTGTTCCGTGGAAAGAAGATATTTTTGTGAAATATGACATCTTGTGCAAGGGGCCAAAGCCCTCGCCCATGAGAAAACATGGCTACGAGGCAACAATCTGGAAATCTCAAACCTCTGCACTGATCTCAAGGAAAGGGAAGTGTCCACCAAAGAAGAGATGAATACGGATGATTTGTTCTATATTTCCTTGGGCCTTATGAATGCATATTTTCTTACCAAATCTCACTCTGTGTACTGTACACAAGATCAAACTTTGGGGAGATGACATCAATATTGAAGCTCTGTCTGAGAGCTCATGTCTTTAATACTTTTCTCATTTCCTTTGGTGGTAGAAATAGAGCTAATCTCTGTCTTTCAAATCATTGGTTTGTATTTTTTGATTGGGGAGAATTAAATTGAATTAGATGGGTCTGGAATGGTTTTTAGAACCACTAAGTTTGGCATAATGGACATACCTAGAGAAAACATTTACATAAGGAAATCAAAGCTGGACTCATTTCTTTATCCAGTGCTCTGACCTCTATTGGAGTTCTGACAAGCAGAATTTAGCTGAATATTTCTTAAGATGGTGCATATAACAGAAAATGCATCCATCCCCTAAGATACCTATGTAAATCAACATTTCCTTTTGCTAAAAGGAAAAAAAAAAAAAAAAAACGACCAAGAAAGAGAGAGATCTTTTCAAATATTTAAAGGCATATTTTCCATTTGGGTCCTTATTTGAATTTTACTCTCATTTAGAATACAATTCTGACAACTCCATCATTTATGCCAACCCTGGCAATATTCCATGAAAAAACACCAATATAACACAAAAATCTAGATGTGAAGAGGATTATGATGTCATATTAAAAGAAGGGAAAGGAGCATTAAAATAAGAGACCTATCTGAAATGATCAGACACGAAATTCTCTTTGGGATAAAATGGTCTTCCAGCAATGCAGCCACTTAAAATAAGATTAAAGTGGTGTTTTATAAGAACGAAAGCAGAATACAAACTGTCTTTCCCTGAATGAACCTAAATTTGCATACAATGAAGGGTAAATGAAAAAGAGAACATTTTTTAGGCTATTAGACTCAAGCTTCTCCACTTTGCTCAGCAATTTCTCTGCACATGCTCCTGCGTCCATGACATAGGGGTCCATGGTGATGATCCAAATTCTAGGGCCCCATCGCATCAGAATCAGAATGTGTATGGGTGGTGGGCGGAATCTGAATATCAAACAAGCCGCCAGGTAATTCTAAAACCCACTGATGTTTGAGAACCTCTGGTTGGCAGGTTTTTCTCAGAAGTAAGGGGGGAACCAGGACAGAATCCTGAGCATGCTTTATATCCCAAGAACCACCTGAGTTTGAACCCTTCCTATCTCTAACCAACCGAGTGACCTTTAATAAGTCCCTTAATCCCCTTAGGCCTCAATTTTCTCATTGGCAAAATGGGATAATATGCTTCAGAGGTTGCCTTGAGCACCAGGGAGGTGAATCTTCCTTAAATCCCTGCTTGATGAAAGTTATTATTTGTTATCATTATTGTTACTATGTGGCCAAGAGTCTGATAATAAAAGATCATTTTGCCTAACTAGCAACATTGTCACTGTTACCAGAAAATAACTAGCTAGTAAAATTCTGTGTGATCATCAAATGCTTGTCTAGAGTATGAGTCAGTTGGTTGGCACATATTGAGATGAAAAAATATTGATGGGAATGACAATGGAGGATTAGGTTGGGACACAGTCACTGGGACACACGAATGACCAGAGTAGGGCAAGTATGTGTTTCTGTTTCTCAGAGGCATCTCGACAGAGAGGATTACAAACCCGTGACTGTCTTGGTGGAGGATCTGGAGACTCAAATCAGAAAGGAAAAAGGAAGTTTCCAAAGACTTGCATCTAAGATAAAGCCTGTCTGGCTGGAGGAAGGTGAGGCAGAAAGGCCATTTAGAAATCACAGCAAAGAAACAAGGAAGAATCTTGAGATTAAAGTTGATTTCCAACTCTTCAGACAAAATGGACAGAATTTTAAAATATTTCCCGGATCATAAATGCCAGTTTAGCCACAAACTTGCCCTCTCTGTAGTTTTGCTGTGCGTGTGGCTGGGGAAGGGGAGCGGGACGAGAAGGGGGAAGGAGGGTGCTATGCTTTGGGAATTGGAACTGGAACACCAGGACCCAAAGTAGCAGCATTCCAAAGAAGCAGAACTCTGGCTTCCTTCGCATCAATTCTTGGAGTTTAAATTTAAACTTCTGCGGGCCCCTCCCCTTGAAGCCCAGATAAATTGATGGTCTTCCTGGAAATTCTATGCTGTGCCCAGCTTTTGCTCATTCTGTTCCCTTGGCTGGGAATGCCCTTCCATGCTCCTGTCTCTGACCTTTGAAGGATATAATTATTCCAAGAGTGGTAAGGACTGAGTCAAGTATCAACTCACCTGCCGCCGCCACCACCGCCAGTACCCTTTCATTATACCCATCTCTCCCTTTTCTCTGAGCCGTGCGAGTGTTAGGGATGTGCCTAAGGGTCTATGTTGAGGAGGTTCTCTGAGGTCAAAGACTGCATCTGATTCACTGGGTGTCTCTCTCGATGCCTTCTCCTATATAGCAAGGACGCTCAAAACACACACGTGAATAAAACCACTTCATCTGCCCACCTTTACTAGGATTTGAGATGTTGTTCACCCCAAACTGATAGAACACTGTGCAGCAGACCCAACAGTGGAAAAATCACCCTGGGATTCTCTGCTCATTACAGCAGGATTTAAAGAAGCCTGTTTCTAGGCCAGCAAGCCAGAGGATCACAGTAAAGACTGTCTTTAACCAAAGATCTGTGTTAGGAGAGATCATCTGCGATTGAAGGCTAAGGCTCCGGGACCCCTGTCTGACCTTTCTCTGCCATCAGACCTGTCCTTTCTCACCTAGCTGCACCTGGGCAGGGCACCTCATCTTGGCATTCATTGGGAGATTGACATCTCCATAGAACTCTCTCTATTGGTCATGTGTTGTAGGGGCTCCCTTTTGGCTAAAGGCATAGTGCAGGTCAAGTCAGGAGATGAAGAGATGTCCAGGGTCTGAGCACGGCTCCTCTGGACTCCAGGAGGAGCCAGTCAGGTGTAACTCCAATTCATACGCTCGTTTTTACCTAGGAACACCCTCGTGAGTAAGTCCATAATAATAGGACATTCTCAAACAGGGAAATGCAACTCCAGCTTCTGCTCTCAAGGGGCTCAGAGTCCGTCTGCACTGGAAGGTGAATTTAAGATTACTCAATCCAACATCCATATTTCAGGAAGAAATGGAAGTCAGGTGGGGGAAGGGACTTCCCCAAACGTACATAATCCATTACTACCAAAAGTGAGTCCTCAGTGCTGTGGTTTTTCCACTTCGCCTGAAAATCCTCCTACTCTAAAGGAAACCAGCACTTCAGTTTCTCTTAATAAAGTGTCCCAGGTCTTCATAGCCATGCCTACCAGACTACAGCTTCCCACTTGGCTCACAAATGGGTCAAGAAAATCTCCTCAGTGAGAAGGCAGTGAGGGGACATGCTTCAGCTCCCAGCGTCCCCCGCAGCCTGTCACCCCACCTCCCCCCACCTGCCTGCTTCCACACAGTGCCTTCTCCAACCGCGCTTTTCTGATGCCCCCATCCAAAAAGCACCCACATGTACACATTCATCTGCCACCCTATCTCCTTGGTTTTCCATCTCCATGGTAATTATCGGGATCTGAGATGACGGTATTTATTTATTTTGTTATTGATTGTCTTCTCACACCAGAAAGCAAGCCTCAAAAGGTTAGAGACCTGCGCTGTCCTGTTCTCTTTGGTATCTTCAGCACCTAGACGACCTGCACAAGGGACAGAGCTGCTACTTGGTTGCTCCTTATTGTGTAAATGCGTGAACGAAGGAACAAGAGATCGATTGAACTGTCCCATACCGAAAAGCAGAAATAGTCTGCACACAGAGGGAGGGAGGAGATGATCTTTGATACCGGCTGGTAAAGTCTAGAAAATTAACTCTTAATGGCCACATTCTCTTAGTTAACTACAAGTCAAGAGGAGAAAGAAGGTCATGTTGGGCCAACTATTTTGAACAAATTGATTTATTCAGAGCTGCTATGGAACTTTGGTGCAGGAGTGATACCCCATCATTGGCATGAAACACATGCATATAGGGAGGGCACATGCCTACATGCGCCACTCACCCCCTCCTGTTTCCTCCTCTTAGCTAACCCAACAAAAACTCTCCCCCTAAAAATGGCATGATGTTGACAAATTGCTCAAGGGAATCTACCTATTCATGAACTCTACAATGGAAGAGAGGTTGGTCACTGGAAATACTGATTTATCTTAAGAACTAACAAAGAAGTCTTGACATACAGATATATCCCCTCTGCGTTAGAGACACAGCCAGTACTGAGATGGGAACATCTTCCAGCTTAAAAAAAAAAAAAAAAAAAAAAAAAACGGAAAATGTGTTCTTTAATAAAGAAATGCCCACAATGCAATTTGTTTCTCATTAAGCACTGTGCTTGTCCAGCTATGGCGGAGACTTTAAAAGGAGACCAATTCGAACTCGAGTTCAATTTACTTTTTCCTGTTTAGCTCCAAGCTCAGTAGGTGATATTATGAGCTGGCAGGGGTAACATCGCACCTATTAGCACCCGTCAGCCAAAAGTAGATTGTTCAGGTTTTAATAAATGTTTTTTTTTTTTTTTGACTTGGTTTAGGTTGGTGAGAAAATAAATTAAGTCAGGAATTCTTTGAGGCAAATCACATATTGAAATGAGCAGTTTGATGCACAACTCTCCATCCCCCTCCTCAAAAAAAAAAAAAAAAAGACGGAAAGAAAGGAAGAAAGCGTTAAGTCTTGCTTTTCTAAGCTGTGAGAATTTCTGCTCCTGTTACATCTGTGAACACTTCATAAGGCAATGTCTACGGCTTGATTTTTATAGCCCATGTTTGATTGGAGTTTGCATGACATCTGGGGCTGTATTTTTAGAGAAATTTTGAAGCTAGTGATTTCCAGTGTTTAATCACCAGAGTATTTATTCTCTACTATAGCGTAATTGTTCACGGCTCTGCATTTATTTTTTATGGGAGCAGAGCAAAATGAAAATCAGGGTGAATTAGTAACTTGCTCTTGTATCTGTCAAGACTCAATGGCTCTTACCTGCTCTAGAGGCTAAAAGCCAACGTGCTGACCTCACCGTGTTGGAAAAATTGAACACATGGCTGTTGTCAAGGACAAGACACTGTCAGTTACAAGAACAAAGGGAGCAGAAAAGGCTACACACCCTGGAGAGGTACACAGTACCCTGACCCCTCTGCTCAAAACCCGGGGCCAAGTTGGTGGCCACAGGTGCCCCCTGCAGAAGGGAAGGCCATGCAGAAATGGTTTTCACCCCTTTCTACTGAGCAGGAAAGCACCACAATCGAGCAGCTTGTTCCTGAGTGAGGGGACAAATAAGCACTTGCTTTGCACTTTGCACTTTGCACTTGGTTTAGTCCAACAGCCTGGTGTGCTCAGGAGCATGAACGGGAAGGAAGGCTGCTCACCTGTGCACTTGCCAGAGCTTTTCCAGCCCAGCCTTACTGCATGTGGGGGGATTTTTTTTTGGTTGGTTGGTTGGGTGTTATCATTGACCTCTTTTCTTCTGCTTTCCATTAAGCTATTGCAAGTCAAGAGATAATAATCACCAGACCCAAATCTAAGAACAGATTTGCCCAGGCTCACGCAGTTGGTTAGTGAAAGAGCCAGTCTTTGCAAAATTCCTTCCCATAAACCCAAGCAGGTAGGGTGGGTGAATGGGAGAGAGGGCAGAGGGAGGCACTGAAATTTATAAGGGCTGCATTGAAAGGGGAGGCTTTGAGAGAGAACTGATGGATGATTTTTGGTGGCCCCGTCATCCCCTCCCACTTCTGGCTTCACTTCCCCACCCACCCCAGCCCCCACCCCATCCTCTGAGTTCCGTCTGGGCAAGTCCTGAGCTTCTGGAATGTGTCTTCGCCTTCCTTATCTGGGAGTCAATCACTAAATAGCAGGTGGCGGAGATTTCTGTTTTTCATCTCTCTTGTTCTCTCCTCTCTTCCTCTCATTTCCTCGAGGCTGTGAATTTCTGAATCCCAAGCAGGAAACCTCCCTGATGTGTTCACACCTGGAACATCACTCTCTCTTTGTTTGGAGAAGACAGAAAGAGAAGCGGTTGTTTTCCAAAGAGGGAAGAGAGATGTCAGCATTTAAATAGTAATCCACACACTCTATGAAGATGTGTGCACACACGTTTTTTAAAGCAAGCATTCCTTCTTTCAACTCCTGTATTTTCCTACCCATCTCTACTCCAGCCAACGTCTTGTAAGACAAAGCGTGTTTACTGGGTGTCACCTCACTTATCAACACTCCACATACATAGGTTGACAACGGAAATAGGCAGAGTGCCTCTGCAACCTGATTGGGGTTGGTTGAAATAACAACTAGACTACCTAGAGGCTCACAGAGATTAGCTTACCTTTTGCTCCTACAAATGTTAGAAACTGGCCCTTGAAAGAAGCTGTCATCAATGTCCCTGCCTCCGTGGGTGTTGGGAAGTTCCAACCTTTCTAAGCCACGCACTCTGTCCTCTTCATGGACTTATGATTTTGGAAGGGACTTCAGGAGGTCAGCTGGGCCAGGCTTCTGGTTTTGGTTATTATTTGTCTCTAAACCCAGAGACTGGTGTTTGTGGTCAAATCAACAATGAACTCCCTCCCTCTAGGGATAATGGGACAAAATACTGGTTGCAAGAATGTAAATCTAAATCCACAGTCTCCAGTCTATGGGCTCCCATAGGTGGGGGCACCATATTGAAATGAACAGTCCCTCTAGACTGGCTACACAGCATGACTCATGTACATATAATCTGACAATTTAATGTATGTATCATTCTTTCAACAAATAAACAGAAGATGCCTACTTTGTGCCAAGGACTGGGGTGGCTGTAGAGTATATAAAAGATGGTGACCACATCAAGCCAACTTTGCCCTTGAAGAGGCGCCGGTCCAGTGGGGAAGACAGGCACAGAGAGTTACAGAAACAAGGAATAAAAGCAGGAAGTCAGCTTTGGGATAGCATACAGAAGAGGTTGTGATTATCAGCATTCAAATCCCTTCAAAGACAGTAGCCTCTTCTATTAAGCATTTGTTCTACCAATGCATTTCTCGAATGTAAGTATCTTTATCTGCAGGTCTATAAATTCTTTTGAGATTAAAATGTGCTCTTCATACTAAAAAATGGTTGGACACAACTGATATAATTCATCCCAAGAGATGTCTTTTTTATCCCTGATGAATGAATTAAAAAATAGCAAAAAGCGATAGTCCACCCATATTCCAGCAACTCTCAGCTGGATAATTCTTTCTTCAATTTGAGCTTATGTTGCTTCATGGACAGTGACTTTCAGAGCTCCCCATCATTCAGAAATGCTAGCATTTCTTGGGGGAACCCCCGAACATCAAGAAAGAACATACCCATTTGGTCATAGATTCCAACTCCCCAGAGGCAGCAGCCCCACCTCTACTCTTGACTTGGGTGAGGTTGGAGGCAAGGTCTTTGTGGTTGATTCTGGTATGCTGAAGACTAGCAGACCCAGAGCCACGGGACGTGACTTGTTGCTCTATTAGACATGCTAGATAATCTCCTGAAACAAAGAAATAAAGCAATGATTCGATGGGAGGATTTTCCTGTCAAGAACTATGAATGCAGAAATAACCCAGAAAATACAGCCGTATTTGAACAGGGCCAGGCAAAATAATGGACCGGAAGACCTGTTAAATGCGAGGTCACATTTAAATCAAAATGATCCACCCAATCTCCACTCCTAGTGGGGTCTCTTCTTGTGTATTCAAGAGTAGAAATACTGGGGCACCTGGGTGGCTCAGTGGGTTAAGCCTCTGCCTTTGGCTCAGGTCACGATCTCAGAGTCATGGGATCGAGCCCCGCATCAGGCTCCCAGCTGATCTCTCTCTGCCTGCCTCTCTGCCTACTTGTAATCTCTGTCTGTCAAATAAATTAATAAAATATTTTTTTTAAAAAAAGAGTAGAAATACTCTAGGGACACTTCTAGTGTCAATTTAATCTTAGACAATGTACTGAGCACTGAACCTACAAAGAGCACAAAAGTGTGGTCTTTCAAGGGGCTTCTTTCGGCAAAGAAAAGGTAAACAAAGAGTAATGCTCATTTAAAAGACAATGAAACAATATTTGAGGCTTTGTGACAGTGGGCAGAACAGCAAGATGGTGGGCAGGCCAACGTGACCAAGAAGCCTAGGTTCCAAGTTAAGAATTTGAATTTGGATTGTACCCTGGTTCTACGTCTACTTGAACTTTTGGTTCATCTTAACTTCAACTCCATCGGACTCCCTGACCCATCAAATGACAAAGGTTACTTCCCGCTCCTGGTGCTCTAATTCCAGGTTCCATACCAGAAGGGGCTTCTTAGAAAGGTCACCGTCGCTTAATCATCCCCCAGTGTCCTTCCTAGGAACGTCTCACAGCAGGACTGAAGCTCCCCTTTTTGCACAAGACCTGGATTGCAGGAGAAGATCTTTTCGGACTGAACCCGAGTCCATATCCTCAGGTGCTCAGCCTAAGAGAGGGGTTATCAAAAAGCCACATGGTGAGAGATTGGGATCAGCCTATAGGAAGAGGATCTGTTTATTTCAGGGGCTGGAAATGTAAATGCATGTATCACACGTCTCGCCCCAACCACCACTACCCCACTCCTACCCCACCCCCCCCCAAAAAGAAAGAACACAACAGATCTTTGGCACAGTTAAACCTTGTCCATTTTCAGCCCGCGCCTTTCTCTCACTGAGGTAATATCTTTATCGGCTGCCAACTGGACCTGTTGGTGTATGCAACGGTTGCTTCATTCTGACTCATCAGAGCTTGCTCTGTGGTGGTGAACCCAGGAGCCATTGTTTTCTGGTGATCTTTGGCCTACTTCTTCTAAGATGCTACGAGGCACTCATGGAGCAATAGGAGGTGGATTGACTTTCCCTCGTTTCATCAAAAGATTTTGGCGCGGCTACCTCCTGAGCTCCTTTAAGCTCTGCTGAGAAGTCACAATGGAGAAATGCCAGTAAACACCTCCCACACCCTGTTCATTCCATAAGAGACGTCTAAAAGTAAAAACTGGGCACCCAGAATCCCCAGAAAGTACCACGCATGCCATGATCTCCAGAATCAACTAGTTAAGGAAGCCAAGTACTGTGGAAGGGTGCTTGCATTTCAAATCAGATAAACCCCAGTCGGACCAACCTTAGTGCAGCACAGAACTGGTTATATAGTTTCACATCATTTCACTGTTTTTTAATTCTATGCCTTGATTGTATTGTCTCCTCTTTCTAGAATACTCTACCCCACTCCACAGCATCTCTTCACTGAACTAACTCCTGCTTATTATACTCAGTTCAAACATCACCTCCTCCAGGACGTCCTCCCTGACCCTTCCCAGCTGCACTAGATGCCGGTCTTGATGCTTAGTCTAATGTTCAAAGGATAGCTCTGCCATTGATTCCCGGACTGAATTTCTTGTTGGCCAGAAATTCCTTTTTTTCCTCTCCAGAGCTTAATGCATAACCCAGTATGTTCATTAAATGAATAAATAATCTGGCTCATCCACTTATTAGTAGTGTGTTCCGGGAAATTTAATTCACTTCTCTGAGCCTCTATTTTTTCATCTGGAGATTAGAAGTAATAATCCATCTCTCAATGAGATGTTGTTCAGATTAGAAGCAGCATATGGAAAAGTCGGCTGCGATGGAGATGCACAGGCACGGAGAATTCCTGTGCCCAGGGCCGTGGATCTGCACCAGGAATGGACAAGTGAGAAAAAGAAGCAAGCTCATTTCTGGGCCCTGAAGACTCCCGCTGTCAGTGTGCAGCCCTTTCTCCCTGGAGGTACTGTCCTAACCAATAGCTCCCTCACTGCAGGAAGCCTGGAAGTCTCTTTCTTTCATTGTTATTTTTGTTGTTGTTGTTGTTGTTGTTTGTTTTTTCTGTAAATAAGAAACACACAGCAGACGGTTCCTAAAAGCTTTCCTGAGACTGCAACATCTCTGGCCAGGTTGACCGATCAGCAGGTCACTCTCGTCATATCTTGCATTGACACAGGACCCTACAAGTCTAGACACCCCCTGTCCCCCCACACCCTTCCTAAATAGGTCCTTTCAAGTGTGGTTTGGCTTACTCGGAGAGCTTCTGGTGATTTATCCTCACACTCTGAGGAAGAAAAGAAGAAGCAACTGGGGTCTGAGCCTCTGGAAACTTGACAAGTAGCCTGGCATCGAGACGGTTTGCTCAACATGACCAGAAGAGTTTCCAAGGAATGGAGATTATACAGGGCAGATTTGCAGAAGTCTGGTAATCCTATGAGTCCTATGGTGTCCAGGCTGGCCCCAGCCTGCAGTGTCATGTCACAGGAGCATCACCAATCATTCCCAATCCCTCCAAAACATACACGCACAGTGGCACACACTCCCCCACAACACACACACACACACACACACACACACACACACACACACACACGCTATATTACCTCCCTTCTGGGAATATGCAAAGCCCTCCGCTGATAAAATTCCCACCCATCCTTGCACAAATCAGGCTGAATCGGTCCCTGTGAGTCATCTAGAGCACTTACAAGCCAGGCTTAATTTATTCCCCAATCATTTACTGAGCAAATTCCCAGGGCCAGGCTCTATGCTAGGCACTGCAGGCCAGTGCTTTCTGGAACATGCTTGAGAGCATGTCTTCCCACGTCATTCCATGGGGGGAAATCAATTTCAATCAGAAAGTGTGGTAAGGTGAGGGCTTGACACGGAGGTATTGCCAAGGGAGACATCTGTGCCATCCTTCCTTCTGCAAGGACATGCATGAGGGAGCCAGACCACTCCCAGGGACCCGTAAAACAGCTACTGAGGCAGAGGCTGGGTGTGGTGGTGAGACAGTGGCAGAGGCCATGGACTGGAGGAAGAGGGAAGGGAAAGAGGCCATCCCACAGAGTTCCTACCACTTTTAAACTCAAGCAAGGCCAAAGAACCAGGAAACGCTTCAGCAAGTTCCCCGTGGTCCCCTCCAAAGTATCCGAGGATCCAAGAAGTAAAGAAGAAGGAGCTCCTTTCAGGGAGAGGGACAGAGAGGGATGAGAGGGTCTGGTACACTGGAGGGATTGAATCATACTGGGGATAGCTCCTTCCCTTGAGTCCGAGCAGTTTTCTGACTTGTTTGCCATCAACTGAATGTGGCAGAAGTGATGTCCCATGGCTTTCAAAGCTACACAGCAAAAAGCCTGGAAGTTCCTTTTTCCCTGGAACACTTGCACTGAGAGTCCAGGACTCTGGGCCACACATCAGACCGGGGCCGCCACGCCGTGAGGAAGCTCAAACATGTCCAGGGGCCACATGTGGGTGTTCTGGCTGACAGCCCGCTGGGCTCACAAGCAGCGCTGCCCACCAGACGCGTGAATGAGCCTCCTGATGATTCCAGCCCCGTGCCTTGAATTGCCCCGGCCTGTGTGCCTTCCCAGCTGAGGCTGCAGGTCTTGGAAAGTGGAGAGAAATCACCCTGCATCTCCTGTTTGAACCCTTGGCCCACAGAGTCTGGGAGCAGAATGAAACAGTGGTCTTACGCCACGGAGTTTGGGTGATTTGTAGTGAGGGGCAGGGCTGCACGATCCGCTGATCCTGGAGGAGAGAGTGAGGGTGTTTGCAGAAGGAGAGGGGGGTACACAGACGCGAGAATGACTCTGGGGGATGAAGAGAGAAGGACAACAACCTGCGCGGTGCTGTTTGTACTTTGTTTCCTTTTTTTTTTTTTTTTAATATTTTATTTATTTATTTCTGTGAGAGCAAATGTGAGACGGTGATGGTCAGAGGGAGAAGCAGACTCCCTGCTGAGCAGGGAGCCCGATGTGGGGCTCAATCCTAGGACCCTAGGATCATGACCTGGGCCTAAGGCAGATGCTTAACCAACTGAGCCACCCAGGCACCCTTGTTTCCTTTTTTGAAATGAGAAAAGAACCAGATGGAACCCCATTTGACATGGGGTGCCCAGTTCTTACTTCTGTTGGCCCAGCCTTGCAGTGGGCATTGGGCCCTCAGCCACCGTGGCAAGGCCTGCCCTTACTGCCTCTCTGCTCTGGGAAGGCAGGAGCCCCTTGCCCCTCGGAGGACCCCCTCTGCTGAGAAGCCAGATGACGGGACACCAGTGCTACAGTGGGTATGATTTGAAAACTCGAATTCAAGAATTCATTCTTCAGCAGGAGAGGGAGGTCCCTTCCTGGTGACTCAGATCTAAGCAGGGCTTGTGCTCAGTGTCCCTGACCATCTCCCAGGGGTGTTTCAGGAGGTGTCTCCCCAAAGGTGTCCCTGAAATTGTACAGTTATTACTGAGGTGGTTTACGGTCATCATGCTGAAAGAGACCCTAACCAGCACTGAGCGTCGATTTCATCCCAGGTTCAGGGAGGTACTTGTGGCAAAGAGCTCTCTTTATTCTTTGGGTGTTTTTGTTTTTGTTTTTGTTTTAATTTCTGTGGTTTGAGAAAAGGTCACTTTCTCCTCCCTACCTGACGGCTGGGAATATGGACCCTTGTTTAAGCAGTCCTTTATTAGAGCTCACGCACAGTTTAAGAAACCCCTGCAACAACCTTGCTCTAGGAGGAGAGGGAGGAGCCCCTTAGGGGGCCAGATCAGGGCTGTGGAAGCTGGCCCAGCAGGAGAGTCACAGGCCGCTGAGCACCCAGGACATCTGGTCTTCAAGAACCGTCTGAGCCCAACACAGCAGTGAGGAATTCCGGGTGGGTTCCCAGCCCTACAGGGTTCGCCCCCAGGTCTCTGTCTGCGTTTTCTGAGCAGTTCCATCTTGTAAGGATCCATGGGTGTTGTCAGAAGGGCTTCTCAGTTTGCTCAGATTTCAACTCCCTCCTTCAACTTAGTGGGTGACTTAGGCCTGAAGTTGTCAACTCTGCACTAGAAGGGACTTAGAAATCACCTACAGCAACCCGCAGGAAGGGAAAGTGACTTGGCCATAGTCACACAGCAAGGATTCATTAGTGTCAGAGCTGGGACTAAAACAAGAGCCCCTGGCTCCAAAACCAAGGCTCTTCAACACGGTACCATCAGACCACCCAGATGACCTGCTTTCTAGAGAGTTGAATCTGAGAATCTGCCAGAACTCAACCAAATTCCTACTTAGCAAAGGTCCTGTCTGCAAAATCCCACTCCTTCCCTTATTCCTCCCTACTCTAATTCCAGCATCCCGAGCCTCTGGAATAGTTTGGAGATGAGCAGAAAAACATTCTGGCCAAGCAGTGCTCTCCTCTTTAGACATCCCTAGAATGAAAGTTCCTGGGCATTCTAGAAAGTAAGACTTTCCCACCCACCTTTTCTTCCCTCTCTACCCTGGCTCTGACTTCATGTCTGCTTTTTCTGTTTCTTTGGCTACATGAGGCATGTCATATGGCCAAGTTTCCGTATAGACCATTTCCTATAAATGCAAACACTATACCTGAATATAAAATAAAATTTAATTGTGGTCATGTGCTTGTTTGCAGTTGGGTTTTGTTTTTTTTTTTTTTTTTCAATAAACCATATCCCTTGAACATTTTCAAAGTAAAATACCAAGAAAAGACCATGTTTATTTGCAGACGATGAAAAAAAATCACTTGGACATAAATGTTATCATAGAGGGACAGCCTGTCTTATAACTGTTTGTGTAAGTATCTATTTTTCCCACTGGAACTGACTCCTGAAGGATTTCCATCAGGTCTTTTTCAAGTCTACATTCCTTAGAACCTCATAGTGCTTTTCACATATGAAGGCCTCTATCGATGTTTGTTAAATTGAATTTTGCTTAATTTAGCAAGAGCTCCCTGTGCGATAGGCAGAGTGCCAGATGTTTTCATAGCTTTTACAAAATTAACTCTCATGCCTATCCCGTATCGGTTATTCCTTGCCACAGTAACGATGTTTTACAAGCCACCCTGAAGTTTAGTAGTCTGAAACAGGAACCTCTTATTTTGTGTGGGTCTCTATGTTGGTGGCCAATTCTGCTGATCTGGGTGGGCTCCGCCCATCTCACGAGAGCCCATTCATGTGCCTGTGGTCAGCTGGAGGGTAGGTGGGGGAGGCTGACCTAAGATGACCTAAGCTGGCCTGGCAAGAATGACTGTGGCCTCTCCCCACATGAATTTTCACTCTCCAGTGGGCCAGCCCTACCTTACATTCATGGTGGGGACAGCAGGGTTCCAAGAGAGTCAGCAGAAGCGTGCAAGCATCTTGGACATCCAGGCTCAGCCCTGACACACACTCATTTGACCACATTTTGTTGGTTAAAGTGAGCCACAAGGCAGTCCCAGATGCAAGGGATGTGGAAGCCAAATCAATTCCCATCCTTGATGGCAGAACCCACAAAGTCACGCTGCTACGTGGTGAAGGACTGTGCTCATTTTTGCAGTCAATCCACCGCGTAAGTCCAATTTTAAGATGAAGAAAGAAAATGGATGGAGTTTAAAGATTTATTTAAAATGTCCTACGATTGCATTGTGATGATGGTTGCACAACTCTATAAATTTACTAAAAATCATTGAACTGTATACTTCCAATGGCTGGCTTTTATGGTATGTAAATTATTCTTCAGTAAAGCTGTTTTTTTTTAAGCTGAAAAAAATTAAAATTTATTGAAGATCATTCAGCTCATAATCCAAATCTGCATTTAAGCTCAGGTATTCTAGCACAGAATTCAGCCTTTTTTCCAGTGTACTGTATTGATCACACCTAAAGTATTGGATTCTCAGAATTGGGGAGTCTAAGAGTGAGAAAGATTGTCTAGAGATTTCTTTGTTCATCCCTCTTTCTTCAAGCAGCTGAATGGGCAAGCCTCTGGTACAGGTGCTGACTTCTCCTCTTAGGCTGAAAAATAGAAACAGCATTACAAGAAACCTAAACCAGGTAAAAAAAAAATGGGTCTCAGCTCTCAAATGCTTTGAGGATGTAGGGTGAATAGTACTGAAAAGAACAGGACCCACCATCTTTGGAACCAGAAGCCTCAGACAGTTCTTTCCATTTTAGCCTGTCTCGTTTTCACTGACCACATCCTTTAGCCAGAGTACCTAATGTGCCTTGATTCTGGTGTTAAAAGTAATAGGATTTTTCTTCTTGTTTTATTATCCAGTGTCCAAATCGATGTGTCCTCCTTGGAGCTGAGAGTGGTTGTAGTCAAATTAAAGTTTACCCAAGGAACTTTTTCTGTGGGGGAAAACCTCTAACAGGAGGGCACTGGGAATAACAACAGTTTCTAAGAGATGGGTTTGTATAATTGTGGTCCTTCTCTCGGGTGCCTGAAGGAATCTGTAAGAACGATGAACAAACTGGAAACGCCATCTTGTCTTATGTGTTGGACTTGTTTCTGGAGAGAAAAAGAGTGAAATCCCAAAGAGATGCACCCCAGCTCAGCACAAACAGCTTTGAAGAGCGAACTGAGCAGCTTTCATCAATCACGCACAGACCACATCAAAAGCTGCCAGAGGAGAATCGCTCACCCGATGTTAGGCAGGGTCAGGCCAACGTTACCCAACGCTCCTGCTCGATATTATAAAGCAGAATCACCCGGAGAAAAGGATGGAGGCAAATTAGCCTGAAAATGGGATGCAGTGGCCATGGCGCGGGTGGGGGGGGGGGGTTGCGGAGGAAGAGGAAGAAAAAGGAGAGCAAGGGAAACAGGAGAATGTGTAAATAGACAGCAAGACAGAGCCAGCAAAAGACGGAGCAGAAAGCGAGCCGTGGGGAAACAGGAGAGAAGTCATCGGTGGCTGAAGAGAGGCAGAGAAAGGAGAGGTCGGGAGCAAAGGGGAGAGATGCAGCCTTCATAAGAGGTGAATAAGAGGTGAAGGCCACGCAGGCAGCCATCTGGCCTGAGGACCCGCAGTCCACACAGACTTCTGCTGGAAGTAGAAAGGTTCCAATTCTGCATCTAGAGAGCACCATCAAGTCTCCGTAAAAGGAATTGGAACGGAAAGCAAAGAAAAACCGACACACTCCCCCCTTCTTCATCTCCCGCTCCCCAGGGTCTCTCTCACCTGCTGTGAAGGGCTGTTTGATCATCCTGGCCAGCTTCTCTCAGGCTCGGAAAATCAGAGGGAGCCGTCATTAGAAAGCCAGCCGATGTCCACCCAAGCCTCCCACTGGAGTGATTTCATCTTTTATTACAACAAAGCTGGGGCAGTCGTGTATCAGCTCAGGCTGTAAATCTGCCTCCTTCATAGATCAAGTTCGATTTTCCAACTAATTGGAGGGAAACAAATCCACTCCGGGGTCAAACCAAGCAAATTTTCCCTTTCCTGCAAAGCGCCTAGCTCTGTCTTAATCAAGAGGTAAGGGTCCAGGCACTTGGGTGTTCCCGTGTGGAGCTTTGGGGAGCCCAGGGTCAGCAAGAAGATAGCAGTATGAGAGAGGGAAGCCCATGCAATTAGGCAATGATATGGGGAGTGGGAGATGGAGAGGCTTTCTCCAAAGCAACTTTGCTCATTATACTGTTCTACCCCATTAGGAGATATTGGAAATCATGAAGCATCAAGAAACTGGGCCCTGAGACAGCCAGGCTCCTGACATTCTGTGTACATTTGCTGAAATAAAGCAAGGTCCTGGGAATAGTTTGCAAGTGGTTCCCAATACTTAACTGGAAGGCCCACATAGGAGCTGAAAGATAAGTATGTATGAGCCAGCCAGGGACAGGCATCATTACATACAACTCTCACAACGACCCTATGAGATGACACCCTTCTTATTACTAGTTCCATTTTACTGATGAGAAAATTGATGCCCGAGAGGCTGAATGACGGGTCCAAAGTCACACGGTGAGAACTCTGAGCCCAACCTCCCCTAGGGCTGTCATCCCACGGCTACCATTGTGCCAGCCCCAGATGTGTGTGACGGAAGAATGGGGAGTTTCCTGTCCGCTCCTGCGCAGGATGGAGAGGAAGGGGAGCGGCCAGGGGTCTCAGTCCAGTTGAGCAGGCTCGGGATTCAGAATAAGATGGTAACAGTCCGCATCACAAAGAAGAGACTGATTTACGATAGGAATTTTTTTTTTTTTTTTTTTTTTTGAGCTTGGGGAAAATGGTGCAGCCATAAGCCAAGACAGAAGGTGACATTATTATGGGCAGCAACAAGTTTAGGGAGCTCTCTAAACTCTCTTATTTCCCTTTATGAAAGCAAAAGACCAGAAAATTATCCATAATTACAGAGCCATCCACAGTGAATTGCAACAGCTCTTGCGTGGGCCAGCACAGCCACTGACTCCACAGCATGAATGAGTGTCTTAAATTCCTCCTCCCAGCCCTGCTCCAGCTCAGCCGGCTCTGCTCTGGGCAGCCCACCCCGACAGCAGGTGGGGTCTGGAGCACAGGCCAGACGGAGCTGGGTTCAGACCTTGCCTCCTCCGCTCACCACCCGAGAAACTTCCAAGACACTTTGCTTGAAGCCTCCAGGCCACTTGCCTCATTTGGGACACGGGGGCTACAGCAATGCCTTCGAGCCCAGGAATGTTAGGATCAAATAAAAAGATGAATGCAGAACATCTAGAGCAATAGCTATCCTATAATAATAAGCCCTCTTGACAAAAAGCTATCATTATTGTATCCCCCCTCCATTCCTTCATCTCCCTTATTTGAAGCTAAAAGAGGAAGAGGCAAACCAAGAGAAGTTGCTTACATAAAAGCCAGATAGAGCCTGGTGAGTCCACCAGAGGCAATAATTATAAAGCTGCTTCAGAGCACAGAGAGTTCCAAGAACAGAATACACATTTGGAACAAGTTCATTAAAAAATTGCTTACTCATAAAAGCTGCTATCGTTAGAGCCTGACAAATGGAAGACACAGCCCCGATAAACACGCAGCCGGCGGTACACAAGCCGACTACGCCAAGAGGTCGCTTGATTCCTCTCTTCCCATCCATCAACTGTTTCCTAACCTTTTATGGGGTTATAATAAGAAGTTCAGGTAGGTTTTATGTGCCTGTTTACTCTGAGTTCTCCCCAAACTCCAAAGAGAAGGAAGAAGCTTCCTGACTTCTCCGCCATGTCCCGGAATGGAGGGAGAAGGAGGCAGCCGGAGCCCAGCAGCCCTGTTCCCACGGTTCAGCGGGAGAGTCAGCTTCAGGCTTTTCCCACCTCTTCAGCCCATCTAGAGGTCTCAAACACTCTGCACCCCTGTTCCAACACTTCCCCATTGGGCCTCCCCAAGAAAAATTGCTTCTCGGCCAGCCTGCGTCCCACTGCCTTGCTCTGTCCACGTAGGTCACTTCCATGATGCCAGAGGGAGTCCTGGCTGGGAAGTCAGGGGATCAGGTGACAGCACAGCATAACTACCTGGTAGCCAGACATTGCCCCTGAACTTCTGTGAGCCTTGGTTTTGTTGTCTACAAAATGGGGATAACAGCACCTCCCTCACAGCATTCCTAGGAAGCTTACATAAGGTTATGCTCGCGAACTTTCCCTTGGAGAGTCTGGCTCATATGGCCAGAGTCGCAGCCAGCCAATCACGGTGATAAGCACCCCCAATCTAAGCTCTGTCCTGTGATCCTGGGGGTGCAAAGGGCAATGGGAAATGAGGGAAGGACCCCTCCCCCAAAAAACCACCCTCAGAGAATTGAGTCACAACTCAGCAGAGATCACTGAGACTTCAAAATGCTTTCGAAGAGTTTCTACGTGCCGACGTGACCTAAAAGAATGGGGCAGAAGAGGCTCGTGTCGTGCTGTGACTCCTTCCCAGTACCCACCTATCCCTGCCCTGTTCTGTCCCTGACCGACTCAGCGACATCTTATGTCCTTGCCCAAGAAAGCCAGCAGCAGCAGAAAGGAAGCAGCATAGCGCTTTTCTAAGGCCGGGGGCCAAATAAACTTGTACCAGCATTTACCAGAAACCATGGCAAATCATAAATTCTTGTGTAATGAAAGCCAGTAATTTCCATGTACCTCTTTCTCACCCAAACCCCACCTACTTGACTACTGTTTTTCTGGAGGTTAAAACAAAAAACTATGTGTCACTTAGTTACACAAATCGGCAGCCATTTCAGGCTTTGAAACCTTGATTTATTTTGTAAAAAAGGGATTAAACAGTAAGTGATAACTTCGGGGAGTTATCGGAATTTGGAATTCTTCCCAAGTACCGTTTCCTCCAGAATCTCAGCTGGCGGCTGGCTTTCCGTGTGTGGGCGCTTGGAGACAGGAAATGGCTGGCTTCAATTTGAATACCCAAAAGTTAGGCTTTTAGGATCTGCTGTATTATTCTAGAAATCTTTATGGAATATCCACTATGTTCAACACATTGTCTGGCCACTGGGATAGATGTGATTCTTTCTCGCTTACCAGAATCACCCCGGATGGCGAGGGTGGGGGCGGGGGGGGGAGGGAGGGGTTGCAAAATGCAGATGCCTGAGTCCCACCACAAGACAATCAAATGTAACTGGAATGGGGTAGGGTCCAGGCCTATTATTTCTTTTTTTCCGCGGTTGAATCTCATGTTCAGTCGGGGGGGCGGGGGGGACAATGAACATACAACGTACAACATAGGTGGGGAAGGTATAGGAGTCCAGGCTGGAAAGGGGCAGGGACCAGTCCTGTCAAGCCTGACTCATTCAGTCCACAAAGAGCTACAGATCAAGGGCTCTGTTAGGTTCTGGGAACAGGAAAGAGCCTCTGGCTCCTGTTATCAAGGAGTGGGCAGAATAATGAGACAAGTGCAATTATTCTGTATGTAGGTTCTGGGGTGAACTTGAGCACATAGGCAGCTCCTGGCCCCCTCTGGCACATCAGAAAAGACTTCTCAGAAGAGAGGATGCCCAAACCACATCCTGATAGATGAGAGAGGGCTAAGCAAACACAGGGATAGATACAGAAAACATTCCCAGCTGCGGAAACGACCTTTGCAAAAGCCCGGAGGCAGGAGAGAGATCATTGAGCTCTCGGAGCTGCTGCCGTTGTGCTGAGCAGATAAGGAAGCCATGAAGGGGCTGGGAGGGCAGGGAGGTGGGGTCAGAGCATGGCCAGCTTCCCGTATTTCAGACCGTTTGGTCACCGCTCCATTGTGTCCATCCCCAGCGAACAGCACAGAACTAGACACACGACTGACACGCAACAACTACTGGTTGGACAAATGACTACAGTAGAAAAGGCTCGGGACGCCTGGGTGGCTCAGTGGGTTAAGCAGCTGCCTTCAGCTCAGGTCATCATCCCAGCGTCATGGGATCGAGTCCCACATCGGGCTCCTTGCTCCGCAGGGAGCCTGCTTCTCCCTCTGACTCTGCCTGTGCTCACTCTTGCTCGCTCTCTCTCTGACAGATAAATAAATAAAATCTTTGAAAAAAAAAAAAAAAGAAAAGAAAAGGCTGAGAACAGAACTTAAGGGAAACACATTTAGAAGCTAAAGAAGAGAGCCTGCAGTCAGAGAGATGGGGGAAACGGGGTGAGTGGAGATTATGGTCCAGAGACCAACGGAGGACAGAACTTCCAGAAATAGGGGGCTAGTGGCAGAGGCTGGCGAGAAGCCAAGGAAACACACACCAGGAAAAGCCAGCTGTTGGAGACCTATGAGGCTGTCACGCGCGGTTGAGCTGTGAGCCGTGCACGCCCGGGCTACCGGGGAAGCAGGGTGGTCGTAAACTCGGGCAGGCATGGCTGGGGAAGGAAGGGACTGTCCAAGTAGACTCTGCTGTCATATGAGTCTTGCCCAGGAAAGGGCACATGAGAGGTGAGAAGGTGCGGCGAGAGCTGTACGAGGCTAAAAGAAGGTTTCATTTTTTTTTTTCTTTTCTTTCCGAGATGGGTTTTTGTAACATGTTCAACTAAAAGTTCCTGTAAAAGGAGGTTAGACGTGGAGGACAGCGCACTGGAATGAAGAGTAGAGTGGCCAGCTGGTGACGCCAGGACTATTCCGTAACCTCTCTGAGCCCCAGTTGTAATCAGTAAAACAAAGGACAGTCTCACAACTGTCTCACAACCTGAATGGACTTTGTAATAAGTAACTCAAAAATGCCTTGTGCAGGGGTGCCTGGGTGGATGAGTTGGTGAAGTGTCTGCCTTCAGCTTAGATCAAGATCCCAGGGTCCTGGGATGGAGCCCCATGTCAGGCTCCCTGCTCAGTAGGGAGTCTGCTTCTCCCTCTCCCCCTCCTTGTGCATGTTCTCTCTCTCTCCCCCTTTATCTCTCTTTCTCAAATAAATAAAATCTTAAAAAAAAAAAAAGTTGGTGCGAGAGAGACTTGTGTTCTCCTTCTCTCTCTCCTCTTAGGAGTTCAGTCACTAAACATTGTACATACACTTCACTTTCCTCAACCAAATAAGGACCCTGTTCCCTGCCTCGTAAAGTTGGGGTTGTTCAATTTACTAAGACCATAACAGTAGAAAACACTTGCAAAAGTTAAAAGTGTCACTGACATGATATGATTACTATCCAGGCAATATAAAATAGAAAACCTTGAGAGGGGTGACCAATATTTCCTTAGAGTCAGGTTGAATCATGGCTTCATTCTTAAAAGCTATGAGACCCTTGGGAAGCTGAACACAGAGTTTCTGCATCTTGATCGCTAAAAGTATCAAAAGCATTTTTAAGTGTATGAAGTTCTCTGAATATAATGAGTGCCAATAAATGTTACTTTCTTCTCCTCTGATCTGGAAACTTTGAAAACAGCACTGTCTCCCATCTACATGGAGTAACAAGGGTGGGATTTGGCTTGGTGACAAAGGAAAGATAAGAAGGTTTAAATTCAAGTATATGCAATGATCATTAGAAGGCCGAAGAAGTAAAAGCAAGCTACTCCTAAACTAAGCTCCTGCTGGGGACCCACCTTGACGATGTTTCTAGCTTTAACAGGCCATGTATATAACA
This sequence comes from Mustela nivalis, assembly GCF_964662115.1. NCBI lineage: Eukaryota > Metazoa > Chordata > Mammalia > Carnivora > Mustelidae > Mustela > Mustela nivalis. The sequence continues at coordinate 34,820,793 of NC_139035.1, forward strand.
GAAGAAAACAGACACCCTGGTTCAAACCAACTCTTGTGCCAAACCAGCACCTTGATCAGAAGATAAAGGTCAGACTCTCTTGGGCTCATCCGAGCGACTCAGTTGTTTAAGCTCTCCCTTTGGCTCAGGTCATGATGCCAGAGTCTTGGGATCAAGTCCCATGTTGCATCGGGCTTCCTGCTCAGTGGGGGGTCTGCTTCCCTCTCTGCCCCTCCCCCTGATTGTGCTCTCTCTCAAATAAATAAATAAATAAAATCCTTAAAAAATAAAAAAATAATTTAAAAAAGATAAGGTCAGTTTCTCTGATTCAACTCTAAGCTCCATGGAGGGATAAGAACACATCTCATGTATTATTTTCCTCCAGCTCTAGGTTCAGTGTCCACTCCACCCTTAAAAGACACTCTACAGTAGCATTGGAGGGACCACAGCTCCAATCACCGTGGCATTCTAAGAAAGGGCCCTGACAAAGTGAACTCTTTGTCAAAGTTTAAGCTACAAGTGTGCTCCTCTGTAAAATGGGGACACTTCTGATTTGCAAATGTTGGAGGAAGGTACAGAGTGAGGGTCTGTAAGGAGCTGGCCCTGTGACTGGCCACGTAGTTGGAGGTCAGCACATCATGGAAGCTCCTATGACCGGAAAGGGTAGAACCAACCAGCGTCCCATCCAAGGGAGCCTAGTGATATCAGGATGCAGACAGGGGTAATAGCATATGAACAGTCCAATTTTACAGCTAAAAAAAAAAAGATAAAAGAAGGTTTGAGTGAATTTTTTCCCCATTTCACTAAAATAATACGCTCTAAGCCTGAAACCTTTTTCCTCCTGTCTACTGCCCAAAACTCATTTCTCCAACAGAGATCTAAGCTACCATAAATCCCATCAGGGGTCAAAATGGCTGACACAATTTTAACTACAAGAGAGCACCGCATAAATGGCATCATTATTATCCCAAGGGCTGCTCTCTGCCTTTTCTAGGGTACAAAAGAAAAAGGCATATTTTTTAACCTGGAAATAGACAGTATTCCAGAATTTTTGAGGGACAGATTCAAGAACTCAGAAGCACAACAGTTATGAAAACAAAGTACACCAGACTTAAAGTGAACAATTTTTCTGCTTTTTTAAAAACCCCTTGTTGCTATCTTACCCCAAAAGCTAGAGGTACTGTTTCTAAGTGAAGTCTAAGTAATGTCCTGTGATTGCAGAGTCTTCTCTATTCTTCTGTGTTCTAGAAGCAGACCTCTTCTAGTGACAGGCATTCGGTCCCTCACTGTGCTCACACGCTTCCTCTCGGGGAGCTGGACGGTGCAGTGCCGGCCTACACTAACCACCCAGAGCTACTTCAGACCTCACGGTTAAGGGCACCGTCTCCAACAAGATTGCCCTTGCTTCACACAACAGCCCTAAATTCAGGGGTCCTCGGGCCGCCTGCACTTCCGAGCAGCTGGCTAAAATTCAGGAGTTCCCATAGCTCCCTCAGGTTCACTAATTTATAGTGACTCCCAGAACTCAGGGAAGTGCTGCACTTATGATGAGAATTTTATCCTCAAGGCTATAAATCCCCAGGCCAGCCCAATGAACCTACATGGGACAAAGCCAGGGAGGGTTCTGAATGAGAAGCTTCTCTGTCCTCTCCCAGTGGGATCAGGGTGTACCACGCTTGTGGCTTGGTGATGTGTTCACCAACCCAGGAGCCCAACCAAGCCTCAGAACCAGAGTTTTCATGGGGGTTTAATTATGTAGCACCATTAATTGAATCATTAGCCATGCAGTTATGTTCTAGTCCCTGTAGGGGCGCCTGGGTGGCTCAGTCAGTTAACTGTCTGCCTTCTACTAGGGTCATGATCCTGGAGTCCTGGGATCAAGCCCCACATTGGGCTTCTGCTCATCAGGGAGCCTGCTTCTCCCCCTGCTCATGTTCTCTCTCTCTCTCTCTCTCTCTCATATGCTGCCTCTCTCTCAAATAAATAAAATCTTTAAAAAAAAAAATCTATTCCCTCTATTCCTGAAGACTGGGCCACTATTATGTGGCTCAAATCTCCAAAACTCTAATCATATGGTGGGTCTTCCCAGCTTGACTATCCCCCACAGTGAAACTATCTAGCAGCTCACTATGAGACACTTCACTGGCTGAAATTCAAGTGTGGTCCCCAAAGCCCACCATGAATAACAAAGATACTCCCATCATTTTGGAAATCCCAAGAGTTTAGAAGCTCCACTCCAGGAACCCAGGACAAAGACCAGAAACATACTTTATAGCACAAAACAAGGGAAGGTTCAAACTTCTAAAAAACTCACTATTGACACTCTAGACCTAATCCTTGGCTTTCCTGCCAATAAGTTTAGCAAGTCAAAACTTCCTTGCTGGCATCTCAGTCTCTTCATCTTCTGGCACCATCAGACCCTGCCAAGTGCATTTCCAGTACTCCCCATCACAAAGTCTGCACCCTGCCCCGCCTACTCGGCCCCAATTTCCCCAGAGAAGTCATTGAATGCTGAGATAACCTTAAGAGAATGGATGAATGAGACCAGAGGAGGACCTGGGACAGAGCCCATGCTGAAATTTAAGAATAAGTGAAGGCAGAGCAGCCTACAGAGGAGCCTGAAGAAGGAGGAGAGGGAAATCAGCTGTGCACATGGTTCTGGAGGCTCAGGAAATGAGCTTTCAGCATGCAGAGAAGGACCAACAGTGTCAGCTACTATAGGGAGGTCAGAAGGATAATGGCTTAGAAGTTTCCAATGGATTCAGCAATAAAACAGTCATCGATGACCTTGCTGAAGCACTTTCAGAGGAGTAATAAGGGCAGAAGCCGGATTGCAGTGGGCAGAATAGAGAAGGGGGAGTAAAGAAGCAGAGAAGCAGATATATGTGTCTCTTTAGACAGAAAGCAGTTGCTGAAAGGTGCCATGGGGCCTGACAGGAAGCAGATCTTCAAGACGGAAGATGTGAATATATTCAGATGCCGATAGGAAGAAGTCAAAAGGGAAAGGGACAGGGGGACAGCACAGGCAAGAGAGAGGGAGCATTTATCAAGCCAGGCTACTGAGGCCTGGGAGAGAAGAGCTCCAGAGGACAAGTGGAGGAATCCACCCCGATGGGGATGCTCGTCTCCCAGGACAACGGCAGTCAAGGAGGGAGGCATGGCGGTAGTGACCACTCATCCGTAGGTTTGGAGGCAGTGAGTGAAGTGGCAGAAAGGGAGTGGCCCCATCACTGACATCTACCTTCTCTGTGATGTAGGCAGCAATGCCATATGTTTAACTTGTGAAAGTCAAACATCTGAGTAGAGGGGGAGAGTGAAGGAGGTACAGAAATGCTAGTGTAGGGAACTAGACAGAGAACTGACAAAGGAACTGTGGAATGACTACAGGGCACCAGCGACAATCCAGGAGCGTCCTAGAACCATGACGCTACAGTAAAATTCATCTGCAGTTCTGTGTAGGTTCCACTGCAGCATGAGACAAAACTGGCCAAGGCTGGCATTCATTAGAGCCAAGGGAGAGCCTTTGCCAGCCAACTAGGAAAGAAAGCCAATGGAATCATGAGACTGGCTGGCCAGAGGTTGAAGTAGCATGAAGCTGGAAGGGGATGAGAAGAGGGCGTAGGGTTATGAAGAAGGTGGATAGAGGGAACCCAAGGGTCTGAGGGTCCCTAGTTTAAAAGATACAGAGAGTGTGACTTAAGGAGTAAAGGAGAAAGATCAAAGGTTATGGTCAGAAATTAGGATACGACTTAGAGGATGATGAGGCCCAGGGTGGAGCCGTGCATGTGTGGGGCTCAAGCAGAATAGAAGTGAAGGTCATTGTCCATGAGAAGACCCAGGAATGGGGAAGTCAGAGTGGTACTGGGGCACCCCCATGACCATGGAGCCAACCCAAGATGAGGCAAGGGGTCAGGTGCAGGAAAAGACTGTGAACCACATGCTGATCCATTTAGCAAAAGGGAGGATGAAAAAGAGATTGTTACATGATGACCAAGAAGTACAGCATGGACATCACAAAGCAGAGGCTGAAAGGCCTGATCAGACCAAGAGCCAGGTTCTATTTGGCTGACTGAAGGGTTTTGGCTTGTTTTATGATGAATTACTTCCCCTCACTCAAAAATCAGGAGAGTTCATATGAAAATCTGGATTCTCTGGAAGGCTGTTCCTAAAAACCATGACTATCTGGCAACATGGGGCTCCTCTCCCTCCACCAGAGTTCCAGAACAGAGGAGTGATTTTTTTTTTTTAAGATTTTATTTATGTATTTGACAGAGACAGATCACAAGTAGGCAGAGAGGCAGGCAGAGAGAGAGAGAGAGAGAGGGAAGCTTACTCCCTGCTGAGCAGAGAGCCCAATGCAGGACTCCATCCCAGGACCCTGGGATCATGACCTGAGCCGAAGGCAGCAGCTTAACCCACTGAGCCACCCAGGTGCCCCCAGAGGAGTGATTTTAGAGTATCTTGCTGGGTCTGGTTCACTACAGTCCCCACAGGCGCTCAAGGTACTGGCATTTCCTTGGAGATCTCTAGGAGAGGGCAGGAAATGCCACTGAGCATGAGCCTTAAGGGGGTCAAAGTGTTTGAATGAGTCATTTTGGGGAATCACAGTAGGGAACAGAGCCAATGCCAGATGCTGACCCTGAGGTGTGGAAGACGGAGCAGCTCCCCTTGAGGAGGGAGAAGCAGGTTCAAACAAGAACCAGGAGGGAGTGGTCAGTGAGAAGTCAGAGATTCTGAATGAATTTCTCACTTGCGGAGACTCCAGAGGACAGACATAAATTTGGGGTAGGAGCAGGGAGTGAGAGGAAACAAAGAAAAATGATAAAGGTCAGGGGAAAGCAGGTGACTGGAAGTCCCTTGGGCAAACAGATAGTTGAGAAGGGAAGCACCTGACATTAAACCTCAAATTTTCTAACCAATTCCTCTTGGGGTCAACTTGGTAGTCAGGGTGGAGTCACTGAGCTGGACCCCGGGCCCTCGAGTCAGACAGCCCACCAGGACAGCTCCAGAACACCCAAGAATTACCTGGACACCAAATCACACAGAAGCTGATCAGACTGAATTTCTAATCCTCAGTAGCAAGAGCCTTATCCCTTATCCAAAGCAAGAATCCTCTTTATGTCACTCCTGACTACATCATATGTCGTCACCTTGGGGGCAGCATAGAGCCCGGACACCCAGCGGGGGAAGAACTCATAAGAGCCCGTGCCCAACTTCAAATTCTCACCAGAGCTTGCCTCAAGGCCCAGGAAAAAGGAGTGGAAATTCTTCTACCTCCTCTTCCCTCACCACATAGATGCCTGTCTCCACCCCAGTGAGACTCTTAGCAGTGCATCCTGACCAAAACTGGAGGTCCTAGATGGACTTCACAGAGCAAGTCAAGATGCCTGGCCACCTATGAAAGAATGATTCTCAAGTAGATTGCATTCTGGTGGTTAGACAGCCAACTTGTAAACCTCAGGCACATGGCTCATCAGCATGGTGAAGACTGCCTACATGTGAAACCAGATCTGAGAAAACATGTATGTTTCAACTTATTTTGTTCGAGGATCCTATCAGTCAGAGCGTGGTGCCTTACACCTCTGACAACGGCCAGGGAGTCAGCAAAAGCTCCCTTCTCTTCTCAAGCAGCAAAGCCTCTTCCCCTGACATCAGCTCATCTTGCAAAGAGCTGCTTACCCAGCACTTTCTGGACGTGGGCCAGCCTCCTCCTCACAGAGCTTGGGAGGCATCAGGACCCCATGGACCCAGTGGCCGTGTGGGCTTCCCTGCAAACTCTGGTGCCTCTCTGCAGGGGGTTATTCCGGTAAATTGTCATGAACTTAAGAATCAACGTGGAACTAAGGCTGGTCCTTTTGTCCCTCATTGTACAACACTGCAGAGCCTCTCAGACCCTCTCTAAGGGCTTCTTATTAAATCTTAAACAATCTCACATTGATCTTTGATCTTGGAATAGCTTTCCATTTGGATTTCCGATGGTAGATGTCCTGCTCTTTTATCTTCCTGCTGTTCTCTCCTCGTCGATAAAAAAAATAAAATAAAATAAAATAAGTAAAAAAGAGCAATAAAAGGAATCAGAGAAGAACTCACAGTTTCTCACCTTGTCTCGCTTCGGTCTAAACAAGAAAATGTCTTATTAAAAAAAGGGGGGGGGGTGGGCTGGGCGGGAGAAAGGTGATATTTAATTTTATTGGGGAGAACGAATCATTGCCAGAGAATGCCTGTGGCTAAATGAGACCATCAAGCTGAGAGCAGAGCAGCGAACCGCGTGCACAAATATGAAGTAATATCTTTCTACTCGGAGGGAAACTGACACTCAATTTCAAAAACTTCAGGCAGGCGGCTCTGAGTTTGGAGAAATCACAACCACCTCCTCAGAACCATTTACAACTGCTTCTACTCTCTGCAGTGAAAGCTTAAAAATGCAAATGAAATGGGGCCATTTAAAGAAAAATATCCCTGCTAACTGTGCTCTGGGAAAGAAAAAAAAAAAAAAAAGCCTATAGCTCAGAGGGCAATCTTAAAGTCAATGAAACTCAGCAGCCCGATGATGCTTCATTCTGATGGATAATGTGCGCTCTGCCTCCCTCTCATGAGTTTAGAAGTATTTAAAGAAAAGGGTAAAATCACCCTGTTTAGGAGATTAATTTCTTTTCCCAAAAAAAAAAAAAAGTCTGTTTTTGCTGTCACTTCTGGTCTGATGGAAAGTAAAACCAGAGCTTATTCTAAATGTTCACTGCCAAGAATTACCAAGGTAGGAGACTGGGGGAAGAAAAAAACAGCCCTGAAGAGGTCAAGCCCTTCCCCATCTCCCTGGGCAAATTCATACTTATACTATCCAGGAAGCCATTGTAAAAATAGTTCTTGAGGGATACAGATTCCAATAATAGACACTGCGTTTATTGAACACTGTGCATCAGGGACTGAGCTTAGCACTTTCCAGGACTTCTGTCGTCTTCACAGTGGCCTTTCCCACATGGATACATGCAGCAGGTCCCACGACTCTATCCATTGTACAGGTGAGGCAATTGAGGTTAAGATCAACTGAGGTTAAGTAGAAAGTGGCTGAGCAAGACTGCGTTTAGGTTGTAGTTGTAGTTACAATGCTGTGTGGCCAATATCTTCCCAAGTCCAGTGCACTTTGGTAAGCCTCCCCACGCTGTAATGACACAATTCAGTAAACCCTATCCCGCTTTGAAATTTCTTTGAAGACGGCATTTTGTACACGAGGCCATCAGTATTTGCGGAGCAGACATTAGAGCTGAGGGGTGAGGGGGGATGGCATCACCAAAGGATCCATGGGACATCCTGCCCTTCGTGTGCTCAGGACATCATGGGAAGCTCATCTCTATTAAAGCCATTTCATGCAAAAGAAAAACCTATATTGATTAGGAGCCGAAATTCTTCTTGGGGCAACTCAAGTACGTTTTCCCACTTGACCAAAGATCTTAGGGCCAAGCCGCCAACACCACCACTTCTCTAACTCTTGGGTAAAAAGGAGTCTGAATTGGACAAGTCCAGCTGACCCATGAGCAACATGGGGGTTAGGGACACTGACTCTCCCCCAACACAATAGAAAATCTGCATATAACTTCTGACTCCCCAAAAGATTTCCTAATTGCCTAATGTTGACCAGAAGCCTTACTGATAACAAAAACAGTCGATTAACACTGATTGGGTGTGCTACATGTAGTATACTGTTAGGTATCATGAGTCTAGGTCATAATAATAAAGTAGGCCAGAGAAAAGAGCATGTTATTAAGAAAATCATAAGGAAGAGAAAATACATTTGGAGTACGTGACTATCAAAAATACTTTACTGTGACAATGTAAATTAATACCGTCATTAAGAAAACAGTTGGCATTATCTTGAACATTTAGAGATATGCAGACCCTACAACACCAACTTTCCACTCCCCGGTCTTTTGCCTTGAGAAATTCTTACAACCGGAGGACCAGAGGTCATGTGCATGAATGTTCCTAGCTGCAATGTCTATAAAAACCAAGAGCTGGAAACAGCCCAAATGTCCAACAGTAGAAACAATAAATAAATTGTGGCATATGTACACAAGGGAACACTCTGAACTATTGAAATTGAATTAATTACAGTTTCAATGCATGTATCAATGCCAATGAATCTTGTAAGCATAATGAGCTAAAGAAAGAAGTAACAAATGAAGACACATCATGTAACATACACACTGTTTAAAACAGGCAAGATCAAACTATGTTGTTTAGGGATGCATGATAGGACATAAGGCTATTTTTAAAAAGGTAAGGAACAGGTCATCACAAAAATCTGGAGAGGGGTGATCTCAGGGAAGAAGGAAGGGATGTCAGTGGGAAAAAGGTGCAGGATCAGAATGGGAAGCTTCTAAGATAATGGCAATGTTTTGATATTAAACCTGAATGGGGGCTAAGTGGGTATGTCTTTTTTAAAAAATATTCATTAAACTTTTTAAGGAACCTCCATGCTGTTTTCCAGAGTGGTTGCACCAGCTTGCATTCCCACCAACAGTGTAGGAGGGTTCCCCTTTCTCCGCAACCTCGCCAGCAGGTGTCATTTCCTGACTTGTTGATTTTAGCCATTCTGACTGCTGTGAGGTGACATCTCATTGTGCTTTGGTTTGTATTTCCCTGATGCCGAGTGATATGGAGCACTTTTTCATGTGTCTGTTGGCCATCTGGATGTCTTTTTGCAGAAATGTCTGTTCATGTCCTCTGCCCATTTCTTGATTGCATTATTTGTTCTTTAGGTGTTGAGTTTGATAAGCTCTTTATAGATTTTGGATACTAGCCCTTTATCTGGTATGTCATTTGCAAATATCTTCTCCCATTCTGTCAGTTGTCTTGGTTTTTTTAACTGTTTCCTTTGTTGTGCAAAAGCTTTTGATCTTGATGAAGTCCCAATAGTTCATTTTTGCCCTTGCTTCCTTTGCCTTTGGCAATGTTCCTAGGAAGAAGTTGCTGCGGCTGAGGTCGAAGAGGTTGCTGCCTGTGTGATATGGTGAGTGCTGTGAAGTGTGTAAACCTGGCGATTCACAGACTTGTACCCCTGGGGCTAAAATACATTATATGTTTATTTTAAAAAATTTTAAATTAAAAAAAAATTCATTAAACCGTATAGAGTGAAATGCATATTTGTTACAAAACGTGGTCTTAAGTTTGTATGACATATTGTATTTGAATACACTCTTGTGTACATGACATAATATTTGGAAAGGATGTTGCCTGACCCAATTTATAGCATTGGAAGAAGCCTCCGCTTTCATGCAGAGTTACAGAAGTTCTGACATCATTGGCCCAGTCACCTTTAACTCTGATATTCCCTCCAGAACATGTCACCAGAAGGGCTGTCCAGCCCCTGCTTGGATCCCTCCAGTTACAGGAAACTCCATACCTCTCGTAGCAGCTCATTTCTTCTGTGTTTTTTAAAGGTTGATTCTGCAGGCAATGGAATCCCTGATTTACATTTTTTTAACTGTGGGAAGACACACATTACATAAGATAGGGCCTTCTTCATGATTTTTAAGTGTATAATCCGAGCACACTCACCTTATTCAGCAACCATCACCACTTTCCTCCTCTAGAACTTTTTTGTCTTTCCAAACTGAAATTCTGTCTCCACTAAACAACAGCTCCTTATTTCTGTCAGCCCTTGGCAACCACCATTTTACTTTCTGTCTCTATGAATCTGACTATTCTAGGGACCTCATGTAAGTGAAATCATACAGTATTTGTCCTTTTGTGACTGGCTTAATTCACTAAGCCTAACGTTCTCAAGGTTCATCCATGTTATAGCGAGTGTCAAAATTTCTTTCCTTTTTAAGTCTGAATAATTTTCCAACATATGTCTATATCTTGTTTTATTTATCCATTCAACTATTGATGCACCCTCGGGTTGCTTCTACCCATCAGCCATGTTGTTACGATCATGAGTGTAAGCCCATTTCTTCTTGACTACTACAAAGTTCTTCCTTATACTCAACTAAAATTTGTCTCCCTATAACCTTTGCCTGTTAGTCTTCATTCTACTGCCTTAAGTTCTTGCAAAGGAAATCCTCCCCCTTTTCCTCACAAGGAAACCTCAAGAATTAGTAGACGACCTCTACTTTAACCCGGATATTACAAGGTTTTTTGTTATTTCAATCATTCCTCATATGATGTATTCTCCAGCCTCTCATCAACCTAACAGGCTTCTCTGGATACAGCTCAGATTTCATTAACTTTTATGAAAACCACATCCCACTACTGTTTCATCTTTTGCTTATTGTCCAATAGAAAGCCCTTCTCCTGGAAAGCCCACTCCCTTTCAATATTAACACCTGCAAAACCAGGTCTCCTGATTCTGGGACTATGCAATTGATTTTTTGAGTTTCAGTGCAACATATTAACATTTTAGATGTGTTCAATCTCATCTTCTTGAATTTGGTCCAGCTTCCCAGTCTACTGAGATCACTTTCAGTGTTATTCCATAGGACTCTTAGTCATACACAGCAATTGAAAATTATATTTGTCCCAGAATCCCTTCAGAATATTGATGCATAGGTTGAACACAACATGGTTAAGGCAAAGGAATATTTCACTGACCTCTCCTTCCAGATTATCATTTATTAATATTCTTTAACTGCGTTAATTCAGTCAACAGGAAGTCCAATGAACTGCGATTTTGCGTCATATACCTATTGTAGTTTTATCCACTAGGATATCACAGAAGACTTTGTCAAACCTGTTGTGAAAATCAAAACATGCTAGGTTTGTGGAACTTCCCATATTTGCCAGTATGGCTGATCCATAATGGGCCCATTATTGCAGCAGTACCCACACCGACTGCCGGATATCACCTCAATCTTTTCTAAGCATGCCTAAAGCATGAGTTTAGCATACTGTTGAAGAGTTTTATCAGATTCAATGCCAAGTTCCTTTGCAGTTGGCTTCCAAAACTACTACTTCTCTATTTCTGAAAATTAGAAGAGTATTTTCTTATTTCCTGTATTCTGGAAACCTTTCCATTCTTCACAATTGCTGAAAACAAGGCTTTAGAGATTTCATCTGCAAATGTATTGAATAATGAGGACGAAAGCACCTGCATTTGGACACTGTGAACTGACAACATAGTAATATCTCTTACCCACCTCTAATGCATGTGTTCCAACTTCTCGCATTTGACTTCCCTCTTCCTGAAGAAGGATGAGCTTAAACCCCCTTTGATCTTCCATCTTCTCTCATTTATCCATTACCATTTCCTCAAGCAACTGACTCATCTATTCTTGATCATTTTCATTTTCACTGTTCTTCTTGCATGTTCTAGCCCTTCTGTTGGCTGGGGAAATCAGATCTGTGGTCCCCAGAAAGAGGTAAGGAGGAAAAAATATATACCTAAATACCAAGACACAGGCTCTCCTTGGTTTTCTCACTATATAAGGGGAAGGTCTCTTCACAGTGCACACACCAGCTATGCAACTATTTAAATTGGCAAAAGGGAACAAGAGGACAAAAAATGGATCAAATCAAAGATATGTAAATCAGCCCCACTCACTGCCAGTGTGTTAACCTGGGGCATATCAGGCCCCGGTATATTTATAACTCAAATGATGAGCTGGACTCCATCTTCTAAATAGGGTCACTGTTGCCCCTTTGGACAGGGAAATTCTCAGCTGTGTGGAACTGTATCAAACCATATGGCATGGAAGCATGTAGAATGCATAGCATCCATCATTTCAGAACACTGAACTCAGTAGTATCCCTCCATCACTGTGACATTCCAAAACAACCATATGCATTTCCAAGTGTCCCTGGTTGAGACCCACTGACAGATGATCCTTCAAGTCCCTTTTAGCTTTAAATTTCTGGCTCTATAATTCTTTGCAGACAGAAGCTTTGAAGTTTTAAATAATTAATAACTTTATGTTAGGTTTTAGTCAATAACATATTACATTATTGAAAGTCATTCCTCTTGATGAAACAGAAGTAGACTGTTTCTTTCAGAAGGCATGCAAAATTTTTCTCCAGTTTTTTAAAATTAGCAGGGATAACTAATTACAAATCGAGACATTCAGAAAAACTAGTACACAATTCATCATTTCAGTCAATTGGATGAAGAAGTGAGAGGAACAAAAAATGTTAACAAATTCCTATCACAGAATCACAATAAAGAAAAGCAAGCTGCTGAATCTGTATGTCTTTTCCCTTTGTTTTAAAGGAGTAAACTCTGAACAAGTTTCCTACTTGCTTCTGTACCTGGAAATTCTCCTGCAGATCAAAAGAATTCCCCTAAATCCAGTAGAATTACCGTCCTGCTCAGAACTGTATATTTGCCTCATCTCAGAGCAAATAATTTGGTTCATTAACACTCTGCCTTCCAAAGAGGCTTATGCTTTATCCTTCCCCTTCACAATATCTTCCTGTCCCCACCTCCCCACACACAGACCAGCCCCTTCCCTCACCCCATCACCACCACCACTGACACCACCTGCATCACCACCCAAGGAGAGCAGAGCCATGGCTGGCTGGCTTCCCCTCTGCAGAAATCGGTACAGCTACTCTAGTGCCATGCAGGGGTGTCTGCAGAAAGTGTTTTCCCTCACAGCAGAAGGCCACCCTCCTCCAAAAATATCTGGCCCCTTCCAAGGCTTCTGAGCTAGTCCAGACAGACAGACAGGGTTGTGAAACTGAGGAACCCTCTTTTCTTTGCTTTTCTCTCCCCCCACCCACCTTGGTAAGGGAGTAAAAATGGGGACTGAGTACTTTTAAAACAATGCATTCTGTCAGGCTTCCTTTCCCTTCCCAGCAGCACAAGGATCTAGCATCAGCAAAACATGTTATGTCATGTTCTGGTGTAGAGACAAAGGGAAGAGAACTCAAACACTCTCCAGTGGGTGCGGCTTTAAGGCTCTTGGATTCTCCCATTACTCTTTTCTTCCTGGTTTGGGGGCAGGGGGGAAAGACTGCAAGAGGCTTGGGGGCTGCCCAGAAAAGAGAAGGGGCTGTGTACCTGGGAAGTATGTACACAGCTACCTGGAAGACACTGGAAGTTGGGGCCCAAACCTTCAATTCATTTTTAGTTTTGTGCTAATTACCTGGCATTGAGAGCCAGCCCTGGGGCAGCACTTCTTCCAGCAAATGGATTCAGATGTCCAGCCTGGCTTTGGGCAAAGGCTGTAGAATCCCTATAGCTTCTGCTACACACAGAAAAAATGGGATTAGTTATTCATTCTTCCTTCAGCACAGAGTCAGCAAAGACAAGCTTACACTGTAGCTGCTGGGATCTAAGTTAGATAAGGAGGAACTGACAAGGAGCCCTGTGACAAAGGACTGCCATGAAGCCTCCATCGAGAGCTCTTCACATCTAAGTCTCTCTCCTGTGTCTGGTCTGGTCTCTCCAAGAGGCGGTCATTGGTAATGGCTTCATTTGTCTTTCTTTCCTTTCTCCATTTCCTCCTTTAGCAGACACACCTTCAACATCTGTTGTCCCTGTGCCTGGAACTGCCAGGAGGGAAAGGGAAATCTTCTCTTTTAGGTCCTAATCCAGGTAATTAAGATCTGTGTTCTGCACCAGTGTAGCAGCAATGGGAATAGACAAAAAAAAAAAAAAAAAAGGGTGTATTCAAGGCTTATTAAGACGATGATATTGGGTGCCTGGGTGGCTCAGTGGGTTAAGCCGCTGCCTTCAGCTCAGGTCATGATCTCAGAGTCCTGGGATCGAGTCCCGCATCGGGCTCTCTGCTCAGCAGAGAGCCTGCTTCCCTCTCTCTCTCTCTGCCTGCCTCTCCATCTACTTGTGATTTATCTCTGTCAAATAAATAAATAAAATCTTTAAAAAAAAAAAAAAAGACGATGATATTGCCAGGGTTTGCTGATGGAGAGGGTATGAAGAGTAAGGGAAAGAAAAGAATCAAAGATAACTCCTAAATTTCTGGCATGAGCAACTGAGTGAAGGCTGATGTCATTTACCAAAAAGAAGATAAAGGAGGAGAAGAAGAAGGAGGAAGAAGGGAGCACAGGAACGTTTGAGGACAAGTCTGGGGGGAGATCTGATTAATCCAATCTCAAACAGGTGGACTTTGAATTGCATGGGAGATACCCAAGTGCAGATGTTCAAGAGAAAGTTGGGCAAATGGATCCTACACTTTGGACAAAGATCTGGGCTACAGACATGAATTTTGGAGGCACCGCATTTAGGGAATTTAAGTGGGAAGAAAGGAAAGGTTGGTGAAGATCTGTGTATCTTTCTAGTCCCCAAAGAGATAAGAAGATCCACGTGAAAATCCCCCGGTGCTTTGGGAATTGATCACTGGCCTAGATTGCAAAGAAAGCTCCTTAATGAATGAGGAAAATTCCATGAAATCACAAAAAGCAGCCTTGGTTCGCCCAAGAGGCAGCGTCCTTCAGCAACAGGCAAACAGCTTTGAGCAGATACAGCTGCACAAAGCTCTCTTTCCCTCCTGCAAGGCTGGCCAGCCATAGCAGGACCTTTCAAATGTCACTGAATCGTGGTACAGAAAGCTTTACCAGCAAAGTCCCTGGGCTGTGCTTAAGAGCACCACCAAATCCAGCTTCCCTAGAACAATTTCACAAGGTGGGGATTTAACACCAGATTCAATACTCTTTAAAGTTGTTTTTTGATGAGAAGTTGACGTGGCTCCCTCCCAAGAGTTTTAACGTCTCCCCCAACAGTGCTGGACTTGCGTCCCTTCATACAGCGGCGTCACAATAAGCAAAGAGATTCTCCCCAACCTTAGCACAGAGTTCCCCAAAGCAGTGTTTCCTAGAACTTTTGTGGGCACCATTCTAAAGAAGGCCATTGATAGATGGGGTGGAAGGGATTGGCAGGCGCGGGGCTAAGCAAAGACAAGGGAGAAGGGCGGGGTGCCCCCAACCCTGTGCACCACAGAACTAGGGCATGGCCGAGGCTCCCTGCCAAGCTGTGAGTCTACTTCATTCCAGCTGCTTGGATGGCAAACCAAGCCCACTCCTTGGGGGCTAAATTTGTTTATTCTTGCCTGAGGAAGATTTCAGTTTTTCAGAAAGGAGAGAGGAAATGAGAAATCAGGAGAGAATCCTAAAGATCTCATTATTAAATGACACTTGAATTCTTCTGTCAATAAAAAAGCACCAGAAACGGAAATTTTCCCGTGACAACCCCGCCCACCAGCAAAAAAAAAAAAAAATGTTTTCACAGAAGTGCCTATTAAAACATTAACGAAAGAGAAAAAGAGCAGGGTTCACTCAGGACCCATCTCTTCCCAACTTCTGACCAAATTAAAAAAAAAAAAAAAAATCACACCAGAAAGGGGCCCCCTCACCTTGTCTAGAGACAGGGACATGGTAAGAGTCACACCTTTTTTTTCTTTTTCTTTTTCCTTGAATTTTTCCATTTTTCATAAATGTTTTACTTTTCATTTCAAAAACATTTTAGATTTACTTTTCCTTTCTTTCCAATTTCCCATAATACTGTATAATCAAGTCCTGATAAAGTGTTTTAAAAAAAACGTCAGCAGGGCTGTCCAACTTTGAAGAACCCCAGACCCCAGAAAAAGCTGAGGGCTGACCCAGGAAACCAGCTGTCAGCCTCCCAAGGATGTTCGCAGCGTGTGGGTCAACACTGTTGGTAGGGCCAGAAGAAGCCAAACTCTGGATATTTTTATGAATTAGAAGTGACATAAAAATATCCCTTCATTTTTGGCACTCCACAATTGAAAGAAAGAGCTTCCACACACTTTTGTCATCTTCCCTGCTATGTGACGGTGACCATGCTGTGTGACAGGCCTGGAGAAGTAGAGGGACCCTAGGGAACAATACTATACAAGGCCAGAGTTGTGACTAAAATACAGGTCTTTTAATCCAAGCCTATCCATCTTAACCCAGATGCTGAAGAGAGATTAGGGGGCCTGCACAAGGGAGGAAGAGACAGATGTTAGAGAGCATAAAGGTCTATCCCAGTCATTCTAGTCCAGCATCTGCAGTGAGCATGGCTATGCTGGGCATAGGAATCCTTCTTCGAAATGCTCTGTCTCCAGCATTATTGAACACAGACTCCTCAGGGCCAAGGGACAGCCCCTCTCCTCCCTCCTCAGCAAAGCCAAAAACAAGCTTTGCTGTTTCCAATGGCTGGTTCCCCATCCAGGGGACAATGAATGCACTCAAGCAAGAAAGAAATATGACCTGCACTTCCAACACCTGTCCACAAGGCCCACCGACTTCTGTGAATGACGTGATGCTCCCCCTCAGTCTTTGCATCACCTAGCTCTCCGGGTTACCGAACACTGATAAAGACCAGTGCATCTCAAGCTCAAATAAATCACCAGGAGATCTTCTTAATCTGGGGATGCAGATTCTGATTGTTATATCCCTAGCAACCTCCCTGGTGCTGCTCCTGGCCCCAGGATCTTTGAGTAGCAAATGTTGGAGACTGTCAGAGCTCAAACAGGCCATAGAGGGATGTCTGGGTGACTCACTTGGTTAAGCGCCTGCCTTTGGATTGTGTCATGATCCCAAGGTTCTGGGATAGAACCCCACATTGGGATCCCTGCTCTGCGGGAAACCTGTCTCTCCCTCTGCCTCTGCCTGCCACTCCCCCTGCTTGTGCTCCCTCTCTCTCTCTCTCCCCAACAAATAAATCAAGTAAAAATCTTAAAAATAAAATAAATAAAACAGGCTATAGAGATCATCTTTCTCAGCGCTTTTCATAGTGGGTTCCTGGGAAGTTCCAATAAGGTATTTCAGGGGATAATTTCAAAGCCCGGGAGGAAACCAAGGGCCTCGCCACACCCCTGCTTCAACCAGAATGGCTCCGCTCTTCCATTCTGGAAATTGAAATGCTTCCTTATATTCCTTATATTCCATTTGATAAAAGGATTCCTTTGTTTCCTAAGTTTGGAAGCTACTGCTTTAATACAACTACCTCCCTTTACAGAAAAGGAGGCTGAGAGTGAGTGAGTCATGCGAGATGACACAGCTAATTGGTAGCCAAGCCAGATCAGAGCCTTGGCCTCTTCTTCCCCACCCTACTCTAGCTCTCTTTGGAGGAAGAGTTCAAAAATGCCTTGATTCGGTGGTTTCTCCTCTTTCTTTTGGGTTTACCAAAGGAAGCCCACCAGAATCCCACAATGCCCCAGAAAGGCAGATGTCCCGCCTCTCCCCACCAACGGCTGGCTGTTCAGAACCGCCCTGCCGTCTATACCTGACAAGTCAGGGCAGACCTTGGAGGAGGGAAGAAGCTGACTCGAGCAAGGGAGAAGTCAGGAGCATTCCCAGAGGCAAGATGAGGGTTAGCCATGGAATCGTTCCACAGATGGGCAGGCATGTGCTTGCAAGACCTCAGAATTCCTTGTCTCCGAGGAGGGGCCCTGATTGACTCACCAGGGCACTTACAGACAGCTTACTTCAAGCTGATTTGCAGCAGGCATGCTAGGGCAGCTGCAGGGGCCCAGCTGAAAAAGAAGGAGCTGGGGGAGGTGCGTGGAGGCTGAAGAAAGGTCCAGGGAAGAACATGTCTAGCACAAAGCCCGTGACCATGAAAGGTCAGACTCCGTAAGGTCGGCAAGCTCGGGCCAGTTGGTGACTTGAGGAAGGCCAAAGACAGGTTCCCTGGCTCCAGGAAACCCACAGTCTGGAGCGGTGCAAGGAGGTAAATAGTATATGTGAAACAATTAGAGGACAATACAGAATAGCTTGTAATTAAAAGCTAGACTGAAGGATTCAGAATGTAACAGCCAAAGCAGGTCAGTGCAAGAGAACACTATGGGCGGGAGCATCTGGCGGGAGGGGTGGGGGGTGTGATAAAGACCACACGGCAGCCCAGAGGATGGGGAGAGCTACACAGGAGGAAAGAAAGAAGTCCTCAGTGGTCATCCGTGTGGTCAGAAAACCAGTGGATGCTGTAAACAGCATCTGGAGGGGTACCCCTTGAGTTAAATCTTCAGAAAAGCAAAGGAGGGCGTGGCCGACTTGAAATCAGGCTCCTCTGAGCAGAACCACTCCTGATCCGATCCAGTCCGGCCCAGTTTCAATCTCGCCTCCACCTTTCCACAGAACTTTTCTAATTTCTGAAGCTACAGGGCAACTCCAAGAGCTCCGCCAGGATGCAGATGACAGAAAAAAAACTCTGAACCCCACTTCACGGTGGTCCTGAGCCAAAGTCAAGACCTCATGTCCAAAAAAATCAATATCTGTGCATTATTTCTGGCTCCAGCTGAAGCCTCTCTATCCAAAGGCTTGGAGAGAATAAAATCAGGTCAGCCCCAGGAAGGACATCAACCCCAGAGATTCAGAGAGACTAAATGCTTTGTTGGAAACCACTCAGTTGATTATGAAAGAGAAATCCATCACCACTTCTTTTCTATACACTCCTATCTTTGGTCTGATCTTAACTGAAGAGCCAGTCCTGTTAAAATGTCATCCCTGACCCACACACAATCTTCCCGCATCTGCATTTCTAGGTAAGTGAGTTTGAGTGAAACCCACTACCCAAGGATGCACTGCTCAGTCTATAACCTAAGAATGGATTTGCAAAGTCTTCTACTTCCTGCCCCCTCCTCTCACCACATTCCCCACCTCCATAGAACCATCTTCTGACCCCTGCACTGTGCTCAGCCAAAACAACTCAGCAGCCTGGCATTCTTCCAGCTCATTGAAATTACCAAGGGTTGTAAATAACAAACCATAAATTCTGGTTCCCTGCCCCCAGCCTCTCCCTGACCCATCGAGCATCATAACGTCCCTCCTGTCCTGCAGCAACCTGATTAGGGTCCTTCCCCAACCGTTTCTGCAACCTTCTGAAGGTTAAGTTCTCCGTTAACAGTGTTAATAGTCACATAAGACTTTTAGAGCTGGAGAGAGTTCATCCTCTCCAGCCCCATCTTTTAACAAATGAGAAAACAAAGATCCACGGATGTGAAGTGACTTGTCCAGGGTCACACAGATCCTTGGTAGTGGATGTGGGCTGGAATCGTGGTTGTCTCTCTCCCAGACCATGCGGAGTCTGAGTCACCTATGAGAAGATGGCAGGATTTCCCAGGCACCTTCCCTTACCCCCACTGAACCCTTGAGCCATTTGCAAGTGAAGACATATGTCTGATGACTACATGGTCCATAAAGGATCCTGGTGGTGGGAAGGTGATGAGGCTGGATCAGCTATTTGATATTATTTTCCTTCACTTTAAAGAGTCAGCCAGAGATGATAGTGCCAACCCAGAGATCAACACCTTTACTGCACAGTCACCTCAAAAAGGATGACAAGGCATGAGGAAGGTATGTCTGTGCAAACCACCTCATTAAAGAGTGAAATGGTAATGCAGAGCTTATTCATACCCTGCTTATATCTTGCAACAATTGTGTGCTTAATTCAGGTCACTCCTTGATGCTTCTTTTCAGACATTCAAACCACTCATTGTCTACAACCTTTTCGTCAAGCCCCAAGCAACAGAAATCCCACGCTCGCTCCGTCTTCAACTCTCCTGGAAAGAACCTGTGTGGGGTTGGCAGGCTGTCCCGAGTGAAATGAGCACTGGGCCAAGAGCCCAGGACACCTGGGTTTATTGGTTGTTCACCGAGTAACCTGGAGCAGGTGGGTTTAGCTTTCTGCATTTCACCTGTGTGAGGGGATTAAGTTGGAGGCAGAGACGGAAACAAAAGAAATTCCCCAGGTGTCTTTCTGCACAAGGGCTCCATGAGGTTGACTGATACCAGCATCCACTCTCTGCTTCCAGTTAGGGAAGCATGAGATGGTGGGGAACCTGTTACCGATTCTCCACCATGTGCCAAGGATTGGGCTGAGAGACTCATACCAGCCTCTGATGTGGTATGTGGGGAGTCCCAGATGTGGAAATGGTGATCAGAAACAAAGAGTTGACCTCCAAAGTAACACAGTTATTGAATAAGGGAGCGGGATTGAAAGACGTTTCTGGGATTCAAAAGACCTTACACTTTGCACTAGGTCACACCGCCTTCAATGAAAGATCAGTTCATATTACTGAGAGACTGGGGGTCGTACTGAGAGACAGACGGAGACTCAAAAGTCCAAATAAGACAAGTGCCAGTAATGAAAGAAGCGTAAGGAAGCGAATGATGACGGCAGGAAAGTTAAATAGGTGCCGTCGTTAGAGGACCTGACAGTCAAGTCCAGTGAAGTGTGGTAATGAAGGACCTCAGGCCCTGGATGAACAGATTCTATTTTTCTTTTATATATATATATATTTTGTTTGTTTATATATGTTTTATTTATTTATTTATTTATTTATTTATTTGACAGACAGAGATCACAAGTAGGCAGAGAGGCAGGCAGAGAGACAGGAGGAAGCAGGCTCCCTGCTGAGCAGAGAGCCCAATGTGGGGCTTGATCCCAGGACCTGGAATCATGACCTGAGCCAGAAGCAGAGGCTTTAACCCACTGAGCCACCCAGGCACCCCTCTATTTTTCTTTTTGAGGGAGAGCTGAAATCCAGAATTTTATGTGAAACTGTCTCATTTAAATCTGTTACCCTTAACTCGAAAAACTCTGAACACCTTGCAAGCTGAATAACATAAACCCATGCCCAGATTGAACCCACAACCCGTGGTTTGCAAACTCTGGGTATTTAGAATAATCTCCTAACCACAGGAGTGGGAGAGCCTGGAATATCACCGTGGGGGCCCTGGGGAAGCCTCGTTTCTGGATTTCATTTTCAAAGTAATTTCTGGACTGTTCAGAGCTGGGATACAAGGGTACTGTGATTCAACCAACACCACTAAATTACTGGGGCTCACGGCAGCCATTCTTTTTTTCTCTATTGGGAAGTTTGGGGGAGCCATACACGCATGTCCCTAAAGCCAGTAAGAGTACCCATTTCTTTCTAATAAGCAACAAATTATTTGAGGGGACTTGGTTGAAAACTAGTTCTAGCCCTGTAGTTAAATTCAATTATACCATAATTACAGGGAGTCTGCACACATCAGAGCTTAGCTGGACGAGAACAGGAGCACCACAGTTCTTCAAAACATTGGCCTGAGGTAAACCTATAATTTTACCTGCTGTCATTCTGGCGGAACTTTCATGGGAAAGAAGGCACTCTGGGCTGTGGATTTTCCATCAGAGGACAGCCCAGGGAATGCCTCTTGCCCACTGTGTGGCGTTGGCTCTCTTAGGGTTCAGAAACGACAGGTGTAAGGCAGGGTCTCTTACCTCCTTTCAAACTGGCTGGAAAATAGAGTGGGCTCAGAGTTCCAAGTCCAGAGAGGATGAGGCATCAGGCCTGTGGAAAAATGGGAAATTCTCATTGTTATATCCTCACCATTCCCTTCTTGGTGGGGGGAAGAGGACGCTCAGATGCACGTACACATATATGGAGACATAGGTCAGAAATGACAAGGAAACCCTTCAGGAGTGTCTCTCATTCATTGTAAAAGAGCTTATTTACTTGTTCACTTTGCATTGTCACGTGGGCTCATGGCCCTCAAATTTGAGGGAAATGCAAATTGGTGTTGGTGCTGGCTACAAAACCAACAAGGGGCAGACGAGCTTTGCTAAAGCTGTTGGAAAGTTTGGAAGGTTGGAAGGGTGGATAGGTGCACCGTTAGAACTACAAATCCTGTTAAATACTTCTCCTCAGCCAAAAGCCCTTGGACAAGTCCCTTTCAACAGCCTTTACACAAGCTCCTGGCTTCATTCTGAGGGGAACATGGAGCCGGGAGAGTCCACCAGGGGAAGTATTCTCAGGGCTTTCCTGAGGAAAGGTTGATTTTGCAGAAGTGATATCTGGTGCCCATCTCACTTTCATCACAAAATACGTGACTGAAAGGAAGGGAAGTTTTAGTCAACTCACCAGGGAGGTATTTAACCCTGACACTGTACGGGAGAGAAAAAATGACCAGAATATGGAAATGTTGGGGGAAGAGACAGCAAGAGCCCAGGCCCAAGGAGTCAGAAAAGCCTTTCTTCAAATCTAAATTCTGACACTTACTAGTTATGTCACTTCATACGAGTTACTTAAGCTCGGTTTCCATATCTATAAAATGTCTATGCCCTGAGGATTCTAGGAGCAAAATATGAAGAAAACCCTGGTATAATTATTTTAAGAGAAGGAATCAGAGCACGTTAGTGGAGCCTGGCCTGCCTCAGAAGGAAGATCCAGGCCTGTGGCAGGGAGAGCCACCTCCCCACTGCCCACTGCACAGGGAAGACAGATTGTGGAGAGGCCCCTGGGGAGGGGAATGGGCCCCCAAGATCAGGAATGCAAGAAGTGGTGGCCGAAACTTTGGTAGGAGCTGGTGCTTCAAGATCAAGTATATTCAGAATTCAGAAGAACATTCTGGATGGAGGGGAAAATGGAATCAAAAGCCAAGAATACAAAAACATTTAGCCCACATCTAGAGACAGAAAAGCAGCTGGATGAGACAGGAATTTGGGTAGCAGGACCAGAACCAGGCCCCCTCCAGGGCCCTCAGCATCCCTGCCCCAGTGTGCGGAGTGTTACCGGGAAGCAGAACCAGGGAGCTGGCCCTAGGGAAGCGGCCTGCCCAACCACTGAAGGCAGAAAGGTGGGGTCAGGGGTGTGCTGGGAATGCCTGATTCCACAGGCTCTCCAGAGGACCCGGATTTGTAACACGGTGTAAGTACTCCCACCGTGGCTGATTTCCAACAACCAACATGTTTAACAACCAGATGGCAAACTATTTTCTGAAATTTTAATAATCGGCTCGCACCAGCAGGTGTTAGCCAGCTGCAATGCATCTCTGGGTTGGCTGGAGGGGAACCAAGGAGCGCCCAACATCACACACTGAACCCAGAAACTGGACACACTAGCAACTCCCAAGTCCATAAGACTCTGCATCTTAACATTTTTGAATCTTAGGTGTGATAAGCATTCATAGTGACTGAATCTCTTCATCGTTCTGGGGGGAGGGGGGCAGATATTCCCATGCGTTGTCTAGGCATTACTACCACTGTGTCCATTTTATAGATGGAGAAGTGAGCGGCAGAGTCCACATGATTACACTGCGTAAGTAGCAGTAACGGAACCTACCTCTGCTCCCTTCCCCTGAGCCCCCACCCCAGAGGATTTCACTGCCTGCCTGACGCTGCCTCCCCCGCCACCCACCCCGATTATTTCATAAGGCTGGGGTCCCCCTGTTCCCCAGCTTCCCCTCCTCCCATCCCCCACCCCCAGTAACGGGAACTTCAAACACCTTCCCACCGCTGCGCTCCCGACCCAGGAGGAGCCGGCAATCTCATCACCTAGGAACAATTTGCTTCAGCCCTGCTGTAACGTTCCTGCTTATTAAATTGTAGGATTATCCCATTCCACTGCAGTGAAGGACTCCTCGACTGTTTATTGCTCTGTTGCTCAGAACTGCTGGACTCAGCACCAGAGCTTTGTTTCTCCAGGACTCGAGCAAGATGGACGAGCGGGCACCTGCTAGCACGTTCTGAGAGCAGAGCCTGTGCTCCGCGCCCTAAGAAGATTCCCCAGCTGAAGTTTTGTTTCTTGTTGCTCTGTTTAAGGGTTTCCGGTATGGAAGAGAGACCCAGATTTGGCTTATTTCCCCCATAACCAGCTCAGTAGGTTTTAAGAAACTTTCACAGAAAAGTTGTGCAACTATCTGACTCTCCCCCCTCTTTCTCTACCGCATCCATTTTGCCCACCTCATCTCCTTTCTGGGACTACTGGGCAAGCCAGGCAGAAGTTGGCTTGCATTATAATTAGCGGTAGGCAGACGCGTACGCATGCGCGCGTCCAGGCACTCTGTAGCCCTCCCTGGTGCTGAGCTAAGCAACCCGGTGGCCTCAAGCCTGCTTGTCTCACTTTACCAGCTCACCGGTTAGTTTCTCCCCATTAAAACTTGCCCCTCGCCTGCCAACCTTCCCTCTTTATTTAGCAAATTCGAATGGCATCTCATGAAACATACAAAAAAAACACAATGAGGCAGCCAACAGAGATCGCCAAACGTGATTACCTGCGTAGGTCCATCTTGCAGAGACGCTGATGAGAAAAAGTTTGGCTTAGATTTTTTTTCCTCCTAGGCAGGGTGGGCTCCTTCAATCTCCTCCCATCCTTCACTCTAGACCCCCCAGGTGGTAAATCTGAATCTGTCCAGTGACCCAGGCAGAGTTTGCACTGTTTTATCTTTTACTTAGGAAGAAGACAACTTGCCCATCTCTGCTCAATCCTAGAGCCCCAAGGAATCCTCAGAACAAATCATTTTTTCCTCCAGTTGGTGTATTTCCTCTTGCATTTCCAAGCTCAGCTGGATGGCACCACCTCCATGAAGCCTTCCTGATTCCTACTGGGGCTCCAGTACTTGTCCCTCCCATGTGTCACTGGACTGTCTCTGTCACTGCACCTGAAAGTCTTTGTGGTAAGGGGCCGGGAGTTAGCCATCCATTTATTCCCAGCACCTGGTAGAGTATCTGGCCTTAGTAAGTACACGATAAAGATTGAGCGAAGGCTGTGAATTAACAATGACACCTGTTTCTCCTCTGCATTGCCCATACCTTCTCATTCTCCAAAAGGTGGGAGCCATGAGTTAAAGACCGAAGAGAAAAATCCTCTGAAATCTCCCCTTGCTATTTAATAATATGAACTGTTTCAGCTTATCAAAGCCTCTTCTATGAAGACTGCTCTGCCCCCCACGCCCCCAAATGTTCCTCCCACCCCTCCACTTTCCTGAAGTCATGTTCAGATGTTAATGTAGAAAAATAAAATTTCAGGGGCACCTGGGTGACTCAGTTGTTAAGCATTTGCCTTCGGCACAGGTCGTGATCCAGGGGTCCTGAGATCGAGTCCCGCATCAGGTTCCCTGCTTGGCGGGGAGCATGCTTCTCCCTCTGCCTCTGCCCTTCCCCCTGACTTGTGCTTGCGTGCGCTCTCTCTCTCTCTCTCTCAAGCTAATTTAAAAAATAAATCTTAAAGAAAAGAAAAGAAAATTTTGAATAACCATTCCCAGAGAAATGGAAGTTCTCCAAACCCAGAAAGTTTCTAGGCAAGTTGGAGAAATTGTTTGGAGCAGAAAATGGTGGGAAATGTCCAGAGTGGCCGACCTACAGACAAGAGGACTTCCCTATCATGTCTCTTAGGATTTTCCCCTCTTCTGAGGGAGTACTTTAGGCCTTGGGAGAGAGAGCCCAGGAAGGAGAGATCATCCTCATACCCTCTACAGTCTCCAGAGAATATACCTTTACCTGTGGAACAGGGCCTCGGGTCCCAGCCCAGAAACTGAAAACTGGGTGATGAGCTTTCAGATCCCTTGGAGCAGGAAAACCTGATTGTAGCTCCTGCAACTCTGGGATAGGTTCTTATCAATGCTGGAGCTGAATAGGGTTGGGAGCGTGAAGGGAAAGGGGTGTTAGACCCAGACCCCAGGTCTCCTCAGTCACAAAGGGTCAGACTCCCCCAGACAGGCCCTTCTTCCTCTTTACCCACTCAACAAATATTTCCTGAGCGCCTACCCTGTGCCAGGAACTCCTAAGTATGAAGAACATAGGACTTTCCTTTCTTTGGATAGTTTCATGGTCTAGTGAGAGAGAAAGACAAGAAATCAATGCAAGGTATGTTAGGTGTGCACGGGCCACAGGGTGTTACATGCAGAGCGGGGATGTGCCTCAGGGAACAGGCAACGTACAGAGACCTGGCTAGTGAAGACCAAACCAAATAAGCTTCTAGCTGCACAGCACTAGCAGCAGGCACGTCAACTGAAGAGAAAATAATAAAACGGGAGGGAAGGTTTAGTCAAGACGGGAGGAAGGGATCTTGGTTTGGTTTACCGGCTTGGGTTTAGGGCTTTACTCCCACCTGTGGAGACAGGTGTTCTTTACCATGTGCTGGTCCTTCCCCTTACCACTTGAGGAGAGACCTCCCCACTCCCACTGGCTGTACTGCCTCCAGAACCATCAGGTTTCTTTGGGTGCCTGCCTGCATCCTCTATAGAGCAGGTACTTCTCTGGGGGAACTGGTAACAGGAAAAGAACTTGCCTCTACTTCTACCCCATGCAGCCACTAAGAACTAATATGAACCTCTTCTATGTGGCACATCCTCATATCATTGAAAATAGTTATCATATCTCTCCCCCTGCAATCCCCAGGCATCACGTCTTTAGACTAAAAATCCCATTTCTTGATCCTTCCCCAGAGTGACCTGTTTTCAAATCCACCTGACCACTTTTTTCCCTCACTTTTAGATTTCTATTGAGCCTTCCTAAAATGGGAAACCCGTAACTGAATGTAATGAACCCAATATAATCTGATCAATACAGAGTAGAATAGGAATATCCCTCCCTTGTTTTCCATCTTATATTTCTAATGATACAACCAAAGACAGAATTCGCTCTTTTGGCAACTACATCATGTTCTTTGAGTCCCATAAAGCTTACCATAAGTTCAAGCCCAAGTTAGTTTTAGGGTTTTTTTTTTTTTTTTAATCTATTTCTGCTGCTGCTGCACCACATCTTACCCAACCTATGTTTGTGCAGTTACTTTCTAGACCCAAACCTAGGCAGTGGCAGAAGAATTGACATGCAAGCCTAACTGAGAAACCTCTTGGGGAAATGTCCTCCTGGTCTTCAAAACATGGTGCAGAGCTAGAAGCCAACAACGAGTGAGAAGCTGGTGATGAAGGCTCCAGTCTGTAAGCAGCCCAACAGACATCCTCCCACACACACTTGAGGCCATGGGCTCTGATGTCCCCATAAGGTTTCTGGGGACAAGCTGTCTCCTTGTGTCACACTAACTTTCCTGCTTCCCCCTAAGATATCAGCCCACCCCAAATTTTATGCCATGGGGGCTCTTGGAAACTGCTCCTCAGTGCCCCTCTCCAGTAGAAAGAATTAAAGTTCATTCCACAGCCTTTATGAATGATTTCAAGCCCCATGCAGGGCATGGAGGCAGAGCTGCCAAGTTAGAGGTGATTACACCTGAATTCAATCTAGTGGGACCGGTAGGTAAGATTGATATTAATTAGTCAGAACACTTGGGAGAGTTTGCAATATCTTCCCTCCCTATTTCCTCAAAAGCCAAAGATGGGGTATAAGATATGGGGCTGGAGTCAGAGCAGAGGAAACGGTGGTGTGTTTCCAAGACCCAGGGGTACGTGTAGGGACCAAAGATCTCACAGCGGAGAAACCCTGGCTCGGGCCTGGTGGGGGGTGGAGGAGTGATAACACAGTACACGGTTTGACACCCAAAGCCCTACGTTACAGAAATGCACAAACACCCTTGAAATGGTGAACTCCTGAGTGGAGACGGGAGGCAGCCCGAGTCTGGAAATGCCCCTTCAAGCCTCGGGACAAGAAACGTGGAGAAAGGGAGGGCATCTAGGTCTTTTGCCTCTCGAGCTGACTTTGGAACAAAGAACTTGACTGAGTGGTGGGGGGGACAGGTGTCTTCCAGCAAAGACACCCAAATGCGCTTCCAAACCCCCTCTAGACCCACCATAGAAACCCGTGTCCCAACGGTCCACAGAGCATCCTCCTGGACCTTGTTGAATCAAGTTGAAATCAGTAACAATAATAATAGTAAATGTGATTATTATCTCATTATTTAGGGCAGGGGAGTCCTTTCTGGCTGGGCCAACTAGGTTACAGTTTGTTTCCATTTTTCAGAATGAATGGAAAAGCCAAAGATCACCCCCCAGGGGAAGAACATAACCAGTAGGATAACCAGTAGGATTTATGCTTATTTTCTGCCCTAGCTTCCCCCGTCCCCTTCATGTCCCCTCATTCTGGGGTAGTCGGATGCTTCAGCAGCGCATTGCCCTGCGTCTAGCCCCACCCTGGACCAGAGTGAGCTTCGGAGCCGCAGTGTGAGGGCCCTTCCTCAGGGTTTTCATTCAAGTCACATCCTAACCACCCCCTAATCCCCACCCCCTGTCCTGCCTTATCCTTCCAGTCAGCTCCAGTGTCGCCTTCTCTCTGGGACCTTCCTGAATCACATAGACAAAAAAGGTGACATTTCCCTTTTGGGACATACTCATAGTGTTTTTCTCAGTGGCCTGTTTCTGATGTCCGTTCGTGGATGTGTACATCTAGGTCGGGAGCTCCTAAAGAGCAAACATGGCCTCTTGCTCGCCTGTACTGAGTTGATGCTTTTACAGAGAGAGTAAGAAAATGAATGAAGCACAGCAAGGGAGAGACAAAAGCACAAGATCTCCAACCCACAAGTGCGTGCATCTTGGCCAGGGACTCTGCTTCTGGGTCGACCTTACTGACTGCACAATGGCAGGCTGAGGCTCCACGAAGGCACACTGGGTTTGGCTGGTGGGGAACACCCCTGCTCGGACAGCTACGGGGAGGAGTCCTACACTTATGAAAGCCATCACCTAGAAAAACTCCCTCCCCTTGTCCCCAGAGGAGTTTCTTCTTCTTCCACAAAGAGTACAGAATCCTCTGGACGAATGTGAGGCTGCCCAGAGGCAGAGGCAGCCTACACTGTTTGCTATAAAGAGAGCCTCCCTGGAGGCCTGTAGATCCAGAGCGACGAGACCCTTGGCCCTACACCACCTGCGAGAACCTGAGACCGAGAGCCTCTCTGAACCCTGGTTTCCCCCTCTGTTCCGTGTGAGGTTTGGATTAGCTGATTTCTAGAGGTTTGGAGCAGGGAGGATTCAGTTTCAGGAAGGGCCATGGGACAGGATTGCATCAAGATGCCCTATAGATTGGGTTCTCGAATCCCCCTCCTGGACCTGGAGAAGGGAGGGACCCACCCTTGCTGCACACCCAGAGACCTTGCTGCACACCCAGACATGGGCCAGGAAAATAAGTGGAAGTCAGGCTAAAATTCTTAGCAAAAGGCACTACGCATGAGGAGACTTCAACTGCGCTTGCCCTTCCAGTGCACCAAGAGGGCAAAGTGGGAAGAGGGAAGCAGGAAACAAGACGGACGGAGGGAAGTGGAGGAGCCACCGCTGAGCAGAGGAAGGTGAAATTAAAATAATCAGGGGTTAGAATCCAACCCCTTTAACATTTCCTGGTGAGTTTGCTGGCTCTTTTTGTAATTCCTTTGGTCTCTCCTCAACTTCCCCTCGTTCAGAGTAGTTTTTTCCCACCCTCAGAAATAGAAGGGAAACAGATCACAAAGACTCCTGGATTATAAAACCATTTGTGGGGGCCCTGGGTGGTTCATTCGGTTGAGTATCTGCCTGCAGCTCAGGCCACCATCGCAGGACGCTGGGGCTGGGTGGAGCCCCTTGTAGGCTCTGGGCTCAGTGGGAGCCCGCTTCTCCCTCTCCCTCTGTCACTCCCCCTGCTTGTGCTCTTGTGCTCTCTCAAGTAAACCAATCAAATCAATAAAAATAGAAGGCACTTGCTTCTCACAGGAGAGCAGCAAATTCACGTTGGGCTAAACGCTGGGAAAACCCACTGGGTTGGGCCTCTGCTCCCACCCTTGGGCGCCTTTCTACAGCTGTCCCTTGATGAATGGTGGGCTCTCTGCATTCCTGAAGTGTTGGGCTAGGAAGCCGGGGCATGACTGAAAAGCTCAAAAGACCAGCGATGGCCCCTGCGGACACACACAGGAGTGGCAGCAGGGGAGCACACACGGTAGTCCAGATAAGATTTGAGCCTTCCCCATCATTTCTTCCCCAGGTCTTTGGGGAACCAGAGACTTCAGGGGCAGTGCTCAGGTAACCTGCAGTGTTCCTCCAATGACAGAGACCTTTGCTGGTGTTTACAGAACAATAAGAAAGCCAGGTTAACTTGCAGAAGCCCCCCCCCCCCCACCGCGGTCCCTGGCTCCCCGGGGCGTGGGTTCTGAGGGGCGGAGCCAGCCACCCGAGCCCTCACGCCATTGGTTGGGCTTTGCAGGTAACCCGAAGCTGGGCTGAGAGGTGCATAAATAAAGAGTGAAACTAGTACCACCTCCTTGAAAGGGGCTGAGTCCTTCTTCACCTTTGCCTTGGAAAAACCAGTTTCTCTCTCTTTTATTGTCTGTTACCTATTCCTACAAGTTCTATTTCTAGAAGGTCCCCTGAACCCCGCTGTCTACTCCCAACCTTCTCGTCCAGCTATCTTTGCGCCCTCGACTTCAGTTCCACGTTTCTCTGCTTCCGTGTTCTTTTTTCTTAAAGGGAGGATGACTCTGCAGGACTGGCCCCCACCCTCCCCCAGGAACAGGCCGGCTGGGCTGGACACGACACAGTAAGTGTTTCTCCTTTCTTAGGCCCTGTCCTCAGACCCTAGGAGTGAAAGACCATTCCGAGACTCGGAATTCCTTTTCTTCCTCTCGCACACCTGAGCCTCCAGACCTCTCTTTGTCCCAAATTAGCTTAAGAAAAACTCTATGTATTATTTTGCATCAAGCTCAGAGTAAGCCCTGATATCTGAAGGTACGGACACGCATACTTACAGGTGAGTACGAAATCTGTGATTTGGGGCGCTTTGGGAAACCAAAGCCGCATGCCTGTACCGGGAGGATCATTGGACAGAGAAGAGCATGAGCTGTGGGGAAAAAAGCCAAACTCTCTGCAAGCTGATGATCCACTACTTCCAAAGCTAAAATAGGAGGACCTACTTCATTTTAGCCAAATCTCCAGCCTCTTTTTATGTCTTGGAGAGCAATTTCCAGTGATCTCAGGCAATAATGGTCACTGAGAGTGGAAATTGGTGGGATAAGGCGGGTCTCGAGCAGTCAGATACCAAGATTACAGCTGTCTGATTTCACCCCAACTGGAGGAATGGGGTGGGGTGGAGGGGAGTGCCCGGTACTGGGTTTTCAGCGCTGGGCTGGAGGGTACAGCTGTAGCAAGAACTTTGGGACCTGGTTCCATTCTTGGGTTCTCGTGTCCAAGATGGTTATATTTCAAAGCCATTTGGGGCACAGTTCTGAAGGTGTCTGGGGATCAGGAGAGCAGTCACTGCATGAACTTACTCTAAAGCCAAACACAGGCACTATTTGCTTCTCTCACCCAACCCCAACATGGCAGGTGGCCAAGGAGAACATACTGGGGCATCAAGCTGACCAAAGGATGGTGGGTAGAGGTTCTGGAACTCTGGGTATGGGGTCTAAAATGGGTTGAGGCTCGGGGTACAGGTTCTAGGCTCCTCTTTTCTTGTCTCTGCCTGGTAGCAGGTCTGTAGGCCAGAGTGGATGATGAAAGAAGGAGGGGGCTGTCTTTTTTAGGCTCTCCAATGTCAAAACGACCTCCTGTTTGCATGGTCTTTCGCAGTTAAAGTGCTTTTGCAGACACTGTATCTCTGGGGTATCCACCCTAGAGGCTAAAAACCCCACACAAGGGTAAGACTCTGCACATGCCAGCTGAAGACTTGAAGAAGCTAGTGGACCACACATGTTGGGAGGGTAAGAGTGACATGACGAGGATGTGCAGGGGGACGGATGGTCCCTTTGCTGTCCGAGTTGGCCTGAAATCCGAAGGGAAAGCAAAGAGTCCTTCCGTCCCCAGATGACTTCCTCCCACCGTCGTGAACCGAACCAGCCTGGCTGGTCCCTTTCTTTCCTTGACTGTGAAATGGGCCACAGGCAATACAGGAGGATTATAAAGTCTACACCGTTCACAAGCAGGGCATGTTTCTCTCTCGGGATTGAGATTTGTGAGTATTTATGGGAGAGGATGGGGCCAGCCTGTCCCCGCTCCCTGCCCCCAGCAGCACCTGTATTCGCCCTGAGCAAGGAAAGCCAGGCTCTTTGGCCATAGCTGAAACAGCCAAGCCCTTGTTTAAGAGCCTTCTTCCGATCCCCAATGCCCAGGGGGCCGGCTCTCAGGGGAGGAGCCGCATCATAAGCCAGGGCCTCCTTGGGTCGGGTCAGAACAAGCCCCAGGAAGAAAGTATTCCAAACAACAGGGTGGCTCTGCCCAAACTCACCCAGTCTGTGTGCTGGTGCTGAGAACAGCCTTTTATGGGGCTTACACTGAGCCACGGGCGTGCCTGGGCACAGCAAGGAAGGGGCCAGCAGGTGGACCTGCATTGCTTTAAAGAGGACTGAGAGCCTCGGAGAGTTTCCATCCTCCCTGATTGGTCCAGCCTCTGAAAGCCAGGCCACCTCCTACCCAGCCCACCCCCACCCCCAATGCCATGCCCAAAGAATATATATTCGTTTCCAGGCCAATTTGGCAAAGGGAGTCACTGGAAAGTGGACATCCTAGATAATATCGTCTGCAGGGGGCAAGACCAGAAAGTCCTCTCCTTTGCCCATTGCTGCCCCCGGGAATGGGCCTGGCCCCAGCCAGGCATTCTGGTCTCCCCACAGCTCCTCGCCCACTTCTGCCTGGTTTCACACTGGCAGATAGATGGGCCTGCAAAGTACTGCTCATGCTCCTGGGATGGCACATTCTGGAAAGGAATGCCCCTGCCCCTGCCCCTGCCCCGTGTTCCATCACCTTGGTAAGGGAGTTCATTACAGATGGATTTTTCTCAGGTCATTTCAGAGTCCCTGCCTCCTCCAGCCAGGACCAACCCCGACAGACTCAGGTATGGCCCTGGCAGGGGACACAGACAGGGGCAGACGATCACCAGCATGCCAGCAAGGGAAATGCAGAGAAGGCTCCTGGGGACTTGTCCAGGAGGGCGCAAGCCCCGCAGCACCCCCGCCTCCCCATCCCTGCCACTCAGCACTGGCTGCCCGGGCTGCAGGCCCGGGGGTGTCTTGGTCAGCTGGCTGCCGCAGCCTTCTGCAGGAGTGTGACCCTGGGGAGGGGGTGCACACTCACACGCCCCCCGCGTTCCCTGACACTGCGTTTCAAAGATCCTGCGGGCCCTCAGCGGGCACTACCCCGACGCACACAGGCCAGGGTGGCCACGGGTCCACCTGACAAGAAAAAGAGCCCCAGACCGTCCATGTGATTCTCTTGTCCTTCATTCCACCGGAGTCTGTCTTGTAGCCACCAGATTTCAGTGGAGTGAAGTTCAGGAGGCGTGGAGCTCACACGGCCGCCGCAGCGAGAGTAGCTCCGACTTAGCAAAGGCGAGACCCAGTGAGGGGCATGAGAGCTGACAGGAGACATCTGGAGTGCCCCTCCCCCGCAGAGGGGGCTGGGGGCTGGGCGGTGGGCAGATTGCAAAAGACACCACAGATGGGAGCCGCTTTTTCCTTCTTGCCTAAAATTGATGCTGTGGAAATGTGTGTCTTCTGTAACTTCCAAAAATTAAAAGTTGTCTGTCTGGTGGAAAGCCTGACTCCGTCATTCATGGGGTGCGGACTCCCTGGCCTTCTAAGGCACCTCCCCTTGGGGCTAAAATGGAGACAGGAGCTGGACCTGTGGGCACAGGCCCCCTCTCTCCTGGGGCTCTCCAGACAGGCGGCTGGAACTTTATTTGCAAGCGCCGAGGAGCCCCTTTGCCCTCGGCCTCCCCCACGGTGCCAGCAGGACCTGCAGATCGGGGTAAAAAACTCGATTAAGATTTGTTTCCACCCATTTATATTGTAATAAAATAAATGTAAATAAGATTTAAGTGAAGGCAGATTGCCGATCTTTCAGATGCTATGCAAGATCTATCTCCTATCGTACGGGTGTAAATTCTGCAAAGGTTAATGCACTTAAACATACTTGACACATAAAAATGTCAGATCCAACATTAATCATTTACCAATTGTAATCGCCTTTATGTGGGTCTCTTCTCCCTAACACAGACGCTTCAAACACCAGGCTCGGTAGAAATCTGGGAGGAAAACAACAAATACTACTTCTCAGCTGTCAGGGTCTATGATTTGCTTTGATAGATTTAGCACTGATTGCATTGACTTTACCAGGCTGCGAGATTTTTTTTTTGTTTATTCCCCATCTCTCCTTTAGGGAAGGAGGAGGTTGTGGGGAGGAGGGAGAGACCCTAAGTCCAAAGAAAGCCCCACCCCATTATGGAGGAGATGCCCAGGCCTTTGTGTTCCTTGCCCCTTCCTTGGTGAATGGGGTCTGCTTTAGGAAGGCAGGCCTGCCAGAGAGACAAACTCACTCCAAACAAAGCGTTGCTCTGACAAGTCTTCAGAAAAACCGGTTTTCACCTCCAGAATGCGCCCCGGGCAGCAAAAGTCAATAGATAACCGGTGGCTGAGTGCTGCCTTTTCTTAAGAGATTACAGCTTTGTGTCTGGATACCCGTCACTTGGGTCTCTGAGCCCCCTCCCCCAGCCAGGGACCTCCAAGGGGAGCGGCCACTTCACTCCCTTCCTGCCTTTCTTGGGACTCTGGCCCTGAGGAATCAAGGGCTCCCATACTCCTGGCAGGAGCCAAAAGGAATAAGCGTTGCAACAAAGTTATCTTCCTGCTTCAGGACAGCACAGATTCAGAACCTTGTTCCTGTCACCCTCTGCTCTCCGTTCTGTGGCCTGTGGACAGCAAAAGAGTGAGGAGGCCAAGCCATGGACATTGTTTGGAAACATATGTTCAGGGGCGCCTGGGTAGCCTCTGCCTTCAGCTCAGGTCATGATCTCAGGTTCCTGGGATCAAGCCCCGCATCCCCTCTCTGCTCAGCAGGGAGCCTGCTTCTTCCTCTCGCTCTGCCAGCCTCTCTGCCTACTTGAGATCTCTGTCGGTCAAATAAATAAATAAAATCTTAAATATATATATATATATATATATATATATATATATATATATATGTTCACCCATAAAAATTATGCTGTGAATGGGTTTGGGGGTGGGGAGGGAAGACTCAGGCAAATGAACCAGCAAATACCTCCCCTTCAGGGTTCTGAAAGAACAAAAGGGTCACAAAGCAGAAGTCACACAGTATTTCCATCTCCAGCTTGGTTTGAGCCCTGTAACCTGGATTTATTTTTAAAGGGAAGAGGGGGTTGGCATCTGGGTGGTTCATTGGGTTAAGCATCTGCCTTCAGCTCAGGTCATGATCTTTGGGTCCTGGGATCGAGCCCCAAGTCGGGCTGCCTGTTCAACAGGGAGTCTACTTCTCTCTCTCTGCCCTCCCCCTCCCCCAGTTCATGCTCTCTCTCTTTCAAATGAATAAATAAAATCTTTTAAAAAAAGAAGGAAGAGGGGTATGGGCGCGTGTGCGTGTGTATGTGTGCGTGTGTGTGACCAAACCCCACGTGGGAGCTAGAACCAAAACTGGTGGCCAGAGGGCCTCCTGTCCAACAGCAGCCAGAGCATCATGCCTGGGCTGCAGAGGGCTCTGCCATATGCCTGGCTGGATACCCATCCCCCAAACCCCCTTCAGATGCAGCCTTCACAGCACAGGCCGGGGGCTCTGTATTTCTAACACCAAGGTCTACACTGTCCACCTCCTCTGGCCAGCACAACACAGACTGTTCATTCCCCTTTGCGAAGGGAGAAAACCCAGAGCCTGGCCCAGAGCAGCTTGCCAGGGAAGCCCGTGTGGGCCTCGAGCTGGAGCAGACCGCCCCGTCCATCTTCCCTGTCCAGCCCCCACTATTTTATGTCTCCTGTCTTCATTGCAAAGCCGGGCTCGCTAAAACACAACACACAGAAAATGATTTAATCAACATTCCCTTGCAACAACAACAACAAAAAAACAATATTGCCCTGCTTTCTTTATTCATGATCTTTTATTGAGGCGAAAGGCAAATATCATTGAGCCAAACCTGAATAGACAAATATATACAACCACTGGTAATTTAATATTTTGTGCTAATGGTATACACTGTAGATACAACCCGAGAGGAGTAAATTACAATCCTATCAATAATACATCGCATCTGGGCTCCGGTTTCCCAGTTCACTAGAAAATGTGTATTGGCAAAAGGCTCTCCGAATATTAAAAGCCATGCATATAATGAGGCAGTGGCTACAAAACCAGACACTCTCGGAGGACTGGATTCCGGTCTTTGTTATCAAGGTCCTTTATAGGGGAAATAGCCCGCGTTGAACCTCCTAAAGCCGGTGCTAAATGAAGATATCCTGTCCACATCCTCAGCAGATCTCTGGGTGGAGTTTCAGTCACACTATACCCTATAATCAGGGTCCCTGTTTGCCAGTCTACTCA
Source organism: Mustela nivalis (assembly GCF_964662115.1). Taxonomy (NCBI): domain Eukaryota; kingdom Metazoa; phylum Chordata; class Mammalia; order Carnivora; family Mustelidae; genus Mustela; species Mustela nivalis. The sequence goes on from NC_139035.1 coordinate 34,856,649, forward strand.
GAGCACTGCCTCCATCTGGATGCCTCCCGTCTCTGGTAAATGTCTGGAAAGTGCAGGGTGATCTACGATGATGGACTGCACAGAGTCCCAGGGCAGACGGCGATGGAGCAGAGAAGGCGATGTTGGAGATCGAAATCACGTGGCTTCGGAGCTCCCGCTTGTCCTGATCTTGACCCCCGCTTCCCCAATTGTGTGTGGTCCTCCCCAAGAAAGGAAGGAGGGAGGGAAGACTGAAGATGACAGGCAGGGAGCCAACCACCTGCAAAGGATAAGAGATTTCTTCTGGAATGTAAAATGCTTCCAGTTCTTAAAACACAGTGGATCTGAATTCCCTTACTCCTCCCACCAGGAGAAGTTAATGACAGTCTTATTTGAGAGTTAGGAGGGAGTATTTCTACTCATGGTAATAGTAACATCATGGGCAAATTACATTACCGTTTGCAGGAGAGCTAGTTAGTGCCACACTCACCTCCTTGCCCTCCTCTGATTAAGGAAGCAATGAGGACTCCGATGGGCGAGCAGGGTGAATCCCTTCCTTATCTCTTTTTTAATCAGACCCTGGTAGAAGAAAGATCCCAGGAGGGATAGGAGACAGAGCTTCCAGGCAAAAGAAGGGGGCTACAGCCCCAGACTCAAGCTCAGAGATGAAAAGGCCTGGCCAGACACCAGTTCCTTAGTGGAAATAAAAGCTTCCTAAATTGTAAGGAACTGACCAGGCTTTCTGGAGAGAAACATCTATGCATCAAAGACAAACAATGCAAAAAATTCCCTTTGTCTGGAGGCAAGAAGAAGCATCTGGAAGTCTTATCACAGTCTCCCCTCACACAGACCCCCTCAGCCACCTTCAATTCCTTTTTCCTCTTCGGAGGGTAAAGAAGGCGGGTTTTCCTTGTTGAGAACAGGGCTGGGTCGGACACCTGGTGGTCAGTAGGAGAATTACACCCATATTTCCTGTCAGGCGTCACCACCTAGATCTGAGGAAGCCTGCGGCCCCTCTGAAATTGTGGGAAATAATATAAAGCAAGCAGCTCCCCCGGGGCATGTGGTATTGAAGTGGGCTTTAAATACAGTAGCAATTGAGTAGATGCTGACCTACATTTCTGTGATGTTCAGTTGCATTTGGGAAGAACTGGAGGCTAGAAATCAATATAAACAGAATCCACAGATAAACAAATACACACTGTGATTTGCAGTACAAGTCCCTCATTATTTAAACATTATGTAAGGTCATGTGGACAGTAGATAACGGGGCGCCTGGGTGGCTCGGTCGGTAAGCATCTGACTCTTGATTTGGGCTCAGGTCATGATCTCAGAGTCCTGGGATGGATCCCACTTTCGGATCCTTGCTCAGTGGGGAGTTCACGTGCTCTCTCTCTCTCTCTCTAACAAATAAGTTAAATAAATCTTTAAAAAAAAAAAAAAGGAAAGAAAGTAGATACCATCTTAGACCCAACCTAAACAGCAGGGAGAAGTCCCCTCCCCCAAGATAATCTTCAGATCATTTCTCACTCCAACACGGACTGCTCAAGGCTCCCAGTGATTCCTTATTTGCATGCAAGTACCTTGCCAGCAGCAGGCGGCATTTTCCGAGTCAGCCTGTGAAGTGTTTAAGAGGGGTCAAATTAGATTCGGTGCCAATTTGATCTGGCCAGGGGACTTTGGGCCAGCCACTTAACCTCTCCGAGACCCAATTTCCTTATCTGTCAAATGAAAATAACGATAATAATGGCACGTACTTACTAAGGGCCAGACATGGCGTGCTTTGTGTATATTAAATCACGGAATGCTCCCGATCACCCTATAAGGTATGACTGATATTCCACTTTTATAGGTAATAAAACGGAAACAGAGAGAATCTAAGGGACTTGCCTAAGGTCACTTGGTTTGTGAGTAGCAGAGGTGAGATCTAAACTTTCCTGGTTGTGGAGTTCAAACAGGGGACTGTCACTCTATCCTCTCTCTTCATGTTGGTGTGAGGATTAGATCAAATAATGCATGCAAAGGGCTTAGCAAGTGCCTGGGAGGATGTAAGGACTCAAAAATAGTATTTATTATTGCCAACTCAGTATTCAGGAAAGGTGTCATTGAGAAGCGGGGGTAGAGCCCACCGACCAGGAATGAGTACCTCTATGCACATCTTTGGCCGCCAAGAACTCTGCATTAAGATCACGGTGTAACTTCCTCACAACTATGATCAAACTGAACCTCTCGACCAATTCTCTTCTCCTACCACCTTCCTTTTAAGTGATTTTCATTTTTCAGCTTCACGATCAGCACGCGTCTCATTCTGTGGGATTTTTTTTATTTTAAATAGGTGTGGCGTAAGTCCGAAATAAATAACCATTTTTCCAGGATACATGCCATTTCCATTTTTTGACTATGGTTTCCCAGGGACAGGTGGAAAGTATTCACGAAAAAGAAACTGGTGCAGAGCTAATAAAGGAAAAAAAAAAGTTTTGAGCTCCCAAGAAAGTGGAACGATCAGGAGAAACAAATCCAGAAAGAGCTAAGAGTTGCTCAGTGAGGAGACTGCGATGGCCTTCTAGTTCAGCCTTTGTGGTTTGAGGGGCTGTTTCCTACTGAAGCCATGCCTCCTAGGTCCCATGAAAGAGAATTCCCAAGTTGGAGCTGCTCTGACACTAGGCACGCCATCCCCCCGCTGGAGCTCATTTCCTAAGGGTTTTCAGAGGTGGGATGGGGGGGGACAGGGGTACCAGACCCTCAGGGTTGTGGCTGGAGACTGCTCACCCGGTAGTTGTTCGCACTAAGGAAAGTCTGACCCAAACCTGGACAAGGGGTCCGCTGAGATCGAAGCCAAAATGTTTCTAGAATGAGTCTCTCTTGTCTGGTAGCCTCACCCTGTGATCATCTGCCTTCCCTGGAAAAAGAGAGGCTGGAACAAAGCGAGTGTCCTTTTGTATCCCCTATAACCATATCAATTACATTTCATTACTACACCATTATGGCACATTGTGCTATAATCCAACGGTTAATGGTCCCACCTCAAAAGCCCACATCACTCCCCTTTGCCCTCCTGAAAGCTTAGCTTTTAGCGAAGTCACTTCATCTGCTGTAATTAGGTCCAGACTCCCTTTCTCAGTGAAGCCCATGCCTGTAATGGCAGCAAGACCCCCGTGCCCCTCCAAAGGGGTCCTAGGAAACATTTCTTGCCACTCGGAGGTTAATTTCTAAACCTTTCTATGGATTAATAAAACAGCAGTCCTTCTTTAATGTGCGTACAAGTCACAAGCCAGAATCTCGTACAAATGATTCGGCAGATGTGGCATGGGACCTGAGAGTCTGCATTTTTAACAAGATCCCAGGTGATGTCACTGTGGTGCCAGGATCGCGTGTGGAATAGCAAAGAGTAAGAGCGTCTGAGAATCAAAGCCCAGTTTCCCCCAACCCTTCTCTCCCTTCAGCAGAAGGCCAGAATTCATGTCTCAGGCTGGCTTTGCTCTTTTTCCTCTCATTCTTTCAAGTCATTGTTGTCTTAGCCACTCAGCAAGGACGTGAGAGACCCAGAGGGCTTGTCAGGTCAGCCCAGGCTCTGAAATGCAATGAACAAGTTAAGAGTCTTTTCTGGACAAGAAAATGGCCCGTTGATTCCTACTCATGAACCCACAGTGGTTTAGAATAGTGATAGTGGCCCCTCAATGACGAACATATGAAATTGATTATTTAGAAATGAAATCTCTGTGATGTAGGAATAAGATGAGACAACTCCAAGTCTCTCAGTGACTGCTGATCTGGAACACGAAGCATGAGTATACTTTAGCTGCCAGAAAACTCTTAGCTAAACCTAGTGACCAATTTTCAAGAGGAAGGAAGAGAGAAGTCAAGGAATTTACCAAATATCAGGATTATCAGCCAGACCTTGAACTGACCCGTCTTCTGCCTCTTGATCTAGTGGCATCTTCAACAAATTATTCTATCACTGTGTTAGGAACCTTCTGTTTCCTTGCTGACTCCCCATGTGACCTGTCCATGCCCTAAAACTCAATGTCTCCATTCTTTTTTTTTTTTTTTTTTTTTTTTGGTAAAATAAGAACCATGGAGAACTCAAACCAAAACTGGAGAGATTTGAGTTCAAATCCGATCTGAAGCCTTGCATAGAATGGTAAACCTCTTTGCCCATCAGTTGACAAAGTTACCAAGCAAATCATGGCCTCTGCCTCTTGAGGTCTTATGGATACAAAAAGGGCTTGGTGAGCGATACGTAGAAAGAGGAATGTTTTTATGCATCTCTATGGTACTAGGACAGAGAAGAAGCAAGACAGAAAGAGCAGGAGAGCTGAGGCAAGTCTGAGGGTTCATAGCCCTGAGATTATAAGACACAAAAGGACCAGAAGTCTCAACAAGATAGGGGTCTAAAGCCAAATGGGCAGACAGGTATCTGTGGATTCAGACCCAGAGGATAGAATAAGTCCATCATCCATGGGTCCCATGGATGTTGGAGGTATAGGTAGACACAGGATAACCAATAATCCCAATAAAGGAGTGGTTCAGCATATCGCATGCCCACAATGCAGGGATGGAGGGAGATGCCTTTTCTGGAGTCAAGGTGAGCTGATGAGTCAGAAAGCCAGGCAAGCTGGTGGGCCAGAAAGGCACCTGCTACCAGGGACAAGCAATGAGAGGTGAGGAGGTGACCTTGCTAGAGGCAAGTGTCTGGCAGGGTCAAGAGACCCTTAGTTCTTCCTATCAGGGCGCGGATAGCTCAGAGCCTAGAGGTACTGGCAGGGCAATCACCGTGTCTGGCTGGATTGTAAAAGGAACAGTGGAGCAGCGGCTAACAGCAGACTCTGCCACAGCACCATTAACATATTCCTGACCCACATTCATTTTGTCAAAAGACGCTTTTCAAAATTGAGTCTTTATTGAGATGACATGCGCCTAACTCTGATTTGAACAGACTACATCATTGCATGCAAAGTAGGAGCTTAGAGAGTACCTGTTTTATCCCATCCCTCTGTATCTAGAAGCTAAGCACCCTGTTTTGTATTCATATTCTGTGTTCCAGATAAACTGTCAGGTCCTTCTGCCAGATTTTTATGGATAATTAGAAGGTTGCGAGAAGCAGATGTTAGGAAACTATCTGTGACTAGTCCTTAATGGTGGATGACAAGAACCCGGCACCATTTCTTAATTATAGGAGACACAGCAAGACATATTAAAAAAAAAAAAAATAGAGGAAGACTTTGTGGAAGTTTGACAAGATATCAAATGGTGAATCACCCACACTGAACCTGAACATTTCTTGGCTCTGCAGTATGGAAATATAGATCGTAGCGCCCTTCAGCTAAATAATCTTCTAAGTCGTCCATCTTCCAATGTTGCTTCATTTCACATTTTAATAACTAAAATATGAGCTTCTGCCTAAGACAGGTGGTCTCTCTGGTTCAAACTGTCCCGACCAAAAAAAAAAAAAAATGCATTTTATTAAATACAGACATGGTTTGTGCTGCATCGGATGCTACTCGGTAGGCTAAGAATAGAGAAACTCGGTCCTTATCCCATGAAGACGATGGCCACAATTAACATTTTGGGAGAGCTCATTCTGGGGCAGGCGAAACATGAACTCATTTGCCGTGCAGACTATTCAATCCTCACAGCTCTAAGGAGGGGGGCATTTTATTAGCCCCATTCTACAGAAAAGGAGACCAGTAATAATAACACGGTTAGGAATAAAACCACCACCAGCAACTATGGCTGAAAGTTGTTGCGTACCTCCTATGTCCTCACATTCTGTGTTTGCACACCTCTTCCCATTTAATAGAGCTGGAGCCATAATTATTTTTATTCCCACTTATCAGAGGAAGAAGCTAAGGTTCCAAGAGATTTTAAGTATAAAGTCAGAATTCTAACCTCAGTCTTTCTTTCTTTTTTTTTTTTAAATATTTACTTATTCAATTTAGAGGGAGAGAGAAAGTGCGCATGTGTGTATGCCAGTAGGGGAGAAGGGCAGAGGGAGAAAGGGAATCTCAAGCAGACTCCCCACTGAGTGCAGAGTCTGACGTGGGGTTCGATCTCAGACAACAAAATCATGACCTGGGCCAAAACCAAGAGTTGGTCACCCAAATAACTGAGCCAACCAGGGACCCCTAACTGCCTTCTTCCTGACTCTAAATATAGTCTATTTAACCCCTGAGCTATACTGCCCTTATTTGACTGGGTAACTGTTATGGATTGAACTGGGTTCCTCCAAAATTTATCTCTTCAAGTCCTAACACTCTCCCCTCTTAATTGTAGCTATATATGGAGATAGGGCCTTTGGAGAGGTAATTAATGTAAAATAAAGTCCTATGGATAAGCTACAATCCAGTAAGCCTAGAAGCAATTAGAACACAGACTGGGACAGAGGGAGAATCGTGCAGAGACACGTGGAGCCGTAGCCATCTGTGAGCCAAGGAGAGACGCCTTGAAGAAGCCAATCCTGCTGACACCTTCATCTCAGAATCCTAGCCTCCAGGACTGTGAGATAATACATTTCTGTTGTTTAAATCACTCAGTCTATGGGACTTTGTTATGGCAGCCCTAGAAAACTAATAGAGTGTCCTCATTTCGATCCCTGACTTCTGAATATCTCAGGTTCTTCTGCTAGAAGCTGTTAAAGGCACCTACTGGGGAGAGCAGCCCATGTGCTCTCATTAACCTCCTTCACCTTCTGGTCAATTTCAGCAGGTGCTTTCTTCCCATGGTCCCATGGGCTCATGATGCTCCTCACTCCTCAATTTCACCTACTCTTCCCACCCTCTCTTTGGTCCTTCCCTGAGCTACTGGCAAAGTAGAAGTCCTTGCTGAGAAACAGTAGGGAGTGGGCTTGGAACAGATGTGTAGGTAAGAGGCAGAGACACAAGCTCAGTGGGAAACCACAGGGCGGAGTTGCTTCTTATAGGGGAGAAAAACTTCTTCCTTTTTCCCTTCCAGGTTTTTTAGCTGATCTAATGATTAAATTGACATAAGACAGATTAATAGGAGAAAAACAAATTTAATTATGTACATTCAAGAGCCCCACAAAGACAAGAGAGGCTCCCCACAGTCAGGCAATTGCAGTTCCTATGCCATCCTGAGCTAACGGGAAGCACGCAGGGGGGATCTGGGACTTCAAAAGGGAGGAAGACAATCCACCAGAAGATGGGAAGATCAAACTTCTGGTTAACAAGGGTTTGCCATGCCATGATGGAGAAGACTTTCTTCTGTTAAAAAAAAGAAGAAGAAAAAGTTATGCTTGGGAATAATTCTTCCTGGTACAGGTTCCCTATCTAAATTCTTTGAGGCAGTTAAGAGGGAGATGAAAATCTAAGCGTGTTGGGCCTTGATGGTCTTCATCTTGGGATATTCACTGAATTAATCTCTTAGTCTTGAAAATAGGTCAGTTCAGTGAAACAGGTGAAGATGCCACTGGGACCTCAACGTTAGGCCTGCGTGGTGTGGGAAATCGGGTATTTAGTAAGACATTTCTATGGAAACAAACAAAGAGAAAAAAACGGTTTATAAGAAGCAAATTACAAACAGCAGAGTTCTGAGGATCACCAGTTGAAAAGATCTCTAGGTGTCAGGCTTGAAGCATGGTCAGAGGGACTGAGGGTAGACAATGGTAGCTGGACAGATGTTCCTGGTTTGTAGTCTGAGGCCCCTGGTGATCACGCAGACCCACCCACCCAGCCACGGGCATGAAGACTGTTCATACATGAGTTTTTGTGCTGATTTCTCTGAAGTTTATATCAAGTTGTCCAATGTTAGCTTGCGTGGCTTCAGAAAAAGGGCAGCTTTAGTTCTCAATGATTCTAAGTCAGAAGGGTAGAAGAAAAATTGGAAGTGTTAGTTTAAAAAGTCACCGTCAAACACTGGAGGAAACTAAAAGACAGCAGAATCTAGTCCAATTCACAGAAAGAAAACAAAACCTCAAAGGCAAGGGACAGAACTAGAATTTAATCTCCCGAAGTGTATAATTTCTACTGAAACACCATTTTGTTCTCCACAATCACCCCTATTGCCATGAAAGATAACCAAACTAAGACTAATTTGTTCACAGAGTAAGTCTAGTTTTAATCAACGTGGCTTCATTGTTTATATAAATATAACAAGAATAGTGATGGACCCTATAGAATTTTTAAATCTGCTTTGCTGAAACTTTTAAAAGGGAATCTCAGACTGTACTTTCAAAAAGCCTCTCAAAGCTAGGAAGCCAAGCTGAAGGTATGCCCTCAGGCTTTCCAGCAATACCTATAGATTTCGGTTACATCCTCTTTTCAAGGTCCCCCGGAATATCCTGAAATTCCTGCACCTACCAGGAAGTCATCTTTCTGACTTACCTGGTAAAGTTCTGGAATCCCTGAAGTAAGGTACCAGGACATTTTTCCCAAGGGACATTACTGGTTCCAGTCAACCTTAGCTCCGTAAAGCTGTCTGGTCGTATCTGAGTCTCTGTATAGCTCTCTCAAATATGACATTCCAGTCAAAGCTTTGGTAATGCAACGAATGTTTTCAAGTGTGTCTTGTTACAAGAACAGATTCTTAGTGGATTTATGCAAATAACTATTGCCATGAAAATCAGAATACCCACTGAGAGTTTATGAATTCTAAGGGCATCAAGGAGGAAGAAAAAGATAAAAGTTTAATCTTTGTTCACAAAGGTATACATTATCAAATTATTCTAAGTCATAGGTAGTTTAATAGAAGAGAAAGAAGTTTCCTTAATTCTGGAAAACAAAACATATATTTTTTAAACTGGTCATGTTTTAAACAAAAAATAAAAATAAAAAATTATAAGCATACTCCTCGGTTCATTCAGTACAATGTAACTGATACTTGTTCAGCTTGAATCTACTTATTCTATTAGCTTCAGAAATTCTTACCCAGTTCAGTTTTCCAATTTCAAAGTCATCAGAAATCTGTATTCTAGAGTCTTCTTGAAGATGAAGTACTTCTGCAGGAACATTTTTGCAAAAGCATCAGAGAAATAATAACCATCTGTGAATGACAAAAGACTTAAAAATAGCCATGATTAAAGATCTGATGAAAGTCCTCAACAATGCACTTCACAAGGAAATCTATTTATTATTGTGACACATCACATTCTAAGATAACTGGAATTATGACTGATAATGTTATACCAGGACATATTAGATTTCTAGAAATTTCATACAATTTGCGGAACACTGATAACACATACTAAATAATACAACATGAAAAATGCTTAGATTACTTTTTAAGTAATCTCTATGTCTAATGTGGGGCTTGAACTCATGACCCTGAGGTCAAGAGTCACACACTCCAAATGACAACCCTTCCCACGTCATTTAACGTATCAAATAAACCTAATTAGCTTAACATCTCCCTTTTCATAAGGAGAGAAAACAAATCTTTTGAGATGCCCAAGGAACCTCTAAAAAATTCTCAAATTTAGTTCGAGATCAAAAAGACTTCATTTAGAATTTGATATTTGAGAAGCTTGTCAAAAATGTCAAAGAGGTTTTTTTTTTTAAATGTTTTATTTTTTTATAAACATGTATTTTTATCCCCAGGGGTACAGGTCTGTGAATCGCCAGGTTTACACACTTCACAGCACTCACCAAAGCACATACCCTCCCCAAGATCCATAACCCCACCCCCTTCTCCCAACCCCCCTCCCCCCAGCAACCCTCAGTTTGTTTTGTAAGATTAAGAGTCACTTATGGTTTGTCTCCCTCTTTTAAAAAACTTAATCACACAGGATCATAGGTCACTGTGAAAGAATACTTTGTTCTCCATTTAACCATATTGTCAATTAAAGACTTCATAGGCAAATCCGGAAAGCTAAATAGTTGTTTTAAGAAACCATAGTTCTGGGGCGCTTGGGTGGCTCAGTGGGTTAAAGCCTCTGCCTTCGGCTCAGGTCATGATCTCAGGGTTCTGGGATCGAGCCCCGCATCGGGCTCTCTTGAGCCTGCTTCCCTTCCTCTCTCTCTGCCTGTCAAATAAATAAATAAATGAAATATTTAAAAAAAAAAAAAAAGAAAGAAAGAAAAGAAACCATAGTTCTTGGGCGCCCGGGTGGCTCAGTCAGTTAAGCATCTGACTCTTGATTTCAGCTGAGATCACCATCTCTGTGTCATGAGATCAAGCCCTGCATAGGGCTTCTAGCTCAGCAAGGAGTCTGCTTAAAGATACTCTCCCTCTGCCCCTCCCTCCTACCCTCAATCTCTCTCTCAAATAAGAAAATAAGTAAAATCTTAAAAAAATATATATAAGATAAAAAACCTTAGTCCTTTGAATAGAAAATCCTCAGCTTTCTTAAGTAATCAAAGACCTGATAAAGGCAAAATTATTTTGACAAGATACAAAATCTTTGCTTTTTAGATAGATTACTTTAAAAGGGAAGGAAAAACCTTTTATGATCTTCTATCAAGAGCTCACCAACAGCTCAAGAAAACTTTTTTTTTCTTTGAACAGAAAGAAACTTCAATTCTAATTTTATACCAGCTTATTTTTTATATTAAAATTCATTTACCTTGATTAAACTTATTTTAATCTTAGTGAGCTTCACTAAAACTCCTTTGCCAAGATCCCTTTTCTATAAATCTCCTACAACTTTCTTTTTTACATTAAAATTTTGTCCTACAATTTTTCTTTCCCATTTTAAATCAATTGACAAAATTGCCTTACTTTCCCTTAACAAAAAATGCATTTCCATTTCTTGTTTTAATTTTACTTAAAACACCCATCTTGCTTGTCTCACATTCAGAAATGTTTCCCTTATTATTTCTAGTGGCATTAATTACATAGATTAGAGTTTTTAAACTCTTAAAAACCTTCATTGGTAGTGAAAACAAAGATAAAACAATTATGAACTATCTTCTATATTAGCATTCTAATACAGAATTTGTATTTATAAATTTGAAATACAGTTCATTCATGGCTAAAGTTTTGAAATGAAAGCAACCAGATCTCTGTCTGCATGTTTCTGTATGTCTGTGTATATACATACATGAAGGATGTAGCATTTTCCCACCATCTAGAGGTAGGAAAATGCAGTTAAAATACAGTTTGAAATACAGCTGTTCTGTATTTCAAATTTATAAATTTGTTCTGTATTTCAAATTTATAAATACTTTTAGACTATCTAGAAACATGTTTCTTATAGCAGAATTTTCAGTATGACACAGACATGTTTACTAATGGACCCCAACTATCTTTAGCATCTCTATAAAAGAAAACCTATGCTTAGTAATTAATTATTGTTCCTAGTACTTTATCTTATTTGGAAATAACCTAGACATTTAATGACTTCCCACCATTTAATTTTAAATTAGCAAAATTCTAAGGGTGGAGGTGAGCAAGGAGATTTAGGAAACTATTTCTAAGTAGGTATACCGTAAAACACTTCTTACCGAAAAGTTCACCTGAAAATTCTTATCCCACTTATATCTATTTATTTGTTTTTAACAGTCCTACTTAGATTACTCATGAAAACTTCATGAGATATTAAAGCAGTTAGCCGTCATCTTAGTTTATTTTCATCTTAGTTTATTTTTCTTGCTGCCAAACTTTCTAACAGAGATAATGTGAGCTTATTCTACTTTCAGTAAATGGAGGTAGAATAAAAGTATTCTACTTAATGCTAATAACTCTAAAGCTATGTCTGTGTTAATAAACCAGCAAACTTAAACTTGCTTTTATTTACCAAAAATTATCCTAGACATGAACTTGAAAAATGGTTGGGTTAGTTTTTGTTATATTTCTGATATTTAGAAATACTTAGTTCAAAGGCACTTGTTTTTAAGCCCATTAAATAGAGCTTTTTTCGAAATGAATTTTGGCACCACCATCTAGAGGTGGGAAAATGCCACGTCTTTCATATATGTATATACACAGACATACAGAAACATGCAGACAGAGATCTGGTTGCTTTCATTTCAAAACTTCAGCCACGAATCAGGTACAGAACAAAACCCACTATTTTATAAATAATTGTGTCTCTGGCAGACAGAGAACACGTTAAGGTTACCCACTTAAAAGCTTTTTGCTAGTATTTGTGGAGAAGACTATTAAGATTTGTACTTGTCCTTGGGACGCCTGGGTGGCTCGGTGGGTTAAGCCGCTGCCTTCGGCTCAGGTTATGATCTCAGGGTCCTGGGATCGAGTCCCGCATCGGGCTCTCTGCTCAGCAGGGAGCCTGCTTCCCTCTCTCTCTCTCTGCCTGCCTCTCCATCTACTTGTGATTTCTCTCTGTCAAATAAATAAATAAAACCTTTAAAAAAAAAAAAAAAAGATTTGTACTTGTCCTTGACAAGTAATCTTAAGGATGGTGTGCTCCAGAGTCTGGACAAGAGAGCTTTTTTTGCAGTCTGTATTTCAAAAAGGTCTCCTCTTCCCCAACTCCCACCTCCTTTTTTTAATAGTTTCAGAGCATTATTTTAGTTACCTCCCAGGGTGTTCCCATTTCAAAGATACAGTAAGATTTATGTCTTCAAGAGATGGAGAAAGAATGTGAGTTTTCTCCTAGAAGTAAGTTCTGAATATATGTCTCTATTACCAGGAGTCTAGGGTCATTACTATTTAAATTTGTCCTCTTTTTCTCAAATGCAGAACAACTGTATTTCAAAGTCCTGATTTTTTTTTTTTTTTAATATCTACAGTTTCTTTACATATCTGGAGGCAAATAGGGAAGGCTCTGAATGGGCCGGGAGTTGCTCCTGGACTTACACTTTTATTTCTCTAAAAATTCAAGTTGGTAAATCACAAATTGTTCGGTCTAACGCTTTTTTATTGGTCTGCATTCTTGCAAGTTATCTCAGAAGAATTTGGTAGCCTTTTTTGTCAAACATGTAGAGGTCAATTTGCTCACTCAATCACGCTATTATAAATTTGTCTTTTTTCTATTAGGAAGAAAATTTCCAACTAAGATGAAAATTAAAAGAGTTCTATACTTTTGGATCTCCCCGGTGTAGTGCAGTATGCCTTTAAAAAGTCTGTATAAAGCTTTCAACAGAAGCCTTTGGATGATCAACTTCTTTCTGAGTGTATCATTTAACCTTAGACCAGTTCACTTTAGGGGGGGAAGCCTCCAATATTGTTCCTATCAAACCTTGAATATCAGCCTGCAGTTGAGCTATTTTCTGGTCATTTGTAGAAGGGCCTGGGAGAAATTCTGGTCATCTGTTTCCACGAGGATAGGGCTTTAATTTTTACATGTTTTTCTTTAGATTGGGGAGGATCTTCTGAAAGTAGAGGTAAAAGGACATTATAATTTAAATGATCCCCCATTATCCAAGGGACATGAGATCTTTGGGTGAGATCCTGGACACCCCTGCAAGGAACATATTGTGTAGAAAAGCCTGAAGCTGGCAGAGCCTGATTACAGAATCCAACAAGTTTTATGTCTGAGCTTTACTGTGCATTCCAGATGCTTCTGTTAATTTCCTGGCTCTTAGTATTTACATGAATAACCTGTATGTTCTGGGCTAAGAGAGGAGAGGAGAGTGCTCTCTGAAAATCATATATGGATTGTTCTCTAGTTCTGCCCTTTCATTTTGTTAAGGGAATCCCTAAGGTTTGTATCTCTTTTAATTTGGTCTTTCCATAGGTACCCATAATACAATTGTTTAGGATAAGAGCTCTCTAAAAACTCCCCCCCCCCAAATATGGAAGTCTTTCCAATTCAAAAGATTCACCATCTGGTCATTCATGAGTAGGATTTTATATTTATCACAATAATGACTCAAACCAATAAGCCTTTCTATGACTTACCCAAGAACACAAGAGGCATCCCATAAGAGAGGACAAAAGATGTAGCCCTCACAGGATACAGAAAGTTCGTTCACTCCCGGAGTTAGCCTAAGAAAGCAAGGGCCTTCTTGTCACAGGTGTTCACAACTGTGCAGTAGAAATGTGTCTCTGGTTTCTCCCGGGAGTGTAGGAGGCCTTCAGTGACAGACCCACTACTCTGTGACTGCGCAGGTGCTACTGGAATGGGACCTTCCAGCACTAACAAAGCAATGGAGGTTGAGATGACAAAGGCCCCTTGTGGTCTGGGACACCTTCTGATAAACTCCCCCCGCTAAGAGCAGACAAGTTGGACAGAGAGAACTCTGCTTGTGATTTTTGTCTCCTGAATCCCGGTCTATTCAATCAGCCTCCACATGTACAGCATTATTTGTACCTTCTGGAGAGTAGAGACCAGCGAGAACATTCTTATTGGTCACAAAGTCAAGCTCTCAGGATAGGACAAGATCAAAGGAAAACCCCAAGGGATCTATGGTCTTCCTCCTTCTGATAAACAACACAAAAGACAAAAACAAAAGAAAGCAATGAGTATCTCTGGAGGAAAGGAATGCATAGAAATCAATATTCATAACAAATCTTTACCAAAATTGCTATGCCCAAGGAACTAGTTCACATAAATATTTTTTTCTTGCTAATTTAAACTTCTAAAAAGCCAATGGCTTCCGGTCGACCCTGCAGGCAGAGATCCAGCAAGCTGAGGTGGTAAGAATTCTTACCTTCCGCCTGAGCCTGTCAGAAGTCCCCGGATCTCTCAGGGGCAGCAGGCCTGGAATGGGTAGTGGTTAGCCAGTGAAGACCCCCGTGTTGGGTGCAAAAACTGTAGGGAAGGAAAATCTTTCCCTTCTTATCTTCTAGGCTCTTTGCCTGGCCTAATAAATAAACTGACATAATTCAGACTAACAGGAGAAAAACAAATTTAATTATATATGTATGAGAGCCCCATGAAGCCAGGAGAGGTTCCCTGACAGTCAGGCAATTGAAGTTTATAAGCCCGGGAGAGCTGAGGAGAAGGAGGGGTCTGGGACTTCAAAGGGGAAGAAGACAAACCACAGGAAGATGGGCAGAGCAGATGCCTGGTAAAGGAATGTTTGTGATGCCCTGAGAAGTCTTTCTTATGTAATTAAAAAAAAAAAAATTAGTTTTGATAACAGCTCTCTTCCAGGTGGAGGCTTTTGGCCTAAATCCTTTTAGGCAGTGGAGGAGGTAAAAACGTTTCTCTTAAGTCTGTTGGGCCTTGATTACCTTCAGCTCAAAGTTCTCCACCTGCCTGAACCCTATCATCCTTTTACCCCTAAGACCTTTTCTTAATTACAACAATTATTTATAAATGTATACATGTTTATATAATTATTTATAAAAGTATATTCAACATTACTTATAAATTACAGCGTACTAGGTATTATGCTGGGTGTGGAAGTATAATGCTAAAAACAAAAACAGGGGCTCTGCTCGCATATACAGTTATAAAGGGAAATAAATATTAAATAATTATGCTGTTTCTTGGAATATCTAATTTGTCAAATGACAAAACTAAGACAATTTAGTAATGAGTTTGATGTCCTTCGCTCAAGGGAAAACCACCCATGCATTGGGGGAGGGCAGTGCCTATGGAAAGTAGATGCTCTTTCCAAGGATCTGGGGTAAGAGCGAATTTCTAACAGAGACATTGCAGAACAGGGTGTGATTGGCTGGGAGGTCAGGGATTTCCTTACGCAGCTAGCAGGTCCTGTTTTCCAGCTTAAGCCAAGTTGGAGGGCTGTTTTTGGCATTAGGTGTCTTTGACAATGAGTCTTCTTTGAAAGAGCAAGGGTTTCGATTGTGGCAGGTGATGGAATGGAGGTGGCCTCCATTCTGTGGGTGTCAAATGTTCTCAATTTAATGCTTTCAAATTTAAAACAAAAATAGATACTTTGAAGGGGAGGAACAGAGTTTGTTAGATTTTCTGTAGCGTATTGTTCCCAAAGCAAAAAATGAGACAAAAAAAAAAACACAAAAAACACATTTTTTTAATGCACATACTCCAGGAAAAGATGGCAAAGAAAGAGAGGTAACGCAGCACCCAGTGGGGGAAGAACAGAGCAAAGGGATGCCGGAGAGCTGAAGACAAACGTTGGCTGCTTGTGTAATTCCCCCCCCCCCCCCCCCGGGGCCAAGCCGGACAATCTCCTGTGCGGGGTGTCAGGGAGTTCGTTAGCATTTACCTAGTTCCTACTGAGAAAAGAAAAGACTCTTAGAGCACCAGGCTCCAGAGAAAGATAGAAAAACAACTTTTAGATAAAAAGAAAGTGTCCCTTTCTGGGACATCACCCAAGAATATTCTTGTGCACCCAAGAATACTTAGCAGTGAAGACAGCTGTACTCAGCCTACCTGCCCTTGTTTTCACCACAGTAAAATCTAGATGCATTTCATCCTACAAAGACACAGCTCGTGATGGGCAATTCCAAATGCACAGTCACTTAATGTCCCAGGGTCAAATGTTCCTCCCGTCTGGGGGTCTGGTGCCACTCTGTGAACTGCTTCTCCAAACATGTCGTTCTCTGCTGCAAATGGCATGGCCTTGTCCCAGAACCCCAGATGTCTATGTTGCAATTTTCTCACTGGGACTTACCCAGTGTGCATGGTTCACCATCACTGGCACACTAGTCCCATCGAGCGGGCTTGACTGTGTAGCTCAAGCATCAAGATCCTCGTACTCTTACTAAGACCTCCAACATGCGCATCTGGTCTGATTGACCGGATGGCATCCATATTGTGGACCAGTGTGATATTCTGTGGGATGTCCAGATGACCCAAGTCTGTTTACATAATATTATGATGGAGGATGGGACAGGATGGGACAAAACCATAAAGATAAACCAATACCCATCCCAAGTGAATACTGATCGTTTCTGATTCTCTTTTTTGATAGAGATGGAAAAGGACACATTTGCCCATCCATCCTGCCTATAACATGCCCCATGCCGCAGGCCATGCTCCTCTGTCATAGCAAGAGGTAGGTGCAACAGGATTTACTATTCGCTTGCATTTTAGATAATTCCTTGCCATCTTCCAAGGCCTGTGTGTCATTGCAGAAGTCAGACTGGTGAATGAAATAAAGGTTATGAGAAGGATCACGGCCCCTGCTTCCTTTAGCTCTTTAAGACAAGAGCTAGTTTTTGCCATTCCCACCAAGATGTGTTACTGTGATACTATCTGTGATTTACTGTTTTGGCCAGCAGTGGGAGTGGTGGCAGATTCAAAGCCTTTCACTTAGCCTTTCTCCATATAACTTTTACCCCTCAGGCCAAGGAACTCATGGACGGCTTTGCCAAATACCAAGGATGTCTATTCCCATTATACACAGAGAAACCAAGGAAATTACCTTTGGATGGTCTTTAAACCCAGTGGGCACTCCATGAGCCAGAAGTTGGCCAAACCTTCAATGATCAGCTTGTCCGTGTGCTCCTGTTGGGTCCCCAATGTTGGGTCCCCCAATAATGGGTCCATGATCTAAGGAGTGAGACTGATACAAAGCAAAGGTCAAGCAAAGCTTTATTTCGCACCAAGCATCAAGAATCAGACCGACTGTCAAACAGACCGGTCGGGGCTGCCCCTTACAGAGAGGAGGACCCCTCTCTGTTTCACAGACTGACATTTATAGAGCAAAGGCCATGTGGTTGGGCCTGGCCACACACAGGTGGCCAATGAAATTGTAACACACAGAGAAAGCTGCACAGTCATGCTAGGTCACACATAAGTGATCAATTGAATTATAATTTACCCTAGTAGACATTTGAACCAGCCTATCACCTTGGTCAGAATTGGTGCCCCAAAGGTGCCCAAAGGGTGGGGCCCATACTCCTTGGTAACTAGGAGACAGTATGCACCCCCACTGATTGAATACCTCCACCTGGCCTGACCCACCCTTGTACCTGGCACTGGTTTCAAGGACTTGCTTTCAAGCAAGTTCCCCTGTGGGGGACAGGGTCAATTCAAGTTTTACTGTATAAACAACAAAATGGCTATTCAACCGAGGTGGGGCCCTCCTACTCTATCAGTGAGGACATGATACTACTTCCAGTTTCTAGGTATCGACGTCTACTCAGATCCTGTGCCCAAGAGTCCTTAAAATGCTTGAGTGTCCCCTTTCTCTAGTGCAGTAAATGGCTCTAATCCCTTTGAAGAATAACTAATAGACCCAATATTATGTACACTTGCTATGGTGTTTAGGAGCCTTCCTCCTAGGAACCCAGCCTCTCCTTCACTGAATGAGTACCAGACCTGAAAACTGGCTGGGACACCTGGGGGGCTCAGTGGGTTAATTGTATAGCTTTTGGCTCAAGTCATGATCCCAGGGTCCTGGTACTGAGTCCCGCATCAGGCTCCCTGCTCAGGGGGGAGTCTGCTTCTCCCCCTCCTTCCCAGTTGGTCTCTCTCTCGTTGTTTCTGTCTCTCTCAAATAAATAAATAAAACATTTTTTTAAAAGAAATTTAATAAATGGTTCAACTATGAAAAGTGAGCAAGGAATCATGACATTTTTGTGGAGTAACTACTCAGCCTCCTAATTATCCATTCTTGGTTTTTGTTGTTTTTTTTTTTTAATTGTACCCTTGCTGGCTGCCCATATATTCTGCCGCTAGGGGTGCTGTGCTCCATTAATACCTCCATAACTCTGCCGTTCAGCCTCCCTTTGCTTGTAGCTTTGCTATCACTTATGATAATTGTACCCGCCAGGCTTCTGACAGTTAAGCACAGCCACTTAGCCACTGTTACAGGGTTTATCATCCCCACTGTCGCTAGGGAGCCCATTTCTGCAGCCATATCTCCTATCAGCGCAGGCCTACAGAGAACCATCATTCACCTTCCTATTGATGCTGGTGCTCCTCTCAGTACATTCTCTGTTGTTTCCTCTGGGCACTTCCACGGAACACAGTCATCCAGCTGTATGTATAATATTCATGCTGACATGACCACTTCTCTGAGCTTTCTAATCCATTCTTCCACCATCTCCCACAGCAATTCTGGCATTTCTACCTACCTTAATGTGAGCCATCACTTTGGCCATGATTCTGGGAGATCATCACCTGAGCTCCTTGCTAGAGAGTTAAAAAAAAAAAAAATGCTTCCATATCAATAAGCTCCCTTTTATCTAAATTTGTGCTCTGCTTTCCCAACTCCTTGGTTCGGAACTGTTAAAATATAATCCCGTGCATTCTTTCCTGGCTAGGTTCTTCAGTTCCTTTGAGAATACCATCTCATTCCTTCCCTGGCAGGCCAAGCATGTCTTTGTTAGAAAAACTACTGTATCATCTTCACGAAAGGACTGAGTCTAACCCTTAATAGGAAAGAATGGTCCTCTCATTCAGCCTCAGAGTATTTAGAAAAATATAGGAATTGAAGATTACAGGAGCACTAACCCAGAAGTCCCCCATCTCATTTGTCAGAATCCCATTCTTTCCCACCAGAACCTTGATTTTGGCATAGCTGACATGCCTTTGCTGAGAATGAAACTTTCTTTGGAGCTTGGCTACTCTTTTGATTAAGTCCTGGGCCAAGTCTTCGATATTCTATGTCCTTCCCTCTATAGCTGAGTGTGGCTTTATATGCCACCATGAGGAGATGTAGGGAAGGCAGGATGCACATATCTTTATTGAAACCCAGGTACAAATTTCATGGGGTGATCAGATGTATAAAATAAATGAGGTTAGACATCAGAATCACATGTGGAAGGGCATCTGGGTGGCTTAGCCAGTTGAGCATTCAAAGCTTTGTCTCAGCTTGGGTCATGATCTCAGAGTCATGGAATCAAACCCCACTTCGGGCTCTGCACTCACCATGGCATCTGTTTGAGATTCTCTCTCTCTCCCTCTAAGCCTCCTCCCCAACTCGCTCATGCTATCTCTCTAAAATAAAGAAATAAAATTTTTTTTTAAAAATTACACATGGAGCCTATGAATATGCCTTCCCACACTTCAACAATGTGAGTTTATAAGTCTTGGAGTGGAGCTTGGGAATATTTAATATGAACTTACTTCATATGGGTTATTTAACTTGGGTTATTTAACAAGACAACCACTCAGTTTTCTGCCTACCCCCAACATAGCCACTGTTTTTTATTGAAAACAAAATAAAACCAAATATGATTGTACCCAAGTTTAGAAATAACTTTATGTACTATGTTCTTTTATTTGTATAAGGCATTCCCCACCCCAGGCTAACTTCCACAATACTGGGTCTCCACAGAAGAAGAGCAGGAGTGTATGTCCTAGGAGGCAAGCCATTTTGACAGATGGCAGGGACCATATTAGCAACAACATCTCCAAACTGTTTTGCCTCAGAAGTGTGAGAAGTAAGGGGATGCTTGGGTGACTCAGTCAGTTAAGTGTCTGCCTTTGGCTTAAGTCATGATCCCAGGGTCCTGTATCAAGCCCCATATTGGGCTCCTTGCTCAGGAGGCAGCCTGCTTCTACCACTCTCTCTGTCTGCTGCTCCCCCTGCTTGTGTTCTCTCTCTTGCTATCTCTCTCTCTCTCTCTGTGTGTGTTAAATAACAACATAAATAATCTTAACCCCCCCCCCAAAAAGTGAGAAGAGGCAGAGTAATAGCGGAATGCATCACAGTCCCATGGGAGGTGAGCTCCCGGTGTGTACATCTTGGAAATGGGCCCTGAGGGATAATAAAACACAAACATTTGGACTTAGTCATCCCTGTTCCTGGTAGAGAACTCCTAGCAACCTTGGAATCTCCTATGCAATAACATTATCTTTTGTATGGTAATGAGATAACTTTTGGTGGGCAGGGGTGGGGGCTGGGAGTGGGGAGGGAGCTACTAAATAGCTTCAGGATAGGAGCTGGTGACTGGAAAAACCAACCACGTGATCAGAAGGCTGGAAATTTCAGCCTCACTGACCTGCCTCCAGGAAGAGGAGAGGGTCTGGAGATTAAGGTCAATCAGCAATGATTTGATCTATCATGCCTACATAACGAAAACCCCATTTTAAAAAAGAAAAGAAAAGAGAAAAAAAAATGAGGTCTGGGGAGCTTCTGGGGGTGCTGCAGAGAGAGTAGTGTGCCCACTAAGAGCATGCGAGCTTTCCACCTTCCACCCCCATACCTTGCCTTATAAGCATTTCTTCCCTTTGGCTGCCTCTGAGTTTTATCCTTCACAATAAACTGGTCATAGTAAATAAAGCACTTTCTTGATGCCTGTGAGTTGCTCTAGTGAATTATCAAACCTCAAGAAAGAGTCATGGGAAACTGAATTTGTAATTGGCCAGGCAGAAGTGTGGGTGGTCTGGGCACCCCATCTGTGACTGGTGTCTGAAGTAGAGTCAGGTTTATGGGACTCAGCTCTTATCCTGACCTGTGAGGTCTGCACTAACTCCAGATCATCCGTGTTTGAATAGAATTGGAGTGTTGGACATCCAAACTGGTGTTAGAAGATTCGTTGTTGGTGTTAGGAAAACCCACACAGCCCCTCACACATGGCCATCCTGCAGCAGTGCCAGAAAGGCCCAGCCAGTCTGTCAGACAAGATCTTCCAGTGACTTCTCTGCCCACTCAGGGCCTGGCACTGAGAAACAAAGTGGTTGGTAATGCTACCCCACAGGACATGCTACCCCACAATACGCCCCTTGTCATATTGAATATCATAAGCTGAAGGAATTTGAAAAATGGCAGAAGCAGGAAGGTCGCCCTGATAACCCTTCTCCCCAGCCCATTCACCCTTCTTCCCTGAAACAGGTCAGAAAACTCCCACATGAAAGCTTCCCTCTCTGTACCAAAAGGAAGATATTCTCTGAAAGCTTCCCTGCCTGTACCAAAGGAAGATATTCTTATCACCAGAGATGGGGAGTTTAGAACCAAGAAATCTGTGCAAACAAATCTTGTTAAACTAACCTTTATCTTCCTACTTATCTCTTCACCATTTACTAAGCCTAGCCCAAACCTCTTTATCTTATCAATTTTTTTTTTAAAGATTGTATTTATTATTTGACAGAGAGAGGGGGAACACAAGCAGTGGGAGCGGAAGACGGAAAAGCAGGCTTCCCACTGAGCAGAGAGCCCGATGCAGGGCTATATCCCAGGGCCATGACCTGAGCTGAAGGCAGTTGCTTAATGTCTGAGCCACCCAGGCACCCCATATCTTATCAATTCCTCACAAACTTACTCTTTCTTTGTCTAAAAGGTGTAAAAGCTTCCTGCTCTGGGTCCTCCTTCTGTCTTCATTCTCTTGTGGAGGTATCCATATACATGAAGGTTTTATAAAATGTGTCTGCTTTCCTCCTGTGTATCTATCTTTGTCAGTTAAATTTCCAGACCCAGCCAAGAACCCTAAATGGGTTATGAAACTTTTTCCTCCCCTGCAGTTACAGATGGCTCTAGATCCTCTGCCTCTTCCCAGAACCCTGGGCACCCTGCACAATGCACATTTGCAGGAGCCCTTGGTCCTCTCCCTCTTCCTGCATCAGGAACAGGGCCCTGCAGTTCAACTAGCCCTTTTTCACAAGTGGCTTCCAAGGACAAACATCCAGCCCTAACCTAACCTGAGGAACTTGGTCTCAGATGTCTGACCAGATTCAAAACACCTCACACAGAGGTCCTATCATCACCAGAAATACAACTCCAACCAAAGGTACCCTCCTCCCCCAATGCAACCCCCCCAACCAGTTTTATCATTTATGTTTACTCATTAAATGTTTACTGAGTTCTTAATATGTGCCAGGCACTGAACTAGATGTTGGAGACACAAAAAAAAGAGTAGGACCAGGTCCCTACTATACGAGAGTTTATAGTCTTCTTGAAAATGTATGTGCTGCAGCACCTTTGTGGCTCATCTGGTTAAGCTTCTGACTCTTGATTCAGCTCAGGTTGTGATCTCAGGGTCTTGAGATTGAGACTTCCATTGGGCTCCACACTGGGTGTGAAACCTGCCTAAGATTCTCTCTTTCCCCCCGTCCCCTCCTCTCTTCCTGTCTAAAAATAATAATAATATAATAATAATAATAATAATAAATTAAATTAAAGAATCATTTTTAAAAACGAAGAAAGAAAATTAAAACTGTGTGTGCTTAACCTAGATGAAGCAGTTGTAAATGAAAGCAGGACTCCCCCAGTCTTGTTTTGTACTTCTGTATATTCCACTGCACATAGTACAAGTGGAAATGCTTTTGAACTGAGTAAATGTGAAATCACAGGAAGAAATGCAAACCTAACTCAGTTACTAAGACAAGAGCACCATGTCCTTCAAGGACCTCTATTCTTGTGGGCGCTACTTTCTGTACTTGGAGATACGGGATTCTTTGCAAATCCTGTTCCTTTCTGCTGGGTTACTCAAGGATAACAATTGACTTTTCCTTTTTAAGTTACCAACACTCTACTAATAACATCACTATCAAGCTTTTAGAGAGAGAGCAGCTAAAAACTACTCATAGCAAATAGCCACTGATGAGTCAGAAACCCTTAAAAGCTGTAATCAGGGGCTGGCGTGATGCATACAGTTCCCTGGTTAGGCAAGCAGGAGTCACCTCCAGGAAGGATAACGATTATTCCCAACAGCGCCAATGCTGGGCCCCGCCCCCCTCCAAGCAGCTGGCTTCTCGTTAATTTACCTGTGACATGTTGCTCCACTTAATTGCATTTGACAATTAGTAACATTTCAACACCTCTTTTAATGGAACAATTAAGAGAGTGCTTGTCTTGGTTGCAAGGAAATATATGAGCTGATTTTTCAGAGGAAAAGAAAAAAGACCAAACAAAAACCCCCAGTGGTATTTCAGTTATAGACAGCTTTGAGGTAAGACCTTTCCCTTTTGCATTTTGCAAGAATTATGTGCCAGCACGCCTTTTCGTGTTTGTTTGTTTGTTGCTTGGTTTCTCTGAATGAGCATTTCTCCACCAGACAGCTCCAGGCCGTTCACGCGGCCACGTGATATTAATTACAAGGAAGAATGGATGCTAAGCAGTTGCTGTTCCTCATTTCTCACCCGTGTTGTTGCATTGATTGCTTGGGAAAGCAGAGGCCTGGAAGCAGTACTTGGCACAATCAATGCAGGCCCCAGGGAAGCCGGAGAAGAGTCTTGAGCCTTTGTCCTGGCTCCCAGTTCTCTCCAAATAATGGACTGATGGGCAAGGGTGGCCCCTTGGGTGTCCCTGAAAAAAACTTAAAATAACTGCTATTTGTACTGTGCACTCCCGCCACACACATTAGTAACAGAAAAGTTACATTGCTCTGTCACTGAAACAATGTCCCTTACAACAGCTTACAAATCTTTGGACACATGAGCAATCTGTTGTCACCGCAGACTAGCCAGCAAGCAGTGTGTGCTAGTGGACTCTGCTAACAAGAGCTGTGAGGGACCCAGATTAAATATGTCATTTGCAAAGTGTTGATGCATTGCATTTTCCGAAACAATCATTTAGCAGAGCAGATGGAATGGATCACTGAAGTGGTTTCTCTTTTAGAAAAAAAATCCCAAAATGGGGTGCCTGGGTGGCTCTGTCAGTTAAGCGTCTGCCTTTGGTTCAGGTCAGGATCCCAGAGTCTGGGGATGGAACCCCACACCAGGCTCCCTGCTCAGCGGTAAGCCTGCATCTCCCTCTGCCCCTCTCCCTGCTCGTGCTTTCTCTCTCTCAGATAGATAAATAAATAAATACATAAATCTTTTTTTATAAAAATCTCAAGAATGTGGGGACAACTTGATGGGCTCAGTTGGTAGAGCATGCAACTCTTGATCTTGGGGTTCTGAGTTTGAGCCCCATGTCGGGTGTAGACTTTACTTAAAAAAATAAATCAAATATTGAAAGAAGGAAAGAAGGAAGGAAGGAAAAGAATTAGGACTAAAAATGCTAGAGACATTCAGGTTGAGGCTTCCGTCATTGTCCCTTGACCACCAAACACAGAGCCGATTCTCTCTTCACAGTGATCCTGGTTCTAGATCTACTGGGCATGATGGCCACTCTCCCGGAACTGCTTGGCCACATGCCGTTCCTCCTGCCTTCATGCAATGCCCTCCTGCTCTTGTCCCCAACCCGCCATTCCCTATCATGCAGTTTACATGTGCATCCCCAAACCTGTCCCCTCACCACACTCTCATATCACTCATTACCTGTTTCTTTTTCTTACAGGCACTTGGACCACTGGCTCCTGCCTGAGTAGATTGTAAACCCCTCAGAGGCCAGGAATTTATTACTCTTTTTTAAATAAATTCGCTCCAGTACAGTATATGCTATTTATATTATCAATAATAATTATAACTGCCGGGTATCCTTCAATAAGTATTTGCTGCATTAATTGTATTGAATTTTTGTTTTTTTTAAAGATTTTATTTAGGAGCGCCTGGGTGGTTCAGTCGTTTAGTATCTGCTTTTGGCTCAGGTCATGATCGCAGGGTTCTGGGATGGAGCCCCACGTCGGGCTCCCTGCTCAGCTGGTGGCCCGTTTCTCCCTCTCCCTTTGCCTGCTGTTCCCCCTGCTTGTGTTCTCCCTCTGTCTCTGTCAAATAAATAAATAAAATATTTTTAAAAAATAAAATTAGGAGCACCTGGGTGGCTCAGTGGGTTAAAGCCTCTGCCTTCGGCTCAGGTCATGATCTCAGGGTCCTGGGATCAAGCCCCACATCAGGCTCTCTGCTTGGCAGGGAGCCTGCTTCCCCCTCTCTCTCTGCCTGCCTCTCTGCCTACTTGTGATATCTGTCTGTCAAATAAATAAATAAAATCTTAAAAAATAAATAAATAAATAAATAAATTAAAAAATTAAATTAAATAAAGGTTTTACTTATTTATCTGAGAGAGAGGGAGCACACACACGAGAGAGAAAGCATGAGGTGGGGGAGGGTCAGAGGGAGAAGCAGACTCCCCACTGAGTAGGGAGCCTGATGAGGACTCAATCCTGTGACTCGGGGATTATGACCTGACCCCAAGGCAGACGCTTAACCAACTGAGCCACCCAGGTGCCCAATTGTATTGACATTTGAGATACTGAGTCTAACTTTTAAAAAACTGTATTCATTTGATTGACAGTTAGGCCACCCCACCTCCAAAAAAGTGCCTCTCTGGGGGAAAGGCTGGGAAGGGCAAAGGAAGCATTTCTTCTCCTCCAGCTTCCTTAATCAGCTAGGGTTTGTGCATTATCCACTCCAGAGTGGCTGGGCATTTGCAACCCCAGCACTGTCATGATCTTCCCCAAGGGAGAGAAGCAATCAGAAGAGCAATAATGATGCTCTGTGAGCTGAGATGGACAACCTTATTCCTCAGGTCACTAGGGCAACCAGCTTCTGAAATCCCCGACAATCCTTTCTCTTCCTTCCCCACAACCGACAGTTCCACAGCTCGTCCCCAGGGGCCCTGATTGGACTATCTGAGGATCTAAATAAACCTCCACAAGCCCCATGATCCTCCTGGGTCTGCAGGGAAGGGGGCGCTGGTCCCAAAAGCTAGACTTAATTCCTCCTTGCCCTGAGCATTCTCAACTCTCACACCTCCTCAGCAACCCCCCACCCAACACACACACACTCCCTCTCATACATGCACGCACACACATGCACGGCTAACTGCACACACAAATGCCAAATCTTGCTAATTGCATTACCCTTGCTGGTTATTATTAAGGTCTTGCTTTCAGGACACAGAGAGAACCAACCACATAATGATCAAGGAGACAAATGGAGCATATCACTGCAGCGACCGTGCAATGATAATGAGTTACATAAATCAAAAGTTCGGTAATTTACCTATCAGATTGAGCAGTGAATAGGGATTCAGTTACTGTGATTGTTTTGTGATAGATTTTTTTAATAACTCTGGTACGTGAATGTTCTGGAAACTGGAGATTTGTTTCCTGAAGGGAGGCAGCAGGATGCTGTGTAAAGAACACAGCATGAGTTAAGAGAGCTTGGGGCTCATTTCAACTCTGGGCCCCGGGGAAGGAAGCCCCCCGCCTTCAAGCTGGGGCCCCCGATGCTCCTATCACACAGAAGCATCCTTGTGCTCTGTAAGGGCCCCTTCCTCTCCAGGGTTCTACTACGGGTCCTCAGAGAAGTACAACAGCAGGGCTCCCCCTGCCTTGCCCTCTGCAGAGAGCAGCAACATTCGGGAAAGTCAGCCAGCCCTTTCCAGCTAGAGAAACTGGAGACCCTCTTACTCTGTGGGCACTGCTTTCCTCCCCAAACCCTACGCTGAACTGAGGGCCAGTGTAAACCTCTCTCTTTTTTTACACTTGGTGAGATGGTTGGTTTGCACCTGTAACTGGGGGTCACACACAGTAATCGCCCTTGGGTTACGCCACAAACTGTTTGCATTTCTAACCATTTTGGGCTTTTTCAGTGACTGATGGGTTAATACTTAAGAACTTTGAGGGACAAGTTATCTTTTGAGCCCATAAGATTAATAATTCATTTTATTTCTTTTTTTTGTTGGTTTTTAAGTCCCTAATTCATTTTATTCTGATTTCCCAGTGGGATAATCCCCAGGAAGCAGAAGGGCCCTTGAGTCACACTCGGACACAGGGAGGAGAAGCTCTGTAAGACTGGCTTTAGATTCAGAGAGGGGCCTGGGCACAGGGGTTCTTTTGTGGGATGGTTGACTAGGAATATGTGTGTATGCATGAATGTGTATATACAACATGTATGTGTGTGCCTACAACATGATTGTGTCTATATGCAGGTCTGTATATGCACACATGTGTGTACATGTGTGTGCTTCTGTGTAGGTGTATATGGGTACATACATGTATACCTGTGTGTATATGTATCTGTTTCTGTGTGTGTATATGTGTACGTGTGTGTGCTTATGTGTATCTACACAAACCAACACTGATGTCTCCTGATT
Organism: Mustela nivalis; assembly: GCF_964662115.1. Classification (NCBI taxonomy): domain Eukaryota; kingdom Metazoa; phylum Chordata; class Mammalia; order Carnivora; family Mustelidae; genus Mustela; species Mustela nivalis. The sequence continues at coordinate 34,884,227 of NC_139035.1, forward strand.
TAAGTCTCTTGATCAAGCTATGATTACATTTCCAATAAAGAGAGTAAAGAGACCCAAACCTCACCTCTTTTCCAAACCACTGGCCTCGGCCTCCCTTTCCAAGCAAGGATCGCTTCGCTTCAACCACAGGGAGAAAAAATCATCATCATCTCGGCATGGAAGGAGACTCACCAAGCATGAAGCAAGTTGGCAGCAGCTCCTTTAGAAATGAACAGATAAACAAACAAATGGGAGCTTGGAAAGAAGAGATGGTTTATGAATAAAACAATGTTTTATTAAGTCGCTATTAAATTTCAATTGAACAGGGCTTGGGATACATAGGCACAGACAGATTCCTGAAACTAATTGGTTTTCCACATCTGCCTTGCTTCCTAATTGGACTAATTGCTGCACTGTAGGATGGTGTTCATCATACTACACAAAGCAAGAAACCTTGATTTACAGTGAGAGGAGCAGTAATTAGAGGGAATTAATTCATAAAGCAACATCTAAATAAATCATATTATGAAAAGACAGCAATGTAATTATTGTGACTGGTGGGTCCCTGGTGGGGGAGCATCAAACTTGGACCTCCAGCCAAGCTGCCGGTTGCTTCCGGATGGGCGCAGCATCTCCCGTTCCATCGAGCATGTACCACCTATTTTTTAAGGTCTAATTGAAGCGCCGTGTCAAAAGCAATATGGCCCAACACTTCTCTTCTCCGGCGGCAGAGGGAAAAACATCAAGTTCTCACCACCTCCTATTTGTCCTTTGTCAGAATTCAATATGAGCTCAGCGCGACATGGGTAATGCGTTATGGCTGCAGTTTCAAAACGGGAGCCTTTGCCAACTTAAGTGTCATTATGAATCTTCTCTCGACGTGCAGTGGTATTTTGGTGTTGTAGCGAAGAGAGCTTATTAGTAAGAATAGCGTGCTAAACTCCGGCATTTTGCTCATTCATCTCTCCGGGCTGTGTTGTCACAGGCGAGGTCCCGCCCAGCTGTGGCGGGTCTGAAGTCCTTGCTGTATTTACTCTAGATCCTTTGCCTTTGACAGTGGAGATCCTCTTTTTCATTCGTTTCCCTTTGTTGTTTTTGGTTTCTTGCTTGTTTGCTTACTTACTGTCATTCAGATGAAACCCGAGGTGAACTTGTGGACAACCTGCAGAGTCAAGTCCTTTGAGCCTCAGTTTCTTCATCCATAAAATCCAGGGATTTCTTCCATCCCAATGAGCCACCCTGCAGGGTGCTCAAAATAGGGTTTCCCCACTTTTTTTTTTTTTTTAAAAAACATCAAGACATATGTAGAAAATGATGTTTTTATATGACACTCAGGTAATCAGAAAAGACTGTGGCCAAAGCCATTTGGATTTCTGGATCCAGGCTCAGGCTATCCCAGCCTCTGCCCTGCTGCCTTACTGACTGAGGGAATCAAGATCTTGGTACCCCTATACTCCACTGGTACCACAGACATCTGTTGGGGAACTCTCCCCCAAAGAAGCTACATTCTCTACTTTAAAGGAGCTTCCTGCACTCTTAGTGGCCTGGATCAGCCCAGTCCTGCAGCCCTCCCTTCACAATACAGCAGGTCATTACATCTCAGCAGGTAACCATGAGCTCACAGCCACTAGGAGACCTACCATTGTTCATCTGTATCTGCTGATAGAAAGGTGGGGACCACTCCAAGGAAAATATTGTAGGAAAATAACCTCTAATCTCAATGTAAGTGTTCTGAAATTCCCTTGGAAGGAGGACTTATTCCATGTGCATTAAATCAAGAAGTCAAGAGTTTAGCAGGGGTCAGAGCAAGGCCTTAGAAGAATGTCATTGAGTCCCAGGACTAAAAAAGGATATGTTATGAACAGTGCTTTTAGAATCAAAAAGATCTGGATTTAAATGTTTCTGAGGTGGTTAAGCCCAAACGTACCATTTAACCTTTGTACTCCTGTTCTCATCCGCAGGTGGCTAATAATACCTGCTCGATGAGGCTGTTATGAGTCTCAACTAATACAATGTATGTCAATTATTCAGAAATTTCCTAGGCTCAGATTAGGCCCAGTCTCAAAAAATAAAAGCTGCTATTAGTAGTGGTAACACTGCTCCCATTTAATTGTTCTGGTCATTCTAATGTAATCTCATGAAATGATTGTCCATCTGAATTCCTCTGAAAAGGGAAATTGTCTTCCTTCTGAGGCAGTCTATTCGATTTTCAAGCAGCCCCATATCTCCTACTTTCAATCTCTGTATCTCTACTGTGTCAGTTTGTGTCATTTAAAAATGATTAATTTTGCCTACATTGTTAGATATAACAATGTCATTTTCAGGGAACAAGTGCACTATACTTCCCTTCCCTGTTCAGACTCAGCCTTGGCACTTTCCAGTTGGGGATCACCTACACGAGGCTTACTTCGGGGATAGCAGATTCCAAAGCACTAACCACCCTGATCTCATGAGCATAATTCTACCTAGATATATAAAAAACAGTTGACAGTAAAGAATAGGTTTAAAAAAAAGCAGCTGATTCTGTCACCCTCTATAAGAAAATCTATAAGAAAAAATTTTGTTGTGATGGAGAATAGTTTCTTATGCCACATTCCAATACCCATTAAGATTCTAAGAGATTGTGTCGGTCACTAGCTAATATAAATTAGAGTTGGATAAATGTGAACATGTCTCCATGAAATGCAATGGCCTCAAACAATACAAGAAGCAGAGGATTTGAAGTAGAAACTTTGGATTCATCTTTGTGAGGCAAAGGGCTTCAACAACACCAGCAAACCTCACGGGGATGAGGGAACCCTTGGCATGACGTGAGCAGGTGCACACGCATGTTTTCTACATTTTGTAAAAAAGTGGTCAGAGTGCAGCTGGGTGCACCAGGGGGCTGGACCCCAGCAGAAGCACAGCCTCACCCTTGTTTGCTCATTGCCTTTGCTCATTGAGCAGCTTTGTATGGGGTGAGGATACACACTTAGGGCTCAAGTGTCCAGCGATCTAAGCTTAGGTATGGGTTTTTAAAGTGATATCAAGAAGCATGCTACCCAATGCTTGGGGAACTTGAGACCCTCAGGACATGTAGGAAGCTAAGTTTTGGCAAAGTTCCTTCCTCTGTGGAAGGGAGAGCCCGGATTCCCAGCCAACTCAGAATCAGGCAACCCAAGCTTCCAGATCCATTCACTGGATGTCCCTCTTTGCTTCTCTGGAGAAACTTCCATCTCTATATCCTAACAGCCATGTGATTTTAGGAAAGCAACTTACAGTCTCTGAATCCTCACTATCTCGTTAGTAAAAATGTGAGCGACAACCATGTTTATCCCACAAGATCAAGGTGCGAGAAGGAAATGAGATGCCACACACAAAGGCACTTAGTCAACAGCCGTGAGGCCTCAGGTTCTCAGGTTGTTCAGGACAACCCATTTGGAAGCATCTTCCCTTCCAGGAACAGGAGCCTGGGCAGTAAATGCCCCCTCTGCCGTGTATTTTCCTTTGATATTCTATAGTCACATCACATTAAGCTGTGTCAAATCACCTTCGGATGATGGAGAGGAATTAACATAATATGATGTTGGAGGGCATGTTTGCTGCTCGATACACCATAAATTCCTCCATTCAAAAGCAAAGCTTCACAGCCAATTACCTGCTCTTAACAAAATTTTCATCCAATATGAGCCAGAAAGATGAGGGATCATTTCAGGCAAGCAGATGGGGAGCTATCCCGATTGTGATGCTTATGCCACAGCGAGGAGACCTTGTCACCTGCTTCAGCTACTGTGAAGAGTGCTGGAGAGATAATGTCCCTCCAGGAAGATGCAATCCAGGAGGGGCAGAGGTGTGTTCAGCATTGTTCTTCTCCCCCTCTCTCACTCCCTGTCCCCCCAGGAAAGTTATTGTCTTCTTCCTACTGGTGTTTCTCTTGCAGACCATTTCTTATATCTACCATGTAGACACAACTATTTGCACAATTCAGCCTAGTTCAGTGCCATAAAAATCCAAGGAAACTTCTGTCCAGCAACCATAAGAACTTTGTAGTTTCACCATCTGTAGGTCAAGCCATCAACAGCTTTCTTGTCTATACTACAGGGACACAACAAGTGAAGGGGATGAGGGTAACCAGGAGAAGAAGGAGTTAAGGAATTAAAAAACATGGGCGCCTGGGTGGCTCAGTGGGTTAAACCCTCTGCTTTCGGCTCACGTCATGATCCCAGGGTTCTGGGATCAAGCCCCACATCGGGCTCTCTGCCTGCCTCTGCCTACTTGTGATCTCTGTCTGTCAAATAAATAAATAAAATCTTAAAAAAAAAAAAAAAGGAATTAAGAAACAGCAAAGATGAGAAAAATTTAATAAAAGGCAATTTTCTGAAGGGCAATAATCAAATATGCACTTGGAAATTTCCTGAACTCTACAGTAGATTTTGTTCTCATGTTCCATAAATTATATGCAAAACAAGTACGAAAAAATATAAATATTTTGCAAATAAACCAGTGGCCTCTACAAGTATTTCAGTTTCATGACTGTGGATATTACAAGAGTTGGTGATTATTCAAAACTTGCAGAAACTATAAGGTCACATCCCCATGGGATAAAGAAAACCAGTGGATTTCGATAGCTCATTCAAATAACCAACTGCTTGAATAAGAGAGTTTTGTTTTGTTTTTTAATGACAAGCCAGGTCCACTCGGTAGCCATGTGCCAATAATGCCTTCATATAAGCCAAAAATGAAAATGCTTAACCCTCTGAAAAATTTGGATTTGGAACTGCCAGGCACAATTTTGGCTCTACTCATTCCCTGGGAAATATGTTCAGTGAGAGGAGAATCCTAGGTAAATTGAGGAGGACAGAGAAGTTTGAGCAAAAAAATATTTATTGAGTTTCTGTTAGTGTCAGGCACTATACTGAGCCAGAAGTGGAAGGGGGTGGGGTAAGATGAAGAGAAATAAACCCAGAAAACTCACTGTTTAGTGAAAGGACACAATCATTGACACAACCGACCATCTATTGACAGGCTCTTAACTAAGAGCTATCGTTCTGATGCTTCTACTTTTTATACTGACAGTAGAATCAGATATTTGAAAGCAGGTGTGTCCCAGGGTTGTTCTAGTTATCCTAGAGTGCTCTGAGTTTAGGACAGTTTTCGCTATCATGGGGAAAAGGAGCATTTCTTCCTATGGCAGAGGGTACATGCACCCAAAAGAAGGGCATGCAAGTTCCCAGTAGACTTGAGACTCTGTGGCTCAGCAAGGTGGGCCTGTAGGATATGAACAGGGAGTGGAATGGTAAGGGAAGGTGAGGCTAGATCACAGGTTACGTTAGGTACCACGTCAAGGTGTTTGGAGTTAGTCTATATATTAGTGATGAGAAAGCTCATGATCAGCTCATTTCCCAAAACTGGCCTTTGCAGTATTTTTCAGTCCCACATGTTCTTCTAGAAACTTACCACTTTCAAATAAGAGACAGAATCTATTTCTCTTCTTCAGTCTGGGCAGGCTGTCCCTCATCTAACCAGTACAGAACAGCAGAAATGATACTCAAGCACTTCTGAGGCTAGATCATAAAAACTATACAGCCCTATCTATCTGTCGATTGGACATCTATCATCTTTCTATCTCCCTGCACTCACTGGTGGAATCCAGCAACCATGATATGAGGCACACGCAGAGGTCTTGTGTGTGTTCTAGCTCTCAACCTAGTGGAGACCTTAACTGACAGCCAGCATCAAACCACTGCACATGCGGCAGAGCAAGTCTTCAGATGATTCCAGCTCCCAAATTTCAAGCCTTCCAGCCGAGACCCCAGATCTTGTGGAGCAGAGGAAATGCCCTGTCAAAATTCCTGGCCCATAGACTCTAAGAGCATAACAAATGGTTCTTCTATTTCACTAAGTTTTAGGGTAATTTATCATGTATCCATAGTAACTGGGATATCATCTTAATAATAACAGACTTAATAATAATCAGGCTTTATAGCTTTTGATATCCACAATTCACTTAATACTCAATGGGGAACATATCATTACTCTCCTAATTTTATAGAAAGGCGAAGTTTTTTGATTAAGAGACAGGGCTAGGAGGTGGTAGACTTAACACTGAAACCACAATCTTCTGGCTCCAAATCTTGTTTTCCTTCGGTTGCATCACCTCCACTTTGGTGAATAGGAGACAGGCTCAATTAGCTCTCTATGACTTAGAAGGTGATTCCAGGGGCAGTGGAGCATGTTATGTGCAGTGATTCTGAAATCAGATTCAATCCCTGACTCTGCCTCCTATAAGCTGTATGACTTGAGCAAATTAAGAGATGTGCCTGGGGGGAAAAAAAGAAAAAAGAAACCAAAAAGAAAAAGAGAAGAGGAGGGGGGTACCTGAGTTTCTTCATTGGTAAAGAATTTAGAATAATGCCTGGCACATCAGACATGCTCAATAAATGTTGATTATGATAATGGAGTACAGAATTGCTCTTAGACTCTGGAAAAGGGGTCTGCTATAGGGCTCCCACTTAAGTAGGATCACTTTGATCCATATCCATCCATGCGCCTTTCCATAGAGTAAAAACACATGGAACTAAAAGGCCATGAGCATCCAAGCCTGTGTCCTTCCCACTAGAGTATGCTCTGGGTGCCGGGGATATTGGAAATCCCTATACAGGTGACGGCAAGACTGATTCCATGGCACAAATGGTTACCTTCCCTGGTCCTTTGTCCTCTGGGTAGTCTGCTTTTGTTAATAGTCACCCTACGCTGAGGGGTGGCCAAATCTCAGCTGCTTGCATGGGGTACAGATGAATCTTACACACGTAAGCTAAAAATTCTCACACATGTGCAAGGCCTCATCTGTTATAGGTAGAGCCAGGGATGAGGAGGGAAGAGGGTGTAGATGGTAGGCCAGGATTCAGGATCCAGATCTCTATCATACAACTCTGAGGAGTTCAAAAATGTGAAATTTGATCTGGATTTCCATGTAATTATGAAGGTATATTTGCTAAGACAGAAAGTCAGAATATATTCTGGTTAGCATGTTTTTCTTAATCTTGATTTATAAGTTTTAAATATTTAGTCATTTAGCACTTCGGTCTCCATTCATATCCTTACCCCAGGCCCTGCAAATGTTAGGGTTGATGGATTGATCAGGAATGAGACAAAAGGCAGGGAGAAGAGCAGTAGAGCTCCTGCAGGCATTCAGATGACAAATGGAAGCCGGGTTACTGTTTAGGAGCTTTAAACAGAGAAAACAGAAGTGAGAGACATTTCAGCAGCAGAATCGATCAGCCCCAGCCATCAGTGAGAGGAGGGGTTTGAGAACGTCCTCAGTGATATCTCAGGCTTGTCTAGATAGTGTCCTGGATATAGAAAGCAATAATGGGAGAAGCAGCAGATTTTAGTGAGCTTCGTTCTGTGCGGGCCGAGGGTGCAGGGCCAGCAGCCTATCCTCATGGTGAGGACCACAGCTTGAGAGACACAGATCTGGCAAATATTAAGGCACAGAGTTGATGCAATCACTGAATCATTAAAGAGGGAGAAAAGAGCGGGGCAAATCTGAGGTATCCGTGAGGATCAGAAGTAACAATGACCCTGACGGAGGACGCGTCATTGATGCTGTAGCATCAAAGGTTTATTTCTCACTCATACATGTGCACTGGGGGCCAGTTGTGGTTCTGCCCCCAAGTTTTTCCACCAGGACCCATAGTTTGTGGGGATCGCAGAAGGAAAAGAGATCATGATATTTATATGCTGGCTCTTAAACTCTCCTTCTTGGACATGACACATGGCCCTGCTGCTCACTTTTCAATGGGTAAAACAAGTCACGTGGTCTAGCCTGTCCTCAGTGGGATAGGGAAGTAGAGCCTCTCCCAGATATAGAGGCAGCGATTACTTTTAAACAACAATATAGTCAATGGCACGCAATTCTAGAAAAACAAGTCTCCTCATCACCCCTCTTTCCCAATTCTATAACTGGAGCTGTCTAGTCTTGGAGGAGGGTTCAAGGCCACATTTCAAATAATCAGTGGTAGTTAACCAAGTCACTTGGGGGTTAAAGGAGGGACAGATTAAAATGATGATGTTCCAAATGGGGGCAAAAGCATATACAAATATATCGAGATGAAACACCATTAATTCATTTGGTTAAGTACTTATTTATCATCTACTAAGTACCATGTACTGGACAAAGATCTTTGTGCAAACTTGGACAATGGCCCAATACAACTAATGATTTAGAGCCATAAGGGAAAACAAACATTTTTTATCAAGCAGTTTCTAATTGCTTTATATCCATTAACGACCCCTCCCTTATAACTCAGTAAAGTGGTAGTTATTATTGTCATTCTACAGATGAGGAGTGTGAGGTTCAGGGGGGTTAATATCCTTCCCAGTTTACACAGCTGGCAAGGGTCAGAGCCTGGATTCCATCCACTCCTAGTTCTAACCTCTCATTGAATCATCTATCTGCTAGCATTCAGCTCTCGGCCAAAGAACTCAGGCACAGAGCAAACAGAACAAGGGCCAGAAAAGAGGCAGGGAGCTAGGGATACACCAATTTCCTTAGATGGTGAAGGGTCCAGGGACAGGCCACTCCAACATGGGGCGCTTTGGCAAGAACATTCTCCTGAGTGAAAAGCAATCCAAACCCAGCAGATTCAGAAAAAGCTCCTTAATTCCTCTTCAACCACCTGCTAATACCAGGAAGACAGCTGTTGACAGAGATTTTTTCTTACCTAAGAAACTGAACCTGCATAATGGTGCAATGTTTGTTTTCCAAGCACCTTTCACCTTTCTGCTAACGTCTTTCTCCCCTTGGTATCCTCAGACCCCTACTCCTCTCCTTAGCTCATTTAAGTGTCACGTTGCCTCACTGTCTTTGGGATTTCCATGTCTGTGTGGATTCCCCATAAGCACATTATTAAATTTGATTTTCTCCTGTTAATCTGTCTCATGTCAACTTGATTCTCAGTCTAGCTAGAAGGACCTTGAAGGGCAGAGGAAATTCTTTCCTGACAATGCAAAGTTTCTTGCCAGTGGAATCATGGGGGGAGCAATGTGCTTTCACGGGCAGACAGACCATCAGATGTGCAGACCAAGCATTAAGCGACACAGCTAAGTTTGTGAGCGGAGTATGGGGCGTGGGAGACAGTGGAGAGTGGTCCTGGTGGAAATGATGAAGTTCTAGAATATAGGTGAGGTTCAGTGGGGTGAGGTCTGGAGCCGATGACCAAGAAAGAATTCTTGAGACATCTTTAGTGCAAAATGGTGGTTTATTAAGGTACAGGGACAGGACCCATGGGCAAGAAGACTGCTGCCCCAGGTTGTGAGGGGTGGCAGGTTATGTACCCTGGGGTTGGGGGAGGTAAGGAAAAGGGAGGTTTCAATAGAACTTTCATATGCTAAAAAGGACCTACAAGGTACCTGATACCAGAGGCCTGGCCATTGACAAGGTCATTTTGCTTTTTTGAGCAACCTATTAAGATAGTTGGGAGATTCCTAAAGAATGTCACATATGTCCCACCCAGGAGTGGGGATGGGAGGGAGATTTCCAGGTGTCAGCCTTTTGTTTTTTCCTCAGCCAGCCATCTGTTCCCTCATCAGAGAAGTTATATGGACCTGACCTTTGAAGTCCACCTCATAACCGTCTTCTCTCCACAACTTTCCTCATCTCCCAAGCAGGTCCAGACTCTACATCATGAGTTGCTTTTCAGCCCTCTTGAAACACCATATTCTGCCTTCTGCCACCTATGTTCCAGCCTTCTCTCCCTTTGATGAGGGAACAGAAGGCAAGCTGAGGACAAAGCAGAAGCTGACACCCTGCAACCTTACCCCCCCTCCCACTCCTGGGTGGAACACGTGTGACATTCTTCCAGGAATCTCCCGTCCTGTGTTAAAACTTTGCTAGAGGGGAAAAACAACCTTAACCTGACAATGGCAAGGCCTCAAGGCCTCCAGGACCTTGTAGGTCCTCTTCAGCATAGGAAAGTTCTTTTGAAACCTCCCTTTTCCTAAAACCCCCAACCCCATAGTATATAACCCGCCACCCTTCACAACCACAAAGCAGCAACTCTTTCTGCCTGTGGGTCCTGTCCCACAGGCTTTAATAAACCACCATTCTGCACCAAAGACGTCTCAAGAATTCTTTCTTGGTTGTCGGCTCCGGACTCCACCCTACTGAACCTCACTTATATTCTAAAACTTAATCACCTTCAGAAATAGTAAACTTTTCAATGGATGGGATAGTATCTTACTCATTTTGTTTCCCAACATTTGGCACTTAGTAGCATCTCAATGAGTCTGCCCAGTGGAGAATTGTTCCTCAAATAAGTCTCCCTGTGGGCAAGAAGAGCCACCCTTGATTGGAGAAACTTTACTGGCTATATTTTGAAGAGGGGTCAAAAGGGATCCTCCTGGAATGGGTGTAATTGGAGAGAAGGAAAGATTATTTCCAGAACTTTAGGAGTTGCAATTTTTTGAAGAATCAAAGACAGTCTGTTCTATCAACTCTTCTTTGCATTTAAAAGCGATGCCATTTACTTACAAATTATAGTGGTTTTGATGCAAATGAACCACTTCAGGACAGATTTCTCTCCCCCAGATTAGCTGAGAAACGTGGGGAAATTGACCAAGGAGGCAGAATGCTGAGCCTGACCGAGGCCTATTAAAATAAAGCTCGGTTTAATTATTCCTATTTCTGATGTGAGAGGCAATTAGAACGCAGCAAAGTGGGAGGAGGGGGCCGGTCCAGGATTTTGCTTTTATTTATGTGGATTCTGGGTCTGGATGTGGCCAGCAGAGCTTACTTCACTGGACCTTGTGGGGAAATTGCTGAGTGCAGAGGCATGTCCCAGGCCGAACCTGACCCGGACTTGCAGGAGAATTGTGGTAAATTACTGCACCCCTTGGCCCTCAGTTTCCCTGTTAAATAGGGAGACCCATCCCTGCCCTCTTTGCAGGAGGACTGGTGAGATAATGTTAAGCCTTTGCCTGGTATTCGACAATTTACAATTTACAAAGTGTTTTTGCATCCATTATCTTATTTGATCCCCACAAGACCCTGTGAGATAGAAATTATCATTTGCATTTCCAACAGGAAAACTAGGGTTGGTGGAGGTTAAATTGCCCAAGTCACACAATCATTTAGTGATGGAGGCATGCTGCTTCTCATGCCAAATCCTTTTTGGTCCCTCTTTGTCCTTCGTAGATTGAACAATAATGAGAAATGTAAAGAAGGTTTTTTTCCCTTTGCCCATTGAAAGGGAGCATAGTCTGCTATCCCAAACTCTGTCTCTTTGGCACAAGGATCACTTTGCACTAAAAGCAACCAAAACCCAGCAGATTCAGGTAAAGCTCTTTACCTCCCTTTCAGCTCCCTCAATTTACGTTGAAAAGAGAGCCAGTACCAGGAAGAGAGTTATTACAAGTGATGCTTTTTACTTATGAGAACTATCTGCATAACAGGGCAACCTTTTTTCCCCAAATATCTCTTCTGCCTTCCTGTGAATGACTTTCCGTCCCTTTGTACCCCCAAACTCTTACCCTCCTCCTTAGCTCAAGATGTTATATAAGCCTCAATTACTTGGCTGCCCTTTGGGGTCTCATATTTTGTGGGATTTTATTCCTGTACATATAGAATTTGTTTTTCTCCTATTAATCTGTCTTATATCCATCTACTTATTAGACCAGCTAAAGAATCTAAAAAGGAAGGAGGGAAATTTTTTCCACCCCATCACCATCTTAGGTTCCTCAGCAGGAGCCATGTAAATGTGACTGGCCAAAGGCAGATTAACAAAAGAAAAACAAACAGAAGTTTATTTACATGTACCCCACTCATGGATGTATGGAAGCATCCAGTATTGAGTGACCCAAAGGGGTTATTTGCATTTGGATTTATATATCATCTTAGCCTAAACAAAGAAAAAAGGGATTGGGACTTCTGGGTGAAAGGGTGTACTGCGTGGAAGCAAGTAATGGGCAGGTGATCAGGAAAAGCATGGTAAACAAGTATTGTTTAGGAAGGTATTACACAGATTTAAACAGATACCTTCTCCATTAATGAGTTGTTAAGGGCCCTCCTCTTCCTGTTATGGGCAAGAGAGACATCTTTACAAATTAAATGTTCCTTTATAAAAGGAAAAATTTTGCCTTCTTTTTAGAGCTTTGCCTGCATCTTGCTGGTTCTCTGTGGCCTTGTACCTCACAATAATATGTATGCCAAAGAGGCATATTTTGGAAAGGCATATTCTGGTCCCCTTTGTCATCTGCTAGACCCCAAGACTTGACCTTTACTGCCTACCTGCTTGTTCTCACAGACACGTCCCACATTTCTGCTTAAGCTCTTCTTTCGAGCTTATCTCTTAACTCAGGCAAGACCCAATGGGCATAGCCTCCTGTGATGAAAATCAGAACAGTCCCTCAAGCGATAATGACGGCCTTGAAGAAGAGCTCTGGCTGACCAGACCACCCAAACCAGGTTGAACTCAAGCCCCTGCATAAATGGGCCATGGAGGAACTGACAGTTACCATTACCTCATTATAACCCTAAATTCTCCACCCAACGAGGAGCACAAGCATTGTCTACATAGCACACAATGAACATATGTATAAGCATGTTTCCTTAAGGCACATGTGGGACCTTATGCCCACTTCTACATATGATGACAAAGCTCCCCTTTCTAATTATTCATCCTAACCCTAAATAAATTCACCCTTGTTGGGGGAGTCACAGCTTTAGAAGTTATTCCCCATGATCTCCTTATTTGCTGCAGATAAAGTTTACTTTGTGTGTCAACTCCACCTGATATAGTTTCTAGCCCTGACTCACCAAGGAACAAACTCACATTAGTTTGGTTAGACCTCCAGAAAAGAAGACATACCTAATAACAAACCTAATAACAAACACATTACTTCCTAAATGCCAAGCATGGCTCAAAGAGCTCTACTTATGCTAATTCACTTATTCCTCCCAACAGCCCAATAAAGTAGATACTATTATTATTCTCACTTTACATATGAGGAAACTGAGACACAGAGAGTCCCAGAGGTAGTAGAGCTGAGATTCAAATTTAGGAGGACTGGTTCTAGAATACATGATCTTAAGTCTTAGATAATTCCTTTACTCATTTCTGGCAGCAGCACAGAAGGAAGAAATGGGGCCATTATTATCTACCAACTACAGAAGATGGAAGGTCATATATCCCTCCTATTCCCTCCCGCACCCAGAAATCTTTCCGGCTAACCACCGTGTTGCCAGAAATTCTGTCATTACAGATCATTTCTCTGGACACAGTTATTAGTTCTCTTTGTGTAAAGGTTCTCACCCTACCTGCCTCTTTAGTCACCCCCAGCCCCCACGCACACACACATGAAGAACGGGCCACTGGAGGTCCCGACTTTCTTCTGTGTGTGTGTGTCCCCCTTTCACCTCAGCTCTTGCCCCTCCCTGCTTCACACCCCACACACCCAACCCACCAAACCCCAGGGAATTCCCTGAAAGGGGACCCAATCTCTTGCACATTCAGGCCTCTTCACATTTGGCTCTCTGCTCTTCATTGCTTGTGGAACATCTGTTTTTTTTTTTTTAATTTTATTTATTTATTTGACAGAGAAAGATGACAAGCAGGCAGAGAGGCAGGCAGAGAGAGAGGAGGAAGCAGGCTCCCTGCTGAGCAGAGAGCCCAATGTGGGGCTCGATCCCAGGACCCTGAGATCATGACCTGAGCCGAAGGCAGTGGCTTAACCCACTAAGCCACCCAGTCGCCCCTGGAACATCTGTTTTTTAAAAGTTCTCTGCTGCTGTGCACTTTCTGTGTACCTCCTTCGTGCTCCCAGAGCAATTTGAGCATTTTGTCTTCAGGGGACATAATTGTTTGCCAAGTAACTGGGAACTACTTGAAAGAAAAAAAAACAATTTTTGTTTATCCCTGTGTTACCTAGTTCAGTGCCAGGTACTTAGTAGATATTTGGTCAAGTTTCTCTTGGCTGATGCTGTTCCTCAACACCCTATTATAAATTACTTTATTGGTGTCTTTCTTTCACAGTAGAATTAGCTATATTGGTTTTTTCCCCCAGATCATGAAAGTAAGGCGTTCCCATTGTAAACGTTTCTGTTATTATAAGAAAACATAAAGAAAAAAATAAACATCCCTGATAATATCACCACCAGAGATATCTTCTCTTTTAGCTAGTTTTTTAATAACAGCCGTTCACTGAGAAAGAAGGGTAGCTATGTAAGACATGTCCAGTCAACATGAACAAGGCCAGGAAAAAAGGAGAGATCTAAATCATAGAGTATGGCCCTGGTGAGACATCTGTGAGTTGAACAGTTTCCTGGATATGTTCCAGATCAGCAAGAACAAACATGAGATCACTGGCCTCTGAAGAAAGAACACCAGGGGAAATAGGAGAGCAAAAACTACAGTAAAACAATGAAGGGGCAAGCTTCCTTACTGCCTTCAGAGAGCAGAACCAGGACACATGCAGAAAATTTGCAAGAAATCAGGTTCTGATTCCATTTAAATAACTTCTTCATAATCATAGTGATCTACAAAAATAGCATATTGCCTTCTGAGATAGTAAGTACCCTATTCCTATGCACATCCCAGTAGCTACTGATGTTAAAAATTATTCATGACTCTTGTCAAAGGTAGAAAGATTGTATTCGGAGCTACAATAAGGAAGTTCTGTAGTTCAAACGAGACATCCCCCAGCTTAGGCTTAACTCCAAATACAAGGAAAAGTGGGAACTTAAGGCCAAGGAGCAGGAAGAACGTCAGTGGATAAAAAATTACTAAGCAGTAACATCAGGGGCCAGAGGCAATTCTGGCTAAATCCATTTAATAGGATTCTTGCTGAAGGCCAGGATTATCAGAAATCCCCTGGAGAATAGTGGCAAATGAGGAATTTGATCAGATGTTGAGGGTGGTCAGGTATGGAGGGTGGGGGATTCTGTTTAAACTGATTTATCAGATATCTTGCTGAAATCAATGAAAAGATGAACACAGAAACCCAAAAGTCAGGGCTCTATGGAGAAGAGAGCTCAGAGGAGCCTGAGTGGAGTTTCAGTGAAGGAGACCATCTTTGTCACTGAGAAATATGCATTCATTGACCCAGTCAGTCAGTAAGTCACTCAATCAACACTTACCGAGCACCTGCTACTTGTCAAATGATGTTCCGGGGATAGGGAACCAAAATCAGATGAGGCTGATAGTCCTTGCCCCCAAATGGCAGTCTATCATGAGGAGGATTTTACTACAACAGGTAAGAGCATAGACCAGATGACTTCTGAGATCCTTTCTAACTACAGAATCCAGTGGGTCTTACTTCTGAGAAGTTTGGTCTCCGAAAATCTCACAAGTGCGGTTCAGCTTGAATGTGGGTAGAGGAGATAAGATGAAGGAGCTCCTTGTGATACGGGTCTATCCTTCTTGTCTAAAAGGGCTTATTCCTTCTTATCTAAGGGAGGAGATAAAAAGGCTGCATTTAGAGTTAGGTTTAGAAAAATTCAGGGTGCCTGGGTGGCTCAGTGGGTTAAAAGCCGCTGCCTTCGGCTCAAGTCATGATCTCAGGGTCCTGGGATCAAGTCCCGCATCGGGCTCTCTGCTCAGCGGGGAGCCTGCTTCCTCCTCTCTCTCTCTGCCTGCCTCTCTGCCTACTTGTAATTTCTCTCTGTCAAATTAATAAATAAAATCTTTAAAAAAAAAAAAAAAGAAAAATCCACTTGCCAAAAGGTTTGCATTTGCACAGTGTTGTTTTTTTTTTAAGTTATGGGGCAAACTTGGCTCATGACCACAGGGTCTTATATTTTAGAAAATAATCTGCAGTTGGGTTTTTCAAAATTGCAAGCTCCTCTCGTGCCTTTGTAATTAGATCTTATCTCCCCCAAAAGTAGTCTATCCAATTTGAGGAGGTTGCTTACTTGAGATATCAGGGCTCACATGTTGAACTCCCCAGACCTTCACTGGCACAGCTTAACCCCTTCACACAGCGTATCATCTCCTCCCCATCTCCTTGCTGCTACGTGAGACTCCTCTCCATCATTACAGTTGAACTGGGATCCCTGCAGAGACACAGCCCCATGGAGCATCTAGATGGTGGGAGAGAAAAGACCTGTAGCCTGAGCAAGTCACTGAACTTTGGGATGAAGAAGATTTTAGGTGCAGGCCAGGTGGCCCCCACCTGTGAATTAAACAGGAGGTACTTTGTCCCGTGGCAAAGATCCTGATTAAGCCAACCTTCTAGAAACTCCCATACCCCCACCCTGGTCATCTCTGCCCAATTGCCCGGCACCTCCAGGTCACCTGTTCCACTGTGACCACATTCCTTGTGCCAGGCCCCCCCCATTTCTCCCTTCCTCCCCTGTCTCCACTCAATTGCAGACCATACTCACATTGCCTTTTGCCTAAAAGTTGTATTTTACTCTTCTCTTTCATAAGATTTCTGAGTGCAATTTTATCCTAAATAATTAGGATAAATAGGATAATTATCCTAAATAATTAGCACACACTCACATGTACATGTAAACACACACACACACACACACACACACACACTAGGAGTTTTGCTTTTGCTTTAGGGCAGGGAAGCTTGATCTTCAGAAGCACATTGCCAGTAGGAAAAATGTTTCTATTTTATTCAAGAGAAGGTCACCTTCCTGTCTATAAGAGAAATTGACTTTTTCTAATGCAGCAAAGAAAAAGCCAAAAAATAAGTTGAGTTGTTGACATTTAAAAAAAAAAAAAAAAAGCAGGTTGGACATAAATATTCTGCTACATGTCCATAGAGGATCTAGCCAAAGCAGCTTAATGACTACTGGCTCAGAGAGGGGCTGGGAGCGCTCCAAGGTTGATTGGGAAGACAGCAGAAGACACCCCGAGGTATGGGGGGTGGATTCCATTTGACTGTTAGCCTCAGCACGTTGACCCAACCTCTGCCACTTGGTTCGGTTCTCCTACCTGGGCTGAAGGGCCCGGTGGGGTTCCACCAAAAGTCTCAGATAGGCAACTGGGTAGGCTGTCTGGGTATTTCCTGGAAGGGGCTGCTTAAAAGAGCCCGGGGAAAGAGGAGAAAGGTAAATGGCAAGTCTTTGTGATGAAGAGCCTCCTTTTGAAGCTGAGATTCTGTGAGTGTCCGCCAGCAGGGCAGCTGTGTGCGGACGTGCGCGTTATTCGCTGCAGAAGAATACACAGTCAAAAGGGCAAGCGGAGGCCAAAATCCAGGGCTGGCACAGGGCTATGTTCACCCAGAGTGTACATCTCTTTTTAAGTTTCATAAAGGCACTAAAAGGCTTAGCAGCCCCTGCTAAGGTGGCATGGAAGATAGCTTTAAAGGAAGAAAGCGTGGGGACTGAGCTGTCTAAAGACATTGTTTCTCGTTCAGTTGCTGCCACCCCAACTGTGGCATTATGAGCACATCCCCTAATCTCCTTGGATCTAGATTTCTTTGCTCCTAAAATGAAATCGATCACAGTCTGAGCTATCCTGAAGTATATGGCGACAAGGAAATGACACACATTCCCTGCCTCCCAGTTCGGTCCCTTAGGCAAGAAGGCTTTCTTGGAGAGAGCCTTGTGGGGACCATCAGATAACTCTCTCTTCTGGCCCCTTCCTCTGCCACCCAAGTTCAAGCAAGTGAAGACTCCAGTCTTCAAACTGTCCCCTGACCCTGCTCTTGAAATGTGTGAGAGGGTGTTTTCTCAAAGTAAATGTCCCTAGGGACTGACAGGGGTGGCCCTGAGCCATCACAGGCGCTGGGCCATTTCCCATCCCTCTGCAGCATTCACCTAGGAGCTTGAGGCAGAGGAGCGGCTCACCATACGTGTTTAAATAACTCCAGACGGCTGAACCCTGATGATGAAGCCACCTGCCACGTTCTCTCCATCTCTTCATCTGCTGCCCTCAGCTCAGGCCATCCCCTGAGATGATGCACAAGGGCTCCTAGCTTCCAATTTATGGTTCAGAGAAAAGAAACCCTATTAATCTGGCACCTTTTATTCCACTGTAAATCCCGGCCATATTTAACTCAGCCACCATCAAGGCTTCCTCCACCCTGCCCCCACAGTTGCCAATGGCAGACCCATAATATAAGGCTTGCCAATTCAAGGAGAAATTAAGATGCTGCTTAGTATTCAGACGGTGGTCCCCTTTACGAGCTTTCCTTCTGCAGTCCCCACTGTGCCCAATTAGCCAGAGGAGGACATCTCTGTAGTAACTTAGGGAAACCCATTTGGCCACATGGCTGGGGGAAAAAAAGAACCTAGTTTCCTTCCACCAAATAAAAAATAAACTTGGACAGTCAGTGTTGATGACCTGGTAACAGTCCCTCCCCCTCATCAAGCCCAGAGAACAAAAGTGAGTCACCAAGGTCACAGGACTCAAAAATGGCAGACCCAGGGCCAAAGAAAAGACAAGAAAGAAGGGAATTATTATTATAATAATTAATCAATTGATTGTTGGCCTCTCCCACATGCAAGGCACTTTTGTATATCCGTTCCCATTAAATACTTACAACTCTGCACTCAGTGTTACAGTCACCATTTAACAAAGGAAGAAAGTGAAGCTCTGAACATCTAGCTGATATGGAATGGACTGCGGATTCGAGATCCCAGCTGTAGGGGCGCCTGGCTGGCTCAGTCGGAGGAGCATGAGACTCTTGAATCTCAGAGTCATGAGTTTGAGCCCCTCAAAATCCAATAGCCGGAGCAGCCAGCCTGCCCAACTCCCCCAAACCTTACTCAAGTGTGTTTGAAAGCTAGCAGGAAGTTGAATAAGTGACTTCCCCTTTCTTGATACCCACTAGTAGCGGGCTGTCAAGTCCAAGTCTAGAGCTCAGTCCTTGGGTGGTGAAAGAAGACAAGATTCAGCTTCCACCTCATGAGGCAGCCAACCCTCTTCATCCCCACACAGGGTTGTTTAGATAAGATACTGGACCCCTGGTCTGTCTGCCCGGGAACCACGTGGAGCACCACTGAGTCTCCGGCAGAAGCAGGCCACGTGGACTTGTCCGGATGGCAGCATTCTGTGGCTCACCGGTGTGTGTGGGCTGCGGGGTCCAGGCAGGTGGCCGGCTGTCAGCTACCGGTGGGAGCCTGGTGGGCGGGGCTTCAGGAAATCGCTCAGGACAGCTCCTGCTAGTAACAGTTCCCAGCTCTACCCTTTCCAAACAAGAACCATCTCATTTGTCCTGGAAAGCCCTATGAAGAGGTAAGGAGGAACAGAATCGGTTACTTTTTAAGAGCTGAGGAAATAGAGTCAGGTTTAATGACTACCCCCAAGGTCATGTAGCAGGAAAGGAGTAGAGCTGGGATTTTAATCGGGTCCACTGAGCTCAAATCCTAGAATCAGCTGTCCCAGAACTCAACAGCCGTGCCCCCACTTTGCCGCACTGGGAGGAGGCGGCAGAGACCCTGGAGGCGGAGGAGCTGTTTGAAAAGCAGAAAGAGAAACTCTCTGTTCTGCAGGGAACTTAATTGATCTGATTTATCTCAACGCAGATAAGGAACTACCGAGGTCCTCAGCGAACCGGGAATCCTGGTTTATTGTCCTCTCCTCGAGGCAGGTTTTAACAAGTTATGAAAGACTGGATTTTTATCTCTTGATGCCTACCCCAGTAGACTAATCAGTTCCTGATCACCCTGGCTCTCCCCTCCACCAGCACACAGAAGGGAGGGACTGAGGCTACTTCTCAACGTGGGGAGGACGCGAGAGGGGAGAAGACAGGGATTTGGGGTGGAATTTCTGTTTGTTCCTGAGCCAAGAAGCTCATTTCACTCCAGGCCCTTCAGGGAAAGGAGTGGAGTTAGTTCTAAGGGACTTAACGAAAAGTCACATGGATGGATGGGCAAGTGTGAATCCTGTTCGAGTTGGAGTGAGTCATGGGGATGGAAATAGGAGGTGACGGAGGCTTTTAACTCCTTCTGGGGGGAAATGTGTCGGACCAGCCTAAATCAAAGCTCTTCAAAGCTTAAATTAGATGAGATTCAATTGGATTTCACTGAAAATACGTATTTCTAGGCCCATCCACAAATAATATGATTCAGGAGGTCTGGGATGGAGCCAGGGCCTTTGTGGACTTATAGATCATTCCAGTAAGGTGATCCACAAGCTCATACCTTGAGAAAAACTTGACAGCATGGATCAGATTCAGGGCTAGGATCCCTACGGATCCCTCTCCCCTTTTTAAAAATTTTATTTATTTATTTGAGAGAGAGAGAGACAGTGAGAGAGAAAGAGCATAAGCCGGGTACGGGAGAAGGGCAAAGGGAGACGGAGAAGCACACCCCCACAGAGCAAGGAGCCTGACGTGGGGCTCAATGCCAGACCCCTGAGGCCCCCAATAGATTCCCATTCTATAGAAGTAACACTTTACCCAGACAGAGTTCATATCAAGCAGGAGCCTGACAATTCCCTTAATTCACTTCTCTATTCTCAAATCGTATGATTTGATTCTCAAATTCTCAAATTGGCATCATGATTAGAAAAAGGATTCACTGGGCATCTCGCTGGCTCAGTTGTAAAAGAAGGTGACTCCTAATCTTGGGGTTGTGAGTTCAAGCCCCACAGTGGGTGTAGAGATTACTCAAAAAAAGAAAAAGGATTCATCTTAGGAAAACCTCTGGCTTTCGTTTCCAGATTCTTTTCGTTTCATTTCCAGATTCTTTTTTTTATTTTTATTTTTAAAAATTAACATATGATGTATTATTTGCCCCAGACATACAGGTACTAACCAGATTCTTTACCGCACTGTGACACTAGCCAACCTTACTCTGTCAGTGCTTTTATGAAATAGTGTCCACAGATTCCACACTATATAAGAAGTGACGTAGGGCCAGGAAGAGGAGTGGCCTAGACAGGGGGGGAAGCGCTCCACGAGGTTGATGACGAGGTTAATGGAGAGATGGAAGGTAAAAGCCAAACAGCGGGTTCCAAAGAGGCTGAAGTGAGCTTGTGTGTGGAAAGCAGTTGAGGGTATGGGATTGAACACACCATCCACATGGGTGCTGAATCGCCCAGACCATGCTAGGAAATGGCTTGCAGAGGAACACAGGAAGCCAGATGCTGCAGACTTCAATGAAGAGGTGGCCATGGGCACTAGGTCAGTAGATGGCATCAACCAAGCTGTGGGTGTCAAAGGGGGAGGGGCTGGTGAGGGAATGAACTGAACAGTGATGGTGGAGAGCAGGAGTAGCTGCCTAGAGAATGTCAACCTAGTCTCAGGCTGGAGCTGGAGGCGGCATCACGGTAGAGAGAGCAGAAAAATGACCAACTTCCAAAGAAAGAATTGCAAAGAAGATGGTCCTATCAGGAAAAAGCCAAGGGTCAGTTCATCAGTTAACAATGTCATGTAACGTTTTAGAAATCAGACAGCCCTGGGTTCCAGCCTGGCTCTGCCGACAGTCCTGCAATTTGGGGCAAGTCACTCATCTCCCTTAGTCTTATTTTCCTAATCTGTGAAATGGAGTTATAAGGAGTGCCTTCCTTTTAAGCTGTTTGTAAGGATTTCATAAATAAATGTGTGTTGGGCAGTTCAGTTAGCACAATGCCTGGCATATACTAAGTGCTCAGTAAATGCCAGCTATTACTATTTATAGTCATTTTTCAAATCAATGTTTGGATGGAAAACTCAAATAAAACTGGAAGTGAGGAAAAACTGTGTGGTGATTTTGATAGAGACTGGCTAGGTTGTCATCCATCTCATCTGTTCTTCTTGGGTACACAGAAAGGCTATCTTTCCCAGCCTCCTTTTCAGTTTGCTTGGATCCCATGTGAATTAGGACCTTTCTTTGAAGTCTTTTTGAATGCTTTCTGAGGAATACATATCAGGGACACAAAAGCAATCAAAGAAAGTATAAGGACTGAACAAATGCAAACAGAGGGTCCAGCCTTGCTTCTGGATTGGCAGTAAGCCCACTTTCCCTCCTTAACTCCGCCTGTGGGCAAAGCTCCGTGTTCTGAGATCATTACACACTTCAGAGATAGGAATTTCAGTGGGTAGTGGAGAATGGAGTTGGCCTTGAGCATTCCTGGTAAGGGGTGCTCTGGCAAAATGCTTATGACCTGAGTTACCATCTTCATCGAAGATACCATTGCTGCTTCCAGCATGCACTTTGAGTTGGGTTTTTGTTGTTGTTGTTGTTGTTGTTGTTTTTGGACGGCCATATTCTCACCAAGTTCCTGAGTCATTAATAGGTCCCATTTTCACAAAGGTGGTTGAATATATTGAGAAGCATGGGTGGGGAACAGGGCAAAGCTCTGTCATTCATACAGGGAAACCAAACCCAGAATTTTGACTTCATTAGTGCTATGCTATAATCAGCTGAACCCATAATCTTGCAGAATGTGTAAGTGCAGACCCTCTGGTGATGAAATTCCACTCATTTATCTAGCCCATATTCATGGAGTACCTTCTAGGTGTAAAACAGCATTCTAGGTGCTGCTGGCTTGATAACAAACAACTCAAAGAAGGTCCCAATTTGCCTGGAAGATGGCTATTAAAACAAGCTCTAGCAGTGAAATCCTAAGGATGTTAGGTAGGTGAAGTGCTCTAGGAAGGATATAATGAAAATCTAATCTCAGTACCCTTTCATCAATGCCTTGTGGTTTGAATTACCCTGGCAAGTCTTTTGTTTGTGTGTGTCTCAGTTTTGTCCTTTATGCAATGGAATATCACACCTCTCCCTGCAGGAGTTATTAAGATGCTGTGTTGCAGCATTTTGTAAAATGTGTATTCTTGCCCAAACTTGAGAAAGTATTACTAAAAGATTCCCTGTCTTCCCTTTCGAAGGCCCCCATCCAACTAGATGGTGAGTGAACTTCCTGATGGTTTTGATTTTTGCCAAAGTCAACAATGTTGAAGTCCATTTCTGGCTGAGCCCCAGGCAGATAGGAATTGCTAAGAAGAGGCACTTCTCTGAGTTTCCTCCTGAGTTTCAGCTCTTCGCTGTCCTCCTTGCGGATGCTCTCTGAACTCCTCTGCAATCCCTGATTTATCCTGCTTTCCTGTTTCTTTTCAGGATGGTTAACGGAGCATTCTGCCTTCTTCCCTCCATTATTACTCTAAAGTGTAGTCTGTATACCAGTAATATGAGTATCCACTGAGTATTTGTTGAATGCAGAATCGAGGGCCCAAAACTGTACTTCCTAAATTTTAGCACAATTCCCAGATGATTTAATGTGCATGAAATCTGGAAGCATGTTGCCTGAGAACCTAAGTTAATTTCTACACAGCTGCATAATTCTTTCTTCCTAAAAATAAATCAACGCACCCACTACGTGCTGGCACTTGCTAGGTACTGGAGTCACACCACTGAACCCACACAAGAGCAGGGAGCCATCTGCTTGAAATCATTTTGGAATGAGACAAGTTACAGGCTCAAGAGAAGGGGCAGTGACTGAGCCACAGACAAGTCAATGAGGCAGAACGTGAGAACTGTTCTGCTGCGGCTGGCAGAGGGCTGTGGGACTATGGGAAGAGCCCAGTTGGCATGGCCAGTTGAGGAAGACTTCCCAAAGGAGGCGACACTTAGGCTTCATGTTGAAGGATGAGTAAGGGCTGGATGGGTGGGGCGGCAAGCGGATCCTACTGCCAGCCAAGGGACGGGGATGATGGACATCAGGGCAAGAGGAGGCCTGTCCTGCTTTTGGCTGGAAGCCCAAACTCTCTTGGTACCATGGGAAAGCTCCCCACACTTGATGCCCTGCCAACACTCACTGCAGGGCCGTGAGCAAACCATTGCTCCCACCTGGGCCCCACCTCCATCTAAAACCTGTGGGTTGGATGACGACTTTGCAGTTTCCAAGATGTAGAACTCCTTCAACCTCCAGCAATGGCCAAAGGGAAAAGAAAAAGAAGCAGGACGCTGGGCTGGCCATGGCAAGCTTTTTTTTTTTTCTTTTCTTTTAAAGATTTGTTTATTTGACAGAGATCACAAGTAGGCAGAGAGGCAGGCAGAGAGAGCGAGAAGGAAGCTGGCTCCCCCCTGAGCAGAGAGCCCGATGCAGGACTCCATCCCAGGAACCTGAGATCATGACCTGAGCCAAAGGCTGCAGCTTAGCCAACTGAGCCACCTAGGTGCCCAAGTGTCTTTGCTTTTTGCAATGGGCTGCCACTTAGCTTTTACAAAGGAGGGCCTTTAACAAGGATGAAAAACACCGAAGGGGGTAACTTTTAGGGTCTTCAGCCCATATTAACACCTAATGCTTATCCAGTTCTTCAGCAACAACTCTCTAACTGACCTCCTATAGCGGGGTTTGAGGACAAGCCCAAGGTCAGAAGCCCAGGCAGCGACAGGGCTCCCGGAGTTGATACAGGCCCATATGCACATTACTGTGGGCTCTTCCCTGCTAATCCTACTTCTTCCACTCTCCCTTGATAACTGTGGTTCCAAAAGAAAAAAAGAAACTGAATTACAGGAAAAGACCAACTGCTGAGCTCCAGACAAAAGCTCAATAAAAGGTGAACAGGAATGGTATACATTGGCTAAAAGAACACAGGGCTTGAACACCAGTGACATTAACGATATCTCATAAAATAAAGAAGGTCCTCGATGAGGAGGTGGTGAACCTGGGGTCTGATGATTCTATTACTGTGTGCCTTCGGCCAGGTGGTCCGACCTCTCTGAGCCTCCACCATCCCATGTTTAAGTCCCGTTAATAGTCTTTCCACCCTAGGTCCATTGGGTAGGTATGTGAAACAACACATGCCAGATATCTAGAAATCTTCTAAAGAGACACCCTAGAGAAATTCAAAGCAGAGAATTTTCTCTCCCTTAAAATGACTCCCAGAGCTCAAAGGATAGTTGTGTTGGGAAACCTACTGATGGATTAAGGTTTATGAACCTGAAAGCGAATGCACCTTCCTCTATAAAGAACAGGGCGCTGTTGGATTTGGGGCTACAGAAACTCAAATATTCACCCAAGAAACCTATTAGTAAATAAGGCTTATCTTTTGTGTTGTGGAAGCATTCTACTTCTAGACCAGCACTGTTCAAAATTCTTTTGTTCTGAAATTTTCAGAAAAATAGGCCTAATGTTTCACTGACCTCCTGTGGGCATAAGAAAGAAGTACATTCATACCACAGATCCAGGATTCCTGGTGTGGACTAAAGAAGAACTTGAATCTACCTCCCTGATGGAAAATTCACGTTCTGAAGGATCCTTCAGGCCCTCGTGGTGGGCTTCCCTGATACCAGGTACTGAGGTCCACCTTATAGGTTCATGCAGTGGCAGAGCAGGGCGTATACAATAGACATCATGGAGGAACTGACTGAAACAGATTCCTGAGCTCCACTCAGAGATTCTGATTTTGCAGGATGGTGGTAGATGTAGGAATCTGCGTTTATGATACTAAGCACCTGGGTCATTCAGAGGCAAATAGTTCTTTCGATCACACTTTAAGAAAACACTGACATGGGGCTCTTGGGTGGCTCACTTGGTTAAGTGTTGGACTTTGATTTCAGCTCAGGTCATGATCTCAGGTCCCGAGATGGACCCCCATGTTGGGTTCTGCACTGGGTGTGGAGCCTGCTTGGGATTCTCTCTCTCTGTCCCTCCCTGTGTGTATGCTGTCTCTCTAAAAATTAAATTAATTAATTTATTAAAGTTTATTTATTTTAAAGATTTTATTTATTTATTTGACACAGAGAGAGATAGTGAGAGAGAGCGCATAAACAGGGGGGCAGAAAGGCAGAGGGAGAGGGAGAAGCAGAAAGCTCCACATGGGGCTCAATCCCAGGACTCTGGGATCATGACCTGAGCCAAAGGCAGACAATTAACCAACTGAGCCACCCAAGTGACCCTAAAATTTAAATGAAATTTTACAAAAACACTAACTTGCCCAACCCCCTCATTTTCTAAGTGAGGAAATGAAAGTACTAAGAAGTTAAACCTTTTGCCCAAATTCACAGTTAATTAGAGGCAAATCTAGAACCTGACACTAGCTTCTGACTCAGCCTTAGTCTGTCACTTGCTATCAAAACAGTCATTGTTATTCACTGGGCATTGTGCTAAATAAACTGCCTCGTATAATTAATTATTCCATCAAACTTATGAAGAAGATGAATAGAATCATTACGCCATTTTATAGGTGAGGGAACCGAGGCTGAGAACCGCTATGTGACACGCAGCTAGTGGCAGGCAGAACAAGGCTCAAACCTAGCCTGTGTGACCTTACATCTGAGCTCCTGACCACTGTCCCCCACTCTGAAGCGCGGCACAGACCTTAATCTCCCATGGCCTTTTCAGGGCAGCCACTTCCCACACGTCTGAAAGGAAGTGATGCCCATGTGGCCCATGTTACTTTCTCTCTTCCTTCCAGAGAGGATTTTCAAGCTGAGGCATCCCTGTATGTAACTCTTACAGCAGGAACCTCCCTCATCACACCCTGAAGAAACCAGTGCTCGGAGGTGGCTAGAGCTTTGTAATGTATTAGAGGATTCAAGCTGTGAGTACAGCCAGAGCCCTTCTGACAAGCACCAGAGGATTGAAACACAGGAATACAGAGTGAGGCCTGGGACAGCTGGGACAAAAATAAAGACTCTCCAAAGGGACGGGTCCAAGATCCGAGATTCCCTCAGAAGAAGCCACAAATGAGCATTGCTTAAATGGATTAAGAGAAGAAGCGGGATTATTCTAATGCACCTATTTCTCTCATTAAGCCCTGTATGGGTTATCGGTTTCTGCATAACAAATTACTCCCAAATTTAGCAGTTTGAAACAAACACTAATTATCTGACACAGTTTTTGAGATCAGGAACTTGGGAGTAGTTTAGCTGAATGGTTCTGGCACAGTGTCTTCTGTGAGGTGACCATCACGTTGCAAACCAAGGCTGAGATTTTCTTAAGGCTAGAGAATCGGCTTCCAAGCTCAGTCATGTGGTTGTTGGGAGGTCTCAGTCTCTCCCTGACTATTGGCCAGAAATCTCAGTTCCTTGATACATGGGCCTTTCCACAAGACTGCCCAGTGTCCTCAAGACATGGAGATGGTTGCCCTAAGGCAAATAATAGAGAGGCAAAGAATCCGTGATGGAAGTCATACTCTTTTATAACCCAGTCTCAGAAGTGACATGCATATTCTTTTGGTCACATGGGACTTCCGAGGGCAATGTTAGAGGATTATACAATGGTATGAACACCAGGAGGTGGAGAGCAGTGGGGGGCCACTTTGGAAGCTGGGTACCTCAGACTCTTCCTCTGTCCACCGTTTCTTGTCCACACAATGAGGGCATTGTGCTAAACACCCGTGATCCAGCTGTGAACGCAATAGCCCATTTCTTTTGCTTTGAATTTCATACTTATTTATTTATTTTTTTTAAAAAGATTTTATTTATTTATTTGACAGAGAGAGAGACAGCAAGAAAGGGAACACAAGCAGGGGGAGTGGCAGAGGCAGAGGGAGAAGCAGGGTTCCCGCTGAGCAGGCAGCCTAGCGTGGGGCTCCATCCCAGGACTCTGGGATCATGACCTGAGCTGAAGGCAGACACTTAAAGATCCAGTCTCTTCTGAAATTCATATTTAATGTGAAAAATAGATAGTAGATCATTTAACCATACAAATGAATGTACAAGTAAAAATCTGTGGAGAAACTGAGAAGGAGAAGTGTGCATGCTGAGCATAGAACTTTGCAGATGAAGGTGAAATGAGGCAAGTTATTTGGTGAAAGGAGTTAAGGAAAGCTTGCCTGAGGAAGCAAAATTTTAATTTAAGTGTTTTTTTTTTTTTAAGACTTTATTTATTTATCCAGAAAGAGAGTGCACGAGCAGTGGGGAGAAGGGCAGAGGGAAAGAGAGAAAAGGCTCCCCGCTGAGCAGAGACCACAATGTGGGGCTTGATCTGAGGACCCTGAGATCATGTCCTGAGCTGAAGGCAGATGCTTAACCCACTGAGGTGCCCCTAATTTAAGTTTTGAAGTGAGCTAAGGAAAGAATGGGAGAAAGAGTATCCCAGGCAGGAAACGGGATGAGCCTGTCTCCTGTAAGAGGGAAGATATTGGCACATCCAAGGATGTAGAATACAAGCAGAGCTAGGACTCAGTAGGCCAAAGAGAGGGCATACCAAGGTCCCCCCTTCTGGAATGGCCTCCATTCCATTTGTCCCCTCCAAAGCACACCCTGAGAACCTTCCCATCTCTCCCCCCTTATTCAGTCCTACACCACCCGATCTCAATGCCTTGCAACTTCAAAGTGGTTATCATGCTGTACTAGTTCATGGGTTTACATTTTTTTTATATCTATAGTATAAACTCTGTAAGGAAAGGAGCCGTAACTAGCCGTATCCTGATGTGCTTATTACAATGCATGATAGACAATAGCCATTCAGTACACTTGAAAAAATCACCATGAGACCCATGGCAAAAAAGGAGCATTGGACCTATCTGCTCACTTGTACATACACGTGATTGTGCTCTCTGTTTCACAGACACACATGCATGAATATATATCTATCTATAGAGCGGACTCTGAAAATGAGGGTACCACTGCAGTGCAGTTAAGTTGGACCATCCTGGGTGATTTTAATCCAGTTGAAGGGAGGAAGTAAATAAAGCCTCATAAATAATGGTGACAGATTAAACACCCGGTTACATTGCTTCCCTCCCCAAACTTCACTAATATTACCACAAAGGGCTTGAACGCGTAAACCTTGAAATACAAAACAAAAAAGCACAAGCAGCATTTCAGAAGCTGGAAAACACCTAAAAACAGTAACTTGGTGATTTAGTAACCTCGAAAAAGTTAAACCCTACCTAAACTGTAGTAGATAAATCCAACACATAAGGCGATTTACACTGAGGAAACTCCAAAAGCTCAGGGATCGGCAGCACAAGGCAATTCTGGAAGTGGCGATGAAGTCGGAACTGCAAACAGGAGGACTGACCTAAAGTCTGCTTAGAAGTGGTTATTCCAAGAAACATATCTTGAATGCAAAAAAAGCAAATTATAGAAGAATTACATATACTATGCTACCATTCTTACAAGGTTCGAAACAGACAAAACCACAACCATACATTGCTTATGGAGTCATACATATATGGTATAGAACATTAAACCATTTCTTATTTTTTTAAAGATTTTGTTTATTTTGAGAGATTGCAGAAGCATTGAGAGGGACAGAGGTAGAGGAAGAGAGAAAATCTCAAGCAGACTCCATGCTGAGCACATAGCCCAGTGAGGGGCCTGATTCCACAACAGTGAGATCATGACCTGAGCTGGAATCAGGAGTCGGACTCTAAACCGACTGAGCCACCCAGGCACCCCTACACTGTGTTTTAAAAGCAAAGAAATGACAAATACAAAATTTATGATTGTAATTATCTCTGGGTCAGGATGATAACGAAGGCTGGAAGATGGGAAAGAAACAGAACGCAGATGTAGGTGCAAAAATATTTAGAATGTTCTAGTTCTTAATTGATGTGCACCTTATTAATGAGGGTCATAATTTACATATGTATCACTTGTATCCTTTTGTATGTGATAATTGCATATTGTCCTTTATAAAAATATGACATAATTCATTTTTAAAAATAACACACAACCAGATCTCTTCTCCCCTTCCAAGTGCCTGGATGACTTGCCTCTTCCAAGCCCAAGAACACCAGAGATTTAATCTCAGAAGAGAGTCTTTGGAATGGAGGATATCAATGAGAGTTAACGACAGGGGTCCGACTATAAGCAAGCATAAAATGAACATTTATGCTCAATACTTTGTGGCTTTCAATTTCCTCCCTCCAGTCAGTTTCCAGAATGCTTTAGCTAGGCCTGTAAAATAGATATTTGGAAGACATTACTTCTAGAAATATCTCTAAGACAACCCAAATGGAAAGAGTTAAAGATTTTCACAGTGGAGGTTTCCAAACAAAGGGCCCACACAGACCACCTTATAGCAGAGCTCAGCAGTCAACAAACCCCACCTATGTGCACAGGATTTCAGTTTGCTCTTTGATGCTTGTTCATAAACATAAGCAAATGAACAAGGATTCCTGAACACCAGCGGGAGTCCCCTCACGGGAAAGATAGACACAAAAATCAAAGGGAAAACCGTAAGTTGCAGGAAACAAACACAATCCAAAGAAAACAAAACATATAAAGTTTGGTATCATCAGTTTTCTCAGGAAGATAGCAGAAGAGCTACTGAATCTGTGAAGCAGAAACCCCACACTGTGGTAAAGGAAAATTAAGAGAAGAAAAAAAAGTGCCCTGGAAATTAAATAGACAATTGCAAAAATCAAATACGTGGTAGAGTTCAAAAGTTAAATTGAGGACATTTCCCAGGAAGTAAACCAGAAGGGAGAAAGAAAAAAAAAAGAATAGAAGGAAAATGGGAGGAGAAAGAATAAGAAAATTGGAAGGTCCCCTATTCAAATGGAATGAATTCTAGAAAAACACTCTGGAGAACATGAAAACAAACATGAAACAATTCAAGAGAATTTCCCAGAACTGAAAGATGTGAGCTGCCGGGTTGAAAGGATCCACCAAGGACCCATCAGCATTGAAATGAATGAGAGCGAACGGACACTGTCAAATAAACATGTTATTTCAAGAAAAAAAAGACATTGAACAATCTTTTTTTTTGGAACAAAACTATCAATTATGTAGGAGAGTATAATAATGTTAATTTAAGACAGTCAAGTTCTCAAGAAGTTGACTTCCTGTTCATCTATCTTCCTCAGGAGGGTATTAGCAAATACGAGAGGGCCTGCCTTTCTCATAGCAATTCATGCAGAATTTTCGACTCTAAAGTTCTGGAGTCTGTGAGGGAATTAAACTTGTTTTGGGGGAGGCCTCTTTATACTCAAAAAAATCAGGGCACCTGGGTGGATCCATCCAGGCTCCAAGCACCAGACTCTTGAGTCCGGCTCAGGTCATGATCTCAGGGTTGTGAGATACAGTCTCACACTCAGCACGGGGTAGTCCCTCTCCCTCCCCCTTTGCTCCTGTCCCCCTCTCTCTCTCCCTCTCTCCCTCCATCAAATAAATAAATAAAGTATTTTTAAAAATCATCAAGGATTCCAAACAGCTTTGGTTTATTTGGACTCTATGTATTGATAATTGCCATTTTATGAATTACAATTAAGGAAATTTTTCATATTTACTTTAAAATAACCATAATAAACCTATGATGTATTCATGAAACATTAGATCTGTATAGAAACATTTTCTCAAAAATAATGAGAATAGGGGCGCCTGGGTGGCTCAGTGGGTTAAGCCTCTGCCTTCGGCTCAGGTCATGATCTCAGAGCCTTGGGATCGAGCCCTGCATCGGGCTCTCTGCTCAGCAGGGAGCCTGCTTCCTCCTCTCTCTCTCTTTTTCTGCCTGCCTCTCTGCCTACTTGTGATCTCTCTCTGTCAAATAAATAAATAAAATCTTTAAAAAAAATTATGAGAATGGTGGATTGTTTTATTTTTTGCAGATCTTTTTAAATGTTTGACTTAATAGAAAACATTTGGATTTGCATACCTGCTTCTTTATTTAATCTTTTGAAATATAGTCTTGTGGTGAAATAGATGAAGAAAATCCAGCCACACAAAGGGAAAATAACTGTATGGCCCTTTCCAATAATTAGGGATGTTCTTCGATTCTACACCAAAATGCAACAAATGATGACTCCGTAAAGGCTAGCTGTAACATGGAATCTGAAAGCATATCAATGGACTTTATGTACTCTGTTACACTAAAATCCACCGGCCTAACTTGTACTTTGAATGGTTCTTTGATCTATGCATGACTTTATAACAGTGTGCTTTGGTCATCTGGAAAATATTTATTTACTGACTTATGCACATCTTCCAAATGTTGACATATTTCATTATACAATACCAAAAACAGCCATACAACCATTAATATCAGCATCGATCTCCTCAGAAAAATCTTTAACAACTGAGGAACTGTGGAGCCTTTAGTTGATCCATACAGGTTTTCTAAAACCTAATTTTCATTTGAAAGCTCAATTTTATCTTAGGCAAGAATACTGTTGGTTGTTTTCCTTGAAATGGCTAGACCATGTTCTGCATTTTCTAGAAAATACCTGTTCAATACCCAAATGTGAATAAGGATAGTTTGTCCACCAGTCATTGTTCCAAGTAGAAATGTTGTTCTTTGGAAAAAGCTGCCGGTTCGCCCACAGCTCAGGTAATCACACTACTGCTTTTCCTCACGATTTTCATGGTGCCTGGGTATGCAGCACATGTACCTTATAAACCCTTCTTACTTTGCCACACAAAAATTGTTTTAAGGATCTAAGGAAGGAATTCTGAGGGGAGACCTAATTATTTTCTTCAGCAAGTGTGTGGTAGAGAAAAGTACGATGTCAGGTGCCATTTGGGGCCCCTGCTTGATTTGTGCTAAGGTTCAAGCAGTTTCACACCCTGTGAGTCTTCTACAATCAATGCAAATATCCACCCAGTGAGAAAGGAAAATAATGTCTTAGTATTAGTATGAAAAGTCAATTTGACCTCGGGTATCTCCTGAGGGGTTCTGAGGGACATGCAGGGAGTTCAGCACCACAGTTTGAGAACCACTGCCCTAAGGCATCTATTACACGTAACAAATAAATTTCTTCTCCGTGCATCTAGGGTGGTACCAGTTACGCATCATTCTTGGGGAAATTGAGAAGACTGTCCCTCAAATCACATTCTTGATTTTGTAGTTCCAACGAGGAATCCCTTGGGAAAAAGACTGTGTACATGCATATCTTGGAAACAAAATAAAATCCGAATTAATGAAAGGTGGAAAAGCAGGGCTATGAGACTGTGAGCCCCGATGCCTGTTCTCGAAGGCTCTCCCGGTGCTCTCCCCTCTACTGGCCCACCGTGATCAGCGCTGAGCAGATAACAAATGAGGCTCCCAGGCTCAGGAGCAAGAACTTGAGAGACAGACTCGTCGTCATGTAGCCTGGAAGCCGAGAGAACTGGTGCTCGCGCCGTTTGGTAGGACATGGGAGGATCTGCACAGGATTTGCCAAGCGGGGTTCAAAATCCCGATTCTGCCACTTCCTAGCTTTGGGGCCCCGACTGATGCATTTCGACCTTTCTCCCTTCTCATTTGTAAGATGGCAACCATGGAACTTGTCCTCACAGAGTTTTGAAACTATTAAATAAAATGACTGTCAAAATAATGACTCTCTCTGACCTTGAACAAGGATCACCCATTAACATGATCTGCAGATGGCATAGGTACGTGTCCCTGACCTCAGGGAAGTTATGATTTGTTGGGGGAGTCACATCATCTCTACAAAGTGAGAGATGGCAACCCAGATGAGCGGGGACTAACTCCAAGGTCCTGACTGAAGGAATCTTAGAAATGAGAAGCCATTCCTCTCTTCAGCCACATCAGAACAACCTTGAGAAACTTACCACACGGCACCACCCCTATGTCGATTTTCTCAGCAAAGGCAGAGGGAGAGATAACCAGGCAGAAACAGCAGGAGAGGGCAGCTGCCTACCTAGTAAAGTTAGCTTCTCAAGAGCCCCAAATCAAAGGTCTGTCTGCCCACAAGCCTCCCTCCTCCACTACCACACTACAGGCTAAGGCACGGTATCCTCAAAGTTCTTGTTTAAAGGGGGAAAAAATTAGCTTGAGTGAGTGACCACTAACGAGAGATTAAGTGATTTTACTGGTAAGGATTACCTGAGAAAGGTACCTATTTCTGATCAGGGGAGTCGGGGGGCGGGCGGTCTTGATCTCATGGAGAACCCGGCTGGGCTGTGAGGCCCCAGGTTCTGTGGAACACCAGAGGCTCTGGAAGTTTTAGGACAACAAGTCAGAGAGCTGATACCAGTAGAATTCACCTCCTTTTTACAGGGGATCAAGGCAGTTCATCCCTAAAAGGACAGAAAGGAGAAGCAGGGCAGGACCTGGGTTCTCTGCTCCATGAACACAGTCCTTGCCGTCTGCATCGAGAAGTCTGACATACCTTCAGACATTCCCAGAAGCATCAAGGGAAAGCAGCTTCTTGCCATGGAAGGAAGCTGAGAGGGAGAACTGCGCCAGCAGAGACGCCACATAGACAATGTGACTTTCACTCCCAGAGGTCACCAGCAAGAGGAAACAGCACTCCTGAAGGCGAGAAGCCGTTTGGAAATCAGCTCTGTCCGTGTTCCGCC
The DNA here is from genome assembly GCF_964662115.1 of Mustela nivalis. Taxonomy (NCBI): domain Eukaryota; kingdom Metazoa; phylum Chordata; class Mammalia; order Carnivora; family Mustelidae; genus Mustela; species Mustela nivalis. Next base: position 34,918,269 of record NC_139035.1, read on the forward strand.
ATCTGCTGCCGAGCAAGAGTAATTAAAATGGAGGGGAAACCTGTTGACAAGTTAATAACAGTGCTAAGATCTCAAAGGGGTAAGTGGAAAACAGTCCATCATTAGTGCAGAACAGAAAGGTGGCTCTCAGGAAATGCCCCAACATCCAGCGATGAAAGAGAAGCTGAGGAAGAACAAGGAGCCTCTGAAATTTCCCTGACTCGGTCAGCCTGCAGGAGAGATTTTGCTCCTATCCTTTCTCCTTGTTCTCCCACCCCAGGGAGACTTGTTGGTAGGCTCTCCCATATCACGCGCAGAGCAGCAACCCCAGCGACAATGCCTTGAGCCTTCAGGTGTCCGGAACGGATACACTTTGGAAACTGAGTATTGCTAAGTGTTGGTCAAAGAGCCTAGCATAGAATTTTTCTTCCTTCTGCCTTTGGAGGTGAATTCAGATGCTCAGTAGAGCTCCTGGCAAAGCAGGACCATGTAGACGGGCGTGGCGAGCACAGACCACCCCCAGCTCAGCAGCCCAATAGCAAGGACAGGAGAGCACGAGGTTTAATGTTATTGCCTGGGAATTTAGCTCGATGAGTGAGGTGGGATGAAAGCAGCCCGCCCCAGGTAATCAAAGTCTGGTCTCTGTCTCCCATCCCAAAATATGCCCCTGTACCTCTGCCATGGCTCCTCATTGCCAAGTTCTACAAGACAAACTCTTTAGTAACTTCTACAACCTCTGACAGTGTTGTCCCATCTTTTCGGCCTCACTTTGCTACGCCCTCCCCAACAGTCCCTTTTCTCCACGCACACAGAGCTTGTCCTCCTCCCTGAGCATTCCAGGCTTCGCCAGTTTATTCCCTCTGCCCTGGCAAAGCTCCTTCTCCTTTTCTTCCTGAGCAATTTCAAGGTACCTGTCAAGGACCAGCTTTGTGAACTCATCCCTTGAGGGGTCCTTTGCTTTTTTTTTTTTTTTTTTTTTTTTGCCTCTAGTATCTTCACATTGCATTGAAAGTATCTGTTTATCTGTTTAATAATAACCTGACAGTAATGACAATATAATCATGATAGCATCATTAACTGAATGCTAACTGTGTTCAAGGCACTGGACTAGACTTCTATACATATAATCTTGACACCTCGCAAAAGCCCATATGTTTATGCCAGGAGCAAAGGTGGGATTCAAACCCAGGATGACCAGTGCCATAAGACAGACCTTGTCAAAAGGAGGGACTATGTCTTATCCATTAAACCCCAAGATTTTATCAGGTCCTCAAATAAATATATGTAAAAGGAGGGAAATAAAGATACATAGAGAAACTTGACCTATGTTAACTGCCAACACCTGCTGAATATTTACCATATTATTATTATCAGCATCTGTATCACAGAACTTGATGTATAATAGATGCTCAATTAATGCACTTGGAATGAATTCATCTACATGTTATAGATGTGATAACTGAGGCTTAGAAAGAGTTAAGTATTCAGAATACACAAGATAGAAAGCAGCACAGCCAAGACTGAAAAACAGGTGTACCCTCTCAAGCCCACAGTAGAAAGGCTGGCAAACAATCATCTCTGTTTTTAATACTCATGTGGTTGAAGAGCAGCACTGGAGATTTGCCAGTGAGGTATGGAGGGTTTCTGATGTGGTCTTTGTATTATGCTTCAAAATTGGCATATGGTGAAACTCAACCCTGGACTATTTACTTAGGAAGCTTGAATCCTGGCCTTAGCCCTTGCGCTGGGCCGCAGAATAGCCTTCATGAGGCCCCTGACCTCTCTGAGTCCAGTTCCTGTGTCAGCAAAGCATGCTGGTTTATATGCTCAAGTAACCAATACAGGTCACCTGTTAGGTCACCTGTGACTAAGATAATTCACTGGTGATTACAACCAGTTGCACAACTGAGGCCTGATAAAGGGCGCCTGTGTGCTCACTGACTGCCAAGCAAGAGAGACAATGCACGAAGTCAGCAGTGACCTCAAAATTCCCTCCAGTAGGCAGCTCCGAAAAGTACAATTAGCAGACTTGCACCCTTCCTAATCCCAGGCAACTCTGGATCCCTGGGGAAGCTACCACTGTCTCTTTTCCTCTGATTTTACTAACTGTCTCTTTCCTCTGCTTTTACTAACACCAAAATTGTACATTTCTCCACTTACCTGCGGTAATGCAAGAGCATCATCGTTTCCAAAGAGCAAGGCTCAGGGAGTGAGGCTGGGGCTCTGCGCATCACTTCTCATTGCAATGATGCGGCACCAAAAAGCCATCCTTCATCATGTAAAAGACACTCTCCATACTGCTGTGTCTCTATTTGCAACAGCCTCTGAGATATTCATGTGATAGATCATATATTTGCCTGAATCAATATTTCCCTGACACTGGGAAGCCCGCCATCCATCCGTCCCATTTCATTTGATAAAGCCCTTCTGTGTCGCCTTTGCTTAGGCTGACAGGATCACAGGTCCTCCTTTCCCACCTGATGGATGATGGCCAGATGAATGATTGCTTCATAAATTACCACCTTGGGAACAGAGCCCTAGAACACAGACATGCGTGCCCAGCGGTTGAAGAGACATCAAGGAGACGTGGTGTCAAGGGCAAAGGCTCATAGAACCCAATCTGGGAAAGCTCTTAGTCCAACATTCTAATTGAACAGAGAAAATGAGGCTTAGAGCAGTTAGGTAACTTGTCCAAGTTCTGACGGTTAGTTGTAAGTACACATTGGATTCTTACCGCACCAGCTATCCCCAGAGACCTTGACCATGTTGGATTTTTTTCTGACCTGTCCGAGAAAGATGGAACACAGTGGTTCCAGTGTGACTCCCAGAAAGGAGAATTCCATTCAAATCCTGTCACTTAGCACCTAGCAGACCCCCGTGAAGTGAGCACGCAGACACAGATAAAACAGCCCTGGAAATTTCCACCCATTGTCTTGTGACTAGAGAAATCAGATGACCAACAAAGTATGCAAAGACTCAAGTTAGGTGTCCCATGTATACCAGCATTCCTGTACAGACTCCTCCTCTGATCTCAAACCCTGAACCAGACCTGCCTGGTGGAAGAAGCATTCCTGGTCAGTCTGTCTTTCCCATTGCTCCATGTCCCACAGTCCTCGTATGCATGGGGACAGCCAGCTCTTCCAGGCATGTGTCACAGACCAGAAACTGTACACCTCTTTATCAACCCTTTCACGCTACATCTATCTACAGAACCGCCCGATTCTACATGTTCTGCCTCCCCCACACCTCTGTTCCCCAGCGGAGTGCTGGTAAACCTTTAACAACCATCAGCCCCCACCACCGCCCCCCCCCCCCCCGCATGAAAGCCCCTGACTTACTGATTTGTCCATTTTGGTGCTATACTCTATCATGGCCAATATCAAGGTACCATTGCAATGTCACTGAAGTTGGGGAGAGCTGTGCAATAGCGCCGTTCACAGAGCATTTCCACCACACAAGGAAAGGACATGAAAATGCCTCAGGAGCACAGATAATAGCAAAATACAGTGAAATCATTAGGAAGCCATGACTTTGGAGTGTCTATTACCTTTGTTTTTAATGTAAAATGTTAAATTGTACATTGATATAATTTAGTTCAAAATAAAGACACCATTTAACAATTGGCTGAAAATTTAATAACTGACTCTTTTAAGTCCATGTAAGCAGGCTCCAGCACCCCACTGTACGTCTGTCTTCCTGCCCAGGATTCCTGTGACCTCTTCGGTCCTTGTCCTCTGCAATAGTCCTGTCAGCTGGGCTATTTTACTAACTTCCTAACCTGCCTCTCAGCTCTGGACTTCCCCATTCCCTACCACGCTGTTCTACGTGTTCAAAATGTAGTTCCTAATCGCCCTGCCTAATAAATGGCAGCTATCCATGTCTGCAAATCAAGCATAAACTCTTCCCCTGAATAGTCGAGGCCCTGTACCACAAGATCTCAGGCCTTCCTCTCTGATTTTCTCTCCCAACTAGCACACTGCCGGTCTCTTGTACTTCAGGGACTGACAGACCTGGTTTTGAAGTTCACCTTTGCCATTTATTAGCCAAGTGACCTGGGACAAGTTACTTAACTTCTCTGATCATTAGTCCCCTCGTCTGAAAAACTGGGTAAGTCACAGAATAGAAGACTAAACCAGATCACACATACTATTCCTAAATCAGTGACCAGCCCATTTAAGGGGTGGTATTACCTTCTATTTATGAGTTTATCCTGTGTGTAAATCCTGGTTCTTTATCCTATGTGTCTCTTCGTTGTCCTCACTTGATAAATAGAGACGTTTGACAGCCGCCTCTGCTAGGTGCGGACTCACATTCCCTATGCTGTGCTATGCTGCAGCCAGTCCGTTTAATTTCCCATTCTTTGCTAGCATCACCTTCTCCATCTCTGAGCTTTTACTCCTGCACTCTGCCTCTCAAAAACTCGTCCATCCATTCAATAATCAAAAGACACGGAGCCCAATTAAAAAGAGGGCAAAAAATTTGAAAAAATTTCTCGAACACACACACACAAACACAAACACAAAAGGCCAAAAGCATATGAAGAGATGCTCAACATCATTAGTAATTAGAGAAATGCAAATCAAAACCAAGAGGGCAAAAAATTTGAAAAAATTTCTCGAACACACACACACAAACACAAACACAAAAGGCCAAAAGCATATGAAGAGATGCTCAACATCATTAGTAATTAGAGAAATGCAAATCAAAACCAAATGAGATCCTGCTTCACACCCACCAGGACGTCTATCATCAAAAAGACAGACGATAACAAGGTTATGGAGAAACTTGAGCCCTCATTCTTTGGTGATGGGAATGTAAGAAGGCACAGACACTTTGGGAAACTGTTTGGCAGTTTCTCACAAAGTTAAACATAGAGGTAACTTATGACCCAGTAATTCCAGTCCTAGGTATATACCCAAGAAGAATGAGAGCTTCTGTTTACACCAAAACTTGTACATGAGCATCCATTGCACCATTACTCATGGTAGTCAAAAGTGGAAAAGACCCAAATATGCATCGACTGAGGAAACGATAAATAAAATGTGGTCCATCCATACAATAGGTTTATTCTGTTATAAAAAGAAATGAAGTTTCAATACATACTACAACATGGATGAACCCTGAAATCATGTTAAGTGCAAGAAGACAGTCACAAAAGACCACATATTGCATGACTTCATTAATATGAAATGTCTGGAGTAGGGAAATCTATAGACACAGAACATAGTTGAGTGGTTGCCTGAGGCTGGAGAGTGGTGGGCGGGCGTGGGTGGGAAATAAGGTGACTGCTCATTAGTAACAGGTTTCTTTTTGGGGTGACAAAAATGTTCTAAACTTAGATTTGGTGATAGGATTTGGTGATAGTTGCACATTGCTATGAATATACTGAAAAACATTGCATTTTACTTTAAATGAGTGAATTTTATAGTATTTGAAGTATATCTCAATAAAGATTTAAAAAATGCCTTGAAGGAAACAACCTCATTTATAATTACAGCAAAAAGAATAAAATACCTAAGAATAAACTTAAGCAAGGAGCAGGAAGATCTACACACTGAAAACTGCAAGACATTGATGAAAGAAACTGAAAAAGACACAAATAATTGGAGATATTCTGGATTCATAGATTAGAAGAATTAATATTGTTAAGATGTCCACACTACCCAAAGCAATCTACAGATTCAATGCAATCCCTATCACAATGGCAGTGGCATTTTTTCACAGAAATAGAACAAACAATCCTAAAATTCATATAGAACAACAAAAGATCCCAAATAGCCAAAACAATCTTGAAAAAGAACAAAGCTGGAAGCATCGCACTTCCTGGTTTCCAACTATATTATAAAGTTATAGTAACCAAAACAGTATCGTGTGGCATAAAAACAGACTCATAGATAAATGGAACAGAAATAAACCCATGTATGTATGGTCAATTAATTTATGACAAAGGAGCCAAGAATATACAATGGGAGAAAGGACAGTCTTTTCAATAAATGGTGTTGGGAAAACCAGAGTTCTCCCCTACACCATATACAAAAATCAGCACAAAGACTTGAATGTGGGACCTGAAACCATAAATGCCTAGAAAGAAACACAGGTGGTAAGCTCCTTGACTTGGTAATGATTTTTTGGATTTGACACCAAAAGCAAAAATACACAAGCGGGACTACATTAAACTAAGAAGTTAAAAGAAACCATTAAGAAAATTAAAAGGCGGCCTATGAAATGGGAGAAAGTCTTTATAAACCCTAAGTCCAATAAGTGTTTAATATCCAAAATATGTAAAGGACTCATATAACTCAATGAGGTGGGGAGAAGGCAACAAAAAAATGGTCAGCAGAACGGAATAGACATTTTCCCAAAGAAGACATACAGATGGCCAACTAGTACATGAGAAGATGTTCAACATCCCTAATCATCAGGGAAATGCAAATCCAAACCACAGTGAGCTATCCCCTCCCATCTGTTAGAATGCTGTCTCAAAACATAAGAGTTAAGTGTTGGCAAGGATGTGGACAAAAGAAAAGAATTTTGCACTGTTGATGAGAATGTAAATTTCTGCAATTACTAATGAAAACCATTACAGAGGTTCCTCAAGAAGTTAAAAATAGAACTAGCATATGATCGGGCACTTCCACTTCTGTGTATATATACAAAGGAAAGGAAGTCTCTACCTCAGATAGCTACACCCCATTGTCCATGCAGCCTTGTTTGTGATGGCCAACACACAGCAACAACTCAAGTACTGGGCAACAGAGGAACAGATGGAGAAAATGTGATAGATGCAATGGAATATTATTTAGCCATAAAAATAAGGAAATTCTGCCATTTGTGACAACATGGATGGATCCTGAGGGTGTAACGCTAAGTGAAATAAGCCAGACAGAGAGGCAAATACTGCTTGGTATCACTTATATGTGGAATCTTAAAAAAAAAAAAAAAAAAAAAAAAAGTCAAATTCAAACTCACAGAAACACAATTGGGAAAGGTTGGTAAAAGAACTCAAACTTTGACCGTAAGAAGAATCAGGTCTGAGGATCTAATGTGAAACATGGCAGCTATAGTTGAATACCTATATTATGTAATTTAAATTTGCTAACAGAGTAGACATTCAATGTTCTCACTAAAAAAAAAAACTTAATTAATTAATAAAATTTAAAATTATAAATAGGGGCAGCTGGGTGCCTCAGTGGGCTAAGTGGCTGCCTTCGGTTCAGGTCATAATCCCAGGGTCCTGGGATGGAGCCCTACATCAGGCTTCATTGCTCAATGAGGAGTCTGTTCCTCCCTCTCCCGCTGACCCTCCCCCTGCTCTTGCACAAATGAATAAATAAATCACTTTTTAAAAAAATGATAAATAGGGGCACCTAGGTGGCTCAGTGGGTTAAGCCTCTGCCTTCGGCTTAGGTCATGATCTCAGGGTCCTGGGATCAAGCCCCGCATCTGGCTCTCTGATCGGCAGGGAGCCTGCTTCCCCCTCTCTCTCTGCCTGCCTCTCTGCCGACTTGTGATCTGTCAAATAAATAAATAAAATCTTAAAAAAAAAAAGAACTTTAAAAAATGATAAATATGTGAGGTAATGGATATATTAATTACCTAGATGGTGGGGATCTTTTCACAATGCATACCTATCTCAAATCACCACTTTAAATATAAATTCACGATTTTATGTGTACAATTTTGTCAATTATACTGCAATAAAGCAGGAAAAAACACCTTAAAAAAAAGTTTATCCATCCATCAAAAATGATGGTGCCCACCTAGTGCCCATCTTCCTACTCCTAGTTGGCTGCAATTTCTCCCTCCCCTAAGGCCAGAATTCACTAGATGTTTCTTCCCTCACTTCCTATGGTAGCTATTTGTGTACCATTTTCATCTATTAGACTAAATAGCCTCAAATTTCATGAATGTGCAAAATGGAGCAGATTCAGTAGCATTTCTGCAAGGTCACTCACTCTTCTGTTATGTTTTTTTCACTCAGGGAAGAAAAGGTGGGCATTTGAGTCCACAAGGGGGGAGCTGTGTCTGACCTGGGCCCACTCACACCAGTGTGTTGCACATACGTGTGCCATCCAGCATGGCATGGATGTTTGTGGGGTTGGGGGAGCTAGCAAATCTCTAACTGGGTAAAATCTACTGCAAAACAATGACTGAGTTTTATCACCTCAGTGTCTTCTGTGGCCCTTAGCCCACCCAGTGTCTCACGTGAGGTAGAAATTCAAGGCATGCACGTGAAATTCTTCCCTTGGCACTCAGTTTGAGACTATAACCAGCAGAAGATTGAGCAAAATTGCCGGCAGGATGACCTCCAAGGCCAAAATGGAATTTATTCTGCAGCAGTTTTAAATGTTTCTTTCACCCCGTGGCATTTTCCTTTGGAGCAACACATTATCTTTGGTGTGACTTATGAACCACAATGTGTACGCTCCTCCCCCAGCCCCGGGGTGAGCCCTGGAGCACCCTGGATAAATGGAGAAAGGCTGGCTTCATTCCTTGGGCACCCGCATGCTCCCCAGGGGATAGGAAGCTGGCAGAAATCCCATACTGAGGCACGAGGCTGGTGAACAGTGTAGCTAATACCCCAAGAGAGCAGAGCAGGACAGGGAGCAGCCTTCACCAGCCGCAGAACCTTAGTGCGGAGGCAAAGAAGTGGGGGTGGAAAGGAGCTCAGTCTGTCCAGGGCAAAGGAACCAGGTGGCCTTTGCCAACCCCAAGACTCCACATCTTCTATGCAAATGTGCTTGTTCTGAAAAGGGCTGCCGAGGAGCATGCCCTGAAATCTAATTTAATTCTTTTTCCCCCCGGCGAAGATCAAGCAGAGAAGACAGAGGCGATCCATTTTCACAGAGTGTGGTCCCGCGCGGTCTGTCGCTGACAGAGTGTGCCTGCTGTCTCATTTGCTGGTCACTGACAATGAAGTAAAAGCACACATCCTCGGCACATAAGCACCTGCGCACACGGGCACATCACACAGGAGCACCCTTGGGCTCACGTGCAGTGGGCATTCCTGGGTGCAAAAGCTGTTCTGTAGGTGCTGGGGGCAGGATGAAGTCAGCTGCTTGCATAAGACTGAGCTAGGAGACCAAAAAAAAAAAAAAAAAAAAAAGCATTCATGCAACGCCACCTAATGGTACTTACACCTCATTACAATCTTGGGTCCAAAGGGCCCATTCCTCGTGTAACCTTGGACTGTCTCCCTAGTGTATATCCCAGCTTTTCAGCCGCAGCTCATGAAATTGTGTGCAGTGCTGGTCGCCTGCAACACTGCTTGTGGCAACGTTGCCTCCACGCCCCGGTTCCTATTCCTGTACTCCCGGCAACTCCCAGCTGTTCATCCTCCTCTACTTCCCAGACACTCCTCTGATAAAGCTCTGATCCCTTTTAACATACTCTCCTGATGACTACAACTACCAGCTGTTATCATTCACTTGCCCAGATGTTGGATCTGGCCCTGAGAACAGGTTTCATCTACTGCATGATTTTTGCCAAGGGCTGACCTGCCACCTCCACCACCACCTTGTGCTCCAAGCCCCAGCAGCCTTTGAAAGATAAGCCCTGATTGTCAAAGTTCCTTTCATCCCCAACTGGACTCTCCCAGGGCTGAGCTTTGACTTGCTTTCAGTTTGGGGAGACCCTGGGGACCTCTTCTTATATACACACTGGTTATATCAAACCATAACCTCTGAAGTTAGCCGGTTAGCTCCTGTTGGCTTTTGAGAGCCCAGGGAGATTGCAAGTCCCTGGTAACCAACAAGGAAGGAAGGGCATTTGTGGAAGACTAGACCGGGCACTAACACCTAGAGTGGGCCTCACCAGCCTTCTTGTTCTCCTTGTGCCAAGTAATTTCTTCCTTAGCTCCTCCCAGCAAAAAGAGAGTGGTCATCGCATCCTTTGAAAGGCTGGAAGTACAAAATCCATATAAGGTAAGCCACTTGCCCATGATCACACAATGCGGCGCAGAAGAGAAGAAGCCAGGACCTGGGTCTCCCAACTCCCTGCCTTGATGCTGCCTTCTGTGGTCAGGCCAGCCTGGGCCTCAGACCCTCCAGCTGAGCTTCCCTCTCTACAAAATGACACTGACATTGCAAAATGCACATTGAATGAAGTCAAAGAGCTATCTGAAGTGACGGGTCCCTTCCAGCAGAGTCCTGTAGGCTTGCTGACAGCATTTATGTTAAAGTAAATGTATGCGCTATTTGCATGCTTTACCCTTTTAGCTGCAATAATGAACCTACTATAGTACTAGGTGCGGCCAGAAAGCCTCGCTGTGACAACCCATTCTCCCTCTTCCTCCCTCTCCTCCCTCCCCTTTTCCCTTTCTTTCCCTGCTCATCTTACTTCTCCTCTTCCCTCTCCATCCCTCTCTTGAATCCTCCCTCAGCAGAAATTGCTAGCAATAAATAAATTGTCCTTTGATGATGAACCCAGCTATCCACCCCCTAGAGTGAGGGAACTAATGCCCTAACCGAGTAACCAATTCTCTTTGCCTAAGACTTCCCCAGTTTTGAACTGAAAGTCTTGTGTGGACAAACCAAGATGGTGGGCCACTCTAGATCCAAACACTGTGTGGCTGTTGAGGTAATAACCTCATCTTCTGCACCCTTTCTTACACATTTGCAACAAATGTCCATGGCTCTGAGCAATCTAGATGCATCCCTTCTATGAAATCCATGAAGCGCCTGGCCTCCAGGATAGCCCCTCTCCCTCCCGCAACTCTGGTCCGGGTCCCCACACCTGGCTCAACTTCTCTTTTTTGGATCAATACTCTCTTGGCATATTTTAACCACATTCTGGATTGAGACATTTGTCATCTCTGCTTTGACTCCTTCCTTCATTACCTAGGCGCAATTAATCACCAAGTTTATTGATTCATACTTTGAAATGTCTGTGGAATACACCTTTTCCCATCTTTACTACCGTCATAATAAAAACTATAATAAAAACCAACCCCAACTCCAAGGACCAGTTGAAGCTGACTCAAGATAGAATGGAAAGACAGGAATAGGAATCAACAGTCTAAGAATTCAGAATTTCCTCCAAATTATTTGATGATGAAACTCATTTTTCACAACGCAGCTAATGAAACCATTGTTCCATGAAGTACAATTTGGTAAAGCTTCATCTAGCCCACAGATGCACTGTTTTGCACAATTAGAAATAATCTTTAAGAACATCAGGTCAAGCTGTATAATTTGGGGCATGAAAATTCTGAGATCATAAGGGCCACAGCACCACAAGACACATGGCTCACCTCCGGGAAACGGCCGCCTTTGAATCAGGTCTCCTGACTCTCTTCAGGGTTCTCTATACTGTACCATCCATTCCTTCCTCCTTGGCAATCTGCATTTTGCAACCATTCCCTGAAATAGTCTGCCTCTCATCCCCCACTGAAATTCTGCCCATAATTCAAGGCCAACCTCAACTTTCAACCAATTCTTCTACACCGTTCCCTAACCACACAAGCCCACACAGGTGCCAACTTTTGCTAAATTACTCTGACAGGTATTTTTATCATCCAGAGTACTAGCTAGTATCGAGCATTATAAATACCTAGTACCTGTCCCACCACAAGCCAAGTCTGTGACCATGACATTTATTTCTAATCTGCTACATCCTTTGAAATATTTTATTTATATATTTAATTTAAATTTTTTTTTTTTTTTTTTTTTTTTTTTTTTTTTAGAGAAAGAGATTACGTGCATGAGTAGGGGGCGGGTAGTGCAGAGGGAGAGAATCTCAAGGAGACTCCACACTAAGCACAGAGCTCCTGCTGGGGCTCCATCTCAGGACCCTGAGATCACGACCTGTGCCAAAGAGTCAGATGCTTAACTAACTGAGCTACCCAGGTGCCCCCCTAATCTGCTCCATCCTTTTAGAAGTTCTAGAAAGAACTTCAGAAGCCATGATACCTTCAGCATGATACTCCAGATGGCCTCAGCCAAGCAGTCATGGATAGCACGTGACATGAAACTTCTAGGAGGCCCTGATTTTGTGGTTAAACTATTTCACATGTGCAGCTTTTCGACCCCCTCACACAGCAGAGCCAATGTCTCCAAATTCTTTCACATAACTACTAGCTCCAAGGGTAGTCCTCTGCCCTAGCAACTGTGCAACAATTGTGAGAATGTTTGAGTATCAATCTGGAAGTGACAACAACATTCGTTACAAAGCACTTTCACACATGGTACCACAGCTAACGAATTTTCACAACCCGGGGAAGCAGGCATGATTCAGCGCTCTAGCTCCTACTAGACAGTACGCTTCTGAGGGATGAGAAGCTTCTGTTTCTGATTGACCTCTCTGGGGCTCAGGTCAGAGTACACAGTCGATCTTGTGGAGCTGAGGTCTGAATTCTGAGCATGATGCACAAGGGCTGAGAGAAGGTGTAACTTGCACCAGGCCACCCCCCCATCCCCCAGCCACTGCACCACACAGCCCGGCTGAGTCTTTGAAGGACTTCCGGCTGCCTCGCATCTTCCATGTTTGAATTCTACTGTCATGGGCTTTTCCTTCTTCCTGGTAATGAAGAAAAACCTGGTGGGTTAATTAATCCTCCCCGATGCCGGGCAGCAGTAATAGGATCAAGAAGAAAGCTTTTCTCCTCCTGTGCTCCCAAGGGTGCTTGGCAGGAGCCCGTGAGGAGATGGAACACAGCCTTCAGTCTGTTAATTGTTCAAGAGCAAATCATCTGTCAGAAGGAAACTGAAAAAAAGACCCCACTGAATTCAGAGGAAGAACAATAAATAACATTCAGTGCGATACCCTTGAGAAAAATAAAGCTGCCAACATCCTGCTTCTGAGAGAAAACAGAAATGCTCAGTGTGTCTACAGACCTGTGGAGGACAGTACAGTGTGATGCGAGAGAAGACGGCGAGCCCGGCAGACGGGCTGGCTCTCCGACCCACACGGGACCCCCCCAGCCCCAGCTTCACACTCGGCGCCCCTGCCCCAGGGAGACAGAGGCTGACAGCTAGGAAAAATGATCATTGAAATCAGGGACATCATTTCCTAACAGGAAGTCCCTTTGAGGGAAGGGGATGGAGGAGTATACTGCGGTTGTCTCCTACCAGTCTCCCCACTTCTACCCTATGCTCCCAAATCCACCCTAAATGGCTTCCCAGTGACTTCAAAATACAAGCTAAGCCCAGGCTCTGGCCCCTCTCTGACTCTGCAGCCACACACCTCTGGCCTCAGCAGCACCGGGCTCGCGGTGCCACACTCAGGACATGGCTCCACTCTGAGCCTCGGTCCCCTCTTTCCTCTCCATCAGGAGGATCTTCTCCTCTAGCTGGCTGACTCCTCCTCAGTCTTTAAGAAGAATCTCCTCTATTGTCACCACCCCCCACCCCCAGCCTCTATCGCCAGAGCCTCTGTGACACTCCTACGTCACAACCAGGCCAACAGTCCAGTGCCATGGTTAAGGAAAGAGATACCTGAACCGGATGACCTGGGCTTGAGTCTAATCTCTGCTGCATATCATTTATGTGATTTTTTTATTAAAAAAAAAAAAAGGAAAGAAAAAGAAAAAAAATAAATATATATATATATATTAGGAATCTTTACATCCAACATGGGGCTTGAACTCTCAACCCCAGGATCAGAAGTCTCGTGCTACACCGACTGAGCCAGCCAGGTGTCCCTTGCTTATGTCATCTGGAGTTCACTTTCTTGATTGCTGGATGCCTCTGTGGCTCACTTTAAAAATACAGTAGAGATAATAGCACTTTCTACTTCAGAGAGTTGTATGAGAATTAAACTGTTTAATACATGTAAATGTCTCAGATCAGTGCTCCCTGTGAGACGGCATAACCGTCAATCACATGTCGCTGTAACCGTCAGGGCCCTCTTCCTCTCTGAGCTATGAGTTCTTGGGGAACACAGTACACAGCTCATCCATTTGGTTATGCCCAGCACTTAGAGTACATTTTCCCAATACCCACATCCCTCTTCTCTGTAAGAGAATTAACAGTCCCTCCCCACCGCACATGACCTGCAGTGCTCTCCTAAGGGAAAGAGTAGTTTCCCTGCCCGTTGACACCGTGCATGATCATGTGACTCATTTAGCCAATAAGATATGAGTGGAAGTGACAGCCAATTTCAAAAAGAAGCTTCAAGAGGCATTACATGATTTCGCCTGCTCCCTTCTCTCCTCTGCTATGAATGAGAACAGCATGTCTCAGAGGTCGCTCCTTCATCCTGGGTCCCAGGAGCCAGAACATATCTAGGAACAGGACCACAAGCAGAGCTTACCTGTGATCAGGACATAATATGAAGAAGAAATAAGTGTTTGGTTTTAGGTCATGGAAGTTTGGGTTTATTTATAACCACATCATAACCTGGTAAAAGCTGGTGAATACGATACCCAATTAAGGTTTATTGAATAAATAATACACTAATAAAAGAATGAATAAGTGAATGAATTATGCTTCATGTAGTTTCTAGCTAGATCAGTGGCTGTGTATGTATATCACTAAATCGATTAATTTAAGTACATGCTTTTCTTTCTTTTTAAAAAGAAAAGATTTTATTTATTTATTTGACAGAGAGAGATCACAAGTAGGCAGAGAGGCAGGCGGGGGCGGGGGGAAGCAGGCTCCCTGCTGAGCAGAGAGCCCCATGTGGGGCTCGATCCCAGGACCCTGAGATCATGACCTGAGTTGAAGTCAAAAGCTTAACCCTCTGAGCCACCCAGATGCCCCAGTACATGCTTTTCTAATGATGAATTTGTTTTCTGACGTTTATTTTAAATATAATACTTTGTAAATAAAAAATCAGACAGAGGCGCCTGGGTGGCTCAGTCAGTTAAGTGTCTGACTCTTGATTTCAGTTCAGGTCATGATGTCAGGGTCGGGAGACTGAGCCCCATGTTGGGCTCTGTGCTCAGCAGGGAATCTGCTTGAGATTCTCTCTCTCCCTCTCCCTCTACCCCTCCCCCCAGTCCCTCGTGCTCTCTCTAAGGGCGGGGCAGGGGAAATCAGATGGTGATGCTGTGGTCATCCAGACACATTCAGTATATCTATCCCCAGGCCCAAAGGAAAGGAAAGGCGGCAGGGGAAAAGGAACATTTCCTGGGAAGTTCCTGTGTTTTAGGCACTTTACATATGCCAGTTCAAAAGGACCTTCCAACAATCCTAAGAACAAGCCCAGCTTCCAGATGTGGAAACTGAGGCTCAGACACAAGGAGGTGCCAGAAATAAGTGACGTTCCAGATGTGAACCCAGATCTGTTTGCCTACAAAGCCCATTCTCTGTCCACTAGAGGACGCTGTGACTGTGGAAGTATCTGAAGACAACCCAGAAAACCCTGGCTATATCCACAATACTCCTGGGACACTACACAGAATATGCTTCACTTTCCTTTGGCACGTGACCCCAAATGTTGGCAGGAAGAGGTCCAAGTGAAACTCTCTGGAAATGCATCATCCCTGGTGGGATTAAGCAGACTATCAGTCATGTAGTCTCAATAAGTGGATTTGTTTCATCAAATCGTTATCCTATCACAAAATTAAAATCTGTCTGAGAAAAGAGAAAATGCCAGTGTGGGTATCATGGGGAAGGGAGAAAGAGAAAAGAGCAGCTTGCATTGGGGATTTCAATTCTGAATGCCCACAGGGCCAAGCAAGGGCGGCAATACATGAAGACAATTAACGCGGGGTGTTGGCAAGTTTGAGCCCACATCCCTGGTCTAAAGGGGACAGCGACTGGCTTTTCAGTTGGTAATTACTGTCCAGGGATACCAGGCTTCTAGAAACTGGGTCTATGTGAGATCTCCAAATGTTTCAATGTTGGCAACACCGTTAGGTTGTTTTTTCTATACTAGATATTCCAAACCTCCCCTGAAAGTTGTCACCTTGGTTCTGACCTAGCTGTCACATATCGGGGGATGCGTAGGACACTTGAGAGGAGTGCAGTCTTGGAAGAAAAAGAGAAAGAGGGAAAAGCCAGAGTCTAAGACCTTACATTTAGGAGGGAGAGGGACTAAAGGGCAGAGGATGGTGATACAGGACAAATACAGAAGGTGAGCGCTGGAAAACAAACTTCTTTTCACATGATTGGCTTAGGCTGATTGGTTCTTCCCCATTTCAACACGGCCTCAAGTAAAAGCAAACTCTGATAAGGAAAAGCCATTTGTTCCCGAATAAACTTCATTACTCTGCTAAATATCTTTACTGGATTTCATTTGATCCCAGTCATTCTCAATTCAATACTATGTTCGGCCAACTTAACCTTTTAAAAGGAGTTTTATTGATGGTGTGTGCTATGTAGGCATTAACATTTCTCAAAAAAAAAAAGAGAGAGAGAGAGAGAGAAATAGAAAGAATTAAATTGCTTTGCTTAGCGATCTTAATTATCTGGAATAATTAGCTCTAGTCAATTCTCCAACAAGAGCTCTCCAGAGAAATCAGTGTTTGGGGAAAGGGAGAGATAGGGGGAGCCAAGCTTGGGACAAAAGCAAGCATTTGGCAAGTTATTTAGAAATATCTAATTAACCCCGAGAGTGAGACTGACAATCAAAGCCACTTCCTTAGTACTTAATTATTAAAAGCAAATAAAGAAGTAAATATTCAGGGAGCTAGACTATTGGGCACTGGAAGATAGGAGCCTCTCGGAGCCGAAGTTCTCAAACATACAGGCATTGTGTGTGCTCCCATGCCTCTGCGCCCACCGATCTCTGCTCCGGATGCTCTCCCGTCCCCGCTCAGCTCAGGAGCGCCTCTCAGTCCCTTGTGCAGTCTCCCCTGACCCACCTTGCTCCCCAACCAGAGGAAACGGTTCTCTCCTCCGAGCTTCCACAGTCTTGCACAGCATAATCACTTCACTGTGCATTCATTAGGTGCTTGTCTGTCCCCCAGATTGTAAACTTTTCAAAGCTCCTGTGAGCGCTTATTCACCTCCAGATCCATTGTCTGGTATATGCAGAACAAAGTAGATGCATGATGAATGGAAGTTGAATGAACCTATGGGTCAACAGCTTTTTGGGAAAAGCCTAGTACAGAGTAGAAACTCAACAAATCCTTCCTTATCTCTATTTTCTCCCTTTTCCCCTGCTTCTTCTCCTTCCCTCCTCACTGTCCTCCCTTCCTCTCTCCCTTCCTTCCTCTCTATTTTTATTTCACTTTAAGTTCAACAATTAAAGGTCTTGATTCCAGAGCTGCTGAGCCCAAACAGCTGTGCTCTCCCCTGTGAGTTTGTCATTTCGACGTGTGATTGACTTTCAATAAGCCAATGCAGATCACAGTGGAGTGGCTGAGAAATCCCAGGGCAAGGGTGGCCTAGGGGCACCTCGATGGAGAAGCCCACTGGAAGGGAAGCTTCTTGATTTGCAGTCACTCCTCAGCCCTGCAGCATGTGAAACTGCAGGCACAAAAGAAAAAGGAAACTGGATGAGAAAGAAAGGAGAGAAGGAGAGAGGAAAACCCAGTGACAGGCATCTACAGATGTGACTCAAGGTGAGCTGTCAAAACCAGCTGCTACATCTGCCTCAAGGACATTGGGAATCCTGAGGGCTGTTGGTAGAATTTGATTTAAGTATTTGTCCCTGAACCTGGAGCTGAGTCTTGAAGGCCAAGTAAGAATCCATGGGCGAAGAAAGGTGGAAAGGTCTTCCAAAAGGAGGGAGCAGTATAAAGCGGGAAACATCATGGCGGGATCAGAAATCCAGGCCAGGCAATCTGGTTTTCTACACATTAGTGATATTCCGCTCAGCACGCAAATAGAGAGTAAGGAAGATACAAGACTAGTGAGGTCAAGAAGAGACATTTACAGTCATCACTAATTTCTGGGCTTGGGTGTGGCCCAGAAGAGGTGATGTTCCCAATTCTCGCCTCCTCCTCAATTTCAGTCTCAGGGTGCACTGCCTGCTGGCTGTCCCTCCTCACTTGGGTGTCTTCTAAGCACACTCAACATGTACAACACTCCATGTTTTATACTCCCCCATAAGCCTCCTTCTCCCCTTAACATTCTATTCTCTCTGTTGACTGTACCATCATTTTCCCAGCTGGCTAAGGGAAATCTTGGATATCATCCTTGGTACTCTCTTTCCCTCCAACATCCAGTTGACCAGGAAGTCCTGAAGACTTGGCCTCCTAACCGTTTTGAATCTTGGTCTTCTTCACCATTCTGATAATCATTGCCCCCATCATCTTCTCTCCTGGACAGTCGCCACCCAACGGGGCCCCTTACCTCAAACTCCAACTCTCCTATCTAAGAATTGATCATTTATTGTTTCTAGCTGTACTTACTAAGACCAGTTGGCTTCCATCCATTAAATGCCTTTTATGCACTAAGCACTATGCAAGATACTCAAAGTACAGTTCCTCACTTAGTCCTTACAGTGATGAGGATGGGCTGCCTTGAGCACTGACTCTTGAGAGGCAAATGATTTTTAAATGAACTGCAGCTGATAAAGTATCAGGTGCATAAAAATATCACATCATTATAATATACACCTGAAACTAACAGGATGTTGCACGTGAATTTACTTTAAAAAAATAAATAATAAAAATAAATAAATCAGGGCCTGTTCTGCAGGGCTATAGCTATGGTATGCATGCAGCCAGCTTTCTCCAGTGGGGAATAACCCAGCAGAGCCAGCCGGGTGGCTCTTTTATAAAAGGCACAGAGAGGTGGTCAAGGCTCCTATACTCTCCCATGGAAACAATGGGGGTTTGTGGGGAGCATGAGAATTTGGTCAAATCACCATATTTCCTTCACAAACGTCCAGTGGGATACATGTGCAGCATTCTCCCTTGTGCAGTTGACAGGGTCTACTCTTCATGCCAGGAAGGACATCCACGATTTTTTTTTTCCAACTACAAATGCCTGCTATCTCATCCCACCAGGCATTGCAAATGACTTCTCTACTAAGACACACAGACCCTCCCTGGAGAGGCAGCCATTTCTTTTTGATCCTCAGTGAAGAGAAGGAAACAAAATCCACTTAAGCTATTGGAAAAATACGGAGCTTCCATGAGTATAAAGAGAAGCAAGAAGAAAGTGCAGAAGCATAATGTGTGAACAGCAGACTAGCACAAACATTCAGGGGCTGGAAAAGGAGCACACAGAAGTGGTTGGAACCAGTTATTCTGTCTGAAAGGGGGTGAGAAGGAGGGAGATGGCTATATTCAGCCTAGGGATTATCATCAGGAGTAAATAGGGAAAGTTCAAGAGGATGAAATGAGTTCCTGTGTGGGAAAGAAGTCCTGTGTGGGCTTGGGCATGAAGAAGGGGTGGGCTTCGTACTGAAGAACAGGTGTGTTTCCCTGACCCACTCCAGAGTCTGGGCTGGCACATATACAAGACACGGTAACAAAAGAGAACACTTAATCTTTAAGTAATTTTCTCAGGTGGAAGACAAGGGACTCATCTCACACCGGCACATAAAAGCTATGCCAAGTAGAAGCTCATTTGCAGTGAAAAGTTTCAGATGGGCTGTTGATTACAATCTCCCCAACCACTGCCCAAAGCATGATCACACTCATGCCTGCCCACACATACATATTCACACACACACTCAGACTCTCACTGGTGCACACATATGCACATACACTCCCGCATAGTCACAGTCACGCATACTTACACTTGTACTCACACGCAGGTCCAAGAGCATACACTCATACACAAAACCATCTAGAAGACAAACGTTGAGAATTAATGACCACAGCTGAGTACAGACGGACAGATGGAAACCAAAGCCCAAGTCCTCGTGGGAAGGCTTTTAGTTCTGTACAACCCCATACCTGAGGCATCCTTCATGTCCATGTCCAGAGACTTCCAAATCTTACCCGTATATAGGCAGCTCTTACTCTCTAGAAACTGTCAAAAGCAGGTCTTGGCAGCCATGTCTCTATGGATAGTTCCTCTGGCCCTATATAACTGAATTAGGGGCTAAACTCTTGACACACCGCTTGGTTAATCATATTATATGTCCCAGAAGTTGAAGGTTGGACCAGAAAGACAGAGAATCCTTTGGCCCTGAGTCACACTGACTGTGGAACTCTCAAGAGAAGGGTCATACTTCCCACTACTGAGGCCCCTGGGGAATCTCTGATTCCCACCCAGCCTGAGACTTATTGGCTGAGTACTTCCTTAGATGCTGGAAGATATCACAACCTACTTCCTGTAAGGTATCACAACCTACTCTCTGTGAACATCTAAAGCCAGATTAGCTTTGATTTATTTTACTCGCAAATAAAAAACAAAACATCATCCATTCTAATCTTATTCAAACACTCACTCTTGCCTATGCCTCCGGCTAGAAGTGATCTGTTCTTCTTCAGAACACCCATAGCATTTTAATGGCTTTATTGTCTTCTCTGTACCATTTATCTCTCTCTTACCTTCAATATTAGACCATAAGCTACTTGAAAGTAGAAGCCATTTCTCATTCATCATTTTAGCCCACACAGCACCTAGTACAGAGCCTTGCACACAATAGTTCTTAATGGGCACCTGTTGAATGAATGAGCAAATGCATAATAGAATAAATGAACGAAAAAAAATAAATGATCTCAAGTGATGCTAAGTTTTTATTCTATTTTTCCCAGGAATTCATGAGTTTATGAACCTAGAATCTAAACACCCTCCCACGTGAATCCATTCATTTGATTCCATTTTATTGATTTGTTTACAGTCAGTCACATGCCTGACACAGGGGACGCAAAGATGAGTAAGATAAGGATTTGGTTTTAAAGAACCCGTGATCTCACTGGATGGATGAGGGGGTGGGGGTGTAAACGAAGCAAACAAATATAGCTCCCCACCCTGGGACACAGCCCTAACCCCCCACTCCCAGGAGCGCAAGTGGGAAAGTCACACACTGCACATTCATCCCAATCTTGCAACAAGACCGTATTAAAAGCCATTTTTCAAGCTTGAGTAAGATGTTTATGACCTGATAGACAGTGGCTGGCAAACTCATTTCATCATAAATATCACAGCAGATAATATACTTCAGTATAAATGATGCATCTGCCTATGCTGGGATCCTCAGAGTGAGTAATGCTCCTCCAACATGGGCTTCTTAAAGATAAACAAATTATGGGCCGTAATTACCCGACGTTTGATTTTCTTTTTTACGAGTGTTTCTTCACCCTAATCACACTCGGGGTGGGAAGATGAAAGCTACACCTGGGACTTAGAGAAGGGAAGAAAATGGGTCGGCTCCCTCCGTACTGAGGCAGATGCCAGAAAAATGTCCAAAGAAGGAGCTGGAAGGAAGGAGAGACTCAGCAAGTGGGAAGATGCATAGAAAGCGGGGAAAATCAGTAGGGGAGAAAGTGATTATTTCTGAAGCATGTACCTTTTTAGAAGACGCCTGAGACAAAAGGAATTTGTTTTTCTCTCTGACACACGCACACCACTGCGGAGATAAAATTCTACATCTCCAAATTGTTTCCCCACCTCCCCCCCCCCCCCGGGGCAAAGCGTGCGCCCAGATTGGTGCATTCTCCAGCCCTCTGCGACTTCGGAATCCTACTTCCTGGATACAGTCTTTCTTGTGTCCCCTCCCAAGGTTTGCTTAAAACTCAATTTTACGAACACCAGACCATTTACTTCCTGACAGATCCTTGTCTGTTCTCGTCAATTACTCTACCAAAATATCTCCTCTATGGTTTCTGGGCCTATTGTTAAAATTCATACTTGTAAAAATTTCGTCTTATAAAAGGAACCGGACTCTATGGAGTTAGTAACTTCTCCTGAGCTGACAAGGTAAGAAGAAAGTCTGTCTCTAAAAAAAACCAATCAATCGACATATAAGAGGGCCACGGCATAATGTAGTAGAATAACCTCTTGATTGGATATCAGGAAATCCGATTTTAATTAGGAACTTTATCATTTCTTATGCAAGTGACATTTCTTCACTTCTGGCCCAGTCTATTTCCTCCTCACTTAAAAATGGAGATCACCCATCTGGTAAGTTGCTTTGAGGATTCAATGTAGTAACATTCTAAAACAGTCCCTGTTATTTTCTGGGTATTCAATAAATATTCACTTTCATCCCAACATCCCAAGTCTAGATAACAGAGGGCTATAAAATTGCAGTGCATTCTTTTCTGTACCTTCGAAGATTCCTTCACATTAACAACGTTCTCTGGAGGCAGGCAAGACAGAAGTGGTTTCCTTATTTTATTGGTGAAGACATTGGAGCACAGAGAGGTTAAGAGGCTTGCCCAAGGCCACATGGAGATTTAAAACCCAGATTCTTGAGCCTTTCTGTGCTTTTTGAAGACGGCATACTCACTTGGGAGGATCAGGTCAAAAGGAGGTTCTCTTCATAAAATATTTACGGACTCTGACACTTCTGAGCAAGGAAGCAGCCCACGCAGTTGTTGAGCGTGAGTCCTGCAGATGTGAGCTTTGCCCTCAAAGAGAAGGAGCCAGCCGATATCCGGTGCCAGAAATGCGATGGATGAGGTTAATGGTTTGTATCTGAAAAAACGAGCTGTGGCTAAGGAAGAGAAATATGCAGAAACCTAGTGATAAATGTATTCGTTTCCTGGGGCTGGTGTAACAAATTACCAGACACTGGATGGCTTAAAACAACATACTCTCCCACAGTCCTGGAGGCTAGAAATATGAAATCAAGATGTCAGCAGGGCCGTGTTCTCTTTGAAGGCTCGAGGAGAGCATTCTTTCTTGCCTCTTCCTGGCTTCTGGTTATTGCCAGCAGTCCTGGGCGTTCCTTGGCTTGCAGCTTTGTCACGTGTATCTCTGCCTCCGTCGTCACATGGGGGTGCTCCCTGGATGAGTCTGTTCATGAATCTCGTCTCCCTTTATCAGGACACCACTGCACGGCATTAAGCCCCCCCCCCCCGCTCCCACGTGGCCTCGTTGTAAGTTATCTCATTTCTTTTCTAACAACCCTATTTCCAAATAAGCTTGCATTCTGAGGTTCCCGGTGGGACATAAATTTGGTGGCAGGGTGGGAGGGTAGTCACTATTCAACTCAGTACAACAAGGACGTGAGACTCGGGCAGAAGAGGAAGACCAAAAAACCTGAACAGAAAAAAACAAGAGGAGAACAAATCAGAGAACAAGACAGAGGTAGGAGGAGGCAGAACTAGACAGACCCAGACAGAGAGATCCAACAGAAAAGAATAAGAAAGAGGAACAGAAGGTGTTAATGAGGAGAGCTTAGCTGGCTCAGTCAGTAGAGCACGTGACTCTTGATCTCAGGGTTGTGAGTTCAAGCCCCATGTTACATGTAGAGATTACTTAAAAATAAAGTCTTTAAGGAAAACAAAAGGAAGATGCTAGTAAGGGAAGCAAACATACCCATGCACACTCCTGCACATCAAGTGTGAGAGGCAGAGAAACATTTATGGTATTTAAAGAATTCCCCCCAAATATGCACCTTCTCTCTGTCTAGATACCTGGGGGCAACTCTAAACCTGTTAATGGGGCCTGAACTACACCATGGAAAGTGATCCAAATATTCTCTTTGGGGTTAACAAGAGGCTGAGTAAGAGAGACCAATTAACTGGTCTCCTGAGAATCCCTTGTGGCTCTCACATTCATACCTACTCCTACAACTCTGGCTCAAGGGCTTCCAGTTTTAAAGTTGAGAACCTGGGTATTGGTCCAAAAAAATATTTTTTTTCCAAAAGGCCTGTTTCAGGGAATCCGGGCAATCTCATGTCCATTCATCTTCTATGGAGAGGAAAATGGACCACCCAAGAGATGTGATGATATTTCCCCCCTAAAGAGCACATGTTCCTGGTCTGTGGCAAGCTGCTAGGTGTCCCTCTGTACCCATTATTCATCCAACCAGATGTTAATTCCATATCCAGATCCTTTCCAGCTTCCTGGAGTTTCCCAAAGATCCCCAAAAGGAGACCAGTCACTTGAGCATCAGCCAAAACAGACACCAGGGTAGAGAGGTCATAAATTAACAGCAGGAAGGAGGTGTCAGGGCTGGCAGGAAAACACCTGTGTCTGTGTGTGTGTGTGCGCACGCTCACACGCTCATGCACACGCAGACTTTCGTGGAGAAGTAGGTGGAGGCAGAGGAAGTCTATCAGTAGAGACCCAGCCATTTTTATTTCCAAGCTATAGGGCTTAGGACACTCTTGCCATTGGAATGGTCACTCATAATGGAAGGTCATATACAACAGACAGACTTTGTGAGCCAAAGTCTCCCCTTGATTTTATGTTCTTTTACCATAGTGAAAATTGAGTTTGACTCTTGGAGGTAACAGTTCCCATTCTCTCCTCGTCATAAAAATCCTCCACTTAAAAAGAGAAAGAAAGCTTACGAGTCTCTCCAGGGAAATTCTCTACACCAGCCTGACTTGGCCAGTAGTGTGAGTGGGGAGATGTAGATCAAAGGCAGAAAAGCAGGCTCAAGCCAAAACAGTGCCATGCTGGGACACTGAGCCATCTCTTTGGAGTAGCAAAGAGTAAGAGCCATCTCCTTGTATTTCCACATGTTTGAAGCTTCTGGGCTTCTGGGTTCCCCATCATCTTCCTGCTCATAACAGCAAAGATAGTGAGGTACACATGCCCATCTACTAGGAAAAAAACAACAACACAGAAAAGGCAATCAGTTAGTAGACACTTATCTCATATGGCCATACAATGAAGTATATGCCTTAGTTGTCATAGTGGTTGTTATTCATTCATTTTCTCATTCAATATATTTCGTCACCACGCTTATATTGATCTATATTAAGCCTTGGAGGTACCAAGATTTAAAAACTCAGTTCCTAATTTTGATTCAGGGTTAGAGCAGAGCAAAGAAAACTCTAGAAGCTGAGATCCCCGGTTCATAAATTATAGGAATGAATTCTTCTAATTGAGGGCACGCCTTTCCCATCTCCTCCATGGGACAGGGGAAGCTCTCAGCGAAATCACAAAGTGTTTGGGGCTGAATCACAAAGAAGTGTTTGGGGCTTCTCCCAGCTTCCCAACTGTGAGTCGCCCCTCTGTCAAGTGTCTAACATTCTGCACCCTCCACCCACTGCCGTGACCATTCTCACAAGCGATGGCACTCCAACCAGTTGACAAGACCAAAACCTCAGAGTCAAGCAGCTAAGAGAAGTCTAGAAAAGACTGGAAAGATGGAAATTTGGAAAAGGAGTTGGTTATTTCTATAATGCTCTCACAAAAGTTAATGACTGCCCCTGGATTTCAGGCTAAAAGAGAAAGAGCCAACAGCCCAAGAGCAGGAGACAGTGAAATAAACAGACATAGCTGTCAGCATTTCTAAGTAGTTTGTGATGACTCTATGTACCTGTAGTTTCTCTGCTGAAATATTCCTTAACCTGAGGAATACCTCCCTTGTAGATTCTGATTTCCAATATACTTTTGTATTTCATGTACAGACGTTCCCTAAGCATCTCATCAGCAATGTTCTCATATGAAAGCAATAGAGACACACTCTGTGGGCTGGTCATGTGTGTGTTGGCTCTCTTATCCATTACCAGCCTTTCCCTTGCTCTGTTCTGTATTTCGGAGAACGAGGGCCCCTTGCAGCTAGCCTCTGGGAAGATTCTGCCAGCAGTGCCCTGGTGGGAGCCTGGCAGTAGGGAAGAGGGGAGAAGCAGTATTTTTCCTTTCTTGCTTTGCCTAAGGCACCAAAAAGGCCAGGCATGATTCAGGCTCCCTTGGGTCAGCCCCAGCCTAAGGGATCTGGAAACACAGTTCCTCCCACCTGGACCCCAGTTCAACAGGCAGCAGCAGCATCCTGCAACTGCTAATCTTTGGGTTGGCTCACCACTCCTTGTTTGGCTTTCCAGCTTTTTCCATCATATTGTATGAAACTCCTGATATTAAGTTCCCCCAGTGGAAAGGCCTTGGGTGATTTCTTTTCTCCTATTTGAAACTTGATACATTCTGACTGGTCTAAGCAGAAAAGTCATTTATTAGAAGTATGATGGGTCATTTGCAGAGCTGCCAGGGATGAGAGTGGCTAAACAGCAAGATCCACAGCCAAAGGCACTCCGCCAAACCTCTGTGAGGAGTCCTCCACGGCCACAGTGAGCCCTGCAACTAAGGGCTCTTCTCCCAGCACCACTGGCATGGACCACTGGGCCCCAACCCTGCACCCCTTAGAAGCTAGCTCCCAGATAAAGTCCAGATGGTTTTATCTGATTGGCTGAGCCCATGTCATGTATCCCACTCTAGCCACAGAAGATTAGAAATTAAGTATTTGACATTTATAGCAGAGTCAAGATCTGCTTTTCAGTAAAACTTGTAGGGTCAAAAATTCTTCCAACATAAGAAAAGAGACTCAATGCAAAGCAGCCAATAAATAAATAAATAAATAAATAAATAAATATTTATCACAGGCCAAAGATCAGGATTCGGGGGTTGAGTTGCTATCCTAGTTCAGCATGTAAAACAGGGAGTCTCTCTAGGATGACTGGGTTGATGATGGTAGAAAGATTGGAACCTGTGCGGGAGGCTTTGATCTATGGGTATAATCAAGGAACCTTCCAGTAGCCTTCAAATTAATACTGGGTAATCAGCATTTATGCCAAGTAAGACAGCACAGCTTCCTACCCAGGAATGAGTGTGTAATCCAGCTAGGAGCATTTCAGATTTGGGCACTAATCAGCGACTAATCCCGAATTTTAAAACTAACCTTTACCCTGATACCCCAGCCTGCATCTTTTTCTTATTCCTGAAAACTAAGTCCCCACCTAGTATCTCTGTCCCAGCCACTGGGCTCCTGTACTAGCCCTTTCTCCTGGACCCTTGCCAGACAGAGGCTTTAATGAGCATCCTCACCCAGTCCCTCTGAGGTTGGGTCTTGCCTGGACCCATCAGGTTTTGTGTGAAGGGGTCCACTCTGTCACCCTACAGTCGCTCTTGTCTGAGCATTGCCAGCCTGGAATGCATCCTGTTGCTTCCTCTGCAGAGGCCACTCAACACGGCCAAACAAGGGTGCATTTCAGAATCAGCCAGATTGGAGTCTGAATTCATCTCTAACACTTACTACCTGTATGAGCTTGGTGAGCTCCTATGCTTCCGCACTTCGAAACTGAAGTTTCTTGTGTGGCTCTCAAACATCAATATGCAAGTACACAAACATCTACTGTCCTGGCGTATTTGTTAAAAGGGCATATTTCTGGTTGCCACCCCTTAGAGAGCCAATTGATTAGATCTGAGGTGATTCTGGTGCAGGTGGCCCACAGACCACACTTGGAGAAACACTGACCCACCAGGTTTCCAGGTCCTGTCCATTCTTGAAATGGCTCTGTTATTCATTCAGTCAGCAATTCCCAAGTTCCAGGTGGGCTTAGGATTTGAGTGAGGATTATAACCATCTTCCCTTATGATCTAGCTGGAGAGGGGTACCTTAGCTTCTCCTCCCAAGCTACTATATTAGCATCCCAGAGCAGGATTTACCCTGACACATACAACTCCCCGAAGTTCCACAGGAGTCTCATGTACAAACTTCTGGTTCAAAAACCTTATATCACTGCTTCTGTACCAGACACAACTCCAGCTCCCTACCTCCCCGCCCCAGGCCCACCTGTGTACCTAACTTCCCTGCAGCCTTACTTGAGATTGGGGCACCTGCTACTACTAATGGATGCTGCTCCCAGCTCCCTGTCAAAGAAACCATCTCTTCATTTTCTAAGATTTTATCATGTTCATTTGGCAGAAAAGTAGATTTCATTATGATCATTACCTACATGGACAAGCTGCCAAGATTGAGTAGCTGTTGGTCAGCAGCTGCTTTCCTATCCACCTAGTCGCCTTTGCTGGCACTCATGTATAAAAAAGGTTGACCTGGGAGCCCACGCACTTAGGACTTCCATACTCACAAGGGAAGCATGGAGTGTCTGTAGCCAGGATGGGGAAAGAGAAGACTGACTTTAACCTTCCAGTTCAGTGCGTGCTTCACCTCCTCGATGGAGCCCTTTCCTGGTTCCAGTACTCTGTGCTGCTTTCCTTTCTCCAACTTCATACCGTGTCACACTACACAGCTTAGCACTGGTCTGTGCCTTCCATTGCGGTGCTCTCCATCTGTGTCGTTTGCATACTTTTTGCTTATCCACAAGACTGCAGCCTCTGTGAGAGGGATCCAGGTTTGAGACATCCTCTGTAGTTAGTGTCCTAAGCCACCGACTCACTCCAGTGTGAGGTTCCTGAGCTGATCCTTGATTTGTTCCTCTTTCCACCTCTCTGATTCACCCAAGAATTCACCTCAAACCTGGATCCTGCTCTCAGAGAGGCTACTATCTTGTGATCCACTTAGTAGGAGAAAGAGGCAAAGAACCCAAGTAGCCGCTGGTATTTAGGATTCAAGCAGCAAGAAGTGGTCACTCTCCAAGGGATGTTGCCAGTTGGACCTTAAGCAGTGGGTCAGGGAATGATCTGCCAGTCCTGCTCATGCAAAGAGGGGTAGGAGACAGCCCCCAAGGCACCAGAGTGAGCCTTAAGTCAAGTAACTGGCTATGGAGAGGCTAGGTTTCCAGGCAAGAAAACCATCAAAAAGACAAAATGGGGTCATTCAGGCAGAGAAGAAAGACCTAGTGCAGAAAAGCCTAGCAGGTCTTCTCTCCTACCTCTCTACCACCTTAGGGGACTTCTCCAGGCTTGAGAGTTGACTCTCTTTCTCTCCTGACTGGAGCTCTGCGGCTGGTTCTTCTCTTGGCAGCTGGTGCCAGCTATCTGCCTAACCCTGTGGATTAGTTCTTATTTCATGAAGTTTCCTTCATCCAAGACTCCAACTTTCCCTTTGACTTAAGTCTGCAGTGGCAGAGGCAGTGGAAGTGAGGTCCTGGAGGGCACTTTGCAACCCCGCAGTACTTGGAATTGTGCTAAGTATGTACTTGATGTCTGTCTGTTTCAACACATCAAATACACTCAGCTCACCAAAGTAAGTGCATACCGAAAGGATGTGAAAAATTCCCCACTGGCGATGGCAGGCCAGCTTCCCAGTTATCTAAACTGCCCAGTTACCGTCTCTGTCTCTCCCTACTTCCCCACTTCAGAGCAAGGAGACCTGGGTTTAAATCTGCCCCTCACTAGCCTGGAATCTTGGGTGAGTTATTTAAACTCTCCAAAAGGTGGAGATAATGCATCTTGTGGGTAAGAGGCCTCTGCCCCAGTCTCTGGGTAACAACTGGTCCTCTTGCTACAAATGTACCTCCCACATCAAACAGTAGGATCTGAGAACTGGTGCCCACTGAATGCTTACTTACTTGAGCATCTGGCTTGTGATTAAGGGTATCAAACTGTAGGCGAATACCCATTCATTGCAGGTGGGAGGACAAGCACAGTATTTCTGGGCAGTGGGGATGTCACGGTTCAGTATTGGTGGGAAGAGCTGATAGAATGTGGACAGCTGAATATTCGCAAGGCTAGGCACAAACTCTCTTAAAAGACGAATCACCGTATAAATATGTAATGTCATAGCAGCATTAAGGCAGGAGTCATGCTCCACTGACGGACGAGAGGATGGTGGAGGGGGCACCGAGGGGACAGAATGATGAAGAAGCAAGGATCTTTCTGCTCTGGCTACTGCTCCCACACTCTCTTTCAAGGTCTGAGTATGTTTTAAACTACTTTACTGTTAACTTATACAAACAAACAGCAGGACTGGTGGAAAAAGAAAATAATGATTCAAGCATAAGACTCATTTTCCTATTGATTTCCTTTCTCTTTACTTCCTTTTGACCTCAGCAGAGAAGGCACAAGTCTCACTATTCAAAGAAACCATAACTCAGCCCTCACTCATGGACTTTAAGAAAGTGCTTAATATTTTTCTTCTTATGTCCCAGGGAACTACATTTCAGGTGTTTAATCATCTTTACAGCCCCCAGATATTTGGGATTTATGGGAAACATTTAAACTCTGTAGAAAAAAATGAAAACAGTGTGTCCTAAATCCAGGGTAAATTTCTACTCTTGTTATGGGTGTTAATTTATGATTTGACAATGATTTCAAGGCTTTCTCTCATATCCTCTGAGGCTTGTATTTTCTTATTATTCAACCTGGTTTTATTCTCACTGTCAAATGAATCACACATTCAATCACGCAGAGCATAATGTCCCTTGCCCCATACACATAACCAGAGTCGCAGCCTATGGAGTTATGAAGCCCTCGGGAAGAAGACCAAAGTAGTCCTTGTGGTATCTCATTCCCCCTGGTGATGAAAATGCCCAATCCTTCAAAAGACTGATTCTTTGTTGTTTTTTTTTTACAGAGATATAGTTTCAGGTATACAACATAGTAATTTGACATTTGTAAACATTGAGAAATAGTCACCACGATAAATCTAGTTACCATCGGTGACCTTACAGCATTAGTATGACGCTAATGACCACCTCCCCCATACTGTACATTATATTCCCGTGACTTACTTATTTTGTAACTGGAATTTTTTTACTTCTTAATCCCCTTCCTCACCCCAAAACCCCCTCCCCACTGGTAACCACCAATCTATGAGTCTGGGTTTTATATCGTTTTGTTTGTTTTGTTTTATTCATCTTATTGAATTCAATAAGTTTCATTCATCTTACTGTTTTATTCATCTTGTTGTTTTATTCATCATTATCACATCTACGTGAAATCATGCGGTATATGTCTTTCTCTGTCTTACTTATTTTATTTACCATCATACACTCAAGTCCCACCCATATTGTCTCAAATGACAAGATTCTGTTCCTTTATATGGCTGAGTAACACTCCATTGTATATATACCCCATCTTCTTTATCCATGCATCCATCGATGGACACTTACACTGCTTCCATATCTTTGCTACTGTAAATAATGCTACAATTAACATAGGGTACGTATGTCTTTTTGAATAGTGTTTTTGTTTTCTTCAGATAGATACTGAATCAGCAGTGGCATTGCTGGTAGCTCTATTTTTAATGTTTGGAGGAGATTCTATGCTGTTTTCTATAGTTTCCGAACCAACTTACATTCCCACCAGCAATGCACCAGGGATCTTTCCTCCATACCCTCACCAACACTTGCTCTTTCTTGACTTTTTGATACAACCCATTCTGACAGGTGTAAAGTGACTCTCATTGGATTTTGTTTTCCCTGATGATGAGTGATGTTGAGCATCTGTATGTATCAGTTTATTGGCCATCTATACGCCTTCTCTGGAAACATGTCTGGTCAGATCTGCTGACCATTTTTTAATTGGATTCTTTGGGGGTTTTTTGGTTACTGAGTTTAATGAGTTCTTTATATATTTTCAATATGAGCCTCCTATTGGATATATGATTTGCAAATATCTTCTCCAATTCCGTAGTTCACCTTTTTATTTTGTTGATGGTTTTCCTTCACTGTGCAAAAGCATTTTACTTTGATGCAATCCCAACTATTTTGGGGGGCTTTTGTTTTTCTTATTGCTTAAGGCTGATGTCCAAGAGTTTTCTGCCTACGTTTTCTGGGAATTTTATGCTTTCCTGTCTTACATTCAAGTCTAAAACATTCTGAGTTGATTTTTTGTATATGGTGTAAGATATGTGCCAGACCCTCTGATGGGCTTTTCATCATTATTTTATTTTATTTTATCTGGTAAACAACTTAAGAAAGTATTGTCTTACTTCTACAAAAGATAAACTGAAACTGAAAGACATTAAGATGGTTAACTCATGCTACTTAACTACTTAGTAAATTATAGAGCTGGGATTCAAACCTATGTCTGTATTTATCCGAATTTCAGGAGTCCCCTACTCCAGCACTTTCTACTGGTAGGCTTTCAGCTTCTAGAAGCCATTTGTGTTGATGCTCACATTGTTCCCTGAGCAGGAATGTACAGTGGTGGGCACGCTACACTTTTCTCCACCCTCACTGCCTCTGCTGGTCCTGATACCACTCACCACTTGCCACCCCAATGAACGACACAAGCTGACCTACCATACTGGTTATGGCCTCAGGCTCATCGGGAAACAGACTGACTGACACACAGCCTCCCTACCATCTTGGAACAAGGCACTCCCCACTCTCAGAAACCCAGAGCCTCTCATGAGCTTTGCCTCGCTCTTGACTCTACAGAGCCACTCCTCAGAGGTGAGGTTGTAGACAGGAAGGATCTGGACTCGGGTCCCAGTGAAACTCACCACTGGACTACTGCTCCAGTGTAACTCACCTGGAAATTGGAGCCAGTTCTTCTCCATCCTGCTACCTGTAGGGGCCTACTTAGCCAGAGCGACTCCATCTTGGTTAAATAGCCATTTTGTTGTTTGTGGAGTAAAACTTGAACTGACCCTGCCCTCCCACCTCAAGCCAGAGAACTTACTTAAAAACAAGTCTGGGAAACCAGTAAAATATTGTCAACCAGTCCCTGATAACAGAGCCCAAATACAAGGATGGATCAGGTGAGGTGGAGATAACAGAGCCCAGAATGCAAGGACGAGTCAGGCCAGATGGAGACATCCAATCAGTAAAGCACACATATTATCTCCCTAACCACCAAAGAATGTAAACCTCGCCTTTTGGGCGCCAAACCAGGGCGCCAATTCTGACCAGAGTGATAGGCTAGTTCAAATAGCTACTATGGAGTAAACTGTAATTCAGTTGGTCACCTATGTGTGACCTAGCATGACTATGCAACTTTCTCTGTGTATTACAATCTCATTGGCCAGGCTCAACCACATGGCTTTTGCTCTATAAAAGCTAGTCTGTGAGGCTGGTGGTGGTTGCTCTCTCCATAAGAGATGGCCCCGGCCGGTTGGTTTGATTCTCGGTGCTGGTGCAAAATGAAGTTTTGCTTGACCTTCGCTTTGTATCAGTTTTGCTCCTTTGATCACGGACCCCAACACTACCTATCTAGGAAAGACCACTGCAGAGGCCTGGGAGAGCAGAGATTCTTCTTAGCTTCTAATAATTCTGCTTTTTATAATGAGTGTGATCCGTTCAGTTGCAAGGAAACTATAAGTTCAGGGCTAAGCTGCTACTGAAATGCTTGAGAGCTTGAGAAGCAGGAGAAAAAACCAAGTCATGCTTTAATAAACCAATATTAGCCAATCAGCCTCATCTAAGCCCAGAAGGTCCTAATGAAGCCAGACGACATCCTTCCCAAACCCAGTGGTCGAGCGTTCACGTATCCATCATTCAGAGACAGTCACTGGTGGCTCAGCCTCTTCCCCATCCTGGTCATCAGCCACTTGACCAAATGGCTTCAAGACCTGCTACTAGAAGAGCTGCTCATAGTCGCTCACAGCAGTGCCAGGAAGACAACTCCTTGTTCTCTTCCTCCATCACTTAGCTTTTCCAGGAAGAAAGGGTTAACACAGCAGGTCCCGAGACCTATGTGTCTCATGACTCACAAGGTAGTGAGGCCAAAGAACCCTCCTGCCTCAAGTCCAGTCAAATCTCTGTCACTCTCTGACCAAGCAGACTTCCTGGTGTCAGTCAGAAGAGCTACGAGTCGAAGCCTCAAGCTGTTACAAATTAATAAAGAAGAGACAAGAACACTGTTGTAGGCTAAATTGTGTCCCCTCACCACCACCACCCCGCAGAAAAAAAGATATGTTCAGATTCTACCCCCCTCAGTCCCTGTGAATGTGACCTTTTCTGGAGGAGGGCCTTTGCAGAGGTCCCACTGAATCATGGTGGGCCCTAATTCCGTGACTGGCATCCCTCAAAGAAGAGGAAAACTGGGGGACAGACGGAAGACCGAGACAGAAATTGGAGTGATGGAGCTCCACACCAGGGCACACCGAGGAATGCCGGCAACCACCACAAGCGAAAAAGAGGAGGATGGATCCTCCCTTACAGGCTTCAGGGACAGCATGGCCCCGCCTCTACCGATGCTTTGATTTCAGACTTCCCACCTCCGGGACGATGAGAGAATGAAGGACTGCTGGTTGAAGCCGTGCAGTTTGTAGCTGCGTGTTACGGCAGTGCTGGGGAACTATACACACACCATGGTCAGGGGAGAAACCACAGGGTGATATGAAAAAGCAAATCATAAAAGATGAAATGCAAACACAATAAAAACATAGCCAGTGTTCTACCTCAATGGTCACAAGAGAAATGGGACTTAAAACAATGGTATGCCCTCTTTACTTTTCAGATGGTAATGATTAAAAAGAGTAACAGTGCCTGGTGTTGACGAGGCGGGGCGGGGCCGGGGGGAGTGGATATTCACCTGCTGCTACTGGGAATAAGTGGGAACAAAAATTCCAGAGACTAATACAGTCACACTCACCAGAAGCTGTAACAATCATCATATTCGAGGAAGTAATTAGGGAAGTGTGCAAAGATCTATGCATAAGACTATTTTCTTTAAAAAAAAAAAAAAGATTTTATTTATTTTTGTAAGAGAGACACAGAGAGAGGGAACATGAGAGCTAGCATGAGCAGGGGTGGGTAGAGGGGGGGCAGTGGCAGAGGAAGAAGCAGACTCCCTGCTGAGCTGGGAGCCCAATGCGGGACTCAATCCCAAGATCCTGGGATCATGACCTGAGCAGAAGGCAGACGCTTAACCAACTGAGGCACCCAGGCAACTTGCATAAAGTTTTCATTAAAGCACTGTTTATAACAGCAAAGGAAAGAAATTTCAAGTTCAAACAATAGGAATTGTTTAATAATTTGTTATGTTCACACAATAAAATTACTATGCAACCATTAAAAATGATGATGCTGATCTATACGTATCATATATCATTTATATATATATATACAATATTTGTATATATTATATATTATATCTATATATCTATATATATAGATATGTCATCTTTTACTGGGTGTTAATTAGGATATGAAAGGATTCAGGGGTTCTGGCAAGGTGCACCCTCCCCACCCTCTTCAGGGTGCTGGTGTGCGTGGCTGCCTATGTGCGAGTTTCGGGGAGAAGCCGCAGTTGAGAGGCAGGTAAGCCAGCGCCACAGAAACCCCAGTGAGGCTTCGTTTCTCAGACTGGGGTCCTGGTTGTGATGCCGGCAGTAACTAACCTCTTTGAAAAACTCCAGCAGTGCCCTTAGGGGTGAAATTCCACTTCATTATCCAGCTTGGCAGCTCCCTTGTTTTGATGTCCTGAGTTTCTACTTCACTGGCATGACTGGCGCCGTCTTGGAGTCCGAGGTGTCTGCTGGCAAGGTCGATCCATATTTATCAACAAGGAGAGAGATTCATACACATTGTCAAGTGAGAAAGACACAAAATAGTCTAATATAATTGTGCCTATGTTTGTGCATTGAAAGAGAGATAGAGTATCTTATATATATACATATATATATGTATGTATGTATATATAGGATACATAGTATGTTAACTGTCTGCTGGCCTTATGAATCATCTGGCCTTTGAATCTTCTCGTTTTTCTAAAATGAAAATACTTGTGTTTGACCGCGGTGTGGTCACCACGCAGGGCTGTGTTAGTGTCAGGTGCACACTACAGTGACCTGATAGGTTCATACATTACCGGGTGCTCGTGACGACGAGTGCACTCCTGACCCCATCACCTGTTTCCTCCATCCCCGGCCCACCTCCCCACCAGTTTGTTCTCTACAGTGAAGAGTCTGTTTTTTTCAGGTTGTCTCTTTTTCCCCTTTGCTCATTTGTTTTGGTCCTTAAATTCCACATCTGAGTGAAATCATACGGTGTTTGTCTTTCTCTGCCTTATTTCGCTTAGCACTGAAAATAAATACTTTCTAAAAATACATGTATGCCTCAAAGGAATGAAATAGATTCAAGTACTGCTTCTCCATACTCCTGGAGGAGGGCTCCCTTCCTACACCGCTGGGCTCAGCGCAGGGCCTGGACCTCCCAGAACAGGCAGGCCATGGGACGGACTGGGCCAAATACCTACCATATTCATCTGCCTGCTTCATGACTTAGCCATGAAGCCTTGAACACACGCTCCCGGACCTCCTTCTTTTGCCCCGAATCAATCAGTTCTTCCTTTGGCCCCATTTTGGGTTTTTTTGGGTTTTTTTTTTTTTTTTTGCTGCTTTTTACTGCATTGCCCTAACTTCAAACAGGCTCTAGTAACAGCATCAGCGGTTCCAGCCCCTTTCATGCTGCGGCACAGCCGCCTGTAGAAAGGGCACCTTTTCCCGCCTCAGCACGAGCCCCCCCGAAGGCAGGGCATCTGTCCTCCGCTTCTCCAAAGCCCAACCCTACACCTGACCACCAACACCTATGGAACTGAATATAAATTTCCAGAATGGAAAGAGACCTGGAAACCAATTACAATCAACTCTCTCATTTCATAGATAAGGAAATGAAAGGCCCAGAACACAGAGATGTCTCACCTGTGGCAAAATCAAACAGGAAGCTAGACCTCCTGATTCCTAGACGGTGTTCTTCCTGCTACACCGCACCAACTTTCTAAAGAAGAAACGGGCCACAGGACACCCCTCCCCACCTCCACCACCACCATAATGTAGGAGGAAACTGAGCACTTCTTTAGGAATCTTCAGGAAGCCTGGTGCCTTCACTGGACTCCTCCTGCCTTCTCCTTCCCACATACCTATCAATCAGGCCCTATGAATGGAAGCAAGTTTGCAGGTCCTCCTTTCTCTGGCCTGCCTCATTTGGTCCTTCTGCAAGGCCTCTCTGCCTTCTCGCCTCATTCCTCAGCACGCCTCCGCGTTCCCCCACCTCTGCCTCAATCCGGACCCGCCCTCCTGTGTCCGGATGGTGCCATGATGTGCCTTTGGGCCTCACATTCCACCTTCTGGACCCGGGTTCACGCCTACATACCTCCCCCCTCCCCCCCATCGGGTGAGCACTCAGCTTTCCCTGCGGTCACACTCCTCCTGTCTTCAGCTTCACCTAAATGTGAGTGCTCCTGACCCCCTTCCCTAAGCACCGCCATCGTCCACCTGCCCGGAATCCCTCTCATTCCCCACTTTTCCCTCACGGCGGCAGGGCAGACCATAGCCAGCCCAGCCTCTTGCCCCCAAATGCAGGACTTGCTTCATTTCCTCTTTCATCGGCTGAGAGGTGGAAACTTCCTCTCTCAGAAAGCTCACCGGGACTCTTAACAGCAACAAGACCTCTGTTACCATTTACCATGGTTCAGCTTGTTTTTTAATTAATTGTTTTTATTAACATATAATGTATTATTGGCCCCGGGGTATAGGTCTGTTACTAGAGGGTATTATGCTGAGCGAACTAAGTCAATCAGAGAAAGACAATTACCATATGATCTCCCTGATATGAGGTATTTGAGAGGCAGAGTGGAGGATTTAGGGGGTACGGAAGGAAAAAATGAAATATGGTTCAGTTTTAATCCGTGGTGTTACCCAGGGGAGAGAAAAGTGGTCAGGACAGAACTCAGGAGAGGACCAGAGGTGAAGAATACACAGGCGAGTGAGGACATCGGCTTCCACTTGAGCTCCACAGAAGCGGAGCTTCTCAGGGACGGTGTGAGGCGGGGGAGGGAGGCCGGGCTGGCTGGCAGGACCGAGAGCCCTCTCCCTGCTTCACCCAGAGCAGCTCCACACTTATATTTTTTAATCTACTTGGAATACCTTCAAATTGTATTTAGTAAAGGGCCATCATTATTAAAATCCAGGTTTAAAAATACACCAAGCTGGGACACTAGAGGAAGAATGGAGGTCAGGCTAAGGCAAAGGTTCCGTTTGCATGACTGGAATGTATTGTTATTGTAACAGATGCTCTGAGTCACCACCGTGTGCAGGTGGTGACCGAGGTCACTCGAAACAGAGGCAGGAACACCTGACATTCAAGTTAGGACTGCTTCTGAGGATTGGGGGCCTGCCTTGGCCTGTGTTCCAGTTCTCAAACAAGCCACCTCCAATGCAGGGCTGAAAACACCACCAATCATGTAGTTTGCTCCCAAATGTGCAGCTTGGGCAGGCTTTGGAAGGGACCGTTCATCTCCACTGCCCGCAGAGAACCACTCAAAGGCTTGTGCCATGTGTCTGGTGGCTGACGCTGGCCATTGGCTGGGACCTCAGCTAGAACTGTCACCTGGCACACCGACACGGGGCTGTCGCACGCCTGCCTGCTTCCTCGCAGTGTGGGAGTTGGGTCCCAAGAGGGAGCAACCCGAGACAGAGAAAGGGAAAGTTGCCAGTTTCTGAATGCCTGGGCCCAGAAGGTAGCACTCTGCTCCTTCCCCTATGATCTGCTGAAGGAGTCACAGAGCCTAGATTCAATGGCGCCAGGTATGGCGAGGAACAGTGGTAAGGGTTGGAAACCCACCTAACCTCCACCCTTCCCTCCAGAGAATATGATGGTTGAAGATGTCGGTTGTGGTCCTGTTCACCATGAACACCTGCGTGGCCCTCGCTACAACATGCGACAGGCTTATGCCCCCTGCCCAACACACTCTTCATCATCTGAACATGGCTACCTTCCCCAGTGCCCCGTTCCAAGAATTACCTCGGCCCCACACTAAGTATTCTCATTTTTCTCAAGCATTCCTTAACTGATTTGATTCCTAGGCCCTTTTACCAAGATGAGCAGCATCCCTGGGAAATGTCTGCTCTTGTCAATGTTCCCTGGGAATTGCTACCCCTCTCATCCCCAACCAGCACCATGCACCACCAGGCATCATCGCTTCTCCATCGATGGACACAGGCTGGTGTCTCCAGCAGTTTCTGGTTCTGTGAACACATACTGAACTTTTCAGGAGCCCAGAACCTGCTCTCCTGTGCTGCTGCTAGCTCTGGCTCTTCAGTCATAACAATCCAATTCCCTGATTGCTAAGAGGACAGCCTGTGCCGAAGCAGCAGACAGGATGGTGAGTGAGACTTCACACTGCCCGCGGGAGGGAGAAGTCCCGTGCACACACCATCCTCCTCCCTCAAGGGCCCTTGGCTAAAGCTTCCTGTTGCCAGAAAGATTGCAAGGAGCACAGGCAGGAAGTGAGCTAGTGCCTCCGTGGTGATCTTCCCCAAGCTTGAAATGCACAACAGGACCATGAAATCATTTTGACAGATGCCAATATCTGATTTCACTTCTCCATGCAAACCAGCCGTCCGACTCCCTCCCAAGTAGGAGAGGGCACATCCAAGAAAAGATTTGGCTCCTAAACTGACAGGTGGTGGCACAGGGCTAGATTTATTTAGAAATACCTAATTAAGCTCCAGAGTAAACTAGTCATCAAGGTGTTTAATTGGCAGTATGTGACCATTAGGAGCTAATTAGGTTGTTGCCTCATATTTGATTAATGTTTGTCATTCGACCACTGCGTGGCTGGTGCAAGTTTAAAAGAAAACAGAAGGCCCAGCTGGACAGTCCCTAGACCGTGGTCCCAACTGTTCCCAGCACCGAGGCGGAGCTGGCAGATGGAGCGATGTGTGGAACCGCGCAGCTCATTCCAAGGCCCAAGCCCTGGAAGTTCCCTGAAATCCATTGAATAAGTGGTTGTTGAGGATCTGCTCTATGCCAACCAGGCGGACAGAGAGGGGAGTGCAGAGATGGGCTAAGCGTAGGTTCAAATCCTACCTCTACCTCTTACTACCTGTGGCCACGCGCCACCTGGCCTATCTGAATTGCGATTTTTTTTTTCTCTAAGGGATGAAGACAAGTAACACCTACCTCACACGGCTGTTGCTTTGAAGTAAAAATCAAATATCCTCAATCTTCTATTCAAAACACTACAGCGACTTCCCAACTCAGAGTAAAAGCTAAAGCCCTCACAGCGAAGGGAAAAGCTTTCCATAATCTATCTCCTTCCCTGGCTTCCTTCCCTCTTATCACTCTACCCTCTTCTCCTACTACTTTCTCCTCCCTGTCCTAGCCCCAGCCACACTGCTCTTCCTATTGTTCTTTGGACAAACCAAGTCCCCTCCGGCCTCAGGGCCTTTTCACTTGCTGTTCTGACTGCCTATAATATCCTTCTCCCCAAATGTCCACATAGTTCACAACCTTAGTCTTTGCTCAAGTCACATTTTCAAAGACCCCTTCTCTGACTTCCCTATTTAAAATTCCTACTCTTTGTACCTAAAATAAAAAGCTGGTAAGTACTGTCCCTCATTCCTGCTTTATGCTTCCTATTTAATCCCATCTAACATGCAATATATTTCAATATATTGTACTTACTTATTATTTGGAATGCTTACCGGCTCCAATATAGAAAGTAAACGCCATGATTGCAGAAAAAAATGTTTTGTCTGTTTTGCTCCAGCTGCATTTCCATGCCCAGAACAATGCCTTGCCCATCGGTAGGTGCTTGAAAAAAATATGTTGAATGAATGAATGAGCATTAAATGAGATAAAGCTGGCAAAATGCCCAGTGCATTTTGTTAACACACATTTCCTTCTCTGGGCTCTGCACTAAAAACTGGTCTCTCTGCTTTTAAGGACCTCATATGCACCCAGGGAACAACTCACCACCAGCACCTGCTGTACAAGTAATGTTTCACTCACGCCCCAACAGGGGAGCAGAGGAAGGATGGACAAGAGGCCCCTTGTGGCAAGACTGAGTTGTAATCAGCAAGCCACAGGATTTAGGGAGCCCTGGCTGTAGGACTAGCATGGTACACACTGCCCACCCAAAGAAACTGAGATTCTAGGCCTCAGCAAAGTCCCTGTAAAGGGCCAAAGAGTAAGTATTTTTGGCTTTACGGGTAGTACAGTCTCTGCTGGAACTACTCAGCTTTGCCACTACAGCCTGAAGGCAGCCACTGGACCTTCCAAGGAAAGGCAGGGACGGAAGTCCAATCAAACTTTATTAATGGACACAAATATTTTAATTTTATATCATGTTCTTGTGTCACAAAATATTTTTGCACGAGCCACAAAACTTTACTCTTTTTTTTTTCAACCATTCAAAAATGTGAAAACTGTTCTCAGCTCACAGGCTGTACAAAAACAGTCCATAGACCAGATTTGACCCATGGACTATAGTCTGCCATCCCCTGGTCTAGACAGAAATAAAGAAAATAAAATCCTGTTGCTTATAACTCGGGCTTAAAATACGGTGCTACAGACTCAATCTCACAACTGTTCATGGGAGGTGGGAGGAACCAGACTGGAGCTGTCAGGAAGGCGTTGGGGAAAAGGCAGGACTGAGGCCAAGCGCTGAGATGGGGTTGGGGGAGTGGGGTGCAGTGGACTAAAGGAAGGAAGGGAAACTTCCCCAGCAGGAGCAGTAACAGGAGTAATGCTCATAGCAATAACGGCATCTTACTGAAATACAGGATGGAGCAAAGCCCAGCTCCTAGCATTAATTTAACCTTCAGAGCAGCCCTATTAGGAAGTAAATTTACCCCATTTCAAATGGGGAAACCAAGACTCAGAGGGCTCATAATTTGCTTAAATATGTACAGTCAGTAGCAGAGTGAGAATGTAGGTAGGCTGCCTGCCTTCAAAGCCCACCCTCCCTCCCCTGCTAGATTCCACACTTTGATCTAGGTTCCCTCCCATTTCCTATGATCAGATGCAGCTCTGTCCCTGGTGTGCCTGTATTCATGTAAATAACCATTTCCTAAATACACTCAATGAAAAATCAATTACATAGCAAAGTGGCGGAGGTTTGGATAAACAATCTAATTGTTCCCTCTGGGGCTGCTGGCTGAGCAATCCCTGCAGAGAGAAGAGAGTTAACATTTATTAAGAACTCCACCTCGGGCACTGGATAGGCCTTCCCTTCTTCCTCATCGGGAATGGGTCAGAGCCCCTGTGGCCAAGTCCCCACAGCATCCCAGGGAAGCTGCTGGTCTCTTTAACCATCATGGTAGGGTTAAATGACAACCCCATGTTCAAAGCAGATCTCTAACCAAGGCAAACCCAGGATCTTGCTCCCCAGGAGTGCCTGCCAGGTGCCCTACTCAAAGATGAACACCCAGCTGCCTTCCTCTGAATGACTGGATTATACCCCTCCAGGAAAGCCCCCTGGTTACACTCCAAATTGCCCCATAGGAGTTCTGTTCTCTCGTGCTTAAAATTTTGCGATTAGAATTTTCTTCTTTTGGGTCCGGACACTGTCCCTAGTTAACATACAAACATATCAAGAAGGTGTGTTCCCTCAAACCTTATCAATCTTTAATACTTCACTGTGAACTCATTTTCAAAAATTTTCAACAGGACAGGTCATTCAAACTGAGTAACTGGATACAGGTGTAGAATCTGGGTTGAGGGCACAGTAGGCGAAGGTTGAAGACAGGAAAGTAGCCTTTGGCAAGGGATACCCTGAAAGGAAGGTATGGTGTTTGGAAGCACTGAACTTGCATGGGCTTTTCATTATTTTTTTTCCTCCCCACCCCACCCCCCAATAAGCCATTACCATGAGTCATTACTGTGAGCCAGGCATGGCGGGTGGCTGGTGATGCCTGAAGAAGTAAGACACGGTTCTTAACCTGAGACTCAAAAATAATTATAACTGTATACAATAAATGCTGTAGGAACACAGAAGCACATTCATCAGTTCTGGGTAAAGTGATCCAAGGTCTGACTATCCCAAGGTCTTGGGATAACTGAAGGAGCCCCGAACAGAGAGTTCTAATCTGAGTTTTGCTGTATATGTATTTGCTCTATCATCTTTCATGAGGACCTTCTTCTCTGGGTGCTTTGGTTTACTCATTCATTGATTCACTGATTCATTCATTCAACTTTGTGCCAGTGTTGTGCTAAGCTCTGTGGATGAATACTGTGACTACATAATACAAATTATTTTTTCTGCCTTCATAGGTTTTGTAGTCTACTGGGGGAAACAGACATGAAAGAAATAATTGTGCAGATAATTTCCCAATAAAATGATGAAGCTGGTCCAGACCAGAGTCTTTCAGCCCTGGTTCCAGATTAGAATCAACTGGGAAACTCTGGGAAAGAAAATAAGATGACTATCTGGACATTATCCCCAAAGATTACAATACAAACTGGGAGGGCTCTGGCATCGATATTTTTGCAAGTTCCCCCAAGGGACTCTAAAGTGTGTTAGAAGGTTGAGAGCCACTGAGCTAGACAATATCTAAAACTTCCTCCTGATCTAACACTCTATTAGTCTTTTATATTCTACACACAATCTAAGACATATATATGTGTATTTCTGTGTATACATACATGCAAGAAAGAGAGACAAAGGTACGCGGAGATAAAGAGAGAGAGAGGCAGACATAGCAAGCAACCAAGGCGTGTAGCATGTGGGTAAAGACGAAACATCAGAGGCCAGTGAGAAAATAACACACATCAACATTTCCTAGACCTGGTCTAAGGAATGTTCAATCAGATATTTGTGTAGGCACTATTTGTCTACTCAATATTCTTTCTTCTTCCGTTATAAAACTCAGATTTAATTAGGGCAGCCAGGTGCCCAGCTCTAAATTCATGTTTGCCAGCCTCCGTAGCAGCCACATGTGACCGGTAAAATGCCAACAGGAGTCACTGGATGGAACTTCCAGGAAATCTCCTTAAGCAGGGAGATGCGCATGCAGGAGTATATCCTTTACACCCTTCGCACGTCCTCCAACTTCCTGACTGGAACAAGGGTGTGACAGCCAGCATGTTA
Organism: Mustela nivalis; assembly: GCF_964662115.1. Classification (NCBI taxonomy): domain Eukaryota; kingdom Metazoa; phylum Chordata; class Mammalia; order Carnivora; family Mustelidae; genus Mustela; species Mustela nivalis. The sequence goes on from NC_139035.1 coordinate 34,961,600, forward strand.
TTGGCCACCTGGACCTGTGTAGTGACTTGGAGGATGGAAATAATGAACTAAGGATATTAGAGCCAAGAAATAAAAGCAGCTTGGATCCCAGATGATATCATGAGGTCACAGTCTCTTGGACTGCTTACTTCTGGATTTCCTTTACTTAAAATAAAAACTTGACTTTGGTTAAGTGACACATCAGAGATAATTTGACTCAGATACAAGCATTCTGGGAGGCGGTGGGGGGAATCCCCTTCAAATAAGTTTGGGAACTACTGCCCACCACATTATAGTTCCCCACCTTGCCTGTCAAGACTCCCATTGCACATTTGTCCATATTAAAGGTTCCTAACAAAGAAGCCTATTCACTTTACCTCACCTGGCATTTCAAGACCTGGCTTTCCCCGCATGCCCCTCCCACAACACATAATACACTCAAGCATAGCACATAAAGCATCTCTTAATATTGCATTAAACTAATCTTTTTCAGTGCACTGTTTGAGAATCTCTAACACGAATGCATCAATATTCACCAGTTGAATTCCAGAATGCCTAACATCTGAGCATCAACACAAAACATCCATCAAGTGTTTCATATCAGATGTCACAGAGCAATCCATTATATGCTGTTTTTTTTTTTTTTTTACTTAGTTGTTGGTGCATGAAGAGTCAAAGTCATAAGTGCCCTGCTCGGAAGCACCTCCAACAACCCAAACCCAAAATGGCCACAGTGAGTTTTCTCCCTCCAGCTGTCTATTGCCCCCCCAGCTTGTCTTCTGCTCTCAGCTCCACGATGTGTTACCGACCTGTGTTTTCTCACTTTGGCCCACTACCTGGAAGGATTCTAGAAATGCAAACAAAAATCAGAGTTGCCCAAGAACTAGCTTTCAGAATGAAGCTCTGTTCACAAAACCATTTCTCTGGCAGACCTAGGAGAGTACAAATCACCCAGCCATTACCTTCTCCTTCATGATAACTAAGTATGAGTGTCCATGCACCCAAGGCCTGGCTAATTCAGCCTTGGCATTTGATTTGGGTATTTCAAGAGTTCCAAGGAAGTCACCTGTATCTTTCCCACTTAAACTCCTATAACAGATAACAAGTCCTTTCATTTCATAAAAAGCTTAAGCTGGAAAACATCCTGTGAAAAGGAACACTTAATGAATTCACGAAAAGTATAATTTCCTGATGTTCCTTCCTAAGAACTGATTTTGCCAGTGGTGGTTCTCCATCCCTTTACTTGTAACCTATCTGTGTCTTTATATATTGTTGGATCCCCCCAAAATTGAGTACCCCAGTTGGGTTCCCACAGTGATGCTAGGTGACCAATTGAGTTATAATTTGCCCTAGTAGACATTTGAACCAGCCTGTTACACCTTGATTGGGATTGGTGCCCAAAAGGCTCCCAAAGGGTGGGGCCCATACTCCTTGGTAACCAGGGAGACAGTATGCATCCCCCCACTGATCGGATGTCTCCACCTGGCCTGACTCACCTTTGTATCTGGGCTTTGTTACCTGAAGCTGGTCTCAGGGACTTGTCTCTAAGTAAATCCCCTGGGGGAAGGAGAGCAGGGAGAGTTTCTAAATAGGTCCTTACAACATAAAGTAAGTTTTTGTAGATGACATATTGGCTCATGCATTTTTTTTTGTATCCATTCTGACATCTCTGTATTTCAATTCATTTACGCAGACTACTTAGATTTACAGTGATTACAGATGTAGCTCAATTAACATTTACCTCTTTTTCACATTTGCAAAGGTTATACAGGTTGTTTCTTGTTTTGTTTTTTGTTATTTTTCTGTCATTTCAGTTTTTATTTTATTTTTTAAAGATTTATTTTTTTATTTGAGAGAGAGCTGGGGAGAGGGGCAGAGTAGTGGGAGAAAGAATATCAGGCAGACTCCCCGCTGAGCATGTAGCCTGATGCAGGGCTCAACCTCATGATCCTGAGATCACTACGTGGGCCAAGACCAAGAGTTGAACCAACTGCGCCACCCAGGTGTCTCTCTGCCATTTTAGTTTTAACTAAGTATTTTGCAGAATTCCATATTCTCTCCTCCTTTTGCATGTCAGTTATATCTCTTTTCAAAAAAAGTATTTTTAGCAGTTGCTCTAGAGTTTGCAATATACATTTAGAACTCACATAAGTCCTCTTTCAAATATCACTATATCACCTCACTGGTAGCATTAAGTTCCTTCTAACAGAAGATTCCCCACTCCTCCTCTGTCTCCTACAGCGTTGCTGTGGTTCATTTCGTTAGTCATATACTGTAATCACCCCAGGCATTGTCACTAGTATTACTCTGAACACTTATCTATGAGATCGATTGAAAATAAGAAAAATAAAAGATTTTATTTTACCTTCATGTTTTCCTTCTCTGATACTCATTCTTTCTTGTTATAGATTCAGTTTCTGACCTATCATTTTCCTTCTCTCTGAGAATATCTTTTAACATCTCTTTCAGAGCAAGTCACCGGCAATGATTACCCTCAGCTTTTGTCTAAGCAAGCCTTCACAAGTGAAGGAGAATTTCACTGGATGTAGACTTCTAGCTTGGTGGGGTTCTTTTCTTTCAACACTTTAATTATTTCACTGCTCTTTTCTTCTTTGTGTGATTTCTGACATCTCCCTATTAATTCTAATCTTTGTTCTTCTACAAGAAGGTACCTCGACTCTTCTGGCATCTTTCAAGATTTTCTCTTTAGATTTGATTTTCTGAAGATTGAATGTAATATACACAGGTATACATTTTCTGATATTTATCCTACTTACGAGCTTCCTGACAGGTTTGGTACCTGTCATTAATTTTAGAGAAAATTCCTGGTCGTTATTACTTCAAATATCTCTTTCTTCTTCTGACATTCAATCGTGCATGTTCCACTTTTTGTTCCACTGGATCAGTGTTTCTCAAAGTATATTCCCTAGACCAAGAGGTGTCAACCTCACTTGGAAATTTGTTAAAAAGGCAATAATCAAGCCCCTCTCCAGCCCTGGCCCGCTGACTCAGAAACTCGGGGGTCGGGGGCAAGCCCTCTGCATACTAAAGTTTGAGAACCACTATACCAAAGCAGGAAAATGAGCGCTAGGACATTCAAAGAGGAATGATACAGAGAAAAGAAAAGTATAACAACTGGAAATATTTAGTGCGTCTAAGAATTGTGCCCTTAATATTCTGCTTTATCTGTCAGTGGTATTCCTATGGAAGTCTTTCATGGCTTAAATGAGGCATAAAGGAAAACACGGGACTAACTCCAAATGAACTGCCAGCTACTTTGCCTCCTTTAACACTGTTCCCAGCCAGTGGCTTCCAAATCAGGCTGCATAGCTCCCTGAGAGCCCAGTTAAAATGAACTCTAGGCTGACAGATCCAGAATGTCCAAGGTTTGAATGCCCATAAGACTCTATTTTAACATGAGTCCCTGGGTATCCTGACTCAGCTAGTCCATGACCTGGCAGTCGAGGACCAGTGCCAGAGCCCTGGACAGACCTATTGGCTGCTCTTCGTGAAAGCCTGGTGAAGCCCCCTCTCCCAGCCAATCCTGATATACCGTGGCCGTATTTAAATAGCCTGTGCTTCACCCTCTCTCGCTTCCTCTATCCCTCCTTTCTTCAGGTTGACCTGGAGTCTTTCACACCCTCAGAGATGGGCTCCAGAGCCAAGAGCTGAGTGCTGGGTTTCATGGGACACACCCACTCTCCTTTGATACCATCTGATACAGGGTGTAGCACTCCCAGTGACATGGGCTAAGTCACTGATCCCATTCCCACCAGGATGTAGCCCTTTGGTTTCCTTACACACACCCTCAACCGCACTGAGGTCAGCCCATGGAAATGTGGCCCCACTCTTAAGTTCTAACTAGTTACCATAGTACCACAAGTTCCATAAAACCTGATCTTGCCCTAGACCCCAGTCAATAGCTAGGTGCTCTGCTTTTATGATCTCTATATCTTAAGGCTGTTATCTGGCTCCATGCTCCAGCCAACACACTGTTACCTTGTTCTTTTCAAGAGACTGCGTATGAGGGTTGTCCTTCTGCCTGTTTACAAAGTATTCCAAACATTGGTCTTTCCAGATTCCTAAGACCCTCTCATCGGTTGGGACCCTGCCACTTTGCTGGTGCCAGTGGGCTCTGGGATCGCTCTGGGGGCCCTTGGGCATGGGCTGGGCTTGATTGTCCAGATAGTTCCACATGTCAGTATGAAAGGAGAAACTGGACCTTGTGGACCCTGGCCTGTCCCTCCTGATGGACTCATTCTAAATCCCAAGACTCCAATCTTTCCTTTCTGCCAGGGCTGATGGTAAGGAAAGTGAGGCATCTAGGAGGTACTAACTCCCAGGGTCAGACAAGCACAAGGTCAGTAATGAGAGTAACTCACCTCACCCTGGTTCGAGCCCTGCTTCCTGCTCCAGCTTGCCATGAATGAATGCTCCACGTACCAATGCAAGACCAAGAGTGGGACACAATCCCAAAGATTCCATAAAGTTATGCAGCCAAAATTCATTATATAGCCCTAGCTTATAGGCACAAAGAAGGCAGAATCCCTGCCTGTAAGGAACTCAGCATAATAGGGAAAGAAAATACGTCAATGAGAAACGGTAACACAAGGCTGGTCAGGACAAGAGCTAAACAGCGGTATAGATGGAAGGGCAGAGGAGGTGGGATTAATTACAGTGAGAGACAGAAGAGAAGGCTTCAGGAAGAAAGTATTTTTTCTGGGCCCTATATCTAGGGAGAGAAAGTGGGAAGGTAAAAGCAGGTAGAAAACAGCACGAATCAAGGTGTGGTGTGCTCTGCACCTAGCAGGTGGCTGGCATCATCAGAGAGTTAGAGATTTGGAAAGAGCAATAGGAGACTAGGTCTGAAGGAAAGAGGACCAGGTGGTAGAGAGTCTTAAATAGCCTGCGAAGGAGTGCTGGCTTCCATCTCTGGGACATCTTGGAAGATTTTGGAGGCAGGGACAAAGTAATTAGAATCAGCATCACAAATCAAGAATCAGAAGTTGGGAACAATGAATCAGATCCACAATGGGAGGGACACCTGGGTGGCTCAGTCTGTTAAGCATGGATGGAGCCCCACATCAGGTTCCTTGCTCAGTGGGATGTCTGCTTCCTCCTCTCTATCTGCCTCTCTCCCCACTCGTCTTGCTCTTTCTCTCTCTCAAATAAGTAAATAAAATCTTAAAAAAAAAAAAAAAAAAGGATCCGCATGGGAGAAGCAGTTGGGAAACTGTTAAGGACAGCTACCAAGCAGTGTCTAATTTTCTAAGTCAAGTGCATCAAATGCCAGAGGCTGGAAAAGTGGGCTGCACCCGGGAGCCAGTCTTGACAGGCACCCATCAATTCCCAAGCATCAGCCAAACCACAGAGCTCTGCAGAAAGGGAACCTAAAGCCACCAGCCCATGTTCTGCAGCACAGAAACATCCAGAGCTTCCTTTAGGACGTGGCATACAAGATGGGCCCACTAGGCTTTCTGGCCTGCTTCCTGGGGTGCACTCAAGCTGCTGCTATTTTAACATGTCCCCCCCCCCCCCGTAGGGAAGAAAATCTCCTCTTTTGAGTCAAGGAAGCAAAACACCTACCTCATCTGGTTTGGGGGTTTGGGGATTAAGTGGCCCCATCTATCAGAACCCCTAAAGAAGAATGCCCAGGTAACGTGCAAGCTCCCTTCCTGCCCGTCAGTCTGTGGTTTGGGGATTCCATGACTGTCAGAGGCAAACACTGCAGACTGGTTCCTTGCTGGAACAATTCCTGTGTGTCTACTACAAACGGACCCCTGTTGAAGGTTCACGTCTCTCAAACCCCCCCCAGCACTCCCAAGCCCAGCCACTGTCTTCTCTCATCTGGACCACTGCTAGAATCTTCTGCCTGGTCTTTCTGGTCTTAGTTTTGCCTTCACTTCTCATTCTACATTCCACAAGGAAGCTAGAGGAGAATTTGTAATGCACAGCAATCTGCTCAACCCACGTCCCTGCTTAAAATCCTTCCTGTGGCATCAGCAATGCTCTCCAAGGGCTCAGTGGGCCTTTCCTGCCGCTGCACGGCGACCTCTCCAGCCCAGCTCTCGCCAGCCCTCCCTCGAACCCTAAGCTCGGCAATCCCGGTCCCCAAACACCCAAACTCGCACCCACCTCTGGGCCTCTGCACAGACGGCTCTCAGCTGCCCTTGCCTCCGACAGCACCAGCCAATAGGAAAAGGGCAGGAGAGTACAAGCCACTTAAGCCATCTCACGTTTTCTAGCAGCCACACTGGAAAAAGGTGGAAAGAAATGGGTACTCTTATCATTAACAATGTGTTTTATTTAACACGTTCTATCCAAAATGTTATTACTTCAGCACCTAATTAACGATTAAAATATTGAGATCATTTACATTCTTTTTTCAGACAAAGTCTTCAAAATCTCATGTGTATTTTAAACTTACAAGCGCTGATCCATCTGGACTTGCCATCTCTTCACGTGCTCAACAGCCACGTACGGTGAGTGGCTGCCATATTGGATGGCACCGGCCAAGCACATTCTGCTTCAGCTCCACGCAGGACTCCATGCCCATTGTTCAGGCCCCAACGGACAGAAAGGGAACTACCTCTTGTGACCAGGTGCTCTCCTCAGTGCTCCCAGCCTCTGTTCTAACTCTCATCTCGGTTGCTAAAGCCTGTGTTCCAGTCCGAATCCAAGACCGTAGGCTCCATGTGCGCAAGGACTATGTTGGTCTTGTCTGCCATTAAACTCCAACACAGAGCCCAGTAGCAAACACAGGCCATATGTACCACACCAGTGTCTGCTGAAGGAAGAAGCATGATCTCATGTGTCCTCTCTCATCACCGGGAGATACTGAGAAGCTTTCAACATTCCTTTGAAGATTCCCTCTTGCCTCACCCTCCCTTTCTCCACCATCCACATGTACACACATGTGCGCACACAACACACGCTCAAACACCTTCAGATTGAAAAACACTCTTGTTCTCTAACACATATACACTCAAACCCTCCCATGTGTGCGCTCACCGTACACTGGAACTCTCTCACACAGCCTCACACTCACAACTGAGACACGCTCGTGCCTACATGCGTGCACACACTCACACGCATGTACACCTGCACACACTCAAGCATACACACACACGCTCACACATAACTTGCATTCACACACATTGCAGAGGTTGATGGGAGGCCCAGAGAGGTCTTTTATTTGCTTGAGGTCACACAGCACAACTGAGGAAGACCTGGAACTATATCCCAAGGTGACTGTTCCCAGCAGGCAACCATGCTGCCTTTCCCTGGGCAGGCAAGACCACACAGGGAACAAATGTGTGCGGGCTCATGAGTAACGTCTCCTGTCTGCCACCAGCCAGCAGCTGATGGCAGAACCAACCATGAATTAAGTGCATTCCTGGGCTCGCACGCTGTTAGGACAGGGCTTCCTGGCTGCCTCAGAGAGAGTCACTGCTGATCCCCAGGGCAGGCAGAGCTTTGCTGACACAGCAGTGGGGGAATTTGTGGGCACTAGCAAGGCCCTGGCACTTCATCATCCCAGAAGAGCAGTGGACAGGACATCTCCACAAGAAATCAGGTCACCCCTCGTCTCCTCGAAGGGAAGCAAGACACGCAGGCTGAGTGCGGGAATCTATAGATACTGCCCTAAAGCAGTGGTCTTAAAACTAAACACACGCAGTTGTACTGTGTGACCCAAGCAACTAGAAATCATTTCTGAGCCTTCCACCAACCTCTGCGATGTGTGTGACTTAGTGGCTGTAGGTGCGTACAGACGTGAGTCTGCGAGTGTGGGAGCGAGCACGGGGCTGTGTGGATGCCAGTAAGTTTCCTCAGGGGAGATTTGCTGAGTGTATGTAAGGGTGAGGGTGCGTGAAGGTACATGCTGTGGGAGTCTCTGAGGGCATACGTGAGTGTGGGTGCAAGAGTGTGAGTGTGAAGGTGTATGAGAGTGGGAGTTCCTGGCGAGTGCGAGCTTGTGAGTGTGTGTGAGTGCGTGGGTGTGGGTGTGGGGTGTAGATGGTGGACAGAGACGTTCCATACAGTAGAACTTTCCAAGGGGATTGCAGACGGGGCTAATTTAACAAGTTCAGGCTCTCAAATCCCACCCAGGCTACTTCCTGGTGTCATATAAGTTTCCTTTTCTCCCTCTGCCCCCTCTTAACTGCCCTTGTCCCATGTTACAAAAGAAAGATGTTTCCCTTCCTCTTCCCAACCTTACTATGGTGTACTATCCTAGGATGTAAAACCCTTCAGGGCGCCAAACAAAAAGGACCATTAAAAATATTGTTTTGGGGGCGCCTGGGTGGCTCAGTGGGTTAAGCCGCTGCCTTCGGCTCGGGTCATGATCTCAGGGTCCTGGGATCGAGTCCCGCGTCGGGCTCTCTGCTCAGCAGGGAGCCTGCTTCCTTCTCTCTCTCTCTGCCTGCCTCTCAGTGTACTTGTAATTTCTCTCTGTCAAATAAATAAATAAAATCTTTAAAAAAAAAATATATTGTTTTGGGACACTTAGGTGGCTCAGTCACTTAGGTGTCTGCCTTGGCTCAGGTCACGATCTCAGGATCATGGGATTGAGCCCCATGTAAAGCTCCCTGCTCAGCGGAGGACCTGTTTTTCCCTCTCCCTCTGCCCCTCCCCCCCAACTCATACAGGCTCTCTTTCTCTCTCTATCTCTCAAATTAATAAACAAAACCCCTATGAAAAAATTTAAAATTATTTTGGGGTGAGTCTCCCGATTGATGACTTAGGGTGCAATTAGCCCACTTTGGGACTTCCACTCCTTTCCTGTTTTTCCTTCTTTAGTTAGGAGAGAGCCACAACCTTAGTTAATTGGCTTTCAAAGAAGTGGTCTTTAATATATTACAGAGTACGGGCAGCGGGCCTAGTGGTAATTTTCTGGTAAGGATGTCATGTCTGCATTTCTCAGGTCCTGTCAAAGAATTCATTGCTTCTGACAGGATCTAGGGAGAGGAGAGAAAAGACAACACTGTAAGGAATAATAAAGACTAAAAACGCCTCCCCATGCTAAACATAAGCAATCCTTTTCAGCTCTTCACAATATGCAACCCTAGAAGGAACAAAAAAAAAAAAAAAAAGAAAAAATCTTTGAACAGTCAAACGAGGATGGGTTTGCTAATTCTTTTAAACACCACTGAAATGTTTTCAGGGGCTACTAAATTTGACAAGTTGTACCGAATAAAACCCACGGATAAAAATTTTATGTGATTACTTTTGAATGCAATATACATTATTCAATAGGTAGTTAAAATCTATTTTATCAAATAACGAGGTATGTATTCCAATTACAATCAATCCTGCAACTATTTTATCTCATGAAATGATTAAAATTTTTTTCCTCCTACACCTCCTATTAATCAAAAAAAGCAAACTAAATACTAGCTGCTAGACATTTATTGTCAGCAGGATATACCTTTCTCTTTCGTGAATATGTGGGAAAGCTTATCTCGATGTCTAATGAAATTAAAGGAGTTAGTTCTGTGTTTTCATACAAGGTTCTTATTTGATTATTCCCAAAAGTCAACTCCCAAGATTTAGTACATGCATGTGTGCACATTCTCCTAAAAATGACATATCTTTTATCATGTTTTTTGTTCCATAAACAGCTTACAATTCGGGCTGTATGTAACATTGAATTATGGAAACTAAGTGATGAGAAACATAGATTTATTCTTGCTTTTGCAACTTGTCATAAAATAGATTAATTATATCTTTCATGATTTTAATCTTGACTGCTTCTAGTAATCTTTTTTATAAGATTAGAAGTAATCCTTCTTATGGTGGTTTTATTAATATTCCTCAAAATACACTGTAATGTTGATCTAAATTAAAAATTTAAGTCAGACTTTTTCGTAGAGAAGTCGGTCTGATTTGCAAACTGGTTTGACAAGGAAGACTAGCTTTGCTAAATGGATTATGCACAGGCATTTTCCATAAATTGAATGAGCTAAATCTGAGTTCTAAGATTTGACAAAACGATACTTAAGCATGTAATAAAATAAAAGCATTTTATTTTTTTTTCAATGCCTTGGGAAAGTGGATTGAAATTAACACTATTTTAATTTTCCAACCCTTTCTTGATAAATTGGATTAGACAAGGTGAAAACATAAAAAATGCAATTAATGGTCTCCGAATACATTTTACAAAAGGCATTTTGGATATTCCAGAAATTGAAGGAAAAAAATCATTTTTGATGATGGGCCACTGTGTGATCTGGGGCACTGAACCCAAAGATAGTTCAAATAATTAGTAAAGTTATCACAATAGAACATTCTGTGTTCCTATCAATTTGTTCAGGTAGGATTGGTCACTGTTCACATCTATAAAAACAAAACAGGTAAGTTTTCCAAAAAGAATAGATGTGATGTTGGACACTTCCTTATTCTATAGTAAGTGATATTTATTATCTAATTGGGAGGATCATCTTAATTTCTTGAGAAATATAGTCCCAATACATTTTTTCTATTTAATTTAGTATTTTAAAATGTTATATTTGTTATTTTGATTATTTATATACTTATAATGATCACCCATTCAAGAAGTAATTTGAACATCTGAACCATATGGAAATGTTTCAATATTAACATTTCTCATTATATACAACATTGTGTGTGTACATACACTACTAAATTACACACTTAGAAATAGTTAAGATGGAAGGGCATCTGAATGGTTGTCGGTAGAACATGCAACTCTTGATCTCAGGGAGGTGAGGTCAAGCCCGACATTGGGTATGGAGCCAAATGAAAAAAAAAAAAAAATCATTAGAATGATAAATTTTGTTATGTGTTTTTTTTTACCATAGTTAAAAATACTTTTTTAAAATTTTCTGATATACAGACATTTAAGAAGAGTTAACAACTATTCTTTCTAAACTGTTTCATAAAATAGAAATGGCAAGAAAATGTCCAAACTCCTTCTACGAAACCAGCATTACCTTGATTCCAAAACCAGACAATGATCCTACTAAAAAGGAGAATTACAGGCTAATATTCCAGATGAATACAGATGCAAAAATTCTCAATAAAATGCTAGCAAACGGAATTCAATAGCACATTAAAGAATCATTCACCATGATCAAGTGAGATTCACTTCTGGGCTGCAGGGGTGGTTCGATATTCACAAATCATTCAATGTGATATACCACATTAATAAAAGAAAGGATAAGAACCATATGATCCTATCCATAGATGCAGAAAAAGCATTTGACAAAATACAGCATCCTTTCTTGATATAAACCCTCCACAAAGTAGGGACAGATGAAACATACCTCAAGAGCATCAAGGCCATACATAAAAGCCTGACAGCTAATGTCATCCTCAACAGGGAAACTGGAGAGCCTTTTCCTTACAGTGAGGAATAAGACAAGGATATCCACTCTCACCATTACTATTTACTGTAGTACTGGAAGTCTTAGCCTCAACAATCAGACAACAAAAAGAAATAAAAGGCATCCAAAACAACAAGGAGGAAGTCAAACGTTCACTTTTTGCAGACAACATGATACTCTATGTAGAAAACCCAAAAGATGTCACCAAGATATTGTGAGAACTAATAGATGAATTCAGCAAAGTTGCAGGATAGAAAATCAATGTGCAGAAATCTGTTGCATTTCTATACATCAATAATGAAGCAGCAGAATAAGAAAACAAGGAATCAGTCCCACTTACAACTGAGTCAGAAACAGTAAGATATTTAGGAATTAAACTAAACAAAGGGGTAAAAGATCTATACTCTGAAAACTATTGAACACTTATGAAAGAAATTGAAAAGGACACAAAGAAATGGAAAAGCATCCAATGCTCTTGGATTAGAAGAACAATCATTGTTAAAATGTCTATATTACCCAAAGCAATCTACACATTTAATGTAATCCCTGTCACAAGATCACCAGCATTTTTCACAGAACTAGAACAAACAATCCTAAAATTTGTATGGAACCACAAGATCCTAAATAGCCAAAGCAATTCTGAAAAAGAAAAACAAAACTGGAAGCATCACAATTCCAGACTTCAAGCTCTACTACAAAGCTGTCATCATCAAGACAGTATGGTACTGGCACAAAAACACACAGATCAATGGAACAGAATAAAGACTCAGAAATGGACTCTCAACTCTACAGTCAACTAACCTTCAACAAAGCAGTAAAAAATATCTAACAGAAAAAAGACTCTTCAACAAAAGGTCCTGGGAAAATTGGACAGCGACATGCAAAAGAATGGAACTGGACCCTGAATAACACTTTCTAAAAGAAGACATCCAGACATATTATAGACACATGAAATATGTTCACTATCACTTGGCATCAGGGAAATACCAATCAAAACTGTGATGAGACCACCTCACACCTGTCAGAATGGCTAAAATTCACATAAGAAATAACAGTTGTTAGCAAGGATATGGAGAAAGGGGAACCCTCCTGCACTGTTAGTGGGAATGCAAACTGGTGCAGCCACTCTGGAAAACACCTTGAAGTTTCCTCAAAAAAGTAAAAATAGAAGTATCCTACCATCCAGCAATTGTACTACTAGGCATTTACCCAAAGGATACAGAAATACAGATCTGAAGGGGTACACACACCCTGGAGCTTACAGCAGCAGCATCAGTGACAGCCAAACTATGGACAGAGCCAAGTGTCCACTGACTGATGAGCAGATGAAGATGTGGTGTGTGTGTGTGTGTGTGTGCGCGCGTACGCGCGTGTGATGGAATATTACTCAGCCATCAAAAAGAATGAAATCTTGCCATTTGCAACAATATGGATGGAGCTAAGTGTATTGTGCTAAGTGAAATAAGTCAGAGAAAGACAAATACCGTAAGATCTCACTCATGTGTGGAATTTAAGAAAGAAAACAGATGAACGTATGGGAAGGGGGGGGGGGAAGGGAAGAGGGAAATAAGCCATAAGAGACTCTTAACCGTAGAGAATAAACTGAGGGTTGATGGGGGGGCAGGCTAGATGGGTGATGGGTATGATGGAGGGTGCTTACTGTGATGGGCTCTGGGTGTTGTTTGTAAGTGATGAATCACTGAATTCTACTCTAGAAACCAATATTGCACTGTATGTGATCTAAAATTTAAATTAAAAAAACTTTTTAATATAATTTACATAATATTTATTATATTTATAATATAACAGTATTTAATATGCATATTATATATAATATAAATATAATAGTATTTATATTATATAATAATATAGTATAAAGGTATATAATATATTATATATAATACAATATATATAGTATAGTATATAATAGTATATAATATATAGTATATACTATATATTATATATAATAGTACATAATATATACTAATATTATATTACATTATATATAATATTATATATTATAATATATAGTATCGTATACTATAATGTATTATATATAATATAATATATATGATAATATAAATATAATAGTATTTACATAATATTATATATGGCATAAATAATATAATTTCATGAGTAATATTTAAAAAATGCATATTTGGTGACTTTCAAGAACTATCTAACAAAAAAACATACAATATGAGAATAATGTAGTAGCATCTCTCTGTGAGAGATAGAAGAGAAAGATGAGTTTAAGAAAGAGAATGAAATAAAATCTCCTGATGTTAAAGAAACAGTTTGCCGTACACTTTTTAACTGGAGGATGATGGATATCAAATCACGGTGGTTTCTGGATTCCACCCAATACATTTAACAAAGGATAATGGTTTCACTTTAGAGGGTCAATATTTATAATACCCTGAAATTACATCTTGAAATGATTTCAACTTAGGGAGAAAACTGTAGATGTTAACTTTAAGGGTGCTTGAGGGGCTGCCTAGATTTTAGGATATGGTGGGAGGCAAGTGAACACATCTGCAGAGCACTCACTGCCTTTGCCAAGGGTGGGGCGGGGGTGGGTGGAATGCCTTTGCCATGTGGGGGGGGGGGGGTGGTATCCTGTCCTCAGCAGCCACCCTGAGGCTACCTGGGACTTGTGTTCTTCTATGCTTGCTCTCCCCAGCTTGTTCCTGAAAGGCATTTCTTTCTCCTGGAGAAATCCGTGACCTTGTTGGCGGAAGTTTTCAAAAGCATGGCACCTTGTTTAGCTCTATCCACTCACTCTACATTATAACAGCCTTTCTATTAAACAGGAAACACAGTTGGGCCAGTTTGGTGTTTTATTTTTTTTTAAATGCATGGATTGGACTGTTCATTTAGGAAAGAGAGGAGATGGGGCCTGTTTATATATTGAACATCTGCTATGTGCCAGACACTGTGCTTTACAGATATCATCTCAGTTTTTAATGAGAATAATTAAGGTTATCCTACATGATTGCTGTTGTTGTTGTTTTTATTATTACTATTATATTGACCTCTAAGTAGCAGACCCTGACCTGTAATCTTCACATTAATGATGTTAATGAACTTTTACAAGAACCCTATAAAGACAGGAATTATGCTCTTTCCCATTGTACAGATGAGAAAAATGAGACGCAAATAAATCTTGCAAAGTTAAACAGCCAGTAAGTAAGGTCTAATCATGATGCCAAAGTCCACACTTTGGGCCTCAAGCCACACCCACTTAAAATGAAGCTCTCAGAGTTTAAACAACTGGGCAAGATCGTAACTGGAACATATCAGAGGAGTCTGATTCATTCATTCTCTATTTTGTTCCAGAAAGGAATCAAAGGACTGCCAGCTATCTACAAATATTCACATTTATCTAAAACTCTCCAAGTCCATTATTAGCCTTGCTTCTTTGCCAATTTTATAAAGTGGACAGAATTGATTTTTTATTATAATTATTTATTATGATTGATTTTATTATTATAATTACATAATTACTAACCCTTCCCCCTGTTTTTGCAAATGAGGAAACTACAACGCTCAGAATCTCTTCTGACTTGCCCAGCCCCGTCAACGTTTTCCAAAGTCCTGATCCTCTAGAGTGCTTATGACAGCGATAGGAAGGAAGCCCAGGCAGCTGGTGTGACACCAGGCCCCGCAAAGCACACAAGGCTTCCACACCTGGGTCGGGGTAGGAAGCTCCTAACACTCTTTCTTTCATGCTCTTGGATATCCCTGAAGGCAAGAGGTGGAGACCTCTTTGGCCACAGTCTCACTCAGAGTTCTAAGCAGAAATCCTTTGGGCCTGGCCCCCAGCAGAGAGAAGGGCATACCTGCAGGTCTTGAGGAAAAAGTGTGAGGGGCTCGCATTCCCTGAATAAGGCTACTTGTTGCTTCACAAAAGAAAGGTCTTCGTTGCACTTAGCAGAAGGGGCTTTTTTTTTTTTTTTTTTTTACTAATTTTGCCCCAGGGAATGATTGGGGGGCACATTTGAACCTAATATAACACTTGTAAAAATCCAAACAGTGCTTTGACTCTGAGAGAAGCAGAGCTCTGAGGGAGCCTGCTAACACTGAGAGAAAGGGGACAAGAGACAGGCCAGCTGGAGCTGGGCCTCCATCCACAGGGACCCCCCTCTCCAGTTTCCTGCTGGGACTCCCACAATTCCCCTGTTAATCCATTCCCCTGCCCCCGAAAATGGTACACTGCAGCGAGAAATAAATGGTCTCCTAGTGGTGGGGTTTGATATTTTTTAAAGGATTAGAGGGGAAGAAATAGCTTTTGTTTTCTTCTTTCCCAGTTGGCTAAACATGACATCCGACCCACAGGCTCGGGAAACAACCTGACTTGCAGCGTGAGCCGTTAGACAGGACAACAGCCTGGGGTGTTCTCTCATGGAACGGGGGAAGCCCAGGCTGTCTTTTCTCCTAAAATCTGTGGCAATCATCAGCTGTCAAAATCACCTCCTGCCCCCAATAGGGTTGCCAAGCTGCTGCAATCTTTATCTAATTGGTTTATGACTCCTACAACACAATACCAGCCTCTGCCTCATTGTGCCTCACTAGCTAACCAGGCCTGGGTTTTGTAAATATGTTTAATTAAGCTCCAAACGCCATGAGCGTTCTGTCTTCTTGGTTACACTCTCCCACCAGGCCAGACACAAGCCAAAACTGAAATAAATACATGGCTGTGCTTCCCTGTCCATCTGCTCCCACGAGGGGGTGATAATACTCCAGCAGGACGGTTCTGAGGGAAGAAACGTCCTCCAGCTCATTGGAGGATTGCTGCTCCCATAACTAGAGGGTGGCTTTTCTGTGAAGAAACGTGAATTAAGAGCTCTATAGGGAGAAGAAATAAAAGGATATCATTCAGGTTTTTATATACAAATCATTGCTTCTTCCAGCCACCCACCTTGTCTGGAATGAGACCTGCCTACCAAAAGGAGCAGCCCTGCTCTATGATTCTTGGAACTCCTAGACATAATGCCCCCAACCTTGGGGAGGAGGGAAACCTAAAGCCTGGAGAAGGTGGAAATGTCCAGGGGTGGGTCTAGTGCAAGAAATGCACTCCTGTCTGTTCTACAACATCATTCTAACAGCTGTGTGCACATCTGTCTCACCCAATAAACTCAGTGATAGCAGGCCGAGACTAGTATCTAGCTCAGTGCAGGGCAAATACTAGGCAATAAGTTTTAAAGGTGCAAAGTAAGGTAGGCAGGCAGGAAGGAGAAAGGGAAGGAGAGAGGAAGGAAAGAAAAGAAGGATAGGAGGGAGGGAGCAAAACAGGAAGAAGCAGGGGGGTAAATGAGGAAGTGGGTGAGCAGATGGATGGATGGATGGATGGATGGGTTGGTGGATGGACAGATGGATGGATGGATGGATGGATGGATGGATGGATGGGTGGATGGACAGATGGATGGATGGATGGATGGTGGATGGATGGATGATGGATGGATGGATGGATGGATGGATTGGTGGATGGACAGATGGATGGATGGATGGATGGTGGATGGATGGATGATGGATGGATGGATGGATGGATGGATGGGTTGGTGGATGGACAGATGGATGGATGGATGGATGGATGGTGGATGGATGATGGACAGATGGATGGATGGATGGATGGATGGGTTGGTGGATGGACAGATGGATGGATGGATGGATGGTGGATGGATGGATGATGGATGGATGGATGGATGGATGGATAGATGGATGGGTAGGTGGATGGGTAAATGAATGGATGGATGGTGGATGGATACTGTAATAGGGACTCCACTCACTATTACACAGACCCTATTACCAAGCCCTGGTTTTCTTTCTCAGGTAGTTCTTTCACTGAAAGAGTGTCTTTCCTGGGAGGGTCCCCAGAAAGCATGGTCAAGGACAGGTTCTGTGACGTCTGCACAACATACTACCCAAACAATGTCAGCAGGAAGAAAAAAACTCCTAGTCTGTCTACCAGTTGTTTTGAAGACAAGATGCTAAACAACTCACTGCTTAGACCATAGAGGTCATCTTTATTTATTCAGCTATTTTGTTTTTGTTGAATTGTGTCCACAGGGCACTAAGCACCCAGAGTAAACAAAACTGCAAAATTAAATCTACCATCTGGACATTTCTAAACATCTGGATATTTGGCATCATGGTGACCCCCACTCCTTGTCTTATGACCATGTACTTAGAGCCCAGAGCAGCAGTAGGGCGAAGGAAGAAGCATAAAGAAGGGTGTTTAGAATGATCGTACATTCTAGAATGTGTAAGCATCCAGATTTCAGATACTCTGACCCACTGTCAGGCTGTATTCCAACTTTTAATTTGAAAAAATATGGTCATGCTAGATACAGGGGGAAAGGAGAGGGTAGAGGGGAAAGGAGGAGAAAGAAGAAGAAAAGACAGGGAAGGAAAGAGAGCAAGGGAGGAAGGGAGCTGCCTGGGGACACGTCTCTGAACAGTGAGACAGGGGCGGCTAGAGACACGCAGGGTGCCGCATGGCGTTTCTGAGCGCCATGACCTCTAAGACCAGCGGGGGCTGTCCTCCTCACCCCAACCCAAGACCCAGATAGAAACAGCCCCAGCAACAGCTTCTCTGGTGGTTTATGTCACATCAGTTTTAGCAACGTCCGCTTTTCCTCACTCCAGCGATGTGAACGGGAAAGGGAGAGTGAAGCTCCCCATTCTACAGAGAAGGGAACTAAGACCGGGGAGGGAAGAGCAGCTATTCAGGGATGAGTTTGAAGAGAGAAAGCCCTTGAAAGAGGAAGCTCCATGCTGCTGGGGACCCTTTCCCGAGGGAGAAGTGCAGAGGAGTCTTAACGGAAGTCATCATTTCCCGGGCGCCACATACACATCAAAGAACGAGGCAGGAGGACAGGGCAGGCTGGAGCTGCGTGCGAACCGGAGACTGGCACCACTGCAGACATGATCCCGGCATACAGCCGCCCAGCCACGCATATGCACACACATGCTATAGGTCTTTAAGATTCGTTTTAAACCCGTAAGGAGAAACCGATCCTCTCCGCAGGCCTCCCCCGCTGGCCGGCCCGCCTCGCAGCCCCTCTCCGCGGTTGCAGGCTTGCTGCGGTGTGTTTCTGTTGGCTGTACTGGGTGATTGATTATGGGAGAGCAAATTAGCTCCCACTGCTTTTAAGATGCATTTTCTCTCTTAAAGAGAAGATGGTGTAAGCAATACTTCTCTCTCCCCACTGCCTGCCCTGGCCCTTGGCGGCTGTCACTGCTGCTTTAGAAGGGCACCCTCGGAAGGGAGGAGGAGCACAGGCCCTGGAGGCCTCGGCTGCTCCAGTGTGACTCAGTCCTGTACCCACTCTGCCCCAGCCCCAGTCGCCTCTTCCTAGCCCCAGGGCAACTCTCTGGTTACTCCAGGCTATTTTTACCCCTCTCAATACCAATACATATGAATGCGGCTGCCTAGCACTGCTGGATGAATGAACATACCAATGATGCAGTATAAAGACTAAGGTCTCAACTTAATGAAATAAATTCCCTCTCTGTCTCTCTCTTCCCTCTCCTCCCCACCCCCAACCTCTAGCTATGGTTCTTGTCACTCAGTGTGTAGTCCCCAAATCAGAAGCATCAGCAATCATAGTTCACCTGGGAAACCTTGCTCCCAGGTGAACTATACCCAGAATAAGCTTGGAGAAGCGCCGCTGTGTGGTCCCATGCAGAGGCAGGAAGGTAGACAAGATGACCCCATAAGGCCCCTTGCTGCTTTATATATGTCTTTCAAATCAAAGAGGTATCAGATTCATATGGTTATGGAAGGCTTAACTCAGGATCATTACAGACCCAGAGTGCTGGCCTAGGACAAGGAAGGTAGAATTCAACTCTTCCTTCCTCTCTGTCTAGCTCTTCTGTTCTGCTGTTCTGCTTCTCCAGAGGTCCCAGCTGACAGATCCAGAGCACAGCATGGCTTTGCTCTAACTAATTGCCAACAGTTGGCTATAGCTACATTCGTTCTTCAAAAAGCCTCATTAATCTCCTAATGCCAGTGTAGCCATGTCTGCTGATGGTGCCTCTCACCTCCCAGCACCTAGGTCCCAGTGGGGCACCCTGGGTCCCTCTGGCAGCACAGCAGTAGGAAACAGCTTCCTTCTCAGAAGGCTAAGCCAGTGTCTAGGGACACAGAGCCAGGCTGATTTAGAACCTGGTTAAGCCCTGCCCCTGGCTGGAGTGGTCATAAGAAGCCTGACCCAATGATTCAGGTGAGTGCAAGAATGGGTTCTAGTTACCTGGGGGAGGGTTACCTGGGACCTCTTAGATGTGCCAAGCCGCCCTCTCTCAGCCAGATTCAGGAATTGGTCCCCTTTTTCTCCTGGGTATAGGAATGGGCTCTTGAAAAACCCTGCAGTGTGTTTGCAGCCATGGAAGAGATCCATTCTAGAAAGCTCATGATGAAGACGTCCTAAAAAACTTTGGAACCTCTTGCTAAGGTCTAAGTTAGAGACTCAAATGTGCACTTTTCCTATGGTTTGGAGAACATGATTTAAATGTTTTCCTGCCTTTCTCCTCTAAGTTCTGCTCCTGTGGACTTGTCCTTCCAAGACTATAAATTCTTAAGGGAAGGGATATACTGTGTCTTTCACACCTACCCCGTTTCCTAGTACCCGGCCCTGCGAAGCCATCAGCTACCCACTTAGACCCATGCCTCGACACAGGTAAAGGACAGAGCGTGAAGGAAGAGGGCGAAAAGGAAGAAAAATAGGGGAGGAAAGAGGGCACGTGAGAAGGGGAGCTGGTCGGGCACGCATCTCCGAACAGCAACAGTATGATGAATAAGACCGTTAATGAAGGCTGACACCACCGCACACCCCTAGCTGCTCGGGGACTGGTCCAGACAGGTGAGCGCCCCACCAGCCGGAGGGCAGAGGTGGCGGAGCTTCTACTAACCTTTTAATAAGGAAACGCTAGTTGTCTAATACAGGTGGTGGGCATGTAGGCCTCCATCTTTTTTGCTGTTTTTGTTCTTCAAATGCACCGACCCTCTGGCCTCTGTCATTTCCATCAGTATTGTCAAAGCCCATGTGAGCAGTCTTTTCCCAGAAAGAATCAGAGAGGTTGTTAAAGCAATACTGCCCTCTGCTGGCCACAGGCTGCCACTTCTCTGGGACGGCTCTGCCTGGCCAAAGTCTCAGGAAGGCAGGTTCAGACTTGGGCCCGGCCTTTGCTCTGTCCCTCCTGTGTCTAACCTTGGCCTAGGCGCCCCGGGATGGTGGCGGGCCCCACCCTGACACAGCAGTGGGCACCAGGACTGACATCCAGCTAAGCTCAGACAAGTAAACCTTGTATCAGGGCAAATAATGCCTTTGTGTCTTCATTTTTCTCTACGACCACTTCCTGAGTATGTGTGTGTGTGAAGCCCAGAGCCAGGGCTGTGCGTGGGGCAAAGCTACCTAGCCCCAGGCTGTGGATACCTAACTTGGCCGCTTGGAGCCTCCTGTTCCTCCTTGGTGAAACAGGGATCATCAGTCTCTTTGTTCCCTGGGGGAAGGAAGGGCTCTAAAGCAGAGTAAAAAGGAGTGCAATAAACCCAGTGCTTTCAGACACACCTGAAAAGAACCAGAAGGCACTCACCTTCTTAAAGCAACAAGGAACCCATTTCCAGGTGGTTTGTTGACCTCAGGCAGATACCCTAGGCCTTGACGTGCTCGATGCTCACCATTCTGAGGTAGCTGGGGCTTAAGTATCTCGACCAATGGAAAGGGGTAAAGCAGAACAGATCATCCCAAGCAGTGGTCACCCATGGGGGCAAAGTCCCCGTGTGCCTGGGCCCCCCAAAAAGCATTCGGGATAGGTTAGAGCATGGCTCTCAAACTTGACCTGTGTCAGAATTCTGGGGAGCTGTTAAAACCCAGATTGCTAGCCCCACCTTCTGACTCTCTGACTCGCTGTGTGCAGTGTGGAGCCTGAGAATCTGCATTGCTAACAGTCCCCGAGCAAGGGGACCAGACGGAGAACGACTGGACTCAGCTGTGCTGTGGTGACAACTCCTGGATTTCAGGGGCTTCACACCACAAAAGTGCATTTCTTGTTCATGCCACGTATGGAGAAAGAGTCAGTGCGGCCGTGCTCCACGCAGTCCCTGCAGGGCCCAGGCCAACCCGAGTCTCCGCCATCTTGTAGCTGCATCTTCAATAGCCTCTGACCTGCAAAGCCGTTGTGACAAAGGAAGAGAAAGTGAAGAATCATATCTGGGTTTTTAACTGCTCAGCCCCAAAGTGATGACAGAAATCATGTCCATTCACATTTTATCAACCAGAACGTCTCACGTGGCCCTGTGCATGTTCCAAGTAGAAGGCCTCCGTGTCCCTATGAGGGTAGGTGAACTGGGTGGTGGTGACCCTTTGTGCTGACAGACGCACCACCCAAGCATCTCCCCTTCCAGTCCTGAGAACACTGGCAGTCAAGTACAAAGACGGTGCTGGTTCCTGGGGACATACTCTCCATCTGTTCCATGCGGTCACAGAGTGATGACGGCGGTGGTGGGAGACAGCTGCGGGGCCCTCCCAGGCGCCAGGAACTCTTCTCAGTGCTTTTGTGTCTTAACTCGCTTGTCCCTCCGGAGACTCCCCTATGGTGAGCACCACTGATATTCCCACTCTACAAATAAGGAAACTGAGGCAAAGGGTGGTTATGAGGCTTTCCCGGATCACACAGGTAGTAAGAGTCACCCGGCCAGCCCGACGAGAGTCCGTGCTTCTCATGACGGTCTGATCCTCCACTGTGCGGTTTGCTTTATTTCTGAAGAGACAGTAGGGGAGGCTGCAGTGAGAAGACCTGGCTTCTGGATAAGTCTAGACCTAATTATTCTAAATCTAAACAGCTCTGCAGAGACCATCCCTGCCCAAGCAGCTCTCCTGATACACGAAGGAGTTGACTCGAGCCAATTATGTGGAAATGGGGTCCAGTTCCCACAGGGGGTTTTCAAAGGCCCTCGCTGGTGCCCCGCAGCAGCTAGAAGACCAAGCAGGTTGTGTCTGGTCCCTACAATCTTCCCAGTAGTTGGCCAGGAGGTTGGAACAAGACGTTTTTTCACTTTTCTCTTAGAATTGCCTCCCAGATCATAGATGTCCTCCTTAAACGGGACCCCGGCCTTCCTTATCCTGCCTTCCTTCCCTCCCCCAACCTGCCGGCCGCTCCCCTTGGCCCCGCTCTGTAAGGAGAGATGCTTCAAGCTGCAGTGTCTCCACCCCAAGATCTGGGCATCTCTTCTCACTATACCCTGGTGGGCGAGGGCAGGTTCTCACTTGACAGTCCTACAGGGGGGCTTTAAGTCTTAGCGTAACTGAGACACAGCCGCAATGAGGAAGGAATGAATCCCTCCAGTTAGAGCATCTACATGGAAAGTAAGCCTTTCTACCACGGACAGTGAGGCGCTCAAATTGTTTGTGGGTTAATGCGAATAAAAACTATTTATTCTGTTGTATCAAAGCTTCCCCCTCCCACCACTCCACAAGGAACTAGGAAAGCAGGAGTTAGAAAAAATATACTTGAAAGGGGGAAGAGAAAAGTCCTACCTGGACACCGGATTCAATGAGTTTGGTTTTTAACTCATCAATGGAATTGGTAGGACTTAACTGCGGAAACGGCCCCTGGCTGAGCCAAAAGAGGCCAGCAGAGGGCGCTGGTCCAGGGTCTCAAAGAGTTTCAGATCCGGATCTCTGGCTTGGCCTCTAGGTCACTCCATATTTCTGGGGGAATGTTAGGTCACCAAGAGGGATCTGTTTAAACCAAAACACAGGATACGTAATGGTCCTTGTCAGTGCATCAAAGGGAGTCGGTCTTTGGCCTCAAAATGTCAGATTTCTTCCCTGGGGTTTACAATCCTCTCATTTCCTGTTTTTCTGAATAGAAGGTCAAAATCTCTTTGGCAATGATTTTGAAACACAACAGTGTTCAAGGCAATCTGAAAAGTACTGGCTGTGTTGTTTACACAGCTATCAAAGATCTGTGGTCCGCTGCTTCCATCCATCTCTGTCTCTGTCTCTCTCACACACACCCTCATTCACTCAACCTTCACGTTTTCTCCTGAGAGCTCAAACCCGTGCCTGCAGCCAGGATCTGACCCAAGAGGTGGATGGTTGGTACTTACTAACGGGGTGCTCAGATTAGATATTCTGCATTGAAGATCTGCACGGGGAAGGGTCTCCAACCTGCGCAGGGGTGTGCCTCGCCCTCCCAAGGCGTAATTCTGCCAAGTGGTGACTGCAGCAATTCTTTCTGATCAGCCACCAGGTGGGTAAAGGCACGGAAAACGTATCTTCCCTTTTCTCCAGACTCCCTGTCAGATGGACCAGCAATGGGAACTGTGCTTTGAAAAACAGGCGATAAATACTCACCTCTCAGCTAATTCTGACATGGAAAGTGTGTTGCATACACCACTCGGCGGGGGGGGGGGGGGCACCCCCTGGGCTCTGCCTCCAGATTGGAAGAGCAGAAACGAGATTGAGGGTCTCACACTGTCAGCAAATGCATATCCTGAAGGGGCAGCAAAGGCTGACTTGGAGTCTTCTGCGGCTCTCATCCCAGCCTGCGTGCAGGGGAAGCAGGCTAACCCGATGCTTCCTCACTGCTGCTCTGTCCTGGCGCACGAGGTTCCCACCCCCGGGCTTCACTCCCCACCATCCCTGTGGAGGTGTGTGAGTTTGCTAGAGCTGCTGTGACAAAAGAACCCAAGCTGATGGCTTAAACCCCAAAGGGAACTGTCTCCCAGATCCGGAAGCCGGAAGTCCAAGATCAAGGTGTTGGTCTAGCTGGTTCCTCCGGGGGCTCTGTGGTTCTCGCCTCAGTTCTGCTGGTTGGCCAGCAAGCTTCGGTATTCCCTGGCTTGCAGAAAGAAGCACCACTCGAATTTCTACCTTCCTCCTCCCATGGTATCCAAACTTCACTTTTCAGTGAGGGCACCAGTCATACTGGATTAACGCCCATCCTAGTGACTTCATCTGCACTAATTACAACTACAAGGACCCGACTTCCAAATGAGATCACACTCTGAGGCGCTCGGGCATTAGGACTCCAACATATGAATTCAATGGGGACACAATGCAACTCGTAACAGCAAAGCATGTGCCCCTCCAACCACCATCCCATCTGTCAGGCCAATGGGGGTGCGAATGCCCAGGGAACAAAGAGAAGAAGAAATCACTCATGAATTAGATTTTAGACCTAATTTCTTCAGCTTCCTCGCTTGTCAGCACAGCTTGGAAACCTCACTGCGGAATAATCCAAATGGCCTTGTCTCTTCCACCCCACCCCTCCCATTCCACCACTCCTATAGCTTTCTCTGAACTTCCCTCAAGGACTTCTGCAGGTCCTCAGTGGCTGTTTCACATCTGCCCTTGAACAAGTCCAGCCTGCTGGTGGCCACCACAGCTCTGCTGGGCTGGTAAGCCGTGCCAGGTTCTCGGACAGAGTCCCCGACCATTCATGCTGCCAAGGTTCCTCCCTGAACCCCATTTCTAAACTGGATGCTTAGGCTGGGATCCCCACATTACAACTCTGCCCAGTGCTCAGTTCCTCTGGGACAAGGACACTTTCCTGCTTTTGTTTCCACCTCCAGCCCGGGTTTGGAGTCTCACCCTGGTATCTCCCACAAATCTTACTCCCATGCTGTCTTTCAGCCTACTTTCCTGACTCCTAATCCATACTTGTTGAGTGAATGAATAAATTACTAGCTTCTATATGCATAAAAAGTACTTAAAGACCGTACTTACTCTAAGGGCCCCAAATGTAGTGAAATAAATTAATGTCATAATTATAAACGTTGAATATAGTAGAAGAAACAATAAGGTACTGCCAAATACCGTGGAAAGAGCGAGTCATTCTGGCTTGGAGGATTTCACGGAGGAGTCAACTGTGAGTTGTTCTGGAAGGTTGGCTAGTAAGCTTCTCAGCAGAAAGTGAGAGGACACCCCCGGACGAGAAGGGAGCCCACGTAAGCCCCCGTGTGTAACAATCTCAGAACGCTGGCTTCTCCTAGACCCTCCACCACGGGGGTCTCCGCTCACTGGTGATGCCCCATGATGACCTCTTGTGGGTACTCTGGGATGTGACGATTTGCGGCCATCCTAGCCATTGCTATTGCCAACCCTCTCCAGATACTGAGCCCCACCCAGCCCCTAATCCTTCCATTCTCATCTGGGTTCCAGGTTTTATGATAAGGCCAACCTCAGATTATAGAGGAATGGCTTGGCCATTCAGTATCTGAGGCAGATACTTCGAAAGCTTCTTAGGGCCGGTAAAGGAACGCTGTCTCCCTGTAATGCTGATCTCTTCCTCAGCCCCTGGAATCTAAATGCTCTAGTCCAGATGAATGGGAGAAATGTCTTCCCCTTCTTTCTTCCACACCCCATCTTGCAAGCCTGGCCCCCAATCACGACCCTTTTAGTAGGCTAATGCAGGTCCTCTGGAGCCCCGGATCAATCAGTACTTTTCTGGTGCTACAGAGCCCACTGGCCTTGCCACCACGGCAAGAAGATAAGCCCTTGTCCTCTTCGAAATCCTTCAGTGTGCTTGCTTTCTCCTAGGTTTCTCCACTTTCTCTCTGCCTCCTCCCACCAGCTGGGGGTAGCTCGCACTGATCCCTTTGCCGAGTGTCGGTAGCAGCCTGCTCCCGTCTGCGCACTGCGGCCTCGCCTCCCGCAGAAGTGCAGGACGCAGCCTTGGCTCTGGAGCGTCTATCGTGTCTGTTCCCACTGCACTGCACGGAGCTGGAGCCAGCCATTGTTCTCAGCCCACGGACCTTACCCTGGAGACACTGTGCCTGCATCTCTCCCTCCACCAGGTTCTGCCAATCCATTCTGAAGGTCAAATTTGGACCACAGAGCTGAGAACAGTCAAACAAGAGATCTACTGTCTAAATCAAGCAATTTTTCTTTCCTCAGAAGCAAATCATTTCTGCTAAATTTTGCTTACCATCAGTTCCATTATTTAAATGTTCCATCCCAGGAACAACAGTGGATGAGAACATCTGAGTAGTGATGTTGCTGGCAGCCTCGGGAGCCTTCCTCCCCCTGAAAGCCTGGACTGGGGCGGGGCTGAGAGGAAGGAGAGAAGGGGTTCACTTGCCTTTGGTAGGTCTCCAGGGAGAGGAGGAAAAAGGATTTTCTTGCGGCTACTTTCCCCAGGAACACTGGGGGCAGGTATGACCCCAGAATGCTGTCTAGCTCCCAGGTCCTAGCATCCCCAGTTGTCCAAGGGTCCCAGTGACAACCCTCCCATTATTAAGGAAAGGTTTTGTCTTTTGCTGCCTCCCCACTTATGACTAAATCCATAGCGCATATTTCGGACTTCCCTGTGCTAGAGTGCTCAGGACCACTCCTCTTCCTGGAAAAGACAGTCACGTCAAGAGGGGAGAGGACCTGTCTCCTCTACACCCTAAGCTCTTAAGCCGAGACCTCACTGTACATGGAAACCTTCTGTCCCAGACACCTGGCTTACAGGGGTGCGCTCGCAGGGACACACACATGCCCATCGCTGCAAACACTACCTCTCCCTTGGTTCAGTGTGCTGCCTTCACTCTAGACTCCCGTAGGGGTCCCTGCAGTGTCTCAAACTGAGTCATGCACCCAAAAGTGCCTCTCCCTGAGTGCTTATTGTTTTTCAAACACTCCACATGCATTCTGTCATTTAAGTCCATGACCCTCTTGTTGAGGAAAGTATTCCTTTATGCCCATCTGACTCATGACAGACAGGCTCAGAAATCCTAAAAAAAACTTGTCTGGGATCACCCTACCAGTGATAAAGCACCCGAAACTCAACCCCAAGTCTGCTTTCCTGTCTGACTCTTAGCCTCTTCACTGTAGCTCTCAAAGATGTTTACAAATTGTAGAAGTCTGGGATCCAACCAGGAGTCACTTCTGAAGGTCAACTATTCATTCCACAGACAAATTCTTCAATAGGTAAATCTTCCAGAATGGCTGTTCCGCACTAAGCACCATGAGGACAGAGGAGATTAGTAGGTAGTGTCCTTAGCCCATTGGGTCTTTCCCATTGGAAGAGGGGGGAAGAGGCTCAGTCGTCATCTCTGGAATGTTTCCAGAAGGCTGACGTCCTGGGCATGACTGGTCTGAGACGTCCCCCTCCTAAGGGAGACTGGGTGGCAAAGGGAGGTGGGGGGAGGGGAAAGATGTTACCTCAGTGCTGGCATACTGCCCATCCTCCATAGCAGACACGTGAA
This sequence comes from Mustela nivalis, assembly GCF_964662115.1. Lineage (NCBI taxonomy): Eukaryota > Metazoa > Chordata > Mammalia > Carnivora > Mustelidae > Mustela > Mustela nivalis. The sequence goes on from NC_139035.1 coordinate 34,989,125, forward strand.
AAATATCTGTTAGTTCTTAGAATAATTTAGAAAAGAGCAGAAATCACCAACCAAAAAAAAAAAAAAAAAAAAAATGGAGAAGTCTGAAGGCGGGGTGGTTTTTTTGTTTTGTTTTGTTTTTTGAGAAAAGGTTGGTCAGAAAGGGTCCTGCCAAGAAAAAGATCTGTTTTCCATCCACCATTAGCCATCGGGGTGGCCACGGGGACCAGGTCTAGGCAGATGCTGTCACTAGAGGGCAGTAGCAGCTTGCTCTTGGGAATGAAGGAGCCCAGATTCCCATTTCTCCGGAGGCGAGGCCAAAAGCAATCGGGCAGCATTCGAACTCTGTCCAATGTGGGGGCCAGACCTGGAGGTAGACGTATGATTTTCAAAGGGGAATAAACGCAACCTTATTTCTCATGGTTCATACAATCCTTTCCTTACATGTGACCCCAACAGTTGGGGAAGGCTGACATCATTAGCCCAATTTGATAGATCAGAGCAGAAAAATCCCGAGGTTTAGACTTAGCCCCAGGTTGCCTGGCTAATAAAGATTGTGCAGGAACAAATGCTAGATCCCCCAGACCCCAATTCGGGGCCAATTCCAAGGCCTCACTACTAGAACAGGATAATGTGGGCTAAGTTCTTTATTGAAATTCTCACCATAATTTTTCCTTCGTAGGCCATTTCTTTTGTTATTTGTTTATTCCCTGGAGGCTTAGGAAGAAACAGAAAAAGGAAATTAAAATCAAATTGGACAATCAGGCACTTTGTCAGTAGCCTTGATAAAAGTTCGGATTAGGCCAATGATACTCACGACCACCCCCTCCCTGCACTTGACCCCTTCCCATCCCTACTGTCTTTCAAGGTCACATGTTGGTGACCAAGGAGAGTCAGGACTGATTCTTCCAGCTGTGGATAGAGAAATACATACAAATAATGATGGACACAGAAGGGAAAGGTTCTCCAGTCTCTGCTGGGGACCAGAACCAGGTTCTCACAAGAGAACAGACGAGGTCAACAGCCTAAAATCTGAAGCCCAGAGTGGTGGGCTTTGTCCTGTCCCCTACTTATTTCTGGAATACGGCATACACTAAGGTTGGGCTTGTTTGGGAAAGTGACTCAGGGCAATGGAGGTGATAGATTCTTTCAGCACAGAGACACACAGCAAACCCATGACAAGGGGAGCTGGTAAAAATCTGTTCACCTTGTAGACATCTCACCTGCATGATCCAATGCCAACACCCACCCCCTACGCCCCACCCAAGCCCAAGGCAGAGCTAGATATAGCTGAATGTTTACTAAACATTGGCAGGGGCTAAGAGAAGGATAAAAAGAGCTAAGGACACGGTGTATACAACAAAGAAGCTATGGGAAAAAAGGAGAAGAAAGAGAAAGTCCGGATGCAATGAGCTGATACCTCCCTCCCTAGATGGAGGGGTCACGTGGAAGTAGCCAGAGGTCCTGACTGACCAGCCAAACAATGCCCGATGCTCAGCACCCTCTAAAGAAATTGGAGGCTACAGCACAAACCTGAAGAAATGGCTGTTTTAATATTTTCTTTTGGATTCTGCATGTGTCAGGGGCAGCCCACGGTAAACCCGTTACTAAAGCACTGAACTCCTCCCTCGGCTATGAAAAGTGTCATACTTCAGACACACCAGAAAACTCTTCTTTTAGGGTTTTTTTCTGTCCTTCAGTTTCTCAGAACTTTGTGGAACATGCCTTCTGTGAGGTGATATGATAGCATAGGGGTCACGGAAGCACGGTTTCTATGCTTAGAGAGCTCGTCACTAACGGGCACCCTTCGCATGCGGCAGACCAGTTTCCAGCCAGCAGAGCAGGATGTGTGCTGTTGCAGAGATGAGCTCTGGGAGAACAGAGAGGGTCACCCATTTTGCCTGTGGACCCAGCTGAGAAGTGGACAGGGTTTGAGGAGAGACTCAAACAGCTCAAACAAAAAGATGAGCACATCACAGCCTACAGGGACAATGCGGACCAAGACATAGTGGTGTCTATTCCTGGAAGTACTAGAAATCTGGTGTCTTATTTTTAAAACAAATAAACACTAAAGTAGCAAGTATTGCATTGATTCATGCCTGCCTGTCTCTACTGTCCTATAATTTCCATTTCTTCCCCCTCGCCCTCACTTTCTGTGCCCGTTCATTCTCTCTTACCCAACTCCAGACCGGAAATGAAGTAAGAGGTGTTTGTGCTTTGGTGGTCCTTCCCCCCGCACAAGACCCTGACTATGATACTTTCAAGGCCTTGAATGATGTTTCTTCACCTGCTTCACCAGCTGCATTCAGGACTTCTCTCCCTCTTGCTCTTCACTGCCCAGGGACAATGCACTTCTCTCTGTCTCTCCAACAGGTATGGATGGCTCCTTTCTACTGCAGGGCCTTTACACATTCTGTTCTTTTGTTTCTCTAACTTTTCACATAGCTCGTTCTTCTTGTCTCTGATTCCAGTTTGAAAATCACTTTCTCAGGACTGCCTAAGGTCCCCTAACACATATTTTCACAGTGCCCTAAACTATTCATAGTACTTATCACAATTGTAATTATCCGTATTTGTTTAAAATCTGGCTTCCCTGCTAGAATGCAAGACCTATTCGGGAAGAAACTGTGCTTATCTTATTTATTACTGTATGTTCAGAGCCTAACATACTGCCACTTTGTAAGTAGCGCTTTGTAAGTACTTGTCATATGGATGGATGGATGGACAGATGGATGGGTGGATGGGTGGATGGATGGATGGGTGGATGGATGGATGGGTGGATGGGTGCACAGAGATCATTCTCCCTTCCCTTTTCCACCCTGGCACCTCATCAGGTCTTGCTGTCAGGTAGCTCCCCAAAAAGCTCAATCTGGAAGCTAATCAAATATAAAAGACAATGCTCTTTGAAAGAGAAAGACTGTTTTGTTCTCACGAGCACACCTCCCTTGTCTCCTCCTCTCCTCAAACCGTAAGAGGCCCCCTTATTTTGTCCCGTTGTGGGGTAGGCACGACCACATGGGAGCCAGGGAGGTGAGCACCCAGTGAGTACACCTTCTCCCTTGGCCAACATCACCTGTGACGGGCTCAGATGCACAGGTGGTTTTAGGTAAGAGAAGGAAGCTCCCTGATGGGCAGGGGCCCCCCTTCTCCTATCCTGTACCCCCTTAGTTCAGACCTTCAACCCTTCGTGTCTCCATGACAGCAGAGCCTCACTGCCGCCATTCTAAATCTCTAATTTCTCCCCACTTCAGGCACTCTGCCACTGCTTTCCCACAAACACCCGTGCTGGGGAACCTGCCGTGCCTCTACTTCCTTCACAGCCCAGTCCCAAGTCCAGCCTGGCCAGACCTGTTCCCCACTGCCTCCTCACGTCCAACACGCATTTTAGCTATTCCCTCCTCTGCGTTTCCCTAATCCCACCTCGCCCACCACACCTTCTAAATCTGGTCCTAGATCATCCATAAAGCCCAGGCCGACTTCCATGAGCCTTCCATGTTCCACTCCTGATGCCTCCAACACACAGTTTCCTGCCAGGGTTCCATCTCTGGTGATGATGTGGGTTAACAGTACCTGATTTCATTATTGATTCACCTCCACTTGCTTTCTGTGTCTTGCCTCCTCTACTGGGCACATAGTTGATGTTGAATAAATATTCGGTTGATTGCTGATTGGGGAAATTATAGCAATAAAGCCATTAAAAGAACCCGAACCAGAAAACGCACACACAGTATAAACGTGCGCATGCATACGTCTAGGTTCCAAGTGCACATGGGTGTCTCTATGCACAAGTGCGCATGTGTGGTCATACTAAAAGCTCTCTTCCAGCTCCCTGGAGCATGTTCTGGAATGCCCGCCCAGTTCTCTAAACACCCATGCTACTACTCCAGGAATGGACGCTCTGTCCCTACTCTGGCCCCTGATGTCCAGCATATGGCCTGGTCAGTACCTGTGAGGGCATCTGCCTTTGGAACTCAGCATAAAGAGGTAACACTTTCTCCCCTGGCACCCAAAGTGGAACTTACTTCTGAAAGAACCCCCACCCCCACCCCGTCGTTAACTAATTAACTGCTCTTTTGTTGTGTAAGAGTACCCCTCCTCCCCTTGCAGTGAAAAGACCCTTCCCCCAGGGTTGAATTCAAGGTAACTGCTCTTTTGCCTTTCTGTAACTGCTTGGCTTTTAGGGCATGACACTTGTCTCCTGTTTGAACAAGATACCTTCTCCTAATAGCCAAGGCATGGTCACATAGGCAAGGGGGCTGCATGGTCACGTAGGTCACGTAGACAGGGGGCTGCATAGTCACATAGACAGGATGTCTTTCTGCTGAGTAACAATAAAGAACCTCTTGCTGTTTGCATCCTGTGGCAGTGTTGAATTCTTGGGTAAGGGGATCCGCGGGTCTTTCACTTCCGTTTCCACAGCTGAGAAGTCATCCCTGGCTCAGTGGCTCAACCAAGGCCAGCAGCGTATAGGTGGATGGAAGGAAAGGGGGAGGGGCGGGAGAGGGTTCCAGGGGGTTGCTGCTGACCGACAGTTCATTGTCCAGTTCAAACTTGTATTAGGGCACATTACAGAGGAGAATCTTGGCTGATTTATGGATGTGGACAGCAGTTCTATGAATGTAGAATCTGGGTCTGGTTTTGTGTCCCCCACTACCTAATTCACAGTCAGTCTTGATAAATACTTAAGAAACGAGTGCGTGTATATGTGTGTGCTGGTGGCATTCAGCTCCCTATGGAAATAAACTTTCTGACATACCTTTTGCCTGTGGGCACCACTTGACTGTCTCAGGCTATGATAAACTCCCTAGTTCCAGCGTTCAAACAGGAGGAGGACAGTGGCTAGTTGGGGATGCTATACCAGGGAATCTAAGCACTGGCAACACAGGCTGAAATTCAAGACAGAAAAACATAAAGAACTGAAGAGAGCTGTAGACAAAGAGTTTGGGGAACACCACAGAGGAAAGAGTGACTAGTAATAAAGAAGTCGGGAAATCATGAAGGTTTCATGGATGAGATAGTATTTGATGAGGATTTTTCCAATCTGTAGCATTTTCATAGGCAGAGAATGAAGAAAGGGCATTCTGTATTGGTAGACCAGCACAAGCAAAGGTCAGGAACTCTGAGAAAAATGGCGAGTTAGAAATTCTTGTCTTCGATGGTATGGCTGGACTGTCAGCTCCCCTGGAGTCCCAATGGAGGGACTCAGGGGAGAGGAGATAGTTTTGTGCCAGGTGCTGGAATGCCTCCAGTGATGGGCTAAGGGGTTTGGCCTTTATTCTGTAGGTGACAGATCCTTTTTTGAGGTGGGAGCAATCAATATGTTTTATTGAGATAATTCTAACAAGAACTAAAGCTGGATTGGAGAAAAAAAAAAAAAACAGTAATATTGACTGCCTACCAGATACCAGTTGCTGTTCTAAACAACTAGCGTTCTGTCTCATTCCTCCCTTCTAGTTATGACGTACGTTCAGGAATTATCCTATTCCACAGATAGGAAAATGAGGCACAGAGACAGTCAGTCACTTGTCCAAGGCCACAGCTCCAGTCATCCAGGAGTCTAACCTAGAAAACTTCTCCAGAGCCACTTTTAGCTATCCCAATGGACCACCTCCCCTGGGGACCAATTAGAGCCTAATCATCACAATAGTACCAGGGAGAGGAGGAGGAGAGCCTGGATTAAAATTGTAGTGATGAAAATATAAAAGAGGCAGCATTTACTTACTGCCTTTTGTGTAAAAAAGAATGGCAGGGAATATCCATATATATCTATCGATAGCTATCTGTATCTGCATGTCTGTATCTATTCATTCCCTCGCATCCATGGGAACTACTAGAGGGATACACAAGAAACTAATAAGAATGGCCACCTATAGGGGGCAGGGCAGGGAGGGGAAGGGGTGGATGGGAAGAGGAGTGGGGTGAGGCACCTCAGTGTATGTCTTTCAATATAGTTCTGATTTCTGGCCCATGTGAACATGCTATTTATTCAAAAAACACAAACAATTTTTTAAACATTGAAAAGGCACAATTTAAAAGCCAATTCAAAGAAACAACTGAAAGTGCCTGACAGCTGATTGGATTTGGAAGGCAGTGAAAGAGACAACACAGCTAAAGAAAACGCCCGGCTCTCTAACTTGAGTGTTTGGGAAGAGGGTAGCTCGGCAGCCTCGCTGGGAAAACAGGAGAAGGGTGGTTTAAAAGAAACTATTACATGTTCAGGATTATTTGTGGATGGAAGCAGACATTTGGATGTTAAGGTTAAGGTCAACAACCCAGATGGGAGTTTGATTCGGGACATTCACATAATGACAATAACAGACCCTGTATGTGGATGTAGAGATTAAGGAAAGAGTAATGAAAGTGAAAGCAAGGGGACATAAGACAGAAGTTCAAGGAACCTGTACGGAAGGAACAGCCAAGAGGAGGCTGAGATGCTCAAGGGTGGGATAGAGAGGTGCGTACAGGGGTGCAGAGTCAGCAAGAGCTTCCAGAAGAAGGGCAGTCATCTCCTAAGGTCTAATGGGTTAGGACTGACAGGAGGATGGTGAATTTGGGGATCAGGATGCTATGTTTCTAGACACAGGAGAGAGGAGACCTATGAGAGATGGAGGGAGGAACCACCCAACAGAGAGTCCCCCCGCTTCTCTTCCCATTCTATAAGAGACAACTGGACACAGAAGGGTCTTCAATCCCTTCATTTCAACCAATGGAGATAGCCTCTTGCCCCAGATGGTGTTTTTACACAATACACTCCAGCAACTGAGTAGTTAAAAGAGAAACTGAGGCAGGCAGTCCTAAAAAGCTTCTCTGATTTTCTGTTATCACCCCATTCAGGCCAATGGAAACCTGTAATATGAGGCTTTATTTTTGTTTTTTATTCTTCCTCCCTCTCTTTCCATTACACACATCAGTGCAAACACAATTACACACACACACACACACGCACACACGCACACACACACACACACACACACACAGCATAAAAGGGACCTTTGCAAAAGCAGTTTTCTGGACCAGGCTTAATGCTGCTTGGAGGGAGGGAAAGCAAAGCAGAGAAAAAGGCAGGAGATGCAATTCCTCCCCTTTAAGACTGCCTGGTTACGGTCCTGGGAAAGAAAACCCCTGCATTCCTCCCCTTTAATTCGGTTTATTGTTAAGGCACTGGAGCAGCTAATCCTCACAGACCTGTGGGAGCTGGAGTAGGAGCACCAGGAGCACCATTCCTTCTGAGTCTCTGGGTAAGAGAGTCTCATTCTTTTCTTGCTTTGGGGAGGTTTCCTGGCTTAGTGGGAGGCAGGCGGCACCTAGAGATGTGTGTGAAGAAACACTTTTGCCAGGAACTTGGGTATTTTGTTCATTTCAACCCCATTTCCAGTCTTGCCTGACTCGTGTGGTATCAAGGGTAAGTTGTAGCCGCCTTGGAAAATAAGTCTGAATGGGGGCCCGGTGGCACCTCCACCTAGAGCCATCTGCTGTCACCTCAAGGCTGGCGTGAGTGGGGACCGTTAGCACTTCTGAGGAGGGAGAGGGGAGCGAAATATCGGTAGCTGTCCTGCCTGCAACGCCTGCCTGCAGGCTGCATTCTCGGGGCAATCCTCAGGGCTCTGAGGCTGGGAGGGGCTGTCCATGTCCATCCAGAGCGGCAGGACCTCCCGCGTGCCTGGACCCCTAACTCCCGCCTATCCTTCATCTCTTAACCTCTCTGACCCCATCTGGCAAGGAGCAATGCCCTTCTGCCTACCTGTCTGGGTTATTGGGAGGATGAAGAGAGCCAGTGGGCAAAAAGGGCAGTTTATAAACAGCCTGTGGCTCTGTAACCCCCAGGAGAACGGACCAGTCTCGGTCCCTCCCGGCAAGGGGCCCTGGACAGGTTCCAGCTCCAGGGCCCCGCCTGGGCTGCGTGAGGATGCAGGACTCATTGCCCTCAGTCACAAGACCACGCCTTCACCTTCCCCCGGCTCGTCCAGCTCCCTCCTGTCTTTAAACTTCCCCAGTTCTGCTGGCAGGTGAAGATGGCAAAAGGAGGTCTGGATTCTCCACCACCCCCATGAGCACTGTGGCCCCTTCTCTCCACGTAACTTTGACGCACAAGCATTAACCCCGAGGCTCCCAGAGGCAGCTGCCAGGGCTCGAGCTGGTCTGGCGGTAGTGCACGGCTGGCCAGCTGCTCGCTCTGGAGCTGGAAAAATTGATCATGAGGAAAGCCTCTGAGAAGGGTCAAAGAGTCAGGCAGGTTTCTCCTGGGGAAAGAGATGATCTTTCCCAGAGCAGAAGCCGGAAACAGCCCAGCTCCTGGCAGTTTCTTTGACCCAGCCTTAACCAGGGCCAAAGATGAGATCTAATAGGTCCATAACACAAAGTGCTTAGTAATACCTGATATGGGGACCGCAGTTACAGTTTTTAATGTGCCTCTAATCAGTTGCCTTTAGGACAAGCCCACTGAGCTGGTAGGGTGAATAGTATTTCTCCCATCGTATAGATGAGACCACAGTTACTCAAAGAGAATGCTGAGGGTTGCAGACCTGGATATGGCTGGTCTCTATGAGCATTTGAACCCAAGACTTCTGACATCATCAGTGACCTTTGCATGACACTACAGATAGCTAGAGTGTGTTGGGAGGGATGAGTTGGGTGCGGGTGTGTATGAACAGCTCTGTTGAGAAAATCAGGGCAAAACTTTGGGAAAGAAGCCTGAGGTCGGAGCCAGGAGAAGCAGTGGTTGGCCTGGTCTCAGGGCCTTTCTCAGAGCATCCAAGTCACGTGTTCCAGGAGGACTCGGTCAGGTGCTGGGGTTGCAGGAAAACCTCCTAAAGATGAAGCAAGGTAAGTGAAATCAAATAATCACCTCCAGGAAAGAGGCAACAGGTTTTGTGGTAGCGCTGGTAGACGGGTTTCCCAAGTCCGGCTCTGCGATTTACTCCCTGATTTGGGGCATTTTTCTTACCACTTCTGCCCATCTGTACCGCAGCCATGAAACGGTCCCTTAAAGGCGGCAGTCAGGCACGATGATGGGGAGGATGATGCAGGTGAAGCACCCGCAGGATGCCCTGCCCAGCGCTCAGCCAGGACCGCCCTTCCCCCACTCCCCCACTCCCCCGCAAGGCCTGGGAGCACTGGGGCCCGGAGAGGAGAGATCCCCGCGGGCAGCGGAAAGCCGCGCCCCGGCACTCTCTCCTCGCTCACAAGCGCGCTCACGGCCAGAAATAACTGCCCCGCACAGCGTGTGCGGTGCTGGGCCGCCGGGTGAATGAGCTTCGGCATGAATGAGACGGGAGCGGCAGCGCGCGCCACTACAACCTCGGGCGCGCCCCCTCGGTCACCGCCTGCGGGGCTGGGGCCCCGTGCCGCTGTCCACGCCGGTCAGGCCCGCGTCCGGGGAGGCGGGGCTGGCCACGCAGGGCTTCGTGCGCGCCGCCCGCCTTCTGCGCACCTCCCCGGGCCGGGCGGAGCGTCCCTGGCGGGGACCTCCCAGTCAGGAGCCCTGCACCTGCACAAAGGAGGCACTTCTTGCAGGGTCTGGCTTAAGGGCAGCCTGTGGCAGGCACACAGTCAACACTTTTACCCTTGAAAACTCCTTAGAAGGGTACCCCAGGGAGACCAGCGTGACGCGGGTGAAGAAATGCTGGCAGGCGGTGTTTCCCAGGCTGGTGGCAGAGTTCGCTCTCTTGGTTCAGTACCAGATGAAGTAGTTGGTTTGCATTTCAAGACCGTGATGCATGAAAAAGTAGATATTTTTAAACATTTTAAAATCACAGTGAGATGCGATGCCCACACTGTGAGGCGTACTTGGGAGCTGTGACCGGTTAGGGAGCAGTGGTTTCACGTCCCCTGTTGCGTATTGAGGTCTATTTAAAGTCTTATTTGTTTCCCTCGCTTTCTCCCCAGCACATGGGGTTTAATTCGTGTGCCTGTGATGTGGACCCACTACATAGCATCATAGCAGTTGATTCTGTGCCCCCTGATGCCCCAGGAATGCAGGGGTGGGGGGCGGCAGAGGTGGGAATAGAGCAGGGATCCCATTCAGCAAAGGAGGAAACTGAGGCCCCCTGGGGTTAGGAGCACAGCAGGAATCAGCAGCACACCCTACTCTCTCCAGGGACTCCTGTGTGTTGACCTCTCTGCCACCAAATGAAGCCCTAGAGCATGTTCATTTCTTTTATAACAGGCACACAATAAATCTTAAGCAACATGTGAATTCTGGCTTGTCACTGTAGCAGGAGGGATTTGCTTAAACTTAAATGTGGGTTTGAGCCTGAAATAAACTGCAGGAGGCCATTGTAAAACCTCCTTCCTCAGTGATTTTGTGAACTGAAACTGGCATGCAGTGCTGGCCTTGGAGACACAGGCCTGGTGAGGGTGCTGGAGTTGGAGGCCCTATTCTGGGGAGGTTCTGTCCATCCAGAAGTCTCCAGGAGGCTTTAAGATCCAGAGCCTGGGCTTGAGCTACAGCCGGTGAGGTGGGAATGGGTTGTGACGGCTCACACAGGCCCAGCTACGTGCCTCTGACACCGTGAGGAGAGCAGTGCTGTGACTGAGGGCAGCACACTGCTGGAAATTTCATGTGTTGCTCAAACCCATGGAGAATCACTAAGTATCAGTGATGGCCAGTCTCTCTGTTTTCCACAGTAGGCTCTGGGCAACCCTAGATCCCCTGGATGCTAGTGGGTGTTACTCAAGGAAAGAGCTCCACAGTCCAGTAAGTTGGGGGGATGCCAGGTTAAACAACACTAACCAAGTCTTTAAGAGTTGTTGTGGGCCATGAATCTCTAAGAAGGAGCAGCAAATCCGCTTTGCACACGGACAGTCTTCTGGGACTAAGATTTTGAAAAACAAACTTCAAGGAACCTTAATCTATTCCAATCTCCTCTTTTCACTAAGGAGAAATGTGGCAGACCAGAGATGGACAGTGATCTGCCTGGGGCTGCACAGCTCCTCAGTACCAAGTCAAAACCGGGACAAGAACTTGAGCTCTTTCTAATGTCCCTATCAATCCAAGGATGACGCCAAGTCCAATATAGGCCAGAGTCCAGGAAACTGGAGCTCAGGGCAAGAAAACATCCCAGCGTTAGCCTTTTACCCCCTTATAACCAAGTGATTTATATATTGCTGTGACTCTGTGAGCCTCAGCCTGGAGGCACAGAGCACATTCTTATGAAAGATGATCCAACTGATAACCTCCCTCCCAAGACCCACAAGCCTCTCTGAGTCATGCTCCCATGAAATGGAAAAGCCTGGAAGCAGACCACAAAGCAGTCTTAGGGTGGGCTGATTCTACTAAGATCAGTCAGAGAGCCAGACATGGTCCCTCAAGAAGGCTCGGAGGCCTGATTACCATGCCCTGAGTGATTTATACCTGCTTGCCCAGAAACCCCAAGGGAGGGCATAAACCAAGGCACAGTGGCTCTTCCCATAGGTAGAGTTGAGAGCCATTATCTGTGGGCTGAAAGTGCTCCTCCAAGTTCTCCCCCTCTCTCCGTCTCCTCTGGGTTGTTCCTGCCCAGTTTAGGAACTTGCTGCGGGTTTGGGAAACACACATCGAATGGAATGGAGTGGAATGGAATTCCTGGATTAAAACACGGTGCACCCAAGGCTCTCAGATATATTATCAGGAAGGGTGACTTTGAAGCTGCTAGTCCAGCTGATTCTTCTAATAAGCACTTCAGAGCAGCTGGGACTCCACATAGGAAACTTTCAGTGAAGAGGCCGTGTGGAGCATGGTGGGCAGGAGTGAGGGGCCAGAATGAGGCTCCAGGGCAGTGTGGGGTCCTGAGGTGACCTGGCCTCTTTGGGGCATGGTGATGACAGTGAGGAGGACACTGAAGGTAGGCGTCATCTGCCTGAGAGTTCTGTGTGCTGCTCGTGCTGTTCCTGTAACCAAGTGGAGCCCGGCAAGGAGAGAAGGACAGGGATCCGCCATGGAAGAAACAGGAGAAGGGCACCTGCCTCCTGGGCTCGGGGCCTAAGCATCTGTCAGCAGCACCTCATAAACAACCAGACTGGATGCCACCGCACACCGCACAACCCGTCCCCAGAAGCACAGAGAAGGTGGCGCTCAGAGGCTGCGTCCCCCTCAGGGCTACCTGGCCTGCCCTTTAGGAATAACTTTCCCTCCGCAGTCTCCTCCCCAGCTGTGGAACTGTCCCCCAACAGAGCAGGAAGACCACCCCGAAAACTATGACCGAGCGCCGCCTGGGAGTCAGGTGCTGCACTAGGCCCCAGGGAGATGAGAAGACAGGCAAGGTTTGGTCTGCTTGGAGTTAGTTTTTCCTGAGGACGTGACCTCAAACAAATAAACAGGAGCATCTCAGATGGTCACTGGCTTTACAGAAGCAAGGGGCAGGCTCACGTGGTAGAGTGACTTGGGCGGGTAGAGGGGCTGACTCCCCGGGAAGTGCTGTTGACCAAGAACCAGGCCCAGGCCCTGAGTGGTGAGGTTGAATATGGAGCCAAGGTGGTTCAGCTCTCTGTGGCCGTTCTGCCCTGTCCTGCTGCAGTGGTCCAAACAGAGCCTGACCTTGAGAACTGGAGAGAGGAGGCCCAAGGCCTACCCTTCCCAGGCTAGGGGTCTTCTTGCTAGAGGTCTCTCTCTAGAGCAAAGTAAAGAGTCCATTCTTCACCATGTCCCTATTTTAAGTCCAACTCTCTGATCAACCCACCCTCGTCACGGGCCTCTCCTCCTCACTGAATCATTTAACACAGGCAGGCTGAACTCTCTGGGCTCAGAGAGGAGGGAGCTCACAGGGGAGGGAAACTCAGACATCCACCGACAACCTACAACTGACCTCTGCACGGCTTTGAGAGAGCCACGTGTACGTTCTTTTGAAAAATGTCTGGGTTTTGTCCAGTGGGGAACAAAGGAGTGTTATCTCCACACCTCAAAGATGGCCCCATGAATAAGGTCGTCTCCGTGGCCGGGAATCATTTCTGCAGAATGCCCTTGAGGGCCTTGCCCTGTTGAGGAGTAGAGGTCACAGGTGCCAACGCCCACGGCGTCTCCTGAGCTACACCTGTGAAATCAGCGGTAACTCGGCTCTTCCTGCGCCTTGAAGCCCAGTGGAAGTGGAGGCCGGAAGGAGAGAAGTGGGAGTACTTTGGGAACAATGACAGCAATCTTGGGGCTGCAAGCTGCTCAGAATGTGTTTTCTTTTCCTCTGAAAGAACCTAGATTACAGGAGTCATGGGAGCAGGAGGAGGACTTTGACAGAAAGAAACAGGATGCAGAAGCACTGTGGGCTGCCCCTCTGAGAGCCCATGGTTAGATCTCCACCGTGCTGGGCGTGGGGCCTGGGGACCTCTCTGAGGTCAGGGAGGGGTGGGAGTGATTGGGGGTTTCAGATCTGGACCCCCGAGTTCTCCACGTTGTTCTGAAGATAGAGCTAAATTGTTGGTACTGAGTGTATGGGAGGAGGGGTGGGCGGGAAAGATGTTTTCTTATAGCCTAGCTTAGCTAAGAATACTATGTTTTTAAGCTATTTAAGAGAGATGGGAGAGAAGGAACAGTGAGTACAGAGCTGCTAATGAGGTGGTCGTGCCTTCAGGAGAGCAGCCCGTCATTCCATGGGGCTCCAGCAGGGGGAGTAATGAACACCCAGCTGATGGTCCCCAAGCTGGAAAGAAGAGTCTTGGATGGGTCCTTACCTATACTATAAAAGCATCATCTGCAGCCCTGCCAGTCTGTGGGGGGGAGAGAAACAGAGTGGAAGAAACAGTGGGACACAGACTGACCCTGTTGATTTGACTTCTTTTAACATCCACCCCTATGCCCCGATCCCCTACATTCTTCAAGACTTCCAGCTGCAGTGTGTAAGCTAACAAGCACTTGGTCCAAGCACAGATGACAGCCGCCCTGATAAGTGGAAGTTGCCAGATTTGGGGCTAAGAATCTGCAGAATGGTATCTGGCTAAAGATAGCCCTTGATTCTAGTATTTCGTCTTCCTCAAAGCAGTCTGCCAGTCAGGGCTCATTTATCTGTGCCTTGTGGACTACGCCCTCCAAATCAGGGCTTAGGCTGCTGTGGCCTTGCCGGCAAGTCCTCCTCTGGCTAGTGCTTGGGTCACTGTGTCCCTCTGGGCCGCCACCCTCCCAGGGGAGCAAATTCCACAAACGGACCTGAAAAGACCAGCACAAAATGCCAGGGCTGCACTGGAACATACCAAATGCTAAGGAATTCGTAACTTTTCTCAGGTTTTTCATAATATCCACCACCAGTTAGTATACAGCGAGGTTGCGAGTTTACATGCAATATGGAAGTGAACAAAGAGAATAGAACATCTTCATCTCCTAGAAAATCTTTCTCCTCAAGTCCTACCCTCACCAGGCAGCAGAAAAGGGAAATGGAGAACTTGGGAAAATTTGAACTTGATCATTATAGCACCTCAGGTTCCACAGAGTCTCATTGAGCTACTTCAGTTTCTTCCAGGAAAACACACAGCCTTGAGATGGCTTCTCCTCCTCTTGTTCTGCTTCAAGGGGGCATTTTATGTTATAAGGTGCTTACTCGACTTGGTTGTCGATAAAGGAGAAGGGGGCCTCAGACCCCTCGGGGACACCTCAGATCCCTATTGTCTGGGAGCTCACCCAAGGATGACTGCTGGCCTCAGGTGGGGCTGGTCCCATCTGGGCTGTGGTACATCCTGCTGACACCCTCCACTAAAAGCCCAGCTCCCAGCCACTTACTTTCTCCTGAGAAGCCCTGATCAATGCTGTCTTTTTCTGGACCCCAGGGAATAGGCCCTCTAGCAGCTCTGTGTCCCCTCACCAGGGCCCTGGGCAGAAGTGAGATGATAAATATTTAAGGACAGAGTTTAAGGATGGGTGGGGCAGAAGCCTGATTGTGGCATTTACTCCCACTGTAGCCAATTTCAACCTGACAGCGTGAGACCACTCAGCACAGCTGAGCTGGGGAGACCCACACACTGAGCTACCGTGTTCTGGAACCAGCAGGCTCCAGCCCCCCACAGGCCCTGGGGAACTTCCGGAATCTTGCAGGTCAAGCCACCCCCTCTCACTCACCTCCTCCCTCTAGGCCTGCCCCGTGATTCCATCCTGCCCTGTTCAGTGTGGTTGCAATCCGAGTTGCTGAGGGCTTCTCCCTAGCAGGGTCCTAAGAAGCCACCCATCTGTGTCACCAACCTCCCCCATTCCTGGATGGATGCAACCAAAGATGTGTGCACCCATCTCTCCTATCTCCTTCCCAGGATCCACTCGGACCAAAACTGTCAGTCTGTCGCCACCTGTTCCTGCCCAGCAAGGCCCTCCCTCAAGTCATGTTCCTCTTGTGCACAGGGTCTTAGGCCTCACACTTGTGTCTGAATGCAGAAGCGGTTTCCCTCTTTCCCTTAGAACCTACGTATGCCTGAGTCCTCCAGACGGGGGTTACGTAGACTCTGTATCCCCCCAAATATTATCTCTATCACAACTGTACAGTACACGGGAGGCAATGTGCTGAGCCTCTATGTCCACTGTTTCATTTACCCTGCACCATGACCATAGAGGGCTCTGTCCCCATTTTACAGATGAGTTAATAGACTCTAAAAGGTCAATAACTCGCCTACGGCCATTCAAATGGCATTTAGCCTCAGCAGAATTTGAACTCGGGTTGAATCTGCTCTTTACCCAATGCTAAATTGTGGAGGCACAAACCCCTTTGTGTTGAGGCTATCAGAAGACCATGGATTCTACCGGTGTTTTTTGGTTCGTTTTTTGTTTGTTTGGTTGATGGGGAAGAAAGGGCATTGCCTAAGAGATGCATCCGTTGGACATATTTTCCTACTTCTTAGTTCCAAGGAGAATGGGGAGAAGCTTGTTGGCAGAAACGTTCCCGCACCCTCCCAGACACTCAGTGTCAGCCTGTAGTAGAGACTATTTGGGCAGAAGGGGCCCAAAGGGACAGAGATTCCCCCCAACCCACCCAACCACCCCCAAGAACATGTTTCTGTCGAGTATTCACTGACTCACTAAGGGCAACACCCACCCCCCATCCTCCTACCAGAAACAGGACAGCTAGCCTAGACCCCTCTCACCCTCTGTGGGCAGATCGCCTGATCTCGTATAATCAGAACCCCAGAATGTAGCCTGAGCCCCCTTCTCTCCCTCACTGCCAGCATGATCTAAGCCACCACCGTTTCTCTCCTGCACATCTGTCCCCCACCCATTTTCCATGTACCAACACTTAGCCCCCGCCCCATTCTCCTCAGAGCAGCTGGAGTGAGCTCTGAAACATCAGGGGTATACCTGCTCTGCTAAAAATCCTTCTGTGTTTTGTCATCTCCTTAGAAGAAAATCCAGCATCTTCAGCAGAGCTGATAAGGCCTTCTGTGGTCTGTCCCCTACCTCCTTCCCTTGCCCACTCACCACCCGGAGTCATGCAGAGCACACCCATCCCCTCAAGTTCTGTTCCTGCCCCGCCTCCACGCTGACCTCCTGTATTTCACTCCATCTGCCAAAATGCTCCCTCACACACACTCCATCCTCGGCAGGCTCCTGCACACACTTCCGATCCCAGCTTAAACATGACCAACTATAGGCCCTTCCGTGACTTTCTCTAAAGGTGACCGTCTCCATTTTTCCCTCTTACAAACCAAGCTTTTATTCTTCCACGGTTTTCCCACACTCCGTCGCTGCACGTGGGGTACTTCCCTTGCTCATGGCATGCCCCCTGGAGCCTGCTGGTCCCAAGACAGAACCATCATTGGTGCGCGGCCGGCACCCGGCGCGTCACAGCTGCTGACTTGGGTGAATGAATATGGCAATTCTGGAACCCCGATACAAGAGGACAAGATTCAGTTCAGACTTTAATGAATAACTGTTTCTCCAGCCCTGTACTCATGTTGTGGGAGTTTGGGAGGAAACGATGCTCGTTCATCGCATGATGCCTTTCATTTAGCCCAGAACGGATAGGAGAGAGGTAGCAGTAAGCATCACTGGGGACGTGGGAGAACGGATACAACAGGTGGTAACCGACGGGACGTCGGGCTGATTCCGGGGTTTGAATCAACACGTTGGCCATCTCCTGGAAACACAGGAAACAGCTCAGCTCAGATCCCCCCAAGGTGGATGTTCGTGTACTAATCCATACGTGTGTGCGTTATTGCCCTTAAATACATAAGTACGAAGTGGACTTTGCACCACTAGACTCTCAACTCCTTGAGTGTCCAGCAAGTACAGTGGGCAGGTAATAGCCATGCAACACATTTGTTAGAGTAATTTAAGATTTTTTTTTAATTTTTTTTTATTCATTTATTTAACAGACAGATCATAAGTAGGCAGAGAGGCAGGCAGAGAGAGAGGAGGAAGCGGGCTCCCCGCTGAGCAGAGAACCCGATGCAGGACTCGATCCCAGGACCCTGGGATCATGACCTGAGCCGAAGGCAGAGGCTTTAACCCACTGAGCCACCCAGGTGCCCCAATTTTAGATTTTTTTTAAGAGAGCACACCCAAGTGTGGGGTTGGGGGCAACTTGGGGCTCGATCCCAGGACCCTGAGATCATGACCTGAACTAAAGGCAGACACGTAACCCACCGAGCCACCCAGGCGCCCCTGTTGTAGTAGTTTTAAAAAGCAACTGGAGAGAACAGTGTTATTTTTGCCCATTATCCAGGTTTTGCTCCTAATCCTTCATTCTAGTTATTACGTAAGAGATGTGCTTTCTATTCTTCTT
Organism: Mustela nivalis; assembly: GCF_964662115.1. Taxonomy (NCBI): domain Eukaryota; kingdom Metazoa; phylum Chordata; class Mammalia; order Carnivora; family Mustelidae; genus Mustela; species Mustela nivalis. The sequence goes on from NC_139035.1 coordinate 35,006,764, forward strand.
GCCATGTTCTCATCCTATCTGAGACATTCGTTGATCAGACCTTTTCTCCCCTTCCTCAAAGCTTCCCCCCAAGCTTCAACTCTGGAGGCGATGGGTCGAAAGGAAGACGATGACTGCAGCTCCTGGAAGAAACAGACCACGAACATCCGGAAAACCTTCATCTTCATGGAAGTGCTGGGATCGTGAGTCCCGGGGCTGAGAGTCGGGGCAGTGGGGCTGTGCGCTGGGTGGGGGTGGGGGGAGCCTGGAAAGAATTGTGCTGGGCCAGCAACAGCTGACAAGTTGGGACTGAGGCGGCTGGGACATCATCTCAGCAGCTCGAAGGGACTCGGTAGGTAGAGCAGAGGAAGCTGGTTTTGTACACTAGGGCCCACAGGGATACCAGCCCTTTCCTTAGGCTCTCCACCCTGCCCCACCCCAAGGGACCCTGCTTCGAGGTCGGGGACAACCTGTGGCTTCTTGTCCTAGTGGCAGGAAGGAGGCATTCTGGAGCCCTTCCAGAGATTCAGTGGCCCTAGAACTTTCCTGGCCCTCCTCCTCCAGTTCCTTTATTTCCTCTGGCAGCGAGCAGGTCAGCCAACCCCACTGTCTTCTGTAGACAGAGGAGAAGGGGCTTCTGGAGCCCAGAGAGCTGACGGGACACACGCCGGAGTCCGCTCCCCACCGCCCTCCTCTCTGCTCTGTATTTAAGTGCCATGTTGGAAAAATAAAGTCACGCCGTAGTCCAAACTCCTACCAGCCTCTGGAGTGTCTGCGCCTGCCCCTTGACAACGATTACACGGCTGGAGGAACAGAGACAGCCTGTCTGGAGCTGACTGTCCGCTCAGTCCTGCCTCTCCTCCGGGCGGGCGCAGGCTCTGACGCAGGCTGCCAACGGCTCCAGGCCCCCGGCTCCGTAGCCTCGGGACCCCAGCTGGCCGGCTAATTAGTCTGGGCTAATTGGGCCCCAGGAAGTGAGGGGCAGGGAGTAGGCTGTCCATTCAAGCAAGCTTTCCCTTGAGCCAATTCGGGCTAAGTTTAGCTCCCTCTGCCTTGGCCAGGAGTCAGTGACCTCGAGCAGTGACAACTGCCCACACTCTCTCTCACTGTAGACGCAGAGGAGCCAGGCCTGGCCCCAAGATGAGACCCCCCCCCCCCAGAGCTCTCCCTGCTCAGGCAAGTTTCAGGGTCTGAGCCCCCCAGGAGGATCTGGGCACTGGTGCTGGTCATCATAGTGTTGGCCCTCCATCAAGGACCCTTGCCAAGACGGGGGTGGCCAGAGGGCAGTTTTGGCAGGAGAGAGGGAGAAGACTCATGTGTGAATCAGAAATGATTTGCTAAGAATCCCCCAAACCAAGAGAAGGACGGGAGGATGCCCAGGTTGACAGGCGCTTATTCATGCTCTGCTCAGACGCGGGCTGTGGGATTGGCAGCAGCCAGACACTTGCTGCTCTCGTGGAGCTCAGCCACAGAGGTCCTCAACCTGGAGGGACATCAGAGTCACCAGGGGCGCTTAGCTCTCTAACTTGCAACTGGGAAAATATCTAAGTTAAAAAAAAGAATAAGTGAAACAATAGTACCTGAACCACCAATATACTTGCCACCTCAATTCAACAATCGTTGACATTTCACTATATTTGTTTTACATACACACGTCTCACACACACACACACACACACACACACACACACACACACGACTTCCCTGAACAACTTGTAAACAGTTGCAAACATCATGACATGTCACCTTGGAATCCTTCTGTCTGCGTCTCCTAAAAATAACGGCATTTTCTTCTATATGCACAATGGCACTGCCACACTCAAGAGAGTTAATAAGTGTTCCCTAGTCGCATTTTAGCCTATGTAGGTCCTCCCAACCCACAAAAAAATACAGATTCCCAGTCCCAGACCTACTGCCCTGGAATTTGAGGAAGGGGACGGGGGGCAGGGCGGGGCAGCCAGGAATCTCTATTTTACATGCTTTCAGTTGCTCTAACCTACCCAGCCCCGCCCTGATACGGGGAACTGAGGGGACAAGACAGGGAAGGGCAGGTGACCGCTGCTGCAACAGTTGAACAAAAGCTAAAGAGTAGGCACCCCTGCAGTGCCCAGGAGTGGGCCACGAGAGCCCAGGCTGCAGACCCCATGTCGTTACTAAGGGGAGGTGCTGAATGGAAGGGAGCAGTGGGCAGAGCAGACTCCCCTGAACAAGATGTCCCAGAATCTCAGGACAAAGGCTCCTTCTCTGTAGCCCTCAGCTCTTCTGGAACAACCCACCAGGGAGAGAAGGCTTTTACTGACTCTGCCCGGAGGTCACCCACAGTTCCAGGGCCGTACGGGAGGGAGACTGGGCAGAGCTAGTCTGTAGCCGGGGGAATGTCACCCGCTGCCAGCCCGTCTCCTTCCACTGGCAGGAAGAGGCTTTTCTCCTCGAACCTCCGTCACCTCTCCCAGCAAGCGGGGAGAGCTTCTCAGAGCAGGAAAGGCAGACCAAGTTCTATGGCAGCAAAGCACTCCTGGCTCTAGAGGTCCTACCTGTCTTGCCTTCTGACCCCAGCAACCTTAACTGCTCAAAACTAGCTCTCCACTCCCTCTGCTCCCCAATCTGACCAACAGCACAATTAAGTCTTATAATTGACCTCCCCTGCCCCACCGCATGTGCCACATGCAACACACACACATACACACACACACACACACACTCGCACACACTCGCACTCGCACTATACAAAGCAGCCTGAGGCAGAAGGGCAATAGCACCATTTCGAATTGCCGTGACACTGCACAACTCCAGGCGGCACCGTTCACACACACACTGCAATATAAATGACACCCCCAGGAAGGTCTCAATTTGATCTCATTCCACAAGAGGACCCAGGGTGGGTGTCAGCTTTGAAATGGGGGGGCCACCTATGAGTACAGGCGAAAGGGGGGACTCTGAAAGTGGGTCCCGGAAAGTCACAGCCGGCAGGAACCTTGAAGGCTGTGTGGTTCACTTCTCTCCTTTCACACTAGGGAAAGTGGGATCTGCAGATGAGTAGAACACATGGCTAATCCCAGGCCAGACTTCTCCCACATCCAGCCTTCCAGGCTTCCATCCAGCCATCCACCACACACTTCTTTAGCATTTTCCGTATGTGATCAGGCAGAGGACCAGGTTCTCCCGCACATTCATGACTCTCCTCCCCCTTGTTCCCTGTCTCACAGTTCACAAATGGTGCTGGGCCCCAGTAGCCCCATCCCGCCCTGCTCTCCTGTGCCTCCGTGCTAGTCCCTCTCACCCCCGCCTGGGACAGCCATTCCAGCTCTTCACTGGGCTGACTCCCATTCACCCCGTAAAACTGGGTGCAGGGTGCTCTGAAGCCCGAAGCCTGGGAATTAATTACGTGCTTCTTAGCTACGCCAAGCGACCACATTGTACACACTAGGGAAAAAAGCGCCCTTGTTTCCAGCTTGCTATCTGCTGGGGAGAAGTGTTGTGATAATTATTGTATGAAGATGTGCAGTGGCTCCACGGTGACCGGCATCTGCTGATAGCAGAGCCGAGCAGAGACCCTGTCTGCAGCGTTCATTGTCTGTGGTCTCCCAACACCCACTGCTTCTCCGTCCGTGTCCATCTCACACACCAGACTCTGCGCTAGACTGATACTCAGCCGAGGGCTAGCGCAGAGGGTCTGTCAGCTGAACAAGCATTCACTGAGTGCATAATAACAAGTTTTACATCAAATGTTAATGGCTCATTTGTCTGTGTTCCTCACTTGTCTACAGGCCTTGTAAGACCCGAAACACTTACCTTTTTATCTCCAGTGTCTGACTCAGTAGGTGCTCAATAAATCTTGATTGAAGGGATGAGTGAAGGAATGAATGACGGATAGAGGAAGCTCTGAAGGCTCTGATTAACTCAGCTGAGTGCAGCTGGGGGAAACAGGAAGCTCAGACCCAGGAAACACCAAGTATTTTCTAATGCAGATTCTCAAAGTCCTTGCACAAGCTTTACTGCTATTGGGCCTCCATTCTAGAATCCCCAGATGGCCTGGGAGAGGAGGGTTCAGCTGTTTCCTCCCTTACACGCTATGGCCTCTTGTCACTACCAGGTGTCCTCCCTAATGGTATTCAAATAATAATAGTGATAACAATAATAGTGTCTGACACATGCAGTATACCAGATGTCAGCAATGCTTTTAAGCACTTTACATATGTGAATTCATTTAGTCTTCTAAACAACCCTGTGAATCAGCTACTATTGACACTCCCCCTTTTCAGATCAAGAAACTGGGTTTATAGAAGTTAAGTGACTTGTCACCCGCAAAGCTGAGGTCCTCACTTATGGACACTTGGGCTCCAGCAACCACTGCTAGCTAACTACAGCTCCAGCTCCAGCCTGGTCTCGGAGTCCCTTTAAAAACAAAACAAAACAAAACAAAACAAAACGAAACAACGCTGTTCTTTGGAATCTTACCCTGTGTTTCCATTGGATTCCAGCTTCTCCATCTTCAGGAAACCTGCCCAGAGCTGCTGGGGTCCTGTCTTTCTTTCTCACAGATCCTACTGAATGAGAGGGTACTCAGCTCCCCTTAGGATCTGATAATGAGTTCAGGGTAATTATCACCATCGAAAACAGAGATTGGAGTTTTTTTCCATCCCTGCCTGAGCCCTGTCCCCAGTGCTAACTCCAGCTGCCTTTCCAGTGTGCCACACTCCACCGTGCTGGAACAAGCAAAGTAAATTGGCTCTGCAGTGGCCCCTTTTTAATGGTTTGGCCAGATGGAAATTTCTCCATAACCAAAGCCGAGTCCCTGGGAGTCCTTCGCAAATTATAGGATCAGGAAATAGCACCCGGCTAGTCTCTGTGTCTGTAGTCGAAACTTTTTTCCTTCTAGAAAGAAAGGACCCAGGGCTTGTCGGATGGGCTCTGCCCTCGATACAGCTCCTCAGGTCCCCACAGTAACAATGGAAACTAATTACCAGCCCCGCCGTCCTTCATCTGCCCCTCGGTTTTGCTTCTGACAGTGTTCCCGAGCCAGCCAGTACTAATTGTTATTTCTTGGTGTCTTCTACTTAGAGGAGCTTTTTCAGAAGTTTTCCTGGTGAAGCAAAGGCTGACAGGGAAGCTCTTTGCCCTGAAGTGCATCAAGAAGTCACCTGCCTTCCGGGACAGCAGTCTGGAGAATGAGATTGCTGTGTTGAAAAAGTGAGTGGGTCCTAGTACTGGCCGGGTACAACTGTGGGATCACAACATTTCCTTCACAAATTACCTTCGAGAAGGACTGAAGCTGATTTCCACACCTAAAGGCGTTGCTTTCTTTCATCGCTTTGATGGGTCCGTTTGATCAGTCGGCTACGTTTAGCCAGACAGGTGTCTTGGCTGATTTTGGAGGGGGAGGGGTAGGCATGGTGGGAAAGGCATACAGCAAATTGATTAGCAAACCAGCTGGCGCCAGCTGGTTTGTGCATGTACACCAGAGAGTAATTAGCTAGAAGGCACAAAAATCAATTGAGGGCCAATACTAGGAAGAATCGGTAATTAAGGAAGCAGAATAAGATTTGGAAATTAGCCTGGATTGTACCAAAGCAAATGTAGGTTCAGCACCCAACCGTCATGACGGAGGCCACACTAACAAACCATCAAATGGTAACAGCAGGACCCATATAATAAAGCCTTGTGGTACCCCGTGGTGTGCCAAAAGTGTATTGGGCATCAGGAGCACAAGAATAAGGCTGCTAAAATCCCTTACCTTCAGAAGCTCACATTTTCTGGGCATGGACAGAAGTGCCCATAACAAATTCTAATCCCACTGAGCATGAACCAGCAGTAGCAGAAGGCAAAGTCTAGAGAAGACAGATTTGTTTTGCCTACATTTTTTTAAAAATAAGTATGGGGTATTAGGTACATTTTCAAAGAAAAGAAACCTTGATAGATGAGAAGAATTTGATGGAGACAGAAGAGACAATGCAGAAAGGGAAGTCAGGCTGAGGGTAACATAAACTTTAACATAGAACTGTGAAAGTACAGAGGACGTTAGGGAAGAGTCAGTGTTGGGACCCCCTGAGCTTAGAGTGAGGACCATCAAGGGGCAGGAGATGGAATCAAATGAGACCTGATGATGAAGGGTCTTGGATACCATGATAAAGAGCGCTGACTCTACTCTGTGGGCAAAGAAAAGTCATCAAAGGATTTTAAGGAAAGGCTCACACGATCAGATTTCTATTTTAGAGCCATTCCTCTTAAGGATGGTGTAACAGGGATTTGATGAGCGCCTAGAGAATGGGAGACCAATTCTAACACTTCCTCAATAATCTCCACAAAGAATGAGGAGACAAGAGAAAAGTATTAAAAATGATGCAGGTGGCTCAGTTGGTTAAGCGTCTGCTTCTTGATTTCGGCAGGTCATGGTCTCCTGGGTTGTGGGATTGAGCCCCATGTTGGGCTCTATACTTGGCATGGAGTCCACTTGAGCCTCTCTCCCTCTGTCCCTCCTACCCCCCCCCAAAGAAATAAGTCTATTAAAGAAAAAAATGAAGTCGAGATTGAGCAATTCAGTGGATAGTGATATCATTGCTTGGGAAAGGAAACCAAAAGGAGGTGTAGGCTTGGAGGAAATAGAAGGACATTTGCTGGAACATATTGAATCTATGTATTCCCCAGTCACTACAGGGAGGGTGCTGGGGATACCAGTTTGGGCTCCAGGGAGGTTAGAGCCGAGACAGATTGTGAACTCATTGAGAGCAAGGACTATGGTGGTCCTGCTTACCACTGCATTTATCAGCATCCCTAACAGCACAGGTGCCCCGTCAGTATCTGTTTGTAATGAACCATTGATAAACTACGTTAGCATTGTCGGCTAGTGAGTGTGGTTGAATCCATCAGGTAACCACTGTAACAGGTCTTTAATTTTTAGAAATTAAACTTAAACATGATAGCTACTGTTTATTATGTGTTTGCTATTCCCCAGGCACTGTGCTTAGCAGATTACATGCATTCTCTCTTTCAATCTTGATATAACCCTATGAGAGAGATGGACTTTACAGACCAAAAAGTGGGCTTTAGAATATTTGAGAAAGCCAGCCAAAGTCACCCAGTTCCTGAGTACCTTAGCTAGATCCGCACTCAAGCCCAAGTGACCTTAGAGTCCAAGTTCTTCACCCATGTGCTACACAGCCATGAGTTAAACTTCCTAGAAATGTTTCTCCTGAGGCACCTGGATGGCTTAGTCAGTAAGCATCTGCCTTTGGCTCAGGTCATGATCCCAGGGTTCTAGGATCAAGCCCCATATCAGGCTCCCTGCTCAGTGGGGAGCCTGCTTCTCCCTCTCCCACTCCTCCTGCTTGTGTTCCTCTCTCGCTGTGCCTCTCTCTATCAAATAAATAAATAAAATCTTTTTAAAAAAGAAAAAAAAAATGTTCCTCCTGGAAAGGCATGCATAGAATTGCTGCCTACGAGGCCAAGCCCCGGTTAATATGATTATTCTGCTTGTCTTAGCCCTTGAGTAATCCCAGGCAGAGGGAATCTAGAGCAAATTTTCCCAAACACAGTGCTACTGATATATTAGCCGAGATAATTCTTTACTGGGTTGGGGGGCTATTCTGTGTGCATTGTAAGATGTTTACCAGCATTCCCACCTCTACCCACTAGATGCCAGTTAGCGCCTCCCTCCTCCCCAGTCACAACCACAAAAATGTCTCTAGATATTGCCAAATATCTCCCGGGGGTCAAAAGAGCCCCTGGTTGAGAATTACTGATCCACAACATCCCACAGAGCTGACCCCAGAAATCAGCACCTTCCTTGCTCCTCACAATATTCTGGAATAATAATTTTACAAAAACTCCTTCCATGGTCACCCATAAGGAGGCTTAGCTAACCTGATTCTCTTCTGTTGCAGTCTGCTTTCTTCAAGGATGTCTCTGAAGGAGATCCAATACCCATTTTGTAAAATAATTTCGTTTGGGGTGTGTTCATAGCCTTCTTCAGTTCTTTTAACTTTCTCTTTTGGTAAAGTCTAAAGAGATTTCTGGGGAAGTGACAAAATGTCGGTTCCCTGAAGGCAGGATGATCAATTATCCATTCAAAAATAGGGATTGAATACAACCTTGGGATCTTTTCTCTAGGATTTCTTTGTGACTGCTTTTTTATTGAGAAGGCTTCACAAGGATCTGCTCTTCCTAAACGTTGTCATCAGAAGTCTCTAACAGAAGTAAAAGTCCGGTGGGCTGGGTGTCCATTCTTTGTCTGACCCCCTACACCACATACCACTCACCATGAGCCTTGGTGTCCCCCCAGGATCAAGCATGAAAACATCGTGACCCTAGAGGACATCTACGAGAGCTCCACTCACTACTACCTGGTCATGCAGCTGTAAGTGAAAGGTGACCCACTTCCTCCACAGGTGTCTTGGGGGCCTGGGAGGCCTAGAGGTGGGAGTATGGGGATTCAAAAGATAAGATCAAAAATTAGCTAAAGAAGCTCTCAAATGCCAAGAGTTCTCTCAGGCTAAGTATGCTTCTGGTCACAAACATGTTCTGTGTGGACTGAGGGGTAAATCTAGGACTGATGATTGAAATGGTCTGTACCAGTACAGCCTTACCAGTTATTAAAAAATATTTTCTACAAGTCAGTGAGTAGCTGTGACTCCATCTCATTCATTTACCCCTGCTGTCCCAGTCACCCCCGTCAGCCTTTCTGGGATAACCCCAGAAACAACCCCACAGCTGAAGGGATATGCCTGGCATGGCGGGGCACCTCCAGAACCCTTCTCTGGCACCATGGCTTGAGTCCATTTTGACCAGTCTGTCTGTGTCCATCACACTGAATATTAAGTGTCTTAATGCCAGGGCACCTGGGTGGCTCAGTCGGCTAAACGGGCGACTCTTAATTTCCGCTCAGGTCATGTTCTCGGGGTCGCGGGATCAGGCCCCCTCACTGGGCTTCATGCTCAGCAGGGAGTCTGCTTGAGGATTCTCTCTCTACCTCTCCCTCTGCTCCTCCCCCTGCTTGCTCATGCTCTCTCTCTCTCCCCCTAATAAATAAATCTTTAAAAAAGAAATAAAAATAAATGTCTTAATGCCACTCCAGGGTAAAATTACTGTGGGATTAGAAACCATAGGTACCTAGATTTCAATTTGATATTTAAAGAAAAGACCTTCTCGAAAGAGATCCATTCAATGTTAAAACAAGCTGTGACCGTGTGTGTGCCCATCTGTGGGACAGAGATGGCACCTCACTAGAAAAGTCTGCACATCCCCATCACGTATAAATAGGAGTTCTGCCTGGGAGTGAATGCTGTAGGCATTGGTTGGTGCTTCTGAGGGCTCAGCCTTGGACTCAGAGAAACTTCTATTTATAAAGTACACACACACACACATACACACACACCACTCTGCAATCTCTGTAGCAAGATGCAGTATTTTTGACCAACAGGCTTATTCCTCAGATACTCAGATGAGCTAACTCAGGCCTAAGCAGCCTTTTAACTCCTCAGCTCACCTGAGGCGCAGTGACTAGAGGGAGCAGGTGGTCAAGGAGTGTGGTGAGGGGAGGCAGGGAGGCAGAACAGCACTAATAAGTGAGCAGGGACCATGTGGCACCTTAATGAGGCCAGTTCAACAGGATTAGCCCACATTGAGACAGTAGGGGAGGCAGGGAAGCAGGCAGATTGAGCTATCCCCAAAGAGTGGCAAAGCCGATGAGAGTACCAGCGCTAGGACCCAAGCTGTTCCAAGTCAGGAATTCCACCTTGTGCATCAAGACTATCTTTCCCCTGGGCCTCTAGCTCCTGTGGCAGAGCCAAGAGCTTTCGATAGAAACAAAGGAGTAGGGTGGTATGCCTTTTGATTAGAGAAATTCTCCTTCTTCTTTACCGCATGGTCCTATCACACGCGCATGTCTGTAGCCAGTGTCCCGGGACAGTGAGAAGGGGTCCAGGCCTGTGACAGAACTGGAAGCCCTGGTTCATGGTTGACATAGGCTGAAAGGTTTGCCTGGAGAGGGCCTCAGCGGAGCCTTTGGCTGCCTTCACATACTGGAAATGATTCACGTGAAAGGATGGTATTCTTGTTCTGTGTGGCCCCATGGGCAGACGCCGTATCCTCAGGTAGAAACTGCAAGCAGTGGATTCCATCGTAATATAGAGAAATACTGAGAAGGTGGTGAAAGATAAAGCAGTCTTTCTTAGGAGGTAGTGAGTGGTCTCCCTCTGTGGTGTTCCACTATGGACTACAGAACTTTTTGGCAAAAGCACTGTAGATGGCATTCAAGAGACAGGGGCAGACTGGATCTTAAAGCCCCTGAGTCCTAAGGTGCCATACCACTAGAGTCTCCAAATACTGCTACAGCTCCGTCCATGATTCCGGCTTTAGGTAGCCCAGCTTTCCACGACGAGAAAAGAAATCCCGACACAAGCACAGTTGATCTCCTTTGTACACCATCTCTGTCCTGCGTTGGCCTGATTTCAGTCTCACCTCTCCTTTTCATCATGATTCCCTGGGTCCTAGGGCCAGGAGTATAGGCAGCTAAGAATGTGTTCACAAAGGGATTATGGGCTACTTGCTTGACTCTAACCAGGAGCATTTTGCATTTTAAGGAAGGGTCCAGGGAGAGGGCAATGGTTGGCTCGAAGAAATGACTCCCTCTTGATAGTACTCCAACACCCAAAGGAGTTATTCTCAGACTAAAGTAAACCTCCCTGCCCAGGCCATGGGCACCTGCCTCTTCCACCACAGCTGTGTCTTCATGGCTACAGAGCAACACACTTGTGTCCCTTTGACCTGAAATAAGACCTGGATTCCTGCGCTTGCCCCTATGCCCACAGTGTTTCTGGCGGGGAACTCTTTGACCGGATCCTGGAGCGGGGTGTCTACACAGAGAAGGATGCAAGCCTGGTGATCCAGCAGGTCTTGTCAGCAGTGAAATACCTCCACGAGAATGGCATCGTCCACAGAGACTTAAAGGTGCCAAAGTGGGAGCCCTCAGTGGGACACAGAGAATGACCCTTTAGGAAGCTTGCCTGGGTCATGGGCAGCCTAAGCCTTGTAAAATGAGAGGGTAGGAGCAGTAGAATCGTAAGGTTCCTTCTGCCCTCAGATTCCTTAAACAAAACTTAAATGACTGAAAAATCATTGCTAAGTTTCATCTCAGCCTTTTCCTGAACTTTCCATGGGGCCTCACCCTAGCAGGATACTAAGATAATCCACATGTTTCTCAAACCTAGCCACGGTCAAAATAAAATGTAAGAAATACTTAATGGGGGGTGTCAATGTTGCACCAAGCATGTACTAGACTTTAGAGAAATCAGAGACAACTAACCATGGTTTGATCCCCTCAAGAAACAGTCTTAGGGTAGTTGGGGATGCGGGGAGGGTGGGTGTAGTAACTTAATGGCTAGAAAGCTGACCAACATGAGGGCCATGAGCAAAATACAGAGTGATTGGATATGGAGTAGGGGGCTGTAGGTAGGAGGAAGGAGGAAAGAACTGGGGGAGATGAGCCTGACCTTGAAGTCAGAAGCCCAGAGCACAGCTTCCTAAGAAATTATATATCAGGAGATGAAAAGAAATCTGTATTTCAGATGATTATATCCTACATTACATGGTATCACTCTTCTCCCACAGCCTGAAAACTTGCTGTACCTAACCCCTGAAGAGAACTCTAAGATCATGATCACAGACTTTGGTCTGTCCAAGATGGAACAGAGTGGAGTCATGTCCACTGCCTGTGGGACCCCAGGCTATGTGGGTGAGTCTGGGAGGAGGACGAAGGTTGACCAGTTGGCTGTGTTCAACCTCATGGATATTATTTCATGGGGAGGGGTGGTTATCGGGAGACAGGGTTCAACTTCAAAGGCAACCCAAGTAGAGCATTAACTATGAGGTTTAGGGTAGATCATGTATCTCTGGAACTACCCCTCCTGCTCCCAAACCCTGCATCTTTAGAGACAGCCTACCCCTGAGCCATCCCACAGCCCCTGCCTATACTTAGCTATCATTTTTGCAGACAGACATCCTGCTTTGTCTTTCTGGCTAGACGAGGGGCAGAGACAAGAGCATAAAACCAGAGATGGTTAGATTGCCGAGAGGTTGACACTAGGCACCCCTTTTCCTTTCTCCCATGCACAGAAGAGACCTCAGGGCCCCCGTTGTTAGTATCCTGGAGGAATAGTGTTGAGTTTGAAGCTGAGGAACCCAGGTGTGCTCCCCCAAATATATTCCCTAAGAAACTGGTAGAGATGGGGCCTCCTCCCTAAACAGGAGGCTTTGAAGGTCCCCCCAAAAGTAAAAGTCATCAAGTTACCAGGTGAAAACATTCCTGAGATTCATGGAGAGAAAACTAATACTCAGAGCATCCCCTCCTGTCTACTTCCCTCTTAGCCACTCATCACCTGGTTGAGGATGGCACACAGAAAGGTTACCTCTAGCATAATAGAGGAAATTCCTACTCTTACCCTCAAAAAGAGGTCAGTCAGTAGGTGTTGAGTCCTACCAAGTACAAAGCCCTGGTACCTGGCACGAATTCAGAAGATAACTCTCTACTCTCCCAGTCAGGGGAAGACATGGCTTGTTTTCTCATGGAGCTCTTGATCTGATACAGCAGAAGTTAACCTGAGATGGATAGGACAGTTATCACTTCCCTCTAAGAGCTCCTCATTTGATGTGGAAGACTCTGTCTCTTCCCTTAGGGAGATCCCAGTCTAGTGGGAGAGACTGCCTCTACTTCACATATGTCCCTGTCTGAACAGAGACACACAGACCCAGCCCTGGGACACACTATCTGCATGGAGAGACAAAGACCTGCCTTCAGAGAGTACTCAGTCTGATGGGAGAGATGTAGCCCCGGTCTGATGTAAGAGTCATGGGAACCTTCCAGGCTGACGGAGGAAGATTCAGGATGATGGGAGTGCCCCAGTCCCTGCCCTGGGAACGTTTTCATTCTTACAGAAACACCACCATCCCAGGAGCTTCCTAGTCCGCTCCTCTAATCCTCTTCCTGACCTTTGACCCCCACCCCTCAGCCCTCTCTTCTTGTTCCATCCCTGACTCTACCTTTCGTTTGCTGCAGCTCCGGAAGTGTTGGCCCAGAAACCCTACAGCAAGGCTGTGGATTGCTGGTCCATTGGCGTCATCACTTACATATTGTGAGTAGAAGCCTGCATTGGCTCAGTTCCTGGGAAATCTCAGAACAGCTCATCCTTTTTTTCCCCTCCCCTATCTTAGCTCCTCAATCCACCTTCAAAGCGTGTGCGTGTACACATGTGCATCCACATACATACACACACACACGCGCACACCCACACACTCACACTTACCATGCACACAGCTCCAAAGGTTTCCGTCCTGGTCTCCAGGTTATTACAATAGAGCTCAGTGTGAATCCACTGTTCAGCCATATGGTTCTGTCTCTTCCTGCACCCCACCCCCATTTAGTCTCTATAACTGTGTTGAGTCCTGCTCTATGGAACAAGCAGTGAAGAAAGGAAAGGTCAAGCCAAGCTTAGAAGCCAAGTGGGCACAATGTTCCCATCTCAGATTGGGCAAGTCAGCCCAAGGCAAAGTGATGGCCTGAATGAACCGGGTCATGGTTCCTGTTCACATCGTCTTGGCCTCTCCTTTCCAGACCTATTCATCACCCTCCCCCACCATCCCTCCTCACCTCCAGATGACTCTGCTCTTAGGAAAATACCATATCTGTCCCTTAGCAGGGACCCAACTCTTTATTTACTAACCTTATGTTGAATAACTACTCTCATTTATTCGTGTACTCAACAAAAATTCATTGACCATCTCTTCTGCGCTAATCACTGGTGTAGGTACTAAAGAGTAAAGAACAAAATAACCTTAAAAATCCCTCACAAAACGTACATTCAAGCAGGTGTTCTGTTATCTCTCTTAAAGGTATTTTATACATTCTCTAAGTGTCAGGGAGGTATAGCAGGGGCAGTGTGCCTTTGGGGAGGAATAACGCACAAAGGGGCCCTCCAGAGTTGCTTGATGGGGCCTGCATCATTCCAGAGTCAGGCAGATCCTGTTCCTACTGCTGGCTGGGGGTCCTGTTTCCTGCCTGTGATCCACAGTGGAGGCCGGGCAGAGGGGAGAGACTGGGGTTGTTAGCAGCATAGCTCCTTCCTGTTTCACTGCAGGTTGTGTGGGTATCCCCCCTTCTATGAAGAAACGGAGTCGAAGCTCTTCGAGAAGATCAAGGAGGGCTACTATGAATTTGAGTCTCCATTCTGGGATGACATTTCTGAGTCAGGTAAGGCTAGCAGGTGTGAAGGACAAGACAACAGGCTCAAGGCAAAGGCTGCCAAGAGAAAAAGAGCTTAAGAGCGGATGACAGTCCTGGCTCTTGAAAGTCCCCTGGGAATCTTCTAGAACAGGCTGCCAAAGAGAGTGGAGAAATCTTCATCTGGCTCAAAGGCCAAATAAATTATCCGCATCTCAGGTTCATGCTTTTGTTTTCCCGGAGACAGAACCACAGGATGCAAGGAGAGGGGGGCGGAGTGCGGGGGAGTTTAGATGAGGAGCCAGGAGGGCAGAGCCTGCCCAAGGGAGTGTTCCAGGCACGAGTGGCAAAACCAAGGCCAAGTTTTGCCTTTATTATATAACCAGACTGAGAGCCTGTGACATCTGCGTGTGTGAGAGGAGGCAGTCGTTACAAGTCATTGGGTCCATTAAGTGGAGATCCGTGGAGGGCTGCGGCTGCACTCACGTGTGCCCACTCGTGGCTGCCGGCGCCTGGATGGTGCAAAGGCAGACCCCCGCGACCTGCAGACACAGCGGGGCCTCATGAGAAGAGCTGTATCTGCTGTGCTGTGTGGGGGAGGCCATGGAGAGTCTCTCTTTGGTGGTTTATGGTGGGCTGCTGTTAGGTGGTTTGGATTTTTTTTTTCTCTCTTTTAAGAGTCTTAAAATTGCCTCTTTGGAAGATTAGCTAAGGATGCATTCTCTGCCACCACCAGCCCGGAAGTGAGTTTCCATCAGTCATGAAACCTGGTCCCTATTGTGTCTTTGATTGCTCCCCTTAGCTAAGGATTTTATTTGCCACCTGCTGGAGAAGGACCCGAATGAACGGTACACCTGTGAGAAGGCCTTGAGGCACCCATGGTGAGTGAGGGTGGGCTGAGCTCCGGCCCCTAGCCTGGTGGTTCCCCAGAGACCATGATGACTCATTCAAGGGGTGTTTCCCAAGAGTCGGCTTCCCTGAGCTCTCTGCTTTGCAGCACGCAAGGAGCGCAGACGCCTGTGTCTGGTCCAGCTAGAGGTGCAGACAGCATTTAAGGAAGTGGGTTCCGACCCCAGAGTGGCTACTGTGTCACTAGTCAAGGCTAGGAGACAGACGCAGCCAGGAACTGTTACCAGTACTAGGATGCAGAACTCAGTACTAGCTACTCAAGAGGCTCCAGGAGTAGGTAGCTCTGCCCTGTCCTGGAGAGCGTCATTTCACTGTGGGTCAAAACCTACTCTAAGTGAGGCGATTGGCGAAGAATCACAAAGGAGCCGATCAGTAAAGTGAGCATGCTCTACCCCTTGTTCATGCTTCAGCCCTGCTCAGGATTCGTGATAATGCCCCACCTGCTGCCACAGCAAGCCTAGGTTCCTCTGCCTCTTCACATGTTCCCTAATCTGGCCTGACCCTTTACCTCCACCTGCATTTCCCCAAAGTCCCAACATACCTTCTCTGTTCTAGAAAGGCCTCAAAGCTCTCTTTCTCTTCCTGCCCTCTCCTACTCCCTATCCCAAGCTCTTTCCAACCTATACCTTGGGTCACACCATTTTTACCACCTAGAATGTCCTGACTCTTGCCTTGTATGCAGCATGCTTCAGGATCCAGAGCAGTTTCTGCCCTGCCTGAAGCCCTGGGTCCTGCAGGCCAGGCTCACCTCCTTACCTCCCTCTGGCAATTACACAGATTACCATGAATTACTCAAGTTCATGGCATGGAACAAGGTTCCACAGCTCCACTGGAAGACCCCAGGGATGAGGGTCCCATCTGTTACTACTCTGTGCCCCTAGTACCTAGAAAGTCCTGGGCCATGTAATGACAAGTATCTGAGGAGCACGTAGAGATGGATGATCAGGAAGAAGGCGGCCTGTATTGGGAGGCCTCACTGATGAAGTCTTCCTGGAGGAAGTGTGTTCTGAGGAAAGTTTTGAGCTAAAGGATAGTGACAACCCAAGTATCCTCTGACACAGGACCCAGAAAGCCTATTCTCCAAGAAGCCAGAAAATAAGTATTTTAGGCTTAGCTGGCCGTACGGTCTATATGGCAACGACTCAGTCTGCCCTTGTGGCATGGAAGCAGCCACAGCTCCTACTTGAATGAATGGGCGTGTCTGGGTCCCAGTGAGACCTGGTTACAGGCCATGGGTAGATCTGCCCCACAGGTCATAGTTTGCCCACCTACTATAAAATAAGACTTCGGTTTTACCAAAGCATAGAACCCGTAATGAGCTGCCCAAGGGGACAGAGGATCCCTGGTTCCAGCCCATTCCTGCCATGGGCCACCCTTCCTCTGAGGCACGGCACTCAGCTTAACCTGGTCCCCCACGCACGGCCCCCAGTGAGCCAGGCTTCCCTTCTACACCCACAGGATTGATGGGAACACAGCCCTCCACCGGGACATCTACCCATCAGTCAGTCTCCAGATCCAGAAGAACTTTGCCAAGAGCAAGTGGAGGGTAAGTGGTCCCTTGCAGGAGGCAGGTGGGCTGTTCTGGGCCCTGGAGGTTGAGATGGGGTGGGGCTGGCTAGGGGCTTTCTCTGGGCCTTTCCGGCAGCCACTGGGCCTCCCTGGACCCTCTCTGAAGTGAGATGTGAGCACATCAGTTTCAAGAGGCTGAAGCTGCCAGGCGGAGGGAAAGCTTGAGCCCTGTGGCCCTGAGAGAATGCAGAGGGTCAGAGGTGGGTCTCATGTCTCCTCAGCAAGCCTTCAACGCAGCTGCTGTGGTCCACCACATGAGGAAGCTGCACATGAACCTGCACAGCCCAGGCCTCCGCCCGGAGGTGGAAAACAGACCACCCAGCACCCCAGTCTCAGAAGCCTCGAGATCCGGCTCTTCTGAGATCACCGTCCCCGAGGCCCCGGCCCTGGAGCAGAGCGAGGCCCTTCCCGCCCTGACGAGGCTGCCCTGCCAGCTCGGTGCCCGGCCGGCGGCCCCCGGGGGCCGATCCCTCAACTGCCTGGTCAACGGCTCGCTCCGCATCAGCAGCAGCCTGGTGCCCATGCAGCAGGGGCCCCTGGCCGCCGGGCCCTGCGGCTGCTGCTCCAGCTGCCTGAGCATCGGGGGCAAAGGGAAGTCCTCCTACAGCTCCGAGCCCGCGCTGCTCAAAAAAGCCAACAAGAAACAGTACGTATTCTCCGCCAAAGACAGAGGCCTCGCCCTGCTGGGGTGCTGGGGCTGAAGGGAGCTGGCTCCGCAGGGCGGGAAGAGCTCTCGGCCGGAGGGGGTGAGGGCAGTGCTCACAGTCCTGTCCCTGTCCCTAGCTATGTGGCTGCTGTTGGATCAGTGGATGTCCCCGTCTCTGGTTTGCTCATCTGTGAGAGATGCTCTGCCCACCTCACAGAGCTACCTAAAAGCTTAGTGAACGGGAATTACAAATGTCTGCAGAAAACTGCGCACATGTCCATGGTGGACAGTCGATTTCTCGAGTTTCTAGAACCATTGTGTTTTGGGTGGCGGGGGGGGGGGGCGTGGGCTCCATTGTCCTCTCCATCCTCTCTGCAAGGGCGTGTACTTTGTGAACCTGAGGGAGGGAGGGCCGAGCGGAGGCCACAGGCGCAGAGAGCTCCCCCAGCTCTTGTCCCTTCCCTAAACACGTCACAGCCCCCACCGCGCTTGCTTTCCAGGAACTACAAATCAGAGGTCATGGTGCCAGTTAAAGCGGGTGGCGGTTCCCACTGCCGGGCGGGGCAGACTGGAGTCTGTCTCATAATGTGATCCCCGGAGCCCGCGTCTGGGTCGATTTTCAGGTGAGGCGCACAGGTTGGGAGGGCCAAAGCAGGGGGCTCTGGGAGAGCTGCTGTCCCAGAAGGCCAGCCCCCTCACCGTCCGAATGAATGGGTCTGAGGACCCCTGGATGCTGCAGGCCCACAGCCACCCTGAACCCCTTTCCTCGGCAGGAGAGGTGCACGACTCTTCTCTGCCTTCCCAGCCCGGCGTCCACCCATCAACGGGAGGAAGGCGGAGCGGGCAGAGCAGGGCCTGGAGGGAGTGGGTGACGGTGAGAAGCAGCAGGCTGCTGCCGCCTGGGGCAGACCCTTCCAGAAGGCCCAGGAGCGAGCCCCCAAGGTGCGGAGGCCTCGTTGAAGCTGTGGGCAGGAGGAACCGGCAGCCACCCACCCACGGGGTCTCCCTGGCCTGCCTGCTCTGTGCCCCCACACCCTACGTGCCGTGGCTCTGTGCAGTGAACTAGGTAGCTCTCGCCCGGGTCTGTGTCGTTTGTGATGAGAAGCTTCCTGGGCTGGCCAGGCTGTGTCACCTTCTCTGAGCAAAGCCATATGGAGCCTCAACCCCCGACTCCTGCTCAGCACATGCTCCTGCCTCGAGCTGAGGCCTTGATGCCCGTGGCCAGCACGGGCTCATTAATGTAGTCACCTGCCCATCTGCATGAATGGCCGGGGGCTCCTGCTCTGCCTGTGAGCTCTCAAGTTCCAGTCCTTGACTCCATGATCAGCTCCAACTGGCCCCGCACACCTCCCGCCCTGCCCCAGGCCAAAAGCAGAACCACAGCCTTCCAGATGGAAAAGAAAGAAATCGGTGATGAGGGGCTGGAAGGAATTCTCATCCTGGCCGGATGCCTCACCCACACCCGGTTAAGTAAAAGTTGGAAGTGGACTGTTTCCATTTCAGCTGGTAATTCTCATCCTGCTTCTGCTCTTCTCTCCCAGAAAATCAGAAACCTTACTCTTGTCCCTCCCTCGTTTTTCTTGTACCCCCATTCCCCTCCAGCTTCACGTTCAGTGTTGTGCTCAATAAAATGGACATATTTTTCTCTATGAGGCTTTATTTGGTTATTCGTCAAGTCAGATGTGGCTCTGGGACTTCGGCGCCTGTGCAGAGTGGAGAGTGTGCTGGGGCCTTGGGGTCTGGAGGAACCTGGCAGTGTAGAGGTGGACACAGACTGAGTGCATAGCGTGTGCTCGCTAGTAGTTCACATGAGATACCGCTCGTGACTCATTCCCTCCTCACCACCGCTTCCGGGGTAGCTCTGTCGGAGCCCACACAGTCCAGTCCAGTCTCCTAACAATGATATTAGATGATCTAGATGATGGTGATTTGAAGCCCTGCCCTTTGGGGAGTGACACAACAACCATCTGTGCCTTGGTTTCCTCACTTGTCAAATGGAAGCAGCATCATGAGATAACGCAGACAACGTGTCTTGCACAGTGCTCAGTAAATAATCAACAGGATTAATAATGTCAAGAAAATGTAGGTGAAATGCCTAGCATGGAGTTCCTGGGGGGCTCCAATGGTTAAGCGCCTGCCTTCTGCTCAGGTCATGATCCCAGGATCCTGGGATCAAGTTCCACAATGGGCTCCCTGCTCAGCAGGGAGTCTGCTTCTCCCTCTCGCTCTGCCTCTCTACCTGCTTGTGCTTTGTTTCTCTGTCTCTCTCTCTCTCTCTCAAATAAATAAGTGAAACCTTTAAGACAATTTTTTTTTTCAATTTTGAAAACACCTAGCACATGGCCCAGGCCGTGTTAGCACACACACACCCGCGCCGTTTCCCTTATCTGCTGCACACACAAACGCACATCCATCTGCAGCTTCTCTTTGAGATCCCCAAAAGACACAGATTCTGCCTCTGGAGCTGTGAATGTGGACACAAGCCCTCCTTTCTCTGGATTTCTGTTTCCTCATCTATGAAGGAGCAACTGGGTCACTGCTCAAAGATGAAAATCATCGGGTCTCTCAAGGATGGGTTCCATTAGGTCCTGGGACAAAGGGGTCCAGTCCTTCTAAGTTTGGGTGACAAGCAAGCTGTACTGACACGGGGGGGGCAGCCTGTGCTCCCTATACCACTGGGCCTTGGGCTTGAGCAGAGGAGCGTCCCAGAACCCCAAGTGGGAGACAGGAACAAGTGACAAAGGTTTACTTATGGGACACAGACCAATTTCTCTCTTTCAACCTCCAGACTTCTTGCCAAAGGTTTTTATTGGGCTTTTCATTTGTATGTCATTTTTTTGTTCAGTTTTTGTGTCCATGGAAGCTGAAGGGCAAGGACGCCGGCCGGCCAAGTGCACCTCCACTTAGAGCTCCTTGTCCCAAGGCCACGGCCCGCCTCCACCCTCTCCGTCTCTCCAATATAGTTTCCCATCAGCTCAGGCTCAGCAGCAGCGCAGAAAGATCTTACCAGTTGCACACAGGGTGGGTTGGGCTGTGCTTCGAGGCTGTAGAAAAGTCTCCTGGAGCCAGGATGGAATCCAGCCCAAATAAAGAGGGCAGATGAGCGGGGCCGGGGCTGGAGGCTGGCATGTCACTTACAGGTGGCATAGTAGAGCACACGCCCATTGATGTGGTCGCGGATCTGCTCCACGCGCTTCTCCAGCCCCGTCAGGTCTGCCGAGCGGAGCTTGATGGCCTGGCTCCCCCGAAGCAGCTCGGACTCCATGTCTGAAGGCAGATGGAGGGCAAGGGGGGTTGTGGAAGAGCTGGTGAGACACCCAGAGCCTCCCTACCCTTCCTTCTTCACCCACTCACCCAGAGGCAGCACCTGCAGGAGAAATCACCTGCTTGGGGGCGGGAGCCGGTGGGGGCAGCTGGACACTGAGGCAGCTCTTGGCTCTCCACCCCTACCCCACTCTTATGGAAACCAGACCCAGGAAGCCCCTACCCTTCTCCTCTGCTCTACGCGCTCTCAGTTGTCCTAGACTGATGAAGCAAACCACTGGCATCAAGATTAGCAACCTAGAACTGCTGGACTCAGCTGCGTCCCACCAGGAATCCTCCAACAGGCACCACAACCACAGAGCCGGCTGGGGCACCAGAGTTCCCCTGCACTTTCCCTTCCCTAATTACCACTCCAGATAAATCTAGTGCCCCCCTGGCCCCCGCTCTGGTCCAATCTGTATGCCACCACTAGATTATGCACAGGGGATGTGGGGGACTCCAAAGTGACCAAGTGCAGCCGGGCCATCCTGTCAGCCTAGGCGAGAGGCCTCTCTGTCACACGCACGGGGACTGGCACCGGCCTCAGCCTGAACTTCCCCAGGAATAGGGAGGGAGCGTGTGGCCTCACAATGCTCCAACTTTAGACAGCTCTAGCTGCTCAAAGTCTCATGAAGCCAGAATCTGACCACTTCCGCTTCCACTTGGTTGTCTCGGGTCCGTCTTCTAGGAGTAAATGGGGAATATAGCTCTTCTGCCTCCACGTGGAAGTCTTAGAGATGTCTGAGGCCACACCTTCTCAGATGAAATCTCCCTAGTTCCTTCACCTACTCTGCACCTGATGTCACTACGAAGTCTCTCGACCTCCCAGCCCTGGTGGCGCTCCCCGCGATAGGCACAGACTTGTCAGCCCCCCCCCTGCTGAACACCACCCACCAGGTGAGATCCCACAGGCATTGGGAACAGTGGTGCTGCTGGCCAGACATTCAGCCACTGGCCATCTCTCCGGGCCTGCGGGCTGATCAAATATTGAAATTTTCGCAGCTACCGTTGTGTTCCCTGGTCCCCATCCCCAGGACCCCCAACCCCCACACATGATCTTCCCCAAAATCCTGCCATGAAAGGTAAAATCCTGTCAACAGGTAAATGCCTGTTCCATTGCTACAATCTGAACCTTTTCTGATTCATAGGTGTGTGACACACCAGTTACTAAAGATTTCGCATGCTTTGTATTTATCTGCCCTTTGGGCGGTAGCAAGACACCCCCGACTTCCATGGAGCTTAAAATCACTCGGAACCCCTGGGTTTTTTCCGGGTGACTAACAATTCATATTTGCTTCTCACTCCTCAATTTTGAAATGTTTTATCATTTGAGCGCTTATAAAAGGTTTTCAGGTACGTGAGCCACTAAGAAGCCAGGCCTCACCTGAGCTGTACTTGTGAGCCTGGGCCCAAATAAGGCCAGAGTGGAAGGTAACACTTCTCTTTCATGTTACCCTGCTCGGTTCAGTGCATCCTCTCAGGCTTCTGAGATAGCCATAGAATGACTGGTTCTCTTACCTAAAGGATTAATGACCTGTTGTCGACAGGTCTGATGAACATCCTTTATCTTCGCATGAAACACTGATGGACGAGGGCAGGGTGGGCACTGACGCAAGCCTTGGCAACCCCATCAGGCTTAGCAGCTCACCCTTCTGGGATGGCTGGCCGCAGCCTCCAGCCTACCTCGTCAACTCACCCGCCCGACCTTCCCAGGGTGTCCACCTGCCGGCCAAACAGATTCTTGTCTGTTTTCTCTGAAATTCAGAGAAATTCTGTTTGTGGCGTTTGCTGGGCACACCAGGGCAGTGACCCGTCATCACATCTTAGAGACGGAGCCCAGTTCCTGGAAATCCCTGCTCTCACATTGGAAGAACCTCAGAACCCTTTTTCTTTTCTTTTTTTTTTTTTTAAGATTTTATTTATTTGACAGACAGAGATCGCAAGTAGGCAGAGAGGCAGGCAGAGAGAGAGAGAGGAGGAAGCACGCTCCCTGCTGAACAGAGAGCCTGATGCGGGGCTCGATCCCAGGACCCTGAGATCATGACCTGAGCCGAATGCAGCGGCTTAACCCACTGAGCCACCCAGGCGCCCCCTCAGAACCCTTTTGACAACAATTTTTTATTGTCCCTGCTATATTCAAAACCTTTGGATGGTTCTCCACTCTCACCCCTCTCGTGCTGGCCCTGAGGCCAGCCCTGTGGACCCAGCCACACTGACCCCATGCTGCTTCTCTCCCAACCATTCCGACCCTCTTCACCCCTTCTCTCCTGCTGGGTGCTCCTGCCCCCCAGCCCCAGAACATGTCTTGTTGCTTCCCCTCACCCTGTCTTAAAGTCCCTGCTTTTCCTCACAGCCTCCCCCAGGCCTACGTCAAGTCTTATCTCTTCTGAATATTCCCTTCACCGAGCACTTCTCCTGACAGAAACGTCCGTCCACAGAGTACTGCTCATGCAGGCTCCCGTCACGGACCCCCTTGTGCTGCTGGGTAGTTCCAGGCATCTTGCAGGGGACCAGGAAGATGGCCCCGTCTGGACTGCAAGCTCCTGAGGGCAGCACAAATCTTACAAGCATCTCCTCAGTCCCCACAGCCCCATCATCGTGCCTCCTAGTCCCTGGGCACCTGGAGAAGCCCCACTGCTCTCGCCCCCTCAGCACGGCCAGCTCTGACAAGGCCGGGCCTCAGAAGCCCTGGGCTGGGACCTGCCTCCCGGGATGCCAGGAGGCCAAGCCCCAGCAGCGTCCCCT
Organism: Mustela nivalis; assembly: GCF_964662115.1. Lineage (NCBI taxonomy): Eukaryota > Metazoa > Chordata > Mammalia > Carnivora > Mustelidae > Mustela > Mustela nivalis. Next base: position 35,030,124 of record NC_139035.1, read on the forward strand.
CACCTTTCATCCTGTCCATCATCTCCATGGTCTCCCCAAACAGCTCCTCGGCCTCCGTCTTGACGCTCAGGATCCGGCTGCCCTGCGCCCCCAGCATGGGGCTTCGACCCAACTGGTCCTTCAACTCAGCGTATTTTTGCTTTAGTCTGTCAAATCCCTGAAAAAGGGAAAACCACCTCAGGGCCATAAGCAGCAGCACCCAAAGTTCTAAAGACCTTTAACTAAAGCACGCGACAGCACTCCAATCCACATGCCAGGGGGTGGCTCGGGCCTGTGAAAACCCCGAGACCCCAGGCCGTATCTTCCTTCATCTGCACGTCCCTCCCTCCATCTGCTCCTGTCCTTGCCCACCCAGCGCCGGGCACCTAGTGGTCACTTGGCAGCGTACTCGGCAACCAGGCCGCTACTGACCCTGACCATGAATGCCGAAGTTCCTGGTACACTGGAGACCCAGAGGAGGGCCCTCTGATTGCCTCTCTGACACAATTCTGACAATGGTGGGGGCACAGGTTAGGTTAAGTCAAGACTGCCTCTGGGCTGGGAAGCCACAGCAGGGGACAGGCTCTGGATTGGATGTCAAGGGACCTGCTTTGTAGGTGAGTTTGGGGCCAGACAATGTGACCCCTCCCTCTGGAAACAGAGAGGGACTGGACTAGATCATTTGCAACACCACTGAACTGACTCCCCAGAGGTGGCCCGAGGTGGGGTCCAGATGCCAGGCCAGGTCAGAGTGAATCCTGAAGCCCTTTCTGAGGATTCTAGAATAACATGCTCCAATCGCTTCTGAGCCCAGGGTCTCAGATAGCATACAGAGTCCTCTCCTGCTCAGGACCCTCACCCCTGGCTGGTTCTGCCCAGGACAACCTCCACCCGCCCTCACCTCCTGGGCGCTCAGTGCCCGCTGCTCAGCACCCTCCGTGAGCTGCTGGGCCCTCGCTGCCTGCTCCCGCTGCTGCCTGGCCCTGCGGCTGAGCTCCTCCATCCGCGCCCGGAAGTCTCTCAGCTGCGACGTCATTCCAGCCACCAGTCCTTCGGCCGGCCCCAGGACCTGCTGAACCTTGGTGGGGAGAGAGACCTGGCTTGTGGCAGATCTCCTAAGCAGCAGCCTTGTCCTTCTCTGGCCCAGCTCATCAGGTAGCAAAAACTCTCTCCAAGCAGGATACCACTATTGTCCCCTTGCTGATCCCCTCTCTCTGTCCTCTGGCATCCAGGCAGCCCCCTCCCTCCCAGCTCAGCCAATCCCTACACACACACACACACACACACACACACACACACACCCCGCTGCAGCCCAGAGCCCACCCCTGGCCTTTTCCATCAAGCCTCACAACCAGAAAACCAAGAGCTCCAAGCCACGCCCATAGGCCCATAGTTCATAGTCTTCCCTCTTTAGGTCCCCTTCCAGGTCACTTTCTGGCATTTTCTGTATCTTTGAATCTGTCTGTTCACCCCCAAATCCAGTGGAAGGAAACCACACCCCTCACCTCCGCAACCCTCTCCTGAATAAGCCGAAGGGAACGGCTGGTGCCTTGCATGGTGTCCTGAGCTTCCTGGAGTGCCACCGTGCCCTGCCGGAGGTTCCCCACCACATCCTCCACCTGGCCCTCCACGGCGTGGGCTCGGCTCCTGCGGCAGCGGGGGGAGGGGAGCGGAGGTGAGGGAAGGAGACCAGTGAATGAAGAGATGCGTGGCTCTGCTCACCGACGAGCTCAAGAGACTCTCCCTCCCAGCCAAGACTAGAAAGGGAGCCCTAACACAGCAGCTTTTCCATCCCAGGATCTCACCAAGCAGACCTGGGCAGTGGGAGCGTTATGTCAGAGACCCCCTTTGGCGTCACCAATATGGAAGACAGGGTGGACACCGTTTCTCACTTCACCACCCCCACCATGGTAAGCACCCCGCCTGTCCTCCAGCCCTCTACACCCGTCTGACGTGTACAGATTCTTTACCCTCTGCCAGCAACCCAAGGAGTCGGGAAGCAAAACCCCAGTCTAGCCCTGGGCAGGGAGAAGCACAGGCCCGGGGCCCCGGGCCATACCTGGCCTGCTCGGCCTTCATCTGGAGCCTCTGGGCCCGAGCAATGTCCTGCTTGGTCTGAGACAGCACCAGGTCCACGTTGGGTAGCCTGGCGGCAATGGCCTGGATCTCATTCATCTTGCGCAGGACCGTGGCCGAGTCTGTGGGCAGCCACAGAGCCAACACGGCCTCGCTGACCTCCTGGATGGTGGCCGCATCGGTGTCTGAGTCTGAAAGACAGCCATCCATCAGATCCCAGAGCCTCGCCACCTCCCCAAAGATCAGGGGCTTCTCCAAGCTGAGCAGATCCATGGGAAGCACCCACGTGCCTCTCTGCCCTCGGCCACCCGAGGAGCCGCCGCACTCTTGCAGGGACACTCAGGGGCCCGTTCTCAGAACTTCCGGGAACGCTGTGGAGGTGGCGGGGGGTGTGGGGGGGAGTCTGTGGGCACAGCTGTGGCAGCTAAGTGTCTGATGCCACAGGAAACTGCTGGCTGGAGAGAAGGAGGAGCTGCCAGGCAGCTGGGACTGAACAATGCCTACAGCGCGAACAGCAGCAGCCCTACGCTGGGGAGAGCGGCCAGAGCCGAACTGCTTCCTTGGCAAGCAGACTCCTTCCACACACCCCTCCCCAGGCCAGTGTGCTCCTTTGTGCAAAGGCAGAGAAAGAACATCGGGTCTTTGCTCCAGTGTCACCTCTCAGAGAGGCCAAGCCTGGCCATGCGATCTAGAATCACAACCTTCCCCATGCTGATACCCCTTACTCTCCTCTGTCTTCTCCCTAGCAATTGTTGCCTCCCACACGCCGAACCCTTGCTCACCTATCTGTCTCCCGTTACCCGGCTAGAAGCCCTGTGATGGCAGGGACTGGGCGTCCTGCATATCCTCGGCCCCGGCCGCAGTGCCTGACCCTCAGAGGCACTTGGTGTTTGTAGAGCTAATGAATGATTCAAAGACCTCCATACCCAGGCTTCCCCTCTACTCTTCAAGCAAACTGGCTTCAAGTCAAATGGCTCCTCTGAGCTCACTTTGCAGACCTGTGAAATGGGTCATGGTCCTCAACCCCAAAGGACAAAATCAAACAACCAGTCAGCAAGGATTTTATAAGCCAGCTCCAGCTCAGAGAGCAAGGTCAGAAGTACAGATGTGGCATCTCCTCCCTATCTCTCCCGTTCACTTTTATAGATCAAGGGACTGATGTGGTAGGGGAAGGGGGCACCTGACCACCTGGGTGGTTTGTCCTGGGATTTGAGGCCAGCACGTGGGGAACTGAGACTGAAAATCAAAACAGACTCAATCCCTGTCCTCACAGAGCTCAAAACAGACAGGCACATCACCAAGGATGGCCAGCCTGAGTGCCAACGGCGAGCACAGGGGCTCAGAGGACTACTGGAGGGGTGCCCTAACCCAGTCTGATGGGAGGGGGGGGGGGTCCTGGAGAATGGGTCATCTAGAGGATTCTTAGAAGGGGGAATCGGACTTAGGTCTGGAGAAGTGAGGCAGGGAAGCAATCCAGAGAGAGGGAAAACTTTTTAAGCAAAAATTGTGTGTGTGTGTGTGTGTGTGTGTGTGTGTGTTTATCCATCTAATAGTACAATCATCTAGAGTGTGGGCAGCAGAGTGAGAAGACTCCTATCTGTATTCCCTCCAACCTGGATGCCCTTTGGCAGGTTCCTTAACCTCCCTGTGCCCGAAACCCTCCTCTGCAAAGTGGTAGGCAACCAGGATTACGTCATGTAATACCCATGAAGCACTTAGAACGGGGCTGGGCACTTAGGGAGAACTCAATAAGCGTGAGCGATGATTTTGTGAATTCCATTTGAGTTCAATGGAAACTCAAAGAAAGGAAAGACTTTTCTTTTCCTTTCGTGGGAAAGACCACATGTCCTCCTTCCCCCACAGGCCTCCCACATATACCCCCACAATGACCCTGTACACGGCAGCATCCGGTTAGTACCTGTGCCCCTGCACAGTTCTCTGCACACCAAATCCCACTGCCGTGGAGACTGCTAGAACTGTCCTGGGCCCTTCACAAGCATCACGCTTCCCTCAGACCCTGCTCCTTCTCCCTGCCCCTGGCCCCGTCAAAGGACCTGATCTGAGACACACGTACAGTTTATAGGACAAGAGGGACTCCCCGCTGATCCACATGAGCCCAGAGACTTCCTAACCTGCCTCCCACCGCCTGGTCAACGACGATGTCATTCAGCATCACTAGGCTCTGCATCGGGGAGGATTTCCTTATCTGCGAGTCCAAGCCCCAGACTTGGGCCTGCCCCTTCGTCCTTGTTTCCGGAGCAACACCTCCCTGCATCCACTCTCCCCCATTCTGGGGCTCCCCGGGAGGCTGACTCCAGCCTGGCCTCAGACAAGCCACGGCTGCAGACCCTCTCCACCCCTCTCCAACCTGCCCCCGACACCCAGGCAGGAGCTGGGGCTGGCTGGGAGCAAAGGCACCGCAATAGGAGCAGAGAAGAGCCTTGTCGTCACACCAAGGCTTCGGCTCCTAGGAACTGGGCTCCCGGCCAAGTAAATTCCCGGGCAGGGACCAGAAATCTAATAATATGGAATACTACCATCCCAGTTTGCAGAAGCAAAAGATGAGGCCAAGAGGAAAGCAACCCGCCCTGAGTCCTGTCCAGGGAGCTTTCCGCTCCTGGGCCAGCAAAAGAGGGGATCTGCTTCATTCACCCCTTCAACAAGATGGGGTGCTTTTCTGTGTCTGGCTTATGCTGGGTGCCAGGGACACAGTGAACAAGGCAGACAGCCATCCCTTTCCCCCTGGACTTTAGAATCTAGTGGAGAGACTAACGATACACTCGTACACAAACGGATTCAACAACCACAGGCTTGGAGCAGTGTGAGGAAGGTTAGACCATGAGGGTCGGGCGCTGGGGGGGCGCGGGGGGGGTGGAGGAGGACCAGATGGGGTGGTCGGGAAAGGCGGCTCTGGGGAGATGGCCTTCCAATGGAGCCATGAGGGTAAGAATCAGCATCCTTGGAACGAGGATTCCAGGCCGAGAAAGCACGTGTCCTGTCTCTGAGGCTGGTAAGAGTCAGCTTGGTCAAGAATGGGCAGGAAGACACAAGTCCACACCCAGGAGGGGCACAGAGGCCACAGTAACTCCAAGAATGAGGGAAAGGCAGGGAGGAGTTCGGGATGAGGAACGAGAACACCTGAAGGGTTCTGGCAGTTAACCGTGGCCTGGAGGCGACGGGAGGAGGCAGCGAGCTCGATGGAGGGACCAGAGGGTCCAGCGCCAGGCAGGAGTCCAGACATCAGACCAAAGGAGGGTAAGGGCCAGGCTCACCTGACAGGAAGTCCCGGACCTGCTGGATGAGGAGCCGCAGGCGCCTGACGTCCTCCTCCATCTGGGAGCGGCTGGCGCTCACCTGGGTCTCCAGGTGCTGAGCGTCTGACTGCACCTTCGAGGCGGCTATCTCAGCTGCCTTGATCTGCCAGCACACGCCATAGGTCAGCCGTGGTCAAGGCCCCGAGAGTGCCTCCCAGCAGCCCTCAGGGATTCTGTGGATACCCGCTACCCGCAATCTACCTGGGAAACACGGGGCGCTAACCTGGTTTGGCTCTGGAAGCAATGATGGGGAGTCAGGTTAAAAAGCCCAAATCACTGGCCCCCCTCCTCGACCTCTCACTTGCTGTGGGGCCTCAGACAAGTTACTTAACCTCTCTGGACTTCTGTCTCCTGACCTGTGAAATTAAAACTGACTTGCCCTGGGGGCTCTATCGCCTTAGCCTTGACCGACGTGTGCCTGCCCTGCCATGGCTTCACCCACCATGTGCCGGGTCTGCTGGAGCTGGGCGTTGAAACCCTGCAGTTGCTGGGCCACCTGCCCCGCCATCCGGAAGGCTCCACCCGCTCTGGGGAGGGCACCTCTGCAGTGAGGGCCACATGCTGTGCCATTGTCTTGAGGACACAGCTCTCCAGGGCACGCTCCTGGGGTACAGGCCGCCTGCCTGGAGCCCCCGCAGAGCTGTGGAGAGAAGGGAGCATCAAAGAGGGTACCCAAGGCTCTTCAACCACCACTTCCAGCCCACACCCCGGGAACAAACAGCCAGACATCTCCATGGCAACCAGGCACCAAAAAACGTGTTTCCTTAGCAACCACTGAGCACACCGTGAGGGGCCAAAGATCAGGATGGGTGGGGGCGTGGGGCAATTCACACTGCCCCAGGAGGAGGCACAGCACCAGCTGGCTTGTGACAAGCTGGAGCAGGGATGTGGGGTTCCATGCTTTGAGTCACCTTGTTGATGGTGGGTGTCAGATCAGGCAAGGAAGCCATCTCCAGCCTCAGGGCCACAAGTTGGGAACCGCTGACTCCAGCTCCTCCTCCCAGCTGACCCTCCAGCCTCTCTGCCTCTCTCCAGCTGTCCCTGAGCTGTACGAGCAGCTGGAAGCTGTCGGAGACCTGCTGGTCAGCCTGGGAAGACCGCTGGTAGGCTGCACTCAGCACCCGGAAGGCCCCTGGGGGAGGACAAGAAGGGAACTGAGCCGCCCAGGCCCCCCCAGGCCTGGAGATGGAGAAGCAGCAGGTGCAGGGCTGAGGCGGGGCTCAGCCTCCCGGGCACCCGAGCAGTCCTCCTCACCCAAAGGATTGGCGCCGCTTATCCTCTCAAACTGGTCCTTCTTGCTCTGATACGTAATGAGGAGACGATTGAAGCTTCTGTCCAGATTCTTCACGTCTTCTGAGAGGGACAAGGCCTCCTCTTCTCCAGGCAGATCAGGCTGCAGGCCCTGGAGAGTCTGCCTGTGATAGGAGAAGAGATTTCACGAAAATTTGGGAGAGGGCCTGCTTCCTCAGAACCTGCCAGCCCCTGGAGAAAGCTCTCTGAGCCAGGAAAGAGAGAAGTCTTCAGCAAAGGCCACAGAACGTAGACTCCACAGGCTGAGGAGGATTCTGCAGGACAAAGGCCAAGAGAGCCGACCCCGGTTCCCTCCATCCCTCAGCAGGCAGATCACAAAGACCTCTCCTTCCCCGACTTGCGTGACTCTACCATCCTGAGCCTGCCGCACCTTCCCAGAGCTGGCTTCCATGAGCCCCTCCTCCTTGAGTCGCTGCTGGCTGACATCGGCTTCCCCCGCACCACCACCTGCTTGCCAGGCTCCTAGGTCTCTCCTCTGTAGCCCACACCTCCCCATGAGCACCCACAGCTGTTGGGGGGGGGTGGTCTCCACCCAAATGGGGTCAGAATCCACCAGCCCTGGCCCACAGCCATTCAGCTCTCTCCCCATCCCCTTTGCTGGTCTACCAACCGCCAACTCCCTCCCACAAGCTTTGCCTTCCTTACCCACAGGCTTTGCTCTGGTACAGAATGTCCCTCCATGGACACCCTTCCATGCCTGCTTTTTCAGCCTACCAAACACCAACTCAGTTCTAAGACGCAGGTCAATCCCACACCTGGATGGTTCTGGGCACTGAAAAATCAGCTAATGCGTGGGGAATGCAAACTAATTATAGAAACTTCCAGAACCAAACCTAAGAAGGCGCCTCTGCTGGTAGGAAGGAGGCGTGGGTGGGACCGCTCCCATTCCAAAGGCAAATACAAGTTATTTTTAGAGCCCCTGCCTCTCAGATGCCCTGCACCCGCGTGACTAATCCCAAGCTGACTCTCTCCCACGGGCAGCACCGGGCACTTGAAAGAACACTGGGGCTCCTGCTCGCACTCAGAGTCCCAGCTCTGCCCCTTAGTGGCCACGTGACTGTCCCACACCTATCTGTGCCTGTTTCCCCACCTGTAAAACAAAGTAATGGCACCCAACACACCAACCTCACAGGACTGCTGTGATCGTTCAAAGAGAGCGTGCATGTGAGAATGTTCTGTAAACCGGAAAGGGCTGTGCCAGCGGAATGAAGGACCAGCGTGCGCCACTTAGGTGAACCCGCATGATGGAATTCTTCTGGGTGCTGGGCAGGGAAGGGGAAGTTTACCTGATAGAGAAAATGGTGTTGGCCACCTGGGACACCTCCTGCTCGGTGACCGAGGGACGGGAGAGGATGGCTTGGATCTGCTCCATCTGGCTCTTCGCATCCGCGATCCAGGAGGTGAGGCCAAGATCCTCCAGGCCCTGCCCTGGCCACAGGCCGGCGGTGGCATTGCGGACGCCACTGAGGCGCAGGGCCTGGCTCCGGAGGTCGGCATCGTAGATCTGGAAGCAAGGGTGGCAGGCCACGCACACCGGGTAGCGGTCACAGTAGCCTCGCTGGCACTGATCACAGCGGGGTCCGGTCAAGCCAGGACGGCAGAGGCAGCGGCCTGAGACCTTATCACAGCCTGGGCCCTCGGTTCCCCGGAAGTCACAGTCACAGGCTAAAACGGGAAAAGATGGTGGTCAGGGTGGGGGCTCAGGAACCAAAGGCATGTGGTGGGGAGAGCCTGAAGCAAGGTCCAACCTCAGGGCCCATTGACAGGACTTGGAACAGCAGACAGTCAAGGCCAGAGCAAAATCACGGCAAGGGCAGCAACAAAAGCATGTCCTCACTTAGCACCTACTGTGTGCCAGGCACCGCCCTCAGCTAGACACCCACCAGCTCGCACAGCCCCTCTGTGACAGAGTCAACCCCGCCCCTTCCCCCACATGTGTAGACGGCGACAGGCACAGGGATATTAAGTGCTATGGGCCCTTAGGAACCTGAGGCCATGGGGACAGCTGCTGGCCCAGCCACTTGGCAAGACAGAGGCCACGCTAAGACCAGACCCGGGTCTGCACGCTCCAGGTCCCACGCTCCTGTGGCTGCTTGTCAAAAAGGCTCTGGGGAAACCACACCTCTCCCCTCAGGACTCACTTTCTCCATCTAGGAGGAAACTCTTCCCCTCCCTGCTGCTGCCCCAGAGATGGCTTCTGGGAAGTGCTGTCTCAGGGAAACAGGGAGGGAAGCCATCCCCCACCCTCCAGTCAGGAGGACAGGGTCCGGCCTGACGACAGGGGGCCCTGAGGCTGGCTGGAGCAGTGGCGGGGAACACACGCTTTCAGGGGGCTGCCAGGGCCCACCCCACACGCTCCACTACAGGATGTCCTCCCATACCACAGACCCTGCCGCACACCCTCTACGCACTGCCCACCTACGCGCTCGCCCCCAGAGCCCCCGCGTCCCCCCACTCAGTAAGGCACCCACCACGGCACGTTGTGCCAGCATCTCCGTACGTCCGGTCGGGACACTGGCGTATGGCTGCGGCGCTGCACGTCAGGCCACCAAACCCTTCTCGACAGGGGCACTGGCCTGTGAACTGTAGGGGGAGCACCGTGAGGGAGCGTCCCGCCAGGCCCGGCCGTGTCCTGGTATCGGGGCCTGGGTCCCAGATCCCTGCTCGGCACACAGGGTCCAGGACGCGCTGACCGCCCGCAGAGAGGGGGTGCCCCCGAAACAAGGGCACCTATTGAGGGATGGGCTGGGATGCCAAAGCCCCGAATGGCTCGAGGAAGGCTCAGATCCACACCAGGAGGGAAATCCGGTGGCCTCCCCAAGGAGAATGGGGCAGAAGCAGCCCAGTCTGACTCTCGGCAGCATGCAGGGGAGACAGAGGCAGGGGGGCAGGCCCCCTTTCCCGTGGAGGGACCCAGGGGACCACTCCCTCCTGTACCTGGTTGCACTGGGGGCTGAGGGAGTTGTGAGGGTCACAGGCACACGGCTCACAGCCCCGACCGCTGGCCAGCTTCCAGTGGTAGGGAGCACATTGGTCACATTTGGGGCCCACCACGTGGGGCAGACACAGGCACTGCCCACTCTCCTCATCGCATGGCATGTCCCGACGAGACCCCAGGACGCTGCAGTCACAGCCTGCAGGACAGAGGGTTACTCCGCTCACAAGCCCACCAAAGCACACCCCTAGGGGACACACATCAGGGAGAGGACCCGGCCTGGGGAAAGAACCAGGCAGGGTTGTTCTTTCCAGATAACCTGACTGACTCAGGAGGCCTGACTGGCACCTGACCACCAGCCCGCCCTCCCTCCCTCCAGCTGACTCAGGACCACCTTCCAAACCAGTCCTGCGCTGCCACCTGCTGGACGCCCAGGACACGGCACCCAGCCCGCAGCATACAGCCTTGTGAGCTAAGTCCGGTGGCTGGGGGCCCATCTCACCCTCCCCTTGCTATCCCAAGCTGGGTCCCCCTACTCACGGTGACAGCCCTGCGGGTTGGCATAGGTGAGTCCTGTAAATCCTGGCTTGCACAGGTCACAACGCTCCCCCTGCACATGCTCCTTGCACACGCACTGCCCAGTCCCTGGGTCACAGGGAGCTCCCGGCACCGCCCCATCGGGGTCACACTCACAAGCTGAGAGACAAAAGCAGCCACCACAGTGAACATAAAGAGGAAAAGCAGAACGTGAAGAGCAGACTGTAGAAGCCAAACTGCCTGGTTCAGATCTTTATTGCACCACTTACAAGCTGACAACCTTGGTCAGGTTACTTAACGCCTCTGGGCCTCAGTTACCACATCTCTAAAATGGGCACAATGATACAACTCTCAGAGACTCCCTCTGAGGAATAAATGAGTAAATGAAAAGCAGGTAGAACAGTGTTTGGCGCATGTTAAATACTATCGACGTTCTTTCCCAAACGACTGCTGTGTGCCAAGCACTGAGCTGGGCACGCTTGCCTGTTGCTCTGTGTCACCCTCATGACAGCCCGGAAAGGTAGGGACACACTCCAAGTCACACAGCAAGTAACTGCGGGAAACAGAAGTTGGCTTGCCTTTCTCACTCTTTCCATACCCCAGCGACGGCAACGGAAGCAAGCCAGCGCTCTTCCTCCCCACACCCAGACCTCTTGCAGGCCTTGCAAAATGCAGATTCTTCTTCTATCAGAAAAAGTCCTTTGTGATTAACCTCTCCTGATTCAGATCAGTTCAGTCCACTCTGCTGTGTGTGAACACACCGGCCTTGTGGACATGCTAAGTCACTCCTGGCTGTTCCACGTTCCTTCGGGAAACATTTCTTCAGCATCAGCTATGTGATTGTCATGGTGCTAGAGCCTGAGGATAGGGGATGTAATCCCTGCCCCAGAGGAGTTCTCAATATTGGGGGGAGGTGGGGAGAAAAATACAGAGCAAACCACACTATCATATGGTAAAAACAGTCACATAAATGTGGACGAAGGGCTTTGTCTGCCTCTGTCGTATGTTTCCATTGCCAAACAGTGTGTGTGTTTCCTGAAAGCAGGAACTATCTCTTCTATTTACTTTTGTCTCTCCTATGTCCAAAATAAGAGCTACCTAATTATCAACTGACTGACTGATTGACGACCCAGAGAAGCTAAGTGACTTGCTTAGAAGTGCACAGCTAAGTCAAAACAACTGCCCCCAAGTCCTGACAAACAAGCAAGGCTTCTTGCTTCTCGAGGGCTCATGTATTCCCAGGGAGAGTGTGGATGGACAATACCTGGGTCCCCAGAGCCCCTACTCACGGATACAGGTCTCCTGAATGGGAGCGCCAGGACGCCGGTTGCGGAAATAGTGCAGCTGACAACGCTCGCAGTTCTTGCCCTCAGTGTGGTCCCGGCAGTTGTCACACACACCTCCATGTGTCCCCTGGCTCGCGGCAAACACAGCTGGGTCAAAGTGACAGGTCTCTGAGTGCCCGTTGCAGTCACACCCTGAAAAAGGAGATTTCCGGGGCTGACCCACAGAGCAGCCCTGCTTCCGTCCACAAAGCACGTTCCACACTAACACACTGGCATCTAACTCTTGCAACTCTGCAAGATGTTCAGGTCTAGAAAATGCGGAAACTGAGGCCTAGGGAGGCTTGTGTAACTCATTTAAGATTATATGCCCAGTAAGAAAGCAGACTAGAGTAAAAACCCAGGCCTCCTAACTCCCAGTGTGGGGACTAACCCAAGAATAACACCCATGTGGAGCCAAAAAGGGAGCCCTTTGAATGATCCATCCCAACCCCCAACCACCACTGCCACCACGGATCTCCTGCTGGGTCACAGCCTCTCTCTGAGCCAGGGACCCTTATTTCTCCCAATTGTGCAGAGAAAGGCCCTGACTCCAGGAGGCCCTCTGAAGTAAGGAACCAGATACGTCCTACACAGGACAAGGCAAGTGGAAGGGACGGAAGAGGAAGGATCTGGGGATACCATGAAGGCCGTGTGGCATCAGGAGCACGGACCAGCCTTGGTCCCTCTGGGCCTGGCTGAGAAGAAGGTTTGGGGAGGCAGAGAGTAGCTGCAACCCAAACTCTCCATCCCCACAGAATAAGGAGAGCTTCCCTTACAAGTGTGTGATCAAGGTTAGATTTAAATAGTAAAGAATAGTTTCTCCCGGTGTCCAGGTGAGATCACTGAGGCCCAAAGGGGCCAGCACCCCTCCAACCACTACAGGGGCAGGGGTGAGTCCGGGACCCTACGCTGGCATTCATGGGGGTCCTGGTCATCTGCGGGTCTCCAGGGCTGATCGTTGTAGAAGGGTGCACAGCGTTCACAGTTGGGGCCGGCAGTGTTGTGCTGGCAGACACAGACATCATGGACCTGGGAAAGGGGCCACCAGTTAGCAAGAATCATTCTCAAAGGAATGTCCCAGCAAGCTCCCCGCCCCCTCCACCCCCCACCACTCAGGGTCCAGACTCCCCACCTCCTCCAGTCTTCACTCAGCTCCAAGGACACTCCCAGCTGCCTTCCTGTGTGCTGTTGTGTATGTGTGGCTGTGTGTGTGTGTGTGCACACATGTGTACATGCATGTGCCTGCCCTTGTACTCTAGCTAGGCTTTTTAAAGCTCATTCCTGGGGCACCTGGATAGTGCAGTCAGTTGAGCCTCTGACTCTTGGTTTCAGCTCAGGTCCCGATCTCAAGGTCGTGGGATCAGCTCCACATTGGGCTCCAGGCGGCGTCTGCCTGGGAATCTCTCCCCTTCTCCCTCTGCCCCTCCCCCTGTGCTCGCTCTCTCTCTCTCTCTCTCAAATAAATACATCTTTAAAAAATAACTAAACAAAAGCTCATTCCTTGCCTTTGGACGTCCCCCTGATGCCTACCTAGTCCAAAGCAGCACCTGGAAGGTGCCCAGACACCCTTATTGGCAAACTCTGATTCCAGAACTTTGTGGGCCCTCTGGAGATTGATGTTCTAACAATCTTTGACCACGGCTGCTTGGATAATGGGTCTGTTATGATCAATTGTTACTAGACTCATTAAGATGTAAAGACAGAATAGCTATTACGTGCTCACTGTCTTCTGAATTAAGGGACGCCTGGGTGGCTCAGTTGGTTAAGCAGCTGCCTTCAGCTCAGGTCATGATCCCGGCGTCCTGGGATCGAGTCCCACATCGGGCTCCTTGCTCCATGGGGAGCCTGCTTCTCCCTCTGACTCTGCCTGCCACTCTGTCTGCCTGTGCTCGCTCTCTCTCTCTCTCTCTGACTAAATAAATTAAAATAATAATAATAATAAATAAATAAAAATAATTAATCACGGCAAAGCTTCACCCTTTAAAAAAAAAAAAGTAAAAAAAAAAAAAAAAGAAAAAAGAAATGAATTAAGCCCGACACCCTCAGCCTGGCAGGCAGGACTTGAATGGCGTCTGCCCCAACGTCACTTCCCCTTGGAACTGCAGGGCCAAGCTGCACCTCCCGCTGTACCCCACGCAAGCCATGTCTCCCCACCTCTTGGCCTTTCCTGATGTTTTTCTTCCCGCCCGGAATTCCCTTCTTCCTCCCCTCACCAGCGAGATCCTGCCGGCTGGGAGGGCACCTTCTCCACCGGGCCTCCCTGGTTCCTCCACTTCCATGGATCTCAACCCTGGATGTAACTCCAGTCATGGGGGAAGCTTTTTTAAAAAATACCATGGCCAGGCCCAATTCAGATCCACAGCTCAGGGACAAGGCCCAGACATTGGAACGCTTTAAAGCAGTGATTCAAGGGATGGGGGTGCAGCCAGATTCCAGAGCCCCTGGGGCTGGGCGTGCCCCGCCCCTCCTCCTGCAGCCCCCGGAACACTGCTTTCCTCATCCGTCAGCACTGAGTCCTCTGCCGCCTGTGTTCTGCTCCTTCATCTCCAGGCCCTAACGGATGACACGTTCCTGGAGCTGGTCCCCTTCTGACCTCCTCTGCAGCCCTGGGCAGGGGCTGGCCCAGCTGTGGGAAGGATGAAGCTGCCCAGGGCCCCCAGCACCTGTGTTGCCCTCGCAGGCCATTTTACCATGACTGCCTTGTGCCCCTCTACCCCCAGGGCAAATGAGCTCTCGAGATTAACTGAAGAACGAAGAACCGATGCTCCAGAAAAGCGAAACGACAGTTTCCTCCGCCTCGGAGCCCAAGGTTCTCTCCCCTCTCTTAATGGTTCTCACATTTCCTTTCCTAGCAAAAGCACCAGGGTTGCTGGTGAAGCTAGAGCTTCCCTTCCCATCTCCGCCGCATCTGAGTCAGCGGCTCTGGGGTAGACTGAGCAAGATGGGAGATTCTCTTCTCTCACCCAGCCCCGGACCTCGCCACTAGGTGGGACTAGATTCCCCAGATCAGTGCCTCTCCACTCTGGCAGCGCTGAGAATCCCCTGGAAGCTTTAAAAAAACAATTTAAAAAAAAATGGAATATCTAAGGACAGAGCTCCCCAGGAAATTATAGCGTGTAGCCGGGACTGAGCAGCATCACCTTAAGCTCCCCGCAAGACCCACAGATGTGCTTACAGGTGACTGAAAATCAAGTCGTCCCAAGCCAGACGGAAAGCTTTGGAAGGGCTACAAATCTCTGCTCTTTGAAGGAATCATTACTTAGACTCCACTCTCACTAAAATGTTAAAGACCCACATCTTAAATTGAGCGCCCTCCCCTCTTTTATAGGGGCCCCCAGAATGTCCGCTGTGGTCTGGCTCTCTCCCCTCAGCCCTTCCCACCAGAGGCTGTCACCTGCTCTGCAGCGGAGGGGCCAGCAGAGGCTCCGCTGGGCTGAGGGGCGCAGCGGTCGGCGTGGCCGTGGCAGAAGCAGCTGCCTAGCAGACGCAGCTGGGACACGGCGTAGTAGGCGCTGGGGGGGTAGTAGCCTCTCTGGGGCACAGGGGCCAGCCTGGTGAAGTTGACTCTCAAGTTGGTGATCTCCCCCAGCTCTGAGAGGGGGCAAACAGTAAGCAGGAGGGGGTTGGGCAAGGGAAAGGAAAGAAAGGAAGTTAGAAGCACAATCAAGTCTCCTAGGGCAGGATGAATAAGGAAAGGAATTCTGATTTCACCACCCCATCCGCTCAATGGAATAAACCGGGTAAGTATTACATCCAACCATGTGACAGAAATAAGAAAGACCAGGGAATTTCTGCCATCCAAGTTCCAACTGACCAACCGTTTCAAGTCCCAAGTTTCAAGTTTTGCTCCCTACCCATAGTCCCACCACAAGCAGGAGGAGTAATCACACTGACCTTGAATTTTTTGACTGTGAGTGGCTGGAATCCCAGAGGCTAAATCCATAATGTTAAGTTGAACCTACAGAGAAAGGGGGAGGGAAGATCTGGGGAAGAGGTAAACTTGGGATACCCCAAGCTCAGAGGAAGGCTACCTTCCCACCAATACTCCATCCCTGTCTCATGGCTCAAAGATCCTTCTCGCCTGGAACCCTGAACAGACCATGGATATGAGGCCTGCCGAGCACCCTGAGGGAGTGAGATGGTCACTGGGCCCTAAATGTGTGTGTGTGTGTGTGTGTGTGTGTGTGTGTGTGTGTGTCTGTGTGTGTGTGTGTGTGTGTGTGCATGCACACAAGTGTAGATAACTTCTCTCCACTGAGAAAAAGGGATATCCCAAGAATTTCCTGATTTCCTTGGGTCAGAAATAATAGTAAGATGTACAGTGTACACATGAGGGTTTAGGGGATACTAATTTTGCAAACACCTCGGATGAATGAGAAGGCCCAGGGCCCAAGGATTCATGGATGTGGTCACCACCGCTCTCCAGACAACCCCGATTTCCACGATGCTTTCCCTTTTTCATAAAAACAGCTCATTTTGTGGGACTCCAGAGTCTTTATGACAGCCCTCCACAAATCGGGAAAAAGTCCTGTGTTCCGCTCTGGAGTCTAGGGAATGTGGTTAGTTAACCTGAGTGTGGGCTGCGCTGTAACTCAGGAGGCACCATCCACAGGGAGCTGAGCACTGGGTGCAGGGAGAGAGCCTGAACCAGAGAAGGGAGGTCAGAACCTGCAGCCTCCCTCAGGGGCTGGGGAGGGGAAAGGCAGCTAGGCAAGAATCCTACCCCAGGTGCGAGGCGTCAGGGAGAGAGTTCTGAGCTGCTTCTACAGGCAAGTTCTCTGTTTCTCTCTCGGGGCTTAAGTTCCAGTGACCCGGACCTATGGCTTGTACCTGAATTTTCCCAAGGGCCAGATGGAGGGGTTAAACTGAGAAAGCGCCTTCCTCTGTTCAGCCCTATCCAGGTGAAATCAGAGCTCGAACTCAATTTGTGTAATTTGCTCACCTGAATCTAAACTAACCATCTCAAAGTCCTCCCACTGCAGCAGAAGGGATTTTACCCTTTCCACGATGGGCTGTGCCAAGGAGCCGGGGGCAGCGGCTAAGGAAGAGGGCAGGGTTGGGTGACGCAGTGCCCTCGACATGTTTTTAAATATTGCTCCTGAGCACCAAAGGGGACAAACAGCAAATATTCTGGGAGTGGCCAGGGAGCACAGGAGACAGCAAGGTGCCCTGAGGGGCCGTCTCTTCTCCGGGGGCTGGGGGACTGTGGGAGTAACGTGGTGGCAAGGACCCCCCCCCCCGCACCCCGCCACACACACACACAACCATGTGCCTCTTTTTCAGAGTCCTCTCTACCTACCTTCCCCCCATCCGGGCGCCCGCTGGGCCTCTGGGGCAGGGACTGGCACCGGACATCGTGCCAGCTCTGGGGCTGGCCCTGGCGGACCCGGGGGAAGGCGGAGGTGCAGTCAGCTGCCAGGTACTGGTACACCTTCCAGGTGTTTCCGAAGTCCGAGGAGCGCTCGATCAGCATCCCAGCGGGCATGGGCCCCTGCGGAGACAAAGACCAGGTAAGGGGCCTTGTGGACTGGCCGGAAGGGGCCACCAGAGAGACACATCACCAAAACGGGCAGGGAAATGCACAGGTGGTTCCCCCGAAAGAATCACAGTGAGGGAAGGAGAAGGGGCGCGGGAGGAGCAAGTGGGCTTCAGGGTTTCCGGGTCCAATTCTCCTGACAAACACTGGCCCCCTCTGATTTCCCCCATGGGAACCGTGGACACCAAGAGAAAGGTGATCTACACTCCACAAGAATGCGATCCTTGCTCAGCCCACCACCCAGCGGTCAGGCCAGAAAATTATCCCACAGCCAAACGTCTGGGCCCTCCAACCCTCTCTACCCACCTCAACTGACAGGGTATCCTAGCTGACTGTCTGACCCCCGCGCCCCCCATCCCGGGTCTGCATTACGTAAAGATGAAGGACAAGCCTCTCAACAAGACGCATGGGGTCCTTCCTCCCCCGGGGGAGACCACCCATGTCTGGGGCTCTCAATGCTGTCTCTACCCTGATGGCTCCCAGGTTCGGAAACCCAGTCTCCAAACACATCCCACACCAGGCCCTGTCTCCAGCTTCACCGCCCATCCCCCTCACCTCTCTCCCGCAGGTGCCCCCCGACCTCCCTGGTGGTCGCACCCACCGCCACACACCACAAGGATGGCGTCACCCCTCTGAGAAAAAACCTAGACCAGCTTCCCACTGCTCTCGTTTCTCTAGCTTTATTGAGAGAGTATTGACATATATGTAAGTTTCAGAGGCACAGTGTGATGATTTGCCCCATGTACGTACCGCAGAGTGATTATTGTCATAGTTACACATCCATCCCCTCTCGTAATTCCCAATTTCTGTGTGTGGTGGTAACATGTAAGATTTCCAGTTTTCTAAGACACTGTTCAGGACAGTCCCCACGCTATACACTAGATCTCCAGGACTTACTCAAGTTATAGCTGGCAGTTCGTACCCTTTGACCAACATCTCCCCATCTCCTGCCTCTGGCACCTACCCTTCTAGTCTCTGTTTGTGTGGGTTCAGTTTCTTTAGATCCCACATATAAGTTTGTCTTTCTTTGACTTATTTCTCTAAGCGGGATACCCTCAAAGTCCACATATGTTGCCACAAAAGCCAGGATTTCCTTCTTTTTTATAGTTGACTATCCCATTGTGGACAGACGTATGGACAGGGCTTACATTTTCTTTGTCCGTTCATCAAAATGAACACTTAGCTTGTTTCCATGTCTCGGGCTGTGAATGGTGTGACAATAAACAGGAGGGTACAGATATCTCCTCGAGACAGGGATTTCATTTCCTTCTGGCATATACCCAGGTGGAATTGTCAGATTATAGGTTTGTGGAGGAACCTCTGTACTATTTCATTATTTTCATTGGTGGCTACATCAATTTACATTCCCACCCACAGTACGCAAGGGCTCCTTTTTCCCCACATCCTCACCAACACATACTTGTGTCTTTTGGATCGTAGCCATTCCAACAAGGATGTGACAGACCCATGCCATTTTGATTTGCATTTTTCTGATGATTACTGCTGTTGAGCATCTTTTCATCGGCCTACTGGCCATCGGTATGTCTTCTTGGGCGAGATGTCTATTCAAGTCCCCTGCCCATTCTCGAATAAGTCTGAACTCCTGACCAGGTCCTGTGCTATGTGGGCCTGTCTCCCCAGCAAACCTCAGGCCCTTTGCACCTCCACCTTTCCAAGCCCTCAGCTGCACCACACTCCTTCCCTCCTCAGAGACTTCGTTCAGGTTGCTTCTTCTGCCTGGAATGCTCTTCCCCCTTGTGGGCTCCTTCTCATTTTCTGTTCTCAGCTTAAGTGTCGCCTCCTCCCAAGATTTTTCGTACCGATCTAGCACACATTCTTCGGCCCACACTCTGCCCACCTTACCCCATTCCAGCATTTTGTTTGTTTCCTTCATAAATGTCACCACAATTTGCAATCATCTGGCTTGCTGCTTCTGATTCCTCTCCCCCTAGACCAGGGTTTCCCAGCCTTTGGCTCTGTTAAGATTTGGAGCTGGCTAAATCCTGTGGGGCCGTCCCAATCATCACAGGACAATTAGCAGCAATCCTGACCTATACACAGGAGGTAGCATACCCATAGTTGTGACAACCAAGAATATTTCCAGAAATTGCCAAATACCTTGTTTGAGAGCCACTACAGTAAATCACAGGTCCCCCTGTCTGTCTTGCTCCAGGGGCACCCCAACATCTGGCACACACAAGGCACTCAGTCATTCATTGAATGAAGGCACGAAGATTTAGTCTACTTCCCTCCTCCCCATTAATGTCTGTAAACTCATCTCTCACCAGCCTGCAGCTTCCCACGTCCCTACTTCTCACCACCATATACACATTTCCCCCTCCAGACCCTATATATGCGTTCCTTTGACCAAGCCCACCCCCCTACCATTACATACCTTCTTGCCTCTTGCCTCTCCCCTCCAAGCCTTTGCACTTTATGGGTGGTCCTCTTTTGCCAAGAATAAACTTTGCCCTTTGCCTGACTATCAGTGTCCTACAATGGCTCACCTTTTCCTGGGCATTCTGCGACTCCCCCCCCGCCCACCAAAGACAGACCAAGTTGGACACCCCTCTGTGTTCCCAGCCCCATTTCCTACCAACATCAGAGCACCTGTCATACCTCCTCATCAGTCCTGTCTTCCCAATATAAACTAGAGCAATGTGAGAACCATGACTTAGCTTTGTTCATCTTTCCACCCCAGGCATCTGTCCCCCGACCTAACATACAACCAGTGCTAGTATATGTGTAGCAAGAACGGACAAGTAAATGAATGAGTAATGCACACAGTGTAACTAACAATATCCATCCAGATGAATGCTGCCCTTCAAAGGTGTCCCCTTTAGACACGGCATTTATTCAAGTGATACTGTCATTTCTCAAAATACTTTTGACCTTTTCTTGAAGAGAGGATCTCAGTGCTAACTTTCGGAGCCAAGGAAGAAATCAGATCGTATCGCTTTTTATGCACAGCTCATTTTAGCTCCTGAAAATGATATCACCCTTCGTGCTCACCCAATCTTATTAACTGAGCTTGATCCTTAAATATTTGACTATTTCTGGAGAAAGAATAAAATCAAATCTTCTCAAAAAAAGGCAGGGGGGGGGTGTGGCTATGACAAATGAACAAAAATGTTCCCTCCCAAAGGAATATCTCAGGAGGCTGGTCTAAAAGCAGATTCCAAAAGTTACTCTGAGATGTGACAGCAGTGAATGGCCCATCAAGGGTGCTGCTCCAAAGCACATCTTTCATAAGGATAGGCCAGTCACTGGCTGTTTGTTAAACTCAATCTCATCAGCAAAAGCATTAAACATATCAAGAATATATGTATACGACGGCATGATAACTGACCAGGCGCAGTGGAACTTGTACTTGGCGAGCTGAATGAATCAGATGGGCTGAGGATGGAGGATACAGAGAGAGAACAGACCCATAACCACGGCATGGCCAGGACAGGGGGCCTGGAGGTGCCACTGTGCTCCCAACAGTGGGCCTCTTCTGTCACCTCGACCCAGACTCAGGGTTAAGTGTCCCCTCAGTGTGGAGAAGTGGAGCCCACCTCCTCATCACCCAAGCCTGGGGAGACAAGGACACTGTGCTCTCCCTAAGCCCAAGCCCACATGCCCCCGGGTTCCCCCTCTTCTACCCACTGCCATCCCCAGAAAGCAAACCTTAAAATCCATCATGATGTCTTGAAGCTGGAACCTCCTGTCCAGGTCCAACTGCAGAGAGACAGGGTTCACATCTGGAAGGACCGAAAGTAGAACCTTTAGACTAGAGAAATTCTACCTTCCCAGCCCAAAAAAGGCTCTGGACTCTACTAGCTCTGGGAAGTCAGAAATGCTAACATCCATCCTCTGGTTTCCCTCTCGAGAGGAGCGGCACCAACGTGCTTCTCCCTGTATTTCCTACTCAAGATCCCACCTGTCCTTGGCCAGATTTCCTTCCCATCATCTCTTGATGACCCTAACACACTAAAGGATTTCAATGTGTCTATTCTACAAGCTCAACTCCTACAACAAGCTCGCTGCAACTAAGTAGGGGGAAATAAAGGCATTCTTCACTCTTCTTACCCTTTCCTCAACTTCTAGCAACTTCTTCTACCTACAACATCAGAGAGGCAGAAGGTCTGTCAACCACGCATGTCCTACCGCCATAAGAAATGCCTGGGACACCCAAAAGGGCTCCCGGGTACCCCCCAACCACCTCCCACACTGTGGGACCTCCCACAAGTTTAGGCCCCTGGAGGTGGCCAGAGCTCACCATTCTGTGACTGCCACCAGCGCATGGGGCCAGAGGACGAAACCACATTCTCCACTCGGTGACCGTTGTAATTATGAGGCAACCTAGAGTCACACTTGCAGCATTTCATCTGCCACTGTGGGAGAGGGAGTCGACAGAGTCTTGTAAGAGGGGTCCAGGCAGGATTCCCCCCCTGCATCCTGAGAGCCTAGAACTTCTCCTATGTAAAAATCCTACCCCTAGGGATCCACTGGTTTCATTCACACCATTGGAAGGATTAGCATCTTAAAACAAGGCTACTGGTCATCTTTGAATATAATTCTTTTGTGTTCCTCCTAACATATAGATAAGTGAATAATGAATAGGCATTATTGCCAGGAAAAAGGTGTTGGGTGGCAGAAAAACACTGGTACCGAACATTGCCTCAAAGAGAAACTTGAGGGGTGCCTGGGCCTCGGTGTCTTAGTTAAGAATCTGACTCTTGGGGCACGTGGGTGGCTCAGTGGGTTAAAGCCTCTGCCTCCGGCTCAGGTCATGATCTCAGGGTCCTGGGATCAAGCCCTGCATCAGCCTCTCTGCTCAGCAGGGACCCTGTTTCCTCCTCTCTCTCTCTGCCTGCCTCTCTGCCTACTTGTGATCTGTCTGTCAAATAAATAAATAAAATCTTTAAAAAAAAAAAAAAAAAAGAATCTGACCCTTGGTTTTAGCTCAGGTCATGATCTCAGGGTTGTGAGATCAAGTCCCACATCAGGCTCCATACTCAGCACAGAGTCTGCTTGGGAGTCTCTCTCTCCCTCTCCTTCTGCCCCTCCCCTCGCTTGCACTCGCTCTCTAAACAAACAAACAAATGAATGAATAAACAAAATCTTTTAAAAAAGAGAAACTTGAAAAGGGTATCAAGAGCCAAAAGAAGAAAAGATGAGGAACTCACTTTAGTTTAGCATCTGCTGTATGCTAGGAAAACGTTAGAGAGCTTTGTATCTCATCTCACCTCATCCTGGCTACTCCAGGGTAAACTGAGGTTCTGAGCACCAAGGAGATGGGGCACAGAGAAAAAAAAGACAAGGGAATTTGGGGTTCCAGTTCTAGCTCTGTGTTACTCCATTTTCTAGGCTCAGTTTTCTCCTCTGTAGATTGAGTGGAGGTTGGATGAGAGTCATTCATTCAAACATTCAACAAATATTTGTGGAGTGTGTACTATGTGCCAGGCCCTGTTCTGGGCTCCGGAGTTATAACAGAGAACAAAATAAAGACCTTCCCCTTAGGGTGTCAACATTACATTAACATCTGGATGATCTCAAAGGCCTTCCAGCCCCAATGTCTGTGACTTGAGGACGCTTCCCAGGTTTGGCATTCCCTATCCCCAGGAAAGAATCTGAGGGTTCCCCACCAAATGAAGCTTTGTGGTTAAGCAGTTCCAAGGCCAGGAATGCATAGGACAGAGGAAATCTGCAGCCCTGAGGCTGATAGCAAGGGTCCCTTCATGAAGATCAAGGCCAGGGTAGGTAGCCGAAAAGGAAACAACCTCACTGGGGAGCTTCCCACAAAACCACAGCTCCCCTGGCCTGCCCAAGCCCTGGAGTGAGACAAGAGACAGAGCTGAACCCCATGGGCCCCACACCAGGCAGAGATCCCCAAGCAAAAGAACAGTGCCCAAGTACACGGCCCGTGTTCTCTTAGTTTGTATGTGTGTGTGCCCACAGCGCCCCCAGGGACAGCATGACCTTGCCTCAGCTCCCCCATGCAACACAAACAAATTCTGTTTTCTCTGAGTTACCATGCTACCAGGTCTTGTGCCCAGAGTAAAGAACACTGTTCAGAGGGCTCCACAGTCCCCCGCAAGTAGAAGCCTGGACAAGAACCTCACTGGCCCGCGGCTCCTTCGGGGTGGGGACAACTGTACTCCAAATACCCAAGCCCCTGCCTCCCTCTAAGGCTTCCACTCACCAGAACCAGGGGAGAGCTCTGGCCTCGCCAAGGCCTTCCAGCTCCTGAACCTCTGCCCTGTCCCAGGAAGGTGATGAGCCAGTAAGGCTGACGTCTTAGAAAGGATAGTGTCTGCGGAACTGATTAACAGACAGGTTTGTCCCAAAGGCATTGAGTTGGTATGCTGAGCCTGAGCCTGGGGTGATGGAAACTCCTTGCCCAACACCCATCGTGCCTCTCCACGGCTGACAAAGCTTGGGGCAGTGCAGAAGCAGGAGCAGAATCCACACTCCTGGCCATTGGAGCCTCTGCTTCCCACCTGACTTTCCAGCTTTCACCTCCAAAATAAGAGAATCGTCACCCTTCCTGCTGCTTGGAGGTTTCCTCATCATGTCCCAAAGTGCTTTATTAAACAATAATTGTATGATATTTAATGTTCAAATAATGGCCAGCACATGTGCCCTGTAAGGAACGCTCGCTTCCTCCCTTCCCTTCTACGGTCTCTCCCTCCCCTGCACTGTTCCTCTCTCTGCCTCTCCCTCCTGCTCACTGCCCCTCCCACCCTGCTCATCCATTCTTTGCCCTGCTACATTTTTATTCTTAGTACATATCTCCACTTGAAATACCATGCGTTTATTGTCTATGTATTTGCTTATATTATCTGTTTACTGTCTGCCACAAAAGTAGACTCCACGACGGCTTCCTTTCCTGTATCTTCCGTGCTTAGGAAAGTCCCTTGCACAGAGTAGGCCCTTAATACTTATTGAATGAATAGCAAATACTCAGTAAGTGCTAACATTTTAATTAGCCCTCCACGTTTTCTTCCTGCAGGCAGGGAGTTTAAAAGGAGGGATGGGGGAGAGAGGTAACAAAACAGCAACAGGACGGGACAGAGAGCCCATTATGGGCCAGGTACTGCACTAGGAATTTGAATATGAAAACCTATTTAAGCCTCCCAACAGCCCTATGTGGTAAGGAATATTATTCCCATTTTATATATGTGAACTCAGATCAAAAAGATGGGGCTCAAAAGGGTAGTGACTCTTCTACGGACTGACAGCCACGTCAGCGCCAGCACCAACCCACACTAGAGAGGGTCCCTTACCACCTCCCCCTTCTCTCTCCCTCTCTCCCCCTCCCTCTCCCTCCCTCTGTGTCATCCTCTCACTTGTGCTAGGAAACCAGGTGGGTGCACAGACATCACAGGAAGCACAGTGAAGGGTGACAATGTCTGTCTCACTCAAAGGGCTTGGCCTGACCCCACTGCTGACCATGGGGGAGCCTGAGGTGAAGAGAGCACATTGGGAAAAAAGCTGGCTTCTCAGGCTGACCCAGCTCAGTTAACAGAAACTGTGGATGTGTCAGTGCTGGAATAAATACCTGAGCACATAAAATAATCCTTTCTGGGCAAGAGAAGCCTTTTGCTGGAATCTGACTCTCCTCCAGATTCCTATTTTGGTCCCTGGCAGGGAGCGTGCCCTTCTCCCCACTCTGCACAGCCTCTCGGGGGCAAACTTTTCCACTGCCAGCCTCTGTATGCACTCAGCACATGTCCCGCCGAGAGACAAGGGCCAGCTGCCTTCCGGCCGCCTGTCACCAGAGCTCTCTCCCCAGCTCTGCTGGGACCTGATCCCGGCCTGTTCCCTGGCCAAGACAGCACCAGAAACAAGGCTCTTTCTTTCCTCAGGCCTGGGGCACCGGACCTAGAACGCCTCAACCTGGAACTGGAAATGACCTTGATGGTCCCCAAAGGATGAAATATTATGTAACTATTAAAAAGACTGCTCACAGAAAGCCTTTCATTACTTGGGGAAAATGCTGACATTCTAGTATTTTATGAAGAACAAAGAAAGGATGAGCATAAACATGTATCTGTCATGTTCTCAAATACGTAAATTGAAAGGAACAGAAAGTGTTTGGAAGGAAACACCCCAAAAGATTAGGTTGAACCATATGAAATGGTTGCTATTCAGCCAATGTGACCTACAAAAATGACCGCCACAAGCAGCTGACCCTAATATCTCTGGGTAATAGGATAACAGGGAGCTTTTTTTCCTTATTCTTTAATAATATTCAACTTCAATACCATGGATATATACTCACTTTTATACTCAGGAAAATAGACATCATTACAAAGTAAAGAAAACTAAAAAATGTCCACATGGGCTTTTCACCCTGCCTCTGGCTCAGGCTTCCCAGTGAGCCCAGGGGTGCCCCACGCCCGCCCCACCTTCCTTCCACGTGCGCAGGCACTGATGGACGATAAGATGCCCTCGTGGGCTTAAAACCTACGTGCTGCTTATCATAGAAACACAGCTGAAGGAGGGATTTACTGCCATCCTTAGAGACAGGCTGGGGACAGGTATTTTAAGTGGCTCTGCTTGTCAGCCAGCCAGCTGGCTGGAGACCTGAGGCAGAGAGGCTATGGCAGGCGCCCACGGGAAGACAAGCTGCTTTCTCTTTCTCTCTGGGCCTCAGTTTCCCTTTCTATTCATTCTTGTTTGCCTGCGTGAGAATGTGTATCAATGCGTGTGCGGGACTCTCCACACGAGGCTCTTCCCCTCCCGTGGGCTTCGTGCCTCCATCCTTCCCAGAGGTGGAAGCCCTCGGCGGCAGCAGGCCCCGTCTCTGGGGTCCACTGGCCAACGGTTCTCCCAGCCGTGCTACCTCAGAGACGCAGCCTTATTATCAATTCAGCCTGTCAGGCCTCCAGCCAGTTTGGCTCCTACTTGCTCTCCATCTGGAAAGGCTGGGCCTCTTCCCTTATCCTGGAGCCTTCTAGAAGCTCAGCAGTCTGGCCGGAAGACGAACCCTCCCAGAGAGCTGGGGGAGGGCAAAGAAGAGAGCGAGAGCCAGCAGGAACCTGAATCACAGTGGAAATCGGTGGGAAAAGGTAGGTAAAAGCGAATCGAAGCTCTGCCTTTGCAGAATACGGAGCTAACTCGAGAGGGAAGTGGAAACAGCCTCTGGTTTTCACGGCCCAGCTCCCTCCCATGAGCAAGCCAGAGACTGTGTCTATCTAAGGAGATAGCATCAGGGTCATGGCCACCAGCCAGGGCCTAAAGAAAGGAAGCCAGGACCAAAAAAAAAAAAAAAAAAAAAAATCCAGCTGCCTGCAAGAAAAGGCATTCTCTCCATTTCAGCTTCCTCCCTGGTAATATGCAGGCGTGGCATAAGATAATGAAGTTCTTTCTTGCTCTAACACGCTATTCGAATTCTCCCCTACTCCAGCTTATCTGCTTAGAAGTTTAAAACACTCCGAACAAGAATGCAAAGGAAGGAAGAAAAAAACCCAAAAGGACATTACCCAGATGCCGTACTGGAAAATCACGCCTCTCAGCTAAGTGAGCAGAAGAAGGACCCCTTACGGCCCTTGGTCAGCAAGACCTCCATTGGTCCCCACTGGGATTCACAAGCCTCAGCCCTTCTAGATCAGTGGATATTGGCGGCGAAGGTCAAAAGTCGGGTTCCGCTGGGGTGCTGAGGAGGAAAGCCCCAGGGCTATCAGGCACTTTCAACTTCATCTTCTCTCTCTCTTTTTTTTTTTTTTTTAAGATTTTATTTATTTATTTGACAGGCAGAGATCACAAGTAGGCAGAGAGGCAGGCAGAGAAAGAGGAAGGGAAGCAGGCTCCCGCAGCGCAGAAAGCCCAACGCGGGGCTCGATCCCAGGACCCTGGCATCACGACCTGAGCAGAAGGCAGAGACTTTAACCCACTGAGACACCCAGGTGTCCCTCATCTTCTGTCTTGTCATGAAGTGACACCTTCACCAAAGGCTTCACTCCGTGCTGCCCTCCCGCATCCAGACTAAGCTCAGGAGGCTGACTGTGAAGCTGGTCGGAGACGATGGGCACCACACACCCAGAAATGACACTGCACCAGGCTCTCTCCCGGGCACTGCGCATACATTATCTCATTGCCTCCTCCCCAAATCTCTGAGGTCGGTATCTTCCATGAAAATATGCAGATACTCATTTGACAGATAGGAAAGCAAGTCTTAGAGAGGTTAAGAAACGTGTCCAAGTCCATAAAGCTGGGAAGAGACAAAGCAGGGATTTCTGTCCCAGGATGTCTGCAGCTAAACCTTCTTGGCCAGTTCTAATTCAAGGGACACAGAGGTCACTTGGCAGCCCCTGGAAGAGACCGGAGCTGGTTGTCAGGATGCCCCTCCCTTCTTCTCTGGGAAGGACAGCCTCCGCCCCAGCCTGGACCTCTCCAGAAACAGAGATATTTCCCTAGACCTGAGTGCAGAGAATGGCTTTGCTTGTCTGGACCCCTGCAGGCTCTGCCTGTGACAATGGTTCCTACAGCTCCCAAGGACAAAGAAGCAAAGAAGGTCTGCAAAATGTTGCCAGGACTTCT
Source organism: Mustela nivalis (assembly GCF_964662115.1). Classification (NCBI taxonomy): domain Eukaryota; kingdom Metazoa; phylum Chordata; class Mammalia; order Carnivora; family Mustelidae; genus Mustela; species Mustela nivalis. The sequence continues at coordinate 35,057,667 of NC_139035.1, forward strand.
GGAGACCTGAACCCCAAAAGCAATGGGCCAGCAAAATTTGAGGCCACTTGGGTCTATCTAGGCCTTCCCATTACAGCTTTCCCCCCTCTCCGATCCTTTTAGCCCCACGAGCTGTATCCCCCAGCCCATAACAACCAGGACCCAAGACTCTCACATGCCACCAACTCAAGTTTTGCTTCCTTTTGATGGTAACACTTTCCCCCAATGTCCCTCACCATGTCCTTCTATCCCTCTAAGCTTACCCACCTTGGCCTTTACTCTCTTGGACCCCTTCACAAAAGCCACAGCTAGTTTTTTTTCTTTCTTTTAAGATTTTATTTATTTATTTATTTAACAGAGAGAGAGAGAGAGAGAGAGAGAGAGAGAGATCACAGGCAGTCAGAAAGGCAGGCAGAGAGAGAGGGGGAAGCAGTCTCCCTGCTGAACACAGAGCCCAATGCAGGGCTTGATCCCAGGACACTGGGACCATGACCTGAGCCGAAGGCAGAGGCTTAACCCACTGAGCCACCCAGGCACCCCAACACAGCTAGTTTTCTGATAAGCAAACCCTGGCTGAGATATAGTGGTCTATGATAGATTGATATGGTGTCTTTCTCAAGAGAGTTTGTATTTCAAACAAAGAACACAACAATATTTCATCCAAAAGAGTGGCCCACCAATGGCAGGAGCTTTGGAAGTTTCAGAACTGCTGAGAACTTCTGGGGAAACGGGGACAGACAATTTAGTCAGAGGCAGTCTCAAAGTACAGAGACAGAAGGAGCTCACACATCCCCTGCTTCCGTATTAGCCCTGCCAAAGGTCCAGAAAACAGATAACCGTCGAACCGAGAAAGACAGTGGTTGTTGGGGGGTGTACATGTGGGTGCACTGACATGCGTGTGTGTGTGTCTGTCTCTGTGTGCGTGTGTTGGGGTGGAGGGCATAGCAACTGGCTACCGCTCCTCAGCTTGTTTCCAAGAGATAAAAATGACAGCTGTTGGATTTATACAGCTAATTAACCTGAGGAATGCACTGTGTAAAACTATTATTAAGACAGCTGGGTAATTAAGCTTTCCCTCAGAAAGGGAGGGAGTGGGCGATAAACAAAGCATTTAGGGGAGCAAACACAACGTTGGAGGACACATTGTCAGAAGCAGAAATCAGGGCTGGAAAGCTTCCGGGCAAAACGCACTGCGTCTTGGGGAGCCTGAAGCAGCCCGGAGATGACCAGAAGGGCACAGCTCAGCCCCTGCCAGTGGAGAAGCCCCTGCCTCACAGATACCATGCTGAACCCACGGGGTCACGCACAGCCCAGCCATCTCTGAGAGGCAGGCAGAGATGCCAGAAGTGAGCAAACACAAGGGCCCACGAACCTAACTCCTTCATTTCATACACGGAGTCACGATGGTCTAGAGAGAACCCAGGAGCTAGCAAGGTCCCATCCCTCATCTAAGGGTCAGACCAGGATCAGACCCAGAGAGTCCCCACCCCCTGGCAGGACAACCTCACTGACCGGGATTGCCTCCAGATTCTCCAACAATCCACTACAGACTAGACTTGCAGCGGCCACCTTGAGAGCAGAGTGGGCTGGCCCAAGGATGGGTTATTTCGATAAGTGTGCAAGTGCGTGTCCTAATCAGGGGAGAAATGCTCAAGAGTGTGATTCGCAGATGGGGTGGCCTCTGCAAGCAGACACGGGTGCCAGAAGGTGGCTGCGTAAGGGGAGGGGGATGGAACGTTCAGTGTCTTGCCGACACCAGCCTTGGTCAACTCTGCTCATTCCTTTACACGCTCCTCACAACTGCTCACCGGGCTGGGGGCTGCCGTGACTCAGGTTTCAAACAAGGAGCCAATGCTGAGAGAAAATACAGAAAAGGACAAGGACAAGGAGGCACACAGACATGCCTCAAGCTCTAGGGAACAGTGACTCTGCCCAGATGTTAGTTAGGACCAAAGGAAGGAGAACAAGGGGACAGGGCTGTTTTGGTAAAGAACAGCCTGGACCCAAGCTTGGATAGTTAAAGGGCAGTCAAGGCAGGCAGTCCTACGAAGGGCAAAGTTGGGGGTGGGGTACCCCAAGGCAAATTGACCAAGTCCTACGTCATTGCAAGGGTTGCAACCTGGACCCCAAAACAACAGAAGCAAGTCCTCGAGGCTGATAGGACTTAGCCACTGAGACCAAATCAGGCAGAGGAGATAGCAAGGGAACAGGAGCCACACTCTGACACCGGAAGCTGGGAGAGATAATTCTGGAACTGGAAGGAGTCCCCATGGCTCCTGCAACTCCCATTCCACTGAGTCCTGCTGGGATTAAGAGCGGAGGAACGAGCAGTGTAGAACGTCCAAGAGTTGTAAATCTCTGGTGCACTTGCATTCGTGCCACGTCCGTGGGCAGACGGCAGGTGCGGGATGAAGTCGTGCTTGGCTCAGAGCTCACCATGTCACAGAAATAGAACAGAGGCACTAACCAGAAGCTTCAGCTTGAAGAAAGTGTGTATATGGGGCCAGGAGCTGGTAGGAAGGGGTGAAGGGAGACGAGAGAGGGGCAGGCACCAGGAATGCTGTTCTGCCTCATGCCTCATCTCTGCCTGGGGCTCCCCGCTACACCCACCCTCTGTCTCTAACTCCTCGGAAAACTCGACACCTGTGTTTCCATCAGAAGTATGGGGTCCCGGCACACACCCAAACCCTCCCAAAGGCACACAAAGATAACAAGCACCCCCACAGGAAGCACTGTGCAAATTAATTGAGATAATTTCTGTGAAACTCTTGAGTATGAGGCCTGGGACCCATAACATGTGCCTAATAAATTCTAGCTGCTATGCCTATCATTTGATAACAGAATATATTAAACTCAAAAACTGAAACTGGAAGCCAGCAGAGTTAAAATATCGATTCCCAATTGTCATCACACAGCCGCCACTGCAGCCTCCAAGGGTGAAGCTCTGTGCCTTGGGGGTGTGTCTTCCTTGCTGTCAACCAATAGCCTCTAGGAAGTAGAAAGGGAAAAGCGGGAGAAAGGGCAAAGGAACAAGGGAGAGGTGGAAGGTGGGGGGCTCTCAGCAGTCGGCTCATTCCCAGAGAAACCTGAGGCCAAGAGCAAACCTTCAAACCCTTTCACGAACACTCATGAAAGAGGAAGTTAAGGCTTAAAGATGGGGACTGTGTTGCCCAAGATCACATGCATTCAAGATGCCCCACCTTCTACTCTCCAGAAGAGGCTGCCTGGCTTTCCTCCCCCTCATAGAAAAGAGGGGGAAAAGCCAATGTGTCTCAAGTTTCAGAGAAGCCAAAATAGCTGGGATGTCTCCATCCCCAGGGTTGCAAAAGTCTAGACTTCTCTTTTGCAAGCACCGTTCTGTCCTCAGGGGGCTGCTTAATAAGCGAGGAAGGGAGGTGGTGGGCTCCGGCCTCTGACAGAGGCAGAGGGCAGGCCAAGGTGAAGTCAAAAGGCCAAAGCTTTGGGGAAAGAGGCTGTCCAGACAGAGCAGGGCCTGAGGGGACATCCCAGCACCGGAGCTCTGAATTTCTCCTACTTCCCCCTGCCAGAAGGCAGGTCCGCTCAAGGAAGGAAATCAGCAGAAGCCTCCCTGCAAGGTTTAGACATGGCTCAGTGGCACCAGATATAGGGCATGTGTGGGAAGGCAGCAGTGAACACCATTCCGTTGCCTAGAAAGCTCAATACGGCCAGGCCCCCTGATGCCTGTGGAGAAATCTGGGTCCACAGGGAGGCCTGGCCTAACACTGGCCATCTGACCCAACACTGTCAGATTGGCTTTCCCACATCCAGCTGGGTGAGAGGCAGGAACCACAGCCATCTCTGCTCTGCACCTCCGAAGCCACTACTCCGCTCCATCTGCCATTAAAAGTAGCCAAAGAACACTGGACTAGAAGGGCAATGGGGCCCAGCGGCAGTAGCCGATGCCACCTCCATTGTCCCAACTACAAGGACAGTTTGAAAAGAGGACCACGGAGGACCCAAGTCTCCTTCATGCAGTCAGTCTCTCTCACTCCCCTTTTTTTCTGTATTTCTCTCTTTCTCTCTTTTTCTGAAAAGACTAGAAGACTTGGGGAACACGCCTCTCTCACACATTCCTTTGTTCAAACCTTTGGTTTCAGGGCAGAAAAATGGCCAAATGAGACATGCAGTTGGAAAACAAGTTAACACTAAGTGGTTTCAACTTTGGTAAACACAAGGCACCAAGAATGACCCCCACCTTGTTGAAGAGAAAAGAAAGGAAGTCAACGTTCCTCCAAAATAGGTCCAGAGGCATGTAGAAGAAAAATCACAACAGCTCTTTGAAGAACTCAGTTGCCTAAACAGGGAATGTTAACTGACCTAGGTCAAAGTGTTTGGGTTTCTGGACTGTTCAGCTCAAGCTCTTACTTATCAGCTGAGTCACTGAACCCCCTCACTGGCCTCATCACTTCTGCATCTACCTTGTTGATTTATGTCCTCTTAACAGCAGTTGGGCTGTTTCCCACTTGCCCGAGGGGACCATTGGCTCTTCATACTCTAGCCAACAATCAAATATTCTGCCGCTAGCTCTGTCTACACTCCCTTCCCAACACTGGCCAAAGAGATGGGAGCCAACAGTGACCATGGCACCACTCAGCTCATCTCATGGCAAGAACACAACCCAGTGCACCCATCCCACCACTTGTGCTCAGTCAGCCTTGACTTCGTCCCCCACAGACGACACGCCAGCTCTCAGTTCTAAAAGATCAACATTCATCTAATTGTCTGTTCCCAAGACTTGAAAAACCATCCTGCCCATACCCGAGGACTGAGGAAAGACTCCAGCTTTACCAAGCTATTCAGCTGATTCTGAAGATGTTTTCTCTCGCTCAGTGAAGGAGAAAATTTTTTGGAGGCAGAGATCTGGCCTTAGGCTTTTCTTGTACTCTCCACAGCACATGGAGCTGTGGCTATCCCAAACACACTTCAGGCATTCTGTGAACAAAGGGCGCCCTCCCCCCACCCCACCTCGTCTTCTCCAGCCCTGGAGGCCATGGTGCTAGAACCTACCTCGCCATACTGGGTGCAGTAGGTCTCAGGTTTGGTCAGTCCGCAGGTGGATGAAGCTCGGAGAAACCGGGTTCTTCCGATGAGCAGGTCCCCAACAGGTGGATAGCAGGCCCCACGGGAGCAGGTTTGCTGGGCACACAGGAGGCCGGGCCAGACTGAAATCACAGGGGTGCTGGGGAATAGCCTAGCGAGAGGAGGGCCCCCCAGGCCACCCCAGTATCCCCCCAGGGAAGCATAAATCAGCAAATCAGCAAGCCTAGACCCTTTCCCTAATGCTCCCCCCCAGTGGTGGCTCTAAGGACTGGAATCCTGATGCTGTTTGGTTAAAAAAAAAGAAGAAGCTGATTTCATGTTCAGTAACCTGTAATTTAAAAAGGAAAGGAGGAGGGAGCCTGGGTGGCTCAGTGGGTTAAGCCTCTGCCTTCGGCTCAGGTCGTGATCTCAGGGTCCTGGGATCGAGACCCGCATCGGGCTCTCTGCTCAGTAGGGAGCCTGCTTCCTCCTCTCTGCCTGCCTCTCTGCCTACTTGTGATCTCTGTCAAATAAATAAATAAAATCTTTAAAAAAATAAAATAAAATAAAAAATAAAAAGGAAAGGAGGAGAAGCACTGGCTACTGGAACCCCTGGATGATCCTGAAATGTGGCCTCCATATGTGACTTTGAGGACCCTGTCGCAGGCCTCTGTCCCTTCACCAGCAGCCGCCTTGGTCAGCGGCCAGAGCGGGGCTGGCTGCTCACTACGAGTGAGCCACTGCCGGGACCCAGCCACGCTTTGTGAACCCCCAGCGACAGTCCCCTGTAAAACCCAGCCGTGATGGCTCTGGAACCCACGAGAGAGTGAAAGGCTGGGCAATCAGCTGTGCCGGGCACCTGGGGAACCACAGCCACCCTCACACTGGAAGAAGAAGACACTTGGCCTCTCAAGAGAGGCCATCGTCTTTCCCAAAGGCCCAAAGAGCAGGGAAACGCCACAGGGGCCCAAGGAGACAAGTGTTCCAAACTGAAGGACGACGGGGTGACCGAGGGATGATACCCACCCTTCAGTATACTCTCCTCCCCCACGGAGCTGTCCCTTCCCTGCCACACAACAGGGCCTGGAAGGATGAGAAGGGAGACTTACCAAAGCACAGGAGAAGGAGGGGCCTCATCTTCAGCCAACAGGGGACTCCCCTCAGAGGACCTCACCCAGGACACAGCAAAGCAGCCTGGATAAAACAATACAAACCCTAAGGGACAGCAGCCCCCTTTACTTAGGGCCTTGACTTAGGATACTTGTAAGCAGCAGGTTCATTTGTCACCAAAAGCTTGCAAAATGCCAGCTGGCCGGTGATGCATACTGTACCCTGGGAAAATGCCATCCCCTACCAGACTTCATCTCCCCCCCATGGAGATGGAAGGGAAAGAGGCGTGGCCCTCCCTGGCCTACACATTTGCAAGGACAATGTGGGGAGCAGAAAAGGGCTGGGCCCTTTGCAGGAGAGGAGCTATTAAGATGTCCAAGGACTTGTTGCTCCCCCCACCCCCAGAATTGGCCTTTCTCAGGCCTGCAGACCCAAAGGTGAGTGGGTCAGAGTGGCTGAGGGCCTGGAGGTGAAGCCTCTCAGCCACCACACGGGGCCTCCCTGAGGGGCAGGCTCTGGTGACCACAACTCAGAGCTAAGCAGGCCGCTGGGACACGGTGGGGAGAAAGATGAGCCTGGCAGAATTTAAGAAGTGAGTGAGGATTTCATGAGAACTGGAAGCATCTTAAAATGTCTCCCATTATGGCCCAGGGCTGTGCAGACCTGGGATTCTGGAAGCTGAGGCTGGATACTAGACTGCGGAGACAGGCCCCACCCCTGCTCCTTTGGGGCCCACCTCTGACTCCAGTGACAGCCACAGAGCCCTCTGGCTGCGGGGGGCGAAGGGAGAGGGTGGCAAGTCAGTTGCAGAGAGGGAGCTGGGGCCCACTCGGCATCTACCTTCCACAGGCTAGTGGCCTGGGAATCATGCCTTCCAAACCTCTCCTGGAAGAGTCATGGGCCCGGGGAAGAGACAGGTGGCTGAGGTTGCACAGCTAATCTTGGCCCAGGAGGAAGACCCACTTTTTGGTTTTCCTCCAGTGCTCTCTCTGCACTCCTGCCCCCAGGCTGCAATCCCCGCACAACCAGGGCACAGTCAGGTACCGGCTGGCCCTGGGAAGAGCTCTAGCCCGGCCAGCCCGCACTTTCCCACTTCTCTTTGTGCTCAGCCCAGATCTGAAGCTGCTTCCTCCCCAGTCACTGAAACACTTACCCGATGTAAAAAAGCAACCCAAACAATGGCAGACATTTAACCTAGCCTTTGCAGGTGAGTGCGCCTGCTCAGTGCCCTCCTGGGAGGAGGAGGAAGGAATCCAGAATGAATCGGGCCCCTGCAGCCAGGCCCCACACACCCCAGACGCAGACAGCCCTACTCCCCCACCTGGCCTCCACCGCGCAGGGGAAGGCCGGTCCCGTACCTTGCTCCGTGCTGCTGCTCTTCGTTCTCCAGGTGGGCTCTAAGAGCACCCCTTGAATGTGGGGTCTCTTCTCCTGGCTCCCAGTTTTTAAAGAAAGGCCTCACGTCTGGAGACTCCCCAGCTGGGCGTCACCCACTGCAGGGCGAGCCTCAGGAATCCAGCGTCTGGCACGCCCATGTGCCGTCACTGCACCCCCCCTCCGCCGCCCGCCCCCCCAGGACAGGACTGGGCAGGTGGGTCCGTCTCAAAGGCCTCACAGCAAGCTCATCAGTCCCAGCAGCCTGTGGGTGCCTGCGGGGGTGGGCAGGGGTGGGAGTAGGGGTAAAGGGAGCCACTGCAAACTGAAAGCCCCAGGCGTTGAATGTCAGTGACTCCCAGGGGCCAGGGAAGGGCACCCACTTTTGCCACAGGCACTGTACTTGGCACTTCCCCAAGGCCCACAGGGGTCAGCTTCATCCTATGTCCTGGGCAGCCCTGGACAGAAGACTAAGCAGAGGACACAAAGCTCTTATATAGGCTGTTACTGCCCAGACCTGTCACTGGGCTGCAAAGCACCCTGGAAAGCACCAGACCCCCTCCCAATGGAAGACTAAAAACGTGGAAAATCCCTGCTTTGGGGGAATTTGCAGGAGCTTTAGGTTCATTGGGAAGGGGGTCAAAGCCCAACTCACCCAAGGAAAGCTTAAGAGGAATAAACAGGAGTAAACTCTAAATGTCTCCCCTCCGGATCCCTCCGCAGGTTGGCAGGGAGCCCTGGGACAGGTAACTACCTGTGAGTCATGCCCCCAGCTTCCTAAGGGCTGGTCTCCCAGCCCCGCCCTCCCCTGGCAGGAATGCTAGCCCAGAGGGCCAGAAAACAGACCTGACCTGAAGCATAACCAGACCAACTTCCTGTGCCCACCCCCACCAGGCCTGAGAACACAGCTCCCTGTGTGGGGCTCTGGGGGCACAGCTGCCTGAGGGCCACCTGACAGGGTGGCAACAGGCCTAGAACAAGAGGCTGGTCTCAGAGGACACTCGTCCCCAGGTTAGGATCAGGGGGCTTTTAGAGAGAGGCTGGAAGGTCCCCCAGTCCCTGTCTTGGCCCTGCAGAGCAGAAGAGCCCGCATGGCATGGTTGTGAAACACCACTGCCTCCAAGTTTCTATTAAGGGAGACTCTTAACTACCCAGTCCAGGCTTCAGTGGCTCCCAAGCAGAAAGTTCTCTATGGTTTAAGGGTTAAGTCCAAGAAATGGACTTAAGAGGAGAATCCTTAAGAGGAAAATGGAGGATTTTTGTGGAGTCAACTGGGCATTTCTAATCCTTAGGTTCTCATTTAGTCCCCTAAATTTGGATGGGCAGAGGAATTAGTGTAATTAGCAAATGGGCATTAAGTTGTTTATATGCAGAAAGGACAAGCCACTAAATGTTAGTGTCTAGACCCCCTGTAAGAATTCCAGCGAAATCTGGCTGAACTCGGCCAGCCCCAATCAGCACAAGCCGCTTTCCTTCATGGGCCCGCCGCTGCAACAAGACCCCAGAGAGACCCCATCCCATCCTCTGGAGAAAGATCACTGCTGCCAAACCCACCCCCACCCCGGGGTTCTGAGCCCACCAGTCTGGTTTATTTCTCTCCACGTCTCCAGCTCCCTGAACTCAAGGTTTCCAGGAAGCCTTCCCCCTCCTGGAACTGCCCCCTCCCCAGCCCACTACCAGGAAAGAGGCTGTGACAAAGAACTCATTAATAGTTAACCAGCAGCAGGAGCAGGTGTGGCGATCCCAGATCCGAAGAGGAGGCGGGGCCTAGTGTGTGGTGGGCCTCAGGCTGACTGACTGGAGCCCTTCAAATCCCCCCTCCCCCTCCTCTCTCAGGAGGCCTGGAGCCCAGGTAAATAAGCCTGTAGTGTCTCAGACTTCACAGGTCAGGGCAGATCCCAGCAGGGGTCTGGCTTCACAGAAGAAAGTGGCAATTGCTGTGTCTGGGCCTCACACACACACCCTGGGCCCAATCCGGAACAGTGACAGCGTTTCTGCAGACCCCAAGGCTACCAGTCAGCCCCCTTCCACAGGGATCCTGAGCACTCCCCAGGAGGTGAGGGAGAGATCTAGACACATCCCACACCCCTCAGGGATGTCATGGCCTCAGACACAGGCTTTGAACCTCAGAACCAAATTTGTTCGGAGACAAGAAGCCTAAAACAGAGCCAGAGGCTGGGTTAGGACCTGACCAGGGCTAAAGGGCAGGGTGGGGGCACCACGACAATGCCCACCCCCACTCTGTTCTTCCCATCACCCTGTTGTGGAGCCCTCAGCGTCAGCACCACCACCGCCAGCCCCTAGACATGGCTCATCAGAACTTGTATTCAGGAAAGTGGCTAGTCAAGTTATCCCTGACTCCTGCTTCTCTCGCACCCCCTCATGCTACAGGAAATGTTAGTTCCCCTTCCCAAGGCAGCTTCCACCCTCTGGGCCCAAGCCTCTCTTCCCTGGACTTCTGCAACAGCCTCCAACTGGTCTCTAGCAGACCCCACACAATAGGTCATATCTTTCCTCTGCTTGGAACCCTGCACATGCTCCCCATTACTGTCAGGGTCAATGCCAGAGCCCCTGGAGAGAGTCCGTGAGCCCCTGTATGACCCAAGTACCCCTATTACTTCTCTGTCTTTGCCCCTTGCTCCTTCACCTCAGATGCACACCCTCCAAATCACCGGGCTGCTTCTGTCCTTGGGCTTTGGCCCCAGATGCCTCGGAACGCAGTATCCCTGGGCCTGGAGTGGGCCTGGGCATCTGCTTCTGCAAGGCTAACTATCTTACCTCTTCCAAGTCTTTGTCCAAATGCTACTTTCTCAATGACTCTGACCCATTTCCCCGCCAGATCCCAACTCCACCTACCCTCATTCTGGGTAGACTGGATCTTTTTTGCTGTTCTTTGCAACACGTAACCACCTGTAAAACAACTGTATAACTTACCTATTTATCCTGTTTACTTCCTGACTCCTCCCTCCAGAATCTAACGCCCAAGAAGGTAGAGACTCTTGTCCATTTTGTTCACTACTGTTTTCCAAGGCTGGGAGTAACACTGGGCACATAGTAGGTGCTCCCGCTGAGCACATAGTAGGTGCTCCCGCTTCGTGCAGCGAAGAGGTTCCCACTGTGGGATAAATAACTGAGGTAGTTTTAGGAATCCCCATGCACTGTTGGGGGAACTTGCATTCTCAGAGGGGACAGGCTGGGCGTCCCGTCCCCAGAACGGGTGGCTGAGAGCAGCATTTCCAGCAGCAGCAAGCCGCAGAGAGGGGTCGTTTTGGAGACACCTCCCCTCAGATTACAGCCACCATACTGCTAGAGGCAGAATGCCATACGCTTCTCTTTCCTGGCAACACGTGACAGGGCGTGGGAGTGGCATCAGAAGCTCCTGCCTCCGTCATCCATCTGCCCATCTGCCGGGGAGATCAGCCAAGATCTGTTCAAGGAGATCAAGGGGTAGAGAACAAGGAAAGGAGGGAAGGGGAGAGAAACGGAGAGGAGAGTTTAAGGAGAGCCAGGGCCAGGCTAGACCGCAGGTGCTGGAGGAAGGGGCACCAGGTGACTCAGGCCCAGGCACCACCTGCATACTGTGAGTCACGCCTGAGTCCGCGTCTGTAGGACAGGGTAGACTCCAGGAACATCCCCGGGGACTCGCCACCTGACTCAAGCCGGCGTGGCCCTCCACACCTCAACAGCTCAGCAGCCCAGACACTGGCCCCTCTTCCGCACTCCTTTCCAAAAACCAGAGGGGGAAAGTGCATCTGTGTGTGACTGAGCACAGACAGGAACCCAGCCTGGCGCAGAAGCCACCAGAACGGGAGCCTGGGGAGCATGGCCTGCCGTCATCGGAGACTCCATTCGGTGCCCTCCTCTGTCCCCCGACCCTTCCTTCCTCAACCTGAACATCCGCCCAGCAGACAGAAGCACACATCAGCTTGGGCCTGAGGTCTGGGAGGAATGAGGCAGACAGCCTGGATGAACTACAGCTCACATTTTACCTGGTGCTCCGGGGTGTGCCCGGCACCGTTCCACCACACCACTGGGTATGGACTGACTCGATCGATACTCACTACATCCCTGGGGGGTAACATTTAAATATCCTCACTTTCCAACCGAAGAAAATGAGGCACATTTTCGGTAACTTGGTTCCAGCTACGAAGGGGTCACCTGAACCCAGACCAGTTTGCTGCAGCATTCATAATTTTAATCACCACTTAGATACTAACGTTGCCTCCAGGTCCCCTTTTCTCCCTTTGCTAATCCTTGACCCGAACCCACCAGACTCTGAACTTCATGTTCCCCAAACCTAACCAAGGCCCAATCCCTGAAAAGTCCTCTTCGAGCTCTTGCTCCAACTCTTGGAGGACTGGTGTCAGCTGGGGACTCCTGGGGAGACATCGATGCTGTAGGAACATCCAGAAGATAACCATTAGGTGTCTTCCTGTTTGTTTTTCAAATTGACAGTCTCTCTTGTGTGGGCAGAAATGGGGGAGGGGCTGGCCTCCAAATCCCCCACCTCAGAGGCTCAGGAACCTACAGGTAGGGGTTCCCCGTCACGCTGACTGGAGCTGCTCTAAGGACATGACCGCCTCATAAGGAACGGAAAGAGAAGGTAGCCGGACAAACGTCACAGTGACCTAGCAAGATTAAACAAAGCGTCTGTGACAGGATGACACAACTTCTGCCTCACCACAGGAAGGGGGAATCCCCTCCCAAGCTCAGCCTCCCAGGTCACCTCAGGAACCTCAGCTCCTTCTGTTCTACCTCCCACGGCACACCCCCAAATGCCCCAGCCCCTCCCTCCCGAGGGGTGCAGCCCAGGGTACCCTGCAGCTTGCTGGAGGAGAACGCTGGCCCATGGTTGGCCCATTGTTGGCTGGCTTCCCAGAGCAGACGGAAGGATATGCTGGCATTTCTACCACCTTTACTGCCCTCCCAGATTCCTGCCCTTCCTCCAGCAGACAGGCCAGCTCATTCTCATGCACCCTCCTCCAGCCCTGACCCCCTCCGCCTCTCTCCCCTCAGAACCCAAGTCCAACCTCTGAGACCTTTGGCCACAGAGTCGCCATGTGAGACTGGCCTTGTGGCCGTGGCCCAGCCTGAGAGGTGAGAGAGAGATGCCTGAAGGGGGCAACCTGCAGCCACACGGCAGGCCAGAAGCCTCTGGAGAAGACAGAGGCATGGCTGTGAGGGACGTGGGCACTTGCACCAGGAGATCCCTGAAAGGGCCAGTCGAATGACAAACTAAATACCCAAATGTTCAAATCAGCATCTGTTGTCGGAGTCTGGGGCAATGAGCACCTTGTGGTTTGAGAGGAAAGGGAGCGTGGGTGTATCTGGCTTCATGTCTGGAGTCAGCCCCCCCCCCTCACGGCTCTTAATCAGCACCTCCCTACAGTGCTCATGGTCACACAGGGTCCACGTATGGACTTGGACATCCTGGAAATCCTAGACCTAGCTCCAGGCCTGCTATTCGATAAAAGCATCAACAAGCCCGTCACTGGGTTATATTTTCATCATTTATAAATAAAGGTGTTGGATTTTACTGATTCTTAATGCAGGCTGCCTCTGAGAATTACTTGTAGAACCTCACAAATTGTACGCTTAAGCCAGGCCTCATTCAAAAATGTAATTGGGAGATAGAGCGGCTGGGAGATTCAATGGTTTTGAATCTCCTCTGAAGCCTCCTCTAGCTCCAGAATGTTCTGCTCTCCAAGATGGACAGTAGTTAAAGCCTGGACCTCAGAGTGAACAGGTCGAGATGAAGGCCTTGGTTCTCTACCCACTGGCTGTGTGCTTTTGGACAACCAAAGCTATTTGCCTCCATGGGGGATACTAGCCATCTATGTCATGGACCCTTGTAAAGATTGAGGGAAACAGTGCAAACTTCTGGCCTGGCTAGGTGTGTCCTCCATAAAGGGTGTCTGTACCCACGTGTGCATCACACGCAGGTGTCAAGGACTCTGATCAGCAGAATCTGCAGTTGTTCTTATCAAAACACAAAAATCACCCCACCCCAATATTCCATAGCCCACCTACCAGGAAGCGAGCCATCCGTGGAGGCTCCAGGGCCCAGTCGAGAATGCTTTGGGCACTCCCCTCTATTGCTTAGGGGCCGCAAACCCCTCAGGAGCCATGACCTGGACCAGAAGGGATGAGGGGACACTCTGGGGGCCAACAAAGCTAAGCTCCCGAGAGCAGGGCGATGCTCCCAGCATTCCTGGAGAGGGAAGGACAGACAGTAGGGGGTGGGGAGTGTTTACAAATAGAGGATAGATTGCAGAGGAAAGGCATAAGCAAAACAGACTTATTATTTTATGGCCATCAAGATTTAGTAAAACCAGAGTCCAACACTTGATAAAGATAGGATTCTACACAAATCTGGACAGAAGTTTTGTTCTTAACTTGCCCTGCAAGTCTGAGGGCTCTCAATAAAAGGCACCTACTTTTCCTGGGGTCTTACTTCAATATCTATCTGGTCCATATCCTAGAAGACAAGGGTGATGAGTCTTTATCCAATCTCATTCCTTCCCCCGAAAACGGAGTCAAAACTGGCCCCCTGCTTACCTAAAACATTGAGAAGAGACTTAATACCAATAAAGAGGGACATGTTTATGGGATCCTGTTAAGTGGGAGGCAAAAATTAGAAAATAAATGTACATAAAATCTTAACTGTAAAGAAAACTAATACTCAGAGAGAGACAGGGAGAAAATATCCAATGCACTAATAGTTCCCATCTCCTCCTATTTCTCTTCATGCTCTTGTCTTCCATAATGAGAATTTTTTCCTAGAATCATCAGTAAACATGAAGTTAAAAGTGTCAGGGTAAGGGTAAGGGTGGTAATTTCTGTTCCTCTACAAGTTGTGAATCATCCTCTCTTTGCTCCCTCCTGTGCCCTGAACCCCTTCCACTAGACCCACAGTCTGCCAGGGAGTTCACTAAAAGTTGTCTAAATCATTGTCGAGTTTGTAAGATATGGTTTCCTCTTCTTAAGAAATACTGCTTCTTGGGGCTATTAGATTTCTTCTGTCAAGAAAGCCCTTAGCAGGGGCACCTGGGTTAAGTGGGTTAAGCCTCTGCCTTCAGCTCAGGTCATGGTCTCGGGGTCCTGGGATTGGGCCCTGCGTCAGGCTCTCTGCTCAGCGGGGAGACTGCCTCCCCTCTCTCTCTGCCTGCTGCTCTGCCTACTTGTGATCTCTCTCTCTCTCTCTCTCTCTGTCAAATAAATATATAAAATCTTTAAAAAAAAAAAAAAAAAAAGAAAGAAAGAAAGAAGAAAGAAAGCCCTTAGCATAGTTCCTAGGTAAATGCATGTACTAATAAATGTGTAAGGAAGGACAGACCAAAAGGGGGGCGGGCAGAAGTACTAAGTAACTATCAACACCTTATCTTCCCATTTGTATATCTTAGGGCAAATCAAAAGCAAGAGTCAGTATCTATCTATATTTTGAGGGGAAGGAAGAAGTGGTGCTGACCAAAATTCCTACCCTCACCCAGATTTGCCTCTCCCATGCAGCTCTCCCAGAATAGCACACCCAATTCTGAACTTCCCCCTTGCTGGCTCAGAAATCTGCATACCCAGCAGCTCCCGGTAGCCAAGTATAAATACACATTTGTGTTCCTAAGTATGATGTTGCATCTCTGTCTGATGTGTGTGCACTGTCCTCAACAATCCTTGCAGCTAGCACTGCTAGATAAAACACAGGGATCCCAGTTAAACTGGAATCTCAGATAAATAAGGAATACCTTGTTAGTATAAGGAGACCCCCAAGATAGCGTGACACCACTTATATACTAAAATGGGACCCACTGTTTATCTAAAATTCTAATGCTACTGGGTTTCTCTTATTTTATTTGCTAAATCTGACAACCTTACTTGTAGTAGGTGGTCCACCCATCCCCATGGCTTCCACTTTTCCTAACCTGTTCCCCTTCTTCTAGAAGTTCCCCACCTGTCAACAATTTCCCCAAAATATGATGCTTAGAACTGAAATGGGGAAGGGGGTGGACGCCTGGATGGCTCAGTCAGTTAAGCAGCTACCTAAGGCTCAGGCCATGATCCCAGGGCCCTGGGATTGAGGCCCTTGCTTGGCGGGAAGCCTGCTTCTCCCTCTGCCTGTGTTCCCTGCTGCTCACCCCCCCTACTTGTGCTGACAAATAAATAAATAAAACCTTAAGGAAAAAAAAAGTGAACAGAGGGGAGTCCTGGTGTCCAATGTCCGACATCATGGTGGCATGTTCTGGGCATGGGTCCCTTGATCAAAGACCACTCCAGGTGAAAGACCGAGAGCCAAACACTAGTACAGAGAAGGGCCTACCTGCGTCATCTGGAGATTTTGTGTGCTTCCCCGGACAGGAGAGGTTGTCTTCACTCCTGTGGTTAAGTATTACTCCGGAAAGAAGTACCTGTATATTTTGCTAAAAGAAAAGAAAAAAAATATATTTTTCTGCTCTTGGTATGCAGGAGGAACCATTCTAAACACATCTAAAGTATCTCATTCATGCAGCCCTATAAGATGACACTTTTTTTCTTAAGATTTTATTTATTAATGAGAGAGCACAAGCAGGGGGATGAGGAGAGGGAGAAGCAGACTACCCACCGAGCAGGGAGCCTGAGGCAGGCTCTGTCCCAGCACCCCGGAATCATGACCTGAGCAGAAGGAAGAGGTTTAACCGACTAAGCCCCTAGGCACCCCAAGATGGTTCTTTGAAGGAGATATTATTTCCCTTTTTTATAACCTCAGCATTATTAGGTAGCTTGACAAGCTTACAAGGTGTTAGGGACTGAATATGTCCTCCCCAGATTCATACGTTGAAACCCTTCCCCAAGTGTGATGATAGGAGATGGGGCCTTTGGGAGGTAGTTAGGTTTAGATGAGGTCATGCAGGTAGAGTCCTCATAATGGGATTACTGGCCTTAGAAGAAGAGGAGGAGACACCCAGGCTCTGCCTCCATAGAGAACAAGGAGCTACATGTCTGAAGCCAGGAAGCCAGCTCTCACCAGCACCTTGATCTTGGTCTTCCAGCCCTCTAGAACCTTGAGAAATAAATGTCTATTGCTTAAGCCACCCAATCCATGGTATTTTATTGGGGAAAGCCAAGGGGAGGAAGACACGGAACTAGTGTTCGAGTCAGGTTATGCTTCAGTAATAAACTAATAACCACAAAATATCATCAGCTTTAACACAACAAATACTCATTTGTTGCTGGCACAGAGTAAGATGGGTGACAATGATGAGGTGAGAGGTCCTCTGCTACACTCAGTGACTTCTGCCGTCTTGTGGCCCCACCAACAAGGACACATGGGCTTCATGACAGCAAGGATAGAGGAGCATGGAGACGCTCTCTCATATTCCATGCTTCAGCTCTCAAGTGACAGTCATTCAGCTTACAACCTATTGGCCACAACTGTTCAAGGGCGCCTAAGTGATCTTCCTATGTGCCCAGAAGAGGAAAACACAGTAGAACGTGTGAATACGCAGCACTGTCTACCACAACTAGTATATGGTGAAACCAGAATCCTCCGGAAGACCTTCAAGTACCAAAAATCCATAGTCTTTCCATTGCAATATCTGGTCTTCCCAAGATTAAGGGAATCTGTTTCTCAAAAAAGTGAAAGTCATATGGCACAGTTTGTAGAATATGACACTTCGAGGAAACGGACAGGAAAAATGGCCTTGGTGAATATTTTAGCTTTGCAAACCTGAAGCATCACAAGATTGTCCCCTTAGAAAACCTGAGAAACACAGACCATGAGCTCTCTGTGAGTTGTATCTAGAGGATAAGTATCCATGAGGCAGGTGTGTTGCTCCAGTATCTGAGAGAAAAACCACTGGGTGTGGGGGCGAATCCTCAAGAAGTTTCTGGTGTGTTGTAGGGTGACCAACCATTGTAGTTTTCCAGGATTCTCCCTGTTTTAGCTCTAGAAGTTCCACATCTCAGAGAACCATTTCATCCCACAGAAAACCTTACTCACCAGATTCTATGTTGATCCTTTTTCTCCCAGACAAGATGTGAATGTGTCACCTCAGGTGGCCCAGTGAACTCTGCATGATGATGCACAGTGGTCTGAGGGAGTCAGGTTGGCTCTGAGTCGTAGGGAAACCTGAGTGGAAATAGCACACAAGAATCAGACTCTCCCCTAGGAGGGAACTCAGGAAGCTCCTCTATGAATGTCGGCCGCCTTATCAAAGTAGTCCACTTCAAGGACTTGGGGAAAGAAAATTGCATGTCAACATGACTTTGGTTCTGGAGATTCTACTCCTGCTGCTGAAGCCCAAAGTGCAGGAGGCTTTTCCTGACCATACCACACCAAGGACCCAAGTGGAGATGACAGAGACATCAGCTAGAGATAGAGAGAGACATAGAGAGAGACACCTCTATCTGTTTCAAGTCAAATACTATTAAAACAGGCTATCCCTGTCTCAAATTCGTGCTCCTCTTCAGAGGTGTATGCACGTACACACACATACACACACAGATGCACACACATGCCTTTGCACTTCTTCCAAGGTGCATTTCATCCTGTTAGCATTGGCCTAGTGCTTCATTTGCTGAGTCGGATTTGGTAATGCACTTTGACCTGTATGCTTTCCATCTTCCAGATTAAAATCCCAAGTCCACAGCCAGGCTAGGCTCTCGGGGTCCTGTTTTAAAAAAGGCACATTTGACCTCATCTCACACAGCCCCCCTTCACACAGTACTCTGATCCAGCCATTCCTTTCCCTCGACCACACTTAGGCTCAATTCGTCCAGCTCTGTCTGTCTCCACTGATGTCTCCACCTCTCGTGCACTTGTTAAGTTCAAAATCCAAGACTCGGATCAGGTTCCTGGATCAGTGATGACTTCTCTGTTATTCTTTATAGATTCTTCCCAAATTCCAGCAGCAGGCCTTATGCAACTCAAGTACCAATCAGTTCTGTTCTGTTTGTAAATCCCTCCCATGTCAAATACATATTTATGGTTATTCAACTTTTGGTTATTTTGTGATTTGTCCCCAAACCCAGATTATAAACTCCTGGAGAACAGGAACAACCTTTAACCATTCTTTTTACCTCCGGATAACCATATAGCCTGGTGTTTGCACATAGTAGGTGCTCAATAAACAAATATTGATTTATTAGTATGGAACCATGGGACAAGGGAACACCTAACAAAAAGTGTTGAAAAATATGATCCTATGAATATTACTGCATAACTCTCTGTCAAGACAACATACAGAGAAAATCATATAGAAAAATAAACGTGTGTTTTTTTTTTTCTCCTGAGATCTAGAACCTGGGAAAATTCATGATGAATCAATCCACTGGCTCCCAAGGTTAGGCCTCCTATTCCGTCTACCATGGCTGGTTCTGGTCCTTGGGGACAGAAAGGTCAGGAATCAAAATCACAGTAGTTTTGGTTTGGGGAACTGAAATACTTCTGTGGTCAGGCCATCGACCTGGGCACTCTAAGCATACAAGACCCAGCTTTAGAACCTGCAGAGGTGATGGAAGTGGGGTCAGGGGAGAGGAGGGCACAAATGGAGAGAGGGTCTTAGGACACAAGAACTCCTCGACATCTTTAAGGGTTCTCTGTCACTCTCAGAGAATCAGGGAACACGTGCAGCCAAAAGTCTGGCAGTTCCTGCCTATCCTTGTGCGGTCTAAGATAATGTGTCCCACCAGTCATTTTAGGCCCATCCCAACCCTGGGCCAATGAGCACCAAGCCTAAGACATTAAGAAACCCCTTCCCACAACCCAGCAGGATCTCAGAATACCTGGTTCTCAAGTCCACTGACGAGGGACCAATAGTGTCCTGTTCTCCCTCCAGCCATCCAGGGGGCCTGAGCTTGGATCTGAATCCTCCCAACAAACCAGTCCATACAGAACACCTCCACCCCCACCCCCAGCTTCTACCTGGTCCTCATTCTCAGAGCCTGGGCTTTTCTCTCAGTTCTCCTCATCATGTGTCAGCAGACCCTTCTGACTTTTGACCCAGAAACACAGAAACATCCAGAACCATTTATTTGCAAAACAAATATTTACTGAGCACCCATCAAGCCAAGGCATCCAGTGACCAGGAATAAACAAGTCAGACAGAATCACTGCCCAGAGGCAAGCCATTGTCTCATAGGACACAGGCACTGAACACAGAATTACCAAATAATTTATTAATTATGTAACCAGAGTGACCTCAACTTTTTAGCTATCCAAATCACCCTTTTGTCTATTATTCAAATAACCATAATGCTGACAACTCTAGGGAGATGCTAGCAGTTAATACAAATTCATTCCAGTTGCTCTTTGTCTTCAAACACTCCTAGTTCCCTTTTAAGCATCTTGCCAGCCTATTTTGATCCCAAACATGAACACATAGTCCTTCCTCCATTCCCCTAAGAACACATAGCTCTTGAGTTGAAGAAATTTTACTGAAAATTTGGAGGTGACACAGAGAAATTACATCCTAAAAATAAATACTAGCTGGCATCCATCAACATCATGGCATGTGCCTACTCCTCTAAGCCTTGACCAGGTTTGCTGGAAACAAGGACCTCCCTTCATGAACTCACTTCTCCCATCCCACCCCATGAAGACAGTCTTTTACAGGGTAACAACCCAAGGTAGCCTACCTGCCTTGGGATTCCTCTACTCACTGCTGTTTGCCATACATCAGGTGCATTCACTCATTCATTCTGGATATATACATTGAACACTTGCTTCGTACCAGACATTGTGTTAGATGAACAGCAAAAAAGATAAGACCCTGCCCTCGTGGAGGTAACAAACAATAAGCAAGTAAGCCAAAAAATAAATCTAACAATTATAAATGTCAATACTTTCTATGAGATATTTTTTAAGGGGAGGACCATAAAGTGCCACTTTAGAAAGGATGGATGGGGGGCACCTGGGCGGCTCAGTCGGTTAAGTGTCTGCCTTTAGCTCAGGTCACAATCCCAGGGTCCTGGATGGAGCCCCACATCCACTGGGCTCCCTGCTCAGCGGGAAGTCTGCTCCTCCCTCTCCCTCTGTCTCTTCCCCTACTTGTGCTCTCTTGCGTGCTCTGTCAATTGAATAAATAAAATCTTAAAAAAAAAAAAAAGTAATGGATAAGAGAAGTCTCTCCTAGGAGGTGACCTTGGGATGAAATTTGGGGCTGGACTTCCTAGGGCAAGCTAAACATATATTTAAGGGGCCAGCAAGGTAGAAGTACCAAAATTTTTTTGGAAAATTTTTATATCTAATATTTTTTAAGACATGGAAGTAAACACCTAAGGCAAAATTAGAAGGCTGCACATCTGCCCTATATATATTTCTAAGATTTAATATTGCTGTTATTTTTATTTCTATGGGCAGGGTAGAAAACTCCATCTTTTCAGGGCTTTTAGGACATCTAAAGTCTTTCTCCAGCCCCAAGAGATATAAGAATCATTCCCAGGAATTCAGAGTTGATCCATCTTGGGAACTCCCCAGCAATGATGGCTTTTAAAACCCTCAAGGATGATTCTAAAGTGGAGCCAGGATTGAGAACCACTGACCTAGAGAAATAATGTAGCTGGAGAAGAGGGATCATGGTAAGACCCTAGAATACCCCCAACATTAAGAGCAGTAATTCACTACCATGGCAGAATCAACTTTACAGCTTTAAACATTACTATCTTTGGGACCTACTTAGAGAGATTTCTGATATAATTGATCTAGCAAAAAGAAAAGCAAAGAGAAAAGGTGCTTCTAGAAGGAAGAAAGAGTTATCTGTTGAATGATAAAATCCAGTTCATTCAAAAAACATCCCATTAGCTTTTGGTGGGGGTGGTGATAAGGAAGCCAGATGGACGTAGGCAAAAGAGGGATGGCTCATGAAGAAATGGATACAGTGATTGTAGACAACTGTGAATGAACAGTTTTAGGTATGAAGAGGAACAAAGAATTCAGGCAGAATTGAGAACCACTTCCCAGATGTTATCCTGCAGTTCCAAGGATTGAGACCCAGTGCACTCCTATAGAACTTTCTGCAACATTGGAAATGTTCTGTATCTGCACTGTTCAATATGGTAGCCACTAACTACTCATAGCTGTTGAGTGTTCAAATGTGGTTCAAGTGACTGATGAACTGATTTTTAATTTTATTAAATCAGCTGTCCATATAATATAACCTAATCACGGGAGTGACTATCCCATCATATTTGCAAATCCTGGGGGGCTTTATCGGGTTTGTACATCGGGGCCATCTTAAAATTCTGCCTACTACCTTAAAAATGAGTCCTTTAGTCCAAGAGGGCTCCTGGCCTAGATTCTGGATGTGAAAGAAGAAAATCATATTTTGTGATTAAATACTCTTAGAACTGAACTACTCTGCAAGCTGATTCAGGAAATAAGACCGATTGCTCTGCTTCACCGCCAGCCTGAGGCAAGCATCAGTGATTCCTTGGTTCCCATATTTCCATCCTTCTCTCCTCCCTCTAGTCCCTCATGGGTTATCTCCCCCATTCCCAAGATCTCAGCCACCCCCAACTCAATGAAACCTCTCAAATCCTCAACTCACAACCCAATCTCTCTCCAGAGCTCCAGACTCATGATTCATATACAACTCCTTAATGACCACCTTTGTCTCATAAACAGCCCAAACTCAATATACCCAAAATGGAACTCATTTTCTTCTTCTCTAAATGTGTTGCTTCTTTCTTCTCCAAACCTGGGAGTCATCTCTGACTCCTTTTCTCCTCTAGAGCACTAAGCCTTCCAGTTTTACCTACAGTGCATCACTCAAATCTGTCTCCCTCTATCCCCATTACTTATGTCTTAGCCCAGTCCCTCACTGCCTGAATTACCCTAGCAACATCCCATTCTTTGCCTCTACTCTCACTCCACTCATGCATTCTTCACTCTGCCAATAGTGATCTCCTTAAAACTCAGTCTTATTGAACCATTCTGCTGCCTGAGATTCATCAATTTTTCCAACTGCCTAGAGCATAAGCAATTCAATATAAGACAAAGTGATAGCTGTGATTAGATAATTCAATAGACGATGCATGGTGCTAGCTCTGAGAACACTGCACAAGACAGAGATAGTCCCCACCCTCACAGAGCTTACAGTCTGGTGATAGAGACACACAATAGAGTCATGAAAGGGAAAGTGAGATGGCTGTGGGAAAATGCAGCACAGGAAGCTTCCTTCACCTAAGCATCAAGGAAGGCCTCCCTGAGGCAGTGAGAAGACAGTGACACTTGAAGGATGAGTATAAGTTCATAAGATCAAGGGAAATGGGGGCGCCTGGGTGGCTCAGTGGGTTAAGCAGCTGCCTTTGGCTCAGGTCATGATCTCAGGGTCCTGGGATCAAGTCCCGCATCGAGCTCTCTGCTCAGCAGGGAGCCTGCTTCCCTCTATCTTTCTCTCTCTGCCTGCCTCTCCCCTACTTGTGATCTCTGTCTGTCAAATAAATAAATAAAATCTTTAAAAAAAAAAAAAAGATAAAGGGAAATGATAAGTGTTCCAGGTAAAGAGAACAACATGTGGAAGGATCTTGTGAAAGATCCAAAACAGTGTGGCTGGCATCAAGAGAGCAAGGGTTGAGGGACATACAATGAAACTGGAAAAACAGACAAGGAAAAAACCATGGGTGAACTTATACACCATGCTAAGGGATCCACTGAAGGGTTTTAAAGAGAAGAATGACATGACACGGTTTTCTTTTTTTCTTTTTTCTTTTTTTTTTTTTTTAAGTTTACATTGGATTGGATTGGATAGTTCAAGACCCAAGGCAGAGAGACAAATTGTGAGACCACAGCAATAGTCCAAGAAGATGATGAGGTCTTAGACTAGGAGGGTGGCAAGGGAGATAGAAAGCAAATAAAGTCAAGAGATATTTAAGATGCAGAATGACAAGTCTTGGATGACAGAGAAAGGAGAAAAGGACAGCTCCGAGGCTTAGGACTGGTCTACCAGATAGATGAGGAAGTCTAGATGAAGCAAGACGGTGGTACAAATTTGGGGGGTGGAAATACTGACTTTGGCTTCAGACATGGAAAGTTTGGTAGCTTTCCAAGTCAAGATGTAGGAGGATATCTTCCTGGGCAGGAAGATACAGAGGTCTAGAGCTCTGGCATGTACGTCATCTGCACAGAGGCATAATGGAAGCCTCACAAGTAAACTAAATCACCTAAAGAGACTATGTAAAGTTTAAAAAGAGGTTCCAGGACTGAGTCCTGAGAACTTCTGATATTTAGAGGTCATATACAAGGCAAATGGATGAGGAAGCTGGGTAGCTCAGTTAAGTGTCTGATTCCTGATCTCAATTCAGTTCTTGACCTCAGGGTCATGAGTTCAAGCCCCACACTGGGCTCCATGCTAGGCACGGAGTCTACTTAAAAAAATTTTTAAAGGCAAAAGCGAGGGGAGAAAAAGAAAAAAGCTAAGGGGTGTCCAGAATAGAACAGGAGGAAAATTAGCATATGACACAGAAGCCAAGGAGAATGTCTTTCTAGAAGAAGGGAGTGGTCAATAGTTCCTGACACCACATATGTTGGCAATCATTTAGGTATTGTTCATTATGGCTCCTGCCTATTACTTCCTCCTGATTTCCTGCCATTTCCCAAAACCCATCCTTTATGCTCTGACTCCAGTCTTGCCTAACTTCTCTTGGACCATGCAACATATTCTCATGCATCCCATCCTTTTTATATGCAGTCCTCTCTCACTCCAGGCCTCCCCTAACCCTGAACCCCCACTCCCTCCCAGAGTCACCTGGTAAACATTATCCATCCTTTAATACCCTCAGGTGCTCAGGCATCACCCACTTTTAGGCCTTCCTTGGTCAAGGAATCCCCAAACTAAATCAATGAATATATTTCTCATTCTATTCTATTTGTTTAACTGGTGTCTATTTCTATTATTGTGCTTATCTCAGTATACTGTAATAACTTACTTAATGTCCGAGACCTCTACTTGACTATGAGTCTCAGGAGGGCAAAAACAGTGTTGTATTGTATTCTGCTTTCTGTAACTAAATACAGTATCAGATACATGGCAGACTTTAACAAATATTTTTGGACCTTATCCCTGCCTGTGTGTCACCTAGGGAATGTGAATGACCTGGGCCCGGGGATAAAAGACCATAGGAATGGCTGACCTGAGCAAGAGGCAAAGACAACAGAATAATGACTGAATCATTCAACAGAATAATGTCAATCAACAATCAACAGAATAATGACTGCTTTCATTCGTGTCAGCCTGCTAAGCCCTTTCCAGTGCTCCAGTTCATTCAGGCTTCCTCACACCTCATTTAATAGGTGTGATCATCACCCTCACTTTACAGATGATGAACAAGACTAGAAAAGCTAAGTCACTTGTCCAAAGTCAGACGCTGGTAAGTGGAGCCAGGTCTTGAACAAACCCAAGTCTATCTGACTCCAGAGCCCTATCCTCTTAAGTCGCACTGGCATTTGAGCTTCGGGAAAATTCTCTGCTGATTTTAACTTGCAGAGTAGAGTAGCGAGATTCAGAAGTGGGACAGGGGTTGTAGGGTGCTACTGTTCGGGGCACACGCCACGTGGTTCAGCAGATGGTGGCTCCGCTCAGCCAGAAGCCATGAGGGACTAAAGCAAACTGTCTACAAGGAGTCTGTTCACCAGTGTGGATTTGTCAAGGCCCCGGAGTCCCAGGAGCAGGCTGGAGGAGCACCCCAGAGTAAGCCAATCGCTGCAATGTCAGACACTAAGCTGGGAATGCAAGTGAAAGGTGAGAAAGCCAGAGTGGAAGGAACCAAGCCAAGCTGTGAGGTCTTGGGCAATCTTCACCCCCAGGCTCCATGCCAAGGACAAGCCACTGTGCCTAAAATAACCTCCCCAGAGAATCTGATCATTTTGCAATCTCTATCTCAATAGTGACTTTCAAGTCAATGGAACTAGTATTGATTAAGCCCCTATTATACGCTACACCATGAAAGGTACAAAGATCTGGTCTTTTATGGAGGCACGGCAAGCCCACAGGGAACAGTGAAAGAGCTGTATAAACAGCACACAACACAGTGCCGACCTGTGCAGGACAAGCCATAAAGGCAGCTGAAATTCACAGAAAAGAGAGATCAGGGTGTGCTGCTGGCTTCCTGGAGCACATGAATGGGAGAAAGGAAGACAGAGTGGAATGAGAATAGCATTTCAGGTAGGAAGAAGATTATGAGCAAAGGTGAGGCAGCTGAAATGAGAATGGACTGTTTCTCTGGCCATGAGAAACCCACCTGTGGAGCAAAGGATTCTTGTTGGAGAAGAATGAAATATCAAGTCAGATGAGTAGAGAAGAGCAGATCATATAAGTCTCAGATTCCAAGAATACCAATCAAGTAAATCCAATCTGCAGAATCCGGGAGTCCAAGGAGGCAATAAAAAAATGATCCAGGCTTGGGGCACCTGGGTGGCTCAGTGGTTAAAGCCTCTGCCTTTAGCTCAGGTCATGATCCCAGGGTCCTGGGATTGAGCCCCACATTGGACTCTCTGCTCAGCAGGGAGCCTGCTTCCCCCCACCCCGCCCGCCTGTCTCTCTGCCTATTTGTGATCTCTCTCTCTCTCTCTCTCAAATAAATAAATACAAAATAAAATCTTTTTAAAAAATAATCCAGGCTTTAAGCAGGCAATCAAGAATAAAAATTTAGGCATCCCAGGAGAATTCTACTGAGCATTTAAAGAGGAATTAATTCTTATTCTCCTGAAACTGTTCCAAAAAGTAGAAATGGAAGGAAAACTTCCAAACTCATTTTATGAGGCCAGCATTACCTTGATCCCAAAGCCAGACAAAGACCCCATGAAAAAAGAGAACTACAGATCAATATCTTTGATGAACACAGAGGTGAAAATTCTCACCAAAATACTAGCCAATAGGATCCAACAGTACATTAAAAGGATTATTCGCCATGACCAAGTAGGATTTTATTCCAGGGCTGCAAGGTTGGTTCAACATCTACAAATCAATCAATGTGATACAATATATTAATAAAAGAAAGAACAAGACCCATATGATAGTCTTAATAGATGCTGAAAAAGCATTTGACAAGGTACGGCATCCTTTCTTCATCAAAACTCTTCAAAGTGTAGGGATAGAGGGTACTCACCTCAATATCATCAAAGCCATCTATGAAAAACCCACAGCAAATATCATTCTCAATGGAGAAAAACTGAGAGCTTTTCTGCTAAGGTCAGGAACACGGCAGGGATGTCCACCATCACCACTGCTATTCAACATAGTACTAGAAGTCCTAGCCTCAGCAATCAGACAACAAAGAGAAATAAAAGGCATCCAAATCAGCAAAGAAGAAGTCAAACTATCACTTTTTGCAGATGATATGATACTTATGTGGAAAACCCAAGAGACTCCACTCCAAATCTTCTAGAACTTGTATCAGAATTCAAAAAAGTGTCAGGATATAAAATCAATGCACAGAAATCAATTGCATTTCTATACACCAACAACAAGACGGAGGAAAGAGAAATTAAGGAGTCAATCCCATTTACAACTGCACCCAAAACCATAAGATACCTAGGAGCAAACCTAACCAAAGAGGCAAAGAATCTGTACTCAGAAAACTATAAAGTATACTCACCAAAAAAAATGGAGGAAGACACAGAGAAATGGAAAAATTTTCCATGCTTATGGATTGGAAGAACAAATACTGTGAAAATGTCTATGCTACCTAAAGCAATCTACACATTTAATGCAATCCCTATCAAAATACTACTCATTTTTTCCAAAGAAATAGAATAATCCTAAAATTTATATGGAACCAGAAAAGACCTCGAATAGCCAGAGGAATGTTGAAAAAGAACACCAAAGTTGGTGGTGAATCACAGTTCCAGACTTCAAGCTCTATTACAAAGCTGTCATCATCAAGACAGTATGGTACTGGCACAAAAACAGACACATAGATCAGTGGAACAGAATAGAGAGCCCAGAAATAGACCTTCCACCCTATGGTCAACTAATCTTTGACAAAGTAGGAAAGAATGTCCAATGGAAAAAAGACAGTCTCTTCAACAAATGGTGTTGGGAAAATTGGACAGCCACATGCAAAAAAAATGAAACTGAACTATTTTCTTACACTATACACAAAAATAGACTCCAAATGGATGAAAGACCTCAATGTGAGGAAGGAAGCCATCAAAATTCTTGAGGAGACCACAGGCAGCAACGTCTTCGACCTCAGCCACAGCAATTTCTTCTTAGAAACATCGCCAGCCAATGGCAAGGGAAGCAAGGGGAAAATGAACTATTGGGACTTCATCAAGATCAAAAGCTTTTGCACAGCAAAGGAAACAGTCAACAAAACCAAAAGACAAATGACAGAATGGGAGAAGATATTTGCAAATGACATATCAGGTAAAGGGCTAGTATCCAAAATCTAAAAAGAGCTTATCAAATTCAACACCCAAAGAACAAATAATCCAATCAAGAAATGGGCAGAGGACATGAACAGACATTTCTGAAAAGAAGATATTGAGATGGCCAACAGACACATAAAAAAGAGCTCTACATCACTCAGCATCAGGAAAATACAAATCAAAACCACAATGAGATACCACCTCACACCAGTCAGAATAGCTAAAATTAACAAGTCAGGAAATGACAGATGCTGCGAGGATGCAGAGAAAGGGGAACCCTCCTACACTGTTGGTGGGAATGCAAGCTGGTGCAACCACTCTGGAAAACAGCATGAAGTTTCCTCAAAAAGTTGAAAATAGAGCTACCCTACGACCCAGCAATTGCACTACTGGGTATTTACCCTAAAGATACAAATGTAGCGATCCGAAGGGGCACATGCACCCGAATGTTTATAGCAGCAATGTCCACAATAGCCAAACTATGGGAAGAACCTAGATGTCCATCAACAGATGAATGGATAAAGAAGATCGAATATTACACAGCCATCAAAAGAAATGAAATCTTGCCATTTGCAACGACGTGGATGGAACTAGAGTGTATTAAGCTAATAGAAATAAGTCAATCAGAGAAAGACAATTATCATATAATCTCTCTGATATGAGGAATTTGTAAGGCAACATGGGGGGTTTGGGGGGTAGGGAAGGAAAAAATGAAATGAGATGGGATCAGGAGGGAGACAAACCATAATAGACTCTTAATCTCACAAAACAAACTGAGAGTTGCCGAGGGGAGGAGGGTGGGGAGAGGTTGGTTGGGTTATGGACACTGGGGAGGGTATGTGCTTTGGTGAGTGCTGGGAAGTGTGTAAGCCTGACGATTCACAGACCTATACCCCTGGGGCTAATAATACATTATATGTTAATAAGAAAAATTTTTTAAAACAAAGAAAAAGAATAAAAATTTAATTTTAAGATTTATTTGGTTGTAGTGTCTGAAATAGAGTACAGAGAAGAAAACTAAAGGGGAAAAAAAAGAAGAAGAAGAAGAACAGCAACAACAACAACCACAACAACAACAAAAGAGAAAAGAAAACTATCGAAAAACAAAAAACAATGGAATTCCTGGCTGGCTCAGTTGGTAGAGCATGCAACTTTTGATCTCGGGGTTGTTGGGTTCAATCCCCATGCTGGACACCGAGCCTACTTAAGAAGAAAAAATGAAAAAGAAAAAGCCTGAATGCTTCTTTGAGCATCTGCTAAATGTCTACATGCAAATCCAATAAACACGGTCCCTTCCTGCCAGTCCAATGGGGAAGACATTCATTAATCCCATAGATACCTTTTAAGGACCTACCATATGCCAAGGATCATAGGAGGTTCTGGAGACACAGTGAAAAGCAAAATACAATTCCAGCCCTCATGAAGCTTGGCGGCCCTCACTGGTGGCTCCAATGAGCATGGAAAAGAAATAAAAGCAAAGCAATAGTTCTATCCACATAAATTCAGGTACTAAGTGCTAGGAAGAAAAATAAAGCAGGGCACTGGGTAGGGCACAGTGAGACAGAATGGTCAGGAAAGGCCAAAAAAATGCCACAGTGTTTGAAGCCCAGAGAACAGGTACAGTGGAGATGCCCCTGCTAGCAATAAGGATACATGAAAAGGTGAGTTAGTTTGTAAGAATACATAGAATACGGAACATCTTTTATTTTTTAATTTTTAATTTTTTATAAACATATATTTTTATCCCCAGGGGTACAGGTCTATGAATCGCCAGGTTTACACACTTCACAGCACTCACCAAAGCACAGACCCTCCCCAATGTCCATAATCCCACCCCCCTTCTCCCAACCCCCCTCCCCCCAGCAACCCTAAGTTTGTTTTGTGAGATTGAATCACTTATGGTTTGTCTCCCTCCCAATCCCATCTTGTTTCATTGATTCTTCTCCTACCCACTTAAGCCCCCATGTTGCATCACCACTTCCTCATATCAGGGAGATCATATGATAGTTGTCTTTCTCCGCTTGACTTAGAGAATACGGAGCATCTTAATTAGAGTGTGTTAAGCTTGTGATAAAAGCAACAGATCCACATAGAAATGTCTAGACTCTGGAACTCTAATCCAGAAGCAGACAAAAGTTGGACATGTAGATTCAAAAATCATCCATTGATATTTGAGAGATAAAACCTCTCCAAAAGTAGTGTACATGAAATGAAAGTAACTCAAGAAAAAAAAAATGAGGAGTTTCAGATTTACAAATGATTTTATCTTGTCTCCTATAATGGAGGATCCTCCCCCTCCAGCCTCCTATTATACCCATGTGGGCAGTGACTTTGGTAGGCGGCAAAGAGCTGGTAACAAAGTAATGCTATTACTAGTGTAGGCTCATAGACAACCAATCATCCAAAAGGTCTCTGTCTCCTGTTCCTTCAGTTCCCAAGGCACAGCTGTGGGGTAGCTCTCTCTCTCTCCTGCACTCACACCTGCTGCCCCTCTGCTCCTCTGCAGGTGGCTCTGGGTGTTTGTTTTAGTGTTTGGGAGAAAGGGATTTGGAAAGCAAAATAAATTTTTTTTTTTAAGATTTTATTTATTTATTTGACAGAGAGAGATCACAGTAGGCAGAGGCAGGCAGAGAGAGAGAGGAGGAAGCAGGCTCCCTGCTGAGCAGAGAGCCTGATGCGGGACTCGATCCCAGAACCTTGAGATCATGACCCGAGCCGAAGGCAGCGGCTTAACCCACTGAGCCACCCAGGTGCCCGCAAAATAAATTTTAAACTGGCCTTTCCTACCTTCCTAGAAATGGCACAACTAAATGTTAGGATAGACTCAAGGGTCGGGTGACCAGCTACCCCAATTAGCCCAGAGCTGTCCCAGTTTCAACCCTGTGAGTCCTGCACTCAGGGAAACCCCTCAGCCCTAGACACCCTGAAATGGTTGATTACCCTACAGCTGGTCTGACCTGCATGATGCAACATAAGGCTTTCCATCTCTAAAGTGACATCAGCACTGTTAAAGCACGTGCTTAGTTTCCCAAGCCCTATATAACCCTCTACCCAAGAAGCTGGATTCTCTTTTCCCACCTAGACAGAGGAGCCATCAGAAATTCCTAAACACAAATTGATCCTGGATTCTTCAGCCTTCTATTCCCACCACCTCTTCCTCAGCTCCGGCTACCACCTAAACCAGAAACACCAAATGCCCTGGCACCCCCAATCTGTACCACCTGCTGCTCTGTCTGCACAGCCCTGGCCAGCCAGCTGGTGGGGTCGGGGGTCAAGGTCAAAGTCATATTATCAAAGAGGGAAAGAGGGGAACTCATCCAGGTAGTAATGTGCTCTACCACAGTAAATCACAAAAAAGGGGAACCCCGGATAAATTACAGTCTGCTGACGGTGGAAGGCACGTGGATTTCTTCTTTGAGTTATAGAAATACCGGAAATGCTTACGATGGAGTCAATTTCAGGTCAGCTTTGGAGTTTTGCGACCAATGCTGGGCTAACTCACCTTCAGAGAAGGAACCAAGTGAAAGCCCCGATAATAAGGTATATATTATATACGCTTCCAGAAGCCACAGTGTTTGGCACACTCACAAATCTTGAGGTTTGCATATCATTTCTGCCAGGTTATTAGAGACTTCTTCAAAATGTTAAGAAAGAATCAAAGAAAATGCCAAGACTGGGGCACCTCGGTGGCTCAGTCAGTTAAGGTCATGATCCCAGGGTCCTGAAATTGAGACCCCCATCAGGATCCTGCTCAGCAGGGAGTCTGCTTCTCCCTCTCCTTTTGCCCCTCTCCCCTTCTTGTGTGAGCTCTCTATCAAATAAATAAATAAAATCTTAAAAAAAAAAAAAAAGAAAGAAAAGAAAATCCCAAGATTGATATTAATCTCAACTTGGTCCTTTGTTGCAGAAATTTCCTGTCTGACAACATTAAAAGAACAATAAGCAGTGTTCACCAACCTGTAGGAATAACCTCTATTTGGCCCCATGTCAACTTGACTGCTTAGGTTCTGACTAAAAGGCAGAATTTTACAAAAGCTGCTTAACTAACCTTGCCCACACAAATCTTACTACCGTAAATGCTAATAGCCAAGGCAAAGGGTAGCTGGCAGGGTTGTCTTTTTTAACTAAATTGTCAGGGAAATTGCCTCAGCCTCCACCCCCAAAAAAGGTTACTGTTAAAATATGCAAGGACTCCAACACTTGATCTTTGAAACAGCCCCTTTCCCTGTCCCTACCCACAGGAGGCTGTTGCAAGATTGCATCACTGACCTTCACAAATTTTCTGGCCAGTCTGATTTCTCTCTCCTCCCCCTAAGTGCTGGCAGCCCTTTGGCCCACTTGCCTCTGCTTTTCACCTCTAGCTAGTTAACTCTGGTAAATGGATAACCAAAGCTAAATCATTGCACCCTTCACCCCATAGGAATGATTTTAATCCCAGCCAAAATGTATCTTTCTCCCGTCCCTTGCTTCCAAGAGTGATTTTTTTTTTTTAAGTCCTACTTAACCTACTTAAATAATCTCTTCACCTAACCCAGGCTTGAACTAAGGACCCCAGACCCAGAATCACACCCTCTTCAACTGAGCCAGCCAGCACCACCCCCTCCCGCCAAGAGTTCTCTCTCCAGCTCTTACCCAAACCCTCTGCTCTTACCCTTCTGCCCGTTTCTAGGAGCCAGCACAGTGGCGTTGCACCCCCAGACCCAGGGAAGTGGCAAGCATTCACTGAGAGCATGAGCTATTTGCATTCCAGACCCCCAGAAGAAACTATGGACAGTCCCCTTCCATCTTCTCTGCCCTGTAACCCACAGCTGCACTTCTCAAGTAGGAGTGGAGATAATTTGGATTTAATGATACCCAGAAGTACATATTCAAACAGGCGCAAGCGCAGAGAGAGGCATCACACACACACACCTGGGTAAAAGGGCACCCTCAATAAGTAGTAATCTATCAAGTGACCCTATTAGGGCTAGCACCTGTGAGTAAAACCAGTCAAGCCGGAAAGAAACACAAGCATGTACAGAGCCCTGAAACCTGGTTCTGCTCCTTCCAAGATCCCTCCCCCTTGCCTTCTCCCCTCCAGTCCCCACACCTGTGGGAAAATGACAACACTTAGGAATAAAAACCAAAGAACTTCCGGTTAGGTAGAAGCCCCCCCCCCCCCCGCCTTCCCGCGATATCCTCATTAGGGGTCCCTCACAGGCCACCCAGGGCAAGGAAAGCTGGGCCACCCACCCACACTAAGGAAGAGTCACATGGGGTGTGTCCGCACTACCTCCCAGGGCTCCGGGTCCTCACTGGAGTGTGCACCCGGAGGGGGACCTCCTGCGACCCGGCAGCCCCCATCCCCGCACGCCCGCCGCGGTCTCCCCTGCATGGGACTCCCAGCTTCAAGACCCAGGCGTGCACAGCTCCTGGCCGCCCCCACCTAGGTCCTTCCCCGCCCCTACCCCGCCCCCCCTACTTCCCCCTCCTTCCTCTGGCGCTAGCGGCGCTGGCCCCGGGCCAGGGGAGCCCGGGAGGCGGGTCTCGGAGGAAAAGATATAAGCGGCCCCGGGGCACCGCCGAGGTGCCAGCTGCGGAGTCTCCACCTGGAAGAGCCGCGGCTGCGTAGGAGGAGAACGCAGAGGCCGGCCAGACCCCCTCACGCGCTGACCGCTCGCGCTGCCTCCTGATCGCGCTGCGCCCCCAAGGTGAACCCCGCGGGAGAGAGTGCGGCGGGGCGGGGTCCGGGGCGGGCCCCCCTTCCTGCGGGACAGCCGAGTGAGGGGAGCTCGGGCAGGCTGGAGCCATCCTTCCGTGGCTGACGGTCCCCTTTCCTGCGTCGCCCCTTCCGCAGGTCACCCCCGGCCCCGAGATGGAAACGGTGCAGGAGCTGATCCCGCTGGCCAGGGAGCTGATGGCCCAGAGGCCCAATCGGAAGGTGCTGAAGCTGTACGTGCTGGGCGGCGTGCTGGCCTTCGTCGGCATGGTCATCGGCCTAGTGGAGACTGTGTGCAGCCCCTTCACCGCCGCTAGCCGCCTGCGGGACGAGGAGGCGGCGGTGGCCGAGCTCCAGGCGGCCCAAGAGCGGAAGAGCCTAGCGATCCAGACCCTGCGGGAGAA
Source organism: Mustela nivalis (assembly GCF_964662115.1). NCBI lineage: Eukaryota > Metazoa > Chordata > Mammalia > Carnivora > Mustelidae > Mustela > Mustela nivalis. The sequence continues at coordinate 35,091,610 of NC_139035.1, forward strand.
AAGCAAGCAGCAGGAGGCCGTCCTCTGCAGCCGCACGCTCTCCATCCGGCAGCACGCCTCGTAGGACCCCTGGGAGCCCGCGGAGGGAGGGAAGAGAAAGCCGGAGTTCGAGAAAGAGGGCGCGTGTAGGGTCGGGCTCAAGGGGGAAAGAGCAGGAGTCCTGTGCTGTTTGGACTTAGATCTGAGAAGCCACCCGCTTCCAGACCTGAACTACCACACGGATCCACCAAAAGGAGTTTGGGATTAAGTGTTGCTGCTGTGCAGCATTGCAGGATAACATGTCCAAAATTACGTGTCTTCGAGCTTTCTGAGTGCATCCACCGTTTTGCACTAGGGTGGAAGGCGGGGAATGCTTTTTATATTCTTGTTATTATTATTAATTATTACAGTGACCACCATTTTGCATTTTGAAATAAAACTCGTTTTATACTATGTCTCAGTATCTGATTCCTGAGGGGCCTGTTTCCCTGTGGCGGACAGCAGAGAGGGTAAGCATGCTGGCAGAGGGGGTCTTAGCTGAGCCCTGTGGGGAGAGCAGCTACCTGAGCCGCAGGCAGCATTTGCTTCACTGTCAGGGACTCCGATACTCATATTGCGTGCTTATAAGTATATGGAGGATTCATTTTTTTTTCATGTTAGGGGAGGCAGAAAAAGTTTTATTAAGTCCCACCAGGCTTCGCATTTTAGGATCAGAAGATAAATCAGCTTGTGAGCTACAGTATACTAATAGCACATACTGATTAATTCAAGGCAAAAAACCTATTTGCCATCTCATACCTGACTAGAGTCTCCTTTGACTGATACCTCTTTCTTCCTGTTCTTTTTTTTTTTTTTTTTAAGATTTTATTTATTTGACAGAGATCACAAGTAGGCTGGGGTGGGGGGTGGAGAGCAGGCTCCTTGCTGAGCAGAGAGTCCCATGCCAGGCTTGACCCCAGGACTCTGAGATCATCACCTGAGCAGAAAGCAGAGGCTTAACCCACTGAGCCACCCAGATGCCCCTTTTCCTAACTGTATTATAACAGAAAGAGAGAGAGAGGAAAGAAAAAAAAAAAAAAAAAAAAACTAGCTAGCTAGTCAGAAGACAAGGCAAGGTCCCAAGAATGCCCAAATGGATGTCTGGCTCTACCCAGCCTTCCTCCTCCTCAACTCAAATCATAGTAAGAAGCTCTAGGTCAGAAAGAGAAAAGACAGGCTATCTCCCATCTGAGTCCTCTTCCTCCAGGAACAGAGTATAATCTTGTGATCAAGTTCCTTGTCCTCCTCTTCCTCTCTAATGTTCATAGAAATTATTAAGTCCCAGGCAAATAATCGGTTCTTAGTAAATACTTGATGGCTCAGGTAATCTATTTATGAAGTCAGAGACTGATTCTCAGAGGAGGAGCAATTTGGTCCCCCCAGGAGACATTTGAAAATGTCTGGAGACGTTTCTAGTTGTCTGGTAGGGAGAGGGGGGCACTGTTACTAGCACCTAGGGAGTAGAAGCCAGGGATGCTGCGAAACAGCTTCTAATACACAGGACACCCACCCACAACATAGCACTCCCTGGTCCAAATGTCAATCAGTAGGGCAGAGGTCCAGGAGCCCTGGGTTAAAGGAAAGGAAGGAAAAAGGTTTGCTTAACAGTTTCAGAATCAAGGTTTTGAGGCCGTCTCCAGGGACTGTAGTAGTTATCAATAGCAGTCCCTCTCCTCGCACAGGGACAAAAATGGCCCTATCCTGCCTGGCAATTTTATCATCAACCTAGAAGTGACAGAAGGTATACATATCATTTCTGTTAGTGAGGTTGTAGAGTCAGGATTCAAAATGACTCAACAGATTGGAAGCACAGTTGAAACTGAACGGAGAAGATACAGTACAGAATTAGTTCCAAAAATCCACTTGCATGGCCCCAGAATTATGAACGCTTGTTCTAGCAGCGGATCATATGAAAAAGACCTAGCTGTTTCCACTGATTACAAGCTCAATATAAGCTAACAAAGGTCTGCCAAAAACAAACAAACAAACAAAAACAAGAACTCCTAACATCTTATTAGTAGGAGTGGTATGTCCAGAAAAGGGGACAAGGAGGTAGTTTTATTTTACTTTACAATCTGGCAGGTGGAAAACCAAAAAAGTTAAGAGAATCCATGGATTTGCTGAGGTTTGCATTCGGACTCCTCCATTAGCTCTCTTTAAGACCTTGGACAAGTTACTTATAAACTCTCTGCCTCAGGTTAATTAAGTTAAGCACCATCTATAAAATAGTGCCTCCGTAGTGATTATTTTTGAGAATTAACTGAGACAATGCACGTGAAGTACTTATGCAGGTACCTAACAAACAGTAAGCTTTCGGTCAATGATAGTTGTTATATTTCAAGAGAGACCTTGACAAACAAAAACTACTTGGATCAGAGGGACTTGAGCATATAAAAATCCAAGAACCCTGTCACATTTGGAACAACTGAATAGAGGAATAGAGAAATTCCAATGCAACCCTGCCACATCCTTACCTCCAAATAGTTGAACGGCAGCCATATTGATCCAATAAATAGACTTATTTTATGTGGCTTGAAAACGCAAAACTAAAAGCAAAAAGAAGTACAAGGAAGCAGTTCTTAGGTCATTAAGAAATCAGAGTCATTAAAAGCTAAGGAGTTTCCTTATGATGTACAGTAAACTCATTACTAAAAGCATGCAAGCAGAAGTTGGAAATAAACTGGAAAGGAGATTTCTGAGCCTGGAAAGGAGATTGGGCTAATGACCTCTGAGGTCCCACCCAATTATAAGATGCTGGGATTCTACTTGGTACAACTACCAAAGAGGGGGTATATTTCCTATTCCAGCCTGTTTCTCTGAACCCATCCCTCCGCCCCCGACACACACACCCACTCTGTGTTTCCAATGCCATTTTGTTCTTTTTCTCAGCATGTTGACAAATATTTTCCTTCTTACTAAATGATTATTAAAAATAATGAATTTATATGTTAACTAACTATAATGTAAATAATAATAACAATAATGAATTTGATTCCAAAAAAAACCTCTTTCCCAATTAAGTTCATCCTCCAAAGGCTTTTGCCTCTTAGAAAATACCTTAACCTGGGGTTGCCTGGGTGGCTCAGTGAATTACACCTTTGCCTTCGGCTCAGGTCATAATCTCAGGGTCCTGGGATTGAGCCCCGCGATGGAGCCCCACATCAGGCTCCCTGCTCAGCTGAGAGCCTTCTTCCCACCCCCCATCCCATCTCTGCCCCTCTGCCTCCTTGTGATCTCTCTCTCTCTGTAAAATAAATAAATAAAGTATTTTTTAAAAAATACGTTAACCTGGTGGTTGAGCCTAATGGTTATCAAACTTTGTCATCGTGCAACACTTAGAAGTCACCTTGTTCATTATAAAACTTGGATCTATTAATAGAGATAAATATGTAATTTTGTGTTATATTAGATTCCAACTTGTACTATGTTTTAATGAAAGCACATAGTTGGTATCAACTGTGAGAACACTAAAAACTTGCCACATCTTTTGGACAAATCTGATTTTTCTATAACCATGGTCTCCACAACTAGTCTAAACCCACTGGCTCCATCAATGGCAACTCACCTCAGTGGACACACTCTTACAAGCCAACCAACCAGTGACAGACCATCACGACCAAGGGCCAACCAACCGGGAACTGAAACACCCCATAAATACATTTCAGAGTGCCAGGCAGTCAAACCAAAAGTATGCATATATATAATATGCCTATAGGTGATGTCCGCCCACTTAAGCCTGAGAAAGTATGCCAATCTCTGAATTTTGTGTTTCCCAAAACCCAACAAGTATGATTCCTAGGTTCCTTGTACCCAAACTCTATTTGCCCTTCATACCTGCTGCCAGCTAAGTCAGTCCCAAGGACTGTCTGAACTCCAGTGGTTTCAACTGAGTTCTCACCACTTCTATGATTTGTAACCAAGTAGGCCTCTATAAAATCATCAGTCTTTGTACAAAGTAACTAGATATTTTAGTGGATGGGTGTAGATGCTGATAAATAATCATACCTAGGCCTTTGCATAAGGTCATTAGATATTTTTTTAGGAGGTCTACCACTGAGTCTACCACTGACATCGGTCTCATATATGTCATTAGACCCTTTGTGTGGAGGTATATCATTTGATAACTATTTGTGTCATTAAACTGCTTATTCCCCTGCTGCTCACCTTACTTTTGTTTTTGTTTGTCTATATGGTAATGTCTTGTCTTCTGTGTTTTTGTTTCGTTCTGGAATACCTTATTTCTGATATATGTATAAGGGAGTGTTCCAAAGGGAATGGCCCAATAAATCACTAATCCAATCCAAGTTGACCTAGGGGATCATAGCTGGAGATCCATTAGACTGGTGCCCAATTTAGGAAAAGGTAATTGGCCAAACTTAGCTTTGGATCTCCTACAAAACTTACAGGAAAGCATGCTCTGTCTTGTCAATGTGTGAAGGAATACACTTTCAGTCTATATTCCAGGGTCAAACATTGTCAGGTCATTGGATTGCATGGCCCTTTCCTAACCTCTGCTTAGGAAGGGCATGCAAGATACCACTTGCAAGCACACACTGTTGCTAAACAGCCTCTTTTGTCTTTCTGGGTTCTTCTATGTCAAAATTGCAAACTCCTCTTAGAAGAACTCCTCCTTCCCATGTAAAGCTGCACTGTAATCCTAACTCTTATGCTTACTTTGATAAAGGACAAAACCTTTGAGTTAGAACAATGGCCATCATGGAGGAACTTCAACATGTCAAAATCAGTAAATTAATTCATTTAAGAGAAAACCCCAGAATAAACTAATACAGGTTAAGCAGGACTCCAGAAATCAAAAGAATCAATAGTTTGCTTCTTTAATTCATATGCTGAGGCCTAAATAACAAAATTCTAATTCCACTATGGTCTCTCTCAAGGACTCGTGCCTTCTGAAACCCACCCTTATTTCATTTTACTCTTTTTCCACTCATCTTTGCTTGATCTTTTAGATGAGCCATCCTTTCATCAGAATTTTCTCGGGAAAAAAAGCAATCATATTGCAACCTTGCTAAACCAGAAAGCAGTCGTAGAGAAGCTGGGTGAACTGTTTTGAGGGATTTTTGTTTGTTTCATTTCTCGACTTAAATACATTGAATTTTTTTTTAAAAAAAGACCTAATTTAAGCCCTGGTCTAGAGCCATATTAAGAGTTATAATTAAAGATTTTTCTAGACCTAAAGAAGTTGGGTAAACATTTGTTAAATAGGATTTTATTAGGTACGTATTGCTCTGGGCTACAGACTTGTACCAAGTAGTTCAATTAATCCTTAGTACTACAGCTGGAAAAAAATACATAAAAGCAGCAGGGAAGAAGGGAGAAGTTGAAATAATTCAGCCATGTAAAATGAAAGGAAAAAGTGCCTAAAGAGAGCAAGAAAAAATAGAAAATACAGTACAAAAGATAATTCCAGAAGCCTTTCTTTCCAAGGGACGGTGGACGAGGATTCAAAATTATAAATTAAATAAAAATGAAAACAGACTTCAGGAAATTTTCAAAGAGTATGCTGGAGTAGACCCAACAGTTGAAATAAAGGAGACTAGTCTTTTTCAGTTCTCTTTTCTTTCTTTTAATGGGCTCAAATATAAATTAGGAGATTTAATGAGAGGAAAAAATAATTGAAATCCTGAATGTCCGATTTGGGTCTAAGCATTTTCAGAGGGACTTAGAAAGTAAATAAGCTAGAAATCAATAGGAATTATGGTTCTCTAGATAAAACAACTGTCCCCTGAAAGAAAAACAGAACTAAAAAGTCTATCCTCTAAGAATTGGGAGCCTCTAGAGAGGGATACTTACAGTTAGTTATCGCAAGGAGAAACACTGCTGAAAGAAACAATGTCCCATTTGACTAAGAAAGAGAAAGATGATGAACCAAAATCTATCCAGTGATGCAGTTTCAAGGGAGACATTAGCACCCAACAATTCCAGCCCTTCCTCTAAATTTCTGTTCCCAGATCTCAGACACCACCGTGCGACCATGTCAATTATACCCGTCCTCAGGGTGGGCCCATGTCTAGCTTGGCTAACCCTCTACTCCCAGCTTCTACCCTAGTGCCCGGCATGGAGTAAGTGCTCATTAAATATCTGTTGAATGGTGAATAAATAAATGGATAAAGACAGTGAACATTGTATGGGCACACTGTTGTCCATGCCTTAGTCCAAAAGAACGAAACCTCTAAACTGAGGAATGAGCTTCCATCATTAATTGGTGTGAATCAGGCTGGAATGACTGGGAACCCCTACCCCACCTGGATCTCACGGCAGGCTCCTGACTTCCCCTCCACTGTCTACTCCCTGCTCCTATTGATGTGATCACCGTAATTGTTTTTGTCACTTAGATGACTCCCTGAGGAGTTCATAATTGAAAAATGTGCAGATACACACGTCTCACGGAGTACACGGGATCCTAAAGTCTCCTCCGGTGGGGAAGGAGAATGTACTCAAACCCAGTTCTTGTTTCAGTATCTCCCCCTGAGGCAAAGCCAGGGATCTGAGCTGAAGCAAAGAGCTTTTGCTGAGGGTGGGACAGGGGCTCTGCCTTTGTGCCTCTGGCCTGTGTAGAGCTAACAACAGTAATAATAGTAATGGCTAAGTCTCCAGGGCAACCAGAACCCCTTTCAATACTTCCAGCCTGGGGTGCTCTGTCCCTTGGAGAGCCCTGAACCCCTGGGCCTGCTTGCCAGGACTGACCCACTGGTCCGCTCTGGCTTCCCTTTAGGGCTCCTCTCTCAGCACCTCCCAGCCGCAAGCTCTGTCCTAGCAGAAGGCCCTTCTTCCTTGGCCTGGGTTTCACCTTCTTGTATCAGGTGGCAGACCAGCTGGTTCCAGGCCCAAAGCAGGTCTTCTGGCTCCTCCCAGAAACCAACCAACTTCGGAGCAGGAAATCTTGCCCCTCCCCAAAGAGTGGGAAACCGCAGGGAAAGAGAGAGATGAAACAGAAGGGAAGGCAGAGGAGGAGGGAAAGGGAGAAAAGAAGCAAAAGGAAACAGGAGATCAATTAAAAGAAGTCAAATTTGGTTGAAACCTCAAGGTAAGACTTTTTAAAATCACATTATATATAATAGCATCATTATTTGTTCCGGGGCCTAGTACACAGTAGACCCCCAGAAAACTGCTATTGAAATAATGCATCTATTGGAATAAACTGGAGGTCTGGGCTGAAGAGAGATTTCAATGTCAATGCTGGTCAAAAAAAAAAAAAAATGCCCGATGAGATTTGCAATGTGTAGGAGGGAAGATATGATAAGACGCAGATGGAACGGGATGTCTGTTACTGGCACTGGGAGCATTCTGATCATTTTGGGGCAGAAAGTAAAGTTGGAACAAAAAGTTGCAAAAATAGTTCTAAAAGGTCTGCCTGTTCTTTTAAAATTGTACAAAGATTGCAGGTCGTAAGCATTTTTTTAAAAATTGGCTTTCAACCGATGACCGAGCACAAACACCAGGCTGTGTGTTGGGAATTGCTGAGAACGCCGATATCTGCAGGCTACAGCCAGTCATCGGACCCCCCAATATTATTAGTATTGAAACCTGGAGCCTCAAGGGAGGCTCCATTATATCGCAAGAAGTCTGGTTCAACAGACCAAGGGAGGCCAAAAGGTGTCAATCAAAATTCTGCATGTGCTGTTCTCTTGTACCTTACCCCCAATCCAGGCTGACTGCTCAGGGTACAGACCCTCTGAGCCTTAAAAAGGGCCTGTTCAGGGAGAATTCCAAGGCACTTCCTTCTGGTCAGTTAGAGAAACCCAAGGGGAACAGGAAATGCCATTCCCCACCCCCACGATTTACCCAAACCCTCACTTGCCATGGATCGACCAGACCAACCAGAAGGTTGTCGTTGGCCCATGCAGTCACTTGGGGCGATTAAAACAGCTGGACTCGGGCTTTGGACCGGGACTATACACGATGATGATGTGTTTTCACAACAGTTGGTTTTTAAGAGTCCCAGCTCCCCCAACTTTCCCAACAGTGCAGAACAATTCAGAAGGACACATTGGAAGGGTTATTTTTGGTTTTTGTGTTTTTGTTTTGTTTTGTTTTGTTTTGTGCCAGCATTTCTTTTTGGGGTTTGTGTGAGTAAATCCGTCGGAAGCTGAAAGGGCGGGAAGGTAGGAGAGGTAAGAAGTGAGGAATCCCACTTCTGCCTGCTTGCCAAGACTGGAAAAGAATTGCCTTTCCCTCTTCATGATATATGAAAATATCATATGATAGGAAAAATAGATGATATGAAAGTAAAAATCCAAAAATCCTACCTCGCTCTTTATATTAGTATCGGTACAACCAAAAGCTCCCTGCATCCAATTACTGAGCTGGAATAAACCTTAAAGGTAATCTAATTTAATTCCTCTTGTTTGCCAGCTGAGGGGATCAGAGCCAGGACAGAGAAAGGGCCTTGCTCAAGGTCACATATATGTTAGTGGTGGAGAGGAGACTGGAATTCATTTCTCCGGGTCTCACCCTAGGGCACTTAAAAAGACACCCAGACTTTACAGGAAGGTGCCCCAGACACCCAAGAACTCATAAACACCGCATCTGCTGATTAAAAAAATACTCAGTTAAAAGATGCTTAAGTAATCCCCTGCCTAGCAGAATGGGAGAGAAGGAAAGAGTTTCCTAAGAGTTAAGCTTTTCCAGAATCTGTTTTATAACTGTTAGGGGACTAGAGAGAGAGAAAGAGAATGAGAGAGGAAAGATTGAAGGCAGGTTTGTCAGGAGACAACTAGAATATTTTAAATTCCTGCCACGGACCCAGCATTTTGTGTCATTTCTTTATGTAATGTCATTAAATGAGTATCCTCATTTTACAAATAACATTTTTAAAATTGGCTCAAATTCACAGAGGGAATAGGATATTATTATTTCTGTATCTCTCACCAGTCGGCCCAGGCTCACGCTCTGGACTAATGTAGATATTTATAGTCAGTGACCGTTAGGCTCTTACTTGGGCCACTCCCCAGCAGGGACCCTTCTCCAGCCATTTCAACCTACTTGAGGTTCCTCTGCCATGTCATGCTATCTCTAGACTCCTTGCCTGAACACACACAGTCCCCTCTATTGGGGTTGCCCTTTGCCCATCTTCCTCATCTCGGTTAGTTGTATTTCTCCTTCAAAACTTAGCTTCAGGGCCACCTCCTCCCAGGAGCCTTTCCCAGCATCTGGACTGATTTGGACACCCTACTCTGTATTCCTACAGCACCCTTTGCAAACACCCCTATGATAGCATATTATTATTATGTTATTGTGAGCTTTGACTTACCTGCCTACCTTCCCTATAATTAATTATAATTTCTTTGAAGGAAGATACCAAATATTGCTCAGATTTTATTTTCTGGCACCTAGCACAGTCTGGGCATATGCTCGTACTCGTTAAATGTTTGGGGGGGTGAACGGGATGAATGAACAAATGAAATATTTCCCCTCGTGTTCTTCCATTAAAATGATTTAATGAACATTTCATTTCCATGTGCCTGAGTCTCGAATAACTCGGGGGAAACAGATGTGACTATTATAAGCTTCCCATCATGTCAAGCCTGACCAGCTACTCAAAAAAGCTATTTAGGATTAAATGTGGCGGTTGAACAAACATTAATTTCTGCTTCCTGATAAAATGCACTGAGCACAGTAGAAGAATTTACATGCTATAAACCACAAGGACAAGGAGAACTGGAATAGAAACAACGGCAGATGAGAGATGTCAACACTGTTTGGAAGATGAAAAGTGGATGGATGAGTGATAAGTGACTATGCAAAGCTGACACTGCTATGCAAAGAGACTGCTGAAGCCCAAGGGCCCATGATGGGAAGCCCACGAGAGGCCAAAGAGTGCAGGAGAGTGTCAGGGATCGGGCTATCAGGCATCTCAGCACACAGCCCCAGAGATGGGGGTGGGGAGTAGGGGAAATAGGAGACACTCCAGAGTCCCTCTCTTGCCCCCCAGTGAAAAAGGGAAATCGATTTTCTGGAAATACTGGTCAAAGAGGCACCAGGCTCAGGGACGCCGGGCACAGCACGGGGTGGGGTAGGCACAGAGGGAGAAACAGAGGGATTAGAGAAAGATTCAGTTCTGAAAGATGAGATTCCCCAGCCCCTTGCCCTGGCTCAGCTCCCGGACCAGGAACAGCGCAGTTTATCCTTCATCCTACTCAAGCCTGCACTAGGGCAGAAGAATCCAAGATGCCTCCTTGTAGAAAGTGCCCTGTAGAAAGAAGACCACAGACACTGACATTTGGGGGTCCCTCAATGACACTGCCAAGCACTCTCTGGATTACCCTCCGGCAGAATCCAGCAATTGACAAGCCCTGCCCTCACACCCAAAGCTTCCAACAGCCAAGGAACGGGCTCTAAGCATGGAATGAAAGTCTCTGGCATTGAAGATGGAGACTCCAACAAAGTAATCCAGAGAGCAGAGGAAATCATTAACAACAAAAGCCAACACAACATTAAAATTTTCCCAGAGGTAAAAGAAGACAGGGCAACCATGCATAAAGATCAGGAAGCCACTGTTCCAAAAAAAAAAAAAAATTACTGGAGAACAAGAGCTTTTTTTTTTTTAAAGATTCAGTTATTTATTTAAGAGAGAGTGGGAGGGGAGGAGTAGAGAAGAGAGGGAGAACATCACAAACAAACTCTGTGCTGAGTGGGGAGCCAGCCCTATGCTGGGCTTGATCCCACAATCCTGAGAGCACAACCTGAGCTCAAAACAAGAGGCAGACACTTGAACCAACTATGTCATCCAGGCATCCCAAGAAAGAGCTTTTTTTTTTTTTTTTTTAAGATTTTATTTATTTATTTGACAGATCACAAGTAAACAGAGAGGCAGGCAGAGAGAGAGAGGCAGAAGCAGCCTCCCCCACTGAAGCAGAGAGCCCAATGCGGACGCCAAGGCTTGATCCCAGGACCCTGAGATCACAACCCAAGCTGAAGGGAGAGGCTTAACCCACTGAGCCACCCGGGCGCCCCAAGAAAGAGCTTTTTAAAATAAAAATACAACTAGAAATTTCAAAATTAAAATGAAGCACTGGAAGATAGAATTGACAGAATCTCCTGGAAAGTAGGACCAAAAGGGAGATGAAGGGACAAGAATAAAACCCTACGGGGTAAGTCCAAGTTCCCTGACATCTTCTAATAAGAATTCCAAGAAGAGAACAAGAGAAGGTGGAGGGGAATACATTAATAAAAAGATAATTTCTCCAAAATTTCCCATGATGAAAGATTTGAATTTCCACATTGAAAAGATCCACTAGGTGCCCAAAACAATGAGTGGAAGGGAAAAAAAGTGCCTCTCCACAAAGTACATTATTAGAAATGCTAGAACCCCAGGAATAAAGGGATCCCTGAAGTTCTAAAGAGAAGAAAAACACTTCACAAATCAAGGATTAGGAATCCAGAGAGCAATTGGACTTCTCAGTGAATAATACTGGAGCTAGAAACTGAAATGCAGTTCAGCCCAGTCTTCCAATTCCAAGAGAAAATCACCTTCAGTCTGAAATCCTTACCCAGACAAACTGAGTGGAGGGGAATATAAACTAAACAAGCAGACAGAGCTGCCTCACTGGGGTTTACCTGGCCAACGTCTGATGGATTCATGCCACATAAAGATGTTCAATGTGAAATATCACTCCTGCATCCAAGGTGTCAAAAACATTTCTCTACCATTCATAAGGAAGTGAGCCAAGAGAGAAAAAAGGCTGAGTTCCCAGGTGGTCAGCAAAGGGAAAGTCCTAGATAACAGCTTGTCAAGCTCCCAGTTCATACTGGAACAGAATGACTTGGGGCTCCAGGAGGGATGCCTCCAAAGAAAAAAATTAGATTATTCAATGAAATTGACCAATTTATTTGAGTTGTAGAGCTCTTATCAGAGCATTTGGAAAATATGGATGACTCAGTAAGAAAACAAAAATGAGGGGATTATTAACTCCAGGAGGAAAGGGGAGAGAAAAAAAGAAATGCAATCACGGTATATTATACTGCTGTGCTGTAAACAATTGATCATAATAATATAAACACCGACTATTGATTTAATTAAAAATTGTGCTATTATGGTTCTAGGAATCTAAAAGGCAGGAAATGAGCATGTGAGCCTTGTAAGAAAAAGCAAAGTCCTAATATTCCTTAGTAGGTAATCAAATGCACAATTTCTAAAATTGCAAAATCAAGAAACAGCTATGAAAAGATATTGTTTAAAAATATGGAGTTGATTCCCAGAGGGAGGAAAAAGTAAGATTTAAACCAGTGATTGCCTTTGAATGAGACTAGGGCACGGGGAAGGGAGGAACAAGGATCGCTGTTATTCATTATAACCCATTTGGTGCCATGTGACTTTTTAAACCCTCCTCTTGTATTATATTAATAAACAAAAATTATTAAAAAAAGAAAATAAGAGCGAAAATGGCTCAGTCCTAACAGCGGTCTCCCTCGGATTCCATTCTAGCTAGCTGTCAACATGTTGATGCCTGGAGCCTTTAAATTAAGTCTCGAACAAGCTATAGTTAAAGTATTTACCTAATTACCCAGAGCAGCTCACCAGTCTCTCCACATTCACTTCAGAATCGCCTGAGGAGCTTTGTAAAAATACAGATGCCTAGGTCCTGCCCTTGCCGGTTCTGATTCCACCGGCCTTGAGGGGGCCTGGAAACCTGCCCCTAGTTCCCCCAGATGATTCAGTTGCACAGCAAAGGTGCAGCAACCACTGGACTGGAAGCCGAAATTGTGAGTGCGTCTAGGGAGGGGTCAGGGGGCGGGAAATGTGATGTGTCTGTGTGTGTGCGCGCGCACCCGCGCGCGCGCTTCTGTGTACATGTCAATGTATTATGAAGCTATCCTTCTCCCTCCCTCTCTCTTTCATCCCCTGTTATCTGAACTTAACCCATAAATACCTCTGGACTGCTAAAAACATCGCCCGAAACGAGCCCCCATCGCATTTTAAACCCTGCGGTCGGATCTTTCTCTCCCAGCCCTGGGGCTCCCTCTGCTGGCAAAAGCCTGTTAAATCGCTTAGTTTCCCAAACCTAAAAACTCATTCCATTCCTATGAGGTCATGTTTCCCCTGGGGTGGTTTCCAAGCCCTTCCAGAACTTCCTGAACCCTCTGGGTCAGATGGGCAATGGAAAAGTCAACCAAAGGGGGAAAGACTTACTTGCCTTACGTGTGTGAATATATAAAGATCAGGAGGGAGCAGGACGAGGCAGAAATGACAGTGAGAGGTACATACTGTAGTCAAGCCCGAGGAAAAGGAGTCCTTAAGGAGTTTTTCCTCCCCTCCTTCCTCCAGCTCCGCCAAGAGATATGGATGAACGGGAGCTGCACATCCATCTGCCTCCCAAAACTCAAAGGAAAGGAACACCTTAGGCTGAGGAGCTCCCTGAATTTGGAAGTGGAAGACAAAGGGTTCAATATCCACGCTCTCTGTACCCTCTGGAGTCCCCTCTTCCAGAGCCTGTACATCATACCTGTCTGTGGACTCTTGGATTTTTCTAAGGAGCTGAACATACACTCAGCCTAGCACAGGGTCTGGCACAGAAAAGTTGCTCAAAAACATTTGAATGGAAGCTTAACTCATTGCTCTTCATGTGCTTTATTCTCCACCCCATAGCATTCTGGCTTTAGCTCCCCAGAACCTTCTGACACAGTCTCTAGGGACTCCTGTATGCAAGACCCAACCTATCCTTGGCACTTTATCATCCTCCTCGACCTTCCAAAACTTCAAAGCTGTGCTTCTCCCATCTCATTGAGATTCTCTTCCCCCACAGACTACCTGTTTTCTCATGTCATCCTGCTTCCTGGTCCTTCTTGCTCTCCTTCGCTGGCTCTCCCCTTCTGCCTGACCCATAAATGTTAGTGTACTATCCCCACTTTGTACCCTTCACCCTGTCCCTGGCAGTCTCATTGAGTCCTACAGTTTTAATTTTACTGACAAAGAGTTAATTCTCCCAAATCAGTATCTCTAGCCTAGACCTTTCTCTTGAGCTCCAAATATCTATCAGCCATCTTTATCTGGATGTATGGAAATCACTTTCCTTTAAATACTCAAAAAATGCTCTCTGAGTACCTACTGTGTGCCAAGCACCATGCAAAACCTTGGAGATACAATGGCAAGACAGACCAGGCCTCTGCGTCCCAGAGCTAGGGGTTGGGAAAAACAGACAAATGAACAACTGCGAATGCCAAGTGATGGGAGCTGGGACATGAAAAATGCCGAGTGGTCCAAGGGAGGGCAGGGAAGATGATTTTGAATGGTAGAATCTGAAAGAAAAGAATGGGGTGGGTAGATAATTAGTCCCTGGGAAAGGATTTCAAAACTTATGAAAAACTTACAAAGCTAAAATAGCAAGTCTGGACTTTATCCTAAGAACAATAAGGAGCCACTGAAGAATAATTGGGTGGAGTAGAGCTCATGGGGCACATCTGCAGTGCTGGCAATGGTAAAGTGTTAGCAATGGTTATGCTGGATGGTAGTAGACCCATAAGGCTTTCACTCTATTGTTATGCTTTATAAATTATTTATTTATAATGGTTCAGATTTTTTGCACATATCAAATGTTTCACAGCCTTTTTTTTTTTTTTTTTTTTAATGACTGGATTATAGAAGGTGAGACAGGCAGAAGAATGAGGAGATTCCTAAAGCAGAAAATAACAGTGGCGTGAGTTAGGACAGTCATAGCGAAGGCAAAGATTAGGCGATGGGTCTAGAGATAGAATTGGGAAGTAGAATTGACTAGACTTGATGAGTAATGGAATTTGGGGATAAGGAGAAGGAGGAATAAAAAAGGAGTTCCAAGGTTCTGGAGTATTCATTGGATGAATGGTGTAGCCATTAATTGAAGTAGAAATCCCTAGGAGGTGATGAGTAAAAATAGCAAGGTCACTTGGAGAACAGTTTGGCTGTTTCTTAACAGAAACACTTCGGCTATTTTTTTAAAAAGTTAAACATAAATGTTCCATATGACCTAGCAATGCACTCCTATATATAACCCAAGAGATAAAAAACATGTAGACAAAGGCTGTCCACACATTATGTGGATAGCAAGACTGTTCATAGCAAATAGCAACACTGTTCATAATAGCCAAAAAGTGGAAATTCCAAATGTGTGTATTGGTGAATGGGTAAACAAAATATGGTATATATCCATACAATGAATTATGATTTGGCAATGGAAAGTCCCAATACATGCTGCGATATGGGTGAAGCTCAAAAGCATTAGGCTACAGTCAAAGAAGTCGGACACAAAAGATCATGTATTAGTGATTCCACTAATACGCAAGACAGAAAGTAGATTATTGGCTGCCTGGGGCTGGGGATGGGAACGGGGAATATTTGGAAATGGGTAAGAGATCTTTTGGGGGTGAGGAAAATGTCCTGAAATTCTCTTGTGGAATGGTTTCCCAACTTTGTAAATTTATTAAAAGCTATTGAATCGGACACTTACCACAAAATTTTCTGGTATATAAATTGTACTTCAAAAAAGCTGTTTAAAAAAAATCAGGTTAGTTTCAGCATGTTGAGTTTAAGGTTAAGTTTAGGAGGAGCTTCCCTAGGACCCTGCTATTGCACTATTGAGTATTTACTGCAAAGATACAGATGTAGTAAAAAGAAGGGCCATCTGTATCCCAATGTTCATAGCAGCAATGGCCACAGTCACCAAACTGTGGAAAGAACCAAGATGCCCTTCAACGGACAAATGGATAAAGAAGTTGTGGTCCATATATACTGGACTTCGGTCCAGTATAAATGGAGTATTATGTCTCCATCAGAAAGGATGAATACCCAACTTTTTTATCAACATGGATGAGAGACTGAAACAGATTATGCTGAGTGAAATAAGTCAAGCAGAGAGAGTCAATTATCATATGGTTTCACTCATTTGTGGAGCATAAGGAGATGGAGAGAAGTGACTTGGGGGAAATTGGAGGGGGAGACTAACCATGAGAGACTGTGGACTCTCAGAAACAAACTGAGGGTTTGGGAGGGTGTAGGTTGGAGGGCATGTATTGCATGGAGCACTGGGTGTGGTGCATAAAAAATGAATTCTGGAACACTGAAAAGAAATTTTAAAAAATAAACTAAATTTTAAAAGTTGAATGGGTATTGTAAAAAAATAAAATAAAATAAACAATGCAACAGATGTCTACCATAAAAAAATAAAAAAATAAAAAAGGCATTAAAAAGGTGAGGTTGAGCAAGCAAATGGTTACACCACCTGACACAATGCTGCACCGGAGATAGAGATTTTTAAGTTTCACCAACACAAAAATAGTAACTGGAGCCATTGGAGTGAGGGAAATCCCATAGGGAAGAGAAAGAAGAAAGGAGTGAGAACAGAATCAGGGCCAACTCCAACATCCAAGGAATCCAAAAGGGAAGGAAACCTACAAAGAACACTGAGAAGAAGCAACCAGAGAGTAGGGGAAAAAGCCCAGAGAATATAAATGGACAGAATCCAAGGGAAGAAGATGCTTTGGGACAGGAAAGAGAGCCCAGGAACACTGTTAAGCATAGCTCCAAGAGGTCAGAAGCCTCCAGAGGCTTGGGCATAGCATAACAGAAGGAATGAAATGTTGATGGAGGGAGTGAGGCTGGATTGATGAGCCTGCGGAGTACCAGAGACCCAGAATTTCTGACACATGGCAAGAGGGAAGACAAAAGGTCAAAACAGGCAGAGTTGTGGAATAGGGCTGGAGACCCCAGGGGGCAGAGGTTCCAAGTCTGGAAGTGAATGGCCACAACTGCAGATTGCAGCCTTGGATATACCAGGCCCTTAAAGATGCGATTCCGGCTTACTTCTCTAAGCAGATTACTAACCATGTAACCCACCCCTTAAATTCAGTGATCCTGCCATATGGAATTGTTTGCAGTTTCCCAAACATGCCAGTCTCTTTCACACCTCCTTCTATTTTCTCACACAGCTTCCTCTGCATGGAATGTTCTATAAACCAGCCCTCCCCTCTCCCACACACACTCCTGGAACCCAACTCAGTGCTCACTCTTACCCTTCTTCATTTCTTTCCTGCTCTTGTTTCAATATGGATCAAGGTTAACCTTGCCTCTAAGGCCCTGCCTACTTGCCCGTCCCCCACGTGGAACAGCCTGTTTCCTTCGTTACACCCTGGGGAGGCCCATCTAAGATAGGCTACCTTGGCATGAATCTTATTTTGAGTTAAAAGCAATCCAAACCCAGCACATTCAGGAAAAGCTCTTTAGCTCCCCACAACTGCCTTCTTGTACCAGGAAGAGAGCTAGAAAGGAGAGTCCTCTTTACCTTATCTGCATAACAGGGCAATCCTTGTTTTCCAAATCTCTCCTTTCACCTTCCTGCTAATGGTCTTTCTCCCCTTTGTTTCTTCAGCACTCTACCCTTCTCCTTAGCTCTTGTAAGTCTCATGTTGCCGCACTATCTTTGGAATTTTCTGTCTGTGTGGATTCACTGTATGTCTGAAAGTAAATTTGATTTTCTCCTGTTAATCTGTCTCAAGCCACTTTGATTCTTAGTCCAGCAGAAGGACCTTGAAGGGGAGAGGATATTCTCACTCCCCAACAGTTGACATAGTCAGCGGGATACTTTAACTCATTGGATACTGCTCAAAGATCCTGGGACATCTGACATACAGCTGGCAGAAGGTAAGATTTCTTACCATGTCAGTCTCCCAGAATCTCTATCGGCAGAGTTCAGTGGCATGAGAGTCCTTTTTCCCTCTATCTAAATTTAGATTAGCAGGACAAAATATTCGTGGAACTAGTTCCTTGAGTCTAGCAACTCTGGTTAACTATGCTAAGACAACTCGTTGGTTACAGATCCATTTCTCTCCAGAGATGGTTTTTGTTTTCCTTTGTCTGTGTCCTTTGTGTCTTTGGTCATGGAATGTGTTAGGTTGACACTGGGTTGCCCACTAATTTCCCTGCAATGCATACACAGTAAAACAGCACATAGTCCCCAGCCTTGTGGCACATCCCTCCTAAGTATTTGTGTGGTTCTAAAATGATGTAGGAAGTGAAGGCATAAGAAAAATTAAATTTATTTTCTACTTACTTACAACCCATTGACGAGTCCTTGAAACAGGCAGAGTGACCTTCCTCTGGGAGCTCAGATGCCTCAATGTTGACACTTTGCTAAGGGCAAAAGGAAATCTTAGCCTGATGCCCCAGGATCCTATGAGTCTACTTTAAACATATAGAAATTCCTTTGGAAACTTCCTTTATCTCTACCCCCCAAGATACTTGTTAACAATCATCTCCAAGCATATGGCCCACCAATATACCTCTGAAAGGTCTCATAACTGAGTTTTTACTAAACAGTAATAAGTGACCTTTTCCAAACAATAGCTAGCTCACTCAGGATCCTGGAAACCTTGTTTCCAAACTACCTTGGAGGTTTGTGCTTTCCCTAACCCACTCCCAACTTAAAAGTATAGAATTAGCCACTTCCTCATGACTCCAGTGCAACTTTTTCTGCCCATGGGTTCTGCCCTGTGCTTTAATAGGGCTTTTTGCCCTAAAGACATTCTCAAGAATTCTTCTTTGACCATTTGTTCTGAACCCCAACATTTCAACATCATTTTGGTGTCCAAACATGTGGCTTGAGTCTTCTCATTTGGACTCTGAGCTTCGGTGCAAACTTGGTGAGTACTTTCTCTTCTCTTTCTTTACTTTAATTTCAAGGCCTTTTTAAGGAGTATGGTCTTATTGGAACACTTTCATGTCAATTGTTCATGCTACAACCCTCCAATCCTCTAGTCCTCCAGTGGCTACTCTACGGGGAGGAGAAAGCCTGCCTTTTGGCTGGAACTTAGAACCGTGGTCAGAATTGAAATGAGACCCAGAAACTTGATGCCCTCTCTTTACGCATGTCCTATACAAAGCTGTCTGTCTTGGGCACAAGATGGCCACCTAAGTCACCAGGATGGCTGCCAATCTTTAGGACTCCCATGTGAAGTTCCTCCTCTTGGGTCCAATGTGATCCCCTCCACATCTCTGGTCTAGTCACTTCTGGCTGGGAGACCTCCACTCAGAGCTGGCCAAAACCATACCTGATTGAATTAAAACCCAAACAGGGACCATTTCCTAGGCAAGTTGGTTGTAAAAGTCTACATGTTAGACTGTCCCTTAGACCATCATGAATTTCCATCTTTACTATTTTCCATCAATGTCCTCTATTAACTACTTAGGTTATTTGGGTAATTTCCCCTTGTAAAACTTTTCTAATGTTTTCTATGGGTTAAAAACGATGGGTTCTTCATGGCAAGGCAAGGCACAGTCTCTTCATCCATACCTGGCACCCATTTGCAGTCTAGAATGCAATGGGGAAGCTGGGGGCTGCTAGCATCCCTCCTGTGGGGCCTTTAATGGCAAGGCAGTGATCATAGTGATTTCATTCGAGGGGCACCACAGGTCACATTGACACCTGGAAACTCTGACGTATCCTGCATGGGTTGCCACCTGAGAGTGGGGCGGTGGGGTGGATTTTCTTGGTAATGGACCTTCTCTCTTCTTCAGTTCCCAAGGACTCTCCCTTTTAGTGCCTTTTAATACCTTTTACCCCACTATAAATTCAGTGGGTTTAATGCCTTTTAACCCACAATTCCGATTGCAAAATTTAAGAAAGGACAGATCTCCTGTAACACTGCATGGCCTCAGTAGGATCAGTAAGATCTCTTCTGCAGGAAACAGGGCAATGGACAGAGATATCCTAGGTACAAGACTTCATGGCTCTAAATCAGGACCTGGATTTAACAGCCTCTTCCAGAACATGTTTAGTCAGTAAACAGGCCAATAAACTCCCTCTTGAGATCCTGGGTGATAATTATCTAAATAGGTCTCCTCCTGCCAGAACCCAGGTTGCTGGAGGAAACCAGCCACCCCTGATGAAAGGGACACTGACCCGCTCTCACCATTTCTCCTCCTAATACATGTGGGAGCCTCTCCCTCATCTGTTTCCCGGGTTAATGGCTACAATTGGAGCCAACTGTGGTTAGTGTACCTCGGGATGGGAACTTTAAGGGATATTCCCAAGCAGCTGCCCAAACTCCCTTTGTTTCGGGGAAGTGCCCTGTCTTTTTTACCCCAACATCAACTAGATATTTCTGCTTTGGTGGGGAAAACAAACAAACAAACAATACCCATAACATGATTTCTGCTCATCTGTGAACTAATGAGGTTTAGAACAAGGAACCCTTTTTCTCTGCCTTCTGGCAGCTCCTGGCCTCCTACCTTTCCCTCCCCCTCCTCCTATTTCTGCAGCACCTTGGGTAGGGCCTGTATAACTGGTTCCTATACCATTGTCAGTGCCTCTGGTGCTGTTGGCTCCTCCTCCTCCCCTCGCTGTCATGGAGTGAAGAGCACCCCCGGACTTAACACCACCCACTTCAGATTGCCCCACGGTGCCGCAGGTAAAAATGACAATGGGGAACAAATTGATTGGCTTTTAAGTGGACCCAGGCGGAACATAATTTGATATTTAAACTAATTTAAATTTGTTGGCTTAAGATAGATAGGTCTTTAGCATTCTTGGCCCCAAGTACAAAACTTTGATTCTACCAAGGTTTACTAAAAGTCAAACTCATGTTTTCTCTGTTGCCATATGTTAGCAAAAAAGATGACTTAAGACGATAGCTAGTTTTGTCCGTCTCAAAGTTTTCATGGGTAATTGTTATGATAGCATTCGAAATGTTTGGTAACCTGAGTTTAAAGTTTTGTTTGGTTGTTAAATTGGGATTGGAGTCACTGGACATCTAGGTATTTTCCAAATGGAATAAAGTGCTAAAGTGTTGATTACTAAACATAAGGTTTATCTGCTTTTGACTTCTTATTGCAGAGAAACTAAGGATATTTGGGTCTGTTGGAAAATCTGCTTTGTGCTTAAATGTCTCTGTAAATTTGCCATCTAAAGAATTCTGGTGTGACAGTTCACAATTTATTACTATTTAGTTTTCACTGGAGACTAAGGTTTCTAAGGGTTAAAATTCGGCTAAATGTAATTAAGACTGATGGAAATAAGGGAAGCAATTCTGTATGTATAAGAATGATCTAAGAAATGGGAATATATTTTTGTGGAAGGTAAAATAAGGTAATTTTGTCCTGAGACTTTTTTTTTAAGGTTTTATTTATTTATTTGACAGGGAGAGAGAGATAGAAAGAAAGAGTTAACAAAAGAGAGAGAGAGAGAGAGAACAAGCACAGGGAGAGAGAGGTAGAAAGAAAGAAAGAGTTAACAAAAGAGAGAGAGAGAGAGAGAGAACAAGCACAGGGAGCATCAGGCAGAGAGAAAGAGAGAAGCACCCTCCCTGCTGAGCAGGGAGCCCAATGCGGGACTCGATTCCAGGACTGCGGGATCATGACCTGAGCCGAAGGCAGATGCTTAACTGACTGAGCCACCCAGGCCCCCTAACTGAGACTAATTTGAGAAGAATCAATTGGGAAAAAATCTGAATGCAAAGGAAAGTTGTAGAAGGTTTGTGAAGGGAAATCCTTGGAAAGGAAATTTAAATGTGGTCAGGATGAACTGAGGTTGACATAAATGGATTTTTAAAATACACTGGTGGAGTGCTGAGGTGGCTAACTAAGTCAGTTAAGCGTTGGACTCTTGGTTTCGGCTCAGGTGGTCATGGTCTTGGGGTGGTGGGACTGAGCTCCCTGTCAGGCTCCACACTCAGAGTGGAATCTGCTTGGGGTTCTTTCCCCCTCCTTCCCATGCTTTCAAGCTCTCTCTCTATATATATATGAAATAAATACATAAATGCTTTAAAAAATATACAGGTATAAAATTGGAATTCTGCTTTCTCTCTGTTAAAAAGACAAGTTTTCTTGGATTGTTGATCTGCTCTTGATGAGAAAATGTGAACAAAGATGTTTTCTCTTTGCACAGAAAAACCAGTGGCTCTGTTTTGTCTTTATCTGGTCTTTGGTGATCTATAATCCTACTTAGGCATGTGCCTAAGACTTTCTAAGGCTTTAATGAACTTTCCCAAGATTTAAATCATAAACAAAATCTCTCTGACTAATTAGGCTTGTTTATTTGGTGTGTTACATTCTAATATAAGGTCATCACTTGATATTCTGATTACTGAAGTGTTCTCTATCACAGAAATAAGTGTATTTGCTTGTCAATTGCATCCTAATGAACTCATATTGATGGGATTTTGGAATCTAGGTGAAGTTCTGTGGGGTGCCGTCTGGAGCCAACCACCAAGAAAGAATTCTTGAGACATCTTTGGTGCAAAATGGTGGTTTCATTAAAGCACAGAGACAGTACCCGTGGCAGTAGAAGCTGCTGCACAGGGGTCTTGAGGAGTGGTGGTTATATATTTGGGGATTTGGGGGAAGTAAGGAAAAGGGAGGTTTCAAAAGACTTTCATATGCTAAAAGGACTAACTTAAAAGATTTCTGAGGCCCTGGCATTGTCAAGTCTAAGGTGGTTTTCCCCTCTAGCAAGGTATTAACATTAAGATAGATGGGAGGTCCCTGGAAGTATGTCACACATGTTCCAAGGGGTGGGGGAGGGGGAGTTGCAGGAGGGTTGGTTTGTCTTCAGCCAGGCTTCTATTCCTCGTCAAAATCATTTCATTAACAATGTCCATTTCTGAGTTTTTGTCATTTGTAAGTGTTCTGATGCTCTTGTAAAACATGTTTCATCTTCAAGGAGATTCATAAAAAAGATTTTTAGGACAAACAGAGTATTTGATATCTTTAAGATAATAAAGCTGAAATGGGTAAGAATTTCCAGAACTAAAAAGCTACATTCAAACTAAATAAGAATCAGTAAGATGGGACTCAATGAATTGAGAAGTATGATTATAGTTTTTGGACTCTTGTTTAAAATATTGCTGGTTCTCTAATGTTCTTCTAGATTAAGGAAAATTTCTCTTAAGATATCTATGACTTAGAAAAATACAATAAAATACTCCTTTGTGAACAAACTGAGGCATTTAACTTTTCTTTCTATCTGAACCCTCTGAAATTCAAAAAGTCTCAGTAAGTATTCCTTCTTCTGTGGCAATCATACTCATTTGCATAAGTTCAATAAGAATCTGTTCTCCTTGTAAAAGGACACCATTGGAAACGCTGGTTATTTTACCAAGACTTTGACTGGAATGTCATATTTGAGAGACATGCATAGACTCAGATATGACCAAACAGCTTTGAGAAATTGAGGTTGACTTTATGAAACATGGAGCCATAAAACCCCTTGGAAATGTTGGCCTGATACAGAGTTCCAAGCAGCCTCACCAAATGAGTAAAGAATATCACTCCCTGGCAGGTGCATGAACCTCAGGTTACTTTGGAGACCACAAGAAGAGAAATTCACCCAAATTTACAGGTATTGCAGGTGTGTCTGATGGCAAGTAATTGGCTTGGCTTCTGGCCTGGAGAGGCTACTAAAAGTTCGGTCTAGGTTCCTTATGAAAACTTTCTAGAAAAGCTGATTTTGAAAAATCTATACAGCCAGTTGCTATTGTTGCTGAACTTAGGTAAATAATTAGGCCACTTAAAAAAAAAAAAAATGGACTTGCTTTTCAAACGAATTAGTCTTGATTTGGGTATCTCTGGAATTAGGAGTGATTATAGAGAGAAAGAATTATGTTTCAATTACACACCTTTGTGGATGTTAAATTCTAGTTCTGATTGTCTTTAACTGCTGTTTGCCGAAACTAGACAACTTGAGGTAAACTTCAGAGAAATTGCCATTATAGCTCATGTATAGACAATCCTCATGCTTGTTATTCTGTGGGGATAGTAACAGGAGCTCAGGGGCATATGATTATTTGAGCAGCTGGAAAATGGAATTGACTTCCCAACAACTGCAAAACACAACTAACACCTTAACCAATTCTGTATGGCTGGAATGACAATATCGTTCCCTAAAAGTCAGAGTGTAACCCACCCTAAGGGGTTAACTATGGACTATGACCCCACTTTCCTTATGATTGGATTGGAAGATGCATTTGGAGATACCCTTATCTCCTGAGACAGGTCTTCTACCACTTCCCAGTGATTTCTTGTAATTAGGGTATTATAAAGACTAGACCCAAAACAAAGAAGGCTTCTTGATGGTTTTATCCCTCTGCCATATTTGTCCTAGGAACTACCTCTATGGAGGTAAAATTGCAAAAAGAGGCTTTAGCCAAGCACACAACAGCCCTCCTGGTAGAGGAAGCATCAGACCTCACTATGGGACAGTCCCTGACAGTGATGACTCCACATCAGATCCAGAGTGTCTTAGAGACCAAAAACCACCAATGGATGATGGGAGGCTGACTTATTAAATACCAGGCTATGCTCTTAGATACACCTGAAATAATACTTAAAATTTGTCAGACTTTAAGCCCAGCTACTCTTGTGCCCAGGCCTGACCATCACATTCCCACGTTAGAACATGACTGTTCAGAGATTATTGATCTTGTTTATTCCAGCAGACCAGATTTAAAAGAGTCCCTATTGAAAACACGATGACAGTTGGTTTGCTGATGGCGGTTGTTTCATGGAAAAGGGGATAAGAAATGCTGGGTACACTATGAGTCAGTCTAACCCCAATTTTGAGGCCAAAGCCCTCCCGTCATATGCGTCTGCCCAAAAAGCAGAGTTAGGAGTGTTCACTCGTGCTTCACAATTAGCGAAGGGCCTCGAATAATATCTATACTAACTCTAAATTTGTCTTCCTAGTCCTACAGGCCCATGGAGGAATTTGGAAGGAAAGAGGATTATTACCGAGCCATAACTCCCCAGTCAAATATGTGCCTGAAATTATGACTCTTCTTGAGACTGTAGGCCTACCTAAGGAGGGAGCTGTAGTTCCCCTCAAAGGACATCAAAAGGATATGACTTTAGAATCTAAAGGCAACAATTTAGCAGATATACAGCTAAGCAGGCAGCACAAAATCAACAAACTGAATTCTTATGCCAGTCTTAATTCCAATAAAGCCCGTAACTCCTGTCTATTCAGATCAAGAAATTCACAGAGCCCAGGAATGAGGATATACAAAATAAGCACAGGACTGGCTTCTTAATAAGGAGAGAAAATCCTTTATACCCACAAATAACCAATGGAAGGTAATACAAGGTTTATAGCAAGCTATCCATTTGGGTAAAAAGGCCCTGGAACAAATGGTTTAAAATATCTCTGGTGGAATTAGCTTAACCACTACCATTAAACAGGTCAATCATGTGCTATCTGCAGCGAGCAAATCCTAGAGTGAGACTCGCCCCGGCCCTCTTTTAGGGCCAGTCGGAAGGCAGGGGATGTATCCTGCAGAGGAATGGCAATTAGATTTTATGCAAATGCCACCTTGTAAAGAATATAAGTACTTACTGGTTTATGGAGACACCTTTCCTGGATGGATTGAGGCCTCTCCTTATAAGACAGGAAAGACCACTGAGGTGACAAAAATTTGCTAAAAGAAATTGTCCCTAGATTTGGACCCTGTTGGTCCCTACAATGTGATAACAGACCATCTTTTATCATACAAACAACTCAGCAAATAGCGCAGGCCTTAACAACTGATTACTATTTACATTGGGCCTAGCATCCACAGTCCTCTGGAAAGGAGGATCCAAAACCAAGTAGCCCTTGGTATCCTGACTGCCGCTCAAGGAGGCCCAGAATTGGATGGCTGGCTCCTAATGGGAACCAGTGACTATGTGGTTTTTGACTCATGGCAGTGGCTTCCCCCAGGCAGGATAGGCCACTGTACTCTGGGTTTAGCCTGGAGGCATAGACATATTATTAAAACCCATCCAACCTTGCAAATTTAAAACCACGGCGGTGGGGTGTGGTGCCTGGGTGGCTCAGTGGAGTAAGCCTCTGCCTTCGGCTCCAGTCATGATCTCAGGGTCCTGGGATCAAGCCCCGCATCAGGCTCTCTACTCAGCAGGGAGCCTGCTTCCCCCTCTCTTTCTTTGCCTGCCTCTGCCTACTTGTGATCTGTCAAATACATAAATAAAAATCTAAGAAAGAAAGAAAGAAAGACAACAGTGGATATGTTCTGTTTCATTGGTATGAACATCTAGTGTTCATCTTTGTTCCCTCTTTGATACTGGAGGATGTCATTTGGCACATGGAAGCACTTGATAAGTACACAGTCAAAGCCCTAAATGACATTCAAAATAGCATTTCCCTATTAAATGCTGAAGTAACACGCATGCATAAAGCAGATTTACAAACTAGAATGGCATTAGATGTTTTAATTGCTGAACAAGGTAGAACTTGTGCTATCATAATAACATTCCAGATTATCACAAAAAACATTTCTGGGTTTCTAACTGACATGAATACTCAAATTGGCACTTAAAAGGATCCCTCTCTTTCTTTAAATGATTGGTTGAACCCCTGGACTCCAAGAGGATTTTTGCCAACTATCAAAGGACTTTTATTTGGGCTTCTTTTTTCTTTTTGTTATTCTAATCATGTTTGCTGTTTTCTCCCATGTCTCTCCACCTGGTGCAGAGACCCCTTTCCTGCCATAACTCAAGCCAACAGATGCTCCTTTCCACTTGGGAAGATCCAGCATGTGGTCTCCCTTGAATTTAGCTGCCTCTGCCTTTCATAATTCCTATATGTATAAACCCCCAACTGACCAATGTTGACCCACAGATAGGGATGTCTCCATCCCCATATTCATCAGAAGAAAGCTGCAGAAGATAAGACCTTCCACCCTCAGAAACCTTAAAGATTTAAGGGTCAAAATTATTCAGGGGGAAATGATGTGGGAAACAAGCAAAAGAAAAATTAAATTTCCTGGGACACCCAGGTGGCTCAGTGGATTAAGTCTCTGCCTTCTACTCCGGTCATGATCTCAGGGTCCTAAGATCAAGCCCCATGTCTGGCTCTCTGCTCAGCGGGGAGCCTGTTTCCTCCTCTCTCTCTGTCTGCCTCTCTGCCTACTTGTGATCTCACTCTCTGTCAAATAAATAAATAAAATCTTTTTAAAAACTAAATTTCCTTACTACTTACAGCCCATTGACAAGTCCTTGAAACAGGCAGAGTGACCTTCCTCTGGGAGCTTAATGGCCTCAATTGTTGACACTTTGCTAAGGGCAAAAGGAAATTTTTGCCTGACCCCTCCTCCACCCCCTCAACCCAATCTTCCACACCCCTGCCCCAGGATCCTGTGAGTCTACTTTAAACGTATAGAAATTCCTTTGGAAAACTTCCTTTGTCTCTACCCAAGAGACATGTTAGCAATCATCCTCCAAGCATATGGCCCACTGATACACATCTGAACGATCTCATGATTGAGTTTTTACTTAACAGTAATAAATGACATTTCCAAATAACAGCTAGCTCACTCAGGGTCCTGGAGACCTTATTTCCAAACTACCTTGGAGGTTTGTGCTTTCTCTAATCCCCTTCCAACTTAAAAATATAGAACTGGCCACTTTCTCACGACCCATGGGCACCTCTTTCTGCCCATGGGTCCAGTCCCTGTGCTTTAATAAAACCACCTTTTTGCGCTGAAGACATTCTCAAGAATTCTCTCTTGACAATTTGCTCTGAACCCCAATATTTCCACACCACAAGAGACCCAAGGCTTTAGCTAAAGTGGTTAAGAGGCATATAAGATTTTTCCTTTTTTTTTTTTTTGTTCTGTGTCCTAAGAGCTTGGCTTTGTGACCCGTGAGAATATTCTCTTTGGTCTCCATCATTTGAAGGATGTGTTTACCAGGGTACACCTTGGTGGCTAGCTGAAAAGACTAGAGATCGAACTCCGACTCTCTCTCTCTCCCCCTGACCTTTCATCCTGGGCCTTTCCACCTCTTAGTGGTGTTCGCCATGAGAGCATGTCTAGACCATAGGAACCTTCATCCTCTCAACCTTCATTGCTTATAAATGCTGGGAAGTCCCATTTCAATAGCACCTGCCTAGTATCACAGATGAGTGGCCTGTGACTGGAGGACTCTTACGATTCCGTAAGAGACTGAGATGCCTAAATTATAACCATAACTGCTATTTCTGCTTCTGTACCTTCGCTTGCTAGCCCATGAGGAGATGGAAAATTACCAGCAAACTTTCTAAAGGCACTCTGTAACCACACAACCCCCGCCCAGAATGGAACCTAGCAGAGTGGCCACTCCCGGACCCCCACTGGCCTCTGGGCCGAGAGATAACAGCCATCTGGCGCCAGAGAAACCCCCACCCAGAATTGGACGTGACAAAGTGACTGCTCCCGGACCCCCCACCCAGCTTTGGGTACAGGAGATAATAACCATCTGGCACCCCGGGCTTGACAGGGAGACCCCGGCCAATCCTGAGGTGACACATACCCTAGAGGTGCCAACCAAGCAGTTTGAAGAATGACAGCCCTTTGACCTAACCAATAATCTGTTCCCAGCCATTTCCCACTCTGTAGCGCGCCAGTCATATTATAGAGTTGCTGTTTGATTTTCCCGCGGTATGTAGTGATTTGTTAAGAGATACTATGATGTATGCTAAGTCCCTGCCTCCCCAAAAATAGTGTATAAAAAGTGCTGTGATCCTGAGCTCAGGACCTCTTAGTGTCACCGGCAACGAGTGCGCGGAGGTCCGGGTTCGAACTGGTAATAAACAACCCTTGCTGTTTGGCTTTGACTCTGGACTCTGGTGGTCATCTTTGGGGGGGAGGGGGGTCTCGGAATTTGGGCACAACAAAACCAGACACCATCCTTACTGCCTGTGCAGTGAAGACCTTTTCTTTCTCAGACTAATCTTGGGAGTAAATTTTGGATCATGGCGGCTGCACCATCTATGCCCTCTTTGAATGACACTTGTGTCTTTGGTTAAGCCATTAAAAGGTGTATTGGTTTGAGTTGCTATTAATAGATCCTACTCCTCAATGTCCAGGTGATGGATTCTTTAAATTGGCTCTCTTTAGAAGAAAAATATTTTTTATAGAGAGCTCCCAATTGTCTTATTAGTATAACAGCTAACCTTAGGGAGTCCTTTGACAAGATGCAAGAACAGAAATTAGACTTAGCACAAAAATAAATGCGCACATCCAATGCAAATTTTCCTAAAATCTGCCTGTTTTAACTTCCCTTTCCCTACAAGATGTCCAGGGAGCATCCAGCCTATTCTCTGGGTTCAAGGTATGCAAGTTACTTATATAAATGCTGAATGCCAGGAAATGAACTTAATAAAAGTACCCAAGGTTGGCAGTGAGGCTGGCTTTGATCCTACATCCCTGGGCTAGATGTATAAGCAGGATCTGCCAGCTTTAGGCATTCCTGTGCCATGTCCTAGGTGTGTCCTAGATCCCCCACTGCAGAAGAATTATTTTGCCTGGACAGCAGCAGATCTTTTAAATTATAAAGACTTTCCCCCACCCCCTCCTCAGAAAATCCTACCAAAGTTAGAGAGGAATTGGTTGATGACTATTCATAACCTCCCTTCCACAGAGGAAACAGGACCAACATTTCTCTGTAGCCCTCCTACAAATGACCTCAAAAAGCTAATATTCAGGGAATAATAGAAGCCAAGGTTAAATTTTGTACC
Source organism: Mustela nivalis (assembly GCF_964662115.1). NCBI lineage: Eukaryota > Metazoa > Chordata > Mammalia > Carnivora > Mustelidae > Mustela > Mustela nivalis. The sequence continues at coordinate 35,121,096 of NC_139035.1, forward strand.
CAGAAAAAAGGCTTTTGTTGAAATGCTTTATATAGACTCTACAAAGGCATAAGTCTTTTGATTCCCATTTTACTTAAAAATCCCCTGATATAAAGAAGCAAATTTAGTTTAAAAAGCAGGCCAGTCCCTTGATATTCAGGCTGTAATCCAGTTCTTTGGGGGAATTAGAAACAACTGTCTTTGTCTTACAAAGCTCTACAAAACCAGAAATGCAACTCTAAAAATAAAAGTCAAAGCCCACCCATCTTTACTAATCCCTAAAACTTGCCTCTTCCTCTCAAAAGGATCGTAGATATAGACACAATATCAGAACAAAATTCCCCTGTATTAAAAAAGGGGGGGGGTAAATTTTTGATAGCAATTTCCCTGAAATTTGAGGGGGGAAAACATTTTTCATTCTTTCTCTGTCCCTTGAAATTGTAAATATTATCATGTCTTTGTAAGGTAAATACAGCCCACTGTCACCTGAGACTGAAGGAAAAAAGGGAGGGAGGAAGGCTTTTTGAAATAAAAACTGCTAAAATGGCTCTTGTGCCCAGCCTCCAGCATCTCTGATAATAGGCAGATATGCACCCAATCTCTACCTCGGAAAAATTTTGGATATTTACTCTGTGCCTTTGTGATGCAAATCTTCTACTCCCATCTTTCATGGGACCTAAGAGCCATTCTTTGAAATACAAAAATAAGAGAGTTTTTCATCAGGGGGAAAAAAAAAAAATAGAGGGAGGTATTTAAAAATTGGGTCTTCCTGTCCTCTCCACAAATATTAGTAAAAATAAAAGCTCTAAGATTTTGTTTCCATCTGAATGTGTGTCCATATGTGTTGTAAATATGAGCTATTTTCTCTACCTCCAGGTGGTATTGCTAAAATTAATTTGCCAAAGAGCTCTTTTAGTTGAAGGCAAGCATTTGTAAAACTTGGACATTCTAAAACTCAGAGAGAGAAACTAACCCAAATGTTTTTCCGGTTCACATGATCTGGGAAAATATTCAGTATTAAAAAGCCTATTTGAAGTTGTTTATCTAATTAAAATAAACATATCTTTAGAGTTATCAGCATTAAATGTAAAACTTTTATTCTGCCTACATTTACTGAAAATCAAATAAGTTCATGCTACATCTCTATTGCAAAATTTGTCAAAAGAAAAAAAAAATCTTCAAATAATCATTGACTTTATCTAATGCCTCATGACGTTTTGTGGGTAATCTAAACACAATTGTTAAGAACAAGTAGATTAAATGGATGTAAAAAGAGAAAAGGTTTGTAGGTAAACTTTTAAATAGCTTCCAAAATCTTTAATAAGTTGAAACTTTACAAAGTTTTGCTAAGTTAAATGACACATTGCTAAATTTGTTAAATATCTATATCATTTCCAAACAAGAAAAAATAATAAAAGATTAAGTATTTAGTTTTGCTTAATTACAGAGAAACTAACGATAAATTCAGGTCTGCTAGTAAACATGATTTGTGCTTTATTGAAGGGTTGTACTATGAAAAACACACACTTCTAAAAATTTTAAAATGTATTCATAAATTTGCCAACCTAAAGAAGACTGGTATAACAGTTCACAAATTGCTTACTACTTAGATTTCTTTAGAAATTAAGATTTCTAAGAGAAAATTTTTAATAAATATAATTAAGACTACTGAAAATAATAAAGGAAATAACTTTGTATGCAAGGAAAGTAAGATGTGTGTCTGGGGATAAAAAAAAAAAAGAAGAAGAAGAAGAAGCATGAGGAATGGGAAAACATTTTTGTTGAGGGAAAAGAAAGTAATTTTGTCCTAAAGTGAGGCTGGTTATTTAAAGAAGGAAGACTTAGGACAATATCCGAGTGTAAAAATGTTGCAGGTTTATGGAAAAGAAATCTGGAAAGGAATTTTATGTGTCATTAGTACTGGCTAAGATTAGAGTCAATTTAAGTTAATAGATGAGTTTTAATATTAAAAATACACTGACGTAAAATCAAAATTTTGTCTTTCTCTTTGATAAAAGGACAAAGTTTTCTTGAACTATTGGTCTGCTCTTAATAAGAAGTGGCAAACAAAAGTTTTTCTTCACCTTTAAAGTTACCTGCCTAGAAAACAAGCATCCTGTGTTTTCCCAAAATAATTTCCTATATTTATCAAGTCTGATTACTTAAGAAAACTGAGTGCTAATATTTAAAAGGCTAAATTTTGCTTACAACTATTTAACCTTTTGTATTTTAAATCTTCTATTGTCAATTTGGTGAAATACATAATAAAATAATGTTTCATAATAATTATGATCCCAAAATGAAATTCTAAAATGAAATCTTTTGACCAGAGCACTCCTGGAACATTTCAAGGATTTTGTAAGAAATTAAATTAAGTAGGCTTATTTGGCATGTTAGATTACATGGGGAGCATTGTCAAATAAGTGTTACTAAACCCTCTTGGGTTATATTTATATAGATATTTTATTAAACTAAGTATTCTAAAAATTGTATGAAACTCCTAGAAATCCGATGTCCTGGTATGTTATCTTCTTAGAGTGTTGTGTGTCACAGAAATAAACAAATTTCTCTGTCCATTGCATTGTAATGAAGTCTAATCAGATCTTTAACCCTGGTCATTTGTAAGTCTTTTCATTTAAAGTTACTGTTTCATTTCAATGCTATTGCCAATGTATTTCATCTTAAGTGAGACTGAGAAAAAAATTCTGAGTACGAATTTCTGATAACCTTAAAATCGTAAAACTGAACTAGGTAAGAATTTCCAAAACTAGTGGTAAAACTGGAATCAAAGAATTAACAACTTGGGGACTGAATAAGAAGACAACTATCATTTTTATGACTTTTTGTTTACATCATTGATGACATTTTTAAATATTTTGTTTTTCCACATTTCAGGAAACTTTTTCTCTTAAGCTGACTCACCTATAGCAGTGTGAGAAATTATACCTTTGTAATCAGAATTGAAACATTTATCTTTTCCTCCCTACCCTGTCCTTCCAGAATTTAAAAGCTCTCCATGAGTGTTCTTTATATTTTCATGGCAATATATTTACTTGCATAAGTTTACTAAGAAACTGTTCTCCTTGTAACAAGATACAAGGAAATCGGAAACATTGGTTATATTACCAAGACTTTGACTGAAATTTCGTATTTGAGGGAGACATGCATAGACCAGACATAGATATGACCCCACAACTTTAAGGAACTAAGGCTGACTTTATGGAGGCAATAAAGTCCCTTGGAAATATCAGCCTGGTACCTTGCTTTCAGAGTTCCCAGCAGGCTATTTGGTGAGTAAAGTCATTTTGTGGCAGGTACAGGATCCTCAGGATATTTGGGGGACCTCAAGAAGAGAGGAATTAACCCAAGTCCACAAGTATTGCAGGCAAAGTCTGATGACAATATATGACTTAGTCTCTAGCCTCAAAAGATTAAGAATTCAATCTAGATACCTCATGAAAACTTACAGCAAAGCAAGTTTTTTATTTTTTATTTATTTAAGTAATCTCTACAACCCCTATGGGACTCAAACCCATGATCCCGAGATCAAGAGTTGTACAGTCTACCAACTGAGCCAGCCAGATGCCCCAAAGCAGGTTTTGTTTTGTTTTGTTTTGTTTTTTAAGGTTTATTTATTTATTTGACAGAGAGAGATAGATCACAAGTAGGCAGAGGGGAAATAGGCTCCCTGCTAAGCAGGGAGTCTGATGCGGGGCTCAATCCCAGGACCTTGAGATCATGACCTGAGCAAAAGGCAGAGGCTAAACCCACTGAGTTCCCCAGGTGCCTGCAAGGCAGGTTTTTAAAAAGCCTTTGTGGCCAACTGCTATTCTCTGCACTTAGGTAAATAATCAGGTCAATTGTTTTTTGTTTGTTTGTTTGCTTGCTTGCTTGTTTTTGAAACTAGACTTATTTTGCAAACAAATTATTAGTCTGGCTATCTTTGGTAGAAATCGGGGTGACGGTAGAGAGAAAATAGGTTTCAACAACAGACCTGAGCAACTACAGATTCTGATACTGTACAATATAAACTAGACCAGAACCTGATTTCTTCCAGTGTCCTCCAATACCTGGCTACAACCCTTCAAAGTAAAGTTTTTTATTTTTCTCCCATATCCTGAGTTAGATTCATTTGAGAACTAAAATGCCCTTTGTCCTGAAGCCCTGCAAACTAAGTACAAACAACTTGATATAAACTTCAGAGAAATCACCACAACAGCTCACATATAGGCAATCTTCATGCCTGCTGCTTTGTGGGCAAAAATATCACCGAAGACATTCAAACTACAAACCAGGAAAATCTGTCACTGGCTGCTGTCACACTATTTGAAGATGCTTCAAGCTTGACATCTAGAAATTTTCTCTCAAGAGAAATTTTCCCTCAGAATTCAGAAACTGGTTTATAACTTGATTCAGTCATTAACCATTGTTTTTTGTTTGATTTCATTGAAATGCCTCTTATTTAATACCTCATTGCTTGAACCATAGGCCTAACTTTGAGGACACACCTCAAATACCTCCTCCTGAAATGATTTTAACTAAACTGATCTATTGCTGAGACTGGTTCAGTGAGCTTAGACAATCTACAGGCTCAACTTTTACAAAGGCCAGGAAAGTTTCAGAGGATGGAACTGCAGACTGCCCCAAGATGGGCCACTTTGACTTAAACATTATTTTGAGTTAAAAGCAGTTAAAACCCAGCAGATTCAGAAAAAGCTCTTTATCTCCCCCTCAACTCCCTGCTTCTACCCAGAAGAGAGCTAGAGGGGAGATTCCTCTTTACCTAAGAAACTTATCTGCATAATGGGGCCATCTTTGCTTTCCGAACATCTCCTTTCACCCTTCTGCTAATGACTCCCCCCATCTTTTGTATCCTCAGACTCCTAGCCCCCTCCTTAGTTCATATAAGTCTCATGTTGCCTCACTGTCTTTGGAATTCCATGTCTGCGGATTCCCCATATGTATAAAACTGTTACATTAATCTCCCATTAATCTGTCTTTTCTCAATTTGATGATGAGTCCAGCTAGAACAACTTTGAAGAGCAGAGGAAATTCTTCATGTCCTCCACAGCCTCCACCACAGACTTCTACCATATCACTAGTAACTCTTTATACATTTCATTTACTTCCCTGTCTGTCTTCTTCTGGGACTTAGAAAGCATTTTATTTGCTTTTCATTCATAGGACTTGACCCATAGTAAGTACTAAATAAATGTTAGCAGGTGAAATCTCCCTTCAGCCACCATAGGGCATATATATCCCTTTTCCTCCTTCCTACTTAGGGCCCTTTTGGGGGCTGTCTATGGCCAGGCTGCTGGTTTTCATTGTGTGAAAGTGGATGAGGTAGTCTGACCTCTGCTATCAATAGCTATGGTCAAGAATGTTTTGCTGACACCTAAGGCCCAGTATCCCAGTGTTCCCAAAGCTCTGTGCCACTTCTGGGATCGCCAGATAAAACACAGAATGCCCAGTTAAACCTGAATTTCAGATAAACAATGAATACTGTTTTAGTATAAGTATATCCCATTCTGTGGTAGGGAGGGAAATTTTATCACCCCAAGATATGTCTTTTTCACACATTGATTATTCTAATTTGGTTATTTTTAATAAACTGTGGGCACAAGAGAAGCTCTGAAAAACAAGTAGAAGTTACCTTTTTTGTAAGAGATATTTATATGTATAAGGGAAAAATCTTGATTTGTAAGGGTGTATCCTTCAGTACCAGGAGGAAGGAGGTGACTCTAAATATTCTAGAAACTGTTATCAATGGAGAAAGCAGGGACTTAAATCTGCATAATAACCTTATACTTGACTACTATGCTTTTCCTGGTAACTTAGAGCTGACTCCCCACACACAACATCTTTTGTCTTTAGCTGGAGATAGTATTTCACGGGTAGCTTCAGCCTTTTCAGGGTGTTAGTTTCCCTGGATCTCTCCCAGGTATATAGGAGGCATACATGTTATTAAACTTCAGTTTTTACTTTCTCCTGTTAATCTGTCTTAAGTCGATTTGATTCTTAGACCAGCTAGAAGAACCTTAAAAAGCAGAGGAAAAATTTTCCTCCCTGACACATAGCCCCAAAATGTATTTGTTGTGTGTGTATAAATATATATATATATATATATATCCATAGTTTATATATATTTATTGATTATATATATCCTAAAAAACATATTCTGCAGTTCAACTTTAACGGGGTGTCCTGGATTTCTATTTGTTAATCTGGCAAACCTGCTTCCCACCAAAGGGAAGTGGCTTCTCTCTAATGCTGAAGGCATGTGAACCCTAAAGAAACCCACCCAGCTGAGGCTGCCATGCCATCTTGATGGGCTTCCTGAAAGCTGGACTGAATGACCAAGTAAAAACACAAGATGGGCCAAAGCTCAAAAGTGTGAGCTGTGTGGGCTTCTTCCACTGCTCCTCATGTGCTACCACTACTTTACCAAAGTTGCCAGAGAATAACTTTTTTCACTTACTGTAGGTGGGCCCTATCTCTCCTCCATGCTCAGATGCAAATCCATGGAAATTAGGCCAAAGGAAAAACCTGAAAAACTGCAACTACAGCATGTTTAGAATTGTCTCTGCCCCACTCCCACTGAGGGGCAGGGATCAGACCACGCTTCGGGCCTCATCAGGTACCTGTTCTTTCCCAAGAGGATCTTGGCTCTCCCACACAAATGGATTCCAGGTGATCTGCCCCAACATTCTCCTGGCCACAGACCATATGTGACAGGTGAGGGCAGGACAGCATACACAGGGCAGTTTATCACATGACTAGTTCATTTTCCTTGACTTTGAGATTTCATTAGTTAGAAAAGGTGAGAAAAATCTGTCCCTTAGGAGCAGGGTGATGCAGAAGGGTTGACAAAGAACTTCTCCCCCACACCTCATTAGATATACAGGGGTGGGGGGGGGGAGAAAGGGGGAAATGTGTTATTAGAAGGAAACTGTGTTATTAGATAAAATGATATAAAGTGGTGGTTGTGTCCATAACTTGGAACAAATTGTGGCAGCCATGCGCAGATTGAGTTCCTAAAAAATCAGACCTGAGAACCTGAATGGGTGGGAAAGGTAAAAAGAAAGGGAGAATTTTATGCATTTTAATATGATAAGCTCCTTTCCTGTTTCAGCATGTTGTCGGTGTTTTCCCAGGGAAGGGAGAATCTCCAAAATGAAAGGGTTCACCCACCTTTTACTCAGAGGTCTTCCCACTCTTCCCCTGGTGGGGTTAGTTTTCAAAAAGAAGAGACCACTTAACAAAGCTACTAAACAGTCCTGAAAACCCCCCATAGCTGCTGCTGCCTCAGAAATGACAGGTGCACCTTTTATGAGCCACATCTTATACCAAATATCCACATCTTATGCCAAGTGCCAAATGCATAGAAATTCCTCTTTGGCTGCCTCTCTTCACAGTACTACCACCCACGAATATATTAGTCCTCTCAGATCTGGCCCATTCCTTAGAGTTACTTTCCCATTCAATGTCCTGCTCTTCTCCCCTTCCTACTTCTTGACCCATATATTCAGGTTGAGAATGATCAAATCAGAATTCCTTGCTGGGCTGGGACATGTGCCTCCAGCTGAGAGGGACCCACTTTGCATTTTTTAAAACTGCCAGGTTGTATTTAGGTATTTCATGGGAAGCCTGCTCTAAAGTGTATGTGGGCCAGCTAGCTTCGTTGCCATGGCAGTGAAAGGAATTTTACTTGAATGGTGAAAAATATGACTCCAAACAATTGCTAGGTGCAACATTCATATTTCCTTTTGTTTTATTTATTTATTTATTTATTTACTGTTATTTTGTTGAGAACCACTAGAAAAGGAGTAGGGAGTGGGGCTAAAAGTTCTAACCAGAATGCTGAGCCCCAGTGATTTCCCTGGATAAATCAGGTTGCAGAAATACAGCAATTTTCTCATTGCTGCAGCATCTCAGATATACTAAAACAGCAAAGTTCATTGAATGTCTATTTTGGAGCAGGACTAGGGGGGAGATGGAAAGAAATAAAGACAAAAAGATCCAGTCCACATCCTCCAGGAGTTTATAAGCTAATAAGAGAACCAGGCATGAAGATATGGACATACCTTGGATCAATGTTTATTACATAGTCTGTTCAAAGTGTGGCAGTAATGCATCTCTGAGACCCTTTGGGGGGTTTGAAAGGTCCACTATTTTCATAATCATGCTAAGACATCATTTGCTTTTTTTCTTATTCTTTCATAAGTTTTCTAGAAGCTACAGGATGTGTGATAATACAAAGCATAATACATGTATACTTATATATTCTTGAAAAAAGTTCTCAGTCTTGGGTGACTGGCTAGCTCAGTTGGTAGAGCATGGAACATTGATCTCAGGGTTATGAGTTCAAGCCCCATATTAGGCACAGAGCTTACTTAAAAAAAAAAAAAAAATCTCAGTCCTAATTTCTTTTAAAGGAGCCTCCACTAATTAAAAAAAAAAAAGTTTAAGTAATCTCTACACCCAACATGGGGCTTGAACTCACAACCCCAAGATCAAAAGTCACATGCTCTACCAACTGAGCCAGCCAGGTGCCCCCTCATTCTCAATTTCTAATATATCAATATCAATAGTAAAACCACATATAGGCACACTTCATCTTATTGCATTTTGTTTTATTTGCTTTGTAGATACTGTATTGTGTTGTGTTTTTAGATATTGTGTTTTTATAAACTGAAGGTTTACATCAACCCTGGATCAAGCAAGTCTACCAGCAACTTTGCTAACTTTGTGTCTTTGTGTTACACTTGGACAATTCTCACAATATTTCAGACTTTTTCATTATTATATTTGTTATGGTCTATGATAACTGATCTTCGATGTTACTGATGTAATTGTTTTGGGGCTCCACACACTGTGCCTATCTAAGATGGCGAAATTAATAAATAGTGTTCCGACTCCTCACCAACTGGCTGTTCCCTCATCTCTTTCCCTTCCCTCAGGCCACCCTATTCCCTGAGACACAATATTGAAATCAGGCCAACTAATCACCCCCAGTGGCCTTTCAGGTGAAAGGAAAAAGTGAAAGGAAAAGTTACACATCTCTCACTCTAAATCAAAATCTAGAAATGATTAACCTTAGTGAAGAAGGTGAGTCAAAAGCCAAGGTAGGCTGAAAGCTGGTGTTCTTGTGTCAGCTAGTCCAGTTGTGAATTCAAAGGAAAAGTTCTTGAAGGAAATTATCAGTGCTGCTTTAGCTAATGCCCAAGTGATAGGAAAGTGAAACGACCTTATTACTGATATGAGTGGTCTGGATGGAAGTTCAAACAGCCATAACCTTCCCTTAAGCCAAATCCTGATCCAGAGCAGGGCCCTACGTCTCTTCAATTCCATAAAGGCTGAGAGGTGAGGAAGCTGCAGAAGAGGCAGAGGTTAGTTCATGAAGTTTAAGGAAAGAAGCCATCTCCATAACCTAAAAGTTCAAGGGGAAGCAGCAAGTTATCCAGAAGATCGAGCTAGGATAATTACTGATGGCTACAGTAAATAACAGATTTCTGTGTAGACAAAACAGCTTTCTATCTGAAGAAGATTCCACCTAAGGACTTTCGCAGCTAAAAAGGAAAAGTCAATGCCTGGCTTCAAAGCTTCGAAGGACAAACAAACTCTTTTGTTAAGGGCTAATGCAGCTGGTGACTTTAAGTTGAAGCCAGTGCTCATTTACCATTCTGAAAATCCTAGAGTCCTTAAGAATGATGCTAAATCTACTGTGCCTGTGCACTAGCTCTAACAACAAAGCCTGGATGACAGTTCACCCACTTACAGAATATTTTAAGTCCGCTGTTGAAACCTACTACTCAGAAAAAAGAAATCATTTTCAAAATATTACTATCCATTGACAATACACCTTGTCACCCAAGGGGCTCTTATAGAGACGTAGAATTAGATTAATGCTGTTTTCATGCTTGCTAACACGACATCCATTCTGCAGCCCATGGATCAAGGAGTAATTTTGACTTTCAAGTGTTTTTACTTAAGAAATACATTTTGGGATACCTAGGTAGCTCAGTCTGTTTAAGCATCTGCCTTTGGCTCAGATCATGATCTTAGGGTCCTAGAATCAAGCCCCACATTGGACTCCCTGCTCAGCAGGGAGCCTGCTTCTCCCTTTCCCTCTGTCCTTCCTCCTGCCCATGCTGTCTCTGACTCTCTCCCCCTCTCTCTCTTAAATAAATAATTTTTTAACGAAATACATTTCATAAAGTTATAGCTGCCATAGATAATGACTTCTCTGATGAATCTAGGCAAAGTAAATTGAAAGCCTCCTGGAAAGAATTCACCATTCTAGTGCCATTAAGAACATTCATGATTCATGGAGAGAGGTTCAAATATTAACACTAACAGGAATTGGGAAGAAGGCGATTCTGACACTCATGGATGACTTTGAGGCGTTCAAGACTTTAGTGGAGGAAGTAACAGCAGATGTGGTGGAAATAGCAAGAGAACCAGAATTAGCAGTGGAGCCTGAAGGGACGGGTGAATTGCTTCAATCTCATGAGAATACTTAATGGAGGAAGAGTTGCTTGTTATACGGGAGCAAAGAAAGTGGTTTCATAAGAAGCAATCTATTCCTGGTGCTGTGAAGATTTTTGAAATAACAACAAAATATTTGGAATATTGCATAAACTTAGTTGATAAAGCAGCAGCAGGGTTTGAGAGTCCTGATTCCCAAGTTTTGAAGGAAGTTCTACTTCTTTCTGTAGTATTATATGCTACAGAGAAGTCATTCACAAAAAAAGGAGTCGATCAACGTGACGATCTTTACAGTTGTCTTATTTGAAGAAATTGCCACAGCCACCCAACCACCAGCAACTACCACCCTGACCCCTCAGCGGCCATCCACATTGAGGGAAAACCCTCCACCAGCAAAAAGATGAAAACTAGCAAAAAACGCAGAGGATGGTTAGCATTTTTCAGCAATAAAGAACTTAATTAAAGTATAGATATTTTAAAGACATCATGTTATTGCACACTAAATAGATTGCAGTATAATGTAAACATAGCTTTTACATGCACTGGGAAACCAAAAACCTCATTGGACTCACTTTATTGTAATACTTGCTTTTTGGTGGGGGTCTGGAATTGAACCTGTAGTATCTCCAAGATCTGCTTCTAGACAAAAATGGAGAGCCTCGGTAATTTTTATAGATTGTAAAGGGATCCCAAGACCAAAAATTTGGAGAACTGCTAAGACTTCATATATCATCTACCATTACATGGTGTCCTCATTTCTCACAAACGCATTTTACCAGATAAAAACTGTTTCATAGAGTTCATGAAAATTACTTTATTGAATGCTTTTTCTGTATCCTTTTTCTCTAGCACAATAGCTAATTATTAAACTGTCTGTGTTTTCTTTTGTGCCTTTTTATGTCTACGTGGGTCTTTTGAGCAGCACAATGTGGACTTCATTTTTTTCGTTCAGCCAAAAATCAGCAATAGTTGATCGATTTGTTTTATGTTTTATCACCTGCAATTTTATCTTTATTTAAAAGAAAAAAGATTTTATTTACTTATTTGAGAGGGAGACAGTGAGAGAGCATGAGAGGTGAGAAGGTCAGAGAGAAAAGCAGACTCCCCATGGAGCTGGGATCCCGGTGCGGGACTCTATCCCAGGACTCCAGGATCCTGACCTGAGCCAAAGACAGTTGCTTAACCAACAGAGCCACCCAGACACCCTGCAGTTTTATCTTTTATCTTTACACTTGTTTTCCTCAAATATGCTTTCTTTAGTGCATCTTAAAGTCCTTTATTTTTTAAGATTTTATTTATCTATTCCACAGACAGAGACAGTGAGAGAGGGAAGACAAGCAGGGGGAGTGGGAGAGGGAGAAGCAGGCTTCCCGCTGAGCAGGGAGCCGGATGCGGGGCTCAATCCCAGGACCCTGGGATCATGACCTGAGCCAAAGGCAGAGGCTTAACCCACTGAGCCACCCAGGCACCCCTCTATCTTTCTCACCATTTCAGCAGCATCATATTTTAAAGTAACTTTTCATTGTTTTCTATAATTTTTCTATTAATAGGATAGTACTAAGAAAGTGCAACTTTAAATTTCCTTCCGTCTGGAGATGAAAATGGAGTCTAATCTGTAACAAGTCTTGGCAGCGTAAAGCCCTTTATAAAATTACGCATATATATCTTATAGTTCTGTCAGGATATAATGTAATTTCCCACTTGAATTTTCTTTCTTTCTTTCTTTCTTTTTTTTTTTTCTATTTGGTCCTCCATAAACCTTGAGCTCTAGCTAGCCCTCAACAGTTGTCAAATCTCCATTGTTTTCAGGAAGTGAACTTCACAGCTGTGAGCCTTTGTTGACAAATTATTTCATCTCCTCTGGGTCTTAAATTATTTCCCCTTACTCTGAAGTGAAAACTCAGTGCATGTTTCCATACACTGTACTTGGGCTTATAACTCAATTTCTCTTAATCTTGAGTGAATCCCCTGATCCCCACCCTTAACCCATATTCTTCCTCCCAAAACACGGGGACTTACTCTTATCCTAACATTTCCATGGTTTTCTCAACTCTAATTATAATTTGAAGAATTCTATATTTGCTCAGTGATGGGAGAATTGTTATGTTTGGTTAGTTGGTTTGAAGTTGAAAAACTTAACAATAATATATCTTAAATTCTCTTTTTGAGGATAGTTGCTTACTGAATTCTTGCTACAAACATACCAAAGTGGTTATTTCTATATTTCTGTGGTTATTTCTATAATTCTAAATTACTAGGGGTTTCCCCCTCTGGCCCTTTGATTGTTACTAGATCAGTCTTTAGCTGGATGTGGGCTTTGTGGGCTAATTCTGCTTCAGCGGTGCCAGTTCTGTTTGCTCCTGGGCCAGATCCCCTCTTTCTTACTTCTTCATGTATATTGTTCCTCTGTAGCATTTACAAGACCCAATTTAATAGCGTAGTGCCTTGTTGTTTTGTTTTGGTTTGGTTTTTGGCACTCGCTATTTCTTCTTTTATTTGCTGTTAAAGTAATAAGTGTACGTTCCGTTGCACTTGCCTGAGAGTCTTGAACCGGTCTTGGGTTTCCCGCCATCTGGGTTCTGGCTGGCTTGCATTCCCCTTTGATGTTGTAATACTTGTTCATTGAACTTGAGTGTAGGGCTTATAGGAATTGTTTGCTTTTTTTCCCCCCCAAGATGTGCACATTATTTTCTTAAGCTGATTTTTCTGTTTTGTGCTGTTATTTTTAATTGCTTCCGACTGGGAGGTGGGGACAAGAGTGAGATTTGGCTTGAATTTGGCTTGAATTTGCTATTACTCACATTTCCCCAGAAGCCCCGCACATACTTTCTCTCTGCCTTTGACATACCACTTTTGAAAAGCCGTTGATTCTTGGCATAAATGGTGTTAAGAGGAAGATGGGCCCTGGGTAGGGATGTTCAGGAATCCAGTTCTGTACAGTCATGAGCTTGGCCATCTGGAAGTCTCTTCTTGCTCAATGAAATGGAGTAAACATTGTCCATTATGAAATCCACCACACAGGCTGCCAGGGACGAATGGGATCCCACCCAAAGCCAATCGCTGCTCTGACAGGGAAATTGGCTAGCACTGCCTGAGACTACTCCAGCCTCCCCCGTCCCTGATGTCACAATTCAGAGGCTGCTGCCTGCCTAGGAGGTTGTAGAAAGCTCTGTAGGTTCTCTCTGTGTGTCCTACAGGGCTCCTCGGGCCAGGTATCTGTCTGATGGCTTTTATGAAAAAATATCTCCCCCCCATTCTGGGGTTCTTCTTGGCCTACTACTACTATTCCGCAAATGAGGAATTCAGACCAGGTAAGTACCAATGTATCTAATTTGGGAGGAATAGATATAAAAACGCAGGGGTGGCTGGAGGGTTTCTGAGGATCAGGATGAGTTCCTGAACCCCAGAGTTGCTGAACAAGAGGAAGCCTGAGATGGGACTGTATTTCTGTGTCTTCCAGACATGGAAGGATATGGATAATAGCAGTGTGGGGAGGGGTAAGCATGTCACCAACAGACTGCCAAATAGTCCATGCTTTATTTGGCACCCTTAATGGAAAGCAGTTTCAAATTCCCTACAAAAAATGAGGGTAATTCCAAAATTTACAGCACAGGCAGATAATCGGGCTCTAAGGAGGGACTGATAAGTGGGAGACCAGAAAGGACTCTGGAGTTGATGACTAAATAGTAGTGAGGGAAAATCCCTGGAATTTCTATGAGCACATGTGTTTTGATGACTTTTTGAGTCTTATTTCAATTGAGTAAAATTGGATAGTCCAGAAATGTCTGGAACTCCAGTGTCTTAGCTGAAGCCTCCGTCTATGGACATTTGTAAGAAGGAGAGCAAGAAGGCTTGTTTTGAGCAATCAAGCTAAGCCTCCGTTTTAAAGCATGTTTATGAAAGACTTGAACTGTTCCTTCATTGATTTTGCAGTTTGAGAAAAGTTGGTCTGGGTTCATAATCTTTAGACATTGAGGTAAGGTTGTCCACATCCAGAGTGGAAGGAAGACTGCCGCTGGCTTGGGTATGGCCCTCACTTCCTTTTGGGTTTCACAGAGATGCTCCAAGGAAAGAAAGTGATTGTCACAGGGGCCAGCAAGGGGATTGGAGAACAGATGGCCTATCATCTGGCAAAGATGGGAGCCCATGTGGTGGTGACAGCAAGGTCTAAAGAAACGCTAAAGAAGGTGAGGGTTCTGCACCCACAGACACATGTCACATACACATGCCAACACATAGAAACTGGCACACCCATCACAGGTACAAACACACACACATACACACACACAGGTTCAAACACCCACAGGAATATAAAGAGAATGCATTTAAGCTTTGATTCCTATACACACACACACACACACACACACACACACACATCTATCTCTCTTTTTCTATCTATCTACCTATCTATGTATCTATTCTCACAGACATGCCTATGCACACACATTTAGATCTGGGATCATGGATATATAGATATGTGCTCAGAGACCAAAATTCCAGTATCTACTCATGAATTCATATTCTCATCCCCATTCCGACTCTCGGACACATGCTTTCTCATATGCTCAGACTTACAAACCCAAGGATAGAAACATTCACAAACTTAGGGCTACTCACACAGAGACTACCATCCACACCAAGAATGGATTCACATACCTCTATTCACAGAAACTCATAAGCACATGTCATGAACTTAAACCCCAGCACAGTGATGACTTCTTTACTTACACCGTCGCTGAAATACTTCCGACAGAGGGCCAAGATTGTGTCAGGTGGCACCTTCCATTCTTACCAAAACAGGGTTCTGAGCAACTTCCCATTTAAACCCCCATTACTTCAGAGATTGCCCCCGAAGTCTGCAGCCAAGACTGACACCATTGCTGCTATGTCCCCGCAGGTGGTATCCCACTGTCTGGAGCTTGGAGCAGCCTCAGCACACTACATTGCTGGCTCCATGGAGAACATGACCTTTGCAGAGCAATTTGTTGCCCAAGCTGGAAAGCTCATGGGTGAGGCCGCTTCTCCTCCCTCCTCTACTGGACTCTGTTCTCAGGGTCACCAGGGAGCTTTGGGGAGGGGGAGAATGGGAGGAAAGGTATCCCCCCCAGATGGTTTCTCTCAACACAGCCATCTCTTGCAGGGGGACTAGACATGCTTATTCTCAACCACATCACCAACACTTCTATGAATCTATTTAGTGGTGATATCCACCTCGTGCGCAGAAGCATGGAAGTCAACTTCCTCAGTTACGTGGTCCTGAGTGTTGCTGCTTTGCCCATGCTGAAGCAGAGCAATGGAAGCATTGTGGTCGTCTCCTCGAAGGCTGGTGAGTGGGGCTGAGACCCATATGGAAGGCAGGAGTGGGAGACGTGCCAGTGGTGGTGTTGGGGGCTCTGCAGTGAATGTGAAGTTTTATCCATTTCCATGCAGAGGAGTAATACTCTATAAACTAGAATTTTAAATGTTCACCGTGCAAAATCAATCAATAAACCAGTCGATCGGTCAATCTTCCCAGTGATACTAAGCAAAAGCTGATTCACGGCTTGCTCCTGGGCATGAGGAAGTAGGCATCTGAGTATGAGGCTTGAGTGTGTCAATACAGTGGAAGCATGTGTGCTGAGTGAAAGAGACATTGTGAAGAACAAGTGGGACCATAAGAAATAAGGGGCTGTTCAAGGCAGTTGGGTTGCAAGGTCCCTGGAAAGAACAGAGAAAGAGCAGTAATTCAAACAAACTTGGTGGCTTGTGATCTACAAACAGAAGTCTAAAGGGACATAGAGAGACTGGGGGAGATACAGCTCACCTTGATCCTAAGGGAGAGAGACCTGGTCACGATGGATAGGATTTTGCTTCTGCCATAACCAAAAGCTATAGACTGGTGAAGTTAGTTGATACAAAGGTAGAACTGAGAAGTGGAATATTTTAACATACATGTGTCTGGTATTCGGGTCAGGCTAAGGCAAAATGAAATGAAGAACAGAAACAAATACACTGTATTAGCAGATCTGCCTAAATTGGGAGTGTTCTTCAGAATCTGAACTTATTACCTTAAGAGTGCTATTGAAATACCAGGAGGGTAGGGAGAGATTGTGTACAGAGATATATTCATGAAGAGAACACTGTATGATCAAGAAAGGTCATTGACTCTTTGGATGGTGGTAGTATCAGACGTTATCCCCACAAAAGAGCTAGAGATTTTCCAGCTTCGGGAGTTTGTTCTGTCACGAGTCCAGGAGAGAAGTCCCACACCTACTTGTTGATTAGTCAGAAGGATGTGGCAAACACCAGGATTAAAATCTGCACTCTAAATGTGGTTCCTGGCAATGTAAAAACAAATAACCTGCAGACTTTGTAATTCTTAAGTATTTCACAAACTACTATGAGCTGTTACTGTAACTAAGAACACCATCGATGTTGTAAAGAATTTTATTTCCTGGACAGGAAAGGCCCGCATAGTGACGGGATAAAAGGGCAGTGTGTCTGTGCTACCCGCCAAACGGAGGGATTGATATGCATCCCTGCGCTTCCCAGACAACACAGACTCCGCACCCCTCCCCAGACACAGCCTCTCTCCAGGCTGAAAGGAAGGAGAGCTTCCGGATGCATACTGAGTGGGAGGGTGCTGGGCACATCCCCAATCCATCCGAGGGCATTGGCCAAAACCCTCACATCAGTCATGGTTTAGGTGGCTTTAATGATTTAAGTTGATTAAATAATATACCCATTCTAGGCAAAGAGTGTGCTTCATCTTTGCCTAGAGAAATTGAACTTTCTATAACGCAGACAATGTCTTAGTGTTCTCAGAAGGAACAAGAATCCCTGTAGAAGTCCAAAGGCATGATGAAAGTCTGATAACCTCTGCTTCCACACATCTTCTACGCCTACCAAAAGTCGCTTCATAAAGCATGTGGACTCAGAGATGGAAATCTAGTTGAACTACTACCCTTCACATCTGCTGTTTGTATAGCTCAAAGAGTTCAGTCTGTTTGCTTTGAAACATGTCTGTGAACTTGCAAAGTACAGACACTGCTTTCTCTTCCTAACTGAAAAATTTTTCTGCTCTATGCTATATTTTTTTTAAATATTCAGAAAACACATTTCACTAATCCTTCCTCCTTAAAATCTGAATTCCACAAATGTGGGATGCTAATCCTCAAATTGATCCTAAGGTCAGCCAAAGAGTAGTGGGATGGATTTTTAATCACTCCTTCCAGGGAATGCATTCAGTCATTTATTGAATTATGGCGGTAAGTGGTTGTCTTTTATCCCCAGTGCATTTCCAGGTGTTGCATTACCTAGAAATCCTGTACTTTTAATACATTCTTTAAAGCCTCAGCTTTATATATGCTTTAGCATCGAGACACAATTGCTGCCTCTGGGAATTTCCTTACAGTCCGCATCTACCCATGTTTGGGGTACCTACTATTCAAGTTTTTACATATATATAATATCCAGTTACATTGATTCGTCTCCCCTCTTTCCACCACGTGCTAGTTTGGCCATGAGCTGAGCTACTATAACAAACACTCACATTTATACTGGCTTACACAAATAAAAATCTATCCTTCCTCTCATAAAACAGCCTGGAGTAAGCAGTCTAAGACTGATACAGTTGTTCTGTCTCACAAAGTTGTCCAGGAACCTCTCTGTCTCAGAGCTGCCATCCCTAGGGCGTTATCCTCACCCGTATGTCCAGGTCTGATATTAGCATATCAGAATTCTAGCTACAGAAAAAGGAGAGAGAAGGACACAACCTGAAAGTCTGTAAAGTCTTCTACCACAGCTGGCTGCCATTGTGGTCTTTATTCAAAGTGGATTTGTGTCCAACTGAAAACCAGGGATTCTAGTTCTACAAAACATCCCGATGTTGACAAGTAACTAGTGGTGTCTCTCTCCCTCATCAGCCATGCCAAGGTAAGGCATATCTATATCTGATATAAGATCAGAAGGCGGGAGTGCCTCCAGGCCACCCCATGGGCCTACTGCACGCCATAGACTCACACTCCAGACTTGATCTCTCCAGATTTGAGGTCTGCTATGAAAACAAAACCCCTTCCGTCCGGCAGCAGTGCGGGACGCAGTGGGGCAAGGGAAAGCACAGAAGGAGAGTGCCTAGATGGTATTTGTGAAGCAAACGGAGATGGAGATACTACTACTCCAATGTGACTGGAAAAGAAATCACTGAATTGGGCAAAGAGCAGTTGAAAACATCTGGAAAAAGTTTATCGGCCATTAATCAAAATGGGTCTTCTTGACTTAGGTTCAATTTTCAAAAAGTAAAGGTCACTGCCTTTTCATATCCCTTGGCTCTGTGAACCCTGTTAATGATGGCCCATCACATCAGTCACATGCATGACAGCCAGAATCCAGCTTCTAAGGCTGTTGCTCTGCCCCTCCTTTACGGCCCCTCGGGACTCACAGACCAATCCTGCAGTCCTCCTGCCCCCTTCTCCTCCTAGGGACCTCACTTCCCATGAAATCCTTGTCAATTCTTGCCAGACCCTTTCCTCTTCCTCTTATCCAATACATTTTGGAAAATCAGCTTTAAAATTCTACCAAGGCTAACCACACCAGGCCCGCATTAAGTGTAGGTATATTGATGCTTCTGTATCAAGAAAAATGTAAGACATACTTTGAAGTGCAATTGCACATAATATAATTCTGGGTTTCTTTAAATATTCAAAATGGAAAACTAAAGGAATAAGAGGACCTTACCAATGGCCCCTGAATGCTCAGACCTCTCTTTGCCAGCTCTGTTAAGTGTCTCTGGTTACCTATTCATTATTTTCCAAGTAAATCCTCTTTTGAAAAGATTAACTTTCTGTATTTACTTTTTAAAGTCTTATTCAAATGTATTCCTTTTCTGGTTTAATCATTTCCAGCATTGCTTCATATATATATATTTTTTTACATAGATGTATAGCATTTCAGGCGTATTATGAGATGACTAAGCAGGGGCAAATACCTCATAAGACAAGGCTTTTGTGGGAAAACTCAAACCAATGTATGAAGTCACTTGTTGGACCTTAACCTGTTTGAGGGTTAAGGGCTGCCTGTGTGGTCTAAAACTACTTCAAGAATTCAACATTACAAAGAGGGAGGAAAAAAATAAGACGGGTTTCTCAACTACATGTATCAACTAACAGGATTTGGAATACCCATAATGGTGTTTTGCATCAAGACAAGAATATACAGATGTTAATCTCATTCCTGCCTTCAGCTCGGCATACCCACTTTTTCCTGAAAGGCAGGCAATGCCTCAAAATAGTATGGATATGCCTTGGAGTGTGGTGGGGAGAGGAAGGCCAAGGTCAAGGCTTTGGATGCAAAGGGGGTCTAGGAACTAGAGTAGTAAGGGGTGATTTATTGCTCACCCAATTATTTTATATTTTTCTAAGGTGAATCTTTACCCTTAAATCCAATTACCTCAGAAATAATTTTCAGGGGCGCCTGGGTGGCGCAGTGGGTTAAGTCTCTGCCTTCGGCTCAGGTCATGATCTCAGGGTTCTGGGATCAAGCCCCACATCGGGCTCTCTGCTCGGCGGGAACCTGCTTCGCCCTTTTTCTCTGCCTGCCTCTCTGCCTACTTGTGATCTCTGTCTGTCAAATAAATAAATAAAAATCTTTAAAAAAAAAGAAAGAAAGAATTTTCAGGAACCACACTTTCCAAGGTGAGTGGAAGTGTTTATACATGCAAATAGAGGTATTGAAGTGGGCAGGAGGGAGGTGGTGCTGCAGACTTGGACTATTTTGAGGAGATTGGGGGGAGACAGGGGGGAATGAGATACCTACATTTACAGATATGTCATCTATAGTGTCTGGAGGAAGGCCAAAAAGATTCAAGGAAGAATCAACAACCTGGACATAAAAGTTTCTGGAGCCATGCTAGCCTAAAGTCAAGAGGTGGTGTTTAGGCAAACCCGAAGGACTGAGACAGAACCTGTTGGACTCGTCCTCAGGTTCATTGTTGTACCAGCCCTGCAAAAGGGGCAAGTGGAGATCTGCAAGGGGGAAAGATGATTTCTTGCTGAAGACATTAACAATTTAGTCCAGGTTGTGAACAAGATCGTGCCCTTCGTGACAACCATTGGTCCACCTTTTCCCCTTGAAAGGCTGGGTAGAGCTTAAGTCATCGTGTCTACTTAAGCCTGCTAGTCTACTGATTTTTGTTCCAGTGGATTTCTTGGTGAAAAGAGGGGAGTTCTACCATCGTGTCTTTACATTTACTTGTGAGGAGTTTGAGAAGGCTTAGAACAAATACACTCTACTTGAAAATATACATACAGAAAACTAGATCTTAAGAAAAGAATATAATGCCAAAATCAGACTCTACACAGATGCAGTCCTTAAGTTTCAGATTTGCCTCTTGAAATTTTTTTAAAAGATTTTATTTATTTGAGAGAGAGAAAGAGAGTACAAGTTAGGAAGGGGGTAGAGGATCGGGAGAAGCAAAGCAGACTTCCCGCTGAGCAGGAAGCCCAATGCAGGGAGGACTCAGCCCAGGACCCCGGGATCATGACCTGAGCTAAAAGGCAGCCGCTTAACCAACTAAACCACTCAGATGCCCCTGCCTCTTGAATTTTCTTAACAAAAAGAAAAAGAAGAGGGTCAGTATATAGATAAGATTATATTCAAAAGAAGGAGGTACTATAGGAAGCAAATAATATCTAAAATAAAATTCTCATGAAAGACATAAAGTACACGCAGAAAGTAATGAAAAGAGCAATGCCCCTAACAACTTTCTTAAATGTTTCCATAATTTTAAAAATCAACACACACACAGACACAGTCTATGAATATCTGGAAAAAGAAGAAAAGTGTAAAACTCAAAGTAAAAATCATCCATAATCATCCCAATATTTTGGAGAATTTCTTTCCAAAAAAGGTAGAGATATAAAACAATTATGTTTCTATTGCCAAACATTTAGGTTCCTTCCAATATTTTGCTATTTTAAAAATCCTGTAATAAATGTCTTCTATTTAAACATGTGGCTGAGCTGATGATTATTTCCTTAATAAATTCTTAGTACTAGATTTACTGGATGAAATGATAGAAACGTTTTGAAGGCTTTTGGTACATCTTTCCAAACCGCTTTAGATGAAAGGAAAAATAAAAGAGTAGACTTTTAAAATATACAAAAATGAAAACGAATTTAGATGAATATGAGCATCATGGTCCGTTCCCACCCCGAGTATAGACACAAGTATTCCTCTCACAACTACTTTGCAGAGTTCACAAAATTTTTGGCAATTGACAAGTTTGTAGGTAAAAGAAAAGGGTGTTTAGTAGTGATAAGTTTCATTTGACATGAAACATGGTCCCTGTCCCTTTGAGAGCAGTGGTATTCATTTTTTATTACATTATATCTTATTTCCTACAGCAGCACATGGCACGTAGTGGATATTTAATAAAGGTCCGGACAATAGTGAATTAATTACATTTTCATGTGTTTACAGGATATTTATATTTTCTATTCTGTGAATTGTTTTGCCATGCCTCTGCCCATCGAGATGTTAGCAAAACTTTTCTAATAATAAATAACCTAATTGATTTCATATGCAGCTTCTTGTCGCAAATGTTGACAAAGGCATATCTTTGAAACTCAGTTAAGTATAAAATTAATAAAGTGAAAAGTGAAGTTGACATGGTGTGAATATAGACCTTTAGACAGTTGGGTTTGACCCAAGGAGAATTCCTGCTGAAATAAGTATTGATTTCAGTAAGTAGAAGTCCACTTAAGATATTTCAGGATAAGACAGGTCTGGGGAGAGAGAGCACAACTTTACATCTGAGAAATTTATTCTACACACATTTGCAAAAGTGTTCGCAAAATACTTTCACTCATTTATTCAAAAGATATGGATTGCAGCTCCACTCTGAGCCACGCACAGTGCCAGGGCTCTGGCAGAGAGCAAGGAAAGCAAGGCTAGGGACATCACTGCAGAGCCCCCGCTTCAGTGTGAATGATCGTTACATTGTTTATTGTTATTTGAAAACTGAAAGCAATCTGAATATTCACCACTAGTGACAGGTTTCTAAATTGCAGTGAAATACTATGTAAATTTTTATACATACTAACTATAAAAACAGTGTTTGAAGGAAAAGTAATTTAGAGAACACTATATATAGTATGAGTCCAACTGTGTTTAAAGGGGTTTTTTGAGTGCATGATGGTTCCCCATCAGTGAAGGATCTGCCTTTGGCTCAGGTCATGATCCTGGAGTCCCGAGATAGAGCCCCACATCAGGCTCCCTACTCAGCGGGGAGCCTGCTTCGTCCTCTTCCTCTCCCTCTGTCTCGACTCGTGCTCTGTCTCTCTGTCAAATAAATTTAAAAAAAAAAATCTTTAAAGAAAAAAAGAAGATAGGGCTTTCATCTTTCATTTTACAGACTTCAGAACTGTTTCTTGCACAATGAGCTTTAGGATAATTAGAAAAATCAGAATAACTTTTTTTTTTTTTAAACAAAAAGTAAGGGATTGGGTTCCTATATGGTAACTGGAACCAAAATATTTCTCCTCCCATGATGGCTGATTTGGGGCGAGGGTAGATTAGAGATTGTGCTCCATTTCACAAGTAAATAAGCAAATTCAAGTAACTTAAAACTACTGCATTATCAAATTCAAACCACTAAATGCCATGGTGGGAGTGGAGGGTTGATTTTTGTTGTTTTGTTTGTTTGTTTGCCTACAAAATTGTCAATTGCCGAGAACTTTGTTCCCTCCACAGAGTAGCTGTGGAGCTACTGGTCACTCTCATATACTCCTGGTAGGGAAGAGTATGATTTTTTAAAAACTATTTTTAAGTGGTTTCCATCACTGATCTTTAAAAGTCTAGTCCCTCATTGTTCATTTTGTCTAAAACAATTTGGCAAAATGTATCAGTAGCCTCAGAAGTTCTTCCGTCATTTCACTCAGCAGACATAATGTTGAGAATCTCTCAAGATAGAACCACCAATCCAGTCACAGATGTACACAGGAAAACATTTATTGGAG
This sequence comes from Mustela nivalis, assembly GCF_964662115.1. Classification (NCBI taxonomy): domain Eukaryota; kingdom Metazoa; phylum Chordata; class Mammalia; order Carnivora; family Mustelidae; genus Mustela; species Mustela nivalis. Next base: position 35,144,558 of record NC_139035.1, read on the forward strand.
GATTTTTTTTTCAGCTTGTCTACCAATCTGCAAGCAAAGCTACCAACACTGAAAACAGCCCACTCACGTGTGCCTCAAGTCAGCCATCACAGTCGACTAAAAATTCAGGATCCAGTTAACGTGTAGTCCATTTTATTATATGGGTTTTAAATTATTTGCTATTTTTCAACAAAACTGTCTGGTTCAGGAACTCCCATGTGATAAGTGCATATAATAAATCCTTTATTTCTAGCATTAAAAAAGTAAGTAACATTAAATGTTAACAATATTTATTTATTTTTTTTTAAAGATTTTATTTATTTACTTGACAGAGATCACAAGTAGGCAGAGAGGCAAGCAGAGAGAGGAGGAAGCAGGCTCCCTGCTGAGCAGAGAGCTCGATGCGAGACTCGATCCCAGGACCTTGAGATCATGACCCGAGCCGACGGCAGCGGCTCAACCCGCTGAGCCACCCGGGCGCCCTGTTAACAATATTTAAAGAATATTATTTTGAAGGGGTGCCGGATCCCTGGCCCACGCTGGACATACACCTGTCTCAGCCCATCCCTGGGCTGAGACATCCCTTATGGCAATTGTAGCAGACACGCTGCCTGGAAAGAAGGCCAGGCCAAGATCTCCCAGAGATAGCATGTCTCTACCATACCGGCTTTTCTCAGCACACCTGCTCCCCTTTCTCTTTTCTCCATTAGGCTCTGCTTCATTTGCCACCTGCTTCAACCTGGCTGCCACGGCCCCTTTCTCAGCCTATCAGCTCTCCATATGCTTTGAACTTCTGCCCCATGGCCAAACCTCCTGGTCACTCGATCTCCAACTCCAATTCCCGCCCCCCTCCCAAAAGAAGAGGCGTCTGATTGGCTCACCTGAATTTTTTAAGTCAATCCCAGAAGTTATTCATGACTTTACCAGCCTGGAGGCACAACCATTGACTCAAGTTTAATCAGTGAGGCCACGGGGAGGACAGAGTTAGGAAAGAAGCAGGGTGGAAGATGGTTGACCTGTCTGAGTCATTTGCACAGGCTTTGGGTAATCTTCCTTAAAGACTGCTTCTGCCAGCCCACGTTGTCCAACTTGGGCAGGATCAGACAGGTCTATGTCAGGGAGCGGCAGTGGCAGCCTGACTTGGAATAGCAACACTGAGATGAGATGAAGAGGGCGTCCATAAAAGAGACAGCAATGTGAGAACTTTCAGAGTTCAGGTGGGCCAAGAAGGGTGTCTGTGTGGCACCTGGAACATTAGAACTAAGAGAGGCAATGGGGACATTTGCAATGGGTGCTGCTAAGGGCAGCCCAACATCGAGTATAGAGGTCACCCATGAGCCCTGGTAGGAAGTGCCAGAGTCCAGGTAGGATGAGGAGGGCATCCACACAGAGGGCTCAGAAATAACTACAGAATAATGACATATAAGGCGCATTCATCAAAGAAGTAATACATACTAAAGAAAATGGATCTTGCTGTCAGTGTAACAAATTCGAATGAACCCTATGATATTGGACTGGTCCTGGAGATGTCTATGAAACAATCGTTCTTAAAATCCATGAATAGATATGGAAATACAGATTTGTATGTCTATATATGCATGCATATAATTCCCTTGCTCTGCCTACTGAGAGGACCTGGGAGCACACTGAGTGTCCAGATCGTGGTTTCTAAATATCATTCTCCACTAAAAGAAGCCAAGTATTCTTGGAGAAATGGTTGATTCCAGGGCAGTGCCAGGAAAGGTTTAAGATGAACCTGAAATTCTTGTGCCAGCAATTAAAAAACTACCCAAAGAATATAGGGACATGTTACTAGGACACAGAAACTTTTAAAAGGCTCCCACAAGCCAAACCTGTAACCATTGGGATGTTCAAATAAATAATGACAATAACATATTATAGCCCATAAGACGCACTAAATTCCATAATGAGATAAATAAATACACAAACAAGTGGGGAGTGGAGAAGGCATTTCCATATAGTGGAAAGCTAAATGAGAAATACAGGAGGAGTGATGAAATTAGAAATAAGTAGCAATAATTCAAAAATATTAATAATAATTCAGCCAGAAAACATCAATGGATGCCAAAACTGGAGGGTGAAAGTTTAATAAGAAACACGGCATTTACATAGTCTTAAAGTGCCACCCTACTCAACAAGAGAAAAACAATATTCAAAAATGAAAAAAGGACCTGAATAAACACCTGTATATGAAAAGATGCTCAACATCACTAATTATCAGAGAAATGTAGATCCAACCACATGAGATACCACCTAACAACTGTTGGGGTGGTCCTTATCAAAAATAAAAACAAAACAAAACAAAATAAAAACAAAAACAGGAAGCAGCAAGATCTGGGGAGGATGTAGAGAAATTGGAACATTTGTACACTGTTGGTGGGAATGTTGAATGGTGCAAACACCATGGAAACTAGTATCGAGGATCCTTAAAAAATTAAAAATTAAAAATAGAATTACCATATGATCTAGAAATTATACTCCTTTGCATATATTCAAAAGAACTGAAAGTACACCCCAAAAGATACTTGTACACTTGTGTTTATAGAACATTATTCACAATAGCTAAATCATGGAAGCAACCCAAGGGTCCATCAACAGATGAATAGATAAGCAAAATGTAGTACATACATACAGTTCAGGGGCACCTGGGTCACTCAGTCAGTTGGGCATCTGCCTTCAGCTTGGGTCCTGATCTCAGGGTCCTGGAATCGAGTCCCCTGTCAGGCTCCTTGCTGAGCAGACAGCCTGCTTCTCTCTCTCCCTCTGCCTGCTGCTCCGCCTGCTCGTACTTTCTCTCTGGGTCAAATACACAGAGAGAGACAGTGAGAGAGGGAACAGAAGCAGGGGGAGTGGGAGACAGAGAAGGACCCTGGGATCATGACCCGAGCCAAAGGCAGACGCTTAACAACAAAGTTTCCACGATAAACAAAATCTTTTAAAAAGGAAAGGGAAGGGAAGGGAAGGGAAGGGAAGGGAAGGGAAGGGAAGGGAAGGGAAGGGAAGGGAAGGAAGGAAGGAAGGAAGGAAGGAAGGAAGAAAGAAAGAAAGAAAGAAAGAAAGAAAGAAAGAAAGAAAGAAAGAAAGGAGAAGAGAAAAGAGAAGAGAAAGAGAAAGGAAGACATTCAATTCATTCTTAAAAAGAAAGGAAATTCTGATATATGCTACAAAGTGGATAAACCTTGAGGACATTATGTTAAGTGAAATAAACTAGTCACAAAAAGGCAAATACTATATAATTACACTTAGATGCTTAGAACAGTCAAAATGATAAAGATAGAAAGTGGATAGTGATTGCCAGGGGCTAGGAGGAGAGGGGTATGGGGAATTATTCTTAATGGATACACACAGTTTCAGTGTTGCAAGATGAAAAGAGCTCTGGAGATGGATGCTGGTAATGATTGGCACAACAATATGAATGTACTCAATACCACTGGACTGTACACTTAACACTGGTTAATAAGTTTTTTTTAATTTTAAGTACCACCCTACAAAATATTGTAGTAGTTTGAATGGTGACCGTCAAAAAGATACATCCATGTCCTAAGGTCCTGAACCTATATATGTGATGTTATTTGAAAAAAGGGTCATTGCAGTTGTAATTAAGTTAAGGATTTTGAGATAAGGTTATCCTGGATGACCTGGTTTGGGCTCTAAATCCAATGGCAAGTGTCCTTATAAGAGATAGATGAGAAGACATGGCCAGAAGGAGAGAGCTGTGTGAAAAGAGAGGCAGAGTCTGGAGTGATAAGCCATGAGGAATGCTGACAGACACTAGAAGCTAGAAAAATCAAGGGAGGATCCTCTCTCCCCTAGAACCTCTGAAGGGCATGCAGCCCTGCCAACACCCTGATTTCAGACTTCTGGTCTCCAGAACTGTGAAAGAATAAACCTCTGTTGTCTTAAGTCAGCCAGCTTGTAGTAATTTGTTACAGCAGGTCTAGGAAACCAATAAATTACTTGCCACATTTTGATAGTTGCATTGTGGTTAAGTCCCAGAATGTCCCTCTGTGTAGGAAATGCACACTAACATATTCAGGGGCCGTGGGGCTTTGGGTCAGCAATTACCTCAATTACAGCAATTTACTCCCAAATGGTTCAGGAAGGGGAAGGGAGAGGTCCTTTGTACTCTTCTTGCAACTCTAAGTTTGAAGTTATTTAAAAAAAAAAAAAATCTCCATCCTAGGGATCTAGTGACTTGGAAGAGGTATGACAGTGGATTTTGTGGGGCCTTTTGGTGGGTTCCTTGAAGCTTCCCTGCAGGAGATGTGCTAATGTTTCCTGCAGTTCGCTCTTTTTGGCTTCTTCGTCAGCCCAAAGGCTTTGATCAGCCCATCCCTCTTGGCCCAGTCCACCCCAATATCCCTGAGCAGGTGGCCCCAGGCCAGCTCCCCTCCATGGGCTCCATATTTGGTTTTTGAGAAGCCTGATACTCATTGGTACATTTGATCCCACAATTCACTCAACTAGTTCCCAAACTCTTGTGGACACTTGCAAAGCTCTCCAAGTAATCTTAAAGCCTCTCTTAATGATGGAAATGCAAATACCTCCCTAATCCGCAGTGGAGGAACACATAGGACGATGATCACCCTCCTTTCTCCAAGCACAACTATTTTGGCCAGATATGGGTGATTAGGTAATGCAAGTGGAAATGGTCAGGCACAGCAACTGTGCGAGCTCTTGAAATCTACTCTGGAGATGTGCTCATGTGATCGGGACAGTAGGAGGAGCCACGCTTCATGGCCCCGTACCTGCACAGAAAAGCTCTTGTCAAAGTCATCTTGCAAAACCTAGGTAACAGGTTTTATCTTACTTATCTCTGGTACATTTTGCACTGTTTCAATAACGTACTCTCCTCTTTTGTGTTCTGCCAAATCACACCACCTCCCAGGTGTCATGTCCCCTGGCCACCCAGGATGCCTTGCTTAGTTCTCTTTATCCCGAAGTCGTACTCTTGGTTTCCTTAAGATTCTTTCCACCCTGAGCCCTCTTCTCTTCTCACTCAACATACCCCCCTGGCATCACCATCCATTCCCTTTGCTTCACGGGACTGTGGGTTGTCCCAATGTTTACAATGATACCTCAGGTTCTCCAAAGCCTGCAATAGAAAGACGGATTTATCTTTAGAGCCCAACTCAACCCAAACAACTAAAGAGGTTAGACCCTCAGGGGCCCAGCTCAGGAAATATTTTTAGGAAGAGCTGGATAAAAGGCACCAGATCTGGGATGAGTTCCAGCCTTGAAGCCACCAAGGCATGGTGAACCCTGTGTTGGGGTTCGCTCAGTGGGAGATGTGGCGCATTTGCCTGGGGTCACTCTGAGAGTCTGAAGGCGGGCAGAAATGAAGTTTTTCCACCCTGCACACTTTCTTTGGAGCTCTCAATTCAGTTTAAAATCTGCCTTTGAAATGGAAATACTGTAATTTCAAAATCTCAGCGGGGCAGTTGGGGATGGAGGGTGTGGAGTGGATGAACAAAAAGCCCTGAGGCCTGCTTTTGACCTCTTCTTCTCCACTAACAAGCTCCAGCACACAGCTGAGCTGCCAGCCCTCTGGCTCTTGCTGTTCCTACGGTGGCTATGTCCCAGCGTTTCTGGGACAGAGCTAATTGCAAACAGTATGTCCTATTCATCACAAAGTCTGCACTCTTACTTGTCAGACTCCATGTCCCATATTTTCTTCAGAAAATATGATCGCCAGAGCTCTGTTTCTCAGCGGTCTAAAACTTCCCAGGAGAGAAACCGAGCTAACATACATCTATTCTGCCCCGATGGCTCCATTCTATCCCCTCCGGAAACGAAACCTACCCTTGGGCAGAAGAGCTCAGGCATCTACCCCCTCAGTTTCATGACAGTTTCACGCAAATTAGTACATTTATTTACTTGTTCATTTGATTTCATTAAGATCATACTTTGCTTTCTAACTGGTAGTTCACAAGTGAATCTTGGGGTCTGCAGTCAGAAAATAACTTTATTCTTGTGGGTTAGCTCATCCCTGAAACTGGGTGTGATGGCAGGCAGAGGGCAGTGCTGTCGGCTAATAAAAGATCCTCTGGCTGCCTCCAATCTCAAGAAAGGTCTCACTTCAGTAATTAAAATGTCCGGTCACGAGTAATTTCACTAAAGCTTCTCCCCTGATAGAGCTTGAGCCTGCTGTAGCAAGGAGAGATGCGTTCAGTTTTTCCTCCCGTTCCCTGTCTCCTCCTCCCTTACCAGGCTCCCTCTAGCCCCTCTTGTTTAAAAGAAAAGAGATGAGCACAGGGAAGAAGGAAGGTCCAGGAGAGGTGAGGCCTTCCTTGGCCGACACCTGGTTAATATACCACTGAGCTCTGGCCACAGCAAACGTTCAAAGCTCACGCTGTCGGAGCTGGGAGCATGACCAAATCTGGCTCTTGCATGGGGGGTTTTTGTGGGTATCTTTAGGAAGCCCCTGCTGGAACACTGCTGGTTCTTCTTGTGATTGGGGCAGCGAGTGCTTATGGGATGTATTTCCCTCTAGCCCTGGGAGTTCAGTGGGAATACAGGGGGATACACACCACTTGGGGCTGCTCTTTGGGACAGGATTGGAAATGACTCTGGGGAAGAAGGGATGAGTGTTAAGACAAAGCCCCTACGGTGGCAGCAAGCCGAGTGGGGGCTGGCTGTCCAGCTTCCTACAGGAAGCCTTCCTTCCCTTCTGTCCGACACAGTTCGCACCCGTTCTGCAGTGGCCTTGCCCATAGTAAGCAGACCTCTTGGGTTGGTTCAAACCCCAGTCCTTGATGCGTTGGTTCAAACCCCAGTCCTTGATGCCCCTCAAACTCCTTGGGACAAGCTCTGCATGAGGTGCCCTTGGAGCTTCTTTCACAAGAATGGACATGAGGGGAAGGCCCACCCCTTCTCCGTAGAAGGTCACGGCGAGTCAGCTCAATATCCTCTTCCTACTCCATGCCCTCTGGCCTCTGCGCCTTCAGTCCCTTTCTTCCCTCAGGATGGATGAAGGTCTACATGCTGCAAACACATTTTTGGTTTTGGGGTTTTTCAGGTTTTTGCTTATCTGTGTTACCACATGCTGTGTAAGTGCACAGGTAGTCTGGAACCTTGCTTCAGAAGACAAAGGCATTTGCCAGTTTGCTCTCAGCCTTTGAACCTCAGCTGAAACTAGAACAGAAGTCAATTTTTAACATCCTGTTACATGTTATTTATTCCATCTTGGCCAGGGCCCCTTAACTCATGGAACCCTTCTAAAAAATAAAAATCTGGGTTTTTAGAGGGGCCTTGCCCTTTTGAGCTTTCTGAAACTTCTAAATATATTTCACGTATAGCAGAACACAGAGGTTCCCTCACACAAGCGTATCTGCGTTATACAGAAAAATTTAAGAACAGCTCCATGAATAGAAAACAGACTTGAATGAAATGCAGCAGTGTTGTTTTTGGAATAGTGGGCACTTAGGAGATTTTTCTCCCTTCTTTTCTCTTTTTTCTACTTTTTGAAATGTTTCAGCTTTTCTTTAGTGAGCCTAGACTGGTTCACAAAATCCTTTATCTGCAACTCCAAAATCCAAAAAGGTATGGGCTGGGGGGTGAAGGGTAGAGGATAGGATTAGGGGTGGGGAGGGGGGTAGGAGCTCTGAATACTAAGGATTTCTTCCCCCATAATTAATTATCTATAGTTAGTTTAACCTGAACTGAAGGGAAGCTACTTAAAGCTTTTATCTCAGTGTGAACTTTCAAATATTTTAGTGCAGAAATAATCATATGTTTACTTACAACCTGCCTCCTCAGACTATTGGGGGTATTATGTAGTACACACCATAAACCCCATACCACCTCCTAAATTCCAAAAATAATTCTTTTTAAAGATTTTATTTATTTATTTGACAGCGAAATCACAAGCAGATGGAGAGGCAGGCAGAGAGAGAGAGAGAGAGGGAAGCAGGCTCCCTGCGGAGCAGAGAGCCCGATGCGGGACTCGATCCCAGGACCCTGAGATCATGACCTGAGCCGAAGGAAGTGGCTTAACCCACTGAGCCACCCAGGCGCCCCCAAAAATAATTCTGAATTCCTTAACACATCAGGCCCTATGGGTTTTGGACAAGTACTTAATAGCCTATACTTTTGAAAAGAAGAAAATATAATGAACTGTGTTGTTATTATTTTTCTTGTTCTACTAGCTTCTTCTTATAAGTGACCCATCCCCACCTCTAGTCTTTGTACAAGCCATTCCCACCCATCCCTGGCCCTTCTGTACCTTCTCTCATCAAAGCAGAATTCACAGCCTACCTCCTGAAGGTGAAGTTTGAACTTTCCTGGTTAGTTCAATATCTTTCTTCACATAAATATCCAGTTTAGATTTGGGACACATGGTTTGCCCGGTCACACTAGTTTGGGCTTTAAAGAGACACAGTGACTCATAATTTAATGATAGTTTACCCAGCTGCTATCATAAGATTTCAGGAAGCCCCTTCCAAAGAACTTCCCTCTCCACTTTTTCTGGGAGCTCCTAGATCAGGTTCAATGAGTTTATGTCACCATGCATCTCCTGCTCCCACACCCACCCTCAAAGGCCACCATAAATATCCTTTATGGATAAAGACCTTCTTTCCTACTGAACCTCTCAACACAGTCCTCTACTCCAGAAAACAAACTAGAAGACTCTGAGAAGGGAGTAGACTCAAATCTGTAGGTTCTCTCCATATATTTTTTTAAGAATTTTATTATGTTTAGGTAATCTCTACACCCAACATGGGGCTTGAACTTACAACCCTGAGATCAAGAGTCGTGTGCTCTACCAGCTGAGCCACCCAGGTGCCCCATCTCTCCATGAATTTGAGAATTACTGGTTTAAAGGTTTGCAGATCAATAGCAGGTCACAAAATTTAAGATATAAAATTTGGTTATAATGACTGAGAAAGACAGTTGCCGTTTACCTCATGCGTAGTTTTCCTAGTAAAAGTTAGAGTTTTCAACAGAATTTGTTCAATCTTGACCCTTGTCTAATAATTCAATATATTTCTTCACCATTTAAAAATATTTTTTTAGGGGCACCTGGGTGGCTCAGTCAGTGAAGTATCTACCTTCAGCTCAGGTCACGAACCTGGAGTCCTGGAATTGAGCCCTGCCTCAGGATCCCTGCTCAGTGGGGCATCGGCTTCTCTCTCTTCCTCTGCCCCTCTCCCCACTTGTGTGCTCTTGCTCTCTCTCTCTCTCTCTTAAATACATAAAGTCTTTTAAAAAATATATTTTTTTAAACCATGCTTCTACCGGTGAATTTTCCAGGAGGTTTTCTTCCATGTCTGGCTGTTTCTCTACCTCTCTCCTTCTTCCTCTTTCCCTTTCTCTCTTCTCCCGAGCACAACAAACAAACAAACAAAACACCACCACCACCAAAAATCTCTTCTTTTCTCCTGCAAAACAATTTAATATCTTTTTGTGCTTTGGCAGAAGCTAAGGCATAATTAAAGACAGAAAGTGGGATACACTAAGCTCCCTTAATGGGACCAAAATCACTGTTACAGGAATTCAGACTATGGTTAACATGGTCTCTTTCTTCTGCATCCCTGTTGCTACCTGGACAAATAATACAGTCAATATCTTTATTATCATCTCAAAGGGAAGAGTGAGCAGATATGTCAACCTGGAACTTGTGAATGTGACCTTATATGAAAAAAGGTCTTTACAGATGTAATAAAGGTAAAGATCTCAAGATGAGATCATCCCAGGTTATATAGGTGAGCTTAAATCCAATGGCAAGTATCCTAATAAGAAAAGTAAGACAGAGACAGAATTGGAGGAGGCCATGTGAAAATGGAGGCAGAGATCAGAGTGATGCATTGATAAGCCAAGGAATGCCTAAGATTGGCAGCAAACATCAGGAGCTTGCAGAAACAAGGAAGAATTCTCCACTTGAGACTTTGGAGAGAACATGGCCCTGCTGATACCTTGGTTTGGGACTTGTAGTCTCCAGAACTATGAGAAAATACATTTTTGTGGCCTCAGGCCTTCAAGATTGTGGCAACTTATTATGGCAGCCCTAGGAAACTAACATAAAGGGACTAAAAGTGATTAGCCCTATGGGTAGCTCATCTGTCAGCTTAGAAGGGAAAATAGTAATGCTATTCATAAATTTTGCCTATTTGGGGGCTTAATTGTCAAGCAGAGAGAATCTTCACCAACTCAGGAATGGCTTCGGAAAAATACTCAGATAAATAACAGTGGCTTCTGACTCAGTGATGTATAGAATTGTTGAATGACTACTGGACACCTGAAACTAATATAAAGCTATACATTTGTTATACTGGGATTAAAATAAAATTAAAAAAGAACAGTGGCTTCTTCTGAGGAGCTATCCCCTGCTGCTTGAAATTGTGGGCCACTAGAGTCGAATTTGAATCCTGATTTGGCTCCTGGTTCTCCTACTCATTAACTCTGTAACATCAGGCAATTGTCTAGCCTTGAGACGGGCACCTAAGAGCTAAATAAGTGTTAGCTCCTATTATCTTCATTTTTGTGACTTTTTTGTTTGTCTACTCCACATGGCCGTTTGTCTGTCTGCTTATCCTTTTCCATGGCTGGAAATGGCAACCCCAGTCCCAACCTTACACAACTTTTTAGTTCAAAATCCAACAGCAGCTAATTAGAATCCTTGCATCACTTATTTCAATATCTTGAGAGAGACCATGATGGATGTTAAGCCATTGTGCGTGCTAGCTATCACTGGCCTCACCTTCTTCTATGACTGTGAAGGCAAAATCTTTTTGAAGGGTATGTGTGTAGAAAGGTAATGGTTAAAGAAAAAAAAAAAAAAAGACAATGGTGAGCATCTCCAGAACTCAGCAGCCTTTAAATTTTTGTATATTTGAACCTATTTATATATTCTTTCATTATCTATGCCTTTGATTTCATGCTTTAAAAAGCATCTCTTGGGGTACATGAGTGGCTCAGTTGGTCAAGCATCTGCCTTCAGCTCAGGTCATGATCCCAGGGCTCTGAGATCGAGCCCCATGTCATAATCGAGCTCCCTGCTCAGCTAGGAGCCTGCTTCTCCCTCTCCCTCTGCCCGCTATACCTCCTTCTTTTGTTTTTTTTTTTCCTCTCTCTCTGTCAAACAAATAAATACAGTCTTTTTAAAAAAGTATCTCTTACCTTGAGATCATATATTGACCCTCATTTTGTTACTTTCCACATATACTCTCTAATTTGAATTCTTTTATTAGAAGGGTACTTTTCTCCAAATAGCCTATTTGTCCCAACATAATCTTTTGAATAGCTCATACTTTTCTCACCAATTTAAAATGTGAATACTAATAGCAATCACATTTACTAAATACTTCTATGTCCCAGAGTTTGAGCTGAGTATATTACATTTCAGCTTAGCAGTATTATTATCCACATATGATAGCTAAGAAATGCCATACTTGGGATTCACACTCAGGTCATCTAATTGTAGAATTCATATTTTTAACCACTATGCTACTCTTTTCTCTTCTTTTTAAAAATATTTTATTTATTTTTTTGAGAGAGAGAGAATGAGAGAGAGCAAGCATGAGAGGGGGAATGTCAGAGGGAGAAACAGACCGCCTGCGGAGCCAGGAGCCTGCTGCGGGACTCAATCCCAGAACTCCAGGATCATGACTTGAGCTGCAGGCAGTCGACTGCTCAACCAACTGAGCCACCCAGGTGCCCCACTATGCTATTCTCATAAATAATTTGGTCTATTTTTAGCTTAAACAATAGAAAACATTTTTGACGTAACTGAAGTCCAGATTGAAGGCTGACTTGGCTCAAGCTCACTCCCTATGATTCTCTTGACTCTGCTCTCTTCCATGTGTGGTTTCATCCCTAGGCTGACAGTGAGATAGCTGCAGTAATCCTAGCCCCCATATTCATGCACAAAATTGTCTGGTAGAAGAGAAACAAAAAATAGCTACTTTAAGAAACTCTCCCAGAAGAATAAAAAATTTTCTCAGACTCTCCAACAAAATTCTCCTCAAGACATTGGTTGAGGGCACCTGGGTGGCTCAGTGGGTTAAGCCTCTGCCTTCGGCTCAGGTCATAGTCTCAGGGTCCTGGGATCATGTCCGGCATCAGGCTCTCTGCTCAGCGGAGAGCCTGCCTGCGCCCCCCCCCCCCCGCAACCTGCCGCCTATTTGTGATTTCTCTCTCTGTGTGTCAAATAAATAAATAAAATCTTAAAAAAAAAAAAAGGCATTGGTCGAAAATGGAGCACATGCTCATTCCTGTGTCAATTATGGGCCAGGAGATTGGGTTAAATCAATTATACCACCCCTAGCATTAGAGATGGTATCAACTTTCCTTTGGAACATGGGCAGCATAAAAGTAAGGACTCTCAGTCAGGATTAGGTTCAGCTCTCTAATGCATAAAATTTAAAACAGCAATAGATTAAATAAGTCAAAAGGTTAATCAGTCTGGAGGTAGGCAGTACCCTGGAGGTAGGGCTAGGAGGGAGGCTCCATGGTCACCCAGTTTCCCTCCTCTCTTAGTGCTCTCCCAGTCTCAACATGTGGCTTCTACTTCATGATCTTAGGTAATTCTGGAGCCACAGCCAACATATCTACCTTTAGGCACCAAGAAGGAGGAAGGAGTGGAAGGGAGAGACTGATTTCTTCTTTTAGGGACATATTCCAGAAATCACATGATACATTTCTGTTTACAACCCATTGGACAGCACTTAGTCATTTGGCAACATCTGGCTCAAAGAAGCTAAGAAATGTGGATTTTATCCCAGATAATTATTTTCCCAGACACACATCAGAGATTCCACTACTAAAGAAGAAGAACAAAAGATATATTGAGAGCATGCTAGCAGTCTCTACAACAGGTAGAAACATGAAATCAATCGGGGTTCGGTTACAGAGGAAGAAAGGGGAAGTAAATTCTGGTTAGGCAACCAACAATGTGTCCTGAAGCCCTCACGGAGTCTTTGGTCCAGTCCTAGACTAGTCAACAACCAAGCGGTATCAGATACTCTGGTTGGACATCTTGTGCCACACACACCCATTCCTGGAACTTGACTGTAGAGTAATTCCAAACCAAAACTCATGATTGAGAATGGAGTTGGAGAGATTTGTTTGTATTTTTTTTAAAGATTTATTTATTGATTTATTGGACAGAGAGATCACAAGTAGAGAGGCAGGCAGAGAGAGAGAGAGAGAGAGAGAAGCAGACTCCCTGCTGAGCAGAGAGCCCGATGTGGGACTCAATCCCAGGACCCCGAGATCATAACCTGAGCCGAAGGCAGCGGCTTAACCCACCGAGCCACCCAGGCGCCCCTGTATTTTTTTTTTAAAGATTTTTTTTATTTATTTGACAGAGAGAGATCACAAGTAGGCAGAGAGGCAGGCAGAGAGAAAGAGAGGAGGAAACAGGCTCCCTGCTGAGCAGAGAGCCCCATGTGGGACTCGATCCCAGGACCCCGAGATCATGACCCGAGCCGAAGGCAGCAGCTTAACCCACCGAGCCACCCAGGCGCCCGATTTGTTTGTATTTTTTTGAAGAGTTAATACATTAAGAATTGAAGTTCAGATTAAAGATATTAAGCTTTTGTTCTAAATTATTTTCTAGTTTCTCATTTACCCATTACCTTTATAGTGATGTTATTATAGCTATTGCTTTCACATATAGAAGTTTTACATTTTATATCATCAAATATTTTTTGCCTTTACATATTTTTTTTTACTTTTCTGTTAGAATGATCTTTCATAACCAAGGATCTGATAAATATCCACCTATATTATCTTCTTTCCTGATTGAATTATTTTTTGTCAGTCAGAAGATGCTTTCTGCTGCACATATAACAAAACTCTACTTATAATCACTTAACACTAAATAGGGCTTCCCTTTTCTCAGGGAATAAGTTCAAGGTTGGTTTAATGGACTTATTATATCTTCAAGAATCATTTTACATTTCTGTGCCGTAATTCCTAATATGTAGCTTTCCTCAGGTTCACAAATGACCACTGCAATGCTAGGCATCACATCTGAAGTACATTTAGGATGAAAGAAAAGAGGCAAAATTTTAAAAATGCATGTCACCTGAATCCTCCTAGTTCGTTAGGAAATTATTATCTTTTCCAGAGACCCCCTCTGTTAGATTTCTCATTGGCCAAAACTAGATCATTGGCCATACAAAAGATCAAGGGAATCTTGAGGAAATAAATATTTTATCTGAACACACTGCTGTCCTGATTTTTAAAAAATCAAATTCTACTATTAAAAAGGGGGAAATGGATATTGGGTAAACAACAGTGTCTGCCATACTTTTCATCTAGAATTTTTTGGATATATGATATAGAACAAGGAGCTAATAATTATTTTCCAATGAGTTAACCAACTTTACTAGCATCTTTATTGAATAAGTCATTTTCTTTCATTGATTTGGTAAGTTTATAGAGTTTCCAATTCCAATAACAGCAGAATGGTACCTAACAGACCAGCCTGCTCCAGATCAAACTTTGGACAAAATATAGAAAACAACCATTGAAAGCACTGGAGAGAAAAAGCAAAGCTTACAAAAACTGGAGAGTTGTTGACACCTGAAAGGGGGAAACAGGGAACTGACAATAGATGAGTTTTATAGCTTATGCCTAAGGGCAGTCCACAATTAACACCATATCTGATCTGGGATAGGCAACTGCCATCTTACTACCTTGAAGAACCAGAAAAAAGAGTTTAGGGTTTCTGTAGCATCCAGAAAGTATAGGGGAACATACTGGAAAGGAAAGAGCCACAGTGGAACAGTACCAAATTTTATATATAAACTCTTCCGTTTATCCTCTGAATTACTCATGGATTGTGTAGATACCAAGAAACCAATTAAGATTAAATAATTCGGGACGCCTGGGTGGCTCAGTTGGTTGGACGACTGCCTTTGGCTCAGGTCATGATCCTGGAGTCCCGGGTTCAAGTCCTGTATCAGGCTCCCAGCTCCACGGGGAGTTGGCTCCTCTCTCTGACCTTCTCATCGCTCATGCGCTCTCTCACTGTCTCTCTCTCAAATAAATAAATAAAATCTTTTTTTTTAAAAAGATTAAATAATTCAACAGAGATTTTAGCTGGAACCTACTGCAAGAGACACAGGGTATAAGCTAAGTTAAATTTCCACCTGAAAAAATAAAAAGTAAAAAATCAATACTTTTGGAGGAGTATGACAGAATCCAGAGACGCTATAATGTTTCATTCACAACATCAAGAACACACTGCAAAATTACTCCGTATACAAGAATAAGAAATATGACTGATACTTAGGAGGAAAGGCAATCAATGGAGATCAATCCTTAAATGACCCATATTTTAGAATTAGCAGACAAAAATTTTAAAGTAGCTGTTATAACTCTTTGCTCAGCAAAGAGTCAAGGTCTCAGTCCCCTTCTAATCCCTCCTCTTGAAAAGGGTATAATGAAGAGGTCACCCTATCAGGCATATGTCCACATGTCCTTCCCCAAACTGACTGAGAATGAACAGGGGTGATGCAAGTAAGAAAAGCAGTTTTAAGCAGAAAAGCAAAGACAAGGATTTTCATTTCCCTTGTATAGAAAAGAAAATCAAATAATAGGTTGCTGTGTTGGCAGAGAGCTCTTGCCAAACCCTCAGATCTTTGCTGTCTTGGGTCAGACGTAGCAGAGTTAGTGGCTATGGGATTACATGGCTCTTTTGTAGTCCCACTCATAAACTCCCCTTCCCAAAATCTAACCAGTCTTTCTTCAGTGAAGCTTTTCGTGCAGCCCACCCACCTTCCACCCCAGTCTCTTCAAGGGAAGTTTCTTTGATATCTTAACAATCTTTTTTTCTTTCAGAAATTCAACACAGCATGATAGCCTCTATATGAGCAAAGAGAAACTATGCCTCAGAGGGTAAAAGGACTCCACAGGGGTTACAAGTCCTACTACAGATAAAGCAAAGATCATCTCTGTAGAAGCCAAAATGGGTCACGTTCTTAACCCATTTCCTTATTATTTAGGGAAAATGGCTAGCCCACTTGTTGCGCCCTATTCTGCAAGCAAGTTTGCTCTGGATGGGTTTTTCTCCTCTGTCAGGATGGAACATTCAGTGACCAAGGTCAATGTGTCGATCACTCTCTGTATCCTCGGCCTCATAAACACAGGTAAGGTGAAGACTGTGGAACAAACAGCCTGCCATACCACTGTGAGTAAAGGAGGCGTTAAACTCCTTGACTCATGTGTCATTGACTAAAAGCCAGCAAGAGCACCAGTCTCCACTTACTGAAGCACTTTGTCACCAGGGACGCCTCTGACTATCCTTAGACACTTCTTTCCATTCTGACCACCAAGTGGGCCGAGTGACACCAGACATCACTTAACCCTATTCGGAACCTTTATGTCCTCAGGAACACTCAATGGCCATTACTGTCCTCTCTGAGGCTTATTAAGTACAAGTTTGTTATTCTTAATACCATCACCAGTGATAAGAACTATTGATATCCTGAATCTTCTTTTTTTTGTAAGTAATCTCTATACCCAATATGGGGCTCAAACTTACAACCCCAAGATCAAGAGTTGCATGCTCTATTGACTGAACCAGTCAGGCGCCCCTCATAAACCCCTTGACATGATGCAATGAGGACACAACATCATCTTTGTGATATTCTTGCCAAAAATGCATAAACTCACTGCAATCATCAGAAAAAAAAAAAAAAAAGACAGAGGCACCTGGCTGGCTCAGTCAGTACAGCATGAAGTCTCTTGTTCTCAGGGTTGTACGTTTGAGTCCCACACTGGGTGCAGAGATCACTGAAAAATAAAATCTTTTTTTTTTTCTTTAAAAAAAAGAGAGAGAAATGGACTAACCCAAACTACCATTCCACAAAACAATTGATCAATACTTTTCAAAAGTGTCAAGGCCATGAGGGACAAGGGAAGAATGAGGAACTGCCCCCAGACTGGAGAGAAAAGAAGAAATGATTACTAAGTCTAATCCTGACTAAGATCCTGGAACATAAAAAGGATGTTAGTGAAAAAAATAAGGTCTGTGTTTTAGTCAGTAAAATTGCCCTTATTACAATGTACCTTGACATTTGTACAGTGGTAACTCGTGATGTTATAATTAGGGGAAGCAGGGTGAAGGCTACAAGGGAATACCCAATTTTTACAACTTTTCTGTAAGTCCAAATGCAAGTTTATGTAGAATAGGTACAAGAAGAAAACTTTGAAGAGGAATTGAATAAGTTAAGGAGTTGTTACCGAACAAGAGAAAACACACACACACACACACACACAGTGAAACGAGGATAGAAAGAGAAAAAGAAGCCATCCAAAAGGACATGGGAATTTGGAAGAGATAAAGTAACTTCCCTTCCAAAACGAAAGTGGTTCGTGTTGACAGAAAGCAAAGGCCTGGATTCTTGCCCATCTCTTCCTTTTACAAATTTGTAAATCATTAACATAAACAGCACTCTGGCTTTGCCCACTGACATTTTCCATTAGGTACTGGGTCTTGATATAACTTCTATCCCCATTGTGCTCCCCCATATTACTCCCTCACCCCAACCAAAACACTCAAGAGAGAAAATCCCCTCTAACTGTGCACCCCCCACCAAATCTTCATCCAGGAACACAGGGTCCACATGAACTCTAAGCCTCTTTTTGCACAGCAGGGCCTAAATGCGGGCCCAGTCTTCTGAGAGGGCCTGTGGGTCTTATAGAACAAGCACTGGCAAACAGCCCCTCAAAGTTAAACTGTTACTGTCTGCAGACTTTCCATGTTGTAGACTCTACTGGTCTTGGATAACCCCACTCTTCTCTCATCATTCTATAGACACAGCCATGAAGGCCGTTTCGGGGATCATCAACATTGATGCATCTCCCAAGGAAGAATGTGCCCTGGAAATCATCAAAGGGGGAGCTCTGCGTCAAGAGGAAGTGTACTATGACAACTCAGTCTGGACAGATCTCCTGCTGGGAAATCCAGGGAGGAAGATCCTGGAATTCTTGTCCTTAAGAAGTTATAGTTTGGACAAATTTATCAACAACTAAGCATTTCCTTAAGGTGGAGCATGGTGGGGGAGCTTTGGGACTGTTCTTCCTGATATCTATCTGAGCTCCGTCCAGGAAGGCATCTCCAGAGAGACAAATGGGTGCCCCCGAGAGTCGTAAATCACGCATCACATCTCACAGTTGGAAGGAGTTCCTCTAACACTTGCACAGTAGAAACCTAATTATAATGAATGCCATGAGCCACGGCAATCTACAGTTGCGAAACGGATAGTAACCGCAGGTATAATTAAAAGGTAGTTCTATCAAATTTACCTCATATATAAGATTATGATCCATACGATATTAATTATAATAAAGGTCATATCCATGTTGTAAATTCATGATTAGTAGCTCTAAGTTCAGCTCATTCAGTAAGGTCCTTTAAAACCACACAAGTGAAAATGTTCAGTGTTCATTTCGTATCTCGTGGTCTGAACCTTCTTATTGTTTTTGAGTTGCAGAAATCACCCTGTTCTCCATTTAATGGACATCATGTCCATACCATATTGTATATTTCAGATACTCTTTATATTATTTTATATTGCTCCTCAAGGAGGGAGGATACCTGGGTGGGTATAAATCACTAGGGCAAGCCATGGAAGTGGAAGTCCCTGGGAACTTGAGCCACACAACGTAAACATGTTGATTGCCCTTAGACTGCATCAGGCATCTCCACTTTATGTGTGAACTCTCCACTGGGTGTTAGAAGTCTGGAGAGTAGGGAATGGAGTTCCATCCTCCCACTTACACATTTCGCCATTTCTTTATCCAGCAAACATTTATCAAACACTTGTCAGACATCACCTGACTACAACCAAACAGGAAACAGAAATCAGCTATATTAACAACTCAGCAAAGCCCAGTATTGGTTAGGTCCCCAACAGGTAAGAGAGAGCAAATTAGATCATTTTAGTAGGCTTTAGTAAACAGGGGTTTTGTTACAGAAGTGGGGACAAGGTTATAGTGCAATCACAAGGGATAAGGTAGTGTCTTGTGGTGGGTCCCACCTTAGGGACAAAAAGAACAGTTACAAGAATCCAGAGATAGAAGCTGTTCGCAGAGCATCACAGAACAGGAGCTACGACATTCAGTTACAGGATGCCGCCAGCCCAGCTAGGACTATGCAGGAAGGATGTGGAGGGGATAAACACCCCAGCCTCATTCTCTTCCCTCCCTTCAATTTCTTGCTAATATTTTCTCTTAGCTAACCAGAGGGTCAAGGGAGCAGACTGATATAAACCACACAGGTCAGCTTCCTCATGGACAGCACAGTAGGAAAGAATGAAGAATGTTCTGGAGGGATAGATGGGGTTTATCCAGCATGAACTCAACATCCCCAAATGCAGGGTTTCCATGGTAAGAGATACTAGGACACGAGACATGGGATTAGATGCACCAGAGAAATTTCCTTTCCCCGTCACTTAATCTAAATGACCAGGCAGCAGAACAGACTGGAATCCATTGAGCCTACCAACCACCTGGACAAGGAGCTAGCACTGAGGGTGAATATGGCTGGGCTTTTCTTAGAAAGAGATTCTTTCCAGACTATGCTCAGTACAAGGGAACAGGAAAGACCTGACTGCACCTGTATGCCAGAAAAGAGATCCAAAATGTGAAGTCAGATTTCTGACCATACAGCACAACGGATATGCACACTAGTGCTGAATCAGAGAAGATCATCAAGTGTCTGGAAGCGGGTGGTAAACTGTTGTGCTAGTCCCAGAATCAGGGGCCTCTGCATGTGTCACAAATGGGGCAAGAAGCCAGGTTTGCAACAGGAGGAGGGTGGGAGGCTGGTCAGGAGGAAAGGAGGTAAACATTGAGACAGAAACATGGTCAGATGACAAATTTATAGCCAGAGCCAGCTTCCAATTAGTTTTGCCTTCAGTCTGAACTTTTAGGGTTCTCTTCCGCTTAAAGGCACACTTCAGCCTATGTTTAGTATAAATCAGCTGCTCCCTGATTCTGTTCACTTATTGGGAAAGCAAGAGGAGGTATGTAACAATATTTATGTAACTAATAAACTAAACCTTTGGTCTTTCCAAGGGTGTGTTGGTAAATGTTTAACAGTTGGCTCTCCAGAAAAAGAGAGAGAGAGAAAAGAAGGATTTGCTTGCTTCCTTGATGTAAATACTCTCAACCTGGTCAATTTCGAGCCAGGGGGTCACATGGCTGAATGTGTAATAGAAGAGAAATGCACCGTCAGCTCTCCCAAACCTGTACTGCCTGCTCCAGCACCGCGCCCCGACTTTCCCATCCCACATTCTTGACAGAATTAGTTATCCTTAAAGGCCCAGCTCAAAGCCTCTTCCCTCCTCCAAGGACTTGAAAGTAACAGGTCAGCTTTTACTCCATTGCTGGGAGGCTGCGGGCGCAAGGGCTCCCAAAGACGGAGGATATTCACCTTCTTGAACTCTCAGGGAGTCAGCATTTTGCATGAAGTCAACAGCCTTAACTGTGTGCAAGTCCCCAAATTGACTTTTCTCTCTCACTCTCTCTCTTTCACTAGCACATTCACTAGCCCTGCCCTCCCCTGAGAATACCAGAAAACCCCACTGAAGGTGGCTCAGTCAAGTAGAAATTACTTTTCCTCCCCTAACAAATAGTCCAAGAGGGGCCGACCAGGGCCTCGGGGAGCCAGGCTCCTTCCGTTTTTCCACTCAACTATCCATCCTCCTCCTTGTCACCGTGGAGTTACAAGATAGTGGCTCCAACTCAGCATCATGCTGTTTCAGGGAAGGGAAGAGGGAAGGGTGAAAGAGGCACACCAGCGGAATCTGCCCCCTGATAAACAGCAAATTGGGAAGCCCCATCTAAGGACTTCAGCTCACATCCTCTGGGCTCGAGTCACGTCGTGTGACCACCCCTTCAAGAGAGGTTGAGAAATGGAGCTTTCAGCTGAGCCCACACTTACCCCCAACAAAACTGGGGTCTATGAGGAACCAGAAGTCTTTGTCACATATGTAAATCCCGACAGAAACAAAGAAATCCACAATCAGAGCAGAAGGACACTGTTCCTTAGATGCCAGGTTCCTGACCTTGGTGACAGGATCCAGTTCCACCGACCACCTCCAAGGTCTAATTTAATCCCACCCTCCCCCCACACCCTCCTCACCCCCATACTGAAGAGCACCCTGGGCTCTCGCCTCTCCAAACTCCACTCTGAGGAGCTATGATTCCCTCTCCTCAGTTAAGAGTGTAATGGAAGACCCTAGATAAGAGGAGGCAGGGAGCCCCGAGGTAACCTCAGAGACAGTGACTCATCCCATCTGCTGTTCCTGGAGAGCTCCCTCTCAGGACAGTTAATTCCCACTTCGCCACCACATCTGTTAACATAAGTTGGGCCTTTCTCCTTGGCTGGCCTACTGTAGGCCAGCATCGCAAACCCACCCCCAGAGTCGACGGCAAGCTTCAAAGATGCTCCCGAGTTGTGGCTGCCAAAACTTGGGATCACATACTTCATTATTAAAACATGATTAGGCGTACAGATTTCTAACAGATATACAGTTACTATTTATATAATATATGCATGTAATATTTACTAACATAAAGCATAGACAAAAATAGAAATCATGAAAAGATAAGATAAAAAATAAATAGAAGTTACCACATCCCCCCACATCTAGTAGCTCCTTGACTTGCTGCAGAGCTCGGCTCTGAAGCTATGTTAAAAGAAAGAAGTCAGCATGTGTGATGCTTCTAGCCAGGCCTTATTAGTGAGAGCATCAGCAGGCACCCGTGGCTCAGGGTGACCCATTGCTCTCTCAAGGGGCCACATGTAGGGTAGAATCCATCCTCTCCACCTCCCCCGCCTCCCCCACCACTGCCTGCTGTCCAAAGAATTTGCCAAGGACCCAAGTTTGTCTCCACTGTGCCCCATTTCCAGCACTGGAGAATGTATGCTAATCAAGTCCCAGAAGCATCCCTTAATTTCTTGAGACGTACGTAAACCAAACTCATTTGCAGCATTAAGGGAACAGAGAAAACACATTGCCCACCTTGATTCAGGGCATATCCTGTCTGGGGATGTTTCCAGCAACTCTGCTTCGCTGTCAACATCTCAGTACTCTCCAATCTCCATCACATGCCACACGGTCACCAGGTCATGGGGAATGCTCAGGGAAATCAAGGCTATCCCAATGTGCTAGTTCCTCCCCCCTCAGCAATTCTTAAAAACCTAAGTTCTCTTAGTTGTTAGACGTTTTCTAGGTAGACTTAGAATGTGTCTAAATCCTAGTTTTTAAGGAGGGTGTGTGTAGGGGGGGGGGGGACAGAGGTTGGTACAGAGCTAATGTGAAAAGAAAAGGCAAAGGAGAAAAGAGAATTTTCAAAAAGGTCAAACAGGACTGAGGACACCAATGCCCACAGGCATGAAAGTCAGGAGAAGCAGAATTAAGTCGGCAGAGATCCAGAACACACCGGGTGCGGACAGGATCCTAGAGCAAAAGGTAAAACCACAGGGAGGGGCAGGGAAATCAGTTCTCAAAAAATAGGAAAGCGCCAGATGAACAACCTGCTCGAGTTGCAGAGGCTTTGGAGATAGGAGTTTTGGGGAGGATGGCATAGAAGCAGCAGCCAAAGGGGAGGACACATTGACATGTCCCTTGACCAGGAACCCGAGGGTTTCAAAAGACCCACACTGGTGAGAGCCGAGGTCAGCGGTGTTGGGTCTTTCCCTGTGCTGTGATTGGCTGCCCTGGGACCGCTGAGTGGGCGTGCTTCGGGACCTCACATTGTCCTCGAACAGTCCTGTGGCACTCTGAGCTCCGGGTGACCGAGGGCAAGAAAAGCTACTCCACCCCAAGACACATCCTAACCAAAGACTTCCTTTGCACAAGCCTCGGGGTTTGCCGTCGAGGGGGCACAGCGCCACCCAGTGGCTGAGTGTTGGTGCTGTACCGCACATCACCACGGTTTCTGACCCCCAGTTCACGCTCTGGGAGCGCTACCAGCACCGCGACACTGCGTGCCTTCTCGTGAATCACCGCTTAGGGCGGATGAACACACCTTGCTGGCGGCGGGGCGGGACTCAAGCATCTGGTGGGGCCTCCCGGCCCTAACGGCCAGGTTAGGCCCTAAACCATTGGCTTTTCGCTAGATCTGTTCAATAGCGACAGCTAGTGGTCACCCTTGAAAGCAAGGTGCGGCGAGCCTCCCGGGGAAAGAAATGCCAAGGTGAAATGGGGAAATCAAGGCAGATTCTTGGCTGCCACGGCAGCTAGCATTTATCCAAAGCCATCCATGAGGAAAATGGTACAAAGAAAACCCCAATTCTTTAAAGTGATGTCCAAGGACTTTGGCTACCTCTGAAGGCACCCTTCTTTTCCCACTGGGCCTTTGCCCATGTTATCTTCTCTGCCCCGAACGCTCTTCACTCTCCCTATTGTCTATTTAACTCCTACCTGTCCTTTAAGACTCAGCTCCACCATGACTTCCTCTGGGACAAGTGTCCTCCCTTCCTCCAAGGCCTGTCCTCAGTGCTGGGGTGGGTACTCTCCCAAGCCTTACCCTATGCCTCTATAATTTTCTGTATCCATCAATCACTTTAGTTCACTACACTTTAAATTTACCTTTAAAATTGTCTTATGTTGGGGCGCCTGGGTGGCTCAGTGGGTTAAGCCGCTGCCTTCGGCTCAGGTCATGATCTCAGGGTCCTGGGATCGAGTCCCACATCGGGCTCTCTGCTCAGCAGGGAGCCTGCTTCCTCCTCTCTCTCTCTCTGCCTGCCTCTCTGCCTACTTGTGATCTCTCTCTGTCAAATAAATAAATAAATAAAATCTTTTTTAAAAAAATTGTCTTATGTAATTCCTTAAAAATATTTACTTTCTGTTACTCATTGTTGCATCCCTAATACGGAACGCAGATCTTGGTGTATAACGTATTTGATTAGTTTGAGAAATAAAGGACTCCTAAACCCCTAATACTGGGAAAGGCTTACTATGGGGACAAAACAACTTCTCATTTCAAGGAAAAGGTGTAGATGAATCTAAAAGTCATTTCATCAGATTCCAGCCCTTTATTCCTTGCCCCACACCACCCTGTTTTTGCCTGTCTACAAACAGCCAGCAGTACTGCAACAGGCGGGGCAGCCCCTCACCTCCCAGCAGTTCCTGGACCTTGCCATCTCCAACAGGGCCCCAAACCCTCGCTCTGTTCCTTCCTGCCCACTTCCTGCAAAACTTCCTCATCAGAACTAGACTGCTTCTTCTTGAAACTGCTCCAGCATACCCACTCCTGGATTTTATCCTAAAGGCAGTAGTTCAAAAGAAGAAGAACACAGAATTTCCTGCCAGAAGATGCTCACTTGCAGTAGTATTTGTAAAAGTTAAAACAGAAATGACAACCATCTCCTTATAAACAAAAATCAATTCCTCTCTATAATCTCCACATGAATCAAATAATCGATTACTTCACGCAGAAACTAAGAAGAGTCTCACCACATTGGGACAATTTGTTTTTTTACTTCACTTTATTAGCAAACATAGGACTTACTATGTTCAGGCACTATTCGATTGCATGAATATGAACTCACTTATATTTTCAAGACAGCCCTATGAGGTAGGTGCTATTGTGTCCACATTATTTATTTCAGAATACATGTGCTTCAGTCTGATATAAAATGAAAGTTAAATGGCATACAAGACACTTCTTTGAAGCAGCACTGTGAGGTACATCAAATGTTTTTCTTCCTGATACAGTTGTATGATACATATTTATAAAAGAGGATGGTCAGTTGACTTGAGTTGGGTGAGTTTAAAAACTTACATATTTGGGGGCATCTGGGTGGTGCCTTCGGCTTAGGTCATAGTCCAAGGGTCCTGGGATACAGCCCCACATCAGGCTCCCTACTGGGCAGGAAGCCTGCTTCTTCTCTCCCACTCCCTCTGCTTGTGTTCCCCCTCTCGCTGTGTCTCTCTCTGTCAAATAAGTTAAAAAAATTTTTTTAAGATTTTATTTATTTATTTGACAGAGAGAGAGAGAGATCACAAGTAGGCAGAGAGGCAGACACGGGTGGGGAGAAGCAGGCCCCCTGTTGAGCGGAGAGCCCGATGTGAGGCCGGGCTTGATCCCAGGACTCTGAGATCATGACCTGAGCCAAAGGCAGAGACTTAACCCACTGAGCCACCCAGGCGCCCCTAAACAAATAAAATCTTTTTTTTTAAAGTACATATTTTAACTTTTGCCATCATCCCATAGACGGAGAAGATCTTCATGTTTATTAATTTTTCAAAGCGAAATGTTTTTTAGCCTCTGGATATACTTATGAAACGGTATCAGAGAAAACACACTGTTGCATTGAAACTACCTCGCTTTCCTACAACTGCAGGTCCGATGGAGGGTCCGTTTGGTTATAACCGCTAAAAAGTCACAAGGGCAGATGCTCCAAATTGTAGATGTACTATGACCGTAGTGACAGAATTTATTGAGCACATCATAAGTGTTATACCACAAATCTTAAAATCATCACATTGAGTAGGTATGATCATCATTGCAATCTTATTGAGGAGGAACGAGAGATGCAAAGACCTTAAGTAATTTACTGAACTGAAATAGGAAGTGAAGGGTAAAGCCAGGCTTCCAATTCGGGCAGCCCTCCTGGAGTGCTCCTGCTGCTGGGCTACACCCCCCTGCCCCGCCCCGCAGTGGCTGCTGCTCTGGAAGTATGTGTGCTTCGGAGCTTGTGACCCGTGTGATTTACAAAGTTACAAAGTAATCCTGTTATAAGGTTGAAAGTTATCACAGTGCTGAATTAATGATTGCAATTAGAGAAAATTATGATAACTCTGACTCATTTTTCTTATGGCTATTAAATTGTATTTACCAGGGGTTAATAATTATCCTGAGCAATGTCAGCTAGACACAGCTACTGTTCAATAATAAGGAAATTACCAAACAGATTGGGGTACATTAACATTAGGAAACAACATTAGGAAACCAACACTAAAAGGTAAAAATATGAGAAAAAGTAAAAATCTGAAAAAAAAATTCTGGTAGCAAGTGGAACCATATTTCACTACATATTTCACTACACTTGAAATATGTAAAAAAGAAGTGCATATAGACAAAAAATAGAAGGGAACGTGAAAAATATGAAACTAAGTTGTGTTTAGGGAGTAGGATTAAGGTGTTTATTTTTCTACTTTAAAACTTATTTAAAAAATGAAAATAATCGGGCTCTCTGCTCAGTGGGGAGCCTGCTTTCCCCTCTCTCTCTGCCTCCCTCTCTGCCTACTTGTGATCTCTGTCAAATAAATAAATAAAATCTTTTAAGAAAAAAATAAAAATAGGGGCGCCTGGGTGGCTCAGTGGGTTAAAGCCTCTGCCTTCGGCTCAGGCCATGATCCCAGGCTTTCTGCTCAGCAGGGAGCCTGCTTTCTCCTCTCTCTCTCTCTCTCTGCCTGCCTCTGTGCCTACTTGTGATCTCTGTCTGTCAAATAAATAAATAAAATATTTGAAAAAATAAATAAATAAAAATAAAAATAAAAAAGGGGCACCTGTGTGGCTCCGTTGATTAAGCATCTGACTCTTGATCTCAGCTCAGGTCTTGATCTCAGGGTTGTGAGCTCAAGCCCCACACTGGGCTCCACACTGGGTGTAGAACCTACTGTAAAAAAAAAAAAAAAAAAACAAATAAATACAAATAAAAAATACAAGTTATTTTAATGGTATCATATTATAATTTTTACAAAGCTGAAAAAAGAATATCTCAATGCTTTCTGACTCATCTCTCCAACAATCTGCCTTATTCGTTTTCAAAGTGTGCTCCTAAAATGATCTTTACACAGCAGGCTGACAGCAAGCTGTCAGTACTTTGGTGAGATCAGTTTGGGTTCAATTTTACTACATCAATTTAAATGTCCTCTGTTATGAACAACAGATTGTTCTGATCATAAAATAGACCAGAAAGGAAGGGCACCTGGCTGGCTCAGTCAGTAGAGCATACGACTCTTGATCTCAAGGTCATGTTGGGTGTACAGTTTACTTTAAAAAATTTTAAATTAAAAAAGGTAAGAAAGGTAAGGATAGAAATGTGTAAAATGTATAGAAAAGGCTCTGGAGGATGAAGCCATCTGTGAAATAACAGGGATAGTTTAACTAAGGCTGTGGCAAGAAATGACAGTTTAAGCCAGGAAGGAAAATTGCCAGTTTCAGACAGAAGATAAGACTATTAAATAAGCTAATTTTACTAGGAAGCAAATATCTCCAGAATTAGAGTGTTCATGAGTATAGTTAATGTTGTTTAGACTGTCAGGATTCTTGGCTGAAAACAAAGGTAATCATCCTAACCGTTCACATGATCGTAGGTGTGGTATCCCATTGATGCACCCTGAAAAGAATTTTGAGCTTTATACACATTTCTTTCTGATTTTTAACGGAGTCCAAATTGTTGGCACATAGGAATTCCTGTTATAATCTTTATGCTCTAGTGTAAAGAACTACTGGCACCCTCTCACTCATCCGTGCCAATAAAAATTTCTTATCCCTACCATGTTGGACTCCCAACCTCTCTCTCCTCTACTCTTTCTCATTCCCATATTCAGGGCCCCAGGATCTTGAGCATTGAGTGGACCACTCCTTACTGCTCGGTTACAAAGCTACTTAGTTAACTTCCTGATGCAGTTGCCTCTCCACCTTCTTATCCCCAACTTCTTGTGAATTTCCTGACAATATCATTTGCAATAGTTTCTTTTTAATGCACAGAGATCAGTTCTTTCTAGTGTTTCCCCAAATTTCCTAGTCAACTGGAAAGAAATTTTTTATGAGATTCCGTCTGCTTTGCTACTATCATGCCCGAGCCACCCACCCATTATCTTTTCATACACCCGCCCCCTCATTGCTTCAGAAAGGAGCAAATTTGGAGCTGGCCTCATTCCAGAATTCTGAGAAAGATACCAGGTACTTTGGAAGAGCAGAAACTCTTTCCAACTCTTTAGGATTGGGAAGAGGAATCCAAGGGAAAGAGAAAATCTTTACAGACAGAGCTACCTGATATGCATGAAAACCTATACTGAGAACATCTCTTCAAGGTCAGAAAGGTATTTTCCTCCTCATAGAAACTGCAAGGTTTGGATGTGACCCTGAGTCCCATCTTTGTCTACTTTTTAGAATGGGATCTGGATTTGAAACCAACTGAGAGCTCAAAACAATCCACCAGCCAGAGACAGGGTGGCTGAGGTGTCCGAAGATGGGAGGAGCTCCTGTGCCCAGCCCCAGAGGCCTCAAGAGCTCAGGGGCCCACTCAGATTGTGCCCACGAGCAAGAGAGAGGAACTGGGGTGAGCAAGCACTGTGGCTTTGTCTGTTTCCTGTTTCAGCAAAGGCTGCTGTGCAAAAAGAAAGACCGTACTAACAAGGGAAACGCTAAGGGGGCCATGGATTGAGAGCTTGCGCTTTACTCAGCTGCTGTCCTGCCCCATCTGAGACCAGAGCCACGATCTGCCCAGGCGCTGGAATGCTCTCCTGAGTTGTTTGGTTTGGAGCCTGGGACCCAAGGTAACTGAGAAGGAGGATGCTTTTGTGTCCAGGTTGGGGACCTCTGACTCTGGGGTGGGGAAAATGATCCGTCACCCAAGCTTCCCTAGGCTCAAGGGGGAGATACAGAAGCAGATGAGTTGGTTTAAGAGTGTTGGGAGTGGGGTAAGCAGGAAGGCGTCCTGAGATGGTTCCGGGAGACACCAGGCATGGCCCAGGGATACAGCTTTGTACGCTCCTCCGCTCTGTCCCTTAGATTGGATTAGGAGTGAGTCAAATGACTTAAGGTCCCAGCTTGCCAGTGATGGGCATGAAGTAAATGACCTTTTATGGTTGTCTTCAAAGCAAGAGTCCCCAAAACAACACGCTGCCTTTCCGCGGCTTCTGTGCAGGCCCTTCTCTCCTAAGCTCACACTGGGAGCTGTGCCCCGGGCGGCCAGACCTCTGCGGGAAGCCCCTAACTGCACACACAGACAGGAAGCGGGAGCAGACTTGGAAAGGCGGTGACAAACCACTGTCAGGTGAGGGCAGTACCCTGACCTCTCCCCGTGGCAGGACACCCTGAGCCTGTATCACCTCCTCTCCAAGCTCCACATGGGCCCTGTCATGCTGCCAGAAAGCCTGGGCAGCGGCCCAGTGACCTTTCTTTGAACCACACAGGGACCAGTTCCCTTTTTATCCGCAGCCCATCCCTGTCACTCAGGCGTCCCACACGGCTTCTTGTGTTTAAGCAAATCAGAACGGTCAAGACATCCCGGAAGGCTGGATGGGCTTCCAC
Organism: Mustela nivalis; assembly: GCF_964662115.1. NCBI lineage: Eukaryota > Metazoa > Chordata > Mammalia > Carnivora > Mustelidae > Mustela > Mustela nivalis. Next base: position 35,173,793 of record NC_139035.1, read on the forward strand.
TCAGCTGTGTGCATCTAATCCTATGGGGGTGGGGTGGGGGTGGGGGGTCTGGGAATGCTCCATTCTGTAAGGAGCCATTCGTACTGCGAGTCTCTACCTGGGTAGCTGGCCCCCGGGGTCTGCCCCTCAGGCCATCCCACGTGTCCGCGGACTGGTGCACTGGTGTCCGCGACCTGGCAGAATCTGGAGAGACCCCATCTCAGGCCCCAGCTCCTCCCCCGCAGCCCTTTCCTCCCCACGGCAGGGAGGTAGGAGGATTCTCCATAATCACTGGCTTTGCCTCCCCTGCAAAGCCCTCGGATTCCCTGGAGCCAAATAGGGAGGGGACCCAGTGGCCCACGTTTTAATGGTGGGAAGCAGATGGGCTGGACATGCATTCTTCACCCCACCTCTTCTTTGCTTTTCTGCGGGGCCTAATTGAGATGGCAGCTGTGCCCAGATCACAGAGAAGTCCCTTTTCCTTGTGGCCCACACTCAGATGAACCAGAGCCATAAATATGATTTCAACCGGAGACCACATCCCCTCCATGTGTAGACAGCACCCCTTCAAAGGGAAGAGAGTGGGGGACAGAGGGGTGAGGCATGCTTGCTCCTGGAGTCTAGCTGGAGGTCTCGGTCTTACAGCACCAAGTCTTTAAGAGCCAAGATCAGCAAGACCGGGGTAATAATAATCCTACTTCAGAATTGTAAAAACCTAACGTTTATTGTGTGTTATGTGCCGGATGCTCGATGGGCATTTCTTTTTTCTTCAATTCTTACAAGCTTACAAGGGAGGTTGTGGTCCTATTTTATAAATGGAAAAAACTAAGACTAAGAGATGGTTAATAGCCTGTCCAAAAGCACAGAGGTAGCAGGAGAGCCAGGAGCTCACACAGCCAGGAGCCAGGGCTCTCAGCTGCCCTCATCTAAGGCAGAATAGCCAGGGACTATGGCTTAAGCTACTTACTACAAGGTAGATTCTGGATGTGGAGCTCGCCTGTACACAATCATTCAGTCATTCACAACTCAATACCAATGGACCATTTGGATCCTGTTCTGTTTTTAAATAACAGAAGTGGCAGGTGGGAAGTCAGGGAATCCTACAGGGTAGGAATGAGGAGAAAAGCCTAAAGAAAGGGGAGAGCTCCCCAGGGATGGGATGAGAGGAAAGCACTGACAACTTCACAATCTGCCTGGGGCCTGCACGGCCCAAGGCCAGAGTGATGCCCCTCCAAGCCTCAAGAGTCAGGCATTTGGGAGAATGCCTGGCTTGACCTTATAAGACCTTCTCCTGGAGTGAGGCCGCCCTCACCCCAGAGCATGAGTGGTATGATCAGAGAGAGAATAAGAATCCTGCAGAGAATTCTGGACTGAGCCAGATGGGTAGCAAAGTTCCAATGAAAGGGCAGAGAGGCTGCTACCTGTTGAGTCTGTTTGGCTTATAAATAAACTCAAGGGGTCAGAGCTGGAGATTGCCTGCTGACCAGTGAAGCTGAGATGCCCTCTCTGACCTATCCAGGAACTGGGTTCCCCGGGTGGTGGGTGATGACATTGTGGGACAGAGAGGAGAAGCAGAAGCTGGAAGGGACAGTCCCTCTTCCTTCATCATCCACTGGGCTTGACTCCAGTGATCAGCGGAAGCAGGGCACCGAATTTCCTGTGCTCAGAATCTGGCTCAGCCAGCTCCAGCCCCAACTCAGCCAAGCTACCAGAGGGTTCTAGGAGAAGAAACAAATGTGCAGAAGGTAGGTGACAGAGAGTGGGAAAGAGGGAGAAGAGCACAGAGAAGAAAGAAGAGGCAGCAAGTATGGCTTCTGCATCAAGCCTGGTTCCCTGGGGACTTGGGGTGACTGTTTTCAGTTGTTTCATTTCTGTTTATAATAGCCTTATTGAGGTATCATTTCCATGGTTGCTGGTGTTGATGGCACGATCTCTGTTTGGGCTAAGGAGAGCAGACCTAGCAGCATACTTAGCCCTAACAGGGAGGAGATTCTAAAACATGGAAACTTCAGCTTGGAGAGTTACTGAGCTGGAAGCTCTGAAATGTTTTGGTCAACACTGGGCAGTTGGCAGGTACTCAGCCAATACTGGTTTGAGTTGATGTGCTCCAGGTCAGAGCCCAGTCCTGGGCCAGGAGTGGGTACCAATGGACCAATGTCAGGACTCCATGAGTAGAGGAGTTAGTGTGAGGTTTCCCTGCTAAACCACACCCAAAACTGGACTCAGAAGCTAGCTATTAAGGGTTAAGAAGATAGCAGTGGGTCACAGGACAGGCCCCAATTTGGGGGGCCTGGTTACCTCTCCAGGCCTTCAGAAGAGTCACTCATCTATTTTAGCATCACCTTGGGCCAAGAGAGCATAAAGATGCTGGCTTTCCTTCTAGATTGGAGAATAGGAAGCCAGTTTACCTGGTTCTCTAGAAATCTCTGGAAAATGAACACATCCCTATCTACCATCCAAATTTCATCAACTTGCCATGTCAATTTTCATCAATTATTTCTCAGATTCCCCTGACTGAGGGGCAGGGTGAGGTCAAGGAAGGTCAAGGAAGAAGTGGTAGCCAGAGAGATCTTTCTGCTTTGCAGAGGGGGAAACATAGGCGAGAGGAAAGCAAAAGTTACAGGTGCCAGGTACAGCCTGGACCCAGGAGTCCTGACTCCCAGTTCAACACCATCGCCTTGTCAGTTTTCAACCCACATGCAGGGGGAGGCTATGCTATTTCTGCCCCTGGTCCAGGGAGACAGTCATTTTTCTGCCCATCTCCTGACCCCTCCCCTTCTCCTCCCTCTTGGCATTTGGCAGACCCAGGCAGCTATTCCAGGAACTGGAAGCCAAGCACAACAGGTGCTCAGGAGGTCATCATGATCAGCCCGGACCCCAGGCCTTCCCCTCGCTTGGCCCGGTGGGCTGAGAGCTACGAGGCCAAGTGTGAGCGCCGGCAGGAGACCCGTGAGAGCCGCCGCTGCCGCCCCAATGTGACCACTTGCCGCCAGGTGGGGAAGGCACGGAGGCTCCAGCAAAGAGAGCAGCTCCAGAGAGCACGACAACAGGAGTTCTTCAGGAGGAGGAACTTGGAGGTGGAGGAGAAAGGCAAGGCCCAGAGCCCCAGGGCCAAGGAGCGAGGTCCCTCCAGGAGGCCAGGCCAGCCAACTGACCTCAAAGAACCCTTGTCTTGTGCCCACAGGATCTCTTGCCCCCGGCAGCAGGTGGGTCATGTCAGGGGACACCTTGCTCTGGACAGGGGCAAGGGTACTATGGCACGTGGGTGGGCTCAGACTCACTGAAAAGCAAATTTAAATTAAGTTCCTGCTTCCTCAGTGATAAAGTCACCTCCCTGAGCCACTTAGACTCATTCAGGGACTTTCGTTGTTTGGGTTTTTGTTTGTTTGTTCAGCTGGGTTTTTTTGTTTTGTTTTGTTTTGTTTTGTACTTGCCTCTTTTTCTTCCTTAAAGAAGAAAAAAAAAATGTAAGCAACGCCATTGCTAACTCCGAGTTATCTGTTCAGATTTAGGCGGTCTATACATATATCGTTCAACACATATTTACAGAGTGCTTACTGTATGCCAGGTAGACAGGCCCATCTTCTTCATACCCCCTCTCAGGAACATGCACACACACACACCCCCCCACACACACCCCTGTCCTCTCTTGTTCTGTGAGGCTGTTGCACCCACTTGGACCATTCCATTTTACTAAATTCATTCAACGAAAGCTTCATCTGGTCCAGTAAGCTTTCCCTGGCTTCCTCAGGCCTCTTCTGCTCTCTGTGGTCCTTAGGAGGTTATAAATCCTCTAAGATTGTGTAATAATACTTCGAGAACCCATCGTTCTGGCCTGGGAAGAAGCAGTGCTGGCAGAAATCAGGGTCTGCTGAGGCAATCTAAGCCAGCCAGCCATCTGTGTCCTCGATCCGTGTTGTGTGCCTGTTGACAGCGGGGACGGGTCTGCCGTATTCCCTGGAAGTACCTGGCCTAGTTCCATACCCAGACTAGAAGTTCAGTCGGGGTTTCTTAACTAATGGATCTATCATCCACAACAGAAGGCCCTGTTCAGAAAAACGATCCTTGAGTCTGATTGTGAAATAAAACCAACTGTGTAGTTTCTACAGCAAGGAGGTTTCTGTTCTTTTTTTGCTTGCTTTTTGTTTAAAAAAAAAATTTTTTTTTTTTTTAAGACGAGAAAGAACAAAACATACGTAAGTAAAGAATTTCACCTAAGCCTATCAGTTACTGAAGTTTTACTGCGGTCGAGTCCATCTGCATGATTGGCCACCATAGGCATTCCTTAGCCTTTTGGTGTTGTTACAACCATAGAATTTTTGAGTGTGTATATAGAAGATCTTTAAAAAGAGTGGACTAGATGGTGACAACTGCTACTATACCCCTCCCTACACATCTCTGCTCTTCCCAAAAACCTCAGCAGTATTCCAGCCATCCCTGAGTGGCAGGAAGCCACCTCTTGAATATGGAAGGGGCCTCAGAGACCGCCTACGTCATGTAGATTCATTACATGGACAGAAGACTGAGATCTCATAGAAAGGGCAGGGTCTAACCCCAGACGCCCTCACTCTCAGACCAGTTCTCTCTCCACATCACCGTGGGCAGTGTAAGTGGCCAAAATCAAACAAAGTAGACAGCGGGTTCCAAAGAAAGTAAGGAGAGTCAAGCCCTGCTCCCTCTTTGCCTGGCCTGGGAAGGACAGTTCCCACCAGCCAGGATGAGAGAGGGCAGGAGCAGGGACAACTTAGTAGTTTTCAAGGTTTGAATGGGTTGCTTTGGTGTTCTGGACTGGAAATTGATCATGGGTTCATCTTTTTGCAGTTAGCTGGAGAATCATGCTCTAAGAGGCTCTAAGCTTTCAGCATCCCCCACTTGTTTTCCAGGTGTCAGACACCAGCTCTGAGATTTTTCGAACCCAGCGTCACCCTCCCTCAGGCACCTGGAGGGATCTACCTGACCGCCCCTCCCAGGCCAGGGACTTTTCACCGAAGGACTCTCCCACCAAAAAACCACCCCAGCACCATCGCGGTAAGAGCAGAGCCTCCCTCACTCACTGGGGCCTGCAGAGAATCTTGCCACAGCAGGCTCAGCTTGCTGACAATGGACAGCCGCTGTCCCTTCCCACTTCCTCCTCCATGGCTTCTGAATCGCCTTATCTTCTATCGCTCAGGCACTCAGACAAAGGCCGAAGCAGCCCAGCCAACAATCAAGAATGATGCCAGTCAGCAAACCAAGTGAGTACCTTCTCCGTTCCTGCCCCCAGCTTCCTTACACACCACCCATTGCTCTCATCTACACTTTGTTGAAACCCTCACCACCACGGCCACCCACTCCCCCGGGTGGAGAAGGAGCACAGTGACCTTCCATGTCCTCCTTAACTGCCCCACCCTGTTGGCAGAGGGGAAGAGACTGGAGAAGGAATCTACCCACCTCTCCCCATATGCTTGTTTCTCCGATCCATTGTCATTTCTGTTTTCATTTCTTCTCTTCTCAGTTACGGAGTTGCGGTTCTGGATAAGGTAAGAACATCCTCACTTTGAAGGGTTGACTCAGAGGGTATCTCAGCTCCTCCAAGATCTGACATTCTGGAATTCCATGGTAAACACAGCTAGGATGAAGGGGCACCTTCTTCCTGGACAAGCACAGACATGGGGACCTGGAGGGACTCTGTCTGAGCAAGGAACAACATTTACTTGACACAAGTCAGTCCTGGCTCTGGTTCTGTGTTCCAGGATTTCAGAGGACATAGAATCTTCTAGAATACCCTTTTTCTTTCTCTCTAGGAAATCATCCAGCTTTCTGAGTACCTCAAAGTAAGTAACCTGTGAGCTCTCCCCTCAGCTCTTTGCCCACCTGCACCCTCCTCCTCCAGGTTAATGTCCCTTCTTGTGTTTTGCCCCTCAGGAGGCCTTACAAAGGGAGCTTGTTCTAAAACAGAAAATGGTGATTCTCCAAGACCTACTCTCCACTCTGATAAGGGCCTCTGACAGCTCTTGGAAGGTAAGGGAATGAAATCTTTATTTGAACAAAGCTCGTGAGATTCTGATCCTTTTTCCATATGATCCCAGCAAGGGAAGAGGTTTTCTCACTACTGAAGAGGTGAGGTGGGAGGCGCTAAGACCTAGAGGTCAGACATGTCACAGTAACTATATGGGAGAGCTCAGCTAAATCCACAGTCATGAGCTGGGGTCATATTACTCCACACCCAGGAAAGACCCAGAACCAAAACTGGCAAGAATTCCCATGGCTCAATTTGTTGGGAGAAAAGATGGAAGATGCCCATATATTTGCTATTACGGATTGTGATAAATGCTAACTTATTTTTTTTGTATGGGATTCACTCCAATATTAACTGTGAGCTACTGTGTACCTACTAATCAGCTTAGACATCAAGGTCAAAGTGAGAAGCGATTTTAGAGATCATGTAGTCTAAGTTTTCTTCTTTCCCCAATGAGGAAACTGTGTGTCAGAGGTCAAGTGACTTGCCTAAAGTCACATTGCTAGCTAGAGGCAGAACTGGAACTAAAATTCAGACCTCCTTAATTTAGTCCTTTCGTTCAACAAATATTCATAGATCATGTTCTCCATACTGGGCACTGGAAATCATGAGATTAATTAGTCAAGGTCCCTGCTTTCAGAGAACTGTGGTTTTGGCAGGGAAACAGATGCCTAAACAATGCAGAGATATGAGAAATGAAATAAGAGAAATGTTTTCGGGATATAATAGTACACAAGAAGGAAGGAATGACTCCAGAGAAGAGGAGAACCAGGGAAATATTTATAGTTACATTAAGTATTTTCCAGACTAATGTGGAAGCAGGAACTACATTCTAGGCTGGGGATACAACATAAGCAAAGACCTAGAGGTGTGCTATAGTCTAATGCGATGGGTTTCCTACTTTTTAATCTCAAGACTGCTTTATATTCTTAAAAAAGTTCACGAAAAACCCCAAAGAATTTTTTATATTTACCCTATTAGGATTTACCATATGAGAAATGAAAATAGGAATCTTAAAATGTATATAAATTTTTAAAATAACAATAAGCTCATTACACGTGAACCTAATTTACATATTTTTATGAAAAAATGAGTATCTTTTTCCAAAAAATAGTGAAGAGTATAGCACTGTTTTACACTTTGGCAAATCTTTTTAAAGTCTGAAAAGAAGACTGCTCGATTCTCCTATTTCCATCTGTTGTAATACACTGTTTTGATTGAAGTATATGAAGGAAAATCCAGACTCACCCAGATACGTAGTTGAAAAGGGAAGAACCTCACCAAACCTGTAAAAGGGTCTCAGGCACTCCCAGGGGTCCTTAGACCCCATAGTGAAACCCTCTAGACTATGCTATTCCGGGAGCTACGCCACTGGAGCAAAGAGCAGGGCAGACAAAGAGAAAGCACGACCTCACAGGCCTCCATGAACACCTAACCCTCCAGCACAGAGGACTTGTCTTTAGACAGAGAGTTGGGCTGGGAGGGTGTGGATCAAAACCAAGAAGTTGACAGTGATGCAAAAGAGACTTCCTCAGTTCAGGCCTCCTTCCTCACATGTCATTGTACCGGGATTTAGTGTCTATGCTCAGGGCTCCTGATTGTCAAGGAAGTCGTTGTCATGGGCAGAGCAGGAGCCTGGACAGACAGCTGTGCATGCCAGGTGATTTCTGGTGCTGAACTAATTTGAGATCATCAAAGTCATCTATTCAGCGGGCATTTGATAAGTTTCAACTGTGTGCTGAGTCCCATGCTACAGGGAGAACAAGAAGTAGGGTTCTTGCTCTTGCGGCGCTCACCTATCAACCAGGAAGAGAGAGACGTGTAGTAAATAACCCGAATGCAGCTTATGATAAAGCTGTAACAGTGGTTTCTAAAATGGGACGCAGAGGAAAGAGAAGGAAACAATTATTCTGCCTGAAGTGGAACAGGGTAGGCTCCAAAGGAAAGGGACCATTTGAGCCGGGTCTGGAAGGATGCATCATTTATTGGTTACATTTATTGGTTAATGGGGAAGAAAAAAACAGAAAGAAAAGGGTGTTTATGGTAAAGGAATCAGAATGGTTATAGGCCTCTGTGTAACAAAGTGGCTGAAATGAAGGGATGGAGGCAGAGGAGTTCCAAAGGTAAGACCAGGAGGGGCTTCAGACAGGTCTCTGGAATTATGAAGTTTTCTGTTGGACAGGGGATCTCAAACTTAAATAATGCAGAGACTCTTTCCTAAATGAAAGGCATAGGCATCACAGACCTAGGAGAATACACGTCAACCCCAGTCTGAGAAACTCTGCTCCAGGCAATCGGCAGGGGAGCAACGGGAGGATTTAGTATGTGGGTTTAAAGTCGGATACTGAGCAACATCTGGCCCATCCTCCCAAGGATCACAGTCAATAGCTGGGGAGCTGTGCTCACTTGGGCAATACACATGCTAAAAAGTCGCGGAAGTGAGTCAAAAACGATTGGATCTGTGTTTTGGAAGTATCTCTGACGACAGTGGGGACCGTGGCTCTGGGTGGGTGTGGAAGTGGCCAAAGCTGGGGCAACATCCCAGGTCAGCCACACTCAGAGCGCGAGTCGTGGCAAGCTTGGCGGGAATGGGAGACATTTCCAAGGTCACCTCTGGAGCAGTTTCCCTCCACAGTGGGCACGCGAGTGTGAGTTCCTCTGGTTGTGGTTTTCTCCCACCCCTCCCTATATGCACCCTTCTATTCTTCCTCCTCCCCCCCAACCCCCTAGCTTCCTGTTTTTCACAAAAATAGTCAGTTAAGAGCTCTTGCTTCCCCCAAAACAAAATAATCCAACCCTGCATCCCTGCCAACTGCTGCTGAAGGACAAGCCCAGACTATGGTATTGGGAAAACTAATAGGAAGAATGTGACCAAAATAGGGACTGACATTCAGCCCAGTTCTGGCCTTTATTTTTCCCATTTGGCCCCTGTGATTCGACTCTCTAACTTCACATGCACGGAAGCTCACTACAAACTCGGAGAGGACCCCAAGAACGAGCTCCCTGCATTGCCTCCACCTCAAAACTGACCCTGGTGCTGCTGGAGGTGATGGGGCCCGGGGCACTGCTGAGACTCCAGAGCTGGGTCCACCCTTCAGAGCAGACACATTTCGGGCAGTAGAGAAAGCAAGCTGGCTGTGTTGGGCAATACAAAACGGGAGCAGGGCACACTGGGGTTTTAAGTTCTGCAAAGTGGAAACGAGATCTTGAAATGACAGCACCGCGGGGGATTGGCTGGGAGCCCTAAGCAACCCCTGCTAGAGCAGAGATGAGCTGTGGGCTGGCGCTTCTGCGGTGAGGTGGTGGTGTTTCTGGAGAACAGATCAGAGGCTGGGGAAAGCCAAGCAGAAGCAGGAGCTGAAGACCTCAGACCAGCACCAGGTGTGTATGGCCTCCATCTTGCTCCCTTTTCCAACCAGAGGTATTGTGCTCTCTGAGCCCTGGGCTCCCAGGGGGGGGCGGTTGCCCAGAAAACATCCACAGTAGGCCTATAAAGAGTGCTTCTTCCCACATACTGTACCACTGGGCTTGATGGGGCAGGAGCATGTGTGGCAGGAGGACTGAGGCTTAGACCAGGAAACTATATGCCCCATTTGCAACAACTTGGCTACAGCTTTCTTCCCTGCCTCAGGGAGCCTGGGAAGGTTGAGCTGTGGATAAGAAATTTTTTTTTCCAAGCCCCAGACTTGGGTGGTCCTTCATCCCCACTGAAGGGGCTCTCCTCAACTGTCTTCTATTGCACCGTGAATGGAAAAGTAATCTGGGGTATGTCTAAAATACAGAAACAGTTGGGAGAGGCAAAATGTTGGATTAAAACCATCGTAAGGAAGGAGAGAGGAGCTATCTCAAAAGGGTAGGAGACAGGGGGAAAATGTAAAGATATTGCTTTGGGCATGTCTGTTTTCTTCTCAAACTACAGCAAGATAAACCTTAAACTCAGTGGGTTTCATTACATTCTGCCGTAGCCAGCAGTTTAGGCACAAGGAAAATGCAGAGATCTGAACCAGGAAATGGGGGTACAGAAGGAGCTGATTTCAGGACCGGTGGATTGATAGTGAACAGGTCACTCAGGGAAATACAGCCCTTTTACCAGTTAGTCCAAAGCCCAGAACAATGAAAGTCTTTGTCCATCTCTTTTATCTGTCCCAAAGCCCTGTGGCTACTGGAGATGCCAAATCCTGGACTCTCAGCTCTCACACAAGACATTATGAAAAACATTAATAGCAGGAGGCACTTTGAAAAATTATTTTTGGCAAAGCTTTTTGCTTTTGCAAAGCCCAGCTGAGTAATACAGGAAGCAGAAAGGGTGGGGGCGCCCCCTGGCTCCCAGGGCTAGAAGAATCGGCCAAACAAGATCAAAACAGGAGCTGTGAGATACCACTTCCTGCCTCCCCCAGGTGCCCTGAAACTCACTGAAGGGGACAGACCTCAAAACAGAGGCCCCTCCGCTGCACGCAGGCCACTGTAGACCAGAAACATCACGAGGGTTCCAAACACCCAAGCTGCCTGACTGAGAGGGGATGTGGCATCTCAGGCTTGGAGAGAAATAGAATTTGTAGACTTCACAAGTGTCTCACAGGGTCTGGTTGGAAAAAGCCAGAGAAAAGGATATGAAAATCAGAGTTCCTGCTAGAGACCCACGGCCTTTCCTCTGGGAAACCGGCTCTCTCATCGATGGCACCCTCCTCTCTCCCCAGACCCCTCATACAGACAACCTTAAGTTAGACTCAGAGATGGAAGAACAAAACCCTGCCCTTGGAGAAAGGGAGACCACTACTGGTGGAGGAAAGAACAAAGCAGCAAGGAGATTGTTAGCCACTCAGCAGAAAGACTGAAAAACTGAGAAACAGATAAGGCCTGCCTTTCTCTACCCTCACCCTTGAGATTAGCATCTCTCTTGGGAAGTCCAAAATGGCATTAAGCCAACCCTGCTTATGAATACCTAGAACCGCTGCTTATGAATACCTAGAACGTGGCTTTTGGGAAGCCCTTCTACCACCACCACCACCACTCCCCACATACACACACCCTATCTTGATATCTCTCCTCCATTTCCTGCTTTCTTAAAGAATTTCTTGGGATGGCTTAGTTGGTTGAGGGCTGTCTTTTGCTCAGGTCATGATCCGAGGGTCCAGGGATCCAGTCCTGCATCTGGCTCCTTGCTTAGCAGGGAACCTGCATCTCCTTCTGCCTGCTCTGCCTGTGCTCACCCCGCTTGTGCACTCTCTCTCTGACAAAGAGAAATAAATTCTTAAAAAAAAAAAAAAAAAAAGAAAAAGAAAAAAAATTCTCATATATTTTTTAAGATTTTATTTTTATTTATTTTTTTGACAGAGATCACAAGTAGGCAGAGAGGCAGGCAGAGACAGAGAGGAGGAAGCAGGCTACCTGCTGAGCAGAGGGCCCGATGTGGGGCTTGATCCCAGGACCATGGGGATCATGACCTGAGCTGCAGGCAGAGGCTTTAACCCACTGAGCCACCCAGGCTCCCCTTCTCATCTTTTTTTTAAAAGATCTTTTTTTTATTTATTTGAGAGAGAGCATGGGGGTGGGCAGGAAGAAGGGGAGGAGCCAAGAGAGAAGCAGACTCCCAGCTGAGCAAGGAGCCCTGTGGTAGGCTTGATCCCAGGACCCTGGGTGGCTTAACCAACAAACATTTATTTTCTCACAATTCTGGAAGCTAAAAGTCTAAAATCAAGGCGTTGACAGGGTTGGTTTCTCGTGAGGCCTCTCCCCTTGGCTTGCAGATGGCTATCTTCTCCTGTGTCTTCACATGGTGTTCTGTTCTCTTCTTATGAGGACAGCAGGCATATTGGATTAGAGCCCACCCTAATGACCTATTTGAACTTAACTATCTTTTTTTTTTTTTTTTAAGAGAGAGAAAGAGAAAAAGCAGGGGTAGGGGGGACGGAGGGACAGAGAGAGAGAGAAAGAAAGAGAGAGAATTTCAAGCTGACTCCATGCTGAGCAGGCATGCTGATGTGGGGCTTGATCCCACAACCCCACAATCATGACCTGAGCCAAAATCAAGAGCTGGACACTCAATAGATTGAACCACCAGGTGTCCCTTAACTTAGTTATCTCTTTAAAGACCTTATTTCCAAATACAGTCACATTCTGAGGTGCTGGGAGTTAAGATGTTAACATATAAACTTGGGGGGAAGGTAGTGGAGGGGGCAGACACAATTTAGCCCATGACAGGGGTAAAGAAGGGAATATGGAGACTCCTTTAGTCTTATTGGCCTATATTTTAGAAGTAAAGTTCCATGTATAAAACTAAGAGGAGATGAGGAATATAGAAGTGCCTAGACAGACAAAGGAGAGAGATAAGGAGGAAAGAAAAAGAGAGCTTAGATTTGCCTCAAGTGAACTCCTACTATGATACCCTGAACCACTGGATAGAGAACCTCAAGGTGCAGAGAGGACTTGGGGCCAGTCCAACCCTTCCTTCTCCTATTTCAGAGAAAGAGGAAATGACCCTCTTCTAGTCAAACATCCTTTGTCATCTTTCCTCCTCCCTACATCCTGAAAGAGTTCAATTTCACAAACATCGCTTGAGCACAGACCATGTTTTAGGCAGTAAGCTGGAAAAACAGAAGAAAACTCTGCATGTCGTATTTTGGTCCAAACTCATTAACTCATCCCCTTTGCTCCAGGGCCAGCTTAACGAAGACAAATTGAAGGGCAAACTGAGATCTTTAGAAAACCAGCTGTACACCTGTACTCAGGTAAGCTTTCTTAAGACATTTCCAGCCCAGGAATTTAGAATTAAAGGAGAATGCTTGAGCCTCGATCCTGCTCTCTGGAAATGACACCTGATAAAGCTGAAAGCACCCATTCCTACTCACTCGGTTCTGGCTTTGCCATTTTCACTTTGGTCCCCAACCCACCTCTTCTCCCTTTTTCCTAGTGTTCTTCCCTTTGCACCCTGAGAAACAACTCCAGCATCAAGGATTCTGCCAGCTCCAAGGGAATCTTAGGAATACCTGGAACTGTAGGGACAGGCCCTAGTAAAGATGCTCATCACTCAGATAGACCTTCAAAGGTCCCAATCTTTGAACAGACAAACTGGATATTGGAACAAAGTCTTACAAAATGATTTCCATTCTGTGGGCAACTTCAGTCTAGTAGCAATCCCTGGAAGAAAGTAAAAGGCCACGACTCTTGGCTTTTCTATGGTATTGTTATCCATCTTCAATAAACTCTTGATTGGCCTGATCTTGGATTACAAGAGATAGAAAGAAATCAGCTTTCACACTGGAGAAATGATCGGCTTCTGACAAGTGGTGAGATGTCAGATAAGAGAATGAGGTGGCACATGTGGAGTTAGGGAGAGCAGATGGACCTGGGTGCACGCTTGGGGTCTTATAGGGAAACAGAGTTTATAGACAGGTTTGCTGATTCACAACTTTTAGTTTTTTCAGTATGGCCTGTTTTTTCAGACTCTTAGGAACTATATGATGCCAACCATGCTTATAAAATACCGACATATAATCCAGAATGCCAGGCTCTTCATTTTCAGTGGGCAGGGGGGTAAAGCTGGCCAGCATGGGTAAGTCCACTAACTGGGATATACCTATGTATGACCTCCTGGATGCTGCTTCTGATGAAAATGCCAAGAACCTAAGACCCACTCACATTTAGATCCAAATCTTCAGATGACTCCAAAGCTAAATGGAAATGATTTCATATTGATCCTGAGATCTGTACCATGTAGACTACTGTTTATTCAGTGGGATAACCCAGAGTTGACGGCAAAAGCTGCCTGCCTTCCCAAGAATCACAGGGCAAAAAGATGAAAGAGCTAGGGAAGGGAAGACCCTAAATGAATATACAAAGCTACTCTTTTCTTAACTCCTGAAGCCAAGATAATTTTTAAATGCAAATATATGAATTTAAAAATATTGAGAGTACTAGAGCTACATAGATAAAAGAGGAAAAAAAAGTATGCTCTCTCCCCCGAAGGAGTTTACAGTCCCATAAGGGACACAAATGAGTCAACAGAGTGGGAAGATAGAGACTTACAGAGGATACTATGTGAACACTACGAAAAGCTACCTAATCCATGAGTCGGGGGTGATTGGTCAAAATTTATCAGAATTTACATGATCCTTGGAGGGAGTCTTGAGCATGAGTAGAGTTTAACTAGGTGGAAAGGGTAGGTGAGGATGCTCTAGGCAGAATCTACATGGACAAAGGCAAAGGCCAAAATGCACAGTGCTTAGGGAATCTGCAACCAGTTCAGTTTGGGTGGAAGTAGCATAGAACCAAAGTCTGAGCTCTCAAGTAGGAGCCATGCCAAGGATTTTGGACCTAATCCTTAGTCACTGAGAGATTTAAAAAGGGAGTGACGTGATCATATTTACATTTCAGAAAGTACCCTCTAGCTTCAAGGCTTGAAGATAGAGAAAATATTGCATCGACCCATATAATAGTGTTACCAGAGTTTGAACCAAGGAAGTGCCAGGAATTATGGAGAAGACACAGATATGAGGTGTTAAAGAGGTTGATTTGACAATGTTCCATGAGCAACTGATTGGTGGGAGAAAGTGAGAGAAATTAAGGATGACTCCCTGGTCTCAGGCTAGGGAGACTGAGTGGGTAATGATGCTGGTCACCGAGATAGGCAGCCCAGGAGAAAGGAGCAGGTTGAGAAAGATTATTTTGATTTGGAAATATTGAATTTGAAGTGCTCTTGGAAGGCCTGGGGAGGCCCAACATGCCTAGAGCACCATGTTAACCCCACTTACCTCCCTCATCACCTGGGACCCTCTCCCTGTCCACCTCGAACCCAGAAGGAGGTCCACCAGGTTACTGGTATCTCTGCTCTGGGGGCCAGGAGCAAATTCTTTTCCTTTCTGTATCCCAGCTAAGGGGTTGGCACACAGAAGTTCAATATGTGTTTGTTGAATTGCATGAAATTTACAGAACTACCCCCCTTGGGGAATGAAAAAGGTGTTATTGGAGATGGAAGACCAGAAAAACAACTATGAGCAGAAGGCCAAGGAGTCACTGCAGAAGGTGCTGGAGGAGAAAATGAGCGCAGAGCAGCAACTGCAGAGCACACAGGTGCAGGGATGCTGTGTAGTCCTTGGGGCTGGGACCCTGGGTGGCTCTGGGCAGCATGGGAGCCAGCTGCATAACTCCCTGGAACCCCCAAGGCACCCTCTTCTTGTCTGACCATATCCTCAGCGGTCCCTGGCTCTGGCCGAGCAGAAGTGTGAAGAGTGGAGGAGCCAGTATGAAGCTCTGAAGGAGGACTGGAGGAACCTGGGGGCCCAGCACAGAGAGCTGGAGAGCCAACTCCATGTGCTCCAGTCCAAACTGCAGGTACCAGGCCCTGGGGTGGGCACATGGGGAGAGAAAAGGCAGGGCTTATGGGACGAGGGGCAGTGACAGCAGGGAGGACAGAAGTTGCTGCTGGGATGGGGGTTCTCAAGGCAGCCTGACAGCATCTGGCTTTCAGTCCCCCACTCACTGCCCACTTTGTATCTGACTCACTGTTTGGGCCCTGGAATCTAATTATGAGTTCAGCAAGGATGTTTCATGCAAATGAACTAAGTGTTCCCCGAACGATACCATCCATGTGCAAAGAGTTAGACTGGAATATTCATCAGCCTACTGTCATACTCCAACCCACTCTCTGCACCCCAAGCCAGCAGAGCATTCAGCTCAGATATGTCCACTACCGGCACAGAACAAGCCACCCGGACATACTCAGAGGTTGAGGATTGACTAACATCCTGCCAATGTCATTTTTAAGCAATTACAGTAGACCCTTGGCATTCTCAAGGGTTCCATCATTTCCAACAGGTGTTATCTTGCCAAAGTCAACTGGCACAGGCCTCCATCCATAGTAGCTCTTTCTCTTCATAGATTTTATTTACTTGGTTTGAAATTTTGAGGACCCACATCAAAAATTCACCTTTATCATTTTCCTGAAGCAGGAACCTGAGTGCCAAATTAATAAGCCGAAGCGTGTATCTTCTCAAAGCTGTGAACCCAGCTGGCCAGTACACTATTTGCCATATCTCTCATGAAGGCCTTTTTCTTTTGAACCTTAATCTTTTGAGAAAAATGACCGTACCAAAGGGGGGGGGAAAAATGACAGTGTTAGAATAAGAAGGCAATGTGAAGGACACCTAAAAAAGCGATGATTTGGGCTTGACTCAAATGAGTCCCTTGTGAAATATCAAAAATCTAATGCATGAGGAAAGAGCAGATGGAAGAAACAAAGAATCCCAAATGTTTCCATTTCCCTGATAATCCTCTGTCTCTAAAATTCTAGTCTTCCTCTTCCATGGAATCTGTTCCCAATCTCCGTCGCAGCACTGACCTGCCTCTGTGTTGGACCCCCTCCTTACAGGGAGCAGACAGTAGAGACCTACAGATGAACCAGGCTCTGCGACTTCTGGAAAATGAGCACCAGGAACTGCAGGCCAAGATTGAACACCTGCAGGGGGACAGAGATCTGTACAGCTCGGATACCCTGCACCTACAAGGTAGTCTTCCCCTCCAAGGCCTCTAGGAAGATGGGTGGAGGAGAAGGCCTCACTCAGTCTTTGGTTGGGTTTGATTTCATTTTACCTCGAGGGAAAGGCAGGGCTGTTTTAATCATCCCAGCCTGAAGATTTGTGCTGTGCTAGAGTGTCTGTATCAGCTGGCTCTTCCAGCCAGTCCCTCTGAGCGAGGTCACATCACTCCCATTTCAGTCACCTGTGGCAAGGCTGCATTTCTGATTTGGAAGGGGAAGGTCAGTTGAAATGCAAGGCATACTGAAGGCGTCCCACCCTAGCCTCTGCGTCAGCGTAGACGACGAAATCATGGGCAGATACAACTCTTGATTAAACCTGATGTTGTTGGGGCCAATGACATCCCAGGAGCTCAGGATCTGGTTCCCTCTCCAGAACCAGGGCGAGTAGAAAAAAGAGAGGACTTCCACTTAGCACACATCAGGGGTCTACATCCCCTCCTTAGCACACATCCCCTCCTCAGGGGTCAGGTTAAGTCTCAGGTTCATCTGTTTCGATTTGCGTCATTTCACTTTCAGATCAGCTGAAGAGGTCAGAGGAGGAGAAACTCGCCCTGGTGGCCCAAGTACAGCAGCTGCAGGGTAAGTTCCCCTTCCAGATTCTCAGAATAGCACAGCTGGCTCTTTCTGGTGTTCCTGCCGCTCCTGCCCCACAAGAGGAATCCAAAAGAGGGGTCTGGGGCCTGGTCTTTGACGCATCCTCCACCTCTGTGCATTTTTGGACCTTCTTGAAAAGTGAGATCATTTACACAGCTCTTCACGAGTTAATGTTAGCCTGTCTTTTTTTCTTTTCTACTTTCCTCCTTCTGTGCCAAAGACAACCACCCAAATTTCCCCCGGATTTTCAGATTTTAAAAAACGCTGAGTTTTCTAAGGCAGTTATTTTATATACTGACAGTCATTACATATGTGAGTATGTCCTATAGACATCTGTCATTAGGAATGGTTTGGAAAATCAGCTCACACTACAGATGCCTCAGTCCACTTCAAAACTACCTGTTGGGGCCAAAGAGGAAAGGGGACATTTCAGGAGAGGAAAAAAAAAAAAAAATGTAGGCAATGGCTGAAAAGCTGGAGAACCCGATTCAATTAATAGCTCTGCTGGCTTCCCACCACCTTAACCTAACACCCCAACAGAGAAGTTTCGTGCAATGCATAGTAAGAGTAAGGCAGCCACAAGCAGATGCTGAGCACCTATAGGGCAGGAGCTGAATGCGCAAGGAATCGATTCAAAATCATGCCTTATTTATTCCCTACCAAGTACCAGGCACCTTAGGTATACACACTGAGGATACAGTGCTGAGCAGCCCTGACACAGCTCTTTCCCTAAATGAAGCTTACAATAAGGTATGGAGCCTCCATTTACAATTAAGTGTGTGTCAGGTAGTAATAGCTGCCATGGAGAAAAATAAAGCTGGTTAAAGGGAAAACAGCTGCTATTTCATACAGGGCCGTCTGGGGAAGTCTTTCTTCTAAGGTGACTTAAAGGTAAAGACATGGTAGGAAGAGATACAAGGATGATGTATTCATTAACAAAATACCACACACTGGGTGACTTTAAAAACAGTAATTTATTTTTTTCTGGAGGCTACAAGTCCAAGGTCAAGGTGTTGGCAGGGCTGATTCCTTCTGAGGATCTGTTCCAGGCCACTTTCTTTGGCTTGTAGCTGGCTTTCTTCTCCCTATGTTTCTTCAGGTATCTTCTATCTAGTTGTGTTGAAATTTCTCCTTCTTTTTTTTTAAAGATTTTATTTATTTATTTGTGAGACAGAGAGAGAGCGAGAACAGGCAGACAGAGTGGCAGGCAGAGGCAGAGGGAGAAGCAGGCTCCCCACCAAGCAAGGAGCTCGATCCCAGAATGCTGGGATCATGACCTGAGCCAAAGGCAGCAGCCCAACCAACTGAGCCACCCAGGCATCCCAAAATTTCCCCTTCTTATAAGGACATAGTCGTATGAGATTAGGGCCCACTCTAACACCCTAAAATACTTGATTACCTCTGTAAAGACTCTTTCTCCAAATAAAGTCACATTTTAAGGCACTAGGGGTTAAGACTTCCTATGAATTGGGGGGAGGGGTACAATTCAACCAATAATAGACAAGAACATCTTAAATAATTAAGGTTTGAAGCAAAGTTCTGAAAAGACACTGTGTCCAGTAGACAGGCTAGTACAAACAAGTTCCTTGTGTTTTTCCACAGGTTTGCTCCAGAATCAATCCTCACAGCTTCAAGAACAGGAGAAACTCTTAACAAAGAAAGGTCAGCAAATTTACTTCCACAAATTCTAAGCTAGTGGTCTTTCTTGCCTGCCTAGAGGCAGGGGATGGACTACAGGACCTCTTGGAGTCCCATACAGTTCTAGAAGTCTGTTAGGTCAGGGATCTAGGGGAGCTTTTTCAGGACTGATGATTGACTTTGAGAACACTTTAATCAGTTAGCCTCCTATCCTGAGAGGTATATAAACTGTGAAAAGAATTTCTACTCTGAAAATATAAATCTGTGTTGAACATTTCAATAAATTGATTTTGAACGCAGGATTTAATGTCAATTTTTAACACTTGACTTTCCAAGTCACATCCAACTCCACAAGCCCACACCATGCTGCATTCAATAATCACGTCACTCTTAGCACTCAAAAGTCTGCTGCCTTAGCTCCCTGAAAAGAATTCATCATGTATGGGGGGTTAAAGAGGGCAAGTTCCTCACTTACGTACTCCACATGGTCTTTTGTTTTCTCATCACAATCACCATGTAAAAGAGAAGGCAGAAGTTATGATACCCATAGAATGGGTAAGAAAATGAAAGTCTACGGGTCATAAGAATTAAGGACACAGCTAAGACAACAATCCAGAATTTTTGACTCCTAGGGCAGTGCTCTCTTCACCAAGACTAAGACTGCCATGCAGCTCAGAAGCCATCTTTAACCACAGGAAGATGAAGTCTAGGATAGGACAGCCATTCTCATGACTGAAATGAAGCTAGAAGGGGTTAGTTATACTAAAGCGTCCAGCAAACCTACTAGGAATATCACAAAAGAAAATGGATTAGCAAGTATTCTCTGGAAGTATCTGCCATTAAACAGGGCTAGGGATACAAAGAAAAGTAAGATGCCAACCTTCCTCTCAAGGGGCTCAAATTCCAGCTCTGTGTCAAGACTGAGCACGGTCCCAATGGGAGGAAGTAAGAGAATTCTACTGTATGCTGTCTCATCAGGGACAGGTCCTCCCCTGTTCCCTTTCCTCCCTTCCCCTCACTCCAGTGTTGTCTCAGTGATAGGACCCTGCCTCAGAGGTGTGGACCTCACCATCACTGAGAATCTGGCTGCTTTTTTAGATCAGGCTTTGCCTGTGTGGAGTCCAAAGCCCTCCCATTATGAAGTGGAACCTGAGGGCACAGGGAAGGAGAAAGAATGGGATTTCAGAGACCAGCTGCAAAAGAAGACTTTGCAGCTCCAGGCCAAGGAAAAGGAGGTGAGATGGTGACCTTAAGATAGTGAGGGAATCATCCCGCCACGGTAGGGAAAACTGCTGGGAGGCAGCCAGAGAGCAAAGATTTTGAAGTTTACATAGTGACTGGATGCCAGCAGGTATTCATTTGCCTTTATAAAATGTCTTTGCTTTTGGGCTAATCTGTCAATCTTTTCCCTTCTTCATTTATACCAACTGCTATTCCAGATTTTATTAAATAATTACTTTTGTAAAGTCGACCTAAACTCAAACACATTTAATAAAACATATTAACCCCTCACACTTTGTCCTAGAGTTATCTTAAAACTTTTATCTTATGCCTTTTAAATAACAACACCCTTTCCATCTACGTACTTGGAAACATACATATCCCCAGAAGTCTTCACATGCACCTCAACTAGGTCCTAGGGAAAATGTTTGTACTGAGATCACTCCCAGGTCTTTTGTGCTACAAGAACTTCAGTTTTTGGTGCCCCCATTTACAAAGCACTTGCACACACACAATCACGTGGGAGCACAGACATGTACAATACGTAATATTATAATATGCATTACAATCATTTAAACAAACACATTCCGGGAAAACTAGGTGATACGGTCAAAACCCAAACTGAAATCTCTGAGAAAAGCTGGGAAGGGAGGATGGTGGTAAAAATTCCAAACGAATGAGGGGGTGACTCACACGGGGCCCTCTCTGTCCCAGACCTGGGGCTCTGTCCCAGAAGGAACTGGTGGTGATGACGGTGGTGGTGTTCTCCCCTCCAGTGCAAAGAACTGCATTCGGAGTTAGACAACCTCAGTGACGAGTACCTCTCCTGCCTGCGTAAGCTGCAGCACTGTCGAGAAGAGCTGAACCAGAGCCAGCAGCTGCCTCCCAGAGTAAGAGGGTCTATCCTCCCAGATCGCCCTGCATGTTGGTGGGATGGTTCCTCCTTCAGCCAAATCCTGCAGATAAAGTTTATCAGCCCATGCCAACATCTGGCCAGCCTGTTCCATTCAACTTGGTTGACATACTTGATAGTATAACCAGTATCAGCAAACACTGGCTCATGGATCCAAGCCTAATTTTCATGGAATTCTTGAGCCTGAGGGGAAGACTTACTATTAGCTAAGGTATGAAGTGGTATTCTTTTAGCTTATTATGAGCTAGTGGTAAGAGTGAGGAGAGCAAAAGTACCACGGAATACGAACAGAGCATAATATAATTTTGCTGAATTCTGTCCCATTCTTAACTATTCTTTTTTTTTTTTTTTAAGATTTTATTTATTTATTTGACAGACAGAGATCACAAGTAGGCAGAGGCAGGCAGAGAGAGGAGAGGAAGCAGGCTCCCCGCGAAGCAGAGAGCCCTATGTCGGGCTCCATCCCAGGACCCAGGGATCACGACCTGAGCCGAAGGCAGAGGCTTAACCCACTGAGCCACCAGGGCGCCCCTTTCCTTAACTATTCTTATCAGTATCTAAGTATCTAGCTCTTGCTGAGTATGGTTCCCTGAGCCAGTGGTCCTGGATTTGGGGCCAGTGACCAGCAGTAAAGTAGTTTTATCCCAAAGGATGTGACCAAGTGAGAGAGACAGTGATACAAAAAGCTTTTTCTCCTCTACTGATCCAAGGTTTTCCACTGGGCTAGGATGGGAAGAAGGAAGATTATTTTTGCCTGTACCTTCTCCAAAAACCCATGGCCTCTTTCTCTCCCCCGCCCCTCCTAACAGAGGCAATGTGGCCGATGGCTCTCAATGCTGATGGTAATGATCGCTATAGCACTAGCAGTGTTCCTGGCCAAGAAGGACAGCCTGATGATCTGAATCACTTGTGACCACTGCTTGGGTGAAAACCTGAAGCAAGAAACTCAATAAAAAACTCAGAAGATTGATATACTTTGAAGGGGGGTGCATTTTCCCACCTGAGATTTCTGACTTTGTTATTATTTTTTTAACCTATTGTAAAATAAATACTTCATCTAACAGTCTCTGTTCCTCAGAACTCTTCGTTTACTCTGGAATGACAATTCACATCACACGTGTGAGACACCTGAGCATCCTCGTCTACCCTCCCTAGTCCAATTCAGCTGGTGGTATATAAGCATGTGGTAAAACCCGCCTAGTCTTCTACTTTCTGGCAGACACCACCCACGGAGGCAGGTGTATTTACAGTTCCCACACAAGAACATACACTTCCTCCGCCGCTCTTCTGCACAATCTCTCTTCTTCTATCTCCTACCCAGTGGAAAAATCAGCAGATATCACAACAAAGTCAAGAGGACTCCTTAGTACAGAAATGGCAAATGTACAACCAATGCTGCCACCACTAATCCCATGCCCACTGTGATGTGGACAACTGATTATAGCACACACACACACCCCGTCCCCGGTGTTTTCAAGATGCTGTGAATTGGTACTTGAGATGCCATCCTTCAGCTAGAGCTGATTGTTTACTGAGTACCTTCTCCATGAGAGAAGAGTTAAAGTCAAAGAGACACTGCTGGCAGCGTGACTATCTCAGAGGAGATGCTCAGGTCGGCAAAGTCATTCTGAGTCCTACATCGAGTTCTAAGGTCCTCCTCCCAAGTATTTAGAATTTCCCTCAGGGCTGGGAACAAGCTTTCCGGGACACTAAAGGAATAGAGCAAGACGGGGGGATGACCACAAAGCCACGAGATCCGGGCAGTGAACACCCGTAGTGGGGTCAAGGCTAAGCAGTTGTCGTCTCCCTGGTTCAGACGAAAGGTATACGGAACAGGATAGCCCAGGAGGATCCCAAACACAGTACAGAGATTCCAGCCTGAGGAATGAAGTCTGCTACAGGAGACTGCCAGGGATGGGTCCCTCTGCAGCCCTTGCAAATGCGCAATGATCTCAGCCATTAGGGCCTTCAAATTCTGAAGCTGGTCCAGGGAGCAAATAGAAGGATGAGGTTGGGAGCTGGACACATCCACAAAGGCTATGGTACCAAGCAGCACCTGCTCCAAGTGCTGACAAACGTGCTCAGGATTGACAATCAAGCTGTCTTCTCCAATCTCGAGGATGTGAAGTCCCTGGGTCGGGAAGCCCAGGCCCTGCAGTTCCTCCAGATAGCTCTGGAGCTCTGATGGCCCTGCACAACTGCAATCATAGAGCAGAGCTGGCTTCAGTCCCCGGGCCACAGCCAGCACCTCTCCAGCTAGGTGAAGGCAGATAGCTCGGGGTGGGCACCGTCTCTTTCCCATGCCCAAGGTCTGCTGAGCAGCTGCCACCAGCATCTGAGGACTCGGTGCTGACATGGAATCTGGAAGCAACGGCAAGCATGGCCTCCTTACCTAGCTACAGTTCCCTCCCTGGGCCGCATCTCTGAGCTCCAGGCACTTGAGGAAGGGCCTAAAAACAAAGCAGTAGCAGGGGATTATTAACACCACCCAATGACATACCAGGAAACCTGCCAACAGCCTTCCCCTAAGTTTTACAGCATCTTCCAAACATCTTTTTGTCCCTCCCTCTGCTGTGAAATGCTAATCCAGATCACATAAGATGCGATCGCCAATGCTGCCTGATTTCTATGGTTGACTTAGTCTCAAATTCATGTGTCTTTCACACCTTATGGCTACGTTGACATTCTCTCTGAATTCTTCTAAATTTTACCTGTTTCTCGGATTCAAACCTTAAAGAAATCGGGGAAGAGTAGTGCCAGGGCTATCTTTGGCAAAATTCCGGGGTCTAACCCTAAAACTGCCCTTCTGAGGCAGAATTCTGGGTTCCACACGCCCTCTTTCCCCCTACCAATTTCCCCTTATCTTCCCGCCAACAGCTTAAGAACAGCGATCCGATTACTATACACTAGAATACGGGCTTACAACCACTGCACCCTGGGATGCAGAAGTAGTCAATAAAGTCTTCTAAATGCAGAAGGGTTATACTTTTGCCGGCCCCGCCTTCCCCTTCTGGCCGTCATCTACGGACTTTCGGACGATGGGCTCCCTCCAATCCCCACACGCAGCGCTGAGCATATTAGAGTGACTTGTTAAATGAGTCACAGGTCTCTCTCACACACACAGACACACATACTTTCTGCTTCCACTTCCGCCGCAGGTTCGCGGGATCACAAGCGCCCGCGCGTTTCCTGTGAGCTGCCGAGAAAACGCCGAAACCAGAATGCTCCGCCGCAACACTGGAAATCCCTCGCAAGGTGCCGCGCTCCAGGTCGGCAAAACCGGCCTACTGCGCAGGTCCAACACAGACAGGCCCTCCCGCCACTTTCCGTGACGTCATCCAGGCCGCTCGCGCGCCTCGCGTTAGGACCGCCCGCCCGGCTGTGCCGGAAGTGTGGACGCCTATGGCCCGGCCCTTTCCGGCTAGACAGAAGCCGGCCCCGCCCGTCTGCGCAGGGACTGGGAGGGGCGGAAGTGCCCGAGAGAAGGCGGGACCTGGCGAAGCTAGTAGCCTGCCGCTACCCTCACGTAGCTTCGCTTCGTGTTATTAGGTCAGGGAATTCAAAGAGGTGCACGCTGCACTCAGCACAAAAACACTCTGCTTTGTCTGGGCAAGTGCGCTATCCCCTCCAAACGAAGCTTCTCTCGAGAAAGCGACATGTTTTGCAGACTGTCCTCACCTGTGAGTGGCCCTACAAATTCCGTTGTTTACTCTGACCTGCCTAAATCCCCAATTGGAGAGGCTGAATTCCTAGAAGTGGGTGCGCAAGGCCCAGGATTTGCCGTCTCGAAGCTGGGTGTGAAGGGCATGGGCCCTGTTCACTCGGAATAAATGTGTGCCAGGCATGCTTCTGGGCGCTGGCAGTATTATTGCAACGTACAAAATACACAGAAACCCCACCTTCACGGGCTCAGGTTCGAGAAATTCAGTTTTCTGGCTTCACATGAGAAATGAACAGAGAGGCAGAAGCTTTTCAATCAGGCCAGTAAGAAGGAAGTGTTTCACTGAAGGGCTAACACCTAAACTGCCAGCCCTAGTGCAAGAATTTCCTGAGAACGCTCAGCTGAGAAAACGGCCTAACTTTATTGCTATGTGGGCAGGACAGAGGCAAAGGGAACTGCGGGATCCGACACGGGAGGCTCCACTCCTTGCTCTACCTTGGTGGTATCTTCGGAAAGTGAAAATAGACAAGTATGGAGTAAAGATGGGGCTAGCGAGGAAGGAGGATCAGCGTGTGGGAGCTCCCAGTCTAACGCTGGTTTTTAGCTCAGAGAGAGTCAGAAACAGAGACTAGAAACCAATTTTTGAATTTTTTCCTTCCCCAGATTTATTTTCCCATGGTCCTTAGTAATAAATCTGTAAAATGAAAGA
Source organism: Mustela nivalis (assembly GCF_964662115.1). Classification (NCBI taxonomy): domain Eukaryota; kingdom Metazoa; phylum Chordata; class Mammalia; order Carnivora; family Mustelidae; genus Mustela; species Mustela nivalis. The sequence goes on from NC_139035.1 coordinate 35,199,040, forward strand.
CTTATTTATTTAGTTCATTCATTTATTCTAACAACAAATACAGGTGACCCTTGAACAACTCAGGCGGTAGGGGTGCCCCACACAGCAGGAACTCTGAATAGAACTTATAACTCTCCCAGAACTTTACTAATAGCCTACTATTGACCAGAAGCCTTTCCAATAATATAAACAGATATTTTTGTTATAGCAACATTATATACTGTATTCTTATAATAAAGTAATCTAGGGAAAAAGAAAACACTAAAAAATCATAATACATTTACAGTACTGTACTATATTTATCAAAAAACAATCTGGGTGTAAGTGGGCCTGTGCAGCTCACACCCTGTGTTGTTCAAGGATCAGTTCTATTTGAGAAAATAGTATGCACCAGACACTGGCAACAGAGTCCAAGACAAATAGTCCCTACCTTCAGCAAGTTGGTAGTCAAATAGGACTAAGCAATTACAAGGGAATTGATTATTCTGAAAAAGGAAGTATAGGATGATATGGGAACATATAACCAGAGATCGAATTATATGGGGAAGGAACAAGCCCAGATCCAACCGTCGCCCTCCAAATTACCTACAGTGTTTTGTTCTGTTTAACTTTGAGCTAATCCAGTTTAGTGGGGTGGACAGAGAACAAAAAGAAGAGCTGGTGACACCATCCAATACCCCTTCCACTCTTAAGCAAGGTGGAGGCAAGAAAGCAGACCACACCAAGAGAGTGTGCAGCGTAGCAACCAAAACTAACAGTCTTCAAGAAAGAAAGGGCACCTGGTATCTATCTACCCATCAGGACCAGAGAAGGAGCAGTGAGGGAGATCAGTGAACAGCCCTGCACACACTCACCCAGTGGTTTGGTTTTGTTTTTTGTTTTTTTGTTTTTTTGAAAAATGTATTTATTATTAGAGAGAGTGAGTGAGGGCAGGGAGAGGAAGGGGAAAAAGAAAATCTCAAGCAGACTCCCCACTGAGCATGGAGATGTGGGGCTCAATCTCATGACCCTCAGTCCAGCTCTTAACCAACTGAGCCACCAGGCACTTTTCTCCCAGCATTCTGAAAACAATAAAAAACATAGAAGAAACTAGTCTCTCTAGTTAAGACTACACAAAACTACTCATCCATTCCTCTGGCATCTATGTAAGCTTTTCATTACAGTTACATACAAGTTTGATCCTTCTTGGCTCTTCAGAACACAATCTTCATCACCTTTTGCCAGCTCCTCTTTTCTGGGCCTCTATCCAGATGGAGAGCCTGGCTATTAGTGTTTCATAGCATAAGGGGAAAGGACAACCCAGATCTAGCAGTTGCCCTCCACTTTACCTACAGTGGGCTCTTTTTAACTTTGAGCTGTGCAGTTACAGAGTTAGCCAGACACCAAAACCAAATCCTCCGTGTTACCCACTCAACCAAAATGACCAAAAATTACAAAGTTTCTGTACCTTGCATGTTTCCTGATCTCTAGAAGCCCAAATGCTGCTCACAGCTGAGCACCTGACATTTACCCAGATTTCTCTTGGTCATGCTTTAGTTTAACAGCAGATCCCACTACATCCCTTAGAGATCCTAAAAACATAGCTTCAGCATTCTAAGTAAGTCCCTCTGCCACCTGTAACCAAATTGAGCTTATGGCTTTTGAAACTACCTGATTTTTCAGCTAGTTCAACTACAGTAGCAAGTAGGGAATGGCCTGGATGGCCTAGTTTAAGGGTAGTACACTAGACATGGGTTTTCTTGTAATGGCCTGGCACAAAGAGGCATCAGTATTCAAGAGCCTTAGAGGCCTGCAACCAGAGATTAATATCTTGCTTTCCATTTAGGTCTTGGAGTTTAAATTATACTGTTTTTTTTTTTTAAAGGTTGGGGGTAAGGCAAAAAAATGGAAGATGGAGCAAGAGTTAATAGATAAGACCAGTCTGTGGCAGCCATAGCTACAGTGTTCTACACCACTCTTCACCTGAATAGTTCACACCCAGCTACCTCCACAAGAAAGGGGACAAGTAGATTTGGGCCAGATGAGCCTTTGGCAGAAGAGCACTGCCCAGTCCTCCTTCACCCTGAATACCCCAATTTTTCAACTGCAAAAAGTCCAAACGATAGCAAAACTGTAAGTTTTAAAACAAAAAGGAACTGTGCCTTTTTTAGTCAGGAATTTGTCCTAGATGCCCAGCTCACTCCCAGCTCTTCCTCAAAAAAGAAAGAAGAAAAAGCTCTATCCTCTCTGAAAGGTACCACTGAGTCATGCACTCTCACCTACCACATTCTGAGTGTTATTGAGTGGTGGCAAGGTAAACACCTGACAACCAACTGTGCAGAATCCCTAGGCCTTCTGCTGACAGATTCCCTTGAGGAGCTGTTTATGAGCATTTCTCCACAGACCAGGTGACTTTTCAGACTTTGGCACCTATTTCTATTTAGATATCAAGCTTGGTTCCTAAGCAACCAGCCAGCTCCCCTCCCTCTCACTTACTCCGTCAGGGAGCCAGCTTCCTATACTAGCAGAACAGGTCAAACGGAGATCAATCTTGGACAAATCAGTGCTTGAGGGAACTTTAATGAAAGCAAGAAAAAAATATGGTGCAAGAACAATGCAGAAGGGTTCTATTCCAGGCTGGTATGCCTTGTACAAGTAGAATGAAGTCATCAGGTCAGAGTTTTAACTGGCATTATTTCAGGCACTGTTCCAACCCCTTCGTTTTACAGGAATTAATCTGAAGCCTAGAGGTTAAATGAGTTGGTAGTTCAAGGTCACTGAATCAGAGCACTGCAGCTAGAATGCTGGTGTCCAAAGTCCCAGGCCAAATCTCCCTCTACTACATTACACTAACACTGGGAGGTTTCAAAAAGAAAGGGGGACTATGAAAGGTGATTTTTTTCCATAAATTAAATCAACTTTAAAAGCCAGGCATACTGTGGAGAATCGAAGGCCACTAACATTGTTAGAAGGAAGAGGTTCAAAAGCTGGGTAAATCTGAATAATAAAAAATACCGCTATGTACAATATTGTAAAAAAAGATGGCATTCATGATTACTGGGCTGGCAGGGCAGGGGGGAGTTGCATGCTGGGGGCGGGCTGCATGGGCTGCCAGCTTTCTTGGGTTTGGAGGATGCGGTACAGCTGCTTCAGTTGAGCAACGATGTTATCTTTGATGTCTGGAGTTGAGATCTGCAGGCGGACACTGCCACTGTCAAAGGACCGTGTAAAATCACCAGAAAACATCTCGTAGATCATCCGAGCTACCACTGGAATAACCTGTTCAGGACACAGAACACACAGGTATCCACTGAAGAGAAGGTATTTTTAAGCAGCAGGAGGGACTCAAAATGATAGAAAGGACCAGTGAGGTCCTAGGAAAGCTGCCACCCCTTATGATAGCGTGTGTGCCTTCTTCTCTCTAGACCATCTTGCTAAGGATCACTCTAGAACTTGGTTCAAATGAAGGTAAAGAACCTATATGTTTCATTAAATCACATGCCTAGATAAACAGCTGCTTATTTAGGAAGACTCTTACCCACATTTCATCTGTTGACTATCTTTTTTTTACAAATCCAGGAACCAAATCCAAGTGGTCTTGCTGCCACTTACTAGAATAAGGTTACACTCTTAAAAGTAACTCAAAGGTCTTTCTAAAAGAGCTAGAAAGGACCATATCCTGTTAGGTTTCAGCAAGACTCTAATGTCAATAAAAGAATGCAAGGTAAGGTCTTCACTAAGCCAGTCATCCATTTTGAGGACCTCTGTGCTCCAGCGTGGTCCTAGTTGGTTCTTACAATAAACAAAACTTGAGTCTGCTATTCTATTTGATGGGATTAAAACATACATAGGCTGATGGATCTTTGCTCAGCACAATCCTAGTCCTGGGGCTAAAGCACTGGTAAAAAGACAAAGAGTTGTTGATATATCCTTATATCCTCACCTGAACCAAGATGAGTTTCCTTTCCAGGGGTTTCCCATCTGGCCATTCTTCCCCAAAGCATAAGTAGATCTCAAATGGTGGCTGCTTCTCTATCTGTCCTTTCTGGTGGGCAATGAGATCTGTAGAAGGTGGAAGAGCAAGCTTGGTATACTTGGCCATTCCATATCCACTCAGTAAAATACCATTTTCTGGGCTGCCCAATTTAGTGGTCACTAGCCACATGTAGCTATTACATTTAAATTAATTAAAATTAAATAGTTCCTTAGTCATTATGAGTCACATTCATGTACTCAGTTGCCCCATGTGAGCCATTGTGGACAACACAAATAAGAACACTTTTATCATTTCTGAGGGTTCTGAGGATATCATTGAACTAGACCTGGGGTTCAAATTGTATTGTAAAATCCACATCTCAGTGTTCTTCCTAAATCTATTTGCTTGAATTTGCCACTTGGTATTTCCCAAATGAGAAGAGTATGTTTTGCTGATTATGATGAAGTCAACTTCCAAAGTTAAGGTGGCAGTGGCAGCATCTGGCAGTAATAACAAGGCTGCCTCCCTCTTCTGCCACTAAAGGAGCCACAACCAAACTAAAATTAGCTTCCAAGTACATAGCTTTGGAGTGAAATGCCCTTCTTTGTTGCGCAGGTCACTTTCATTTCTCAGAACTAAGGTTCTCTTCTACCTTTACTTCCTCCAGGAGTTTTTTTAAGATACCTGAAGAGCCAGGAAAGGGGGTTGGGAAGGTGGAAAACCTACTTCTGGGGGGAAGCCCCCAATGACAAACCTTCTGAAGAAAGACTTACCACTAAGGAACGTTTCCAGGCAAAATAGTTTGACCTTCTTTTGTCTCTCAATCAGGTTGGGGGCAACAAGCGATGGGGCACATGGCCCAGACCAGTACACTTTGCACTGGCACAGCCTGATGGCATAAATGGCATGACCGCTGACCTCCAGGATCAGTCCTCTGTCCATGACGTCTAGCAGCTTACTGGTGAACAGCTTCTGCTTCTCATTGGTGATATGCTCTGGACCTGGGAACTTCACCTGCTCCAGACTGACGGGACCAAAGAGTTCCTCTTGGTCAGGCATGGGACCCAGGTCCCCATAGAAGAGCCGGCAGCCCTGGGGGTTGCTCACGGTCATGGTCTGCCCATATTCCTTCCCACGGTACTGAAACTTGATGTCCAAGTCAGTCACTGCAAGATGAGAGAGTATAGTGAGAGTCCTGCTCTAATGCTCTGCCTGGGACTCATTCAAGTCCATCAAGATCAAGCCACCTTTCGACCAGCATTCAGGAAGGTCACCACCACCATTATCCTTCCTGCAACAAAGGAAGACATCAACCTATCCCTGAACTATTCAGTCAAAAGACTACCTTAAAAGCAGATAGTTCAAGGTCCACATATACTATCTCTGTTTAATCATTACACCCTAAGGGCTAGAATCTCTCCAAGCAAACTTCTTGGTTCAGTCTCCTCATTTATACTGACTAAAGTGTTCACATCAGTGGACATGGAAGCAGCTAAAAACTAAGGTTATCTAGTTTGTGTCTCATTTTTGGCTCATTTTAAAAGAAATCAGAAGAGTAAGAAAAAATACCAAGCCATCTTATCTTTCTGAAAATTACACACATGAGCACACTCTGAGGATTTGTTCTAACAATTTACCATAAAAGGACGCACAGCTCATGGCAAAGTAAATTTTTACTCATCAAGCCTCCACTGAACCTTACAGGTCTTATCAAAGCTATTACTCTCTTGGACCAAATACTAGCCCTCACATTCCCACCCTCCACCCCATCCCCACTACCACGATGCATACCATGAAAGGGAGATGGGGCAGTGACACTGGTTCTTCATTGAGATCAATTTGTATTCAATTCAGAATTATTTTCTCCCTTCCAAAAGCCCCACAAAATCCAAGAACCTTCTTGATCAAATTCATGGCCATTAATCTTCCTGTCCCTCAACTGGCCTTAAGCCCAGATCCCCTAGACAAACTGATGAACCCAGGCCTTCCACTCACCTAACAGGTGAGTAACCCTGAGCTGCAACTAATCACAGCATCCCCATGGGCAGGTAGATATGAACTAATGTTTCTTCACTTCTTCCCTGATGACTCATCAGCCAGTCAGGAACCAGACAGAGGCTGCCTATAGGATGGGTAGCTATTCTATATATGGCAAAGAAATGGAGGCAGAAGGTGGGGCAGGAAAAGGGACTGTAATAGGAGCTGAAGACCCAGCTAGAAAGATCAAGTCTCACTTACTTGGGAGAGAGCTGATCCACAGCTCTGGAGAGCTATAAAAGGGCTGTATAGGTGCCTGGGGTACATCTATTTCCAGAGGCTCAGTTTTGGGCCACACTGCTTCAGGGCTGCAGTTGCCCACACTGGCTGGTGCCATGGGAGAACCTAGAACAGAAAGCTGTGGGTGAGCAGGCAGGGGCACCACATTTGTACATCACCTGGCTCGGGGCTTTAAAACCTAACAAGGCTGACAGACAAGAGTCAAACACTGGACTATGACTCCATGTGGCAGCCCATCAATGATTTCCACAACTGACACAAAAAGAGATATAGTTCCCCTGCTTCTACTTCCTAATCATATTAATTCTCCCATAAACTCAAAGTTCTGAAAATGTGCATTTGCTGAAGATAACCAAACATATGAGTATTCTCTGGGGTTAAATTAGAATGAGCATGAATGAAAGGTTCCCTGTTACAGATTTTCACCCCAGCAATTACATAGAAGTTGGCTGTCTTCTACAAAATGAACTCTTCTATAAAATGAACTCAATTGAATTAGTTGATTATCTTTGGGTATATCGAAATTCCATTAAAAACAAACAAATACTGGGGTGCCTGGGTGGCTCTGTCAGTTAAGTGTCTGCCTTCAGTTCCAGTCATGATCCCAGGGTCCTGGGATCAAGCACTACATCGGGCTCCCTGCCCCTTGGGGAGCCTGCTTCTCCCTCTCCCACTCCCCCTGCTTGTGTTCCCTCCTTCACTGTGTCTCTCCATCAAATAAATAAATAAAATCTTTTCAAAATAAAAATAAAATAAATAAACACAAATACTTTTATGTGCACAAAACATCTGGAAGGGTATCAAAAAATCTAAAAGGATCAGTTTCTTCCAGGGAAACCAAACAGGGGGTCAGAGACAGAAAGGGAGGAAAACCTTTTGGTACCATTATGAATTTTAAAACATGTAAAACCAATATTTATTCAAAAGTATCCAATTAATAGCTTTTAGGAAAGAAAATGAAATACCCATCCTATTTCTTGCTATTCTCAAAGTTGGTTCACTCCAAAGTCTAGAGATTTCTCCTCCTAGCCTCACTTCTTAGGCATCTATTCTTCAACAATTCTTCTTCCTCTGCCCCAAGGGCTCTGAAATCATAGAAGTAATGTTTCTTTGACCGTTTGTGCAAAAGTCTGGTTAAATCAATGTACCCATTTTCCTTTTTTGTTTTTATTTTTTATTTTTAAAGATTATTTATTTGAGAAACAGCATGTGCACAAACGAGGGGAGGGGCAAAGGGAAAGAGAGAGAGTGAATCCTTAAGCAGACTCCCCCCTCTCCTCCCCGAGCAGGGAGCCTAACTTGGGGCTGGATCCCAAAAATTGAGATCATGACCTGAGTTGAAATCAAGAGTGGGACGCCCAACTAACTGAGCCACCCAGGTGCCGCTTTTTAAATAGATGTCCCACATCTTCCCAAAATGATCCAAAGCAACCCCTAACATAAGGCAAAAAAAATTTGCTTTGGTAAAATATGAACAGAAAATATGAAATCAGGGTCCTGGAAATAGGTTGCACCCTTTTAATGGGTGAAAATAACAGAATGAATCAGCCAAGGATTTAGGAACAAATCTCGTATTTCCAGATATCCAACTCAAATCACTAAGTGGGAATGTAGCATGTGACAATACTGACCTGAGAGAACTCAATGATAATTTTCTGTACTCATCCCTTGGTTGTAAAGATATAAATAGCAGGTTAAGTGAAGGAGGGAAAGTGGACAGAAAATAAGAGTTATTTCCCGATTCTTAAAGGTAAGAGAATCACCTAAAGTAGGGGACTCCAAACTCCTAAAGGAATCATTTCGATAACTTTTTTTTTCTAAGTGGCATAAGTATCTCATTTGACCCAGAGCAGCCAGATGGAACTAGAAATGGAGTGATGAGCTTCTCAACTCAACTAGTGCACGGCATTAGACTAGGAACATTTCAGTCGACAGTTCAAGTGAAGATGCTGAAGAGCACTTCACCTTGTATTTGAGCATCCTCAGAATGTGCAATGGAAGAGTCAGTACCTGCTCTGTTACAGTGACCTTCCAACCCCTCAACTCATTTTTCCTGGGAAGCTTAATTCAAAAAGCACATAAAAGAAGCAAAAAGTCTCTTGCAGATAAATTCTATCAAAGCCAAGTATTGTAGAAACCACAAGTTTCCCAGGACATAGCCTTAGCAGAGTAGATACCCTGCTAAGAAAGTGACACAAAATTTGTATCAAGGGAAATAGTGGAAGACTTTGCATATAATTCGTCAAAATGATATCTATAGTTGGCTTCAAGGAAATTAGCGTAATTTATAACAACTGATGTATTTTTATATGGAACTAAGAATGAATTTGTTTAATTTCTCTGAATTATCTGTAAGATTCCTTAGATGTTCTCTATGCCTGGAAGCTGCCCACTGGGATAACTGGGCCAGCAGAGTTCCCCTGTCTATGGCCCCTACTTGTTAGTAGACCAGCAGCTTGGCCACAAGGCCGCATCACTGCTCCCAGTGCAGCTGGGGCTGACTCAGTAGTTGTTAAGTCAAAGCCTGTTCCACCCTCTTCATTCTTCTGTACCACCACTGACCATCCCCACTCACCATTGATGTTCAGGAAGGGGAAAGTGTCCTGGATGGGAACATGGTGCTGTGACTGATCAAGCTCATCTTCTTCATCTTCTTCATCTACATCATTATCCTTCTCATCCCAAGGAGCAGATCCAGTGGATCCTAACCGAGAAACAAACACATCATCCCACAAGTGAGCTGCTGGGGTTGCACTGTCATCCTTATAGCTGATCTGTTCTATATGCTAGGTATTATTAGTACAGAGGCATCCAGAGCTCAATATGCACCACCAATGCCCTAGCCAAAAAGAGTGGGAACCAAAGGTATATTAACCTCTGGCTCTAACTCCTCCTACTGAGCTCTAATGTAAGCTCTCTTCTCTCCTACCCAGGAACTGCAGACCCTATCCCCTTTCTTAGAAATCTCTTAATTCCCACCTTTAAACCTCTTGCTACACATTAGCTTCCCTTTTAAGGACTCAAGGACACAATTTCTCCCCTTTGTAAGCTTAATGTGAGGACAGACCCTTCGCTCTTGGCAGGGCCTCACTAGATCCATTGGAGAACAAGTCTAAATCACCCGGCTCTCGGTACTTCCAAAGCACTGGGTAAACAGGAGGATCGGGTGGTATTCTCTTAGGAAAAGTATCCTACAAATTAAATAATCACTCATCCAACATTTGGAAAGGGAACTTAATAGCTTTAAAATGTCATGTCAATTGAGTCTTACAATAGTCTTTGAGGTAGGCAGGAAAGATGAGAACCCAGATTTTACCACTGAAGAAACTGAGGCTCAAAGGTCAAATGACTAGATTCCATGTCCCATAAGGAGCAAAATGATAAGAGCCAGGTTCAGAACTCAAACCTCCTAAGTTTTTAATTCCTCCATCTTCAAAACCACCTGACCTCTCCTCTCAGTGTTGAGTCCCAAGAGAAGCTCTTCCTACAGTAGGTCTCTATCCTCCCTCTACTTTCTCATTCTTTTAAACAGTCAGGCTAGTAACTATTCCCCTAAGTGAACAAGAAGATTTTGCTGACGTATCTTTTGTTCTCCAGGTCCTTCCTAGAGAAAGGCTTTCTTGCTTTGTAACTAAACTTTGTAAGTGATGTTCAAGTCAACTATCTCTTTAAAGAGTCCAGCCCAGAACCTGGCTTATTGTCCACCTGTCCTGCCAGCAGCTGGGGCCTCACCTGGGTTAATGATTGATCCCTGAGGCTGCGGGATGTCACACACTTGGTATATCTTCACTGGGTTCATGGGTACCTCCTTGGTGCCATCGTACATCAGGTTGAATTCCCTGCTCTTGTTGAGAGCACAGCGGAGCTGGGCCTTCCATTTAGCTGGGTCAGGGTCATCCACCCCTTCCTGGTACTTCCCTGTCTCCACAGCCCAGGCCTGAGGAACAGGAAACCACAGTGAATGCCTGCCGTTGCCCAGAATGTGTTCACCCTCGCTCATGAGCACATATACCCGGGCCTGACTGCCCCGCCATCCCCATCCCCACTTGCAGAGCCTGCAGCAGGAAGCCCCACCCTCAGGCCCTGGCCGGGCAGCACCAGAGGGACATTAAGCCATATGCAAACATAATCTTTTGAAAGGAGGAGCCTTATCTCAACTGTTGGTGCCAGCACCACCTGTCAAGAGTGGCTATAATAAAGGTTAGTAATAAAGAAGGGCCTGGAAAAAATACAGTTCACCTTTGAACAATACAGGGGTCAGGAATACTGACCCTCTGCACTGTCAAAAATCCACATATTTAATTTTTGACTCCCCAAAACTGAACTATCTTACTGGTAACAGCTGATTAATACACATTTTTTATACTATAGACTATATTTTTATAATAAAGCAAGCTAGAGAAAAGGAAATGCTATTAAAAAAATCATAAGGAAGAGAAAATATCATTTATAGTACTGTACTCATTGAAAGAAAACCTGCACGTAAGTGGACATGTACAGGGGTGTCTGGTTGGCTCAGTTAGAAAAGCATGTGGTTCTTGATCTCCAGGTCATGAGTTGGGGCCCCATGTTGAGTATAGAGATTATTGAGTAAGTAAGTAAATAAATAAATAAACACACAAATAAATAAATAAATAAATAAGTGGACCCGTGCAGTTCCAACCCATGTTCAAGTGTCCACTTTATACCCCAAAATGCTAATGGTAACTTTGGATAGCAGGATTTCAGGTCAATTTTTTTTTTTTGGCTTGTTTTTTACATTAAATACTTTTATAAGATGACAAAGGGAGACGCCATGTGATATGAAGAGTTTGGCCTTGCTGTTCCCTCCCCCTACATTCTTCAATCTGATGCAAAAATAACTGTGGAAAACAAGTGCCTTTAGGAATAAAAGCCTGTCGGAGGGCAAGGCAGCACAGTCTGGGAGTCCAGCTGGAGGTGGAGGGCCTCACTGGACTGATCCCACACCCTTTGCCCTTCCCTAGTTCCTCAGAGTCCCACTTCATTGGAAATACTTTGCTGCAAAACCAGGTATGAGCTAAAACTGCTTTGACTCCTCCTCACTGGTTCTCCATTTCTGGGTCCAGAGGTATGTGTGTTTCCACTCATGGGCTACCCACTCTCCCCCACTGCTAACATACTCTCAGAGCTCTATGCTTTCTTCAGGATGTTACCTTCTGGTGCAGAAAAGGGGGATGTCATTAGCAGAGCCCTCACGACCAGGAAGCATACTCCAGTTTGTGGAAATGGACAGGGCTCATGTCCAGTTCCAACTCCTTGCCTCTGCTTCTAACCTCAAGCTGAAATGGAAATTTTCTGCCCCATCCTTTGAGATCTATGACCTCCCTCAGTCACTCCCTGCCCCAGACCCTGACAATCATCAGGAAGTTTTTTCCAAAACAAATTTCAGTCCTCCTCTTCTAATTCAGATTCACTTCTTACCATGTCCTCAGACTCGAGCACCTGCAGTGTAGTTCTGCAGTACAGAATGTGGAGGTCTGAGAAATGGGTGCTGCCCCAGATGGCTGTGCTGGCTCCGTTCCATCCAGCTCCCTACAGGGGATGTTGATGTCACTGGTCCGCAATATCTGAGAAGCACATCTCTAGTGGTGCCTGGTGGTACTTGACTGCTGGCTCACTACATCCTCCCTTCCATTTATTTGATCCCTGGTACCCACTCCTGCTCTGGCCCCGCCCACCCGGCTTGGGCTGTGCTGACTTTGGCTCAGGTCTAAATATTTCTGTGGCTCCTTAAATCCCTGCCCCTCCATGGAGAGCAGCCAAACTAAGCCAGAACCACAGCCGCAGCCTTCTGGCTCACAACACGGCCATTCCTCCTCAGGGCCCACACAGAGGGCGATGCAGCAGTGGGGCTACCCACCCCGTGGCAATCATAGTGATTTATAAACAGGACATACTCAACCCATTCTGGGTCTTGCTTCTGACACTCAGGTCACTGTGCAGGTCCCTACTACTTCTCTTCCAGAAATCGAAGTAACCTCTGTATTTTAATTGGTAATTCACTAGTCCCTCCCTACACATTATTTCACTCAATTCTCATAACAATCCTGTGAGGCAGGCAAGACTGGTTTCATTCCCCCATTTTACTGAAGGGGAACCTAAAGCCCAAAGAGATTATGTGACATGTTCAAGACCATACGTGCAACTGATGGTAGGATCTGAAACGAGGACTTCCAATTCCTGGTCAGAATGGAGTAGATGGTAATGGGGGAGCAGACAGGCTTGGGTTCAAATCCTGGCCACACCCCTCACTAGCTGTGTGATTTGGGCAAGTTATTTAGCTCCTCAGAGACTCAGCCTCTGCACCTACAACACTGGGTAATACCTCCCTTACACAGTTGCTGAGAATTCAATGAGACAATGGACAAGGGATACAGAGCAGGCATCCATTTAAGGAGCAGGTCCCCTGCCTCCTTCTTGCTCCCACAAATCCTTCCCAAGGCCTCTCAGAACTTGGGATCTGTGAAAGTGCCCTCACTCTTCTCCTGACTTTTAAGGCCCTCCCTTAGCATTCTGCAAACAGAGATACAAACATAAGCAAGACAAGCTTCCCGCAGCCATGTTCCTCTCAAGCCCTGTGTGCAGACCACTCTCGTGAGTGAGGCTTTCAGAAACCAGCGTCTTCCCCAACGGCCAGCCACTCCCAACCAGCAACAGCAAATGCAGTTTCAGACCATGGCCACAGCCAGAGGCCGGCTGGGCTGAGGCAGGCCCATTCCCTCCCAGTGCCAGCTTCAGTCATTGGGGCTGGTTTACAGATGTTTTTCCCTATCGTTTTTGAAATTAAAAGCGCTCATATACTTTCCTTCTAAGTGCTTTCTTTCAGGCCAATTTTCCCTCTGCCTCTCATGTCTACACCTGATATAACAGAGTTGGGTGGGAAACATCTCTAGGACGGCTCTCCTTTGAGGGATGAGCCCACATCTTCTGATCCAATCTCAGCAAGAACTGGGGCGTCAATCTTGAGAGGCCCAGGGTAGGGACTAGATTTCACTTCTGACTTCCAGCTTATAAAGGAAGAAAAAGCTAAACTCACTCCTCCGTGTCTTGGAGATGCAGGAACTAAAGCAACTCATGAGGCAGAAGGCTGACCAGCACAGAGAAGTTGGTCGGAAGCAAAGGCACAGGGTCTGGAATTAGAAACCACATTCCACCCCTTCCTGTGACCAGCTTCCCACCGACTTCTGCCTTAAGCCAAACTTCGGCTTCACTGAATTTTGTAAAATGCAGTGTGATTAAATCTTGTTTTCTGTTAAGTAAAACAATGCTCACATCAGAGCTATTTTTTATTTAAGAAAACATACTTGTAGAAGAAAAACCTGTACTAGATCACCGTTAAGTTTTAAGCAGAGGTTATGCACAGGGCAAGATATTTTAATATCAAAAGAACACCATGCAGAGGGCCCTCTACATCCATCCTACAGGCTATGTTAGGAGGCTGCCAACAATCAGTAAGTAGTTCTGCCCTGGTCTGGAGAGTCATTCCCAGGCCCAGGCACCTCTCTTCATAGCCAGAGCCCTGAGGGCATGAAGAGCAAGGGTCATTTGCTGGCCTCCGGGAGCTTTTGGAACAACCACACCAACACAATCACTTGCAGTTTTACCAACTGCACCCGGGATCTTTTGGGATATGAGTTGAGTACCTTTAGCCAGTGGAAAAGAATAAACACCCTCAAAATCACAGACGTGTCCCAGCAAGAGAAATTACTGTGCCTAAGTTTGGGCAACCCCTTCATAAACATTCTCTCTGAGGCATCAGCATTTGGGATCTAGTGTACTCCTCATGCCAAAATAAAAAACGGAACAAAACAACAACCGAAAAACCCAGAAAGCTCTGACAGAACTGGAAAGCATTTTAAGTCAGATGGTGGAAGAAACCCTTTACCTTGAAAATGGTATTTTCCTCCTCTTGTTGGGGGCTATGCCGGGTGGCATGTTTCCAGGGAATCTGGAAGCGTTTGGAGTCCCTGTGTAGCCAAATCAGCCCGGGGTACAGGCCACTATCCACCTGGGCCACCAGCCAGGGCTTCAGCCGAACTCTGCGGGGGTGGAGGGCCATGATCTAGGGGAGGGGGAGGGAGGGTAGAGAGTCGGGAGAGCAGGAGAATTAGGCCAGCCTCTGGGAACTTTTCCCAGCCACTGTTCCCATATGATAGAGCTACAGTTTCATTAGATTACAGCAAAGAAACTAAATATGGGAATAGACTGTGCCAGGTGGGGAAGAAAAGAAAAGAGGTTAAAAGGTTCTTTTGATTCTTATTCCAAAGCCATTTATACTTCATGTTCTAGCCAAATCAGACTTATCATGTAAGTAGATCACATTTCTCCTATTTAAATCCTGAAGCAGGAAAATAATAAAAGATGACATCATCCCTGCTGGAACACAGTCCTTCCTGAAGAACCAAGGGCTTTGGAAGAGAAGTGAAATTGCTCTTTTCAATCTCATCTCAGGAGACAGGAGAAAAAAAGTTATGGAAACTGCAAAGATAGGGGCAAGAATTTGAAGCACACCTTCTTTATAGATAAGACAACTCAACACGATCAGGAATATTTTAATAAGAAATGACAGCACCGTGGTGAGGGGTAGGAGGCAAGGGGTGGGTCCTGGTTCCCAAGTCCTCACTTACAGAGATGAGCGGGCAGTGTATCCACGGAGATCTAAAGAGCTGGGCCTCGAGTCAGCTCTCCTTCCTCTGTGCTGGCCAAAGACTCTGTAATCAAGAAAAAGGGATCCCAAGTTGGTTATGCACAGGACAATCCAGTGGCTTGCAGAAGACTTGGGAACATGGGAGACAAAGGCTCTGAGGACCCTTCTCACACCTGAGTCTGGAAAAGTCCAGGAGCCCAAGAATAATCAAGTGCTACGGCTCTTCACCCTAGGCTGCTAAAAACAACCATAAGACAAGCTGGCCTCTTCCACCTGGGTCTGTTTATCTCCCCACAGAGGCTAGAGTGAATTCACCGGTTACAGGAGGTTGCAGGAGGCGGCCTGGGTAAAGTCTGCAATTGATCCTCATAAAAACACACGGGCTCAGCAGATAACATTCGGCACCAGCCTGCACTCACAGCAGGAAACAAAGGCCTGCCCACGCTGGGTGCCTTTAGGAAAAACTGGTCCCTAGAGAATTGTTTGCCAGGGATGTTGTGTTTAGGTATTTTTTGTTGTGTGTACTCTCCTTTTACTTTGTTTTTACTTAAGGTGAGGTCTGCAAAATCGCCTTCCCTCAGCGAATACACATCCATCAGCTACTGTGTCCAACACTATGTCGGTTAGAAATGGCTTTCGTCAGACTCCCTGAAGAAATCCACACTGGAACTGCTCAAACCCCACAACGGCCTGAGGAAAGGAAGATAAATAAGTCACCTTCACACCCAGGAAGGTCCCCACCTGGATCACAGTTCAGAAGCCAAACCAGTTGAGTCAGCTGAAGGCTCCCACTCACAGGAGCTTAGCTGAGGGGGTGGCCCCAAACTCCACTTCCTTCCCCAGCCAGACTCCCAACAAGCAGGGAAAACCCAAACCCAAATCAAGCTGGCTTCTGGCACTTTAAGAGCAAGGCAGGACCTGCTCTCACCTGAGCCTTCTGACCCAGTTAACAAGTCCTGCAACTGAAACCTACCCCCTGGGAGCACAGCTTAGAGTGGGCAGGTCAGGTTGGCATGCGGTATTCAACTGTCCCCAGAACCCATGTTCTTGGCCTTGTTGGGGTTGCTTTGTAGGGCAGCAAGTGAAGCCATCAAACCAGGGGGAAAACATTTACCTTAGAAGGAGAAGAGAATGCATCTTCTCCTAAGGACAAGCTCTACCTTCTGCTCCTCAGTCTCAGCCTACTGGAAAGGGGATGGAGCAAGGGACGGACGAATGGGGAAATGGACACCACACTGGTCAGCCTCGTAAGGGACATTTGAGAATTTCTATTGCAATAGCCATAAGTCCTGTGTCTACGCTTGTCAGACATGTGAAATCAGTTCTAGACGGACCATGGACTTTGAAGAAAAGCATTTATCATAGTTGATCAATAACTCATCAAGAGAAAATTAAAGCAACCAAGTCAACGCAGGAACCTGCACATAGTCATAGGGAAGAAGCAATATCACAGAGACTGATTGATTGTTAAGATCCAGAGTCCTAGATTCTCAGCCTTCTCTCAAGATGGCCCTGCACGTAACAACCCCGCCCCAGCCTGCCTTCCTCATGCCTCACCTGCACCGCTGCTAACCCTCTCCAACTCAGTCAAAAAAGAGTCAGCCAAGATCTCCCCCACCTGCCACTCAGTACCTAGGGCTCTAAAAACTGGCAGAGAGGGAAAAGTTGGAAGCAACCAAAATAACAGAGGAAAATGGCTAATTACATACTCACAGGCTGCACTATTAAGCAACCATTAACAACAGGGTGTCTGAAGAATTTTTATTGGATTTGGGGAAATGTTTACAACATGAAGTTAAGGGAGAAAATACAGCACACAATATCGACTATATAGTATTCTCTCCATCCTTTAACATAACATGCACTTGCATACATACGCACGTACACACAGATGATTTAAAGAAAGGAAAAGAAAGGGTGCCTTTCTGCCTTCAGTGGGTTAAAGCTTCTGCCTTCGGCTCAGGTCATGATCTCAGGGTCCTCAGATCGAGCTCCACATTGGGCTTTCTGCTCAGCAGGGGGCCTGCTTCCCCTCCCCCACCACTGCCTCCCTCTCTGCCTACTTTTGATCTCTGTCAAATAAATAAGTAAAATCTTAAAAAAAAAAAAAAAAAGTAAAAGAAATACCCCAATGTAACAAGACATCCAAAATGGTTACCTGGTGATAGGATTATGGGTGATTTTATACATATGTATATACTTTTGTGTATGATTCACATTTTCCTACAATGACATGCTTCAATTTATAACAAAATGAAAAGAAAATTGAGGCGCCTGGGCGGCTCAGTCAGATAAGCGTCTGCCTTCAGCTCAGGTCTTGATGCCAGGGTCCTCGGCAAGCCCCACATAGGGCTCTCTGCTCAGCGGGAGCCTGCTTCTCCCTCTGCCTGCTGCTCCCCCTGCCTGTGCTCCCTCTCTCTTTCTCTCTGTCAAATAAATAAATAAATCTTCTTTTAAAAGTGAAAAACACCTACACATAGTATTTCCTTTAACCACAGGAAGCGAAGACCTTTCTTGGCCATTGGAAGGTATAACAGATGATGCCCTTCATCTTTTCATCTTCATAGCTGCTGAGACTATGATACCAACAGTCCTTCATACCTACATAGGCTTTAGAGTTTTTTACATGCACTTTCATTTAACATGTATGATTTCATCCTCATGATCTGGAAGTAGTACTATTATTATCCCCATTTTATAGCTGGATTAACTGAGACACAGAAAACTGCTTCATCTGGGGCTTGGACCCAATACTCCTGAGTCAGAGTACATCATAGTACTGAATCCTGCCACAATGCCCTGCTTTCCAAATCCCTCCTTCCGCACACTAAGAAAGTAAACCAAAATACTGACAAGATCCCAGCAGCATGAAAGGCCAAGGAAGTGGTTAGGGAGGAGACTCCATGACACCCACCCCCAAACACACCTGAATCAGAGTTCTCGTTCAAAACACACACACCACCCAAATCCCAATGCCCACAGAACCTTGGCCTAGCTGGACTCAGCCCTGGTATCTCTAGCTGCCATCACAGTGAAATTCAAAGCCTGTGTCTCCAACAGGGACTTACCCAGCCAAAGAACAAAGATGCTCACCTGTCCACTCCCCTCACACTGGGCACTAAGCAGGGATCTTCCAACCTCTCCAAGGCATAACCGTCCTCTCTCACACACCCATTCCAGGGAGCTGGTCCTCTATAAACAACCCCCACCCCCACTAGTTGCAGCCCCTGCCCAGACTAGTTTCCAGGGGCACCCATACCCCAAAGCCGAGCTTTGAGATTGGGCCAGCGGTTTGGCTTAGAGTAGAACACACTTGCCAGGTAGTTCCAAGTTCCCCAACCTTCCCTCCATTTAGTTTAGCCCTGCTTAGGGGTAAATTCTGTGCCTCTCGCCATAATTCCCATGCCCTTCTTCTTTGCTGGATTGAAGTTGGGGGGCGGTGAGAGGAAGCTTCAGGGTATTGGGAGCTGCTGTCATGCATTATGCATACATCTAACCCTAAACTACTCTCCTGGGTCAGCACCAACCTTCACTAACTCCTACTGGAGCACCTTCTCCCTCTCCCTTCCCTGGATTCCACTTTTGATATCCACTAGGAAAGCAGGTTTGGGACGGAGATGACCCTTTTACTACAAAGCAGGCTCCGTGTAAAGAGTGACACCCCGGGCCTCCTTTCCAGGCAGGGGTGGGAGACTTTCTCCATTTTTCCACAGCCACCCTCCATCCCCTTCAGAGGAAGAGGGCCTCACCCCCAGAGCGACCACACCCAGCGCCACCCTGCCCAACACCAAGCTTGGCTACTTGGAAATCCATGGGTGTCTCCCAGGCCCCACATAGGGGCCTGACTGCCAAACAAATTCAAGGAGGAAAAACAAACTGGCTAAAATCCTGGCAGCCCCATCCCCATTTCCCCAAACATCTACCAGGACCAAAGGCCCGCAGGCCTAGGAAATCCCCCTCTTTGGGACTCGGGCCAGCGGCTCAGCGAGCTGGTAAGACCGGAGGGGCGGAGGCGCCGTAGCTCTATCCCGTGGTGGGTGGGTAGAGGCCGAGATAGGCACACTCCGGTAGGGCAGGGAGGGAAAGAGAGTAGAGAGAAGTGTGGGGTCGGGAGGGGCACCGCGTGCTCCAGGGCTAGGACCGCCCAGAAGCTACCTAAAGCAGGGCGACAGGCACCCAGCCCCAGAAGGTCTCCCCAAACAGATGTTCTCAAGCAAGGTTCCTAACCGCACAAACTCTGGGGCGGGTGTGTCCCCAAACCCCACCCCCACCCCCTTCCAAAGCTAGTGTTCAGAAGTTAGCGTCCTCACCTTTTCTCAGTCCGGCGACAAGAAGCGGACGTCCCTCCGAACCACGTCCCCAGTTAAGATCCCCCGTCGCCACCGCTCTCCTTGATCCGTCCGGCAAGCTCACCTGGCTTTGCGCAGGTAAAGTCTTGGAGCTCGGCTCCGCGTCCCGCACCGGCCCTTACCTGCCCAACCCAGGTGCGCCGAACTCACGTCAGCGCCTCGCCCTGGGACGCCACCGCCCCTCCGCCGTCCGGCCCCGCCTCCCAGGTATGGCCACGCCCTCTCGCGTTCGGCATTGGCGGGTTGAGAGAAATAGGATCCTCTGTGTTCCTGGCGGCCCAGAGCAGCCCAGCCCCTTCCCCACCTCACTCTCCAGCTTCTAACCCCGGCTGAGAAAATTCCCAGGCTCGTGTCTCGATCTCATGCCTCCGGGCTGGTGGTCTTGGAAACTGGGAGGTCACATCTAAAGAGGAGAGGGTGCCTCCCCTTTCCTCTTGTCCCATAGTTACCCCACCGTATGGAGACAGTTAACCACAAAAAAGGGTTTAGAGATTCTGGGTTGGCCCTACTCCCTTTGGGCCTGTGTAAGCGAGTGGGATATGGAAAAGAGACTCAGGACACTTAGTCCCTTGGAGAGAGAAGCCTTGTGGCTTCCAGAGCAGGAATTCTGCCTTTATTGTGCCCCTTACCCGAGTGACTGTAAATTACTCGGCTTCTTGGTTTCACTTTTCTCATCTATTCAAGAAGAATATTTGCTGCCTTTTCCAGTCACTATCCAGTAATGACTAAAAGCATGGCCTCTGGAGCTAACTATTAGGATTCAAACCCTAACTCCATCAGTTACTAAGACTTGGGAACATTTCCTAAGCTCTCTGGTCCTCAATTCCTTATTGGTACAGCGAGGTAAATAAAAGTACCCACCTCAAAGGGGTGTCGTGGGGGTTCAATAGGTTGCTTCATAAAAAGCATTTGGAGCAGCACTTTGGCACTTATTGGGCGATATTTAAATACTTGAAGTTTTTGTATATGGATCCAAAGTATATAGACAATGCCTCACAGACAAAATGAGGTGACGTCTCCTGTTATTACCTGACATTCAAGGCCTATATGTCCCCTAACAGGTGTTTGATGGGAGTCCCCTCTCCTTTCCCACTCGAGTGAATCCCAGTCCTTACAGAGTACATGCTTACAGGGAGCTCTGAAACAGTACGGAGACCCTGAAGCACCGAGCTGGCACGGGTAGGAAGGGGCATAAGTGGGGTACTTGGGTTTGGGAGTTTAAAGCAATAAGTGAGAGACCAGGAATGAGTAGTGTTATGGTTGAACTGTGTCCCCCCCTAAATTATGATGTCCCCCCAATACCTCCGACTGTGACCTTAGTTGGACATAGAGTCTTGACAGAGGTGATCCCGTTAAAATGAGGTCATTAGGGTGGGCCCTAATCAACTAGGACTAGTGTCCTTATATTTTTTAAAAAGGGAAAGTTGGACATAGAGGTTGACAGACACAGAGGGAAGGTGATGTGAAGAGACACAGGGAGAAGATGACCATCTACAAACCACGAGAGAGGCCTGGAACAGACCCTTCCCTCAGAGCCTTCAGAAGGATCCAACCTTACTGACACCTTGATTTTGGACTTCCAGCCTGCAGAACTGTGAGACAAGACATTTCTGTTGCTTAAGTTACCTGGGGCACCTAGGTGGCTCAGTCGGTTAAACGTCTGCCTTCAGCTCAGGTCATGATCTCCAGGTCCTGGGATCGAATTCTGCGTCGGGCTCCCTGCTCAGTGGAAAGTCTACTTCTCTTTCTCCTTCTGCCCTTCCCTACCACTTATTCTCTCTTTCTCTCAAATAAATAAATAAATAAATAAATAAATAAATAAAAGCTACCCAGACTGTGGTACTTAGTTCCATTAGCCCGAGCAGGCTAATGCAAGTATGTTGGAGAACTCCAGACTGGTAATCATGCGAACTTGATTCCCAGTGCCAGTTCAGTGTAGGGACATATCGAGCAAAGGTCTGTGAAGATATCAAGTTTCCAAGCCTGACTTAGCCAACTTCTGGCTCAGCCACGGCTGGTGGCCACTCTTGCCTTCATGAGGGGAAGGACTATTTAATCAATACAGCCTGTTCTTTACTGCTCACTGGACAGGCAACTTGTCCCATTTGGCTCAGGGTTTGGCTCTGGAGACCAAGCAAACAGTCCACTGCAGGTGTGTGTGAGGGGTCGGGGGAAGACCACCAGGAGAGCATCATTTTAATGGGAGTCAAAAGCCCGTCATACAAGCATGAGCCCACACACAGGCATTCACTGTGCGCTGGCAGAAATCCCCATAACTAAGGTGATTTCTTAAAGATTTTCTTTAGAAGACATACTTGAGAATCAGAAAATTCAAGCTGGGAGGGCCCTTCTAATCCTCTAGTCTGAGGGTATAACTGGCTTAGAGATGTTTGTTTGACCCACACAGTATTTTAAACACCAGGAGATTTCACATAAACATCCAGATTTTCAGCATCTCTCTAAGAGTCAGATGCTCTGGACATCCTGGCTCAGTAGTTCCATCTGACACCAGCTGCTCATTTAGGTGGAATCCGCATGTTAAAATCAGGACAACCGCACCCTATAGGATTCACTCATTTATTTTAACTACCTGACCCTGGAGGCATATGAGTTTGCGAAGCCTAGTCCAAATTCCCCCTTTCCAATGATGAGAAAACTGAGGTCTAAGAAGGTCCAGTGATTTGCTCCAGGTCACGTAGCAAATTAGGCACAAAGCCAAGACTAGATCCCAAACCCTTCCACTTGGACCCTGTTCGGCATCCCAGCAAGAGTCTATTCTGACTGGTGCTGCACTAGTTGTTAATTTTTTTTTTTTTTTAATCACCCATGTATCTAGGCACTGTTGATACTATGGTGAAGAAAACAAAGTCCCAACTCTGGGGTCCCTCTACTGAAGAATCAATGAAAGAGAATAAAGCAGGAGGAATTATAGTAGAGATCAGGAAGAACTTCCAGACTCTTTCAATGCTGAGATCTGGCAATAGCCACCCTGAAGTCTTCTTTGGCTTGAGATAAACCTCATCTGCTTGGTCTGGGGAATAAGAACATCTTGCGAGCCCCTCCAAAGGCTCAGGAGGAATCAGTTCTATGTTCTCCACAGGGCACTCTTAAGATTCAGAGATTGTCAATGTGGCTTGGGCCTGTGATATTCCCATTGTTTTGCCTTCCATCCCCATTCACGTAAGGCATTGCTGACTCACTTGTGAGTCTGAGTTTCAGGCAGTGAGATGTTGTTTCAACACAGGGGCACTGACTTATAGCTACAAGGAATCTGGGAATTTCTCCCTCCTGCTCACAGGCAGCTCTTACTTTGTGAAGATGGGTCTCTCTTACCACCCAGAGGCTTTCATCTCTACAGCATCAATCATATGGCAATAAAGCCATGTGACCCAAATCCCACTTGTCTTGGCAGTGCAGAGGGTGTGGCAACTGGGACTGCTCCCAGTGGTTTAGTACAGTGGGGAACTTAGTGTCCCTGGTGTCAGTAATAGCACTAGACTGGGCTACTTGTTGGTGGGGCCATAGAAGAGGCTGAACAGTCCAATTCTGTGCTCTCTCAGAGGAGCTCAGACCCCATCCAGCCTTCTAGAAGGCATTTTGGAGCCCATCGTGACTACCCTAAATCCTACCCTGATTTATATCTAGCTCCATCCAAGTGTTTCAAGGTCCTAGGGTTAGAGGTGAACCTAACACATTGCCTAAACTGCAGCCTGAATTGTTGTCCTTCCTCTGTCCCCTTACTTCCTATAGAGGCACCCCAGAGTGTGATCCAGATTTAAGGTTCAATGAGATTTCTACAATGGAAGCTGCAGCAGAAATAAATTTATAAATGAATCTCTCTTTCCAGCCCAGGCAATGAAACTGACTTCAGTTTGGGATTTTGGGTGGATTCCTCACTAAAGTGTTCAGAATTATTAGTTTCTCTTTTTTTCTCTAAATTTTATTTATTTATTTGACAGAGAGAGATCATAGGTAGGCAAAGAGGCAGGCAGAGAGAGAGGGGAAAGCAGGCTCCCTGCTGAGCAGAGAGCCCTATACAGGTTCAGAGTCCCAGGACCCTGAGACCATGACCTGAGCCGAAGGCAGAGGCTTAATGCACTGAGCCACCCAGGCGCCCCAGAATTATTAGTTTCTGACTCTCTTTTTATCCTTGAACTGAGCCAAGCACTGGTAAGCATTCTCAAAGAAGCACTTTATTTTATTCCAAACTTGGATCTATGGGGAGGACGAGTAGGGGGAAAAAACAAGGCTCAGTAAATCTCTTAGAAGTAAGCTCTCTCCAAATCCCGGAGTCTACTTCCACCTGCCCTGGAGAAAGCAGTTTCCATTGGCCCTGCAGACCAAAGACCCAAATAAGAAACCACCTCGAATGTGAAGATTCACAGTCCTGGTTTTAAATATGCAGCCCTGTCAGGACAGAGCAGTGTCTGATATTGACTCCACGGTCAGCACCCAACAACGTATCCTGTGATTATATGCTGCTGTCAAATGAGATTGTGGATATGAAAGCTTTCTGAAATTGGCCAAGTGTGAATGGGAGGGGTCGTCTCTGCACTTATCTGCTCTTTGTTTTCTCATGTAAATCATTCTCTGGCTTCAGTCAAGTCCTTTAGCACAGCAAGGCACAGGCCAGACAGGCGCTCTTGTGAGCTAGGAGCTGCTAGCACAGGTCAGGCTCAGGGTAAGCTACGTGAGCACTGGACATGTGTTGACTTCAGAAAAATGAGTTGTCTGGGGATACAGAATCTTATGGAGGACAGCGTGGTTAAGACATTGGACTTCTGTCCAATAAGACTGATTGACCAAATGGGTTTATCTCTTTCCCCTCCTCCAACCATTCTAGAATAAGCACAAGGTCAAGAGAGAACAAAAAGCATGGTGGTGGTGGGAGGGGTGGGGGGTGGGGATAAGAAGGGATGAAAGATTGCAACAGAAATATTAGGAGATGAAATATTATTTCAACAAAAATAAGGAGTGGGGATAGCTGATGTTTTGGTTATAAAGCTTTCAGTACTCTTTGATTTTTAAAGCAGGTAAACATAATATTTAAGAAAGATATTATCATCATGTACTTTCAAAGACAAAAGGAAAAGCACTGGGGAGCCAGGAGACCTGAGCGTCAGACCTTTCTTTGGCATTGGGTGACTGCCAAGCTTGCAAGCTTGTCGCTGCTGCTCTCTGAGCCTGAACCCCTCATTGGAAGGAGCCAAACGAATTCTGCAATCATCATCTATTTCTAACAATTCCTAGTTCAGGGATTAAATTCTAGAGGTAGCACTGATGGCCTCAGAAAACCAACCTATGCTTTGGAATTCGTCAAAATTTGTCTTGAATTTCCCTTCTCTTGATTTCTAGTTATGTTAACTAGCTGGATTTCAGCTTACTCCTGTCCTGCATGAGGATACTGACAGTTTCGCCAGGATTGGCAAGAAGATCAAATCAAATAACTAAAACAGCAATAAGCTTATGCAAATGTTATTTTTCTCCACCATCTTTAAGCAAGGATCTGGTGCAGTTCTGGGTACCAGGCATTTGCTTAATAGAAACCTAGAGAATTCAGAAATGAGCTACTATATATTCATTCTTGGGGTCAGGAGGTAATAAAGCACTTCATTTCTATTGATTGGATTAGGGGCCAGGTCCCAGTGTGGATCTCAGAACCAAATGAATAATTCCTTTGAGGAGATGTCACTAGGGAAAGGGCAGACCAGGGAGGATAGTATATATAAGAGGTTCTTTGACCAAGCAGGCACCCCACCTCGCATCCCGCCCCCCCCTTCCACTGTGGGACTTTCTCTTAACATGGTCCACATACCCAGCCTCAACCTAGATCAGCCTCCTATCCATTAACCAGTGGTTCTTCAGGAAAGGTAAAGATGACATGCAGAGGGATTTCCACATTCTTGAGGGGTTCTGGACTGGCACACTCATTTCCACACTACCAGCTCCCTTCTACACTAATTTCTCCGCAACACCTAAAACTTTAGTTGTACAGTATTCAAAAAGGTCATTTGATCAGGTCCCTGCCCCCTAGAAACCTGCAGCCTGAGCCCCACCTCAATTCCTACAGTCTGAACCCCCATTTGTCTGAGCTAAGCCGAGGCCTAAAAGGTGACTGCATGCCATGGAGGGTTAGCCCAGCCAAGGAAAGAAGGGAAGGTGTACCTACAAATGTAAGAGTTCAGTGTTGACCTCATGTAACTCCTGGCCAGGAGAATCCCAGAGTCAAGAGCAAACAAGGTTTAGGTCTTTCCAAAGACAGACTCAGACCAGAGGCCTGAGCCCATCCCATGTGAAAAACACAAGCATCACTTCTTCATTCATCAATCGGTAAATATTTATTGAACACCTACTATATGCCAGACAAATTCTCCACCCTCATGAAACTTACCACCCCCTATTGTCTTCTTCTATTGGTACTGAAATCCTATGTTTAAACTTTCACTTATGTGTCCTTCTGCTATTGTGACTACCTCCTCTCTGCTAAGTTCCAGCCCCATTCTAATCTATCCTACAGCCCTCTGTGAGCTCTGATCCATTCATTCTCCTGCTCAAAACATTCTGTGATGTCCCAAGGTTTCTTGAATCAAGAAACATTCATCTAGTAGATATTTATTGTATATCTACTATGTGCCAGACTCTGCTCTAGATTCTGGGGGATACAGCAGTAAGAAAGACAGGAAAGAACTTCTGCTTTCAGAGTGCTTATTTTTTAGTGGGGGAGACAGACAATAACCAAGATAAATAAGCAAAACAAGTGAAGCACGTTAGTTGGTGATAAGTTCCAAGAACAATAAGTCAACAGAGATTAAGGAGGGGAGGGGGCGGGGAGAAGTAAAATTTTACACAGACTAACCAGGGAGAAGATGACATTTGAGTTAAGATCTAAGACAGTAATGGATGGAGCCTGTAGATAGCAGAGGGAAGATTATTCCAGAAGGAGGGACTGGCAAGTGCAAAGGCCCTGAGGTGAGCACATGCTTGCCCATTAAAGGATGGACAGGGAGGTCAGAACGGAGTTCAGTGGCTGAAAAGAACAAGGAGCAAGGGGAAAGTGTTGGGATATGAGGAGAGATGATGACTTTGGCTTTTACTCTGAGGGAGATAGGGAGCCACTAGGAGCTTTAGGGTATAAGAGCAACATGGGGTGACTCATTTTGCAGCATCACTCTGCTGCTGTGTTTAAGATAGAAAGAAGTGAGGAAAAGGCCAAGTAGGGAGACTAGTTGGAAGGCCCCTCTCTCACCCTAGCCCGCTTTTTCCAATCACGTATCTTACCTTATAGCCCTAATAGACTTTTTCCAGAACATACACTGTTGTTTCTGGCCTCCCATTCTTGATGAAGTTGCTTCCACTTGGAATATTAATAATAATACAATGAGAATAATAGCTGCTACTCCCTAAGCTTCCATAACTCCAGTCAAATGTGTGTTTTTTAAAGTTTTATCTAATTTCTCTCATAGTCACTATTTCATTTAATGTTGATATTTTGTCCTATGTATTAGGAAAGCTGAGGGTTTTTACAAAATGTCACCAGTTGGAAGGTTCCTGGGCCCAACCATAAGATATAGAAAAATTGCTGCCCTTGGATCTCAAAAGTAGCTTTTCCATCTTTGAAGAAGATGTGACTTTTCTGGGCATTTCCTCACTGGAAGTCTGAACAAATAGAAAGAGAAATGTTGAAGACATTTCTAAAAAATGTCTAAACCTAAAAAATCAATATCAATTTTCCAAATAGAAAAAATAGAGGCAAAAGACATGTTGGGCAAAGAAAATGATATTGCAGATGTTCAGCGGTACCACGTGGGAAACTGCAGTTTGCTGGGACTTTAGTATTTGTAGGGACACATCAGTCAGGAAATAGACCTAGAAGGCCTTGAATGCCATGTTAAAGAGTTGGGCTTTCTCCTTTTTATAGTCATGAAGTACACAAACTTTCATGGAAAGTACACAAACAAACAAAAATCTTGTTGAAGCTTGAGCAAGATAAGAGTGTCTGGAAATGCTCAGACTCTGGAGACATGGAGAGAGAGAATGCTTTCCTTTTAAAAGAAGCAGACACAGAGCTCTGGCTGATGGTTGCCATCCAGGAAAACGGGCCTAGGTTTGCCACTGGGAAATCTAGACTTTTATGTAAAACTTTTTCTATGTTTTCACATAGTTTGCACACATTTTAAGAAATTTTAATTATGTGAGCCAGATAGAACACCCCCCAGGAGCTGTCGTTTGGGGGCTTTTGCCCTGGAGTATAAAGGATCTCCAAGAAGACAGGGGCTTTGTCTTGTTCTCACTGTCCTCTCAGGGTGTGGCACAGGGTCTGGCACACAGTAAGTGTTCAGTGCATACATATGGGTTAGTAATTCATATTTCTAGTTACACTTGGGGAAACAGAGACTCACACAGAATAATAGATCACCCAGCAAGTGGCCATACTCTTGTTCAAGATCAAATCTCTGAACTTGAAATGAGACAAAATGACTCCCAAGAGAAACAGATTATGAGTAGAAACTGTTCTTCATCTGACCTTTGCACCACCTGCTACCCCAGGGCTGTTTCCACTTGTTACCAAAATCTTGTGTGAGGCTCCCCTGGTTTTAACTCCCCTGGGATACTTCTGATCCTACTCTATCGGGCTGTTTTTTCTCCTTTGTTTTGCTCAGACCTAGGTATTAGAGATGAGGCAGCCCACACACCACCTGTCCCTCCCCTGCCCTGTGACATCTGTGTAATGTGGAGCTGCTAGCAGCAGCACTTTCCCCTGGGCCTTTCAGACACAAGGAAGGACCCACAGGGCCTTCGCTGGCCTGGAGCCTGGCTGACAAATCCCTTAGTGAAGCCAAGTAGCTGCTCTGGTTCACTAGTTACAAAACATTATGGGCAGAGCTGGGCATAACTGCTGCATAAATAAAAATGGAAAGAAGAAGGAAAACAGCAGAACCAGTGAATGGGGATTTGGGGAGAAAAAATACTAGACTTTGAGGCTTCTAAAATAAGATGCAGGATTTCTAATAAGATCTACTCAGTTGACGCAAAATCAATCCTTGCTCTGGCCTTTCTTCCTCTAATGGGACAGTAGGTTAGTTAGTCAGTCAATAAACATTCATTGTTCAGTGTTCAACATACTTCCGTAACTGCAGGTAATGATTTGAATGATGCCCATGAATTGAGTGTGTCACGCTTCATTCATATATTTTGCTCTTTTAATTCAGGAAGAAAGGATAAGGAGAGAAGGAAACATTAGCCTGTTTTAACCCACTATTATAATTCACAGGAGAAAGTTGCTCTTCCCCAATACAATTCTAAGAATAATTTCCTAAGATTAGCCTTTCTGGAATCTGAGGAATGGCTGAGGTTCTGTGCTCCTGCCCTCGGTCCAGGAGACCCCTGCAGTGTTGCCGACCAGCCAGCCAGGTTCCTCTTACCCACATCTATTCTCTTTAAATGACTTTATTTTCAAGCATAGACGGAAACTTTTAAAATTTAATTTGTAGAAAAGTCTCTTCCCCAAGTTCACTCAGCTGGTTCGTGGTGCGTGGGAAGCTAACCCCACCCCACATGACTGACCCCGTGCCCTTTCCATTAGGTCATGAAGGGGAACGAAAAGCTTCGGAATGTTAATCTTGCCCACAGGCCTGAAGTCATATCCCAGGATGTAGATGTGTGGGACCATCTGTCTGTCCTGGGGGCGTGAAGAAGTCAGCACTCTCTGTCCTTGACCCTGACTGACTGAGCCCAGGGGCTGGCTCTGGAGCTTTCGGGGCCTGGGAACCTCTCTCAGTATGTCGGAGTCTGGAGGCCCTGAGAGTTTCGCTCTGTTTCACAGCCAGCATCACCCCCTCCCAGTTACTATTCTGTGCTGTGGCAAGTGCCAGCTTGTCTTGCCTTCCCGCCCAGCCCGGGAACCCAGCGGCGTTCCTAGTTCAGGCCCAGACCCGTCCTGGCAGCCTGGATTCCACTGCCGCAGCTGGAATCTCCTCTCAGCCCAGTGACCACTTCTCTCTGGTTTTTGTCACAGAGGAATTTCTAGTCTGGCCGTTTGGGGAGGTAGGGGTGGGTGGCCATAGATGTCTCCCTTGAATCACAGAGCGGTGGAGGGCAGGTCAGTTTGCAGAGAAGGAGCGATGGGAGGGAGCGAAGGGAAACGTTAGACCTTCATTCCTGAGGCTGTTTCATCCCCAAATCCAAGGTAAATAAGGGACTGAGTTCTAGCCCTGACAGAGAGCTGGCATTCCCACACCGGGCTGGGAAAGAGGCTGGGTCTGAAGAGCCCTTGTTCCCTGTGGCCCTGGGGGAACACGCCCCAATTTGCTGACCTCTCTGGTAGCAGTCGATCAGGTAGGAAGCTCAGCCTCTGATTGCTCACAGGCTGCGTGTGGGTGTGTGTAAGCAGATTGTGTAGTGCATTTGTGTGCGTATTGTTTATCTGAAATTCAGATTTATCATGGTGCTCCAATATAGGGGGGCAGGGCTCAGGAGAACCAGAGTGAGGCTGATGCTTCCATCCCTCTGTCCTTCCAATTTCAGTGAGGTAAGGGTCAGTTTCTGGAACACATCCCTGCTTTTGACCTTGCTTTCCCCACCCAAAAGCAAGAGAATTCCTTGGGCATTGGCCTTGCAGGCCTGTGCTGGTGCCCCAGCCTGCAAAGCTAGCCCCCCCCCCCCCCCCGCCCTTCAGTTCTGAAACTCCAAAGACTTTCATGTCAAGTGTTAATGTCCCATCCTGGAGCCCCTTTGAAGATGAAAAGCCCTCCTGAGACGTGAAGGGCTCTGTTGTTGTAATTAACATAATTATAAGCAATTTTTCCCATAGCCCTGTAGAAAACTAGGGGACTTCACTTCTTGTGAGAAACACCTACCCCGCTCTCTCCGGAGACGGCCAATCTCTTCTCATCCAACCCTAAGGTAGATGTCCCTGCCAGCCCCAGTCTCCCTTCCCACCCACCTTGACTTAGACTTGGTTTTGGTTTTGGTTTTACCTTTTCAGATGATTCAGCACCATGACAAAGCATCCAGATCTCTGGGCACAGGAACCACCACCCTCTCCCGGGACATGTCTGTGCATCCTTTCCTGGCTTGAAAACACCTGGTGAATGGTAAAGCCTCGAGGTACCATTTCGACCCCAACCCTGAACCAGACATAAGGGATGCCAGGTGCTGCCATTCCACCTCTCGACCCAAGTGCCCTAATTCCTGGGAGCAAACTCTTCCCCGATTCCAAGAATCAGTGGCTGCCCTGCAGAGTGACCACGTGGGAGACACGGAAGCACTTCTTTCTGGAGGTAGCTGGTCACACAATGGTAGCGAGGGCAGCTAAAGGTCATGCCCAGAGGCCCTGTGCAGAGTCTGCTGTCTTCATTCTTTCTAGAATTGCATCCTTCTGCTGTCCCCAGGGAGGTGATTGACTCTTTCACAGAAAGAGGCACAGCATTTCTTTCCCTAAAGGTTTAGCAGAGAGGAGATGCTTAGCGTTACTAATTGTGCCAAATTAATCTGTTTGTCATAGGCCAAAGAAGCATCTCTCTCTCTCTCTCTTTCTCTGGATTCCCAGGGCTCTAAACAGCTTTGGGGTTTCCTGGCATACCTAGAGTATGACTTGTACCTGGCCTGTTATATGATTGTCAAAACTTACAGAAATGTCTGATGTGGTTACTGTTGACAGTGCAGACTGCCAACTGCCCCAGCTGGCCAAAAGTTCAACCATTTTATTTTTTTATTCTTTTAAAAACTTTTTAAAAATTCATTTGACAGAGACACAGCGAGAGAGGGAATACAATACATACAGGGGAATGGGAGAAGGAGAGAAAGACTTACCGCTGAGTGGGGGAGCCCCATGTGTACAGGACCCTGGGATTATGACCTGAGCCAAAGGCAGACGCTTAACAACTGAGCCATCTGGGCACGCCTCAAGAATTTAGACTGTAGATAGATGATGGCCAATTAATAAGATGTTATAAAATTTCCCTGACTCCTAAATCTTCGTATTGGTCTTACCCTAGGTTCTGTTAGGAAATCACAACAAACTAGAGTCCTGGACCCCAGAATATGTCCTCCGGACCTGGTCCTCACAGCCTGCTCCTTTCCCCACATACATGCATGCACACACACGCACATGCACACACACATATGCACGTATTCATCTGGAAGCCACAGAGCCAACTTCTCATCACCCTTCCTGTTTCATTCAGTTAAATTTAACAGGAATTTACACTTCGAGAATAAATAACGTATGACAGCTGTAACAGCTCATATTATTATTGACCTAGTCTTTCTGAGATTCAGAGTTACTCAAACATGTCAGGTGAACTTGGGGCTTCCTAACAGAGGCTCAGTGACAGACAGTTGGGACTAGGCTGCTGAAATGACCTTCATCACAAGACAGGGGAGAATCTGGGCGGGTGTCCAAGGGCCTCGAGCTCATCAGAGGGGAGATGGAACTCTGGAAACAGCATGAGACTGATGCTGGAGCCTCCTTCCGACCCATGCAACTTGACACTGTGGGAGTGTCTGGGGAAATGGTTGTCAACTGAAGGATGGCACCAGCAGAACACAGATCTGCCTTGGCACACCTGAGGCTGAGTGTGACAAATTGGGGGAGCTAAGAGAGGGGGAAAGGAGTGAAGGGGAGAATGTCTGCTCTTGCCCCCAGAACACAGCCAGTCTTCAGCAGTGATTGTTTAACATGAGCGTAACCACGACTGACCCTTTGGACTGTGCCAGCACTGTTGAGAGATTTGGTCAAAACAGGGGAAGGCTGTACTTCTGGTTAATGCATGCATGTGGAAGCTTGATGTCTTAGTTTATTTGGGGTGTTATAGCAGAATACTATAAACTGGGTGGCTTATAAACAATGGAAATTTGTTTCTCACAGTTCTGAGACTGGGAAGTCCAAGATAATGGTGTTGGCAATAGGGAGTGTGATGTCAGCCTGCTTCCTGGTTCCTGGAAGGCCATCTTCTTGCTGTGTTCACGCATAGTGAAAGAGATGAGGGAGCTCTCTGGAGTCCCTTTTATAAGGGCACAGATTCCACTCATGAGAGCTCCACCTTTATGACCTAATACTTCCCGAGGTCCCTCTTCTAAATACTACTACCTTAGGGGCTAGGATTTCAGCATATGAATTTGCGGGGAGGACACATACACTCAATCCATTATACTCAGCATCATTGGGATTCCTATATTAAAAGAAACTCATTCTTTTTAGTTAAAGCCAAAGCACAGGGTTAACTGTGAAGAATGACTATTCTTCAAGTAATGTACTCTACTTGGGAAACAAATGTATCTTCTCTGAGAAGGAAGGGTAGAGTTTTCTTTATTTTAAAATCAGGAATACATAGTTCTTCGACTTCTTTATCTTTTAATATTTTCAAGGTCCTTTTGTTTTCTGAAGAGAAAAGACTGATTTCAGGGTATATTCCTGGATGATTGAAAAAAATTTCCTCCTTGGATCCCAGCTGCCAATGTTCAACCCTTACCCAAACTACCCTCCTTTCCCTTTCCACTGAGACCTGCCTTGTCTCAAGTCACCATCATTCACACCAGCCACTAAAAGGACGGCTGTTACAGTTACTTTAAGATTGGAGGACATAGTGATCCAAACATTCTTCAGAATCCCAAACTCCTGGCCTTGTCTTCAGGCAGAACTAGAGAAGGTACGATTTGTGGAATCGGGGTAGAATACCCCATGGTTCTCCATACGGAGCTCCAAACAACTCTGCGATCTGCCCTTGTGGGATTTTCAGTGCAAGACTTCATAATAAACTCACAAAAGGACATCTTTAGTTACAAATTTTACATCTAAAATTTCCAGGTCTAGCCAGGATGAATGCATTGAGAAGAAAGCAAAGAGAAATAAAACACACAAGAAGATGTGAGAAATCTTATTCATGAGAAATATATCTCAGAAATCTCAGAATCTCAGAAAGGCTGATGCTTACTGGGGCTTCCCTATTTGAAGAAAAAAATCTGCCCCCAACAAATGGAAGGTAAATTATTGCCCAAGCAAAAAAGTCAGCTCACTGAAGCCTACCACACTGATGTGACAGGCTCTCTGGCTTGGCCTGCAGCATGGGGGCTACACTGGGGACTGATTTGGTAATAATCAAATGTGGGAGAATGTAAGAGCAGCTGCTGTTGATTTGGGTTAAAAGGAAATTATGGATCCAATTTTATTCAAGACCATAATTTTTCATTTTTCAAAACGTAGGACCACAATCTATACTCATAATCTATACTACTTTTCTCCAAAAGAAAAAAAAAATTCTCATAAATGGTTACATAGATTGGTTGGTGGCACTCAGAAGAGTCACAGTTTTCTTGGGCAACATGACATGTTAAAGACAAATGAGGGAAAAATGCATCATCTTTAAGTCAGGCCATCAGAGCCTGGATGACTCACTCCCCCTTTCTGCTCTCTCAGCACATGGCTCATACGTTTATTAAAAAATTGATCATGGGGGTGCCTGGGTGGCTCAGTCATTAAGCATCTGCCTCCAGCTCAGGTCATGATCCCAGGGTCTTGGGATCGAGCCTCTCATTGGGCTTCCGATGCTCAGCAGGAAGGCTGCTTCTCCCTCTCCCACTCTCCCTGATTATGTTCCCTCTCTCACTGTGTCTCTTTCTGTCAAGTAAATAAATAAAATCTTAAAAAAAAAAAAAGGAATTGATCATGACGCGATGTCACAGAGAATCATGGGCTTCTAGCGCTGCCTCTTCCCTCTGGACTGTGAGTTCCCTGAGCCGAGGGCCTTTGATTCTTTTGCATGAATGCCCTTGGCACTCAAGATATGCCCAGAGTACAATCAGTGGTGCACAATTAGTGATTACTCAAACAGCAAATACCCTCCTGGTCCTAGACTGGACCCAGTGGCCCATAGGAAGTGTAAACTCCTTCAGTACTTAATGTGGGATGGAGATTTGAATCCGGATCCATCTGAGTCCAGTACCCTCCCTCTTAAGAGGTTAAGAGGTTAACCTCTTTGTTAACCTACCTTCCTGAGAAGGATCGGTCGGTAAGTGGAAGAAAATAATCACTTTCCTGCTCCCCCAATATCTGTTCCTTCTCAGTCACCTTGCTGGTTCTCCCTCAACCACTCCCTACCCCCCAGCCTCCTAAATTTGCAGGGCCCCAGGGCTCAGTTCTCAGATCTCCTCTCTGTATTTATACTAGGTGATCTCATCATGTCTTATTTATATGCTGACCACTCCCAGATGACCACTCTAGACACTCTCCCCTGAAGCCCAGATGTGCACACATCTCTGACTATCTCTTGGATCTCTCTCCTTGGGTGTCTAATAGAATTCTTAAGCTAATATGAATCAAATTACCTTTTTTGCTAGGCAGATGGATGCAGGATCTCTGAGGACAGAAAGGCAGGACAGAAGTAGTTAACAGCTTAGGAAGCAAGTCCCTTAGGTTGGTCAATCATGCACAAGGACCAGTATGGTGGGTATGGATTTCATAAACTGAATTCACCGTAGTCTCTACTTAGGATGATTCTCTCAGCGACACTTGAGATGCTAGTTTCAAAAATGTTGAGAAGTAAAATAAATAAATAAATAAATAAATGTTGAGAAGTAGAAGAAAGAATTTGGTAAAAATATGAAAAAGTCCCTGGGGGGCACCTGGGGGGCTCAGTGGGTTAAAGCCTCTGCCTTCAGCTCAGGTCATGATCCCAGGGTCCCGAGCCCCTCATCGGGCTCTCTGCTCAGCAGGGAGCCTGCTTCTACCTCTTTCTCTGCCTGCCTCTGTGCCTACAGATTTCTGTCTGTCAAATAAATAAATAAAATCTTAAAAAAAAAAAGTCTCTGAAGTCTTCGTGGGCAGCATGGGTACCAACTAAATATTCAGGGGAGGCATTAAAAAGGGAGATTCAATAGCTTTGTCTCCTAGACCAGATATCATTAGGATTTCTCTAAAGTCTACATCTGATCGTGTAACCCTATGGCCCCAAATTCATTTTTTTTAGACCTTTATTTATTTGTTTGACAGAGAGAGACACAGCAAGAGGGAACACAAGCAGGGGGAGTGGGAGAGGCAGAAGCAGTCCTCCTGCCAGCGAAGAGCCCAATGTGGGGCTCAATCCCAGGACCTTGGAATCACGATCCAAGCCGAAGGCAGACGCTCACCAGCTGAACCACCCAGGCATCCCTGGCCCAAAATTCTTTAGTAGTTTCTCACCTCATGAGGGGTTAGGGTTGAACCAACACCTGCTGCCCCCCCCATCCAACAAGGCACACAAGGCCTTCAGCTGACAGCCTTTTCACTTGTTGGACTCTCCAACCCCTCCTCTCTCATCCGTCCACCCCAGCAACATGGACTTGCTCTTCTCCAAACACGTCTTTACAGTTTTGCTCATGCTATTCCCTCTCCAGGCATTCCCAAATAGAGATTTTAGCCCATGACATTGTTATTATTTATTACTTGCTTTGCCTCCCCAATTAGAGTATGAGATCTTCAAGGGAAAAGCCTAAAATTGAAGCTTTAAAAATCCTTAATGCTTAGTGTCATGCCTGGAACACTGTGACTGTTTAGTAATTGTTTGATAAATGAATGAATGTATGCATACTGAGCCCTGCCCCAAAATATGAAAAGTAGAGTATAATTATACCAATAGTCCACTGGAGAGAGGAATGTAAAGCTTTGCCCCCTCTGGCAAAGCATTTTAAGCTCCATCTCAATCAGATTAATACAATTTGATAAACTATTTCATTTTTAGGCTTGACCTAATGTAAATCAATCTCTGATAAACCTGAAGAAAATGTATTTATTAAAAGTCACTATATGCCAGACTCTTTGACAATGAGTGCTTCTTGTGGGTCCAGATGAACAAAAAGGGTAGGAACTATATATACTGATATTTTACATTTCTAAGTTATATAGAGTGCACTGAAGTGCATTACGAAGCCTTTCTTTTCTCAGAGTCTCATTTTCTTTTTTTTTTAAAGATTTTATTTACTTATTTAACAGACGTAGATCAAAAGTAGGCAGAGAGACAGGCGGGGGGCGGGGGCGGGGAAGCAGGCTCCCTGCTGAGCAGAGAGCACGATGTGGGACTCGATCCCAGGACCCTGGGATCATGACCTGAGCCAAAGGCAGAGTCTTTAACCCACTGAGCCAACCAGGTGCCCCACAGAGTCTCATTTTCTAAAATGTGCTCCCCCTTAAAAATTTATTGCCCCTTACACAATAAATGCAATGGAATCTGATGACTACACAGCTTTCTAATTTCCTGTTGTCCTATATCTCTCATATCCTGTCTTGAACACACAAACACACGCTGTTCATGAAGTCAGCTAAAACAACTCATACAGCCAAAGATCTAGAATCTAGATTAATTTGGAATTCAGTCCTCATGTTCAATGAAAGTGACTGACTGATGAATCCTCAAGGCCAGTAGTACCCCCCACCCACCCAAGCCCCAAAACAACCATTCTGGCTGCTTCCTTAGCATTAGCATTTACAGTTTCTGCACTTATTCCAGTGTATTACAAGAATCTGCATACTTGTGCCTACCTAAACAAGACGGCAAACTCCTTTAAGAGGCCAGCATGGGTCTTGTTCTTTCTCCTAGCCTCAGCTGCTAGCCTAGCACCTGGTACACAGTGTTTAGTATATGCATTTTTTAATGAATAAATACTCATTTCATTATAAGGGTAATGACATACTGATTCCTTTTTTTTTTTTTTAAGATTTTATTTATTCATTTTTCAGAGAGAGAGACCACAAGTAGGGGGAAAGGTAGGCAGAGAGAGAAGCAGGCTCCCCGCTGAGCAAGGAGCCTGATACCGATCCCAAGACCTTGGAATCATGAACTGAGCTGAAAGCAGACCATTAACCAACTGAGCCAGCAAGGGATCTGGAGATAACCTATTTCTATCAGCATTCTCAGGGAGGGGCTGAATTACTTTGGGGTGTATAGAAAAAGGTGTGTACACACGTGGTGGGGGAGTTGGTCTTGGATGTGGAAACTGTCTGATTTAAGACGTCTGGAGGAGAGCAGACAAATGCATGGGTGTGCATATAAGAACCTTCTCCAGAACAGTAGCCGAGGAGTCCAAACTTCCATTATTAGACAGTCATAACTTTGGATTACATAAGGCTCCCTGTCAACGTATCTTGAACCCATGTAACCTTGTTATTATGTAAGTTATCACATTAGTTTCAGAATTCAAATATCTTCAGTATCTGATCTGTAGCCTCAAGTTGTACACCTCCACCTCCCCACATACCCCCTTGCCCAACCCCCCCGGGCCTCCCTCTCTGTTGCAAATCTGAGATAGACTCCTGCTAACTTTTTGCAGTTTGCGTTGGAAAGTGGTATATTTATTCACTTTTCAAAGTGGTATATTTATTCATCTTTTCTATACATCAAATCAACTCTTTCAAACATATACACCATAATATTTGCAAGGAATGAAAACATATCAATTTGTATAACTCCATGAATTCATAATGATATGAAAAACAAAACAAAAACTTGATTAATCACCATTACAAGATAGCAAATTGACTCCTTGTGTTGAAAGTGTGTAAATGAAGGGAGAAAATCAAGCATTTATTCTGCCTTCCCTATATAAATTATATTACTGGGTAGTTCAAATTTAAATAAGGGAGAAGTTTGTCTTCATAGAAATAGTTCAGTAAGTGAGTGAAGACAAAATAATAGAGTTAGGAGATCACTCTTGTGACCCAATTAGAACACAACCTCTAGTGAATTGATGAATTTAGACATTAAGCATCAGTGGCTGATAACATCACAAATAAAAGACAATCAGACATTATACAACTCCTGTAGGAAGTACAAAATACCAGTTATAATGAAGTCTGATCAAAGCTCTAGATCCAGCAACCTATTTGTAACAATATAGAAAAGAGAAGACATGAAACCATCAAAGTGTAAAGAAAACAAAGATGAGATTTATGAAACAATGAGAAGTTGTGAATATCAATTAGATACATGATATTATTAAGCAACTTAACATTTTTTAGGAGAAATAATGCCACTGTGGCTATTTTCAAGAAAGAATCCTTATCGTGTTGAAATGTGTGCTAAAATATGTACAGATGAAATCATATAATGTTTGGGATTTGCGTCAAAAATAATGTGGGATAGGGGAGGTCAGGGCAATGGGTGGGTGTGTATACATGAAACCAGATGGCCTTGCGTTGGGTACAGGGGAGTGCATTACTCCATATTATCTACTTCTCTACTTCTTGACATTTTCCAAAGAAAAAGATTTTTTCTTTTAAATTATTAACACTTCCTTAATATTCTGATATTCTTGTCCTAGGGCACAACCATTTCTCTCCCATCTTTTGAGATCATTATCCAAGGGACTCTCCGGGGAATTGCAAATATCCTAGGAAAAGTTACATTAATTCATTAATATCTTTGCACACTAGTTAAAAGATTATTTCCTGGGCCATCTTTACTTCTGAGAATACTGAGTGCCTGAGGATAAAAGTGAAAGAAACCCTTGGAGGAGGGAAAAGTAAGGGCTGGGTGTGAGAAGAAGAAAGGAAGAATGAATTTGGCCTTCATGACAATTTTCCCAGGGCTTTCACTAGTTGGCACATGCATCTTCTTTGTGTGTGTTTTACTGAGAGAACTTTCTCTGGAGGCATGAAAAAAATGTTTAAATTCTGGATTCTCAGGTTAAAATTTCACAAAGGATTTCCTTTTGTGTTGTTAAAGACTAATATAAATACTTTTAGGAGGAGAAGGACTCCTTTTTCATTGTATAGTGAGCCAATGATGAGACCGCTGGGGTGGGGCTAGGCACGGTTTTGCTTGAGCCTGAGAACCGTCTAGACCTGTCCACAAGACTGCAAGGATGTGGAAACCAGGAGAGAGTAAGGAGTCATCTCGAGTGCTCAAGAGTATAGCTTTTTATAGAAGATCTCTGGAAGAACACCAAGATACTGGTTGCCTCTGGGGAGAGAAGCTGGAGCACTTGGGACAGGGTGGGAGGAAAAATAAAGTATGGCTTTATTGTTTCAGCCAGATTATACTGCGGTTAGTGCCTTAAAATATATGATGACATTTTGCAAACAGCCTTTTGTTGACATAAGTGTACCTTTTATCTTGAAATTACACGGAAGACAGATGTGTGTTTGTATGGTTTCCTTGGCTGGGCCAGGTGCTGACACCACCAGCTATTTGCATATTTTCTTGACAGTCCTTCCCCTGCATTCCCCATCCCACCCCAAGCTCCCAGAATCTAATTAGGTGCAGATTGGGTCACTAGAGCCAACAGGAATAGGATTCAAGTAGTTCTAGTATAAGTTCTCCGTGAGTGACAGGCATTGGTCCAAGCTCAGATTTTCCCAAAGAAGCACCCCTAACAGCAGAGCCAAAGAGGGTTCCTGTTCTACCTTAAATGTTCAGATGAATTCTGCAATCTAGGATTTAGCACTTTGTTTTTATAGAACATGATATTATGCTATTATTGGTGAAAAAAATTCGCTGTGTTTATCTCATGGACTCAAGAAGCCCCACACACCGGTACATGTCCCTGAAATACTGAGTCTAATTTTGTTTTGTGCTTTCTCTTCTTTATGTGTTGAGGTTATTTCTGTACATTAAAATTCACCAATTTTAAATGTACAGTTTAATTTTGGTAATGGTGTGCAAGGGGAAACCACTGCCACCAGCAAGATCTGGAACTGTGACACCACCTTAAAAAGTTTTCCCATCCCCCTTTGCCCAAGTGCAGTTTTGAGACACTTAATTCAGTTTTATGGCATTCTCTAACCTTGACTCTACGTGATTTGGGGAAACTCACTTTCCTTCTCTGGATGAATTCCTGCTCCTATAACTTGATGAGTGTAAGAATAGATTTGTTTCTGGGGGGGGGGGGGGTGTCTTCCATTACTTTCAGAAAATGAGGGGGTGGGGTGAGGGCGGGTGTGTCAGCCTTGTGTCCTCGTTCTTGATATAGCACACGCAGGTGACCCACCCTAGCAAGTGAAAGACCTTGGTGGGATCAAGGTTTCCCATCCTCTCTTGGCTAGTGTGTAACGTTTTCCTTTTCTTTCTTTCCTTCTTTTTTTTAGTGTGCAATGCTTTCTAAGCATCAGCTTCCTCTTCTGCAATACTGGGCTTACGAACAGGGCCTCTTTGTGTGGGACAACGACGTGAGATGTGTCAGCACGCTTAAATATTGGTTGGTATTTTTATTATATCACAAAATAAAGTGGGGTCATTCAACTCCACGACGACACGCTTACGCGGGAGGATTCCCAACACCCAAACGGAAGCACAAAGTACGCGCACCCCGAAAGCCCCAAGCGTGCCCGCCGACAGAGAACCCACAGATACACGTGCATGCGCTTCCAAAGAGCCTCACTAGAGAGCAGAATCGAGACCAGGAAGTTCTAAGGCCTGTCGCACAGGCACGACGTAAAACGGCTCTGCTTTATGGCAACCTGGTTCCGTCGCGAAGCGCTGTGGGCGACCCGCGTGAGTGAGTTGACTAGACAACTTGGTGGTGGGAAACGCGTCTCTTGGAGGTGGGAGACTTTGACGTTTTTTGCTATGGGCAAACGCGGGAGCCGGAGCCAGAGCGAGCTGCTCACCACCCTGACTAAGAAGCAGAAGAAGCATCTTCGGGATTTTGGCGAGGAGCATCCATTCTATGACAAGTATGGAGGGGCACTGCCGGGGTCAGCGGGGCCCGTGGCTTTTCCCGGGTTGGGGCCGCCGGTCTCCCTGGGGATCGGGACGGGGCTGCTCACCACTCTTCCCGCCCTTCTCCAGCTCGCTGGGCTTGGGAGGATGCCGGTGGCATCCCGCCCGAGATGGGGTTCTTTGTGGGTCCTCTTGCTTTTGTTGAGCCCTCATCTTCAAGTTAGACCGAACGCCCCCTGCGGAGGTGGGATGCTGGTTTTTCTACCGCCAGTTTTCTAAGATTGTTTCTGTGGTTTTGTGTGTTTTTAAAGAATTGTCTCGGCCCCCAGATACCGCTGTTTCATCCAGTTACAGTGAGGAAACCTGTGTATCCGTAATTGTGGGGTCCTCTAAGCGTCCAGACTCTCAGTTATGGTCTTAGTGCTCGCCCGCCACTCCCCTTTGGGCCGCTTCATCAGCAGTTAGATGCATTATAATTAAGAAATGCGCTAGAAAATGTCTTTTATTTGCTAAAGTGATACTTCTTTCCGATGAGAGCCAGTTAACTGTCGTGTGACCTTGTTAAACTTTTCCTTTGTCAGTTATCCGTTTGTTATATTCTTAAAATCCCTGTCCAAGTGCATATGTGGCTTTTACATGGCTATAGTTATAATGCATTTATAATGGAATGCCCTTCCTTTTTCATTTAAAGTTATCATTAGACTTTTTTTTATTAATTGCTACATGCTAGTAGTTAGAGTTTAATATTACTTCTTTCTTCTCAGGGTTTCTGGAAAGGAGGCAAAACCACAGATTTATCAACTGGTAATACCTTATACCTTTTTAAATTAGAGTTGGTTGTCGGTTTTTAATTTTAAGATTATATATAACAGTAATAAAGCCTGGCTACATTTCCACTCCTTTCAATTTTAGATGTAAGCTATTAGTAATACTGCTTACTTTTGAATGCAGATGTCTGTTATAATGCCATTGTGATAACTAATATAGTAACCAGAGTTTCAAACTCTCCTGAGAGATTAGCCTATTAGAACCTATCAAGGAGGCTTACCAGAGGGCTCTTGGTAAATCCTAAAGGTGTATCTTGTTTACTTAACATAAAAGGAGCCACAAACAGTGCAGACTGAACAAAGGTCCTAACTCATTACAACAAACTGGGAAAAGAACAACAACAACAACCCCCCTACGTTCTTTTGTTGTATTGCAGTTTTCCTATTGCTCCTTTCAGCATGCAAAGTATCTGACACACAGATTAGATCTCCTTATAACCAAAAGCCCTGTTTTTAGTCCACTTTCTTCCCATATAGAACATTAGCAGTTCAAAGAAGACAAAAATATTCTAGAATCATAGCTAGACTAGCTTTTTTTTGTTTTGGGGGGGTTGTTTTTTGGTTTTTTGAGAGAGAAAGACACATACATGCACAGGGCTGGGAGGGGGAGAGAGAATTTTAAGCAGGCTCCACACCGAGCATAGAGCCCAATCTGAGGCTGGATCCCACGACCCTGAGATCATGACCTGAGCCCAAATCAAAAGTCAGACACTTAACTGACTGAGCCACTCAAGCATCTCCCTAGACTAGCTTTTTAAAATAACTTTGTTGCTGGGCATCATTGAATAGATAAGATTGTATATTTATAGAAAAGCTAATTTTTATTTATGAAAGTTGGAACCAGTTATATTTTTGGCCTCATGATAATCATAGGGTAGAAACAAGAATAATACGTTTCCGTTTTAAAATTTCCCATTTTCCAAGGCGCTTGGGTGGCTCAGTTGGTTAAGTGTCTGTCTTTGGCTCAGGTCAGGATCCCAGGGTCGTGGAATCAAGCCCCATGTAGAGTTCCCTGCTCAGTTCTCCTTCTCTCTCTGCCCCCCTCCCACTCATGCTCTCTCTTTCTCGCTCAGATAAATAAGTAAAATCTTTAAAAAGAAATCAAATTTCCCATTTTCCTTTTAGTCAGAGAGTTCAGATACTTCAGGTTCTGAAAGTGAAGCAGAGAGTGAACCAGAACAAGTTTCTGGGTACCACAAACTTCTTGCCACATTAAAGAATGCTGTGGAAGAAGATGAGGAGGAGGAAGAGAATGAAGAAGAAGAGGAAGACGAAGAAGAAGACAGTGCTGTAGATGAGGCGGAAATGAACAGTGAAGATGGTGATAGTGATGTCAGTGTGGAGAAAGAAACAACAGGAGAGTCTACCAAAGTGCAGGAGAGTAAGTGTCTTTGGTGTGGGCTCATCATCTTTGTCAGGACAGATTTTCCTATGAGCACAGTGCCCTATACTGTGTGAATTGGAGGAAAGCACATGGATCCAAAGCAGAGACTCTTAACCTTGTTGGTTCTGATATCTTTGAGAATCTGATGAAACCAGACCCTATGGCCAGATAAATACAGAAGTAATATTTTTGCTTATGATTTCCAGGACTTCATCAATCGTACGTAATTGATTCAGAGGAAAGGGAACATAATGCTGTTTCTGGGACAGTCTCAGTTAAAGAGATCACTCTCCTTTCCTTAGAGAAACCAAGTTTAATGGAAGACAGACAAAATATAAAAAAATTTTCAACAGCAGATTTGTATGGAATAGCTAGTTGTAAGGCATCGAAGAGATTCCACCTGGTTGCCAGAGTAAATGGGGGGAGGGGAGCTTCAGAGAACAGCTGAGATTGAACGCTTAAAGGAATGTATCTCACTGGGACTTCTAGGGGACTTTTTTAACTTTAAAACTAACTTTATAGAGGTATGATTTACATGCAATGTAGTGTACCTGTTTTAAGTTTACAATTCAGTGAGTTTGACATATACATCTATGTTGTTATCACCGAAATCAAGATTCAGAACATTTCCAGTACTGCCAGAAGGTGTCTTCTTGTCCTTTTATAGTCAGTTTTCCCCCTCTGGCATGAGGCAACCACTGATCTGCTTTCTTTCACTAAAGATTAATTCTGCCTATTCTAGAAATTCATATAAATGGAAGTGTAAAATATGCACCTTTTTGTGTCTGACTTCTTTGGCTCCTCATGTTTTTTGTGACTGATTTGTATTGTTCATGAATTAGTAATTCATGACTTTATATTCCTGGAGCCATATCTCATTGTCAATGTGTCTGAGTAATTATTTTTACCTTACTATTTTAATGCCTGTTTTCCTTGTAGCTGCATTTTTTTCTCTATACTTTAAGGTGTTATACATCATTCTTAGTATTTTAATTCATCAGTTTTACTGGGATAAAAGTCCATTGCCTCAGACTTAGGGTTTTTTGTTTGTTTGTTTTCTATTTCCTGTTTT
The DNA here is from genome assembly GCF_964662115.1 of Mustela nivalis. NCBI lineage: Eukaryota > Metazoa > Chordata > Mammalia > Carnivora > Mustelidae > Mustela > Mustela nivalis. The sequence continues at coordinate 35,243,180 of NC_139035.1, forward strand.
AGATTTTTAGAAGTGAAAAGTTTTTTTCTTTTAATTATTAAAGTGATATATACTTATTATAAAAATTTAAGAGGGTAGTGTAGTTAACCTATATCTCCACCACCTTGGGATGAACACCTTGAACATTCTATAGAACCTTCCATTACTTACTTTTTATGGATACACGTGTGAGTGCAAGGATATTACATGTAAATATACATATATATACATATATGGATGTGTGTGTGTGCATAATGAGCTCATACACTTCTGTAACTTACTTTTTCTTTAATAGTAGATCTTTTCCATGTTAATAATTATGGATTCATATTAGCTTCCTAATTATGTGGCGTTTCATTGTAAATGACATGTGGTAATTGAGTACTCCATTGATAGAAAAGGATGAAATCAATTTTTCCATTTATTTCTTATCATAATCATTGCTGCTTTGAACATCCTTACATGTACCTCTTAGTGTACTTTGTCTAGTTATCATCATAAAATAAGTTTCTAGAAAATTAAGCCTGGGTCAACCATCAGGCTTAATTTTGAAATTTAAGTTTTCTACCTGAATTTGCTTAAATGTAAATAATAGCAGTGAACATGAGTGTTGATTTAGGCTAAGGAATTAAATTTTACTTGTCCACAGAAATATAATGATATTTGTGCATAAATAATTTTACATAGTGTTTCTCAAAATCACAGGTACGGATTTACCTGGTGACCCTGAAGGAAAAGGTGGGGATGGACCACTTGGCACATCACAAGAATCCCTTGAGGAGTTCACAGATGCAAAACATGAGTCACTTTTCAGCCTGGAAACCAATTTTCTTGAAGAGGAAAGTGGAGGCACATGCTCTCTGAAAGTGTCACAAGGTCAGAGCAGTGTGTGTTTGCATTCACCAGGTGCTTAGTATGGGGACTTGTGCGCTAATATGCATTAAATCTCCTATTACTGGAATGAGCAACAATAGAAACTGTTTAGAAGCTATATCTAGAGCTGGGAAGAAATAATTCTCAGAGCTATTTTGTGATTTTCAGTGGTTAGGTTGTGCTGGGAGTCAGGAGACTATTTAGTAGGACAAATAACCAAAGAGTGATAGTAGGGAAGGCCATTTTCCCACACTTCATGTTTCCACATTTGGGGTCAGGAGAAGACTTCTGATTTTCTCCCCAAGCAGGGAAGGAAGAGATAGGAGAAAAACATTTTATATTTTTCTTTCTACCTTCATTTGCTCTTTATTATTACAGTAGGAATTTTTCCAGATTTGTAAGACTCAGGACTGGCTAATTTCTTTTCTTTTTTTTTTTTTTTAAAGATTTTATTTATTTATTTGACAGAAATCACATGTAGGCAGAGAGGCAGGCAGAGAGAGAGGGGGAAGCAGGCTCCCTGCTGAGAAGAGAGCCCAATGCGGGGCTCGATCCCAGAACCCTGAGATCATGATCTGAGCCGAAGGCAGAGGCTTAACCCCCTGAGCCAGCCAGGCGCCCCAGGACTGGCTAATTTCATTGGTCCTCATTACCAGGGAGCACCTTTGAAGCCTGAAAGCGCCATTCTGTCTCTCCAGTCTCTCTGAACTTCTTGGTCCTGCCTCTCTTCCATTTGCAGTGGCTTGTACAAGGCCTGCCTCTGTATGGTAGGTGTAGGCAGGTCTCTGCTCTCTTAGGTCCACTTTCTCAGCCTGTGCCTGGAGGCTAAGTCAGGTTAGTCTTGTTTTGTATTCTTACTACTATTTTTGACCCCATTGTCCATCTTTACCCTAGCTGTACCATTAAAGAAGCTGAAATTTTAATCCTTATTTGATTCGTTTGGTTCTGTTGGCTGTTATGCTGGATAAAGAGAAGTAGCAGATAGAATTTGGGCACCAAAGCCATTCCAAACCATTAAAACTGAAGTAACCTTTGAGGAGGGGTACCTGGGTGGCTCAGTTCGTTAAGCGTCTGATTGTTGATTTCTGTTTAGGTCATGATCTCAGATTGTGTGAGCCTGTGTCGGGCTCTGCTGCTGAGCATGGAGCGTGCTTCAGATTCTCTCCCTCTTCCTCTGCCCTTCCCCACCCCTCACACTCTCTCTCTCCCTCCTTCCCTCTCTAAAAAAAAAAAGAAATTAAAAAATCAGAACCATGGAGAAAACAGTACTTGATTATCCTAAAATTCTTCTGGTGGTTTTGCCTGTGTAGATATATCAGCACCTAGAATTCTTATATCCTGTTGTCCACTCTTAGGTGTTTAGTACAAAGTGCACTGCATTTGAAGTTTTACCATTTGGATCCTTGTGTAGGCCATTTAACTTTTCTCTCCTTAATGATGGGACTGGAAGGAGGGTTGGGTGGCTAGCTCAAAGGACTGAAGATAACCCTGAGTGTAGGTACTACCATTTGGATCATTGTTCACCCGAGTCGAGTATTGAGCATTTCTGTGTGTCCTGCAGTGCATTCAGGTATGGAACCTGCTCTCAGGGATCTTATAGTGTTGCAGTGGGTGGGTGGAGGCAGGGTAGAGAACTGTCTGGAGGGATCCGGGGATAGCCTTTTAGTGGAATCAGCACTGTGCCTGGCAGAGTGGGCTCCAGGGAAATATTTATTATAGGTCAGGAGATAACATTAAACTGATAGTATTTGGGCATACAGAAATGAGGTGAAAGGAAGGATAGAATTTTTAAATGAAGGAAGGAAATCCACAGAGGCAGAAGAATTTGAGGGCCATATAATTGAAAAATTACATTTGAGAGGTTGATTGGAAGTATACATCCTAGAGTGCCCCAAATTTCAAACAGAGAAATTTCTTCAAGGTTTTTGAGCTGAGAAGTAATGTGATTAGAGAAATGCTTTAGGAAAGAGAACCTGTTAGAAACTTTTGAGCTCAGAGAGAGGATGGGGAAAGTAGATGGGAGGAAGGATGAGTTAACATTGTGAAAAAGAGTGTTTCATTTAGAAGGAAGACCAAAAGTGTTCTGATATTCTTGATTTCTTAATTAGATCCATTTCTACAACATATGAGCAAAGAACTGAAGGAAGAAGAAATTCAAGCTGTTGCCACAAATCCTAAAACTACACACCAGCTGAAAGTAAGTATTGCTTGGTCATCCCCATCACAAACAAAGTGAAGCTCCACATAAAGCAATGGTGTTGGGTTTCAGCAGTCTCCTTGAATGTATGATAGCCACCAGTGGTAGGTGAGTTGATAGGGGGGCACAGCGTAGAAAGGCCGGAAGAGTCTAGAAGGGCACAGATGTAGCCAGGAAAGGCCGTGGGAAGCTGGAGTGTGGAAGCCAGGGAAGAATGGCTTGGAGACAGGTACACCAGGGTTTAGACCAGCATCTGAGAGGTGCTGTTTACATGACCCAAGGCAAGTTAATCTACCTTTTTAAATCTTGTTCTCATTTGTTCGAAGGGGGCAGTAATGCTTACCTCAAAATGAAGTGATTTAGCTTACTGACTGATACATAGAAAGTATTGAGTAAAACACTAGCTATTGCTGCTTTAGTTTGTCTGAAATATCTGAGATAGGTTCACAACTAAGTTACTCAAATGTGGTGCCGTTTTTGCTTTTTTGTGTTTTTTTGTTTTTTACCAGCAGGTCCTGTTTTTAAGAGTTGGTCATCCTTTTTTAATTGAAAATTTTATTAAAATAAAAATTATAGCTGAATTTTTAAGTAATAACACAAAGACGTCCCTTATGCCCTTTGCCTAGTTTCCCCCCAATGGTAGCATCTTGGTGAAACTATGCTGCAGTATCAGAGCCAGGAAATTGACATTGACTCACCCTTCTGACTTACTCAGCTTTCCTCAGTTTTGCTCCTCTTCTTGTGTGTGTGTGTTTAGTTCTATAACTGTTTTATCGGGTGGAGGTTCCCCTTATCTACCACCAAAGTCATAATTCCCTGGAGATCCACCCCCAGTTCTTGGGGGCACATCAGTAATTCATTTCTTTTCTTTTCTTTTTTTAAAGATTTTATTTATTTGACAGACAGAGATCACAGGTAGGCAGAAAGAGAGGAGAAAGCAGGCTCCCCACCGAGCAGAGATCCTGATGTGGGGCTCAATCCCAGGACTCTGGGATCATAATCTGAGCCGAAGGCAGAGGCTTTAACCCATTGAGCCACTCAGGCGCCCCAGTAATTCATTTCTTTTTATTGCTGAGTTCATCCTTTTTTTCCCTCCTGAGATAAGCAATTTTGTTAGAACACAAAAATGCCCAAACTGGTATTTCACAAAAACATACTTTATGATTTTAATAACAGTATCTCAAAAAATGTATTCCATGCCCAAGTAAATTTGGAAAACTTGAGAAATGCAGTAAAATAGAGCTCTTATCATAGGACTCATCAAAACGTTTTGTATCTAATATACATTGTGATTCTCCCTGAGGGGGATTAGATTTTGTGATGTTTACTAAAGTTATTGACTGTGGAGCCCTTTTTTTTTCCTAGAATGAATTTTGATATTCTAGAACACAATCCACAAAATAGTTTGGGACACACTGACATAGTGAAGAGCTCAGGTTGGAAGTCAGAAACCTTGGGCCCTAGCTCTCAGCTCTCTTCTCTCCTGGGTCATCAAGACTGTCTGAATCCTATAATCTCTCTGAACCTCTGCTTTCCTGAACTGTAAGATGAGCATTATATTGTCTGCCTTGCAGGGTTGTTGGTGAGGATTAAATTAGGTGATCTGGTAAATCACAGACAGCTTGGTAAATTAGAAATTACTGTGTGAATGCAATGTATTATAATGCATTTCTTTTTTTCTTTTTAAAGATTTTATTTATTTATTTGACAGATTAGATCACAAGTAGGCAGAGAGGCAGGCAGAGAGAGAATGGGAAGCAGGCTCCCCGCCGAGCAGAGAGCCTGATGCGGGCCTCGATCCCAGGACCCTAAGATCATGACCTGAGCCAAAGGCAGAGGCTTAACCCACTGAGCCACCCAGGTGCCCCTTATAATGCACTTTTTTTTTTTAAAGGTTTTTTATTTATTTATTTGAAAGAGAGGAATCACAAGTAGATGGAGAGGCAGGCAGAGAGAGAGAGAGAGGGAAGCAGGCTCCCTGCTGAGCAGAGAGCCCGATGCGGGACTTGATCCCAGGACCCTGAGATCATGACCTGAGCCGAAGGCAGCGGCTCAACCAACTGAGCCACCCAGGCGCCCCTTATAATGCACTTCTAACTTAGGTCTTGATCTGTCTCTTTCCTAGTGGCCAATATTGGGCCAGCTTGTCTTCTCCTCCAAGTTTCAGAAGTTGGAAACTTTTAAACCTTCAAAGGACATTGATTTAAAGTCACTTCATCTCCAGAAGCCTCTGGAATCCACCTGGACCAAGACCAACAGCCAGTTCCTCTCTGGTCCCCCCAAATCAAGTGGCCCCTTCACGCCCCTCCAGAAAGAGCTCTTCTTAATTATGAATTCTTACTGGGACCTGTTCTACCCAGAAAGGACCGCCCTGAAGAATGGGGAGGAGATCCGCCACGTGTACTGCCTACATGTAATAAATCATGTCCTCAAAGCCAATGCCCGGGTGCTTGGTAACAATAGCAGACGCCGCAGCCAGAAACTTGGGGTGGGTGACGATGATGACTTCAGAGACCAAGGGCTAACAAGGCCCAAGGTGAGTGGCAGCAGGAGAGCTTTGTCCTCCAGGAGGCTGCAAGTCACTGCCATATAGGTGCCTGGCACTTGGCAGGTACTCAGGTATTTTAATGATATGAATACTGCAATAATGAATGAGTCTAAGAGTGAGCAGGTTAGATGGGCCAGATAGTGCCAGAGTAGTGCAGCAGACAGCTTAGTGGACTATTTCTAACTGTGGAATTGGAAGCTTGTGAATCAGAGGTACCTCTGTGATAACGCTGTTTAAAGATAAACCTGAACATACGTAAATGACAACTCCATTGTAAATCTCTTCTTGTTGATTGTCAGAAATGGATGGAACCTTAGCAAGCCTTTTATCCAGTCCCTAAATATTACAGCTATGGACAGAGACCCAGATTTGTAGAGGACCTTGCTAAAGAGCCCCAGGGAATAGAGCCAAGGGTTCTCTTTACTGAGCCACACACATAAGTAAACCTGGGGAAACAGAAATTCCCATTTTTCCATTATACAGTTAACTATTGATTAAAGTGATGATTACATTTATTTGGGCTCATAAGCTTAAATTCCAATGGGTTTGGAGCTTTGGTAGAAAATGTCTTTTAATTGTGCCCGCATTATTCATGTTAATGTAGCTGCATTTTGTGTCATCCTTTCCCCATTCCCCCTGAGCCTGTATCCCTCCATATTGAAGAAGTCTCATAGGATTCTAGGGTTTAGTACTGTTGTGGCTCTTAGACATTTCTTGGTCCAGACCCCTATGTGATAGCTGGGGAACACGAAGCCTAGACACTTTGTGTTGGAGCTGGGACAATAACTTGGTCCTCTTCAGTCTTGGGCCCTCAGTGATGCACTATATCAGGCTGACTCACTGCACGTCTCCAGCTGTGCTGGTTTGCTTTCTGGGAAACTATCTCAGAGTCTTGAACATAAGGATTGTAAGTTATCTGTTTCCTTTTAGAGTTGTAGAAAAGAATAAGTCAGATTACCCTTGAAGCACATTTAGAATTTGATGAATTGTGGAATCTGACAGAGGTTTTTTGCATTGTTGATATTTATAGAAGGGTAGTTAGAAATTTATCATTGTTAAGCATATTCTATTTTCATTTTCACCAGTTGTAACTTCAAGCATATTTGGAAATGTTTGGAAAACTGAGTCCTACATTTCCCATTGAGATATGATCTTATTTCAGAAATGCTTTCTCATCATTTCTGAAAAATGTGCTAGGGAGCATACTAGAAAAGTAGTGATGCATTAATCCTTTCTTTTCCTTACCAGCTTAATCCTGTCTTTTCCTTACCAGCTTTATTTGTTCTCAACTTACTATAGCTAATTCATTTACTTTTTGTTTTATTTTTAAAAAATTTTCCCTAATTTATTTATTTATTTAGCATATATTTATCCCTTGGGGCCTATGCATAAAAATACTGTACTAAATTCTGTGGGAGACAGAAATGAGTAACATTTCATGCCACTTTTATGTTTATATTGGATTTTTGATAGTGGACACCTGTCAAATATCCTGAAAGCTATTTCCACATTCTGTTTGAGAGTTGCCTCCTGTGGAGTCATGAGATTAAGGTCCATAGGACATAGTGCTGGGTATGAGAGGTGCTGAACTTCTAGTACTGAGCCAGGTCCTGGCTAAGGGGGTGACCGAGATGTGAGCCCTTTTGGGGCCTGCTGCTCTATGGAGAGTTATTTAGCTCCATGTCCCCAACAGGCTGACATGCAGCTGTCAGTCCTTCCCCTGGGCTCATCGAGGCTGCCGTGGCTTCTTTCCAGGTGCTAATAGTTGTACCCTTCCGGGAAGCTGCTCTGCGAGTGGTACAGCTCTTCATCAGCCTCCTCGAGGGTGACAGCAAGAAGAAAATAATTGTGAGCAACAAAAAGAGGTTTAAGGGAGAGTATGGCTCAGATCCTGAGGAGAGACCACCCAACCTCAAGAGGCCCGAGGATTACGAAGCTGTGTTTGTCGGCAACATCGATGATCACTTTCGGATCGGTAATTCCTTCCGTCAGAACTCAAACTCTGAAGGATCTATAATGTGAGGTACACATGGCTGCAAGCTAGAAACCTGGAATTAGGCATTCTCTCAGTGGGGTGAGATATCTTCCTAACAGGATCGGGGTGTATTTGGGACATGGTGTCTGCCAGGGGAGAGAGTCTTGCTTGGCTGATGGGGTGGACACTTGGCTCAGGGTGGATCACCTCTGAAGCTGTATGTAAAGACACGTGCGCATTGATGGCAAAAGTGTCCTTGCATACCCGTAGCTAGTAGCTGCTGCTACAGGGGGAGTTGGAAGTGACAGGGGCTGAGTGGGTCACTGGGGAGGTTGAGTAGACAGTATCTATATATAATGGTGGACCTCCCTCCTACCGGCCATGTAGCGTGCCTGCCCCTGAGTTGTCTCCACTCACAAGTGCTACCGAACTTGTCACATCTTTGCTTGTCTCTTATTCAACTCCTATATACTTGGTTGGTTTTATATTGATAAAGTTTTGGGAATATGTCTTTTAGTCACAGGCTCATTTGAAAAACATTTATTAAGCATCTTATGTGTGCCAGGTACTGCTAAGAAGCTGAGGATACAGAAATAAAAGTTATGCTTCCTGCTGTTAAGGAAATCCAGCTTAATGGGAAAACAGTACAGAATGATAAGTGCCGATTAGAGGATGCAGTGATGTTCTGGGAGTGTTTAAAGCGATTTCTGTACTCAAAACAGGGACAGGATAGTTCGGGAAGGTGTCCTGGTGGCAGCGCCATTTATGGAAGGTTGAGACTGATTAGGGTTTAGTCTGTTACAAAGAGGGGTGATCAGAATGGAGGAAAAGGGTTCAGACAGGAAACCGCACATGCAGAGGCATCGGGTTGAATAAGCTGAGAATGACCTAAGAGCTACATAGGCTTCAGCGTGGCTGGGGTGTCAGGTGCAAAGGGACGAGAGTAGATGTTTAGTTTTAAACATGCAGGTGTCCTGCAAGCTGCTGATAGGTCAATTTTGGGCTTAGGAAACAGATATGGGCTGGAAATACAGATCTTTGTGGAGGTGGTGTTAAGCTGTGGTTAGTGAATAAATTTATCCATTTATTACCATAAACTTATATAGGATGTGAGTGGAACTTAGAGCTTAGCTGAATCAGCTCTTGTGGAAGAGCAGTTTAGATCTTGAAAGATAGCTTATAGTCTGGGACAGGGTTAGAAACAGAAGTGAGTGTTAAAGAAATGGAAACCCCCAGTGAGGAAAAGAATATTTCAAGGAGGATGTGCTCAATATATTTCTTTATGCATTTGTGAGTATCCTTAAATTGGTGACCTTGGCAGGAGTCCTTTCAGTGGAGTCCTGAGAATCAAGCCAGATTGTGATGCACTGAGGAATGAGTAGGAAATTTCTAAATGGTGGGTGACCATTCTCTGGAAAAGTTTGAGCCAAAAGGAAGAGAATGAGAGCTAGACAGGACCACAGAGGCAAAGGGAGATGATTATTTTAGGAAGGGAAACCGCTGGAGCATGGTCATTTACTAAGGGGAAAGATGTGAAGGTACAGCATGCTCCGTGAGTGAGTGAAAGGTGCTGAACTTCTAGTACTGAAGCTAATGGCTCGGCAGGAACTAATCAGCGGGTGTGTACTTGGCTGTTTCCTGTAGGAGTGGCAATACTTCAGAGAAGCATCCGACTCTATGCCCCCTTTTACTCCTCTGACATCCTCATTGCCTCCCCGCTGGGCTTGAGGACCATCATTGGTGCAGAAGGAGAGAAGAAGAGAGATTTTGACTTTCTGTCTTCAATTGAGCTGCTCATCATTGATCAAGCTGACATTTACCTGATGCAGAACTGGGAGCATGTCCTGGTAATGATGGTCATTCACATTTAGCGAGAGAAGCAGCTCAGTAATTTAAGTCTTTAAGGGTTATTTAATGCCAAATGAATACTCAGTTTGGAAATGGGAATATTTTACATTTTCCAACTTGAAAACACCCTTATGCCCTCTTCTACCCACAGGTTGACAATAATTACGTAGAGGAGCAAAAATTTTTACCAATATTTCAGATCTCCAGAAAAGGTTTCTTCCTCCTTAAGGTCATCTCTGCTAATAGACCACTTCAGTGTGGCTGGTTGGTAGATTGGTTGCTCCTGACCAGGAATGTCTTTACCTAATATAATTCCTCCTACAGTTTATCCTCATTTTCTTCTCTTTGGCCTTCAGTGGAAACATTGCTCAGGATTTCTGAATGTGTGATCTTATCTTACAGAGAAATGTAGTATGTCCTTATCCTCTTAGTGTAGCTTGCGGCTATAATTTTTTTCCTCCTTCCCCACATACTCTGCAGTGTTGTACATTTTAGGATTGAACAGCTGCGCTTTGGAACAATCCTTGTCATAGAACCATAGGTTTGGTTTTTTAAAGTATTTGAGAACTTACTTCTACAGTCCCAGAGCTTGTAGGGACCTAGGAAGGTTGGGGCAAATAAAGAGGATCTTTTAATACTTGCTATTCTTCAACATATATTTTATATGTATATAATATATAACATAATATAATTAAGATAGAAAAAGCATGTTGATGGTTGAGTCATATTCTGTAATTTGGGGGAAAGGCATATGTACTGGCTCTGGGGATATCCTAATGTTTTGAGAACCAGGTCAGTGAAGAGCACCAGCTCTGTTTTCCATGTCTTTTCCTTTCTTGTCCAACTCTGGGACTGAGGAACCCATAGAGTGATTAGGATGGCATTTCAGAAGTCCTATCAAAGGAATATTCCTGTAGGTACCATTTTGATTGGTTTTGAAAGGTCTAAGAGGTAGCTAGTTTTAGGTTACCTTCCTGTCCAGGGGTGTTCACCTAAGCAGGCAATTCACACCCATCTGAGCCTTGATTTTTCTGGTATAATTTGGAATTTGGCTGCATATACTCCATGGGGTTAGTAAGATGACAGACTTGTAAAATGCTTAGTGTGCCCAACAGGTACATTGTCAGTAAAAATGAATGGTAGTGTTATTTCTACTCAAAGCATTTGATGAACCACATGAACTTACTGCCCTTGGATTCACATGGAGTGGATTTCTCTCGAGTGAGGATGTGGAGCCTCAATAATTGGTCTAAGTACTATCGCCAGACACTGCTTTTTGGGGCCCTGCAGGATGCCCAAGTCAATTCTGTGTTCAACAAGTACTGCGTCAATCTGCAAGGCCAGGTGGGTTTTCTCCTTGTTTCTTTGGATCTTCATGAAGCATTGTGTACTTTTTGGGTCATGAGGCATAAGCGGAGGATGGCTCGCTTCCTAACATTCTCATTGACTCCTGGCAGGTGGCTGTGAGGAATGTCCCAATGACAGGCTCTATCAGCCATGTCCTGGTGCAGCTTCCACATGTCTTCCAGAGGTTGGAAGCTGAAAACCTAGCTTCAGTGATTGATGCCAGGTACCTATCCCTGCCTAGTCCCATTAGACACCTGGGGGTCACAGAGAGGGATTTAGCTGCAGCATATGAATTTAGAATTCGATTCCATGTTGACTTTACTGACAATCGTTTACCAAATGATATGAGATCATTGAACCCAGTCATATTGACAGAGGAGGAAACTGAAGCCTGGAGAGGTCCTAGTTCTCCTAGCTAGTTAGTGGCAGCATTAGTACTGTAAATCAGGGGTTCTTCCCACAAGATCATGGCATTTCTTCATTACATTACACTGTTTAATGCTGCTACATGTTCCACGTCAACAACTTAATTATAAGGCCTTTAGGGCAGAACTAATGCCCAGGAGCAAACACTGGAACCTTTAAATATTCAACTCTAAGCTCTTCGCCTTTTGCCTCCCACAAATACCAAGGTTCCAGTATTTCTAATAATCTCTATTTTCCCTGTCTCTTCAATATGTTTCATTGGGAGACCCATGGTAGGAGAAAGATGCTTTGCGTGTGGGAGGTGTTCAGTAATTGTGATTGATTGACCATGGATGGATAGATGAATGAATGAATGAGTAGTGTGCTTATCTATTTCTAGAATAGTTCTCTGGGATACACTGACATCACATCTATTTATTAACAGTGAATTGAGTTAGCACTTATTTTTTTATCCTTACATAATCTCTTTGTGGTGACGTTAGATTGGCCTCTTTGGGGAAAGTAGAAGGAGATTGTGACTTGCCCAGGGTAACCTAGTTAGTGGTGACATTGTGGGCTAATCTCCAAATCATTGACTTTGCCCTTTGCTTTTCCAAATCAGGTTTAACTTTTTTGTGAACAAGATTTTGCCTCAGTACCGTGATGCCGTGATGTCTCACACACTCATCTACGTCCCCTCCTACTTTGACTTTGTGCGGCTCCGGAATTACTTCAAGAAGGAGGAACTGAATTTCACCCACATCTGCGAGTACACTCAGAAGTCCGGTATCTCCAGGGCCAGACACTTCTTCCTTCAAGGAGAGAAGCAGTTCTTGCTCCTCACAGAGCGCTTCCATTTCTACAAAAGGTAAAGCAGTGCTGGGTTTGGAGCATCCTCTCAGGAGGGGAGAACCGTGAATATCATGGCCTGCTTCTGAGTACATGGCAGGCTTGGTGGTGCCGTAAGGTCCTCTTTCACTCTACTTTCTGTGGAGAAACCAGAGGGTTTTGGAACTGGATAGACTCGACTTGGTTGGTTGGGCTCTTCCCAACATGGATATTGTTGGAAAAGGTAGGGACCAATGAGTGACTATAGTGTAATCTGTGTGTAGGTGTGGAGTGTGTCCACACTACTTCATGTAGTTGTGGTTTTACACCTCAAGAAAGACATTACTGAGTTGAACACTTCGAGGTAGGCACAACTGGAGTGAGTCTAGGAGGGAGAGGGAACTGTCGTGAAAGCATAGACACAGTATCAGGGGCCGTGTGGTTTGTGGACTTAGAGGCTGAGCACACGGTCCATGTTCGGAGAGTTATGGTATGTCTTGAGGAGGTGCACACACCCTTCCTTACAAGGAGACCAGGACCGAGGGGCCCCATGTTTGGGGGAGGCAAAAGGTGAGGGGCTTAGGGTTGAATATTTAAAGATTTCCGTATTTGCTTAGCTTCCCCATTATGTGATTTTGACAAAACAAATTAGATTTGCTTTTTAGAAACACATTCCAATTAGAGCGTTAGTAATATCAAGCCTTCTGTTACTATTTGCAACCACTTGTGCCCCCAGAAGTCAGGTATTTTATTGTTTTGCCAAGTGTGTCTCTGCTGCCAAATGAAAAAGCCCTTTTTAAACCCTTAACCTGTAGAGAGATGGAAGTTGCATCTTTATCTTTTCCTTCCTGATGTGCAGTAATGTTCAGTGAATTGATGTTTTGCCTTTATTGTTTAACTCTCAGTCATATATACTACTGAGCGGCACATTTTTTTTTAGAGAACCCCAGACACCAAAGCCAGAAATCTTTCAGGCTTTGGAGGATATTCGGTGATACATGTTGGCACTGCTTTGCCTTTTAGTTTATGTTGATGTTAGGATGTGCTCCCTAAGACATGTTCTTGTTACCACGATGGGGAGGGAGGAATGCAACAGCCTGCCACAGCAGAGGAGGCTGACATGACATGACCTCCTTGGCTGTTCTGCTGACTGGGTGATCCAAGAGTGGAGAGATGAGAAATGGCTGCACTTGTGTTTCCTGGGCTCCACTGTTGGCCATCTACACAGGGCTGCTTGGCCAAAGAGTGTTAATGAATGCCTGCTTGTTGGCATCATTATTTGCTTTGTTCCAATAAGTTGTTGTTTTCATTCATGTTGGAAAGTGATATTTGGGGGAAGTTTGCACTCAGCAGGTTTTAAGAGCCCTTCGTTTTCTGTCAGCTTGATACATGAAAGCAAGCCTTTTAAGTGAAGTGGATGGATTGGAAAACTTCCCAGTGTGATTGTTTATAGCAAGTATGAATTAGGCTGGGATGAAGACTCTCTCAAAGAGCAGCTTTTCAAGGAGAGGGCATGATTTCTCAAGTAGGCAGGACAGTCCCCTGTCTTACATCACTGAATTTACCAAATTCTTTTGCCCCCAAATCACTGAAAGACAAACTTAGCATGTACCACCTACTTTCTATGCTGGGCCAGGTTAATTGGTATATTCTGTATTTAAGATGAATAGAAATAATGTGCTTCAGTGTTCTGTGACTGCTAATTATCTCAGAGTTTCCAACTATAGATTTTTTTGCTTGAGAGGTCACCAGGGTGCTGATAGGTGCTTTTATCTGCAGTGCCTCTGTGGAGAGGTACATGTAAAGCTTAAATATCCAGCTCTGAAATTCATTATTTATATTCTCTGTAGAAGTAGGCAGTGTTAGAAATATCATTGCTGATTTGCAAGCTAGCAAAACATTTTCAGCATGAAGATTAGTCATGTTTTGTGGGATTGGGGGATGAAATCGGTAGAATTAAGATTGGACAGGCCTTTGGTCATGATGGTCTGCTTGAGGTTGGGATGCTTCACAGCTCTTTCCCTGCACATTGTCCCTGGATTGTCACAGCAGGAGGATTCTCAACCAGGGGTCAAGTCAGAAACTCTGGAGGTGGGATTTATGGGTTTGGAAAAGGCTGCTGGCGTGTTCTGAGTATCCCCAGCCCTTGTGGTAATCCCAGAATTTCAGGATCTGAAATTCTGAATTCAAAATTCAGATTCAGAATCCCAGTTCTAAAAGTAGCAGACCATCTCTATAGATAAGGTGGAGGAGCTCGCCTTTCAAATCAGTTGTGGGCGCCTCATTTATCTTTCACAGTTGGCAGGTGAGGTCGACATCTGGCCTGTCCTATGTCCTTAGTCTGAGTACATCCAGCTGTTTGGTCATATTTGTGTGTTTTGTTTTTAAAGATTTTATTTATTAATTTTTTGAGAGAGCATGAGCGAGGGGAGGAGCAGAGGGAAAGGGAGAGAGGGACAAGCAGACTCTGCTGAGCATGGAGCCCTATGGGGGGTGCTCAATTCCAAGACCCCGGAGATCATGACCTGAGCTGAAAGCTAGAGTTGGACACTCAACCGACTGAGCACCCAGGTACCCCTTGGTCATATTTTGTAGGGGTCACTGAAGACCCAAAGCTTAAACCAAGGGAGGAGGAAGGTAGGGGAAAAGGTGCTGAAGACTGGAGAATCAGCATTAACTGACCCTCTGAAAAAGTCCTCATCACGTTCACTATTAGCAGGAGATATTTAGTCTCTGCTATGGGAGCTTTAAGACAGAGAGATTTTCTTGGTTTTTAATTTTAACACTTATCAGAATTGGTTTTATTGTTTTGTTTTGTAAGTACTCTGATTCTAAGAGTATTACACAATTATTTTAGAGAACTTAGAAAATCTAGGTTAAAAAAAAGAAAATGGAATCTCACTGCTCTGATATTAATACCCATTTTAGTGTATTTCCTTTTTCTATGCAAAAAGTATGTGCACATGTACATAGGCACACAGACACACAGGCTTTTTTTAAAAGATACTAATTGGTATCACACTGTACTTACTGGGATTTTTTTCTTTTATATGTTTTAAGTGCTTATTGAAAACGGCTTTTTTTTTTTTTTTTAAAGATTTTTTATTTGTTTGATAGAGATCACAAGTACTCAGAGAGGGGGAGAGAGAGAGAGAGAGAGAGGAGGAAGCAGGCTCCCTGCCTAGCAGAGAGCGGGACTCGATCCCAGGACCCTGAGATCATGACCTGAGCTGAAGGCAGAGGCTTAACCCACTGAGCCACCCAGGCAGCCCCTGAAAACAGGTTTTTAAAAAAAATTTTTTTTTTATTTTTTAAAGATTTTTATTTATTTATTTGACAGACAGAGAACACAAGTAGGCAGAGAGACAAGCAGAGAGAGAGGAGGAAGCAGGCTCCCTGCTGAGGAGAGAGCCCGATACGGGGCTCGATCCCAGGACGCTGGGATCATGACCTGAGCTGAAAGCAGAGGCTTTAACCCACTGAGCCACCCAGGCGCTTTGAAAACAGTTTTAATATGTTAACACTTTGGCATACATATGTGTCTATCATGGGTCCATTTTAAAGTTGATATATATAGCCCTGTCATATCCTCCCTTTCCCTAGCTTTTTATTTGGAAAGGCTTCATTTCAAAGGAAATTGTAAGACTAATAGTGAACCTCTATAACTCCTTTCATTTGGACTTCACCAGCTGCTAGCATTTTGCCACATTTGCACATACCCCTGTTCTTTCTTTCCTTCTTTCTGTCAGTTCACATCTTATTTTTCCTTCCTGTGAACGATGTGTAAGGAAACTGCAGGAGGCTTCATGACACTGAACCCCTAAATCTTTCAGTGTGTAGTTCCTAACTTTTATCTTACTATAACATCATTATCATACCACCTGTTATCACTGTAGTAATATCATCTGATATGTATAGTCGTGTTCACATTTTCCTGGTTGTCTCTGCATTGACCATTATAGCTGTTTCATCCCCTAATCCAGGATTCAGTTAAGAATCATACATTACAGTTGGTTAATGTTTGTTTAGTCTATTTTAGTAGTTCTCAGCTGGGGGCAGTTTTTCTGGAGACATTTTTGGTTGTCGAGACTGGAGGGTTATTCTGATGGTCTAGTGATTCTAGTGGGTTGAGGCAAGGATGCTTCTAGGCATCCTGGAATGCACAGGATAGCCCTGCAACAGAGAATTACCTGGCTCGATATGTCAGTAGTGCCGAGGTTAAGAAACCTTGACCTTGGGCGCCTGGGTGGCTCAGTGGGGTAAGCCTCTGCCTTCAGCTCGGGTCATGATCTCAGGGTCCTGGGATCGAGTCCCACATCAGGCTCTCTGCTCAGCAGGGAGCCTGCTTCCTCCTCTCTCTCTCTCTGCCTGCCTCTCTACCTACTTGTGATCTCTGTCAAATAAATAAATAAAATCTTAAAAAAAAAAAAAAGAAAAGAAAAAGAAACCTTGACCTAGAATAATTCTTTTGCCTTTTTCTTTCTTTGACATTTTTTTTAAGAGTTTATTCCAGTTTCCTCTAGAATATCCCAGAATCTGGATTGTCTAATTGTTTTTTTTTTTAATTACTATTTAGATCATTGGTTCCCAAACTTTGCTATACATTAGAATCCCCTTGGGGAGCTTTTAAATATTCAGATACCTAGGTCATATCCCAGTGCCAATTAAATCCCTGTGTGTGGGGGTGGGGATGAAGCATGGATAATTCATCTACACAGACAGGTGATTCAAAGTACAGTGAAGTGGGAATCATGGACTTAGGTTAAATATCTTTGATAAAACTCTATATAGAGGATATTGTATACTTCCCACCATGTCTTGGCACATATTGTTTGTTTATATCGTATTTGGAGATGCTAAATGTAATCACTTGGTCAAGGTGGGTCTGCTAGATCTCTCCATTGTAAAGGTTCCTTTTCTATTAGTAAGTAATCTATGAGGTGTGTATTGCATCATTTTTAAGAAATTAACATATAATGTATTATTAGCTCCGGGGGTACAGGTCTGTGAATCATTAGGCTTACACACTTCACGGCACTCACCATAGCACATTATTGCATCATTTTTAATAGCTACATAGTATTATGTTGTATGGATATATAATTAGCTGAGTTTCCTTTTAATGGGTAAATAGGTTTTTTTAAAAAATTGTTTTGCTATTATGTGCACCAGTGCCAAGAATATCCATATGCATAGTTGATGGCATCATTGCTTGTTATTTCCTCAGGATAAATATGGGGAGGGAAACCCGTTAGCTCAAAATCTGTACACAATGAAAAATTTACTATACATTGCTGCTTATTTGCTCCCTACCATCTTCCCCATATTTTGTCTCCCCCTCCCCAAAATACACACACCTGATAATTTGTACTCCATTGGCCTATTTCTGCAAAACCCCACTTGTTGCTGGTGACTTGATAGCCAAAATGATACCTCAGTTTTTTAATGTCTTTTTCTTTCAATTTTGTGTTTTTTAATAATTGTCTATTGTATGTAGAGGCTGAAATAAGTAGTACTTAACCCAGACACATGTCTTACTGTCAGGCCACTCATGTAGGAGTTGTAAATCTAGTCAGGATTTGGTTATTACTGTAGCTAATCTTCCACGCTCCACAGACTTCAAATTCATCTACTACACAGTGGCTTAGTGTGGGGACTGGAGTGCTAGAGGGTCTTTTCTCAGTGTCCTGATCTTCTCTCCGCTTTCACCAAGCCTTGTAGCCCCGTGCCGGAGCAGGGAGCTCTCCCCACTCAGCCCCTCCCCCAGCAGCAGGCTGCTCTTGCTTGTTACTCCCTGTGAGGCTTGAGGCTTGGGGTTGGGGTTCTCTTGGTGCAGCTTGGTTTTAGGCAGGCCCTGTTCATTCTGAGCTGTGGAGGTGGGGCCTTCTCAGCATTCCTGTAGCACACTCCATGGCAGCTGAACCCTGCCTGGTATCTGTAAGGGGTCTTGGCGGGAAAGAGTTTCCTTCTTCTCCCATAGTGGTGGCAAACCTCTGCTTATGTTACTGCAGGATTTGGGGTGAGCGGATTTCATGCTCTTTCCTCAGGGGTAGTCAGCTGTTACTTTCTACTCGGTGGAAGTCTTAAGATGAAGAAGGATGAGGTGGGGTTTTACCATCCCAGATGACTTGCTTTACCACCCTGCCAACAATTAACCTTTACCCTCTCTCCTCAATTTCAGAGTTTTGCTTCATACAGATATGGGTCTGGGAAGTGAGAGGTTTCACCAAAGGGATCTCTCATGTATTCTGCCTTGCCTCCCATCTCTCTCAAGGACTCCCAGTGGAGACCTGTGGAAAAGAACTCGTGAGTGAGTGTGAGAAGGAGCACCCACAAATCCCAGGGATTCTGAACCGTCACACAGGCCCACCCTTGCCCTTTCAGAATTTGTTAAAAGTATAGCTGTTCTCTTGCTACCCACTTTTTTGGTAGCTGCCCTCTTACTCCTGTGCTCCTTTAAGAGTAAAGTAGTTCTTGTTTTCTGTCTGTCTGCAGAAGGCTTTGCCACTCTTCAGAATTCAGTCAGTGGTGGTCTGGCTTTTGAGATCTGGTTGCATGTCTCTTCCCAGCTCCTGAGTTTAGCAACATGACATTGGTCGCTTGAAATTGGCCATGGCAGGAGTATTTACACCACAGAAATTGGCAGTTGCTTCAAATCAGCACTCTCTCTTCCCCAGTGAGAACCAGTTATTAAGCATTCACCAGTGCACCATTGAATCAGTTCATTTGGTTGCCTTGTGACATCAGCTGTCTAGGCTCAAGGAAAGGAATGCTTTTATAGGTTATCTGGCTTTTTATTGGTAGTGTAAAAGCAGTATGCTCTTGAGTTTACTCTATACTAAGCAGAAGCGGACCTCCATGTTTATTTTTGCTTATTTTGATAACTAGTGAAGTAGAATAGTTTCTTCAAGTCATTAGCTGTTAGAATTTCTTTTTTATAATAATGTTAAAGGTGAACCAAGTAGCAGTTTGCAGTTGGTTTGGAAGACGAGGATCGTCACAGAGGTCAGGATGATCCTGAGATAAGAAGACAAGAAAAGCTTATTCTCTGTGAATAAAATAAAATTCCCAAGGGAGTCTACATCACAGTGTAGGAGAGAGCTATAACAGGAAAAATTGGAACTTGTCAACTATAAAATCTTTTGTTATGGGGCCCCAGAGGGAATAATTGACCTCGACCCGAACCATACGGTGAGTCCCTAGAGTCTCCACCCCCTACCACCACTGTGCTGCACTGCAGCAGGGAAGGAAGTGCATAAGCTGTTGAAACTAATTGCTTTTCCGTAATGCCTAATGGGTCCTCAGGCAGGATTTTGTAAATGGATGAACTTGGGACATCTGCCATGGAGTTAACATGTCTACAGAGTGACAAGAAAAGACTGATGGGAACGCATTTACAGTTTTTGCAGTTTATTTGACGTACTGGATCTGACCTCCTCTCCATTATAGAACTTTCTGTTGTGCTTATTATATTAAGGGTAATGTTAAGTTGTTAAGTGTTTGCTTTTTAAGCTTTCTGTGACAGATCTTCAGTCCTAGTCTACCTCAGATCATGATAAAATTTACTTTATCATGGTCTTAAGCCAAACTTTAGTAATTCAAATGTATTGTCACAAAATAAGTCCTTCCAACTCAAAATAACCTTTGCTCTGTTGGTTGTGTGTGCCGTTGTCTTCCTCCTGGAGGATGGAGCAGCAAGAGGGAGCTCTGCCCCTGTCGAACTCTTCTAAGTAGCTTTTCCATACGTTTTCTCAAGTAGATACTCTTCTCTTTCCCCTTCTAATAGGTATACCATTAAAGGGATCAGGAACCTGATTTTCTATGAACTGCCAACGTATCCCCACTTCTACAGTGAAGTCTGTAACATGCTGAGAGCCACCAGCAGAGGAGAGGAAGCCACCTGGACTTGCACTGTCCTCTACTCCAAGTATGATGCCCAGCGGCTGGCTGCTGTGGTTGGCGTGGAGCGGGCCGCACAGATGCTGCAGTCCAAGAAGAACGTCCACCTGTTTATCACTGGAGAAAGATGAAACTTTGTTGGACAGGAAATGGTGTTGGTGGGGTAATAATGCTTACTTCTGTGCCACTTGGACCCAGTTCTGATCACTTACATGAGAGAAGGACTACTATAAGGAAGGAGCACCAGGCAGCGTCATATTGGATAATTCTTTTTAGGTCATGTGTCCCTGAAAAGTTAACTAAATTTTGTAAACTAAATTTTGGTCACCTCTTACAGAGATCAGGAGGGAGCTGATAAACTCTGAGACGTTGATAGAGGAAAAACTTCTACTTGAAGCTCTTTGTAAGCCATAAATTCTTTTATTGTTATTTTATTCTCTAATTTATTACACTTGGTAAATTCTTTCAGATTTGCCTATTTCTTTTTGACGCTTTCTTAAAGTAAGGCATACATGTCATTGCTTGGGAACTGGTTATGAGAAATTGCAATACTTCTTGCTGCTGAATATCATCTTAATTTTGGATCACACAGGTTTTGCAAAAACAATTATTTTTCTCCAGCCAAACTTTTTTTAAACCTTAAACATTTTATTTTAATTCAGCCTAGAAGAGTACATCCACTAATCTTTTTTAACTCATAACAGTAAATGTTTTACTTAAAATATACACTTCAGGGCACCTGGGTGGCTCAGAGGGTTAAGCCTCTGCCTTTAGCTCAGGTCATGGTCCCAGGGTCCTAGGATTGAGTCCCACATTGGACTCTTCGCTCAGCAAGGAGCCTGCTTCTCTCTCTCTCTCTCTCTGCCTGCCTCTCAGCCTACTTGTGATCTCTCTCTCTGCCAAATAAATAAAAAAATTTTTTAAAAAACACACATTTAAAATCAGATTATTTAAAATAACAATCTCTATTTCAAGAATTTTTGAAACTCTTGGTGTTGAAATAGTCATCTTTAATATCACTGTATTCATTTTTACTGTAGTCATTTTGTAGGTCATACAACAACTAAAATGATGGGGAAGTTGCACTTTTAAAAACTTTTTTAAAAAGATTTTTTAAAAATTTATTTATTTGACAGAGAGAGAGAGAGAGAGATCACAAGTAGGCAGAGAGAGAGGGAAGAAGCAGACTCTCTGCTGAGCAGAGAGCCTGATGCAGGGCTCCATCCCAGGACCCTGATATCATGACCTGAGCCGAAGGCAGAGGCTTAACCCACTGAGCCACCTAGGCACCCCTTAAAAACATTTTTATCTTGAAATATTCTCAGAAAATTACAAGTACCAAACCTAAACCTTTGAGAGTAAGTTGCTAACTTGATGGGCCTTATCACTCATTAAAGTTACCCCTGAATTTATTGTGTATTGTCTGTAAACAAGGACCTGTTTCTGTGTAACCAAAAAACATCAGATCTGGACATTGTCATTAATACCTATAGCCATCTCATCCTCGCACCCCATTTGCCAAATGCCCCAATAATGTCCTCTATAGCAAAAGGAGGCAGTTCAGAATTACATATGGCCTTTAATTGTCACATCTTTGTAGCATCCTTTAATCTGGAAGAGTACCCCAGTTTTTCCCTGGCTTTCTTGACCTTGACACTTTTGAAGACAACAGGCTGTTTATTTTGGATAATGTTTCCCTTTGATTAGCTTTAGTTTATGCATCATCGGCGGGAACATTGATGCACTGCTGTGTCCTCACTGCATCTCCTCAGGTGGCACACACCATTCCTCTTGCCCCGTCACGCATGATGCTAACTGATGACTGGGTTTTCTTTTGGTTTTGCTTTTTTTTTTTTTTTTTTTTTAAGATTTTATTTTCAAGTAATCTCTATATCCACTGGGGGTCTCGAACTCAACAACCCCAGTGTCAAGAGGTGCATCCTCTATCGACCGAGCCAGCTGCTTGTTTAAGGCAGTGTATGCCAGGCTTTTCCAGTATGGAGTTCCTCTTTTCCTCTTTATCAATTTATGTCAGTATGGACTTGTAGTTTCGCCTTCTGTTCCGTGGGTTATAATCCATTACAATTGGTGTGGACATGTATACACACACAGCATCTAAATTTTATTTCTGCATCCACGTACTGAAAATCATGAATTCATATGATACCTCTGATTCCAGTCTGACGCCACAAGATACCTTCTCGCTTTCTCCCTCTCTGTAGTTGTAACTTCTCAGAGCGAGACGTGTGGCTCCCATTATCCTCAGTGAAACAAGCCATAATTGGTACAGATTTTCTTCTACTTGAACTTACTTAAAATTGCTTATTAAAAAAGAGTAAAATCATTTTTGGGGTAGTCGTCCTGCTGAATATTTAAATAGGCATTTTTATTTCTCTCTTTACTCCACATAGAAGTTCATTCCATATACAGCTGGGTTCCTAAAGTTCTGAAAATTGAGGTGACTGTCAAGATGGCTGAACCCATGCTACATGGACTTTTTATAGTCATAGAGTATCCTTTGTTTATTGGCCTACTTGTGCTCTTGTTTACCATAGAGCCTGTAGATGATGAGAAAAATGAGTTCACTTGCCTAGTTCAGAGACAGGAGGAAAAAGGGGACCCCTTCTTTTGTTTCCATGTTCATTTCCCTGTGCATTGTAGCTGATTTCATCGCTTTCATTACAACTGTTCACGAGACTCCCAGATCTCCAACTTCTCTGGATCTGTACACAGGTGTGAACCTGGATTTCAAGTCCATGATGTAGCCGCAGGAAGTCTACATTGTATTTAGCATCCCTGGTGATTGTAGTGCTGGCTTGTAGCCAGCCAACTGCTTCTTGCCTGTAAAAACACTGAGGATTTCAAATGTGAACAAGTACTGCTTCTGTTCTTGGCTTAGCACCTGCACAAGAAGGTAAGCCTCAGCAGTTGGCCCTGGCTTCTGAATTGATTGCAAAAAGTTGATTCTCTGGAATGAATGGTTTCATTAAGAGGATGCCTTAACACTAGGGCTCTCACGTACACAAAATAAGGGAGAGAAGAGAGTCTACTGGACTATGGATAATAATGCCTGAGCTGGAATTACATACTATTTTGATACTTCTTTTTTTCTTTTTCTTCAATATTTTATTCATTCATTTGTCAAGAGACAGAGGGCGCAAGCGAGCACAAGGAGGGGGAGCAGCAGGCAGAGGGAGAAGCAGGCTTCCTGCTGACCAAGGAGCCTGACAGGGGACTCGATCCCAGGACACTGGGATCATGACCTAAGCTGAAGGCAGATGTTTAACTGACAGAGCCACCCAAGCATCCCTATCTTGATATTTCTTTACATTTACAAGGCTCATTTACAGTAAGCAAGTGCCTAGCTGGTGCTTAGAGAAATGGTCCTAATCATCCAAATGATCCTAATCCTGGGAAGAGGTAGAATTATAAGATAGGGAAAGGAACTTATCCAGAATAAGACTTAAAAGTTTTCCTTCCCTATAGTAATAACAACTAGATTAGCACTTTTTTTTTTTTTTTTTTGAGGGAAAAAAAGCTTTGAATCATGAATGCTTCGTACAGCTGGCCGCACCATATGCAATATTCAAAAACAAGAACTAGCTAATCATAGAGAACAAGTAGCTAAACAGCCCTCTGCTGGCTTCCAAAGGGCTTATAATTGGTGCAGATGGTCCCGGCGGGATGGGGAGTGTGTCCCTGCTGACTCCTTGCACCCCAGAGGGCCAGAGGGGCTCACGAAGGCTCTTGGCCCTGATCGTGCCCTCGTGGGAACGAGGAGCTCTAGGCTGCTGCGGGTGGAGGGCGGAGGCAGGTGGTGCGGGAGCCTGCTGGCTGCCTTCTGCCCAGCCTTCCCAAGGCCACATGAGCAGATTTGGGCTGCAGAGTTCCGATTTGATGAGTCGAGGGCCTCAAGATGAGAGAAGGCCTGGGGTGAGAGAATAGGAGTTGGAAGTTTCTTTATCTGAGGAGCTTCGTCGTGGAACCTGCAGGTGGCCGTGAGGGGCCAGCAGCTTGCCAAAGACGAGAGGACTGGAAACGCATCGACTTCACCTTTCAGGGCGCACCTTCTGAGGGCGCAGCTAGCCTCCCCTGCTTCCAACCCCTGTCCTTCCAGTCTCTTCCCCAACTTCTCTGTCTTTAAAGACTTACGGTCGTGATCTTTATTGTGTTTTCTGCTCCAAGCTTATTTTAAAAAGCTTTTCTGGAAGCCTAGCTAAATAGAATTGTGAGCAAATTTCAGTCAGCTTTTAATTCGAGTCCGTGAATTGGGAGTACAGACACAGATAATCAAAGTTAGTTCAGTCTTCGGAAGGCAAAAGAAAGAGGAGAGCTCTCTCGTTTCCTCTGGGCCTGTCCACTCCCTCTCCGGTGAACCCCACCATGTTCGGCTGACGGAGGAAAGTGTTTCTAAAAACTTCCAGTTCTTCCTCCTATACCATATGCTCTAATCAGAGTTGCAATAAAATTCTCGGCATTTTCTATCCTGTTTCTGAAACTGAACACGTGGTTCTGTCCCCTCATCAAGTTTGCTTTGTTTCTGTTTCCCTTCTGTGAGGACTCTGCTTTCTTCAGATGTGAGGAGGAGTCTCCTCTGCTCACCTTGCATGCATTGCAATGTAATTCCTGGGTTCCTCTTACCTACCTCCCTGGCCACAGCGCCATGGTTTCTGTGGGAGGTGAGGGTGCGAGAAAGAACGGAGCTCCAGGCTGGCTCTCTCAATAGTGAGGGCCCTGGGCTCCACAAAGGAGTCAGGGCTCATTCGCCCCACACAGAGAAACCCGCTGCTGGTGGGCAGCTCTCCCCAGGTGTCCCCCTCGCTGTTGAGGACGAACAGCTGCACTTGCTTGTCCTCATGACAGCCCCTCACGCAGGCGAGGGATGACACATTCTGAGGCGGCTCCTGGAAGACCAGCGGGCGTGGTCTTCAGTCTTGGGCCTCTGCAGCTGCCTGTGACTAGGTGGGACCCAGCTGTGGCTGACAGAGAGAGGGAAGGCAGTTTTGCCAGTTGGCTGATTTGGAAGTTGCCCTGAATTCTTGCCCATCTGTTCTCCCAACTGAGCCAGGGCCAAAGCTGTCTATCTCTTGCCAACCCAGGGAATGACACGTAGACCAGTGTCCTGCAGCCCGTCTCCCGGGCCAGTGGGACTCCCTGCAGAGAGATGGCCCTGGGCCCACAGCTGGTGTTGGCCCACAGACATGCATGCGTTCCTGCTTTTTGCGTTCTCCCTCATTTTTCAAAGCTGGCCCTGAGCGGGACGCTGAAACTGGGATCACCCCTGACCTACTGGGGCTTTGCGTGGGACCTCTGGAAAAGGGACCTCTGCCCCTTTTCAGCCTTCTCCTCTTTATAAATTAGGGAAGAATCCCACTGTCCTGACACAGGGGAATGAGAGGCAGTGGAAGAAGCTGCCGTTTGCCCTGAAATTTCCTCCTCCTTAACAGGACCCTGAGCTTTACTGGGGTGACAGAATGACCGGCTAAAACTACATTTCCCAGTCCCCCTTGCAGGTGTGGCCAGGGATATGAGCACTAACCATTGCTCATTTGAGGAGAGGTTTTTTTTTTGCTTTTTTGTTTTTTGTTTTTTTTTTTTAATGATTTTTATTTGAGCATGAGGAGAGCATGAGCAGAAGAAGGGGCAGAGGGAGAGGGAGAAGTAGGCTCCCTGCTGAGCAGGGAAGGGGTAGATGAGGGGGGTGCTCTATGCCGGGAATCTGGGATCATGACCTGAGCCTAAGGCAGATGCTTAACCAAATGAGCCACCCAGGCGCCCCATGAGGAAAGCTCTTTGAGAGGAACACCCCAATGTCTCTTAATCTTCCCTTTTGCCTCCTGGAACACAGAAGTGATGGCTTGAAGCTCTTGAGGGTGGCATTTTGCACAGATGATGGTGGAGGAGAAAGAGTGGCCTGCTTTCCTGGTCATACTCTGAAGGTGCCGTACCAGTCATATGTGGCCTCCCTTTGCACTTTTTTTTTTTTTTTAAGATTTATTTATTTAGTTGACAGAAATAGAGGGAGAGATCACAAGTAGGCAGAGAGGCAGGCAGAGAGAGAGAGATGGGGAAGCAGGCTCCCCTGCTAAGCAGGGAGCCCGATGCGGGGCTCGAACCAAGGACCCTGGGGCTTGAACCAAGGACCTTGAGATCATGACCTGAGCCGAAGGCAGAGAGAGGCTTAACCCACTGAGCCACCCAGGTGCCCCCTCCCTTTGCACTTTTAGGTGAAAACCTAAATCTAATTTGTTTAAGCTTCTGAGTCCAGGCCTCTTCTTTTATTAGCAATTCCTAACTGATACAGAGGACAAAAATGGGATCACAGAGTCCTGAAGTCTAGAGACTTTGCCCCTTCTTTCTTCTGTTCTCTGTAGGATCCGACATAGGGTCTGTACTTCAGGGTCAATTCCTGACTATTGATGACAGTGGGGAGAGAGCACTGGGGTGCTGTGACATGCCGTCCACACTGGGTCCAGAAGAATGAGGGAGGACATGAGTCTTCTGGCATTTAGTGGAAACTGAGAGTAGCAAAACAATAATTGTCAGGAAATCAGACTTCAACTCTCTGAAAGCTGGTGACCATCTGCTTTTTATGTGTTCTGCCATGTTTCGAGGTAACGAATCCAGATCCCCAGTTGGGTGGGAACTCAGAGGTCTTGTGATCCGTTCTGCCACTTGCCTTGTCATCTGTCTATCTTCTCCGAGAGGCGGTCTGCAGCCTCTGTGCAAATGCTTTCAAGGAGGAGGTACTTCTCACTATGGCTTTTATGATGAGCTCTGATGCAAAACAGAAGAGTTCATGAAGCTTCCATCCATCAGTCCTGGTTCCATTTCCGTGTTACACAGTACAAGATTTTCTTCCACTTGTTAATCCTCTATTTGAAGACATCCGCCTTGTCCTCTCCAAGACTTCGTAGTTCCAAATCATTCTTCATTCCTTCAACAGTTTTATTTTCCTTCAAAAGAAAGTGTTGTACTTTCAGTTTTGATTAAAAAAAAAAAAACCCATGTGAATCCAGCAAAAATAGGTAGAACAGTGAAAAACAATACAAAATCAAAACTATACCTTCTTGGTGATAACTTATTATTACCTTGGTATGTTTCCTCCTAGATTGTTTTCTGAAAGATTATTTATAGCCAGCAGTTTCTATAAAGTGACCTTTGCACTGAAAGGGTTTTTTATTTTTTGTTTTGTTTTTATAATCTGCTTAGCACAGTGCCTGACATATCATACTACAAGGTGACAGTTTTTTGGAGCTCTTATTATTTGCCCAAACTCTTCTAAGCTCTTTTCGTGTATGAAGTTCAGTTAATTCTCATATACCTGTTTGAAGTGTAGGCACCATTATTTTCCCTGTTGTTGTTTTTTACTTTTTTATTTTTTTAAAAGATGTTTATTTATTTATTTAACAGAGATCACAAGTAGGCAGAGAGTCAGGCAGAGAGAGGGGTGGGGAAGCAGGCTCCCCGCTGAGCAGAGAGCCTGATGTAGGGCTCGATCCCAGGACTCTGGGATCATGACCCAAGCCAAAGGCAGAGGCCTTAACCCACTGAGCCACCCAGGCGCCCCCCGTTGTCGTTTTTTAAAGATTTTATTTATTTGGCAGTGTGAGAGAGAGAATATAAGCTGGCGGAGTTGCAGGCAGAGGGAGAGGGAGAAGCAGGCTCCCGCTGAGGAGAGAGCCTGACTTGGGGCTGGATCCCAGAAAACTGGGATCATGTCCTAAGCCAAAGGCAGCTGCTTAACTGACTAAACCACCCAGGCCCCTTCTCTGTTGTTTTGTGAAGGAATTCGGAGTTTGGAGATGTAAAGTGACTTGCTTAGTCAGTAACTCAGCTAGGATCTGAACCCAGGTAGTGTGATCCCAAAACTTACATTGTTTTTCACTACAGATCTTCCTTGACTTAGAATGGAGTTATATCCTGGTAAACCCATCATAAGTTGAAAGTTCTTTAATTAAAAATGCATTTAATACACTTATGCTATCAAATATCATAGCCAAAGATATAGTCTATCTTAAATGTGCTCAGAACACTTATATTAGCCTGCATTGGCAAAATCACGTGACCGAAAGCCCATTTTATAATAAAGTGCTGGATGTCACATGTAACTGAGTAGTGTACTGAAGAGCAGCATAGTTGTGTGGGTATAGAATGGTCCATAAGTATATGGGCTGTTCACCCTTGTGATCGTGTGGCTGACTGGGAGTTGTGGCTTGGTGCCACTGCCCCACATCACAACTGGGTATCATACCATAGATCGGTAACTCAGAAAAAGATCAAAATACAAAATTTGAAGTATGGTTTTTACTGAACATATATGGCTTTCGCACTCATAGTAACTGAAAAATTGTAAGTCAGACCACTGTAGGTCAGGGACTATAGATAACTGCTTCTCCAAAATGAAAAATGAGCACTCAAAAAATAGTATCCCAATTATTATTACTCTTAAGGAGAGATCTTGTAAATTGTTGAATTCTTTTTTTTTTTTTTTTAAGATTTTATTTATTTATTTGTCAAAGAGAGAGCGAGAGCGAGAGCGAGCACAAGCAGACAGAGTGGAAGGCAGAGTCAGAGGGAGAAGCAGGCTCCCTGCGGAACAAGGAGCCCGATGTGGGACTCGATCCCAGGATGCTGGGATCACGACCTGAGCCGAAGGCAGCTGCTTAACCAACTGAGCCACCCAGGCGTCCCAAATTGTTGAATTCTTAAAAGGACTGAGGGGATTATGTTTTCTTGGGAGGAGGTTATTATAAACAAACATTAATTAAGTTGTTTCATATTCTATCCTTCTGGGTTACATGACATTCTTTTTTTTTTTTTTTTTAAGATTTTATATATTTATTTGTCAGAGAGAGAGCACAAGCCGGGAGAGTGGCAGGCAGAAGCAGAGAGAGAAGCAGGGTCCCCACTGAGCAAGGAGCCCAATGCAGGACCCTGGGACCAATGCAGGAGCCCATCTCAGGACCCTGGGACCATGACCTGAGCCGGAGGCAGCTGCTTAACCGACTGAGCCTCCCAGGCATCCCAGGATTACATGACATTCTAAAAGGGACTTTATCCTTCTGGAAAGCTTAATGTCTCATATAGCTGATGATTATTGAAGGCATATTTTTAACTTCTTTGCTGCTCTGTTTCTTGGTCCACCAAGCTTTACACAGAGAAATTAAATTTTTAACATCAGGACAGATAAAAAAATTAAGATATATTTTCTTGAAACACCCACCTATATGGAAAACTGGCATAATGGTGGTTAAAATCATAGATGTCATAGACATGGTAGCAAACCTGCTGGGGTTTAAATTTTGCTACTATACTTTTTTTTTTTTTTTTTTTAAGGAGGCTCCACCCTGGGCATGGAGCCCAACACGGGACTTGAACTCACAACCCTGAGATCAAGACCTGAGCTGAGACCAAGAACTGGACACTTAACTGACTGAGCCACCCGGCCAGCCCTGCTTTGCTACTTTGTAGCTGTGTGATTTTTGGTGAATTCTTTAAATTCTTTGTGCCTCAGTTGCCAATCCATAAAATGGGCATGATAACAGTAATACCTTTCTCTAGAGTTGTTACCGTAACCAAGCTACTAATCCATGCTGGGCAGCTAGAACACAGCCTGGCATAGTCCTCAGTCTTGCATTTCAGACCTTCCCTTCCACATCACAGAGCTAAACAAACACGAAGGAAAATCGTGGGGCATCAACTGTTACTTTAGATTATTATTGCTTATAAGACTCATCCTTGTCAAGTAAATGAAGAAGAGATTTTGAGAAAGAATGCTTCAGAAGAGAGCTGTGAGGATTTCACTCTAATTTTTAGCTCTCAAGAATGAAGCAACTTGAGTTTTTAGGAGTTATGAACAGCAGGTGGCGCTGTAAACAAACGCAGTAGCAGGCGCTTCCTCCTCCCTCTGGCTGCCTCTAGGTGGCTGCAGGCCTGTGCTGTGAGCTGGAGAGACCCAGGGACCCAGGTGGGTCGGTCGGTCTGTCTCTTTTTTTTATTTTAAAGCTTTTATTTATTTATTTGACAGAGTTAGAGAGAGAGCACAAGTAGGCAGAGCAGCTGGCAGAGGCAGAGGGAGAAGTAGGCTCTCCGCCCAGCAGGGAGCGTGACGCAGGGCTCGATCCCAGGACCCCGGGTTCTCCTTTACCCCGCTCTGGCAACACCTTTTCAGCCGTGAAGAGACTGGCCACAGACTTAGAATTCTGGGTGCTTGTCTGAACCCTCATCTAAGAGGGGCCAGAGTGCCACCCAGAGAAGGATGTTTTCCCTGCTGCGTACTTCCCTAGCCTGTTGTCCATCCACCTCTCCCAGGCCTAGCTTGTCCCTCACTTCCTTCCTGACACTGTCCGTTACAGCACCTGCACCAAGGCAGATGGCCTCTTAACACTTCCTCCTCCTCCTTTGGTCTTCTCGGGAACAGTATTGCCCAAGTCAAATGACGTCCGGAGGCCACAGGAAAAGCTAAGTGAATTGATACTGACTGAACACTTACTGTGGGCCAGGAGCTGTCCTGGGTGCCTCACCTACACCATCTCATGACAGCCTTAAAGCTGGTATCGATCACCATTTAGGGGGATAAGGGGGACAGATACTCAGAGAATTTAGGTAGCTCTCCCAAAGTTAAACAGCAGTTAAATGGCCAAAGCCACATGTTTTTTCTGTCCTCCCCATGTGATCGGCTCCAGGCAGGAGAGCGGTCAGGACCAGCTTCTGGGACAGAGAGAAATCTGCATGGGGATTTCTCCCTTTCCGTCTGACCCCGGGCTGGGCAGGTTTCTCAGTGCAGTGCCTCCTGAGCATGAACTCTCCCCTCTACTTCCCTTCCCACAGTTTTACTTCATTCAGGCCTCTATTACCCTTTTCCTGATATAGTCCAGACTTTGGAAACTGAAGGCCCAGGCTTTAGTCCCTATCTTACAATTTTTTTGGTTTTAAATCCTTAGAAATTTGCTTACATTTGTCTGACCTCAGTTTCTTTATTTGCAGGGTGCAGATAAGGATGTCTTTTTGGGGGAGGGATATTGTTAAGGATGAAATGAAACCACATGCATATTTGTGGAGCTTATAGAAGTTCCCCTCTCCCTTTCACATGGACTGCCCGTGGATCCCGTCATTCAACTGCTATGCACGAGCATGCACGCTGTGCCAGGAATGCTTCTGGGCACTTAGGACACAACAATAAATGGGATAGACATGCTTCTTGCACTGAGAGATTCATGGCGAAGACAGGAAGTAAACAATCAGAAGCTACATAAAAATGCAGATGGTGCTAAATGCTGGAAGAAAATGAAGCAAAGATAGAGATTTTGGCCACCCCGTTTCCTTTGCCTGGAATGCCCAGTCCCCACTTCTACCCCTGCTCAGTCCCCAGTTCTACCGCTGCTGAACTCTTGCTCCTTTTTCAAGTCACCCTTTAAATGATCATCTTTGTGAAATCACAGTTTGCTATCACACTTAATCCTGTAGACTTCCCTAAAGTTGTCCAAATCTGTCTGTGAGGCTGAGGGCAATACTTTATCTTGTTCGTTGTTGCATTTTTCAAACCACTGTCCATCAAGAAAGCTACTCAGATATTCTGAAGAGGAACACTGACACCATCACGCCAAGCAACTACCTGATGTGCCAGTTCCCAAGTGGCAAATCCTCAGAGTGAGCACTGGGGGAGGGACCGGACTGGGCAGGCATCCTGGAACTCTGTAGGGCCAAATGAACAAACTTTCAAACAAATAACAGAATGAAACATCACACTGTGTGTGTTTGTGTTTGTGTGTGTGTGTGTGTGTGTGTGTGTGTGTTTGTATGTGTGCGTGTTAGAGGTAGCAACGAAAGGCAGTGGTTAGGAGGGGAAAACCTACATTTTCTAGCAGGCCCAAGAAGGCTTCTTGCAGGCGGTTGTATTTCTAAGAGCCACTGGAATGAAGGCCTTGTCCATCAAAGGCAGGCGGGGGCTGAGTGAGGCTGCCGGGAATCCTGCTCCAGGCGAGCCCTACCGCCGCCCACATCACTCACTGCTTGGGCACCATGATGGCAAGTTCATGCTTTTTAATCACTCAGACTCTGAATGCAGCTTCTCCCCGAGATCCTCATCATTTCCCAGAAAGTAGCCACTCTGCGCCTGGAACTAGAGTTTCTGACTTTTTCCCCTGTGCATCGCCACACGAGGTGCAAAGAGGTCGGCAGGAGGAGGGCTGGGTGTGTAGAAGCTGTCACCGGGTTCGCCCCAGCCACAGCGAGTGGGCAGGGAGGGATCTCAGTTTTGTTCTATCTGTTATGAAACCTGAGGCAAAGACTAAATCTGGTTGTGCTGACTTAGCTCCCCTCGTTGGAAAAGCAGCTTGAGGCTCTTGGGTGTGGAAGGGAAGGTCGCCCAGCAGCCATCATCGGTACCTGCCTTTGTCCGCCACAGGAATCTGAACTTAGAGGAAATGCTGGCTGAATCCTGTCCTAGCTCCTTCCATGACAGAATTCCAGCTGTACCATGATAAAAATACGGCTCTGTGAGTGAAAGGAGTGTGGTAGTTTCCTTATGCTCATCAAAACAAAGCCGGGTGATGCTAATTTAGGTTCTGTTTTTATTGCTATAGATGTTCCTGCAGACTCCCACCAAGTCAACCAGTCCTTGATGTTCCCCTTCTGTGGGGAGCTTGTAGGGGAAGGTGAAGCAGCATTTTCCAGGAAGAGAATTTCGATGACTTATCCTGGAGGTGAAGGATATTGAGTCCAGGGTTTGAGGAGAAGAGGCAGAAGCAGCCATAGAGGAAGAATTCTGAGGTCTTGTTTCTTCCAGACTGGGAAGGGTATTGCAAAGACCCCCTCCCACCCCCGTCCCCCACCAGGCCAAGCACAGTATCAAAGCAAGAGAACTGCCCTCCTTAAGCAGTTCATTCACACAAGTCTGGGAAATGAGCAGGTCAACAGACCAGAGTAACTGAAGACTAGATCAGATGGCCTCCCCCTAAATATCATAACTCTATAAGACCCCCAGTTTCTATGCACAAATCTGGAAAGGAGACCCCTACCTGTGACTGAGGTTGAGTTTCTGGACAACTAGAGAAGGATGAGGTTCAGAACAGATTAAATCTGTTGTAGAGAAATTAAATGAAATGTGATGTTGGGGATACTCCTAGATTTTAGGGAACAGGATGTATATTGGAATCAGAATATTGGTACAACCACCCACACACTCATCCCAGGAGTAACATAGGTCAGAACTGGGAAGTAAAACCCCAAGTAGGACTCGAGTAGCTTTTTTTTCTCAACTTTCTAAAGGGAAGAAGGGCATGGGTTGGAGGAGAAAGTGGGACAACATTCTGGAATGGGGAGTGTATTAATTTGCTTAGGGCTGCCATAATAAAGCATCATAAACTAGGTCACTTAAACAGAATTTATTTTCAATTCCAGAAGCTAAAAGTCCAAGATGACTGCGTCAGCAGAGTTGGTTTCTTCTGAGACCTCTCTCTCTGGCTTGCAGAAGGCTCACTTCCTCTGTGTCTTTACATGGTCGCTCCTCTGTGTCTGTGTCCTCATCTCTCACAAAGACATAAATCATAATGAGTTAGGGCCCACCCTCATGACCTCATTTTGCTTTAATTACTTCTTTAAAGGCCTTATGTCCAAATTAATTACATTCTGGAGTCTTGGGGGTTAAGACTTCACCATATGATTTGGGGGCAGGGAAGCCAGCATTCGGCCCATAGCAGGTAGCCATACTCCCTTTCTGCTCAGACCTTAATCCAAATAAGGATTTACCAGTTTATCAAGAGGGAGCCACACCTGCAGGAGGAACTAACTTCTGGAGGAATGAATTCAGGCTGCTGCAGGTATGGTTACTAGAGAGGAAACAGAATAATCCATCTCTATTGAACATGCACTGTTGTTACTGCCCGCGGCCGGCTAGAAGACAAGGTGTCGTCCCACAAGTCAGCTCTGTGTGTCTCCACCCGCCCATTCCTACTAGCCTGGGAGAAACATTCTGATGTTTTAGTTCTCCTTCTCCATCTACCTTAAGGAAATGTTTGTGGGGTGTCTTTGCCAAAGGCTGCAAATGTTTTGCAACATAAAAACACCCAAATCTTTGAATAAGCAAATGATCTTTAAGAAAATACCTTGTTAGACCATTTAGTAGGAAAAGCTGGCCCTAGTAGATAGGGTGGGCTTGCTGGCCCACAGAATAATAATCGCCTCTGCCCAGTGGGCTGACTTGTATGGACTACATCTATGCTTCCTCAGTGGGCGGCTCAGGCTTTCCAGTTTCTCATGATGGGGCGTCTTGGTAGATGAGGAGTGGTCGCCAGGAGGCATTCATTCTGATTCCTCCCTCTCGGTGTGGGTAGGCCGTGGCTGCTTTCTCTCATGCCCCCCTTCTCCGGCACCCCATTCCTTGGATTCCCTCCCCTTGCCCTTGGGGCATTCCACCTTGTTAGTTCTCCCCAACCCTGCCTACACCTTTGTGAATAGACACCTTTAATTAATCTATCCTTAACAACTCATTTAAATATGCCATCTGTTCCCCTCAGGACCCTGAACTTTCCTATGTGCTAGGCATTGTTATAAATCTTCTGTTTTGTTTTGTTTTTTAAACATAGCTCTACTAAGATACAATGTATCTATCATACAATTCACTAATTTAAAGTATACAATTTAATTTTTAAAAAAGATTTTATTTATTTACTTGACAGAGAGAGAGAGCACTAGCAGGGGCAGTGGCAGGCAGAGGGAGAGGGAGAAGCAGGCTGCTCGGGGAGCAGGGAGCCTGATCTGGGGCTCCATGCCACGACCCTCAGATTGTAATCCGAATGGAAGGCAGACACTAAACTGACTGAGCCACCCAAGTGCCGGAATTCGGTTGTTTTTAGAATATTCACAGATATGTGCAAATGTCACCACAGTCAATTTTAGAACATTTTCATCACTTCAAAAAGAAATTCCATTTCCTTTGGCTGCCCCTCAGCCCTAACCGCCACTAATGTACTTTCTATAGGTTGCCTCATCCTGGACATTGCGCACGGCCCAATTCGTGTAGCATGCGGTCTTTCACACCTGGCTTCTGTCATGCATAATGTTTACAGGATTCTCCCCCAGGATAGCAGTCATCAGTACTCCATTCCTTTTGGTGGCTGAGTAGTGCTCTGTGCCATGGGAGGGCGGCCTTTCACGTACCCATTCGGCAGGTGACCCCTTCTACCTCCTGGCTGCCCCCAGTAGTGCTGCTGTGACTATTCAGGTAGGAGTTTTCATGTGGACATATGTTTTCCTGTCTCCGGGACTGGAACTGCTGAGTCATAGGGAAACTATATTTAGCCATTTGAGGACCTGCCAGACTGTTTTCCAAAACAGCTGCACCATTTTACATTTCTGCTGTAATGTAATCGGAGGGTTCTGATTTCTTGACATCCTCACCAACACTTGTTATTATCTCAATTTTTTATGCTCACCAACCTAGCGGGTGGGAAGGGGCCTCTCCTCGTGGTTCTGATTTGCATCTCCTCCATGACTAATGGTGCTGAACAGCTTTCAGTGTGCCTCTTGGCTTGGGTATTTAAGCTCACAGCTACTTCGTGACCTACATGGGTTATTACCTCCGTTTTACAGATGAGAAGAATAAGACACAGAGAGGTGAAGTGGCTTACCTTAGGTTTACAGCTGAGGAGGGTTACTGAGAACACGCACCCTGGGGTTGGCTTCCACGCTCCTAAGTGCTGTTCCACCTGCCTTTGTATAAAACAACGAGAGGATATCGGGAGCAGAGCCAGGAGGCAGAGTGGTCAAAGGACTTTTGTTTTATTTTGTTTTGCTTTGTTAAAGGTTTATTTATTTATTTGACAGAGAGAGAGACAGCAAGAGATGGAACACAAGTGGGGGGAGTGAGAGAGGGAGAAGCAGGCTTCCTGATGAGCAGGGAGCCCAATGTGGGGCTCGATCCCAGGACCCTAGGATCAGGACCTGAGCTGAAGGCGGAGGCTTAATGACACTCAGGTGTCCCAAGAGTGGTCAAAGGACCTTTTTTTTTTTTTTTAAGAGTTTATTTATTTATTTGACAGTCAGAGATCACAAGTAGGCAGAGAGGCAGGCAGAGAGAGAGGGAAGCAGGCTCCCTGCCCAGCAGGGAGCCCGATGCCGGGCTCGATCCCAGGACCCTGGGACCATGACCTGAGCCAAAGGCAGAGGCTTTAACCCATTGAGCCACCCAGGCACTCCTGATGTTTCTTTTGTTGTTAATTTTAGCCATTCTGATAGGTGTGAAGTGATATCTCAGTGTAGTTTTTTTGTTTGTTTGTTTGTTTGTTTGTGTTTTTTAAAGATTTTATTTATTTATTTGACAGAGTGAGATCACAAGTAGGCAGAGAGGCTGGCAGAGAGAGAGGAGGAAGCAGGCTCCCCACTGAACAGAGAGCCTGATGTGGGGCTCAATCCCAGGACACTGAGATCATGACCTGAGCCGAAGGCAGAGGCTTTAACCCACTGAGCCACCCAGGTGGCCTCTCAGTGTAGTTTTGATTTGCATTTTCCTGATGAAAAGTGATCTTTTCATGTGTCTGTTGGCCATCTATTATGTCTTCTTTGGAAAAATGTCTGTTCATGTCTTCT
Source organism: Mustela nivalis (assembly GCF_964662115.1). Taxonomy (NCBI): domain Eukaryota; kingdom Metazoa; phylum Chordata; class Mammalia; order Carnivora; family Mustelidae; genus Mustela; species Mustela nivalis. The sequence goes on from NC_139035.1 coordinate 35,279,669, forward strand.
GCCTATTGTTTAATTAGACTATTCGTTTTTAGGGTGTTGAGTTTTAAAAGTTCTTTAAATATTTTGGATACTAATCCCTTATTGGCTATGTCATTTGCAAATATCTTCTTCCATTCTGTAGGTTGTCTTTCAATTTTGTTGATTGCTTTCTTTACTGTGCAGAAGCTTTTTATTTTGATGTAGGCCCAATAGTTTCTTTTTGCTTTTGTTTCCCTTGCCTCAGGAGACCTATCTAGAAAGAAGTTGCTATGGCTGATGTCAAAGAAGTTACTGCCTGTGCTCTCCTCTAGGAATTTTATGATTTTAGGTCTTAAATGTAGGTCTTTAGTCCATTTTGAGTTTATTTTTATGTATGGTGTAAGATAGTGGTCCAGGTTCATTCTTTTGCATGTAGCTTTCCAGTTTTCCCAGCATCATTTCTACTATTCGATTCTAAATTGTTTCTATTGCTTCATATAAATCTCCTCCATCTCCATGTGTGAATGGTTGTTTTGTGGAAAGGGGATGAAGATCTCCTGTGCTTGCGTTAAAGCCAGGGTGGAAAGAAAGGAACAGACATAAATACAGCGCAGAGAGCAAGAACTCAGGAGGGGCAGAACGTTGGTGCCAGAGTGGAACAAGATCATGTTGATCCCTTAATAATTCAAAGAAATTTGGAAGAGGGCTCTAGCTTTTGAATCATCCATACAGTTCAGACAAACCTTATCTGGATATGAAGGGGCTGGGAGACCCCAACTGGGTTTCATCTGTGAAATAGTTTCACAGAAGTGTGGTGGACTTCTCTGACCCTCCTCTCCACGTTAGCCCACTCAGTTCTTAGTCTCTTATCCAAACATGTAGGTGCCAAACCCCTGGCATTCCCCCTTGTCTCTTTCTATTAACACTGTATCCCCTGGCCTTTTCCGCTGACCTTGAAGAGGCCGTAAAATCAGCATTATTCTCCCAAATATTCCTCAAAGACGGGCCTGTTTAGGAGCTTTCTCCCCTCAAACTCATCCCAGGAATCTTCTTCCTTTTACTCTGGGTGCTCCCCACACACACACAGGCACACACAGACACATGTGTGTGTGCACACACGCACACACACACCCATGCACACAGACACGCCCATGCACACACACACACACACACACACCCATGCACACACACACACACACACACACACTCCTCCTGGTTCACAGCCATACTGCCCGATGCTTCTCTCTTATATGAGAAAAAAGGTAACAAGAAGAAAGGAACGAGTCTGTGTATCGGGTATATTTTCTGAATTTCCATTCTGCATCCCCAACATCTGTCTGCTAATTTATCAAGAGGGGCGGTGAGAGTTTAGGAATGATGGACAGTCCTCTGAGGGAGCGATGCCAGAAGCATGATGAGCAGAAATGCTGAACAAGATGCTGGCTGGAGGGGAAATCAATCTCCCAGGCCGATTAGTTTGGGTGAGCGCCAAGAGAGGCAGAAACTTGTTCCAGCCACAGTCATCTTTCTTGCTACCTTTTCTTCTAGATCCTAGAATAAAATCAGGTACGCTAACCGGTCTGAGCATACCATGGCAGTGTCTCAACACAGATGACTATTATTAAAAAATGCATGTGATTCATCTCCCCAGGTGGCCTGGAAGATATGTTAGGACACGGGCTGTGACCTTTCTTCTGTTATTCATGGACTAACCAGCACAACGCTGGGCCCCAAAGGTCATCAGCCAACTTGCTCAAGTGAATTGGCTTCGAAGTAGAAATGAAAGGACCTTTCATTTTTTAAAACGGAGACTTTGTCTAATCTGTCAGCCGAGAAATGAAAGCCAGATGAGTCCGGTTTATTATGGTGCATGGAAAATAAGATAGCTAACTACAGACAGGGAAGCCCACAGCGAATTTTAGAAGAGGGGTTTCTGTAAAACATTAGAAATATGATTCTCACACAGACGCGGAGGCAAAGATTTATTCAATTCATTAGTGAGGGAACCAGCAGGATGCCAAGGCCAAATCAAGGGAGAATAGGAGAGATTCTTTTCTATGATCACTGAAAGAAAGAATGTTAGATAAAACTAGTTAACATCCTAGCAGGGATAAGATCAGACCCTTTGGGGGTTATGTTTGCTATTGGATGGATTTCATCTGCATTTCTACTGAATAAACATCATCTGCAACTCTGGGTGTTCTCCAGGTAACAATCTAAGTTCCCAGAGTCCTGGCTTTCAGCATTAGCAATTAGTAAATCCCAGTTCCTCCCTGGCACAGTGGGTGATACTCAGGTGGGCTTGTGAGACAATGGGTTGGCATGACATCAAAGGGCACACACAGTGATTCTGGTCTTATTTCCAAGTTTTGAATGTTTTTCTCTTTCTTTTCTTTTCTTTCTTCCTTTCTTTCTTTTCTTTCTTTCTTTCTTTTATTTTTTTTTAAGATTTTGTTTATTTATTTGACAGGAAGAAAGAACATAAGCAAGGGGAGTGGCAGGGAGAGACACAGACTCCCTGCTGAGCAGGGAGCCCGACTCGGGGCTCAATCCTAGGACAAGGTGCCCCTTGGATGATTTTTCTTAAGACACGGCTTCACTCTTTTTGAGCCACCATTTGCGGGTAACCAAGTCGCCATGCAGGATGATGTGTAAGACCAGCAGAGGGCTATCAGAAGTTCTCTCATCCAAACCACACACCCCGCTTGCTTTTCCTCCCTGCTCTACTTCGCCATCTTGAACCTTCCTCCACGTACTTGAGTTGCGGGGCAACAACCACCTGCATGGAATGGACGGATTTACCTTTCTGACTTATTTTAAGCCCTAGATTTACAAGCCAGTATTTCCTAGCGTGAACACAAATCATAGTTGTTAAGCAAGCATTTGTTTTCTTTTTGTGTTGTCCCTCAGAAACCAAAAGCTATTTCTCTGGACCCCACTCAAGTTCAGGTTGGCTGTGCCAAAGCCATCCACGATGGCGGCTGTATTTATGGGCTGGCGATGTCTGACAGGGAGGGAATTGCTTGCTGAATGACTTGGAGCACATCCCTGCCCTACTGAACCAGGGTTAATAAACTCAGCAATAGAGCTTTGGAGGCTTAACTGTCCACCTTTGGGGGTATGGCTGGGGACGAGCCCAGACTCGCCTTGGTGGCACTCTCAAACTGGCAGAGGTGGGGAGAGGATTGGCACTTGTCATTGCTACCTGCTGTTCCAGCTGGGGATGAAAAACAAACAAACAAGCAAACAACATTTCTGTTGTTGAGCCCCATTTGCTACTGGGAGCCCTCCAGCCCCCTCGGAGTCCTCTCTGCTGGTTCCAGGGGACCCCAACGAGCATTTCGGGTGGGTGTGTAGCATAGTCTTCTGACTTTTCACTAGCATCTGCTGTTTATCTCCAGTCCTGCCCCAGCTTGCTGGGCTGGGTTCATTAGAAAGGTCCCACATGCCCGAGCAGTCCTCTGGAGCAACCACAGAACACCATGTATTGTGCCAAAGCCACCAGCACCAGGGCCACAAGTCCCCTGTGCTGTCTTAGACCGTGGATGCCCCTGCTGAACTCACTGAGTCTTCACTCTTTCCTGATTGCAGCCCTCCCTCTAGGACTCAGGCACTTACTGCCTGGAGGGAGGACCGCCTGCATTTCTCGGCTCCTCTCCCGTGACCCCAGATCTATGCCACTCTACCCTTTGCTCCTTAAGTGAACTCTTTCCTGAAGGCCCACAGGAACAGCCCCTTAGGAGGCCCATGTTGTGATTCTCCAAACGTGCCCCAGGATGCCTGAATGCAAGAGGAACAAAGCTTAGGTCCCAGCTGAGACCCTGCCCCTCCTTCAAAGGGACATACATGGAAAAACAGGACGTTGCCTATCATCTCTGACAGGGAGCTCACGAAGATGGACCTGGAAAAGCAGGGGATCCCAGGAGATGGTTTCCTGGCTCTGAATCAAATCTTCAGACTGAGCTTTTGTTATTCAGGTGAAGAAAGGATGGTATTCAAGAAGAGAAGCAGGACAGTGAGGACTTACTGTACCATCTCAGCTGTATCATTCATGAGCCTGGGCAAGTCACTTCCTCTTCCTGGCCTCACTTACCTTACATATAAAATCAGAGTGGTGCTCTCTCTAGATCAGAGGTCAGCAAACCTCTTCTGTCAAGGGCCAGAGAGTGAATATTTTAGGCTCTGTGGGGTCATATGGTCTGTGTCACAACTACTCAACTCTACCGTCGTAGCATGGAAGCAGCTATAGAAAATACATTGCTGTGTTTCTGTAAAGCTTGATTTATAAAAATAGGCAGTGGACTGGATTTGGCACATAAACCATAGTTTGTGACCCCAGGTCTAGATGATCTCCAAAGTCCCATAAAGTCTCAATAATTTCCTTAGGTTAGAAGTGAATTTCTTTGATAGTACACATACAGTACCTTTAAATAGAAAATCCCAAATATTATAACACTGGTAGTTAAGTCATTATTTTAGATAATACACTTCTTCTCTCTTCTCCAGTGATATATTTAGCTTCAGCATCTACGGAGGGCCTAGAATATGCCAGGTGGTCCCATACCACTGGGGAATCTGACAATACTCATGACTAAATCATACACCTCAGGTCATTCGCGGTGTAGTGAAAGAGGCATGCAAATAATGACATAATTACAAAAACATTACAATAACTGCTATAATCGTGCCATAATCAATTATTAAGATTTAAGTCCCATTACATCCCCATTTCAAGTGCAAGAGAGCACCAGGGTCAAGGACATTGCGGGGTAACATGTGTAGGCTATACAGAATACCGGGCGAGCCATCGGAAAGTGCATTTCTATGAGGAGTGATGGCTGTGACCCCTCAGAGAAGTTCTGACTCAGACCGGGGCTGGTCCACGGAGCAATGCTGTGAGAGAGTGCACTTGAGGATGAAGGGGTGGCCATTTTTTATAAAGTCAGATTTTTGTTCCCATGCAAAGAAGTGAGGAGTGGCTTGTGGAGCAGAACTGGTGAAGAGAGCGTTGGTTCTGGAACGTGGCACAGGATATTCCATGTGAACGGGAAATGCCAGGGAGAGCCGTGTTCTAACATTCACACACATGGCCCCAAGCTCTACAAAGCTTTGTATGTCTTGTTATATTTCTTTTTTCAGGAGGATGAGGAGATTGGTGGAGGAGATACTTTACCACCAGCAAGTCCTTGTGCCTAGCTTCTGGTCTTTGACATATTTATTTCTAAAATGTCATCATGTCTTGATATACCCTTTCCATAAAACCTACAGTAAACACGAAGTCCTTTTGACAATATGGCTAGTGGATGGAGAGGATTTTCTCAGTCAAATTTCGAATAGCTACATGGATGCAGTTAATTCAAAACACTCTTAACCCATTTCTAGTTGATTTGGGACATAGTACAGTTTTGCAAGAGTAAATTTTTATTTTTCTTATTTTGTGGAATCACAGAAGCTTGGGATTTTACCAGGCCCCTTCATTTTACAGATGCTATGAAAGGGAAGTTTAGAAAAGAGACATTAAGAACTTAAGGTTACATAGTTCATGGGAGAATGCAAATTAGAACCGAGGTCTTCTGATGCCGAAGTTAGAGCTCTATGAGCCGCAGTAAGGACTACCTTTTACATTGTGGTTCAGTGTGTGTGCAAAAGCACACCTACAATCACAAACTGGCGTTTTCTGTTCTTTACTCTTCTATTCAATTATAGCCGTTTGAAGTGCTGGTCATGGCCCATTCAATTGACTTCACAATCCACTACAGATTCCAGCCCACCTCAGTTTGTGATACACACTGCTTTAAGGGGACAGTGTTACTCATCTGCCTTCATAACCATACACCAAATGGACAGAAATGCTTTCTTACAACAGTGTGAACAAATATTTCCCTTTGAAAGATTACATTTCTGTGCCACTTTTCATGAAAGAATTTGTAGCTATTTATTTGGTTTTCTTGGGCAAAAGAAAATAATTTAAATATGCATTAGGGGAGTTACAAATCTGTCAAATATTTTCAAACCATGTTCAGAACTCACTTTCTCCATGAATTCTTTCTAGTCTCAACTCATCGAGCTCTGATCCTCTCAATGCTGATATGCATTTTTGCAATATATTCCATTGCTAATCATAAACCTCATCCTTACCCCTTTCCTTCTCGGAAAATAGGGAAAACATTCTTTTTTTTTTTTTTTTAAAGATTTTACTTATTTATTTGACAGATGCAAATCACAAGTAGGCAGAGAAGCAGGCAGAGAGAGAGGATGAAGCAGACTCCCCGTGGAGCAGAGAGCCAGATGTGGGGCTCCATCCCAGGACCCTGGGATCATGACCTGAGCCGAAGGCAGAGGCTTTAACCCACTGAGCCACCCAGGCACCCCAGGAAAAAAATTCTTATTGGTACCTGGGGGACTCTTGCCATGATAGTCCCAAATCTAGGAGTGGGGATGGAAGCTCATATGTATGGTGTAGAATGACATGTTATCCATACAGATCAAAATTCTGTTTATCTGAATGCTAAAAATAGGATTGCAACCAAAATGTCAAAATCAAGCTGCTCCAGAATGGGACCCAGGCTTTTAAAAAAATATACATAATTAGATTTCCAGTGCAATTTTAGAAACTCTTCAGCCCTGAACAGCACAGCCCCAGCTGGATTCAGCCTCCTGCTAGCCCTCCACCACAAAACACCCTTCAGAGTCCTTCACTCCCAGCAAGGATACCTTTGAAATTCATTTTGTGTTCTTAGCCACTGGGGCTGCAGGAGGTCATAGCTGGGGGCAAGGAGCAGAAGGAAGAAGCACAAGAAGCAAAAGGTTTTTTTAAAAAAAAATCCTTGTACTGGAGACTCAGGCTACAAATTGAGTAATCACAGCCCGAGACTGAGACCATGGGTGGACTCACTGAAGATCTTAAAAAATGGCCCTCGGGCCTGATCTGTCTCCTTTCCCTGCTTCAACGGCTCCTTCCTAGCGGGGTTTCCATTTCCTCCTCGTCCAAATGGCAGCAGCAGATAGAAGGGAGCCAGGAAGGCAGAGGCCAAACGCTCTGCTCAGGGGCTGCCCCAGCCTTGCTCTGACAACTGAGCTGGTGGGAAAATGGCTCCTAATTAAATCACTTCATAAAAAAGAGACCGTTTTCCATCTGAATGCTCACCGCAGTTCTCATGTTGGGTAATTTGTTGTTCTAATAAGCCAGAGAGGTTGAATTCCAAGGCTGCAGCGGCTGATAGTCCACAGAAACAAGGACCATGTTTGGTCAATGCCCTCACCCTGGGGAGGGTACTGAGCGAGGCAAACTGATAAATGACAGTTCCTTATACGAAAGCTGCTCACTCGAGACCTGGGGGCTGAGATTTGTGTTTCCCAGTCCGTAGGTTCAGGATCATTCGATACCACTAAGGCAGAAAAAAACAAAAACAAAAACAAGGAAATCTCCTTTGCCATTTGGTAACTGAAAAATAAGCAAGAGAAGGAAGGGAGGAAGAGAGAGCTTCCTTTTTGCAGATCTGGTTGTGATGGGGAAGGAGGGTGCTCTTTCCATCCCGTTGGGACAGAAGGGTGGAGTTTCTCCACCTTCATTCAGCTCCATGGTTTAGAACAGTCGGAGGGGCAAAGCCGCCCATTTTGAGACTGTGGGCTCTTGAAGGTACACCGAGTGTCTGTTCCAGTTCTAACACTTCCCAGCTAAGTGACCTTGGACAAATTGTGGCAACTTGTTTAAGCCTCATTTTTCTCACCTGTCAAAAGACAGTAAGAATACCTACTTCTTGGGGTGTTGGTGAAGAGTAAAGATCTTCTATGTAGAGTGTCTGGCAATAGAAAACACTCACGAAACAGTTAAGAGAGAGAGAGGAAGAGAGAAAGTATTTTCCACTTTACAGATGAGGAAACAGAGGATTGAAGAGATTAAGTAGCTTGACCAAGGTCATCAAACCAGTGAATGGTAAGGTCAGGAGTCTGTTTGACCCTAAATCCAGCAAAGCAGTTCCATTGTTGGTACAGATGGAAGCAAGCATTTAAATGCATACAATTTTGTGGCCCTTAGCTGGCTAAGTTGGTTAAGTGTCGCACTCTTGATTTCAGCGTGGGTCAGGTCTCAGAGCCTTGGGGTTGAGCCCCATTTTAGTCTCCGTGCTCAGTGGGGAGTCTGCTTGAGATCCCATGTGCACTCTTTCTTTCTCAAATATATAAATAAATCTTTAAAGAAAAAAAATGCAGCGGCGCATCTGCCTTTGGCTCAGATCATGATCCCACAGTCCTGGGATCGAGCCCCACTTCGGGCTCTCTGCCCAGCAGGGAGCCTGCTTCTCCAACTCCCTCTGCCTGTCTCTCTGCCTACTTGTGATCTCTGTCTGTCAAATAAATAAAATCTTCCAAAAAAAAAAAAAAAAGAATGCATACAATTTTATTGGCCCTGGACTGAGCAGAACCATTTCTGATAGACTTATCTAGGGCATTCTAATCACAGAGTATACAGATTATACTAAGGTATATCTTGGCAAAAATGATGTCAATTCCCGTTGGTTCTTGGGCCAATCTTGCCCAAGGATTCCATTGCTCAGAATGCCCGAGTCCCTTTCTCTCTAAATTCCGGAGCATTTGGTCTCTTGTGTTTCCTGTAGCCAGCCTCTGCTACTTTAGTATCTAAAAAAGTTTCTTCTCTTATTTCCTGAGACCCAGAAGAAAATTGGTGGTCCTGGCTCCCTGCCTTCTGACCTCCACTTCTCTCTCAAGTTTCCATTTTCGTTTGGTTTCAGTGGAAAATTCCACTGCAGCCTTCTATGGATGAACACAGCCTTGTTAATTATATTGATTCTACAGAGATCAATTTTTATAACTCTAACAGGGTTAGTCCGATTTCCTGTGACTGTTAGATGATCATGGCCCCATTCCTCTGGGCCAGGGGTCCCTCAGGGAGGCTAATTGATGGAGGCCAGTCATCTGTCATGAATCATTGCTGTCGTGCTGGAAAATAGAAACTTATGGTTTTGATCAATAACATTCCTCAGGGCTCAGCATCTCCTGGCTCCATTCTCTTGTTGGCACTCGGAAGCAGCAACGTTTTCCCCCTTTCTACTGGAACAAATTCCTCCTTGCTACTGTTTCTGTGAGGGCCTTGACTGCAAGAGAATCAGAAACTGTGCCACAGTCTGGGCTCTGTTTATTTATTTATTTTTTTTTTTTTTAAAGATTTTATTTATTTATTTGACACAGAGAAATCACAAGTAGATGGAGAGGCAGGCGGAGAGAGAGAGAGGGAAGCAGACTCCCTGCTGAGCAGAGAGCCCGATGCGGGGCTCGACCCCAGGACCCTGAGATCATGACCTGAGTCGAAGGCAGCGGCTTAACCCAATGGGCCACCCAGGCGCCGCTGGGCTCTGTTTAGTTCTCTTTCTCTCTCACTGTGATTTCCTTGCTCTCTTCTTCCCTTCTCTCTTTCCTTCTTTCCCTCTTACCTTTTCTCTCCCTTCACTTCCCCTGCTCTCCCATTTCTCCCTCCCACCTCTCTCCTCCTAGCCTTCCTCCACCTGTCCCCCCTCCTCCTTTCCTCTCTCTGTACGTTGAATTCTTCTCAATTCAATACGTGTTGATTAGGTACCCAACTGATCAGGCTAGTTAGCTGAGTACCCAGAAATGAGCCGGTCTCTATCCTCGAGGAACCAACAGTTCACAACCTAATAGAAACTTCTTGTTTTGCCTTTTTTTCCAATTTATATTGAGGACTGAAAAGTCTAAATATTATTTAGGGTTAGTAAAGAGTCTCTTACAAGAAGCAAAAAACACAGTGAAGATTGTGTGTGGATTAATTGTTCACACTTAGTATGAATTAACTCAATAGAAATGCTTTCCTTCCTCGTACATTAAGCAGCTGTTGAGCATCTGCTCTATAAGAATGAAGATGCTGGTTGGAGAAGTAGAAGTAGGGAATTGGGGATCATACAACAAGTTTGGAGGTGGGCAACTTCAGGAAAGCACTTTGAAAAGCGTAAGGATACTGTTCATCAGGGTAGAGATTCTTTCCACCCTAGGTTTGTCGGTCGTTTCTGTGACCCATACTTATAATTTAAGCCAGGCTGAATCAGAGAATCTGGAGGGATTCTAAGTTTTATTTCTTCAGCTGTAAAAATCTTGGAGCCTGCTCTGAGCAACAATAGTGGAACTTGTTTACTGGCTAGCTTCTCCTGCTAGACTGTAAGCTCCATGAGGTTAGGACACTACCTATCTTGTCCTTAACTGTCATCCTTGCCCAAAATGATGCCTAGTCTACATACAGTAGGTGCTCAATAGATACTAACTGAATGAATGAAAGAATGAATGGAATGATAATAGGATACAAATGCTCTAAGAGTACAAAAGAGGAGAAAACTACATTAAGTTGAAAGATTTGGTCCAGAAAGAGCTTGTGGAGAAGGTTTCAACAAAGAGTGGACTGTTTGCTTGGAGCTCAAGGACAACTGGGGAGGAAAGTAACTTTGCTGAAAACATAGGGCACGTAACCAGCTGGAACAACAACACGTGGTAGGAATGAGCACTGTCACAATGAACCCTCAGATGTGCACATATGTGGGTAGGTAGGATGATTTTACCCTCTTTCTGACCAGTCTGGGAATTGTCAGGAAAATGGAGGTAGCTTCAGGGCAAGAAGGGATTGCCAGGGTCCCGCCCTGATAGGTCCCATCATGCTCCACAGGACAAAGCCACTCAGCAAAATCTCCACTGGTCACTGGAACTCTCACAGGGGATGACAGGTACTATCTTTCTGAAAGCTTGTCATTCCTTGAATCCAGGAACCCTCCCGAAATTTGTCCTATGGGGTTGTACCTACCCAGAAGGAGAGACAGGAGTAACCATGCAGTTCTTCCAAGAAAGTCTTCCCAACCCAGAAGGGTGTGGGTGTGGGTGGGAATGATTCAGCCCCAAGGCAAGGAGGACACCACATGTCCTTCCCGGGAGCCCATTTAGCCTGAGAATCCTGGATTGTCAAGGGCAAGTGGCTGCATAACGATGACCTATTTTTCAGCTCCCTGAGTGATGGCAGGTGTGGGTAAGGCAGCAGTCTTTCATCTTCTGCTGTGTATTGCCCTCCCCCACCCCCCACACCTAGAGATTATTCCTTCCTTCCTGGTGTCCTTTCTTTTTCTTTGTCTCAGAAATAACGAGATGTCATGAGTCTACCATGCATCACCCTATCAGCAGCAAGTGGTGACTTCTGATTAGTGGGTTACCACGGGAGCAGCAGGAGGAACCACGGCAACACTGGCCGCTCTGCCTGGCAGCCCTGTCGTCCCTCAGAGACCGGCGTTCTGTCTGTGTCAACAAGAATTTGTCTGGGGATTATTCATGTAGCTGGACATAATGAATTCAGCTGTTTGCTAGAGCAGCAAATGGGTTTTTTGCCAGTGATATTAGGATCAAGCTGAGTAATAGGATGTGTCCATACCAGAGTAATGTCCATTTATTAGCTTCTGTGGGAACACACACATTAAGGAAATCACATTTTGCATGGCTCTGTGGCTGAGGGAGCTGCTTGTTAAAAATTTCCACTCAAGCAACCTCGAGCTAAGGATTTGTATTCCAAAGAGCTGGACCTATTTCACCAAACGTATTTACTTGAGAAGTAGAAAAATCCCACAAGCACAACGAGCACAAATGACTCTGCCTTATATAAAAATCTCTATGGGAAAGTTAACCTTAGTCGAGGGGATAGCTATAGGTCTGCAGAGAGAGCAACCCAGGGCAAATGGCTGACATGCTGTCTTTCAAAATAAGGCCAATTTTTTTTTTTTTTTTTTTTTTTAACGGCGGCCAAGGGTCGACTTTAATGGCCTGTAAGGTTACACTGAGAGCAAGAAGAGCCATCTAGGCCACTGGGAGATGCTGCTGCCTACTGGATTGCAGGGACTGGTTGAAGGTTCCTTCAGTCCTGCTCAGACATCTTTCTTTTGCTTCCCTGATGACCAAAATCCTGCCACTTCAGGGTCATTCCTTGACTTGAGCTGTGTCCTCAGACAGTCAAAGATCTCACTAGGCAATGCCATACAATTCTTCTTGGAATCATACCGTGCAAAACTGGTAGGCTTTAGGAGGACCTGGTAGAGTGGAAAGCAATTATAGGCAAGGTAGATCGTAAGTAGTAGTTCCAGAAAGGTAAGAAAAAGTGGATTTGAAGGGAAGTTTTGCCTATTTCAAGGCTTGCAAAAGAAAATTTAGTAAGAAGAGGTCCCAATCTCTGTCATTAGAGAGCTTACAAATCTAGGACACTTTGTAAAGTACATCTCACGCAGCCTAGACATCCAATGTGAAGCCAAAGCGCCAGGCTTCGAAGTGTCTTCATGGTATATTTTTCTCCAGCTGGGAAGGAAGTAGGAGAAATGAAGGGAAGATTCTCAGGTGAGACAAACCCACCTCTTCTTTCCCAAGACAGAGGTCCTGAGGCAGTCCTGGGGGAGGTGATTCTGAATGAGACCCTGTTCCTCCATGAGCCTCTCAAGCCATAGCCTGTCTACCACAGGAAGAAGACCCCCTTAACAGCAACTGGGCTTTTATAGCAGTCAGTTTTGTGTGATCTCATGAAATATTCAAATTCCCTGGAAGATGATAAGGCAATTCCTTCAGCTCAGAAAACACAGAGGTCTGTTGCCAGGCAAGCGCTTCCCTCAGCCCAGCTCCGGTGGCCCCGGTTCCCCTTCTGGCATTTCCCAGATGCTCCTTCAGGGATCAGCTCGCCCTCCTTCACCTTCACAGTTTTCCCTCGTGCCTATTCAACTTCTCAGGCCTCTTTTCTCCTCAAGACTAGGTTCTGATTAGCTTAGTAGCTCATCAGCTACCCTCTCCTTTGCTATCCTCAAAGATAAACCCAGAGGCCACCCCCGCTGTTTTTAACCAGTTGCCCCCAGGAAGAAACAGCCAGGTTGCAAAGATGTTACAAACATGGGGTAAACACCAAGGCCCCAGAATTTTACTCATGCTTCTGGTCCCTGTCCCATACCACAGTCTCCAGCTTATCCTTCCCGTTACTGCTCAGGCCTGGGCCCTCTTTTCTTTCTAGATCTGGACAATCACACCATATCACTTCATCAGCTGTCTTTTTTGTTTTGCTTTGTTTTTAAGATTTTATTTATTTATTTGAGAGAGAGAGTGAGAGAGAGCATGAGACAGGAGAAGGTCAGAGGGAGAAGCCGACTCCCTATGGAGTTGAGACTCGATCCCAAGACTCCAGGACCATGACCTGAGCTGAAGGCAGTCACTTAACCAACTGAGCCACACAGGTGCCCTTCATCAGCCATCTTTAGCTGGACCTTCCAAGTTTCTGTCTCTGGAATCAACTCTTTCTCTGAGCATGAAATCCCCACATCCATCTGCCAGATCAGCAGTCTCACGGCAGTGTTCTCCATCCAGGACCCACTCAGCGTGTCCCAAACAGGATTCATTAAGACTTCCCCCAGAGTCTGCTCTTCTGCCCGAGTTACTTTGAACTGGCTTCAGCAGCCACCTAATCCCCTAAACCTCAAACCTGAGAAACGTCTCAGACAGCTTCTTCTCCTTCTGCTGTGTGCCCCCATATCTACCCACAAAATCTTACACCTTCTTACCATCTCTGTGCCTGACCCCTCCCCTCTTCTCTACTACTGCTCCCCATTCCCACCCTAGTTAGGCCTTCATCATTTTTCCCTTGCATTGCACCAACAGTAAGAGTTGCCCTTGATCCGGTATTTTTTTGGCAATGTTACCACTGATGTGATCATGTTACCCTCCTGATTAAAATCCTCACCATACAGGGGTGCCTGGCTGTCTCAGTCAGAAGAGCACGCAACTCTTAATCTCTAGGTTATGAGTTCAAGACCCACATCGGGTGTAGAGATTACTAAACTAACTAAATAATTAAAGAAAGAAACTTAAAAAATAAAAATAAAATGCTCAGCACACAATCCAAGCTTCTTAGGATGGCCTGTGAGGGGTAGCTCCCAAAGTTTCTCTGCTTAACACACCAACTTTATCTCCGCTAAAGACCCCTCCTTGCCTCATCCCAAGTCCCCCTTGCCATGTTCCAGGCCAACCACACTTCTTCATGCTCCTGTGCCTTATTCATGATGTGCCCTCTGCCACTCACTGACCCCAGTGTTACTAAGTCATTTTTTTTTTTTTTTTATAAGAGGGCCTCCCTCTCCAGCAGGTACGTCTGAAATTAGGCAGAGCAGTCATTGTGATATAGCTGGCCAAGAACTGAGAACAATTCAACTACTTTCTCCAGCTAAGGTCCATTATGGTGGCTTGAGATCATGAAGGTGGACTGACCCTGGATTTCTAGTATAAATGGAAATACACTTTAACTGAGCTAATATGAAGAGCTTATATAGATAGGGAGGTGGTCTCTGGAGTCAGAATGCTTGAGTGCTAATGCTCACCACTTAACCCTTAACTTCCTCATCTTCAAAAGGAGAATAGTAACAACACTTTATCTCAGAAGGTTATTGTCAGAGTAAAGAAATTAATACAAGTAAAAATCGTAGATCTTAGAACAGTGCCTGGCGGAGAGTAGGCACTTGCTGAATCTTAGCTGTTGATGTTGTTATTAGCAGCAGCAGTAGTAGTAATATTTATAGCATTCCGTGGATTTTAGGACCATCACCATTGGAAAGAGTATGGGAAGCCTGTGTGACTCAGCAGTTGTGTTTGTTTTCCGACTGGTGGCAGAAAACAACTGACAGTTACCACAGTGCCAATAAAAACACACAATCCATTCCTCCTCACCCCACCCTGCTTTCTGTCTGATGGAGGGAAATCATGGCCTCCTAAACCTGACACTGGGTAAAAGCACTTCTTGCCTCTGCTTGGGCTTAAGCCACCAGAACCTTCCACAGTTCAGCCAGAATCCATGGTACTGCCAATCACTCCATGGCCCTCCATCCCTGTGGGCTACAGTTTCTTTTCTTTTCTAAGTTTTATTTACTTGGTTTGGGGGGGGCAGAGGAGGAGGGGGAAGAGGAAGAGAGAACCTCAAGGAGACTCCACACTGAGCGCAGAGCCCCACAAGGGGCCTGATCTTATTACCCTTAGATCACAACTTGAGCCAAAACCAAGAGTTGAATGCTCCACTGACAGGGCCACCCAGGCGCCCCTGGGGGCTACAGTTTCTAAAGCTCCCCCCTCCCCGACACTATCTTGTGTGCTTCTCACAGTGACCCGTCCCCACCCACACACAGACTCTGTCACACGCATCTGGAGAGGCATTTTGTGACCATCTGGACAGACACTCATTAAACAGCTTTTTTAATTGAAAATAATTGCTTTGGTGATTTTGTGTAGAAGCAGCTGGAGAGAGAGACCGTGGGCAGAGAGGCTTAACTCAAACCAGTAGCAAGGACCACACCTGGGAATTTGACCTAACTTTATAAGAAAAGCCATCATTTTTAGCTGAATAGAAAGAATTGTAAAAAGTAGAAAAAGGAAGGAAAGGAACTAATGAGACATCTCTGCTCACGGATACTGTGGGCTGCTCGCCGAGTGGTGTGCAGTGGCTACACAGCGACTCTCACACTTCAGTGACAACCAAATGCCTTGGAGATCAGGCAACAGTGACGAGACCCGAGAAGAAATGAACAAAAACCCAACAGCAGCCAAAGAGTACTGCCATCTTTTAACAAATTATTATCGGCTGAGGCAGTCTTTAATGAGATTTTAACAAAAGAAATCTAGCCGCATTCCTCCGGGGCAAAGAGATTTTATTATGATGTGAATGATGAAGCGGGTAAGGCGCCCTCCCTCGGCACTTCGAGAAAAAATGTGTGAGCCCTGTGTCCTAGCACTCTGAGGGCTCCTGTTCCAGATGAAAAACTCTTGGAGAAAAGGACCCACAGCGCATACTGTTCCACGGGAAGTTTCAGTTTGGTCCCCGGCCTGGTGAGCCAAGCAAGACTTTTTAGGAAATATGCCCTGGGCCTGTGTGTTGTGATTCCAATACTTCGTTGTGGCTTTGGTTAGCCTCAAGGGCATCCTGACATCCTTCAGAGCTTCGTGAGTCAGAAGGCGTAGAGCACTCATTCGGAAGAACAAGCAGGCGGGCTAGAGTCGGACCCTGTGGAAACAAGGGGGTTTCAGAAACCAAGGCGCCATGAGTCTCGGGTTCAAGAGAGGAAGGAGGAGAGGCTGCACAGAGTAGGTTAGAAGGAGGGAGGAAACAGGCAGTTCTGGGAAGGCAGCGGGCTCTGCTCAGATGTGCGGGACCACTTGCATGGAGTGAATTTTTCTTTTTACTTGTTCATTTCTTCTTACTTCATGTAGCCACTATATGCAAACTTACAGGCCGTCCGAAATGTCAGGGAGGGGGTCGCAGATCCTGAAGGAGAGGGATGGAATGATGTCTGGACTATGAAACAGCGCCATTTCTTAGGAAAGGGCCATGGGCACCTAGAAGGATGGTGAAGGAAGGGTGAGGAGGTGGTCTCCCTCTCACAATGATTCTTTTCTGATCAAATTTAGTCAGGCTCCTGGACCTTCTCCAAGGCCCGTCTGTGCACTTCCTGGTAACATTCAGTTTTAGCGAGAACCCCTGACCCTTGTTATCTGATCAGGCTCCTCATCCTCTAGCATCCCCCAGGCGAAGTGCGATCACTGGGGGCTTTCTTCAGCAGGAAGCCTGTAAGGTCATTGGGTCAGAATCCCCCAGCCCCTGATGTTTCTGTTAGTGATTTTCCATCCACCCACTCTGACCCTGATCCTAAATTTCCCACTTGCCTCTGCTGTATTTGGAATTGAGCCTGGTCCTGTACGGAGGTCCCTTTCTCTTTTTGTAACAATCCTGAATAAACTCTGTCTGGACCACTTGAACTGGACAAATGTTCAGCTCTGGTTTTCCTCACGGCCTGACGATGAGTCAGGGGGACTGGTCCCTCGGCAGCTGGGGCCTGAGGTAAGACTGGGTCACCTTTTGTGGCAGAATTACAACCAGAATGGCTGTGGACGTTGCTAGTCATGCTCCCATTGGGACCAATGGCAGACACTGGCTGTTAAACTATTCAGTGTCGGATATATATGATGAATGAACAAGAAGTACAGTAGCACTTCCCTTAATGGCTCCCACTGTAGGAAAGAAATTTAACAGAATTGAGGATGAACTTTAAAATGACATGGAAGATAAATCTCAGGAACATATGTCTTTGGGATAGATAGCTCATTTTGTTAGACTACAGCACTCACTATTATTGCTATTAGCTGACATTTATTAAGCATTTACTAAGTGCCAGGTGCTTTTTTAAGTTCTTCCCATATTGTCTGTGATGACGTGTCGGTATGTTTTTAAATTTCCTATCTATCATGGACAAATGCTTTTGTAAAAATCAATAAAAATTAATTACTAGAAAATTTAAATTTCAAAAATAAAAGCAAAATTCAAGGTTAGGTGTTTGATTTTTTTTTTTTAACTTTTGGTTTGCTTTTTGTTTTGTTTTGTTTTTCCTGTTAGGGTTAACAGATTTAAAATGACTCTAGGAAATGGCCATAAAAACTTCTAAAATGATTTTTCTTAATTGCTCTACTTGTCTCCCCATGGACCAGTAACAAACTTTCACAGCCTGACATTTACGAACCATATACTGAGGAGTTGTATTACTTCATTTAGCCCTCATAAAAATCCTATGATGCAGTTAATGCCTCCATTCTGCAGATAAAGAAACTGAGGCACAGAGCAGTTATCTTACTAATGAGGCCAAATGAGATCCTTTAGCAGTCCATTAGCTTTGCAACAGAAGCATCTCTATTTTAGGACCATGGAAGTATAGCCCATCTATCTAGTCCTGGTAAAATCATTAGTAGCTTAAGAAAAGCCAGCCTTGATGAGAAAGTATGGAGACCTCTGTTGGGAAAACTATTAAAGAAATGGGCGAAACAGGAGTGTCATCTTTGCTATAGTGAGGTATTTAAGAGTGCGGTTAGGGGTAAGACTGCCTGTGTTGTTTGCTGTGTATTGCCTGCGTTTTTGCTCTGTAAACTTCTTAGTTCCTACCTAAAAGGATGGTTGGGAGGAATAACTATGTTAATATATATAAAGTACTTAGAGAACTATTTAGCACCTAGTATGTGCTCAGTAAATATTAGCTATTATTTTTTGCTTTTGAAAACCAATCTACTGAAAAAACTTTGGGCTCTCTAAATGGCTTCATCTACAACAGCCTGACTTCAGACTGTCAGTCCTCCCTGCCTTAAACTAAACCTCCTGGTAGAACCCGAAAGTGCTATGGTAGTCACTGCCCTGACTCTCTTGCTACTTCCCCATTCCTGGCCAGCCCTCAGCACTGCCCACCTAGGACACCGGGAGAGGCTTCTCCTTGGACCAGCAGGCTCCAGGCTCTCCCCAGGCCCATCATTGTACACATTAATGTCACATTCTTGTCCTCAAACAGCACTCGACCCAGGGCTCAAGTCACTCTTGAATCCCTCACTATTCCCCATCACAAAATCTAAACTAAGCGTCACCCTCTCTCCCTGCTCCCCACTACGCAGCCCCCCTCTTCCCCTGTCTATCTTCCTAATCTTCATTCTACATGTTGCTTCTTGTCCCTTTTTAAACTAAAATGCAATTTCTTGTCCACATCCTGTGCTTTTCCGTCTCCGCCCTTGGCTCCAGCTCTTCATCTCCCTGGGACTCCCTTCCTAAATCCGCATAAATCTTACTTCGACCCGTCCTTCAAGACATGCTTCACTTCCTTCATGAAGTCAAATCTCATCCTCCTGGTTAATGTGTGTTCAATCTCTCTCTGTCTCATCTCTGAGCTCCTATAACACTGTATTTATATCTATGTAGGCATTTATATCTTTCTACCTTGCATCATAAATATCTGTGTACTTAATTTATTTCCCTCAGCAGACTGGAGTCTCCTTAAAGGCCCGATATGCACAGGTTGATTTATCTTTGTGTTTTCCATGGGGCCTAGTACAATAGATATTTATCTGGCATATATAGGCCACATAAATGACATTAACCGTCTACTTATTTATCCTTTGTAGGACTTCTATCTACTTATTTATCAAATTAAATTTGACAGTGGTTAAAAAAAAACAAAACCTAGCATACCATAGCAGCACAAAGAGAGTCCCTATGACAACACAGATTCATAAAAGAAGCATATGTACATCAAGAGTGGGTGTCATATGAACAGCTTCACATGTGCGTGTGCACGTGCGTGTGTGCACAGTAGGGTTTTGAAATCATACAGGACTGGTTTCCTACCCTAGCTCTCACCCTTGATAGCTATGGACCTTGGATGACTTATTTTGCATATCTTCTTTTCTTCACTTGCAAAATAGAGATAAACCATACTTTATCATGTTCCTAAGAGCATCATTTATTCATTTCATGAATAAACATTTTACTGAGTCTTCACTATTTGCCAGGTTCTTAGGAGAAAGAAAGTAATATCCATATATTTGCCAGAGGGCCTGGCACATTAAATACTTTGGTATGTTTGGTATGTAGCCTTAGAACAATTAGAGGACTATTAGAGCAGCTACACTCCTGCACATACCTGTGCATATGGCTAGAGAAAGCTATAGGTTCCAACTAAGAATCTTCATTTTTCTGGACAGAGGGTATACAGTTTCATTCTTTAGCCAGAATTTTTTCTTCCCCTGTTAGTTTGAATATGTTTTTTTCTCTTAGTATCCATACCTATAGAAAAATCAAGAGACATTAGTAATGCCCTTTGTCAAGGGCCTACTATTTGCTATCGTCTTTTTTTTTTTTAAGTAGGCGCCACACCCAATTTGGAACGCAACCCGTTATAAGTGAACTCACGATCCTGAGTTGTGACCTGAGACCTCAAGCGAACATCAAGAGTCATGTGTTTAACTAACTAAGCCCCTCTGGTGCCTCTGTTTGCCATCACTCTCCCAATAGCTCTCTAAGGAAGACAGCTGATTTGCATTTTATCAGTGAAGAAACAGAGAAGGTAGTAGCTTCCAAGGGGAACACAGCCTGTGAATAGTGGAGTCCTCCTCCAAATACCACCCTTTCCACCTGCTCAGGGTTCTGCTGGGGAGGCGTCCTAAATACTAGGCCAGGCTGAGGAACCATGACTAAGACTATCAATTTCCCAGAAGTTCTATCATTACTTCTTCTGGGTTCGGAGTTCTCAGAAATTTTGAAACCAACATTGTTTCAAATCCTGTCTAAAGAGAAAACAACCTTTTCTGTTGGAGGGGAAGTTCATCGGACTCTCCCTACGTTCTCATCTGCTCCTAGAGGAGGACATCCACCACCTGTCCGAGTCTCTTCTTTCTTCTAATTCCTTCCCAGTGAGGGAAAAATGATTAATTCCTGACTTTTCGTGGGGAGCAGGGTTATGGGCTTCAAAAAGAGGAATAGGCGCACTAGGTCATCTGGCGTCGGTTCCACATCTTTCTTCCTTCTGGGTGAGGGAGAGCCCATTGCATTTCCCTTGTCTGCGTGGTGAGGAGAACCGGGTTTACCCTGGTCATGATGGTGTGTGTGATCTCCAGTGTTCAACCCTGTAGCAGTTTGTTGAGTGAGCGCTCTTCAGACCCAAGTCCCCATCCTATCCCTGGGATGGCTCGTCCTGAGGCCCAGATTCCAGCGTGGAGGTGAGAGGCCCCACTCTGACATCAGGTCTCAACAGATTTCTCTTTTCTAAGTTGTACCATAGATCCTCACTCTTGCCAAGCCACTAATAAAGTTGGTATTTATGTTCCCTTTTGCCTAGAGGTTCTTATAAGTATATATTATTTAACGGTCAGAATCCAGAAGGAGAAAAAGGGTCATTTTAGGGCCAGAACACTGGCTCCATTACTAGGTCAGGGGCTTTCTGCATCACTTTCTGCTTCTTTGTTCTCCATCAAAGCTAACCTTATTTTCAAAGATCAGCTAACCTGCAGGACTCCTCAGGGCTTTTAAGCTATGTACACAAATACCGTTTTACAACCTACAGAAGATGGCCTGTCACTGGAAGCTTATTCATTTTACAGTTG
This sequence comes from Mustela nivalis, assembly GCF_964662115.1. Taxonomy (NCBI): domain Eukaryota; kingdom Metazoa; phylum Chordata; class Mammalia; order Carnivora; family Mustelidae; genus Mustela; species Mustela nivalis. Next base: position 35,300,600 of record NC_139035.1, read on the forward strand.
ACAAGGAGTAAGAGATAGTGATATTTGCTTAAGAGTCCAGAATTCAAAACTGAAACTACTTATTCTAATTTTGTCAGAAATAGCTCATACACGTTAACCAAGTTAATTCTGACAAAAGTCAATCTAGGCATTTTTCCTTACATCTCTATTCACCTTCTTAAATATAAAGTTTTAGCCCCAACCCCACCACCGAAGTCCTGCAACTTGGACAATGTCTTATTCTGGGCCTCAATTTCCTCATCTGAATAGTGGGTGTTCTAATCCAGACCATTTTCTGACGCCCTTCCTTCTCCCACATTCTACATATAGTTAGTATTTGGGCCTGGGTTGCCTTCAGGGTGTATTGTGGGTTCTGAGAGGTTTGGGGGGAATGAGTGAGTTTAGAGGAAAAATCTAATAAATAAAAAGGGAGAAACTTGCCAGACGCAAAATGGGAGTTTATTCCAGGCATATTAAATTATCATGAAACACATCCATCTACACTTATTAAGAACAGGAAACTCATCTCTGCTTGCCTAAAGCCCTCATTTCCAAAGCATTAACAAATTATTCATTTCCTTCATAAGTTTGTTAGTCCTTGGGGTATTTAACACTAGGAGTTTGACCATATTATCACTTATCCTCATAACACGTGATAAAGATGATACTAAATATTTTACACAAATGAGAGTGGATATGGCTTATGGATCCTCATTAATTTCTTTTGCTTTTAGCATTAATAGCTTAATACTTTACCATAGACCTTTTTTCACCCAAACAGAACAGATATGTCTCAGATTTGCAGTATTTTTCATAAATAGGTACCACTAACCACGTAACAAAAAAATTCTTTCATCCAAATATGTGTCAAGGACAATTGAAATGAGAAAGTTTTACTGTCTCGGCTCCTTAAAAAACAAGAGCTGAAATCAGGCCATATCACTATTTAGCTGTATTCTCTGTCTTAGTCTTCTAACGTTGCTGTGTAACATACTACCACAAAAATCACTCAAAGCAACGATCCTGTTATTAGCTCCTACTTCTGTAGGTGAGGGTCTGTGTGATCTCTACAGGTTTTTCCACACAACAAGGCCAAAATCAAGGGACCTGGGCAAGAATCTGCTTCTAAGCTCTTTAGGTTGTTGGCAGGATTTGGTTCTCATTGTTGCAAGACTTGGGTCCAATTTCCTTGCTGTCTGTTGGTGAGGAGAAGCTCTTAGTTCCTTAATGTTGTCCACATTCTTGACAGATGGACCTTTCCTTCTTCAAGCCAGCAATGGTATGTCAAATCCTCTTTATGTTCTGAATCTCTGGTATCTTCTTTTGCAACTAGCTAGAGAAAACTCTTGGCTTCATCTTTTGGGTCAGACCCACCTGGATAACCTTCATATGTCAAGGTCAACTGACTTGGGGATTTTAATTACATCTGCAAAATTCTTTCTTAGCACTACCAAAATTAGTATTTGAATGAATAACCAGGAGGCAAGAATCTTGAGGAGCCCTTTTTAGAATTTTGTCTACCACATATTCTAACACAATTAAGCAAGTTACTTAAGCTCCAGAGGCCTGAGGTTTTTTAGAATCCTACTCTGAGAGCTTTGATGACTAGACCTACCAAGGAATTATACTTACTATAACTTTATAGAACCAGCCAATTAAAAACAAAACAAAACAAAACTACAATAAAAAAAAACTCTCTCTTGGGGTGCCTGGGTGGCTCAGTGGGTTAAAGCCTCTGCCTTCGGCTCAAGTCATGATCCCAGGGTCCTGGGATCGAGCCCCGCATCGGGCTCTCTGCTCAACGAGGAGCCTGCTTCCCTTCCTCTATCTCTGCCTGCCTCTCTGCCTGCTTGTGATCACTGTCTGTCAAAATAAATAAATAAAATCTTTATAAAAAAAAAAACCCTCTCTTGTAACTGGGTCTACAAGATAGCTAAACATACGCATGAAAAAGAGTCAGATTTAATTATTATTGGTTAGCGCATTGGTATTTCCCCAGCCCTTACAATAGCAGCTGGCACAAAGTAGGTCCTCATTAAATATAGAGTTTGCTGAATGAATGCATATAAAGCACTAATCAGAGCCCTTTAGTTAATTCTTTATCAGATGCTTTACTGCACAGAATACATTTGTGCTAAGTTCAGTGAAGAATACAAAGACTCATAAAACTCCATCTTCTATGATTGATATTATGTGCCAACTTAGCCAAGCTTCGGTGCCTAGTTGTTAGTCAAACACCGATCTAAAAGGTTGCTGAAAGTGAAAGTATTTTTTAGATGTGATGAGCATTTGAATTAAAAAAGACTGAGAAAAGCAGATTACTCTGCATGACATGCGTGGGTCTCATCTAATCAGCTGGAGGCCTTAGGAGAAAAGACAGGAGTCCCCAAAGGAAGACAAAGTTCTGTTGCCAGGCTGCCTTCAGACTCAACACTACAACATAAAGAGACAGAAAGAGCGAGACTATAATATCAACTCTGCAGAGTTGGCCCTGAAGAACTGAGACTTGCTAGCCCCACAAATTCCGTGAGCCAGTTCTTTAAAATAAATCTCTTTCCATGTATCTATATTTATATATCCGTAACTATATGTATATCTGTATCTACACACACATATCCTATTGCTTCTCTTTCTCTGGAGATCCCTGACTAATAATAGCACCTTTAAGAGGTTAGAATGACATTGGGAAGATTAAACTGTGTACAAAGGGAAACAATGAATAGCAGGTGATTACTCATAAACGGAGAGGAATAAACTGTTTTGGACTTAATGAAGATGCAGATCAAAGGAGGCTTTATGAGCAAAGCGGGGTTTAATCTGGAGCTTAAAGAATATACGAGCACAGGTAGAAAACAGAAAACATAAGCAGACTTTGGGAGGTAGGCAGAGAATGTTATGTTGTGTTTACAGTGGGGAGAACAGCCCAGCTGAAGAGCCCTAAAGGGCAAGCTCTCAGCTCTCCATCTTCATTCCCAGCTCAGAGCCACTGCGCTCGTCCCCTCTGCCCAGAAGGACCTTGCCTTGGGTCTTCATATGCTGGAGCCTCTTGTCCCAGACACTGGCTCAGTTCTAGTTTCTCCGAGAGGCCTTCCCTGACCACCAGCTCAAACAGTGCCTCCTCCAAACCTGTCCTATTGCCCTGATTTATTTTCTCCAGAGCACTAAGTAACGAGTAGAATGATTCTATTGTTCTTCCTCCTCAGTTGCTTGTCCCCGCCAAGAGAACGTGGTCTAGGTCCCATTCGGAATTCATTCACTCACAGGACTCGTTCGCTCTTTGTCTCTGGCCCCTTGAACAGTGAGGAGTACATATCAGGCACTCTCTAGAAACACGAACTGAATGAATAAAGGTTGACTTTAGGACTTGTTCGGTCCTCGCTGAGTCACCGAAAGCAGAAAAGAGACCGAGAAAAACAAAGAGGCCATTCATGAAGTACAGCAGAGATGCCTACAGCTGTCCTGTCCGGTCCCAGAGACTTGCTCGTGGTCTTCTTTCCCTTTCTCTCCAAAGCAGCGGCCTCTCCGGTGCGCTAGTGAGGTACCAGTCTTGCAGGATAAAGAGCCCCTCACTCAGATTCCCCACCACGTCAGTTTCCAACCAAACTCCTCCCCCAAAGATGAACCCTTGGGCTCCTCTCCTCAGGTTTCCCTCTTACCGGAGAAACGGCAGGCCGTCTAAGATGAGCTGCTTCCCTGGCCTCGCTTCAGTTGGCTGTCCTTGCTCATCAACGGTGTTTGGTTTTTATTTTTTGTCAATAAAGTTTTATTGGAACATCGCTATGCCCACTCATTACCAGTCGTCACAGCCGCTTTCACACTGCAATAACAGAGTTGAGAAGTTTTGACAGACCGTATCACCTGCAAAGCCTCAAGGGTTTACTGCATTTACAGAAGATTGTGAGAAAAAAAGTTGGCAGAAAACTTTGCAGAACAAGTTGGCAAAACTCAGAAGGTTCATCCACAAAGAAGTTAAAGTTGAGGGGGTTTTTACTGCATTTATTTACCACCAACTCTTAATTTTTCCCTTCCTGCTTTAATAGAAGATGCGTTCTACCTCCATTCAGAGATTTCCTTCTTCATTTGTTCTGCTCACCCCTTCCCCGGTGGCCTTTCCCTGCTTCCCACGCCCTTCAAAGGCTGTCCAAGGATCCTCACGGAGCCACATCTTGTGTGGCTTTCTTGCTCTAACCCCATCCCTGGCTCCTCGAGCTCAGATTCCTGAATGTGGCATTCAAGATCGTCCTGGTAAGCAAGGTCAGCTTTCTTCTTCCCTCTGCTTTCTTCTGCCTCCCAGGCTTACACCGGTCTCAAGGCGTGGAGGATATCAGTCATCGCCCGAAGTTTTAATGGAGTGAAGCAGCTGGCCTGCAGCTGTGACCATGAGACAGGTGACCACAGGGAATGTGATGTAAAGGCATCTGGCTGAGCGAGGTCCACCACGCCAGTGCTCTTATGTTCTGGGTATGTGACTGCATTACTGAGAATATAAAGCCTTTTGAATCAGGGACTTGGAATTTCAGAACTGTCAGTTATTCTGTTTCAGCCTGAGCCCCTGTCCCTGCATTAGCATGGGTAACTGGAAGCCAGATAAGTGTTAGAGGGGCACAAGGTGAGAAATTCATTCAACAAACGTTGAACAAATACTTAAGTATGTAATGTATGCTCCAGAGAGTAGCAGAGAATGCCACTTTTGTGTATTGATTATATTGAGCCAGAGAGTTTTTTAAAAAAACCAATAGACACAGGGCACCGGGGTGGCTCAGTTGGTTAAGCAGCTGCCTTCAGCTCAGGTCATGATTCCAGGATCCTGGGATAAAGTCCTACATGGTGTCAGGCTTTCTGCTTAGCGGGGAGCCTGCCTCTCCCTGTCCTCCAGCCTGTGCTCTCTCTTCCTCTCTCTCTCAAATAAATAAAATCTTTAAAACAACAACAACAACAACCGACACAGGAAGAGAGCACTCTGACTTCCCCTTCCCTTTCTGAAAGCAGGAAATCAAGTGTGCATGTGGAAGCTGCGTCCCCTATAGGAGAAGGAAAAGAACATTCTTATCACCAGAGATGGGGAGTTGAAGCCAAGAGAAATCTGTGCAACGGAACTTTTCAAAACCTTATCTTCCTGTACCCTTCCCATATATTTTTGTTACTTTGCCACAATTACTACTCTTAGTTTAATCTAGTACATAAACACTTAGACCTAACTGCTTTTTGGGTCTTCATTTTCCTGTGAAGTCTCATGTATGTAAAAATAATACAAGTTGTATGTCTTTCTCCTGTTCGTCTGTCCTATATCAACTTAATTCTTGGGTCTAGCCAGAGACCCTAAGAGGATATAGGTAACATTCTGCCTCTTCTACCCTATGTTGAGACACTCATAAGAAGGGAGTGAAAACATGTACATGCTATTATTTCAGAAGAAGAGCTGCTATAAAGGCTTCTGCCATATCATCCACAGGGAGGGAACAGAGAGATGATGCCTCTCTCAGAGTGTAAAGAGGACAGGGAAGGCCAGGTGGTGCCAGGACACAGAGGGTGTGAATCTGAAGCAAGGCTAGAAAAGGAAGTAGGTTTTTCAGATTTCAACTGTATTAGCAATATAATTTGGGTAGTGTTTTAAAACTTCACAGCAGAACACAGTTTTTAGTGCATTAGTTTGGTCGTTCCAAAGGATCATTGCATGCTTTTCTCTTCCTTTGATCTAAGTGTCAACAGAAGTTTGCAAGCAGGGGCGCCTGGGTGGCTCAGTTAAGCCTCTGCCTTTGCTTCAGGTCATGATCTCAGGGTCCTGGGATTGAGCCCCACATTGGGCTTTCTGCTCAGCGGGGAGCCTGCTCGCCTCCCCACCCCGCCTCTCTGCCTACTTGTGATCTCTCTCTGTGTCAAATAAATAAAAAATTAATTAAATAAATAAATAAGTAAGTAATCTTCAAAAAACAAAAGGAAGTTCGCAAGCAGCAGCTGAAGAACGAACTGCAGGGTATTAGGGTATGAGGATGGAGTTTTGACTTTGAGGCTTCCAAGCTGTGCTGAACATGGCAGTCTTGAAAGGCGGTAGCTGCACTTTGCTAAAGCTGCGAGACAAAGAGAAGGAATCATGGCAGGGCGAACGGAAGGGAAGGGCCCAGAACACACCTCATGCTAGAGAGTTGTAGGACTGATGCCAGAGCCCTTCAGGGGATTTTTAAATAGCAGATCCATCATGATATTTCTGGAAAAGCACATAATTCAACTGAGAGAGCCCAGACACTTATTATAAGGCTAAGTGATTAGCCACATAGACAAGGAGCTAGAGGAAAGGTACGTCCTGTTAGAGGTTGGCTGCATAACTCCCGTGTAGCAAAATGCCTCCTGGTTCATTTGCAGGACTCAGGGCAAAGAGTGAGAACAACAACACACCAGGCATGGCATTCTGGGTCAGACAATTTTGTTGCCAAAGGACAACATCAGGAGTAACTGCCCCGAAGATTAGCATCTCGGGTGGTAGAGGTATCCTGTACATTCCTAACGTCTGGCTGTACATTTCAAGTTTAAAGTATTGAACCAAAAGAAGTAAGCATTTAACCCATTTTTGATAGCCTTTCCATATTGCTTTTCAGAAGGGCTGACTGTATCGGTTCACCAGGCCACCGGCAGCGGGCAGACTGACCGCAGTCTCAACTGCACTTAGCAGAAGTAAGTTACTGAGTGAATAATTGATGGTCAAGCATATTTAAACATTGGCTTAAAACACACTTCTTTGATTACTGGAGTTCTCTCCTTAGGCTGGCACAAAGCCAGTAACAGGTTTTCAAGAGGAGACAAGGGCATTTCCATTTGAATGGGGTGTCTGTTTAATGATTTCTGCCTTTACTTCATCCTCCAGAGGAATCAACACATGAAGTCACTGAGTTGTTGTTGTTTTTTTTTTCCCAAATTCCAATTAGTTAATGTAGAGTGTAATATCAATGTCAGGTGTACAATTTAGTGATCAGTGTTTCCATACAACTCCTGGTGCTCATCCCAACCAGTGCCCTCCTTAATCCCCATCACTTGTTTAACCCATTCCCAACCCTCCCCCCCCAATCCATCCCCTCTGGTAACCATCCATTTATTCTGTAGGGTTAAGAGTCTGTTTCTTGGTTCTCCACTCACTTTTTTCCCTATGAGAGTTTGTTTTATTGCTTAAATTCCACATACGAGTGAAATCTTATCCTATTTGTTTTTTCTCAGACAGACTTATTTTGCTTAGCAAAATTCTCTCTAGCTCCATCCATGTCATTACAAATGGCAAGATTTCATTGTTTTTAGGGCTGAGTAATATTCCATTGTGATATATATATATATATATATATATATATATATATATATATCAACCGATCTCACATCTTTCTCCATTCATCCGTTGATGGACACTTGGGCTGTTTCCAGAATTTGGCTATTGTACATAATGCCGCTGCAAACTTTGGGGTGCATGTATCCCTTTGAATTAATATTTTCATATTCTTTCATAAATACCTAGTAGTGCAATTACTGGATCATAGGGTAGTTCTATTTTTAACTTTTTGAGGAACTGCCATACCGTTTTCCACAGTGGCTCATTGAGTTCTTTTTATTCTTTATTTCAAAGGACTTTTAACACCTGTTCATCCCATCTCTCTTTTATTCCTGCTAATACCATCAGTGCAGTTCAGGTCTTTAAAACTTAAATTCCATGCTACCACAAGTGTCTCCCATGGGTCTCCCGTCTTTCCTATGGTAATAATCATAACCCATCATGGAACAGCTATTATGAGTTAGACTGCTAGGAGTTTTATAGACTTTATCCCCAAGGCAACCCCATAAGGTGGATATGATTAACTCCATTGTACAGACAAGGAAACTGAGACCTAGAAAATTAAGATAATCAGCACACTTCAGAACCACTAAGCAGAAGAGCATACATTTTTTTTTTAAAAGATTTAGGTATTTACTTGAGATAGCAAGATCAAGAGAGCAAGAGCACGGAGGAAGAGTGAGAGCACAGAGAGAGAGGGAAGCTGACTCCCCGCTGAGCGGAGAGCCCCAAGCAGGGCTCCATCCCAGAACCCTGAGATCATGACCTGAGCCAAAGACAGCTGCTTAGCCAACTAAGCTACCCAGGCACCCCCCAAAAGCCAAAGCTTTAACCTGAACCTGATTTCAGAACCAATGTCCACATTGGCACACTTTTCTCAGAAGTCTTTTTGTATACATTTCTGTACTTGTTACCGAGTCATTATTTCTGAGTTCCAGACCTACCCTTTTATGCTCTGCTGCGTGGTGCTGGGGCTGGGAATTCTGCAAACCGTATTCTGCTTGGCCCGCTGGCCCTGCGTTGGGCTTCGTCAAACGGGCAGTAGGGGGTTCAGAACCCCAGGCTGGATGAGGGAGGAGCGACTGTTCCCCTCCCACAGCAAGTCCTTACGTGCACCAGCCTCATGGCGCTTCTCCACCCCAGCAGCGGATCCTTCTCACAACAGCAGCTAAATTCATTTGGCAGTTTTCCCAGCACTTAGAGAAACAAGTTTATCATATCCCCCCTCAAAGACTCCAGCATCAGCAAACAAGCTCCCCTTTTGTGAGGTTTGGGTCCCAGCCCCACAGAAGCCCTCTTCCCAACTCAGGGGCCCAAAGCAGTGTCCCCTTCTCACAGTCCGAGCTTTAGATGCTCAGAGTGGCTCCTCTTCAGCTTCTAAGATTTAATGACCCTGACCTCTGGCATTTGCTCCTTTAGCCCTCGGGCAATGCCGATTCGGGCTGTGGCTAACTCCATGATACCACAGAGTTCTCTTTCACTCCTTTAGGTACCTACCTAGCAAACAACTTTACACCTTTTAGCTCGGGAGAGGCTCTGGCCGGGGAGAGCTTACTGTAGGAAGCAAGTGAGCCCGAGTGACGCAAGGAGGAAACATGAGCGTTGGTTCTCCCAGATCGCCTCTTCGGGGCCAAAGCTAGGATCTACCAGAGGCCAGGAATATCCGCAGCTGACCTCGCAGAGCTGTGTGCCCCAGGGAAAGAGCCTTCAGCTGCAGGGAACAGGCATGCCCAAGTCTCCATCACTTGCTAGAGCTGGCTCATGCCCAATGACTGGCTGAATGAGGGCATGTAAAGGCCAGCCCTCCTTGCCTCCCTGGAGGATCAGCTGAATCTTCTGGAGCTACCTCATCGTGGGAAGCTTTCTCCCTCCGCTCCATCCTGCTTTCCTCAGTTTCTTCAAGGTATGTCTCTCGAGTACTTTGAATAAACATCCTGGAGGCAACTGTCCATCTCAGTTTTTCTATAAGGTATTCCCCATATGCCAACCTAAATTAATGATGCTTGGCTCTAGGGTCTACAGGAGCTCAGGTGGGCACCACCATTGAGCTTGGAGTGGTGGAGTGCAAATACTGAGAAGAAACTATAGCTCGAGGGTCCTCGGACCTGCACTGCCATAAACCCAAAGTAAAACAAAAACAGAGTATAGGATTACAATGCATAAGAAACACTCAGTGTGCATGGAGTGTGTGGAGGTTTCACACTCCAGCCCTGAGGGGCTCCTTTTTCGGCTTTAAGAAGTCAAATTGTGGGGGCCCCTGGGTGCCTTGGGCTGGGTAAGCAACTGCCTTCGGCTCAGGTCATGATCCTGGAGTCCTGGGATTGAGTCCCACATTGGGAGTCTGCTTCTCTGTCTGACCTCTCCCCTCTCATTCTCTCTCTCTCTCTCTCAAATAAATAAATAAAATCTTAAAAAAAAAATAAAAAAAAGGAAGAAGTCAAATTGCCTCCCTTCCCTGAGGCCTGCCCAGAACACAAATGCCAAATTGGCCCCCCCAAACGGCACATCTTATTTTTCTTTTCCACTGCTGATATTTCCATAAAAGAGAAAACAATGCATGAAATCGCAATTTATTTTCAATTCACATTATATAGAAAAACATTAACTTCTGGTGAGAAGGAATTATTTTAAATTATTAAAGCCCTAAAAATGCTAATGAACAAAATAGTCATCTCAATAACATTGAGTATTTTGGGAAGTTGCTACTTGAGTTTTTCAAAGCCTTGTTCATGGAATGATTTTCTTAGTCTGCAAATAAATGTAAGTGTTCATAAATGACATTAAAATTATATCCTATGGTTTTGAAATGCTATCCAATTAGTTTTTAATGAAAGGAAATTTATACAAAGAGGATAAAAAAATTCTCCAATTAATAGTATGAACGATAGTTCAACGATGAATAAAGCCTCCTTGGGACACTTCGACCAAGAGAATGCACATATTAATTTTATTTCATTTTTTATAAGGATTTATTTATTTATTTATTTATTTGAGGGACAGGAGTGGGGCAGGGGGGCGGCAGAGGGAGAGACCCCTCAAGCAGATTCTCCGCTCAGCACAGAACCTGATGCGGGGCTCAATTTCATGACCCATGAGACCATGACCCAAGCCAAAACCAAGAGACACTCAACTGACTGAGCCACTCAGGCGCCCCTAGTTTATTTTAAATATCATTATAAGTTATTACTACATTTTGTTTCAGAGAGATAAAAGCTTATAGCAACTAAGTGTCTGGCTGAAAGAAGTGTGGTTATCTGACCAAATTAAGGATGAGGAATATCTAAAAATATCACTTAAAATGAAGAACTTATTGGGACAAAGTCTCAACTAAATCCCAGATATAATGACAAATTCCATGTGTTAACCCAAGGTACTATGACTAGAGCCTTCCTTAAGGCCTTAAAATAGTGCCAGGAAACAGTCTAATCTGGGGGGCCTGGCTGGCCCAGTCAGTAGAGCATGCGACTTTGGAGCTTGGGATTGTAAGTTTGAGCCCCATGTTGAGTGTAGCGATTACTTAAAAATAAAATCTTAAAAAAAGAATCTAGTCTAGTCTGCATTTTTTTTTTTTTAATAAAATCTGGCTCAGTATGTTAAATATCCGGCTCTTGATTTTGGCTCAGGTCATGATCTCAGGGTGGTGGGATCGAACCGGATCGAACCCCAACATGGGCTCCACACTGAATGTGGAGCCTACTTAAGATTCTCTCTCTCCCTCGCCCTCTGCCCTCCCACCTCCAACACATACATGTGTGCACACATGTGTCTGCTTATTCTCAAAGAAAATCTGCATTTTATTGGAATGTATTTTATGTGTGCTTATTTATACCAATGCCCTGGAACTTTCCATTTCAAATTTGATTGTAAGTGTCCTCCCAGTCGTACTTTCTTGATTCTCTTCCATTGTTTTCCATTTTCTCTTTGCGATAACCGCTCACTCCCTTGCCTTTGTGGACCGTACAGACAGGAGGACTATAAAGTGTGGGGGGAGGAAGGAGTCCAGGCAGAGGTACAGTGGCCGGTGGAGTATTTTTCCTGCCATTTAGTGTCTTCACCACCTTTGAGAAAGGTGTGGGAAGGCAGCTACTCTTTCAGAGAAGGCTGACTCTATATTAGCACAGTTTCATATTTTAACCCCACGAACCAAAGCTTCATATTTTAACTATAGTTTCATATTTTAGCCCAGTGAAAACTGAATACATATGCATACACAAGATTAATATGATTACTTGTTAATAGGCCCCATGGCAAAGTAGTATGATTACTTGTTAAAATGCTACATAGCAACTAGGCCTCCTTAGCAACCTGCTAAGAAGTACATGCAAGTAACTTGTTTGAACGGTGTTGATTCCTTGAACTATGCTTAAGGTATATTGCATGTGTCTGTATTTTTACCGCCTCAGTCTACAGTAGATTTGAGGACCTTTTCCAGAATCATATATACGATGGCAGGAGGAGGTTGAATTAAACAAACAAACAGTGTGCTGGCGTTTGCGGGCTGATAGCACCCAGTCCCCTCTAAATGGCTATATGGGTATAGCACATGGGTATAATAATATCTATGTGGTTTTGGGTGTTGAATGATGCAGTACATGCTAGGTGTTCAATAAATGATAACTATTATTATACTCAACTAAAAAATAAGCGTATCGCAGCGTATCGCAACCCCCCTTCCCCAGGCCCCAGGAAGGACTATGACCAACAGGAGGGATAAGGTCCCATGGTTACTCTGGTTGTCATTAGTAAGGCTCTTGCCGTGGAATTTGGGGATGAGCACTATAGAGCCAATGAGTATGATGTGAAGCTTTTCTAATATTTTATCCATGTCTCACAGAATACAGCTGCACACATTTGGAAGACAGATTGTCAAAATCCCCTGTGACTACACAGTAGGGTAGTTTTGGTTCATTATTTCCATGGCAAAACATCTTATTTGTAGATCTTTTATTTATATGCATATTTGCTGGAGAGCTGTGGATGTTAGCAGAATGAGGAGGAGAGAGGATTATCAGCACTGATGCACTTTTGTTTGTTCCTCCTGCTGTCATAGTATAAATCGCTGAGGAAGAAAGACAAAGGCGCACTTCCAAGAAGAGTCTCTTAATTTTCAGTTGTGTGGTGTGATAACAACAGGTTGCAAAATATTCAGGTAATTAGAAAAATCTTTGTCCACAGGGAGCATCCCTTTATGATGTATGGTGCAATGACGATTAGCCCCCAAGTATTCGCTCCCTTCTCCTCATCATGGGATTTTTCAAGAATTTCTTTTGTAAAATGTATAGGGTGATTAAGTTCATGAGAAGAACTTTTAAAAATATCAATATTTTAGAGAAAATCCCCAGAAAAAGAAAACTCATAAAGAGAACTGAGAAGTGGCAGGCCTGCTGAAGCGGCCCATTCCAGTGTTTAGGAACCAGCCCAGTTGCCACCCACAAGGAGCTATTCCCTCATCCTCTCCTGCCTGCTAGGGAATCATTAGACTTCACGTTTGGTATGCTCATTTATAAATATATTATACCTGGAAAGGGAAGAACGAGATTTAACCTTGAAAAAGCTGCAAGAACTCACTCGTATATACTGGCAGGTGCCAGGGTGCTTGATTAAAGAAGCCAGGAGCGCCTGGGTGACTCAGTTGGTTGAGCAACTGTCTTCAGCTCAGGTCATGGTCCCGGAGTCCCAGGATCAAGTCCCTTATCGAGCTCCCAGCTCCATGGGAAGTCTACTTCTTCCTCTGACCTTCTCACCTCTCATGTTCTCTCTCACTGTCTCTCTCTCAAATAAATAAATAAAATCTTAAAAAAAAAATAAAGAAGCCAGAAAACAAGACTGGGAAAGCCATAATTCATTGGCTTGGGGACATTTCTCAGTGGCAGAAAGTTGGTTCTTAGACACCTGGAGAAAGAGGTAGTTCATACATAGAGAAGTTGAAATGTCCATGTGGCCATGGCAGAAAGTGACAAGAGAGATTTAAAGGCTCAGGAAGGTGAGCATGTTGGCAAATACATATTATTGAAGCCAGAAGACCCACCAGAGAATTATGTTCTAGAGGAGGGCCAAGAAGCCACATCATTTACCAAACTATCAGGAATGTGCTAATGGGACAGGCACCAGACTCACCAAGAAGATGAGTCCTGGCTCTTCTCTGTAGGCCAGGGCTGATGGTGGGTGATGCAGTCATAGGACAGAGCTCATCAGTAGCAGTGGGGGTGATGGGGTTCTGAAACAGCTGAAGCCAGTTGGTGGCCCTTTGCAGCCAGAAGCCAGAGAAAACAATTATGGTAATGACCAGTAAATATGGAGACAAAGCTGAGGAGACTCAAACAACAAGGGAGCTGTGGAGATGATTAAGTGAACAGGGCATCCTTAGAGACAGGGTAAATGGGAAACCAACAAGGATGTTGCTCCATACAATCCGAAGAAGGCAAGAATGGGTGAGCTGAAGGCTGAGGGCAGTTGCCCCAATAAAAAGTTGTGACCCCTTGCTCAATTCCTAAGCCAACTGAGCCTATGTCAATTTTCAGACCCCAAATCTTTTGATAGAAAATGTGAATAGGTCCCCAGGAAAAATATATAGTAAAGATTCTTCTAGTCCATCACCAAAGGGCCTTTAGGCATTTACTCAGAGAAAGGAGAATGCCCAGACATTTGGGGGGATTACTGGAGATAGGAAGTTAACCTGGGAACCTAAAGTGTCTTTGTGGCCCTCCACTGTGGCATAGCCAGACTCATCAACATGCATTCAACATGGAAGGGACACTGAACAACCTAGTAGACAAAATGACTTGACCAGTTGACCTTATCCAGCCTCTATTGTCAGGAACCTCAGAACTGGCACAATGGACACATGAACAGAGTGATAATGGTTTAAGATAGAGTTTATGCATGAAGTCAAGAACATTCAGTCCTACTTACCAAAGCCTATCTAACAGCTACTGCTTCTGAATGTCCAACCTGCCAGCAACAGAGAGTGGTATTGAGCTTACAGTATGGCACCATTTTTTGAGAGACCAATTTGCCACTCAGTTTAATATGTACCATACTGGGCCAGTAATTCATTCTTACAGGAAAAGAAATTTATTACAGTTATGAATTTGCCTTTTCTGCCTACAGAGCTTCAGCCAGCACCATTATGACATTCCCTATGGAGTCCCCAATTCACAAGCATGGAATTGCTCAGGTTATCCATGTGACTGGGAGTCAACTACATTATCTGACCAGGGGATTCACAGCAAAAGAGCTGCAGGAGGATGGGGGAGCCATGACTTTGGATCTACTGGTCACTTCGCTTATTGCACCATCCAGAAGTAGCAGGTTTGAGAGAGCACTGAATGACCTGCTGAAGTCAAACTGAGTGCCAGTTTGGAAAAATATTTTAGAAGGATGAAGTATACGTACTATAAGACATAATATATGTCCTCACTTACACTGAATCAGGTTTCCATATATGGCTTGGGAACCATGAAGTGGAAGTGTGAGTGGCTCCATTTACCACCATTTCTAAAGACCCACTGGGGAGCTTTGTGATTCCTGTCCCCACAGTTCTGGGTTCTGCAGGGTTATAGGTTTTGGTCCTGAAAGAGGAAGCATTCCTGCTAATTTGAACCACAACCTAAAACTGCTACTGGCTACTGTGGACTCCAGTGTTCAGGGATAAGCAAGAGAAAAGAGAGTCACCATCTTGTGAGGGGTTTCAAATGGACACACCAATGGTGAGGCCTTCCGGGCTTGTGTGTTTTTATGACTCAAGTTAATAAATCTTCTTTTAAAAAAAGTTCTTTTACCTTTTTTCTTTTAAAAAGAATCAAGTTTATGTGTACATATTTAAAAAGTGGAACAGTCCTACAAGTTTTGTAATAAAAAGCAGCACCCTTTGAATTCTCTCCCACGATTTCTTCCTTCTAATAGTCATTTATTTCCCCTTGTTTACCTGATTATTTTGGTGTCTCTCTCCACGTCTCCAAATAACATGGTTGTATTGTTGTTACTTACTTAATTTTTCCATTTTAGTCATGATCTATTCCACAATAGATGATTAGGACTTCCATCCCCAACTCTTACCACTCATACGCACACTTTCCATAGTTTTTATACTCCAAAAGTGTTAAATTATACTCTGGTTAGATCAATATTCAGTGTTTACTTGTGATGAATATGTGATTGCTCTTCAGAGTTAAGCATTGTAGTGACTATGGTTCCATTTATTTTCCTACAAATTGAAATTAATCATTGCTTTTTTAAAAAAGATTTTTTAAACTTATTTATTTGACAGAGAGATCACAAGTAGGCAGAGAGCAGGTAGAGAGAGAGGGGAAAGCAGGCTCCCTGCTGAGAAGAGAGTCTGATGAGGGGCTCAATCCCAGGACCCTGAGACCATGAGCTGAGTCGAAGGCAGAGGCCTAACCCACTGAGCCACCCAGGTGCCCCATTCTCTGGTGTTTCTTCTTGAGATACTTTTTATACTTGAAACACTTAGTATGTGTGGGACTACTGAACTGAAAATCATCTATAGAGGGGGAAATACTCTACATTTAAGATAGTCTTTGTGGGGTAAAGCTTTGTTCTACGTGAAAGTCCCTTGGAGGGGTTGCTTTTTAAAGATGGGTATCTTCAGGCCTCCAAAGGTTCTTATTCATTTGGTATGAGATGGAGCATATTTGTATATTTAACAACTCCTGGATGTTACTGATGTAGTATTAAGAACCACACTTGGAGAAACACCTGAAGAGAAGGCCTTTTTTATGCTTGTTCCAAAAAAAATCTGATTTATTTCAGGAGTCAAGAAAACACATGAATTCATTAAAGCATATATATAAAAAGAAAGACTTAAGTATTTAATACCTTATTGGGGGATACTTTGCTTAAGTCACTAGTTTGGATGGCTACCAGAATAAATTCTTCTTGGCAAGAGTTATGAGGTTGCTGCCAAAAGTTCTTAGTGAAAAATTCAAATTCAGAATTCAGATCAATGAGGGCATTGCACAATATCACAATTATTACATCCACCTCATCACCTACTGTCCTAATCAATTTTCTGGGAAAAAGGTTTCTTATCTCTTAAAGAGAAGTCACATATTTTTTAATTCTCTGTGTCCTCAAATGTATCAATGTTATAGCAATGACACTGGACTTAAAGTTTATGAGTCAAGTGCTCTATATGCTATCATGTAACTCAGAAATGGGATTTGTGGAGGAAATTTTTAAAAAGTTAATCCACATGGACTTAGCTTTAGAATGAGTTAGGATTCAGTTTCTTCCTTTTCCTAGGTTTTCATGATTGTAATGATACATCACTAGGATTTTTTTCCTGCTATCCAGTCACACCCATTTAGATATATGAAATGACTACCTACTTATGATTTTGCTGTGCCCCACATAGGTACACACAAAAATATTTATAATACATGGTAGTTTCTGTGTTCTTTAATCATTATTTTGGCTTTAACCTGGTTTAACCTTTGTTATAACAAAGAAAAATAAAGTTAATTTGAACTAATTACCAAATTACATTAATAAAGGATATGTGTGTTAGTAACAATTTCACATAGGTTATGTACAAAATAAAAATAGAGGAAATGATAATCTCATTACAGTGTAAAAGCCTTGGTATTCTTGGTAAAGAACCTCTGGAACTAGAAACAGCAAACTGGTGCTGCTAGAATGTGCTTTCTGTCTGGATGATAACTACACTTTCTGGGTATTTTCTACAAGGCTGAGGATAAGCAAAAGTCTGGATGTCACACAACTATAGCTCAATGTGTATAGAGAAAAACTGAGTTTGGCCTCCAGCTTAAATTCAGCCACTCTCAAGGAGGCATTCTTATTGGTCCAGCTGGGGTAATATGCCTATTCTTTGGACCAATCACTGTGGCTCTTGGAATGCTGTACTCTGGGACTGGCAGTCGTATTAGTCCATGTCTTCTAAGAAGCAGATGCCCAAATGGGATTAAATGTATCAGGATTTTTAAAACCTTTTTAAAAATTTAAATTCAATTAATTAACATTTAGTGTATTCCTAGTTTCAGAGGTACAGGCCTGTGACATATCAGTCTTATATAATACATGGTGCTCACTACATCACATGCCCTATTCAATGTCCATTACCCAGTTACCCCATCCTTCTCACCCCCTCCCCTCCAGCAACCCTCAGTTTGTTTCCTGAGATTAAGAGTCTCTTATGGTTTGTCTTCTTTTCTGGTTCTGTCTTGTTTTACTTTTTCCTCTCTTCCCCTGTGATCCTCTGTTTTGTTTCTTGAATTCCCCATATCAGTGAGATCATATAATTGTCTTTCTCTGATTGACTTATTTTGCTTAGCACAATACCCTCTAGTTCCATCCATATCGCTGCAAATGGCAAGATTTCATTTTTTTAAAGATTTTATTTATTTATTTATTTGACATACAGAGGCCATAAGCAGGCAGAGAGGCAGGCAGAAGTGGGATGGGGGGGGGGGGAAGCAGGCTCCCGGCTGAGCCAGAGAGGCCAATGTGGGGCTTGATCCCAGGATCCTGGGATCATGACCTGAGCCGAAGGCAGAGGCTTTCACCCACTGAGCCACTCAGGTTTCATTTTTGATGGCTGTTTAATATTTCATTGTGTGTGTGTTTTAAAAATATATATAAATATATATGTATGTATATATATATCTCACACATGTATCAGGATTTTATTCAGGGAAATGCCTGTATGTAAGGGAAGGAGCTATATATGGCTGAGAAACCATTAGACCATGATGCAGCCTGACCCTGAGTGAAGGAGAGAGAGAGAGAGTGAGTTGGGCCCAAGATTGCTGTGCAGTCTGTGGAATGTTCAGTAAACCCCTCGGGTAGTTCACAAGCCAAAGTTGGCTGAAAAAGGAGTCTCTTTTCTCCTTGTCACCCAGGAACAGATCTGCCTTGGTATTTCAGTCATAGTCAGTGGCAAGAAAATCCTATAGGAAGCGTGACCTCCTTGCGAACGTGGAGTTGAATTCAGAAACACAGCTGCTGGGGTCCTTAGTCAGTTGTGCTCCTTGCAATAGGAGGTTGATGAGGATTATTATCATGGCTGCACCTCAGTCTTTTCCAGGATCATGTGGTTGGAGTGGGAGATGGGCAGCTCCTTAAAAGAGAGAGAGAGAGAGGTTCTTATGGACTGATAAAACAACAACATCTAATTCAATAAGTATTGTCAAAATTCTTCTAACATGCCTCTACAACCCAACTGTTCCTGTTTATTCCCAAACCTGCTACCATTGCCCATACTTCCATTATCCTGTTCTTGGATTACCAGAGCATCTTCTAATTAGTTTCTGTCTTTCTTCTTAACCCTCTTCAAATAACCCATACTCCACCTTATAATTTTCTGACTAGAACATCACTTTGAACATATCACTTTCTTACTAAAGGCCCTGTGAGATTTCACGAGAGTCTCAAATTCTCAGTCTGGCATTCAGAACCTTCTAATATGACTCTTACTATTCCCTAATATAACTCCAGTATCTTGCAAATATCACCACCCTTCAAGCACATCACTTCCCTTTCCACCCCAGATGTGTCTTAGAATTACAGCATCTCAGAGAAGAAAAGTCTCTAGATGATTATCAGTCGGTCTACATTCTAGCTTTTTGACCTCCACAAGACTAGAGGTGAATCTTTGGGGATTAAATCAGAAGTATAAAAGAAGAGAGGGGAAGTGAGAGTGTGAGAAAGAGAGACAAAGTGAGAGATAAAGGGGGAGGGATAGTACAAGGTCTAAGGTCTGGTCCTTGTGACAAAACCAGCATGTGGTCCTTAGGATTTTGGAAAGCAGGTGTCTGGGATGAAATGAAGACTACTGGGGATCTGGGCTGTGTGAGGAGGAGGAATGGAGAGCATGGAGTGGGTTTCAGGAAGGAACCCCTTGTAGCAAAAGGAAAACCCACCTAAGAAAACCTCATCATTTCCAACTATCTCAAGGGCCTCCACTAACATAGAGTGAAGAAAGAAAAGAAAAGAAAAAGAAAAGCCAAATAAGTATGAGGGGAAAGGGATGGAAGAAAGGCGGGATGACAGCTTCCCAAATCTTCCATCCATCTAATGTTTTTGTTGACTATGCCTGTTAGCATATTTCTGTTCCAGTAGAGCTTGTATGTAGGGTATGATTACAATCTGGTTTACTGAGGTAAGAAATCCAATTATTTTACATACTAAACCAAGAGGGATTATTTGTAACAATAATGATCTGGGCATCGGGGCTTATTAACAAGCCAAGATCTGTGTCTGTGCAGCTGCCACCCACTGACTTTGGCTCTAACTCTTATGACCATACCGAACAAGCCTGATTCTTTTTCATCTGGCAACCATTCAAATATTTGAAAACAATTATCATGGAGTCCCTGAGTCATTTCTTTTTCAGACTAAACATTATCAGCTTTTTAACCTTTTCTTGTAGAATGTAATTAGAAATATCTTGCTGCTGAATTCACTCCAGATATTTTCTTACTAGGGCAGAGAAGAGTGGGATTATGGCTCTCTTTGTGCTAGATAATAGATACCTAAAATTACAGCTTAATGGGATGCCTGGGTGGCTCAGTTGGTTGAGCAGCTGCCTTCGGCTCAGGTCATGATCCCAGCGTCCTGGGATCGAGTCCCACATCTGGCTCCTTGCTCAGCAGGGAGCCTGCTTCTCCCTCTGCCTCTGTCTGCCATTCTGTCTGCCTGTGTTCGCTCTCTCCCCCTCTCTTTGATAAATAAATAAAATCTTAAAAAAAAATAAATAAAATTACAGCTGAAAATCACCTTAATAATTTTAGTAGGCTCCTATATATGAAAGTCAAACTTACTGTCAATGAAGGCTCCAATCCTTTCCATTTGTGCTGCTCCTGATGTAGGTCCTCTCTCTGCTCTGTTTTCTCTCATTTACTGGAGGACTTTATTGACGACCTCTCATTAATTATGTTTTTACTAATGAGGGATGACCATGGGCTTGGCACTGGGGGTGGGAAAAATGGATTACTACTGATTGCTGTGACCCAGGGAAACTAGAGATGGCAGGATCCTGAGTCAGGACTAAAAATGAGGGAAGCAAAAGGTCTAGGGTGCAACATTTAAGGAGACGCTCTCAGGTTTGTACAAGCATGGTGGTACAGGTGGTGTAGCATGCTGGACAGAGTTCTTATCCAGTCTCCTCTCTAGTTTATTGCTTTGGATAATCTGAGAACATAGATCAGATATGTAAGTTCAAGTGTCGGCCATTTTAACTACAAAACGAAGTTTTAGAATTAGTACTTTTATAGTCTACATAAACAACCATGCAAATATATACGCTTTTTTAATACACCCAAGGGAAAATGATAGTCATTATGTGGAATATGATCAGAGCAAGGGAATTTAGAGTATAAGATAGGGATTTTTCCTAGATCTTCCCATGACAGTAAGGAGAGAGAGGAGAAACATACAAATTCAACCTTTGTCTCCAATTTGGACAGTTGGAGGTGTTTATACTCAAGTGTTTCCTTTGGGCTGTGAATCCTTCCTATCACTGTCCAAATTTTTCTTTAAAATTATCGCTTGGATCTAGAATTTCCCATTCTAGAGAAATATAGCTCAGAACATTAAGTGACTTCCCAATGGCCAGCACCAAAAGTAAAACTCTCCACAGGAAATTTGGAGAAAATAAAAGAATTTCAGCTGTGATTATATAACAAACCCTCAGACATAAAAGGAGGTGAAATCAAAAAGGTTCCTGACAGCAGTAAAACCCTTTCCAGAAAACAAAGCAAAGGAAAGCACAAGCAAAGATGGATTGAATGCGTATCTCCTCCCTCAGGTTAGCTTCCCCTGTCCAGCTTGAACCACATCTATTTGAGGAATTCCCCATTTTAGCTTTATCAGTGAAAAGGGACCCAGAAGATGAATGAAACAGGGTAAGTATTAAGGACTTAGTCTAGGCCCTATTCAATGATGAACGGATACTCTAAATTTTCCAATGTATGTCAAGGCAAAATGTCAGGAGAATTCTTACCTCTGATTGGGGGAGAGGGGGTTGGAAGGAATCACAGAGAGGGGAAGGAGCCATTTGAAGGTATATTTTCAGAGAATCATTATACACTTTTAATCTTAAATGTTATTCTTGCTAGTTGTGCAAAATTCCAAGACCATGGAATGATAAAATATAAAGTAGAAGTCTATTCCATGCTTCTGGCTCTTGAGAGGAAACAACTGTTAATAGTTTGGTATAGATCCATTCAATACTCCTGTGCCTTAAAAATATATTATTACTTATGTATTAATCTGGGTTCTCCAGATTAATAATATAGTATAATAATATAGTATAACTATATCTATATCTATATCTATTCTCTTTATATGTATGGAGAGAGTGAGGGATTATAAAGAACTGGCCCACATGATTATAAATCCCCAGTCCCCAGAGTCTTACAGCTGGCTATCTGGAGACTCAGGAGAGCTGATAATGAAAGTTCCCATCCAAAAGCTGGCAAGCTGGAGATCCAAGGGGAGCTGATGTTTCAGTTTACATTCAAAGGCAAGAAAAGACAGATGTCCCAGCTTGAGGCTGTCAGGCAAGAAGAGTTCCCTCTCATTCAGCCTTTTTGTTCTATTCAGGTCTCAGACTGTTTGGATAAAGCTTTACTCAGTCTACCAATACAGATACGAATCTCATCCAAAAACACCCTTGTAGACACATCCACAATAACGTTAGACCAAATATCTGGCACCCCAAAGCCCCATCAAGTCACATCACATGTTTATCATATATAATAAGTGGGATCATAGAATATAAACTGGCTTGTAATCTATGTGCATTACGGCATTGACATTAAGAACATGGGCTTCTGAGTCAGTGGGTCTAGGTTTGAGTTGTGACCTCGATGAGTCACCAAATGGCTTTGAATTTGCTTCCTTATTTATAATACTGCTCTAATAACATGATATAGCTTACAGAGTTGTGAGGAGAATTGAATGAAAGGTGGCAAATAAAATTGTCTACTGGAGAACAAGCCCTAATATACTGTGGATATTGCTGAATGTCAAAATGTGGCTCCACTTTATCTGGTTTGGGTAAATGCATAGTATTCTGTTACAGGGATAAATCCTAATTTATTTAACTGACTCTTATTGGTGGACATTTAGGTTATTTCTAATTTTTTCTCTTATAAACAAAAAAAGATATTCTTACCAACCTATTTATTCAGGAGAAATTCATAAAATTAGAATGGTTGAGTAAAAAATATACTACATATCTTTAATTTTGATTGAGATTGCTACATTGTTCTCCAGAACTGTTGTACCAATCTATCCCTGCCACTCTCCACCCCCACCCCCACATCTGGGGGCACGTCCAGTTGTCCATACCCTTGCCAAACGGAGCACTATCAATCATGTACATCTTTGCTGATCTGATAATTACAAGATGTCTCATTTGTTGTAATTTCCATTGTCTTTATAAATTGAACTTGAACAAATTCATATATTTAATACCATTAGTATTTCTTCTTTGACCTTTCTTAGCTATAACCCCTTTCCTACTAAATGCTAACATATTGTATTCTTACTTTAAGTGCTCTTTAAAATTTTCAACAATATACTAATACCTAAAACTTATATGCTACTAAATATATGTCAGGTGCTGTTCTAAATGGTTTACATGTACTAATTCATTTATTCTTCAAAAGCATCCTATAAAGTTGGTACTATCATTATTCCCATTTTACAGAGGAAAAAACTGTGAGGCGCATGCAAGATACATAACTTGCCCAAGATGTTGCTGCCGGTGAGTGGGAAAGTCAGTGGTTAGTAGGAGTTGTTGGAGTCCATGCTATACCTATTTCCTCTACTGCTTTCCAATCCTTTGTCATATATGTTGCAAATCTTTCTTTTCCCAATTTGTATTCATCTTTAAACTTTGTTCACAGTATCTTTCTCCCATGTAGAGGTTTTAAATTTTTATGTAGTTGAATTTCTTTTTTTTATGATTTCTTGTTGATCTTATTCTTCAATATTGATTAGAAATTTCCCCAGCAAAGTAGATCCCTATCTTCCATTTTAAGACAGAAATGTCTTAAACAAACAAACAAAATAAGAGACCAGGGCCAGACAACATCCCAGAGAATCCCAGCAAACATTTAAAGAAGAATTAATACCTATTCTCCTGAAACTCCCAAAAAATAGAAATGGAAGAAAAACTTCCAAACTCATTTTATGAGGCCAGCATTACCTTGATCCCAAGACCAGACAAAGACCCCTTAAAAAAAGGAGAATTATAGACCAATATCCCTAATGAACATAGGTGCAGAAATTTTCACCCAAATACTAGCTAATAGGATCCAGCAGTACATTAAAAGGATTACTCACCACAAACAAGTGGGAGATTTTTGATGACTGTTTCAATCTCCTTACTGGCTATGAGTCTGTTCAGGTTTTCTATTTCTTCCTGGTTCAGTTTTGGTAGTTTATATGTCTCTAGGAATGCATTTATTTCTTCCAGATTATCAAATTTGCTGGCGTATAGTTGCTCATAGTATGTTCTTGTAATTGTATTTCTTTGGTGTTGGTTGTGATCTTTCCTTTTTCATTCATGATTTTATTAATTTGGATCCTTCTCTTTTCTTTTTGTAAGTCTGGCCAGGAGTTTATTAATCTTATCAATTCTTTCAAAGAACCAGCTCCTGGTTTCATTGATCTGTTCTACCGTTCTTTTGGTTTCCATTTCATTGATTTCTCCTCTGATCTTTATTATTTCTCTTCTCCTGCTGGGCTTGGGCTTTATTTGCTGTTCTTTCTCCAGCTCCTTTAAGTGTAGGGTTAGGTTGTATATTTGAGACTTTTTTGTTTCTTGAGAAAGGCTTGTATTTTTACATACTTTCCTCTTAGGACTGCCTTTGCTGCATCCCAAAGATTTTGAACAGTTGTGTTTTCATTTTCATTTGTTTCCATGAATTTTTAAAATTCTTCTTTAATTTCCTGGTTGACTCATTCATTCTTTAGTAGGATACTCTTTAGCCTCCATGTATTTGAGTTCCTTCCAATTTTCCTTTTGTGATTGAATTTGAGTTTCGAAGCATTGTGGTCTGAAAATATGCAGGGAATAATCCCAATCTTTTGCTACTGGTTAAGACCTGATTTGTGACCCAGGATGTGATCTATTCTGGAGTGTTCCATGTGTACTAGAGAAGAATGTGTATTCTGTTGCTTTGGGATGGGATGTTCTGAATATATCTGTGAAGTCCATCTAGTCCATTATGTCATTTAAAGCCCTTATTTCCTTCAATAAGCATTTTTTAAAATGTCAATTAATTTTCCTTGTTCTTGGATTTTCCTCTACTTATTCTTTCAATAAGTAGATGGCTTGTAATATCTTTCTGAAACTCTCTGAGTTTCCCTTGGGATCATTATTCACTTAGGTTCTTTCCAAATGTCTAGAGATCCTTGACTTTATTCATATTTTTAAATAAAGGACCAGATTGAATATATAGGTCGATAGTGTACCGAAATATTGAGAGTTTATCTTAGGGTATCAACATTAGGAGCCTTACCTCTTCCTAGACAGATGTTAAATTTCTTTAAAGTTTTCTGATTTTATCCTAGATACAAATTCTACCTCTGGGGTTTAATTGGATGAATACTTAGCAATACGGTAATAAACTCAACCAAGTATATTTTGGTTGGGGGAGGAGTCAGAGTGGAGGAGAAAAAAGACAGGGCTTAACATCTGTAAAAGTACACTTTTTCCTATGTAGATTGATCACAATAAAATGCAGTGGACAGAAAGCTGTAGAAGTAGCAAATAACCCTAATAGATATATTTACCATTTTTACATAACCTTTTTAAAAAATGTATTATTTATTTATTTATTTATTTATTTATTTGACAGAGAGAGAGATTTAAATGACTGTTTCCAGTCAAAGATGATTTTCTCATCTAACTCAGATTATTAATTGATTTTTCTTAAGTGTAGTATTCAGTTTCCTTCCTACATTTGTACATTTGCACAAGTAGGCAGAGAGGCAGGCAGAGAGAGAGGGGGAAGCAGGCTCCCATTGAGCAGAGAGTCTGATGTGGGGCTCAATCCCAGGACGCCAGGATTATGACCTGAGCTGAAGTCAGAGGCTTTAACCCACTGAGCCACCCAGGTGCCCCCATAACCTTTTCTACTGAAAGTTAAAAACTATATGTACATGTTTTTTAGGAGAGAAATTGGGTTACTTAGGGAGTTACTAGCAAGTGTTTTTTAAATTAGGTGTTGTGGAGCACCTGGGTGGCTCAGTAGTTTAAAGCCTCTGCCTTCAGCTCAGGTCATGATCTCAGGGTCCTGGGATCAAGCCCCACATTGGGCTCTCTGCTCGGCGGTGAGCCTGCTTCCTCCTCTCTCTTTGCCTGCCTGTCTGCCTACTTGTGATCTCTGTCAAATAAATAAATAAAATCTTTAAAAAAAAATAAGCTGGGTTTTGTGGTGCTTTTAAAATTTAGTGAGAATCTCCATGAAATGAAAACTTTATGATAGCAATTGAAACATAAATTGTGGGGGCACCTGGGTGGCTCAGTTGGTTAAGCATCCAACTCTTGATTTTAGCTCAGGTCTTGATGCCACGGTCATGAAGTCAAGCCCCAGTTTGGGCCCCATGCTGGGTGTAGAGTCTACTTAAAAAAAAAAAAAAAGAAAGAAAAGAAATGTAAATTGTACTTAGAATCTCATAATTCACTTTTAAATCTTAACATACCATGTAAAACTCAGAAATTGTACTCCTACAAATCATTGCTCTAGAATTAATTGTTGCAGCCCTTCTTTTTGGATCCTTAAAAGATGTCCCATAATTTCTTTAATAAATTGTTCCACCATAAAATAAAAACACCTATAAACTTTTTTTTTTTAATGTCAGAGCATGACATGTTATATCATGTTAAACTCTGTGGAAATTTCCCCTTTCTTTCATAATGGTATATATATTTAAGCAAAGAGAAAGTCTATATCGGGGAAAAATAATTGGGAAGATGGTAAGTAGAAACACTATGCTAAATAAAAAGTTCTTTGGGTTTCTTAAAGAGTTCTTTTAAGTTTCTCTTTGTCATAACCATCCATGGCTATTTTATCAGATTGTTATGCAGCTGTATATATTAAAGTTTAAAAGCTACCGATATAAAGGATCCATGATACCTAAGCCTGTTACCATTTATTCATTCACGTAGCAAAAATTATCTACTTTTATACCAAAAATTGTATTTGGCATTCTTGTATTTGGTATATTTAAACAGTAAAAGTTCTTAATGACCTTTTCTGAATTGGGCCCCCCATTTATAGTTATATAAACTAAGGAGATTTAAATGACTTTCCAGTCAAAGATGATTTTCTCATCTAACTCAGATTATTAATTGATTTTTCTTAAGTGTAGTATTCAGTTTCCTTCCTACATTTGTACATTCTTGAGGCCTTCTATAAGTTGCCTCTTTCTATGTGAGAGGTGGCTATATTTATTGGTGTGTGACACATTTATGACATTTAAAAGATTTGTGGCATACTTTTTGACCTTTGAATGAAAATTGTTATATAACTGTCACTTGTCATAATGGGAACATCCAGCTGTGAAACAAGGTTTTAAATATAATCAAGTACTCCTACTTAGAACAGAATCATGTATTTCTTTGTTGTGAATAAGAAGGTTTCACGATTGCAGCTTGTATCCTATTAAGCATGTACTTGTTGGACATTTTGTGTTAAATTAGTCTCTATGATTGGAAATTCTGTGTACTCTTCCACTCTGACAGGTCAGCGTTGTGCTATGTTATAGTTGTCTCAACAAACCACAGGGTTTGTTCCATGCATTTAGTCAACAGCAATACCTTCACTGATCAATAGGAAATTATAACAGAGATTATACAGGAACATATCATATTTAGAGAGGAAAAGGAAGAGAGTGTAGGTGGACCTTCAGTCTGCATGAAAGTCTTCAAAGATGATAATAATGGCAGGAAAATATAGGGTAACAATTAGTCTATGCTATTTACTCTCTCCTTTCTTTTCTCTGGTAGAGCTTCTGCTCTCTTTAAAGCTTTAGGTGGCGGGGCGCCTGGGTGGCTCAGTGGGTTAAGCCGCTGCCTTCGGCTCAGGTCATGATCTCAGAGTCCTGGGATCGCAGAGTCCTGGGATCGAGTCCCGCATCGGGCTCTCTGCTCAGCAGAGAGCCTGCTTCCCTCTCTCTCTCTCTGCCTGCCTCTCCATCTACTTGTGATTTCTCTCTGTCAAATAAACAAATAAAATCTTAAAAATAAAATAAAATAAAGCTTTAGGTGGCATGAAGGAAAAATACCATTTGACCTAAGTGAATAAAAACAATTCTAGAATGTTCCATGTTTAGTTTTTTCTTGCAGCTCTTGCTGTTCTGCCTATAGTGGGGTAGGGGACAAATCTTGAAGAAAATAATTTCTGGAGGAAATGAAAGAGCCAAAAGAATTATCCAGATTTCTGTTTATTTTTATATTTTTCTTCCCATCTCAATCTTATTTACCTCCACACATTTCTTACTGTACCTGGTCATAAGGTAGAGTATCCACACAGGGGAAATTCCTACTGTCCTCCTCCCATCATAGATATTACAATTAATCCCACAAAGTACCTATTAAATGATGTTCTTTGGCAGTCCCTCCCTGCACACCACCATGACATTTCTGTCGCTTTAAGGCTGTGTGGTCCAATACAGTTAGCACTAACCACATGCGGCTAGTGGTTGCTGTATTGGACAGCACAAATATAGAAAGTTTTCATTTTCACAGACAATTCTTCTGAACACCTCTTCTCTAAGGGAGCCTAAGGGAAATATGTTGAGATAGAGTACCCTTGTAGTCATCACTCACTATTTCTCGGTATGGGAATCCTCTCCTGGGAACTATCTCCCCCAACCCTATCATCCATATAGGTCCCATGGGGACTGCTTTATTCTTCCATGATCCTGTCATTGTAGCCACAAAGGATCTTTTTTTTTTTTTTGCACCTGACCCAAGCTGGGTCAATTTTAGCACCTGGCCTCCTGGTTGGTTTGGGGCAGGATACTTTATTTAAATAATGCTTAATGACACCCTACCTTTTTTGGAATTTATGGACTTGGGCTCCAGAAAGTTGGCAGAATCTGTGAGCCTTAGAGGCTGGAATTTCTCAGGGGTCATATTTTCCACCATAGGTATAAATGAAGCCAACATGCAGAGACGGGTAGAGAAAAGAGGCAGATTCAGGTATGCAAGTCATGGCGATACTGAGGCCCAGCTTTATTTCTATACTTATATCTTTATAATTAACTTTCCATTTTCCTTAAGCTAGTTTAAGCTGAGTTGCTCTCATTGGCAAAGTTACCAGAGCAAATAACGAATATTATAACTATTTCCATGACATTATAATTCATGAAAGAAATACAATATTAATGGTTTTAACTAGATTTTTCATTAAATTCTTATATTCAGCTACATCTCAGATAATTGCAGCTGCTAACAAAACTTAAAGTTTAAAAATGTCTCTCTTGCTCAAAGACTCAAAGTCCCTGAGTAACATAATTTAATGCCTACTGAATTTTCCAAAACATATTTTTATATAGGTAATCGTTAAGTTGTCTCCACTTCTATATATGCAACTGTATATTGCTAGACAGTATTTTGTTTTCATTCTTTTAGTGACTTTGGTTTTTTCAATTGAATGGCTTAAGTTAAATTTAAAAAGGTTCCAACTTTAAAAATAATTTGTTTCTGAAGAGTGAATTGGGAAATAGGAATACACTTCTCCATCAAGATATTATTGCTGTTAATAGTGGTAGGTAATTTTGGTTGGGACATGAAAGGTACTTAACTAATGCGGGTGAAGTTACTTTTCACTTTCCCTTTGAGTTGGCCTTTCCACATAATTCACTCTCAGTACTTTCTTTCCTAATGTTTTAGCCACACCACTGGAATACATAAGCTTTGTTGCCCTCCTAAAAGTCGACTATCATTTTAAATAATATTTCTGTGAAATATTAAGCTGAACCTTAAAATACCAAGAACATATTTATATTTCTGAATCCCAATAAAGGGAATTATTCTGACTTCTTATATTTTTCTTTTCCCATCTAAACCCCTATCTCCACAACACATGGTAGGGAAATTGGGTAGTTGCTTGAACCACATGTTTGGAAACTATTTGGTAAATAATTTATTAATAAAGAAGAATGAAGAATTTAAAATGCAGTTCTTAAATATCCCCTAGTGCATAAAGATATATAAATTAAACATAGTCTAGAGGTATAAGGTCAAAATTAGAAAAAATGTCAATAGGTAGGATGGGTAATTAATAAAATATAAAACATTTAAATTAAAATTGACACCCCCAAAATTAAAAGTATCAAACCCATAGTATACTTTAGAAATAAGAGAATATATGTATAAGAAGATAAATCTCAATTCCAAGTGGCCACTAAGCAAACTTAGCAGCTATATGAAATGTTGGGAACTTAAGGTAAAGCTATGTATTATTGTTTATGACTACTTTCATAGAAAACTTCCAATTAGAAATGTGGAGAACACTTTTGTTTTGTTTTGTTTTTTAAAGGTAATGTTGTCAGGGAGAATTCTGTATTCTAATCTGAGGGAAAATGTCATCAGTACTGAGAAGCTTTCATCTAAATTCCTGGATCTGACAAGTTTGAAACTCAAATTCACTACACATACACAAATTAATTTTCTGAGCAAACTGTGGTGATTTTAACCTGGGTATGGAAGCTCATATAACTTCATCATATAAACAGTAACTTGTGTGTTGGTGATGAAGTAACAATTAAGTTTTCCTAGCTTCATATATGAAATTCTTAAAGAGATTGAACAATTAGATTACTCAGAGCCAGCCAGAAACCATGAACTCAGAACTGTCAGTTTCAAGTTCAAAGTCATGCTTTGGACTTCAAGACTTTTTAAAAGACAGTTACCTGGAGAACACATCTTTGGCACTATACATATTTTACCTGTATCTCACAGAAATCTATGGGAAACACACACACAGAGCTTTCATGAAATATAGACATTTAAATATTTTCTGGGTCAAATTCATTTATTCCTTCAATAACAACTCTTGCTTGTAACCAGCTTTTAGCACAGTGCCTGGTTCAATAGATATTCACTGAACTAATGAAAATGATAAAGAATGAATGTCTATTGAGCATAAGCTGTGACTGAGGGAGAGATTATATAAAAGCAATGGAAGACAGTTTCTGCTCTAGATTTACAGTCCAACCTCACTTACATAAGTGCAAAATCTTGTCTTCTTTGTGTCATCCCCAACATAGCTAGGGGACCTAGCATGCACTAGGAGTTAGCATTTTATCTGCATGGTAGAATCACTAACTCCCGTTCCTCAGTGTTGGTGATTATCCGGATCCTCAGAGTTACCAAAGAAGTTGTGAGTTGGGTAAATGGTTGAGTGTTTCAGGTACCTCAGGCAAAAATTAAGGGGCCAATTGTTGCTGTGTTCCAAGTTGGCCTGTGACTATTCATGACACCCACAGGTTTACAAATTTAAAATCTGTCAAAACATGTCTGGTCTCTACTTTTGTATAGCCTCAAATGTGTGTTCATAATGTGTAGATAAATGTCAACTCACATTTCCAAGGGGAAAGCTAAGCTCAGGGTGGTGACAAGTTTTGTCAGGAATTTGTGTGAATGCGTGCACACACATTTATGTGTTTACCATAGATATCTATGAGATGCAGGTAAAATATGTATAGTGCCAAAGATATGCCCCCCCCCCCCCCAGAGAGAGAAAGTGAGAGTGAGGGAGGGAGAGCGAGACAGAAACTAAGAGAAACGGAAGCTGCTGTCCTTAGGATGCCTTTCTCCTGTTTGGTTTTTGCCAACTAGCTATCTCTTCACCACACAGAGAGATTTGAGGCGAATACTTGGCTGACTCAGGCAAAGCAAAACAAAACCAAAACAGACCTTCAGATCACTGAAATAAGGAGTCACTGGGTGGGAATCCCTGAACCCCGTCTTCGAGTGAGGAGACCTGTCCATGGTCCTGACCACATCTTTTTCCCTACTCGCCTCGTTCGTCGACTACGGATGCTGCCAGTACCCGAGGAGCGGACGCCTCCGCCGTGGTCCAGGGCCCCGGGAAGCCCCGGGCCGAGCAGGTCAGAGCCGCCCGCACATGCTCAGTGCGCCCGCTCTCAGGCGCCGGTGCCCCGGCTCCCCGGACTGGGCACCTGTTTTGAATCCCGGCGCGAGGCTCTGTGGGGGTGGCGAGGTGGGGGCGGGGCGGCGTCACGTGCTGGCGACAGCGGCGGCGGCCGGGGAAGGTTCCATTTCTTCGGCGGCCAGCAGTCGGGCGCACGGGGAGCCCCTCCTCCTCCCGGCCCCAGCCCGCCCCGCCCGCGGCTCCCCTCCGGGCCGCGCAGCCGGGCGTTTGCGGGGCCGGCCCCGCCCCTCTGGCTGGCGGACTCGGCGCGTCCTCCGCCCGCACGCCCGCTCGCCGCCCCCGCCATCCAGTTGGTGCGGTCCATGGCGAGCACATCATGGCGATTGAAGGTAAGTGGAGGCCGGCCGCGGTGTGGGAGGAGGGAGAACGCCCAGAGAGCCGGGTTCCCAGGCGCCCCGGAGGCCGTGGCGCGGGTGGGGCACTTGCCTGCGGATGGGGAGCGGGCGGCGGAGGCACAGGGGTCCCGACCGCGTCTCGGGAGACGGGTGGGCGGAGCGGCGCCGCGGCTCCGCCGGCTCGCTCGCTCCCGCCCCGGCGGTACTGTCGGCCTCAGCCCGTGCCCCAGCGCGGGGAGGAGCCGGTCCGCCTGACAGGTGCCGTGCCTGGCGGCGCCGAGTGCAGCTCCGGTGCGGCCCTGCGGAGCCCGCGGGACGGGTCGGGGGACTTGGGGACTGCGGGGCGTTCCCTCTCTGCTGAGCTCCCTTCCCCGCACCCCTGCTCCCGCGGTGCCCCCCCTTGCTACCAAACTGGGAGTCCAGTTTTGCTGTCCCAGTCGTAACCCTTCTTAGTCCCTTCTCTGGAGCTGACGCTGGGTTGCACTCTCCGTCCATACCCTTCTGTTTGCTGTTGTAGGGGGCCAGGAAATTTGGGATGAGGTTAATTTCCTCAAGCGTCCCTGCCCCCCCCCACCTCAGCACTCAAAACTGCCTTTTTTCCCCCCCCTAAGAAAGAGAAGTGGATACATCTGAAATAATAAACGCACACTTAGAATCCTGCATGTATTAGCAGTCCACTAAGTGTTATAGTGTCAACAATACTCATATTTTCAAAAAGTAGCTTAGTATTTACTGCCCAGCCAGAGAAGGTAGTTGGTTGGCATCAGAGTGTATTTTCCTTTTGTGCCAAAAACCTCTATCTGGTCTGAAGTATCTATATTTTGCTTTGTTTTTAAGGAGGATATTGTGAAAATTAACATCACATGTCTAGGATGTTTATGTGAAAGACTGCAGCATCTTCCAGCCCCTGTGAGACTCTTAGCTTAACTCAGAGAAAGTAGTTTGTAATATTTACCTGTACGGGCGCACGTGTGTACAGATTCACATCATCTCGTACCTCTGGTATATCATCATTAGCTTAAATTTTATGTGTCTTCCTCCTAAGTAAAACTTTAAAGAGGACTTCCCATCTTGATGACTGGCTAATCACCAATAGCTTGTATCTCTGGGGATTCCTTTTTGTCAGATGGTTTGGTCTTCAAAATAACTTGAGCTGTGTGCTTATTTTTATTTTGTTACCTTAAGGGATTGATTATCTGTTATATGCAAGACACACATTCAGACACATTTCAGATAACTACTTTAGCTAACCTGGTGGAAAGCACTTGGGAGAAGATCTACTTATAATCTTTGATATTCCTGTTATCCAGAGTGGTACTTTCAAACTCTTCCTTACTGTGCTTTTAACTAGAGGAAACCACATCCACTGATTAATGTTTTGTTCTTTATTTCTACAACCGATTTGTTGTGGTATTTCTTAATGATGTGGTAAAGCTAAAAAGTTTATGCAGACAGTGAGGAAGAATTAGCCAGATAGCATCTGGATCTAACCCTGTAACTTTTAATTTCTTGAAATATTTTACATTTTTTTCTCTTTTTCTCAGTCCTCTCCTCCCTCCCTGCTCTGCACAGTTAAATGTGATCATTTATGTCATTATGTCAGCCCGTGGCCCGGCTGATGATATGTGATCATTTGTTTATGTCAACTGATGGCTTTTTGCTCTGCCTACTACTACTTACACGTTTAAAGAACAAGATTTTTGAAATTTTCTTATATTCTAGAGATTCTTCTGTGTTTCAGATATTCACATCAGTAACACAAGCGTTCGTTAAAGTTTTCATTAATATAAAGAAGTTGAATTTATGTTTTCTAGTTTGGTAAAGAGACTAAAGTTAATATTAGCATTTCAGATAAAGATATTGGGTCAGGTTAATCTAACTGTGCTGTTTTCACATATCAGAGCCCATTCTTTTTTTTATTATTATTTATTATTATTTTTTAAAGATTTTTAATTTATTTATTTATTTGACAGAGAGAGATCACAAGTAGGCAGAGAGGCAGGCAGAGAGAGAGAGAGGAGGAAGCAGGCTCCCCGCTGAGCAGAGAGCCCGATGCGGGACTCGATCCCAGGACCCTGAGATCAGAGCCTATTCTTTATACATACCATTCCCTTGCTGTGTTATGAAGTGAAATGAGCTCTGGATGAGGACTTTGTACTAGGCACATCTTAGAATTTTAGGGGCCCAAGGGGGCATCGCATTCAAACTTCTTCCCAGTGAAGTGGCTCATAAAGCATTCAGCCCCCTTTACCTGTTAGTTCAGCAGCCTTATTGAGCACTAGCTGTACTTGGTGTTCTGTGCGATTCTGTGGGGCCATAAAGATGCCTAAGACCATACTCCTTCCCTCAAGGCACACATGTTCTAGTAGGGGAGACTGATAATTTTAGCCATGCAATTATAATGTAGTGCGAACACAAAAGATGAATCACCTTTTGTATAAAAACATTCAATGGCATATAAATTCAATGAAAATCTGCCATTCAGTAACTTCTATCTACTTATCCTGGGTCTGCCTTCTGGAGCAATAAATTAGAAGTCCACTCTTCCCTGTATGTATGACATCCCTTCTACCATTTGCAGACTGTGATTGAACATTTTCTGTTGTAGACAAAATATCCAATTCTTCCTCTGGATGGTGTGTAGTTGTATGTTTTAAAGTTTGAAATATGGTAGTGAGCCATTTCATTCCAAATGTATTGTCGAGTAACATAGCCTTTTTGGAACTGCATGTTGGCTCAAGATGAGGTTGAAATCAACTAAAACCATGGAATCTCTTCCAGCTGGACTACTTTAAAATCAGGTGTCTTCAATCCCTTGCATAGCAGATCAATCAGAACAAATCATTTGGATCTGTTAGGCATGTTCTCATTAGCTGTAGCAACATTTTACCCCCTGAGTTTAGATTTTTAAGTAGTAAGGGTTACTTTTATTTCCTCCTCTATGTAAAATCCATATTTTACATAAAAGTAATCATTCATTTCTTCCTTTAATCAGACAGGTAACTGCTGATCAGGACTTCAGACAAATATAAAATGGTCGTGTTATCACATTGATCTAACGTAATTCCAGTTAGAGCTGAAGAAGTTAGCCTTATCTTAGTTTAAGTTAGGATTTTGAGAAAACATTTTGGAATATTGAGTAGTTTACAGAGCCGTATTGTTACCCTAGAGGTCCAATGATAACCAGGTTGGGAATCATTGCTCTACCCAAGCCTGTCAAGACCTATAGTTGACATCCAGTGTATTAACTCTTTTAATGTTGGCCTCCATCAATCAGACATTGTTAACCATTTCTTGTTTTGTTTTGGGTTTTTTTTGAAATTTTCTCCTCCTCTTTTGATTACCTACTTCTTAGTCTTCTTTTCATCTACATTGCCTAATGTTCTTTGTGCTTCCATTCTTAACCCTGTTCTCATCCTCTTTACATACTTTTTATACATACTTTACATACTCTTTACATACATGCTGCTGTAATTGCACACGTTGAGTAATTTTATAATTGTTTGTTTGTAATTTGTCCTCCCTGTCAATTCCTGGAGAGTAATGTTTTATTTTTTTACTCCTTATATTTTGTGCAGTATCTAAATATAGTATGTACCCAACAAATATATTTTGAATTGGTATAATGGAATTCTCTACGTTAGCTACATTGATTGCATCCATTCCCCAGGTATATTTGACCCAAAACCTGCCATTCAGTAACTTCTATCTATCTGCTCACCTCAGTTCTGCTTTCTGGAGCCAATAAATTAAAAATGCAGCATTTTTTAATTTTTATTATTTTTTTATTTTTTTTTATTTTTTTATTTTAAAGATTTTATTTAGTTATTTGACAGAGATCACAAGTACCTGGAGAGGCAGGCAGAGAAAGAGGAGGAAGCAGGCTCCCTGCTGAGCAGAGAGCCCGACGCGGGGCTCGATCCCAGGATTCTGGGATCATGACCTGAGCCGAAGGCAGAGGCTTTAACCCACTGAGCCACCCAGGTGCCCCAAAAATGCAGTATTTTTTTAAAAAGATTTATTATTTTAGAGAGAGGGAAGGAGTGTGCGCACACATGGGGGGTGGTGGTCAGAAGGATAGAGAAGATCTCAAGTGGAATCCCTGCCAAGCACAGAGCCTGACTCAGGGGTTCAGTCTCACAACCCTGAGACCATGGCCTGAGCCAAAATCAAGAGTCAGACACTCAACTGACTGAGCCACCCTAGACCCCCAAATGTGCGCTATTAACACTTATAATGAGAACCAACTGTTGTATGGAAGTGTTGAATCGCTGTGTTATATACCCAAAACTAATATTACACTGTATGTTAACAAACTGAAATTTAAATAAAAACTGGAAAAAATAAAAGTGCACTATGAATAAAAGTACACAGAATTTTCATAATTTTCAGACAGTAGCTAGATATCTTGCATGTTCCACAGAAATCCAAAATATTTAGTTTGGGACATTCAGAATGTCCCCAACTGAAGTTGTCACCTCTGTACTCCCCACTCCACGCAGATTTAGTGAGTGGTATTTTTAAATAAGCAGGTATCTGAGCTAGAAATCTGGAAATCAGCCCTGTCTTAAACGCACTCCCCCTTGTTGATCAGTAAGGCCTGCCAAGTCTGCATCTCCGTGATGCTTAGGGCTTCCACTTAAGTTTTTTCCCTCCCATTAATAGGCTTGTATCAGTTTTCTAAGCTAGTCTTGTTTTGTTAGCACTAGTTTTAGGGTTCCTTCCAACCCATTTTCTGAATTCTTGCTAGTTTTCTTTGTAAAATGCAAAACTAGCATTTAAACCCTCAGGATAGAGATCTTTAAGGATCTGCTCTGTGCTCGTCCTTGGTTCTGTCCGCGTCTTTCTGACCCTCCGTAAGAACATCAGAACACTCTTTGCAAAACTTTTTTGCTGAAGTAAAAAGAATCCACCTTTATTGTTATTGTGCTGTATATTTGACTATTTAATCTCTCTGAGTAGTATTTTTTAAAAGCTGTAAAAGAAGACTGTATTAGAAGGAATTTGTGTGTGTGTAAACGTGTGTGTACATATTTTTATTCATAAAGGCACTCTGTAGTTTACCACATACTTCCACATATGTATTTTTTAAATCATCAGTACAGTTCTGAGGTGCTCTTGAAGACTTGGGACTCTAAGATCTCCAAGGCAGAATTTGGACTTTTGAAATACTGAATTAAAAACTCAGTACAAACCTATCCCATTCCTAGTGCTGAGGGAGAACATCACACTCCTTTCCTGCTTTCCCTGTTACTGTTGGAAAGAGATCATTGGGATATAAGGGAGGATTATAGGATGAGAAAGGCCAGCCTGTGCGCAGTCTGTGGCAGAGGGAGGCGATTTACTGAACACTTTTTTTTTTTTTTTTGAAGATTTACAGTTCAGTTCAAGCCATAATATCCCCAAAAAGGATATTTTGACTTTCAGCAGGAATAAAATTTCTAACACTTTGCAGAGATTTTGCACAAAGTTAGATAAGCAGTATATTTGTTCAGAGACCTCTCTGTAAGTACTTTGGAGGGCTTTATCTACTTACGGGTTGTCTCCTAATTCGCTAAACAAAATTAGGAAAGGAGGGATCAGTAGAGAAACATTTGAACTAAGAAACATTTCGGGTTTTGTTGTTTTAGGTAATTTTAGAATGCGACAATGCCTGCCATTGTAGAAAGCAAGAGAACCACATGTTGACTTATTTCTTTGTTGAGTAATGCTGTTTGCATTATTGCTTTCTTTAAAAGTGATTATAATGTTTGTCCATAGCATATGTGTAGGAGCGTCGTAGAGTGTCTTCCTGGATTTGATTTCCGTTTAGCTAACTTCATTCTTTCCCCCCCTTCCCCAATCCTGCCTCGTTTATACCTAATAAGAAAGGGCCTATACAGGGAAAACCTTGGATCGAACCAACTGCTATCAGTAAAACATTCGAAACTTTTGAGTAAGGTAATTATGTGTATATTTGGTATGTCTGTGCAGTAAAATCTTAACTGAAACCCAACAATTTAGAACCCTTGATTTACCTTTTTTAAGGAGGAAATAGTGACAATACAGTAAACTTTCATCAGGAATTTATTTAAAAACAAACTTCTAGGATTCATATGTGCATTCAGAACATTTTCTTTCATATTTTAGAGCTGTAGTAGAATTGATATTCACAGTAATATTCTGAATCATCAGGAGACAGTATTTTAATGAAAAATTATCTTCAGTATTCTGAACTTACTAATGTAATAATGCATATTAATAGCTTTAACAAATTATCTGGTGCAGCAGTCAAAACAAAAGGTGTTCTCGTTTAACTAGAAAATTAAATTAAGTAGAATGCCTTTTTATGAGCCTATATTTATTCAGAGTTTTAGGGTATTATCTTAACGAGCTTCTAAACAGTCCAAAACATAATTAACTCAAAAACCAAATTAAAAGTTGCTCAGAAGTAGGGAAATGGATTATGTTTATGAACAGTAAGTTTACTTTTATAGGATAAAATTTGCACCTCTTGGAAAAAGTTGTTGCATAAATTCATAGGAATTTATATGGATCAAAAGCTAATACTGTATTTAGCACATGGTTTGAAGATTATAAAGTACTCTAAGATATTGTTATGAAAACAGATATAATTGGTTATTCTGTGAGATGCCAGAGGGTGGCAAGTATGTTTCTCAAAATTCAGGCTATTGTATAGGCATATTATACATAAAATGAGCTTGTAAGAGTAAGTACAGAAAGCACTTACTCAGATTAACTCTAGTAATTACACAGCAACAACTGAAAAGTAAAGGAATTCTAATTTGGAAAATTAACTCCCAGGTGACTGGAGGCCTAAAAGATTATTATTATTATTATTATTATTTTAAGAAAAATTCTCAGAAGGGGCACCTTGGTGGCTCAGTCAGTTAAGTGTTGGCCTTTCAGCTCAGGTCATGTCCCAGAGTCCTGGGATCAAGCCCCACATTGGGATTCCTGCTCAACAGGGAGTCTACTTCTCCTTCTCCTTCTGCCCCTCTGCTCATGCTCTCTCTCCCTCTCAAATACATTAAAAACAAACAAACAAAAAAAAAACAGAAAAAAAAAACCTTAGAAAAAGAAAAATTCAAAAAGAGCACAAATTGAGGACTATAAGAAGATTGACTTTTATTTAGGAATATTTTCATAGGAGAGTGTTTGAAATTAACTGACAAGTAATACTGTAGAAGAGAAGAAAACATACACAATCTTTTCTGTCTCTAGGCGTAAGTCCAAGTTTTCTTTGAATTTCATGTTCTACTTGTGAGGAATGCAAAGGGAATTAACATTTTTTGGGTGCTCGTCATGGGCCAGGCATCATCTATCCATCATCTTAGTCATGGAGAGCAGATGCATGGCGAAGCTTCTTCTCTTGACTACAGCAGACATCTGTTTTGCTAAATTATCTTTTCCGTATCTCTGCCCTACCCCATGTGGACTTAGTTTTAGCATTCCTCTCGACATTGCCTTCCACCCCCATTCCAGCAGCTACTTTTCTTTTCTTTTAATTTTTATTATTTTTTAATTTCTTTTCAGTGTTCCAGAATTCATTGTTTATGCACCATACCCAGTTCTCCATGCAGTATGTGCCCTCCTTAATACCCACTACGAGGCTCACCCAAGCTCCCACCCCTTCTCCCCTCCAAAACCCTCAGTTTGTTTCTCAGAGTCCACAGTCTCTCATGGTTCACTTCCCCCTCCGATTTCCCCCAACTCACTTCTCTCCATCTCCCCATGTCCTCCGTGTTATTCCTTATGCTCCACAATTAAGTGAAACCATATGATAATTGACTCTGCTTGACTTATTTCACTCAGCATAATCTCTTCCAGTCCTGTTCATGTTGATACAAAAGTTGGGTATTCATCCTTTCTGATGGAAGCATAATACTCCATAGTTAATATGGACATATCTTCCTTATCCATTTGTCTGTTGAAGGACATCTTGGCTCTTTCCACAGTTTGGCAACTGTGGCCATTGCTGCTATGAACATTGGGGTCCAGATGGTCCTTCTTTTAACTACATCTGTATCTTTGGGGTAAATACCCAGTAATGCAATTGCAGGGTCATAGGAATTTAATTCTTAAGGAATTTTAATTTCTTAAGGAATCTCCACATTGTTTTCCAAAGTGGCTGGCTACTTTTAATCCCTGAAACTGGTATACTAAAATGAAAGCCATTTTCCATCTGGGGTTACTATTATTACTACTCAAGTGAATTTAGTTACTTTTCTTTTTTCTTCTAAGTACAAGGTTCACAAAGAAAATACTAGGTGATACTGTCTTTAAAATTGAAGCTTGGGGGCGCCTGGGTGGCTCAGTTGGTTAACCATCTGATTTCAGCTCAGGTTATGATCTCAAGGTCCTGCTCAGCAGGAAGTTTGCTTGTCTCTCTTCCTATATATGTCTGTACCCTTACCCACTGATGCACTTGCTCGCTCTCTCTCAAATAAGTAAATAAAATCCTAAAAAAAATTGAAGACTGGCTCAATTCAGAAATCATGATCTTTCCGTAACACTCTGCTTTCAGTGATTATTCCAGGGCATCTGGGTGGCTCAGTGGGTTAAAGCCTCTACATTCTGCTGAAGTCATGATCCCAGAGCCCTGGGATCAATCCCCACGTTGGGCTCCCTGCTGAGCTGGGAGACTGCTTCCCTTCCTCTCTCTCTGCCTGCCTCTTCCTCTCTCTCTGCCTGCCTCTCTGCTTACCTTTGATCTCTGTCAAGTAAATAAATAAAAATCTTTTTAAAAATTTGAGATTATTCCTTGAATGACTTAATTAGGATCAAAACTGAAAGGTATCTGGAGATTAGTGACTTTGTCTAAATGGGTTAAATTGATTGTGGGAGGAGAGTTGGCAACATTAATAGGAAACATTTACTATTTCATGCCTATTATAGCATAGATGTCTGCTTAAGAATTAACTATAACAGAGTTATAAGTGACACAATTTATTTTTTGAACCACTTTAATGCATATGTATCAGTGATATCTTTAGATAAGGTAGAATTTAAGGTTTTTTTTTTTAAAGATTTATTTATTTTTTTAGAGAGATGGAGTATGAGTCGGGTGGGAGGGGAAGAGAGAGAGACAGACAGATAAGACTGAGGGAAACAGACTCCCCACTTAGCTAGGAGCCTGAAGCAGAGCTTGATCCCACAGCCCTGAGATTATGACCTGAGCCGGAATCATGTGTTGGGCGCTTAACCCACTGAGCCACCCATGTGCCTCAAATTTAAGGTATTTCTAAAGTAGCCTTGTGGTGTTTGAGAAGAAATTAATAGAGCCTGTAAATTGTAGTGACTTCATTTATTGGTCAAAATTTACATGGTAGAAAAAATAAAGTCAATTTTAAAAAGGACTCCTAGTTCCATTTTAAATAAACTGTAAGTCTTTAGGTTTAATTCCATTTTTGTATAACTGGGCATATTTTGATGGGACTGTAACATCACTGCCCATGGCATATGGAAAAGTACATACATTATAAATCCCTATGGCCACCCCCCCTCAATCCCTGCTTAAAAACAAAGTCTTGTTTCCCAGGTACACTCCTGGTCATGTGCATCTGTACACACTCGTAGCATGTCTGTGTGTGCCCACACACATTTATTTCCTCTTAAACTGTGTACTTAACGCCAATTGTAGAGGATTCTGCTGGTTTACATTATGCTCCTACATGGGTTTGCCTGAGGGAAAAGATGGTAACTGTGACTAAGCTTGTCATTTTCTATTTCTCATTTCCATGTTACTGAGATGATTATTTCAAGAGCAAGGCTGGTATTATCTCTAAGAATAGTTTTGAGAAACTGACTTTTATTTAAATTACCTTAAAGGATTAGAAAACTATTTCATAATTTTTATTTTTTTTTTCATAAAATGAAGAAAAGTCTATTTTTAAATTCCTTACTATAACAGCCCTAGGGTCCTAATTATTTTTTCTGACAATAAACTAGTGATCCTGAGCAACTTAATGTTTAGTGCCTCAGTTTGTTTATTCTAATGAGCTAGACAACTTTATTTCCAACTTCTGATCGCTTTTTATATTCTGTCGTTCTCTTAAGGTCTCCCATGTTTTCATTAGTGTTAATATGTTTGCAGTAAATTTGATGTGTGAAAAATTGTATTTATATAAGTGTTCATTTGAGGATGATTATTCATTTTAGTAGAAGACTTCGCTCTTTCTAAAAAGACTGACTAATTTATTACTTTAAATAATCATTCCCCCAAATTGGTTCAGCTACTGTGGAAACCAGTATGGTGGTTTCTTAAAAAAATTAAAAATAGAACACCATAAGATGCAGCAATCCCCCAGCTGGGCACATAGCTAAAAGACATGAAAAAAATATATTGAAGAGATATCTGTGCTTCCATGTTGATTGCAGTGTTATTCACAACAGCCAAGACACAGCCCAATTGTCCGTCAGTGGAGGAATGGGTAGAAAGGTGGTATATGTATATACAACGGAATATTATTCAGCCCTAAAAAGATGGAAGTCCTGCCATTTGTGACAACATGGATACTAAGTGAAATAAGTCAGACACGAGTGACAGTATATGGTATCTCTTAAATGTGGAATCTAAAAAAAGCTGAACTTGTAAAAACAGAGAGTGGAATGGTGATTACCAGGGTCTGGGGGAATTGGGAAAATGGTAAGGGTGAAAACTTGCAACCCGTAGATAAATAAGTCCTGGCAAGCTAATGCGCAGTACAGTGGTTCTAGACAACGATACTATGTTATAAACTTCATGCGCAGTACAGTGGTTCTAGACAACGATACTATGTTATAAACTTAGAAGTTGCTAAGAGACTGGATCTTAATTGTGACTACCACACACAAGAAATGATAATTATGTGATGCCATAGAGGTGTTAGCTAAGGCTATGGTGGTAATCGGACGAGATATATAAATATCAAATCAACATGTATACCTTAAACTTACACAGTGTTCTATGTCAATTCTAACTCAATAAAAATGATCAATAATCATTTTTCTATGCATTTGACTTGCATATTTGTTATATGCTTATATCAAACTATCACAATGTGTGCTTTAAATATCTTACAACTTTATATGTTCAGCTATACCTCAATAAAGCTGAAATTTTAAAAAATAATCATTCCCTTGTGCATTATACTCTTAAAATCAGTAAGCCATTTTCTGAATTGCCACCATATCTAAGTCAGGA
The DNA here is from genome assembly GCF_964662115.1 of Mustela nivalis. Lineage (NCBI taxonomy): Eukaryota > Metazoa > Chordata > Mammalia > Carnivora > Mustelidae > Mustela > Mustela nivalis. The sequence continues at coordinate 35,343,590 of NC_139035.1, forward strand.
TATGCCTACTGTGACTTGCCTTTTGTTTACAAATTTGACTCATTTGGAAACTTTTCAGACTTATTTTTAGAGGTTTTAGAACAAGGCATGAAGTTTGTACAAAGTTCACTGTATCTCTGATTGAAAAATTATTTAAGCCTTTTGACTCCCAAACCTATTCATTAAAACCTATACTTTTAACATATAGAATGCATATTTTTTCCTTAACACTCTTAACTGGTCTCTGAAAGGATTGGGGGGAAAAGGAATATTGATTTCAATGTCCAGTAATAAAGTTTATTTAACTTTCTGTGTTTCTTTTATACTTTTAAAAGGAAGGTTTTTTCCCTAAATTTCATTTTACTGCCTGGCATTTATTTTTTTAAGATTTTATTTATTTATTTATTTGACAGAGAGTGGGCACAAGCAGGCAGAGTGGGAAGCAGAGGGAGAGGGAGAAGCAGGCTCCCCACTGAGCAGGGAGCCCAATATGGGACTTGATTTCAGGACCCTGGGATCATGACCTGAGCCAACGGCAGACTTTTAACCAACTGAGCCCCCCAGATGTCACTGCCTGGCATTTATTTATCCTTAATATTCCTTTTCATTTCAGTAATGATAGTGATTATTCTTGATTTCCACATGTACATCATCAGAATCTCACTTGGTTAGAATTTTGGTAACAGATGCTAGGAAGAGTAGAGCTCGATCTCTTTTTTTCTAGTTATGTGATTTTTGTGCATACTTGGACAAATTTGACAATTATAAATTGACTCTATAAATTTAAAAATATAGCAATTCCTTGACTTAGCTTTTTATTTATGAAGTTCTTTCATTTGATATAGATAAATTGAATACTTTTAAAAGTGGGAGTTAGCTTTCATGGTCATTTTGTAGTTTTGAGAAAAATCTTATATAATATTTTTATTGTTACTATTAATACTAAGCCTGCAAAAAACCATACACTTATATTTAAGATTAGTAGTGTATGCCAAGACCTAACCAATTTACATTAAATATAGGGAAAGTCCAGATTTAATTACAGGCTTTAAAAAGTACAGTCTTACTAACATGAATTAAGTACATGAGGCAAACTGCATTATACTACAAGTGTTATCTTCTGGAGAATAGGCCTTAATGATCATATAAGAAATATTTTTATGTGGCCTCTGAAAACATCAGTGATGGCATTAGTGTGTGTTATGTTATTGTTAATTTTATGATTCTTCCAAATTTCTTGAAAATAGTTTCTTCTGTAATTTGGTAAATTTCCTCTTTCTGGTTTTTTATTAGATTCTTCTCAGTATTAAAGCTATGTGGTATGTAGTTGTAGCTCATTCTTGCCCTTCAGCAAGTGATCAGTGGTTGCCCATTGGTAATATTCCAGTTAGTAACGTCTCAGTACATTTACACAGAGGTTTGCTGAATGATGGTTGTTTCATAATCATCGTTTTAGGTTAGGTATTTCTTCTTGCTAAGTCTGTCTTCCTGATAACCAGTGATTAGTTTGTTGTGTTGATAATAATAACAAACCTGGCGTTGTTACAACCAAGTTGGAATACAGATCTAACCTACTTTAGCGATAGAAATACTGTTTTGTAGTTTTTTAGCTTGCTTCTCAGATGACCTACTTTTTTTAGTGGATATCATGGCTTTTACCTCTCATGTTACTGCTGTAAGCTATTTCTATTTTTTATAAGTGTTATAAGATACACCCTTAACTGTTCATAACTGTTCATAATCTTCTGTAATGAGTTAAGATTAAATTATTTAATATTTCTATTATGCAAAGTTTAAACATAATTCACAGTGTAATTATAAGGTCATGCATATATAGAATACAACAGAGTTTCATTTAGTTTGCATTCAAATAAAACAGTGGCATTATGTTTCAGAGTGAAGGAAATGCCTATTTGTATAGAGACTATCTTATTTTTATTTACTTTTTTATTACTTTTATGATAGAGTGATTTTAGTCATTGTGGTTAAATTTGTTTTTATCATTCTATTTATAAATTTTTTTTTACAGATTTAGAAGAGTGGATATTCTTTTTTTCTTTTTAAAAGATTTTATAATTTGACAGAGAAAGAGACATTGAGAGAGGGAACACAAGCAGGGGGTGTGGAAGAGGGAGAAGCAGGGTTCCCACTAAACAGAGAGCCCAGTGTGGGGCTCAGTCCCAGGACCCTGGAATCATGCATGACCTGAGCCAAAGGCAGACGCTTAACAACGGAGCCACCCAGGCGCCCCAAGAGTGGGTATTCTTTAGCTACCCAGGGAAAAGATTACATTTCATTTTATACCATATGAGTACATATGTGATAATATATAAATAGGGCCTTTACAGGGTTGACCTTTCCATATTAACTTCCCTGTATATATTAAACCTCAGATACGAAAGTGGCTTTTCTCCTACAGTGGTTCTTTCTAGATGATGTGAAGAGGTCCTTAGGAAATGGTGATATGATATCTGCTCTTGAGAAGATTGCCATTAAAATAACAGGCTTGGCTTGGATGAAGTCTTTATTACAAGACTTTATAAGATCTTAGTTTATGGGTTCAAGGAAATTCTGGACAGCCAAGTTATCATATAATTGAATTTAAGGAAGATTAGGAAACTCTTTCTCCCGAGGTCATTGGTAAAAGCTAATTTAAAACAGTTTTTTATAATAGTCAAACTCACATTATTTCCTCTTTTTAACTTCTAACAAATTTTTTTTAACAGGTGGAGAAAGAACCTGTGGAGTACATGAACTTATCTGTATTCGAAAAGGTAAGTCAATGCTCTGCATGGATATTTCGATACAAAACGAATACTACACAGCATATGTTAAGATGGCAGGTAATTTGCACTTAGAATAAAATGTAATAAGTACTAATATTTCTTATTTGTATTATAGACTTAAGTATCCATAAAGTGTGTATTGTTTATTATGTGGTTATTGAGAGTTGTTACTTTATATTTAGTTTTTTGGGGCTGATAAAGCCTGGTTTCTAGCATATTGGTTATTGGACATGGTGAAGAGGCACAGAATAGAGGGTTTGATTTTTGTTCCCTTTCAGAATCTGGAATCTGAGTGCATGCTGATCTCCCATTGACTTCTGTTCTATTACTGTACCCCATCAGAGAGATGTGAGGAGTTGGTTGAAATTCAGATCGGGACCATGTCCAAAGACCACAGCATCCTTTGACACCAACAACTGTCTATGCTTCCTTAGAAGGAGCCACCTGGCAACTGGGTGGTTCAACAAGGTGGCCCCAGGAAAGGTAATTCAGTTATTAGGTGGGAGGCAAGGAATCAGATCTTCTCTAGATTTGCAAGAATCAGGAGATCCTTGGGAGTTCCCACATTCACGAGTAATGAGAAATCCGTGAAATGGTGTGAAGAAAGGAAAAGATGCATCGGGGAGGTCAGGGGAGGAAATCCTCATAAATTTAGTTCTCTTTTCTCGTTTTAAACTTGGGAGACTTTGTTTTTCTTGCATCTCTTTTGAAAACTGACTTGGCCCTCCTGAGTCTGGCCAGCGAGCAGCAATTGTCCCCACTATTTCACCCTAAGGAGGTTTGAGGCGGCATCTGTATTTGTGATACCTGTTCGGTGTGCCAGGGAAATGTCAACATATATTCAGTAAGTCTTCAGCAGGTCTGAAAAGCCTCAGCTGCTTTAGAGTTGAAAAAATTTCTAATCCTTCTAAGGTGAATTTGTGTGACCATTATTAACATGGTCATACTACAGTTTATGTGTCACTACGGGTGATGGCTGTACATTTAAAAACACCCTGCCTCCTTGATTAAAGTGTTGTTTATATACCTTTCCTCTGGCAACATAGAGGAGAAAATTGAGGTCCATTTCCCCAAATCTCAAATTTTTTATTATGATTTTCATGCTATAATCATTGTCAATTGATACTTCTTATCTAATATGGGGGGGGGGCAGATGTATACATTGTTTTTTTCCTTGATGTAAACATTTTTAAAACCTTTATAATATATTAATCTGGAATTACTAAAAATGTTTTAAATAATTTTACAGTTATTAGCCTTTCCCACCAAAACTTTTTGAAACACAGAATTTATTTGGTGGGATAGAAGACACTGTACAAATCACTTGGAATCAAAAGTTGTGAAAGCTGTGGGTAGGCGAATGAAAAGACCAGAGCAGAGACCGCTAGAATGGAAGACAGTAAATGCGCAGAGGCTCTTTTGTGGCTATGATGGGAACATAAAGCTACAGCAGAGAAAATAGTATACACAGAGATCGGTGATGATCTGAACACACCTTTTTAGTACGGGTCGTCTTCTTGTTCTGTATTGCTGTTTTAATTCCAGTCCAGGTAGTTCACAGACAATGCCTTGCCCAGATTTCTACTAGTCCAGCCTTTTCACTTCTTTCTGCTTTTCTGTAGAATTTTAAAAGTGTGATTAAAAGTTTAAAAAATGATCACACTGTAGCCACCTCGTGGAAAATTTCTGAATCTTTGTATGTGCCCTCGGCACTTAGTTCAGTGTCCTCTTCTAGGGGATTGATGTTCCAGAAGTATTTAAATATTTCTAAATTAATGCTCAGAGCTAAAGCCTTTGCATGGTAAGCTGGACTTCGATAGCCGAGAGCATTGAAGGTTATATGAAGCCAAATAATTGTAATTAGTATCAGGGATTCTGGTAAAATGGCATCTCTGATGACATATCCGGCTTCTTTTTACCTGTTTGGCTGTTCCTTCTATTTTCTCCTTTCCTGGCTTCTCGCTTCTGTCAGAACTCAAATACTGGAATGTATCAGAGTTTGGTGCTAGACTTGCTTCACTTTTCCATCTTTTCCCTCTGTTTGGTTTTATTCAGTTCTCTCTTAAATGCCACACATATTTGTAAATCCAGCTCTGAGCTGTCCTCGAGCTCCCTGTTCTTCTATCCTGTATCTACTTGATCTTTTTATCTGGATGTCTCCCACAAACAACTTGGCATGTCTAAAGTGCAAGTCTTAGTTTTCTCACATGAGCCTGTACCTTCCTCAGTCTTCCCCGTCTCCACTAATAAAAAGCCCAGTCTATCCAGTTGCTCAAGTCGACCTTAAGAATAACTGTTATTTCTCTCCTTCTGTCTTTCCATTTAATATACTAACTGGTTCTGTCACTTCTACCTTCAAAATAGATTTTGAAGGCATCATCTTTCTTCCATCCTGCTATTATCCTTGTAGCCTGCATTCCTGTCTTCTCTTGCCTACACAACTCCACAACTCTAATCATTTTCTAACTAGTTTCCCTACTTCCACAATTCTCTCCTTTAGTATGTACCAGTGAGCCTTTTTTTTTTTTTTAGATCCAGTGGTCTTTTAAAATATGAATCAGGTTTACATGCATTAAATGTAGATCAGATTTTAAATATAATGTCCACTCCTGTGGATTCCCATTATACCTGGAATAAAATCAAAAAGCCTTACCTGGGGCGCCTGGGTGGCTTAGTGGTTTAAGCCTCTGCCTTCAGCTCAAGTCATGATCTCAGGGTCCTGGGATCGAGCCCCACATCAGGCGCTCTGCTCAGCGGGGAGCCTGCTTCCCCCTCTCTCTCTGCCTGCCTCTCTGCCTACTTTGATCTCTGTCTATCAAGTAAATAAATAAAAATCTTAAAAAAAAAAAAAAAAGAAAGCCTTACCCTGGTCTACAAAGCCTTACATTGTAGCATCAACTCCAAGTCCAAAACATCATCTAAATATCATCAACTCCTCATCTAAAATCGTTTGTATTAGGTGTGGGTGAAACTCTGGGTATGACCCATCATGGGTCAAAATTCCTTTCCTATCTGTAGACCTGTGAAACTAGAAAACAAATTACCTGCTCTCCACATACAGTGATGGAGGAGGCATGGGATAACAGAGACATTTCCACCCGAAAAGGGAGGAAATGGAAGGAAGAAAGGAGTCACTGGTACTTAGCAATTTTAAAACTTGAAACTGGGGAAAAGCTCTAGGTTTCAAGATCTGGGAATCACATTGTCTAGCTCTTGACCCTGAGGTCTGAAGCTCCAACCCTCTGGGTTTAAGACTCTACCCTTGGAGTCCTCTTTCCTTTTTCATGGAAGGTAGTGTGTGTTTGCACCAGTTTTCTGCCTCTAGGATTTTGGTAGTTCCTCAGTCTTCTTGTATTTCGTCTTCTTGACCCTTTCAGTTCCGGCTGGCAGGGTTTATATATAATATTCTCCGAAACCCCGTGAGTCTTTTCTGTCTGTCATCGGGATTCATTCTGGTAGACAAGGTGCTTCTCCACAGGTCTTTCCTGGGTTATTCCATCCCTTTCTTTGGCTTTTGCTCAGATGAGGGTAGGAGAGACCCAAGAGTGGTAGGTTTAATCCCTTCAGAGAACTCTGTGTCACTGAGTTGTGTTCAGTTTGAGACACTGACAAAAGGTTGTCTAGCTCTACCCTTGGCTCCAGAGCCTGCTTTCTTGACGTTGAATCCCTAATTTTAGCGTAATTCACAATCTGGGTATGCTGAGGATTTTCCAAATCATGAAGGCCTCCTGCCTTTTTACTTAAAAGTTTTTCCCTTGATTTATCTGTTTCCTCCCAAGGTTTACTAAAAACAGCATGAATAAACCCAGCCACCCTTTCAGCAGATTGCTTGGAAATCTCCTTAGCTAAATATCCAAGTTCATGGTAATTTCCATATAACTGTAAGACATGGTTTAGCCAGGCCCCTGCCACTGGGTCACAAGGATCTCCTTTCTCCAGTTTCCAGTTTCCAGTTTCCTGCTCTTCCTTTCTTTCTGACTTCTCACCAGCAGCACTTTTAAGTTTATGTTTCCACAGTGATCCCTTTGCCTGTTTAGGTCTTCTAGATCTAAGACCTGTATAAGGTTTTTTTCCTACCACGTGCCTCATTTTTTTCCCTCGGTCCTGACTAGCAGAATCATTAAGACCTATGTGTCTCCTAAAAGGCAATAAATATTTCTCAAGGCACTTTAGGCTTCTTCTGTCATGCTCCCCAGAATTCTTCAGATTTCTCCCCAGTACCTAATTGCAAAGCCACTTCCCTATGTTAGGTATGTGTTACAGCAGCTCCCCACTTTCAGTTACTAAACTCTTGTATTCGTTTACTACGGCTGTGGTAACAAATGACCACAGCTTTGCTGGTTTAAAACAACACAAGCTTATTCTCTTCTAGTTCTGGAGACCAAAAGTCCAAAGTCAGTTTCACTGGGCTTAAGGTCAAGCTCTTCTTCAGGACATTGGAGGGGAGGCTCTGCTTCCTTATCTTTTCCATCTAGAGACCAACTGTGTTCTGTGGCTTGTGGTCCTTCAAAGCCTGTCACTCCACAAACTCTGCTTCTGATGTTCTGTTTTTTCTCCTACTCATTCTGACTGCCTCCCTCCCTCTTCTAAGAACTCTGGGGATTACATCAGGCCTACTAGTAGGATAATCCGCTGTAATCTTGCCATCTCAAGATCCTTAACACAACAAAATATGCAAAATCCTTTTTGCCATTTCGGGTGATACGTACTGGCTCTGGGGATTGGGACATTGACGTCTTTGAGAGGCCATTACTCAGCCTGACACACTGTTTGAGCCCTGCCCACTTCATGCTTTTTGTTTTATGCTTACTGTCTTTTACTCACTATGCCTCAGCCACATTGGTTTTATTTTTCTTCATTAAATGTCCAGGCTTGTTTCTGGCCCAAGATTTTATTACAGGCTATTTTCTCTGCCTGTAATACTCTCCCCTAGCAGCTCTTGGAATGACTGACTCCTCTAATCCTTTAGGACTCATTCCAAGTGTTACTTTCTCAATCACACATTTCCTACTGACCATAGATAAAGTAGCTCCTTCTATTCTTTAATCTTAATGCTATCATCCTATCCATTTAGTAACATCTATCTTAATTGGCACTTATCACTTATATTGTTAATTATGTTTTGCAGATGAACTCTATGCCCCTCCATCATATAAGCTCTAATTGGGTCAGACCTTTGATGGATTTGTTTACTGCAGTATTGCCAGTGCTGAGAATTACATAGGACATATGGTAGATATTTAATAAATGTTTGAATTAATGAATGAATGATTGAATTGGATTTAGCTGAGTTGATCTTGAATAATTGTATTCACTGTTTACCACATAGGAGGCATTTATAATACTTTCTCTATGCAAATACAATTCTAAATGTAATGATGGTGAAGATTTCTTTTTTCAGTAATGATTTAAAATAGATAATATAAAATTTTCTGCACTAAAACACCTAACAACACTGGAGAAAATATTAGCACATATACCTTTCAATGTATTTTTAAGCCCAGAGAAAAGTTAGGGAATCTTCAGAGTTAAAAATATGGAGGCTCATCAGGGAAGGACAAATCTAAACCATGTTGAGATACCATCCCACTCCCACTAGGATGGCTAAAATAAAAGGGAAAATAACCAGTGTTGATGACAATGTGGAGAAACTGGAACCTTACACACTACTGGTGGGGTCATAAAGTGCTGCAGCCACTTTGCAAAACAGCTTGCCATTTCCTCAGCAAGTGAAACATAGCGTTACCGTATGACCCAGAAGTTTTATTCCTAGGTATATAACCAAGAAAATTGAAAACTTATGTTCACACAAAAGCCTGTAATGTAATAGTCATAGCATTATTATTTATAATATCCAAAGTAGAGAAAACCTAAATGCCCATGAAGTGATAGCTGAATAAACAAAATGTGGTCTATCCACACAATGGAGTATTAGTCAACAATAAAAAGGAATGAGGTATTGATACGAGATAAAATTATGGAGAAACTGTGAAAATGTTGCCCTTAGTGAAAGAAGGAAGGCCTAAAAGGCCACGTAGTGTATAGTTCTATTTATATGAAATGTCCAGAACCAGCAAATCTGTAGATTAGTGGTTTTCAGGAGCTGGGGGATAGAGGGAGCGGAGAGTGACTGCTATGGTACAGAGTTTCTTTTTGGGATGATGAAAATGCTTTGAAATGAGACAGTGGTAATGGTCACACATCTCTGTGAATATACTGAAAACCACTGAATTACAATTTAAAGGATGGAATTTTTGGTGAATGGTATGTCAATAAAACTGTTTTTGTTTTTTTTTTTTTTTAAACCCGGAAGTGAAAACTTGAGCTGTAGATTCATAGCCATAGACTTCTCATATGGTGGCCAATGTTCTAACATAAGGTAGATACTGTGTGACTTATTAATCCACCCTTAGAAGGAGGCACATGGTATCACTTCTGCTCTGCTGTATTGGCACAAGCACTGGCAAGCCTGCTTAGGTTCAAAAGGAGGAGGTTCTTAATGGGAGTGGTACAAAGAATTTGTAACCATTAAAAAAAAAGTCAGTGTCCTATATGCTTATGTTAGAAGAGAATGAAATTTATGACACAGGCATTCAGGGTAAGGAGTTAGAACTATCTTCTCATAAGTTCAGAGTAAGTAGAAAGAAGGAGAGACTAAAGATAACAAAAAATTGGGGTGCCTGGGTGGCTCAGTGGGTTAAGCCGCTGCCTTCGGCTCAGGTCATGATCTCAGGGTCCTGGGATCGAGTCCCGCATCGGGCTCTCTGCTGAGTGGAGAGCCTGCTTTCCTCTCTCTCTCTCTCTGCCTGTCTCTCTGCCTGTCTCTCTGTCTACTTGTGCTCTCTCTCTGTCAAATAAATAAATAAAATATTAAAAAAAAAAAAAGATAACAAAAAATTAATCAAATAGAAGCAAAGATACAATAAAGATAAATAATCAAAATGCCACTGCTTTGCAAAATCTTATGAAATAGTTAGATCTCTAGTGTCACTAATTAAAGACATAATATAGAAGCCACAAGTAAATAATGTTAGCCTTGTAAAAGGGTATAATTGCACTTGTAAGTGAGCTTTCAAAAAACCTAAAAGCTTTAATAACTTATTTATTTATTTTTTTTGCTTTAATGACTTCTTGATAGTAAATTTGAAGTTGTAGATGAAATGGACAATTTCAGAGAAAAATAGAATTTAAACTGATAGTAAATTTTAATTAATTAATTAATTGCAAGTGGGTTTTTTTTTTTTTTTTAGGCAACTTGTCATTCAGTCTTCAAAGAAAAAAATGACCCAACCTTATGAAAACTGTCCCAGAGACTAAAAGAAATGGAACATTATCCCAAATTACTTCATAAGACTGGAATATAACCTTGATAGTAGTCCAGAGTAATACAGTCTGAGAGAGGGAAATATATGCTGGTCTAACTTAGGAACATGGATATAAGAATTAGCAAAACAAATCCTTCAATGGTTTGAGGAAAACATACAAACGTATGACAAGAACTTTGCATTGGAGTCTATTCAAAAGGTGTACTATGTTGATCATGTAAGCATCTCAACAGAAGCATTTGATAAAATTTATCATTCATTTATAATAATAATGGCTCTTTTTAAAAAAATGTTTTATTTATTTTTTTAAAGATTTTATGTATTTACTTATTTGAGAGAGAGAGAGTTAGAGAGAGCATGAAGAGGGGAGAAGGTCAGAGGGAGAAGCAGACTCCCTGCAGAGCTAGGAGCCTGATGCAAGACTCGATCCCAGGACTCTGGGATCATGACCTGAGCTGAAGGCAGTCGCTTAACCAAATGAGCCACCCAGGCGCCCTATAATAACAGCTCTTACACTAAGAATACAAAGAAACTTCTTGAACCTAAAAAGGGTATCTGTCAAAAGTAAGTTAGAAACTACTAAATAGTGAAATATTAGAAGCATGAATGTGCTATTCAGCATCATATTGGACAGTTTAGCCAGTAGTAAGCCATGGCAGAGAAATAGAAAGTTATCAGTTCAAAAATAAATGGATAATGCTAATATTATTTATAGGTGATGTTGATTATCTACATAGAAAATCCAAGAGACTTTATAAACAATAGAACAAGAGAGTTCATTAAATTTGACTAATGCAAGATCACTATATAAAAATAAGGTACATTTTTTTTTTTGCTATAAAAAAATTCCCCAAAAATAAGGTACATTTTTATATGTAATAGGCAACAAACAATTAGAAAATGCAATAAAAATCTCTTTTAGAGTATTGTGACATCCATAATATACCCAGGAACAAATTGAACAAAAGATGTGTATGACTTTTATGGAGAAAATGAAAAATCTTTATATACAGGCATAAAAGAAAACATGTAAATGAAGAGATAAATAAATTTTATGAGTAGAGATATGCAGTATGTTTAAATTGGCAGTACTCCCCTAAATTAATCTATAAATTTAATAGAATTCTAATCTAAATACCTGCAAGAATTTTCAGGGAATGTGCAAGTTATTTCTTAAATGTATATGGCAGAGCAAACAGCAAAAAATAAGATAGCTTTTGGGGCACCTGGGTGGCTCAGTGGGTTAGAGCCTCTGCCTTCCGCTCAGGTCATGATCCCAGAGTCCTGGGATCGGGCCTCGCATCGGGCTCTCCCCTCTGCAGGGAGCCTGCTTCCTCCTCTCTCTCTGCCTGCCTCTCTGCCTTCTTGTGATCTCTGTCTGTCAAATACATAAATAAAATCTTAAAAAAAAAAAAAAGAATAAGATAGCTTTTAAGTAAAGGAATGTAGTAGGGGGGTGGGTATGTATTAATTAAAATATTCATTTAGTTGCTTTATCAGAGATTCAGTGACTGAACAAGAAAGGTTTATTTCTCTCTTAAGGTAGAAGTCTAAGCTGATAGGCAGTATGGAGTTTGCTGATTCCACTTAATGAGTTTCTTCTGTCTTGCTCTGATACGCCTAGGATGTTGTCTTCCTTGGCAACCACGTCCACATTCCAGCTGCCAGAAAGGGAAAGGGAGAAAGCAGCTCTTTTTAAGGCTGTGATCCAGAATTGCAAGCATGTGACTTCTACTTGCATGTCATTGGCCAGAATTTAGTTACATGGTCATATATGGCCAAGGGAAGCAGAGACCAGTTCTGCCAGGTGGCCATTCATGCTGAATCCGGGACGTTGAGTCCGTAACTAAACAAAAGAAAGAATTGACATTGGGCAGCAGTCATCTCTGCTTCAGGGATTTGCCCTGTTGATATCCAGAGCCTCTTGTAAAGTTACAGTAATTAAAATAGAATGGAATTGGGCCAGATACAGGGAAATAGTCTAATGAGACACGTTAAAGAGAAGAGAAGCAGTCTCTTACACAGGGAAGCTTAGTTTACATCAAAGGCGGCACCACAATTCAGTGGAATAAAGATGGACTACTTAGTAAATGATGCTGAGAAAATTGGTTATCCATGTGAAAAAAAGTAAAAGTAGGTCTGTGTTTCATGCTGTGAACTGAAATACTGTTTGGATTAACTTTAAAACTTTTAAGAGAATATTTAAAATCACTCTGATGTCAGTGTGGGAAACAAGTTTTCGAGTCACAGAAAGCATAGCATCTGAAGGAAAAGATTGATAAATTTCAGCATTTTTGAATTTAAAACTTTTGTACAAGAAAAGCTACTAGAAGCAGGGTACACAGGACAAGTCACAAAATGGCAAGTGCTGTTTGCGTTGTGTACAGTCAGTGAAAGTTAGGGTCACAGTACATAATGACCCCCGTTGTATTCTTTTTTTTTTTTTTTTTAATATTTTATTTATTTGGCAGAGAGAGAGAGATCACAAGCAGGCAGAGAAGTAGGCGGGGAGGGGGGGAAGCAGCTCCCTGTTGAGCAGAGAGCCCGATGGGGGGCTCGATCCCAGGACCCTGAGATCTTGACCTGAGCCGAAGGCAGAGGCTTTAACTCACTGAGCCACCCAGGCCCGCTCCCCGCCCCCCAACCCCGTGTATTCTTAAAGTCTCCTGACGTGTATGTGCACAGCCCCGTTCAAGGTGCTGGGAGTAGAATAGGCAGAAATGGCCGCCCGCATGGAGCTTACCTTCTGGAGGAGGGAGACTGATGATAAATAAGGAGAGTGTTTGTGAGTAAAACATATACTGTACTAGAAGGTGATAAGTGATATGGAGAAAGATGAATCATGGAAAAGGAAATAGGACTTGCAGCTTACCTCTTCAGCAGTTTAGGGTGGCGAGGGAAGACGTGTTTGAGAAAATGAAAATGAATAGTGATTGGCGTGAAGGGAGTAAGCCAGGCCAATCTACGAGGGAAGAACATTTCAGGCAGAAGGAAGGAGTATGAAGACCCTGAGGAGGGAATGATCTTGGCTGGCCTGAAGAACAGAAAGAAGGTCAGTGGGTGGCTGGAGCAGAGTGACTAAGAAAGGAATAAAGGCAGACAAGTAATAGAGGACTAGATTGTAGAGGGTCTTGCGAGGCCTGAAAGTGTTTTGACACTTTGTAAGTGAAATGGAAGCCATTGAAGGGTATTAATATGTCTTGAATTATATTTCTCTTTCATTAAGTATGACAAATATCCAATATATAGAAAAGAGGTTACAGTAGTTAACCCACATGGACTCCCCACCTAAATTCAAAAATTACATTCATTTTCTGTGTTTGCTTCAGTTATGTATACTTTTTGTCTTAACCTAGATTCTAGAATGTTTCAGTTAGCATTTGTTTATGTATAATATAGAAAGATATATACCATATATATTAAAAGGTATATGTAAACATATATAAAAAGTATATATAAGAAATATATAGTGTATAAATAAGAATTATGCATATTTCTCCTTTCTACAAAAGGTTCAGTACTATATATGTTTTGTGTTTGCCTTTTTTTTTCTTTAATTATGTGCGTCAGAGTGAAATTCAAATTAGAATGTGGGGATCTCTCGGTCTTTTTTTTCCAGCTGCATTGTACTTCATTATGTGACCATACCATAATTCATTCAACTGATTGCTTGAAAATGGAAATAGCTTGTTTAAAATTTTTTGCTATTAAAATAGTGTTACGTGAATAACTTGGTGCATGTGTTACTGCTTATTAGTGGTCTGTTTTTAGGTTTAGATGTAGATTTTAGATTTAGAGTCTAAAAAGTGGGATTTCTGAGTCAAAGAATAATTCTTACTTAATTGTACTACAAATTGCAGAAATCCTATCCTTATGCATTGTATTTGTTGACTTTGAGATACCTGTTTATTAAAGATATCAGGAAGGCAGTTTGTTGGTTACCTAAATTTGGAATTCAGAGGCAAGGTCAGGTTAGGAGACATAAATCTAGTGGTATGTAGTATTTACAGCCATGAGATTATTTGAGATTACCCATGATGTGAGCTTAGGTAGAAAACAGAAGATGACTGACCAAGTATAACATTAATATGAATATAGACTTACATGTAAAAATTAAAGGATATTTATGTTGTACTTGTTGAACATGATTAGTAATTTATCTTAATGTATTATCTTTGGAATTAATTTAAAAAGACGATAGTTTTCTTGCATTCTAGTAGGGATAATTGTTTGATTTTTGGATAATTGTTTGACTTTCTCACTTTCTCACTTAAAAGCATCTTGCAGGAATAAATGAATGTTCTCAGTTAATCTTAACATAGTGGTTCTTTTAGAGATTTTGACATCTGAGTAGGCAAAGTAAGAAGCTATATTCTATACAGGAAGAGAATAGAAGAATAGTATAATTGAATGCACCTTAAAGTATTCTATTACACAAGGAACTTGTGTTAGTTTGCATTTGATCCACTTTTAAAATTTGGATTCATGCAAAATTATGATGTATGTAATATGTGTCTTAATTATTTCTTTTCTTTAAAAGTGAAAGCCCTGATTTTTTAAATCAAAGTAATACTTTTCACACAGTTACTAAGCTTTCTCCTAGCCCTTCTGTCCTTCATACTAGTCCCACTCCACAGAGGCAAAACCCTTTAGCTGTCTTTTTTTCCTGCTTACCTTGATATTCTAAATAACATTTCTCTGCTGTTTCTTGATTTTGAAAATATTTGGACATTTGTTGTTTTTCTGCTATGGTAGGTAAAGAGTTAGTTTTAGTAGATCAGTGTAATGGTTAGGTATGTGGTTCTTGACTCAAGACTCCTGGGTCCTAATACTATCTTTCTACCACTGATTAACTTTGTGACCTTGGGCAAGTTACTGAACCCTTGTGTATGTCCCTGTTCTCATCTATAAAACAGGATAATGGTGTTTTTTTTTTTTTAATTTAACATATAATGTATTATTTGCCCCAGGGGTATAGGTCTGTGAATCATCGAGCTTACACATTTCACAGCACTCACCAAAGCACATACCCTCCCCGAGGTCCATCACCCAGCCACCTTATCTCCCCTCCCACCACCCCCCAGCAACCCTCAGTTTGTTTCCTGAGATTAAGAGTCTCTTATGGTTTGTCTCCCTCCCCGGTCCCACCTTGTTTCATTTTTCCCTCCCCTCCCCCGCCTCTCACATTCCTCATACAGGATAACAATATTGACTTCGTCAGAGAGAATGTGTACATTTGTTGACTAAAACTAAATTATAATAAAATTTAATCGTTGTAATCATAACAAAAGTAATACAATATTACTTCATCTTCCTCATTTGTCTACATCACCCACATCCCTTTTCTCTAGTATAATTGTATTTCAGTTTTAAATCAGTTTTCAGAATTTACATTTTTATGATCAGTGTTGTTTGCAGTAAAGCCTTATTATATACCAATTATATTTTCTTCTTTGTACAATTTTCACGTTTCTTCTTAAAATACCCTCTCTCTTGTCCACTTTCAGGCACCCACTTCATTAACCCATTTCTCATTAACCAATTTCAAATCCATAGGGATTTCTCTGTCATTCAGATTTGACTTCTGTTATCACCCTTCCTCCCATGTTGACCTATACCTCTTCTCTGTCATTGGTCATTGAAGTTTTTCTGCTTCCCTAGGAGCTAATTAGCTGCTAATAGCTCTTAGCTGCTATACCAAGCAAACTCCAAACAAATAATGACTTGAACAGGATAAAGGTTCATTTTTTCACTTGTGTGAAGTCTAAATCAGGTATATCAAATGGCCACTCGGCACTCCTTTGAACTTCTTTGAACCAGGGATCCAGGTTCCTTCTCTCTTGGGGCTGTGGCACCTTCATAGTGTGGTTTCAGAGGTTGCTGGATTCATCTGTGTCGGCAGAGGGTGGAGGAGAGGGACTGGGAAATGAGAATTGTGCCACAGAGGTTGTTATGGGCTAAGCCTGGAAACAGTGCACATTCCCTAGGACTCATATCCCATGTCAGTAATTCAGTCATGCGGCTGCATCTGACCTCAGAACAGCCTGGGAGGTAGTAATGAGCCAGCGAAACTGAGAAGTACAGAAAGTACATGCTCTCATTTATCACTTAATCTACCTTAATGTATATTATATGTTCTAGGCTTACATGTTCTGTTCATGTTAATGATAACCATCTGGAAAAATTCCCTGTAGATGTAGTTGTATAACTGCAAGATGTGATTTCAGTGGAAGAATTTCAGGCTAGGTAAAAGAGGCTGATGTGGAAAGATAAGAGTAAAGCTTTTGCTGTATTTTGTTTTGGCCTGGAGGGATTGCGTATCCTCTGATTTTGTGATTCTCTGTTTTCTTTTCCCCTTCGCTACCCAGTTGCCTGAAAGCCTTCTCTCTCTGCATTTTTTTCTCCTCCAGGAAGTATAAGATACAAAGACTGTCCCTTTAAATCATGCTTGCCCCTTTAACTCACATGCACTTCGAAGTTCTTTCCCTGTGCTATAATCTACTCAATTACTTATTTTTTAATGTTTTCAGATTTAGGATGAACTTATCTTTCTGTCAGTAGTTCTAGATCAAGCTTTGTTCTCCTTGCTGTCTTCTGTTTTCTGTCTTCTCAGCAGTTTTTCTGTCTTCCTTGTGCTCACAACAAGACCTTTCAGTGGGGTTGGAGTGGGTGGGAGCACGAGAGATTATGCACTACAATTTGGTTAAGTTTTGTATTTTTGCTATCAGTTATTTTGAAGTTTCAGTGTTCTTTGTTTTCAGGTTATTCTGAGGACATAGGGGTTTTTTTGTCTTTGTTTTTTAAATTCTGTTACATTAGTCACCATACAGTACATCATTAGTTTTTGATGTAGTGTTCTATGATTCATTGTTTGCATATAACACCAGTGCTCCATGTAATCCATGCCCTCCCTAATACCCATCACCAGGCTCACCCATACCTTCACCCCCTTCCCTTCTAAAACTCTCCATTTGTTTCCCCAGAAACAAATGTCTCTCATGGCTCCAAAATAGGTTATTACGTAGATTACTTTTCCCTTCTTTTGCATAGTTTAGGGAGGAGAAATTAGGAGATATGGAGCCAGGTGGCGTCCATTTTCTTTGGATACTCAGAAGTATCTATGGTGTTTTGATGAATAAAAGTGTAAATTTAGTCTGACTTCTAAATACATTCTTTGGTTTCTTTTCATTCTTTTCTTCCTCTCTTTTCTTTTCTCCTGTCTCTTTCTCTCTAACACTTTTTGAGACTTTTTGAAGGAAATTCTATATTATTTTTAAAAGTTTAAAATCTTGCCTTAAGGCTTAAAGTTCTTATTTAAATTATTGATCTATCTGGGATTAATTTTTTATGTGGTTGAAATAAGAACCCAGTTTCACTTTTTCTTTATGGATAACCAGTAGTTCCAATACAATTTACTAAATATTCCAAATATTTCTCACTGATTGGCAGTGCTACCTTTGTTATGTGTCAGGTTTCTATTTATGTATGGGTTTATTTCTCTGCTCCTTCTTTTTGTTCCATTAATCAACACTTACCTATTCATTAACTGTACCTCCCTATTCTAATTAATGGAGCTTTTTTGATTCTGACTGTCTATTAGGGCAGATTCTCCTTCTTTTTCTTCTTCAGAGGTGTCGTGATTTTTTCTGGGCCTTTGTTTTTCTGTATAAATTTTAGAATTAGTTTGGTTTCTTAAAAAGATCTTTTGAAATTTTAATGGGGTTTACGTTGAGTCTTTACATTAGTGTAGAGTTAATATTGCTATAGTACCAAAACTTCTTGTTCTTGAACATGGTGTATCTTTATACTTGTTTAATGCTTTTCAATAGAATTTAATGATTTTTCTCTATAAAGATATTGCATGTCTTTTATTAGATTTCTATATAAGATATCTTATATATTTTTTGCTATTGTAAATGAAATTCTATAGAGATCCAATTAATTTTTGTATATTGATTTATATCTAGCCATATTGCTGAATTATTTAAATATTTCTATAGATATGCTGGGTTTTCTTTGTAGACAGTCATGTCATCTGCAAATAATGATGTATTTACTCCTTTCCAGTAATACTTTTTATTTCTTTGGCAGCTTCTAGGGAAAAACATAATAGAACTCAAAGGATACACTATAGCCCTCTTCCAAATGCTTGATTAAAGATGTTGTAAAAATTGATAAGTGTTGGTGAGGATATAGGAAAATATAAATTCTTATGTATTGTTGATGGAAATGTAGAATGGTGCAGTCCCTTTACAAAACAGTTTGACAGTTCTTAAAAAAGTTAAAAGTATAGTTACCAAATGACCCAGCAATTGTACTCCTAGGCATATGTATATACAAGAGAATTGAAAACTTACGTTCATATAAAACTTTCATATGAATGTCCATAGCATCATTTTTCATAGGAGCTAAAAAGCAGAAACAATGCACATATCAGTCAGCTGATGATTGGATTTAACAAAATGTGGTATATCTATATAATAGAATATTATCCATCCATAAAAGGGATTGAAATATTTATATAGGCTACAACATGGACAGATCTCAAAAACATTATGCCAAGTGAAAGAAGCCAGACACACAAGGCCATGTATTGTATGACTTGTTCCATATGAAATGTCCAGAATGGACAAATTCATAGAGACAAGGTAGGTTAGTGCTTGCCAGGGCTGGGAGCTGAAAAGAGCAGGGAGGTACTGCTCACAGGTATGGGGTTTTCTTGAGGAATGGTTAAAATGTTCTGTAATTAGGTAGTGGTAATGTTTGCACAATTCTGTTAATATAGAAAATCCAATAATTGTGTACTTTAAAATGGTAAGTTTTATGGTATATGTATTTTATCTCAATTTTAAAAATACAGTGTAATTTTAGTCTTGGAAGCTACTCTTCTTATGCAAAAATTTTTATCATCTGAAATTCTGGTTCTTTGATGTGTATTACTTCAGATATTTTATGTCTTTATGAGCCCCTAATTAAAATAATGACATGCCTGTCATAGGTGAATATATATGTTAATGTGTGTTAATATGTCCAAGTCCTATTAACCTGGAAGGTGGTGTCTAGTTTTATGATGCAGAACTCTCTGGGTGGTCCCATGTGTAGTATTTTCTATATATTGAAGATGTCTTTATGGCATTACTGAATTAAGTGTACAAAATCAACATAATATCCTTGTAAAAATTACAGTCTGTTTGGGAAATTATAGGAAAAAGTTATTGTAGTGGCTAGAGAATAGGAGATCAGTGGTGAACCTTTTTTTCCCTTAACCTTTAAAAATGAAAATGCATTTATTGAGTCCATGGAGAAGATGTGTAGATATGTGAATTTATTACCTGCATATTTTTTTTGACTAGATGAAAATCATTTATTTAAACCAGTAAATTATGAGTACCTGGTCATACTTGAAAAATTGTAGCAGAGATAGTTTACTAATCTTTTATCTCGTTTGAGCCAGACTGTCTTGAAGCTAAGTGGTCACCTGTTGTTTTTTGTGTCACGCTCATTACTGCTCTAGGTGGCCTTCATGATTTCTTACAAGGACAACTGTAAATAATAATTTAAACTTAATCAATTAGCATCTTAAGGGGAGGAGTCATCACCTATCTTATATGTTCTTTGACAGAAAATTGTGCTTATTAGTGCTAGGTTTACAAATTATGGGCCTGGCTTACAAAGCATCTTGAATCTGTTCAATTCTGATAGTTTCTTATCCTAATACAATTTTAAAGAGAGTGAGAGCCATAAGAAATTAGAATTTGGAGATAGCTAGAATACTTATAGTTTAATAGAGCTAGCTGGCGAAGCTGAGTCTGGTGCTACTTTCCTCAGTTTATGACAATTAAAGGAGGGTTTCTGAATGTGTTACTTTTCTTCCTCTGAGGTGGGTAGCTGCTCTTGCTTTGTGTGCATTGAATGATCATTCACTTGTTTACATCTTTTTTTTTTGCCTGTGGCCTCAGATTCTCTCTTTCAGCCAGGAAGACAGATTTATTCTCTTTCTTTCTCTTCCTCCTTCAGTTCATCTGTGAGATTTCCCATCTTTTGGTGGTGTTTTTTGCATCTCTTTTTTGGGAGGGGAACATGAGATAAGTATCTGATAATGTAAATGATAATTTTGTATATGTGCTACCGAAGCGAGCACTAAATGATAATTTTGAATATAGAATTTGCATTCTCCCAAACTATGATATATATAAATACAGGGAGTGAACTGTATTTTGCCGTTTGCGGGGCAGGTATAGGGTAGGAATTTTTTGGTTAGTGACCAGACTTGACTTTCAGATCTTTTCTGGCTCTAACGATCTAGAGTAGAAAAATAATAAAGTACTTCTTATTTCTGTTATTTGGCGGCGCTAGTATTTAGTAGAAAGATGACAGGATTTAGAATCAGGAAATTTGGCCTAAGTTTCCCAGTTTGCTCCATGTAGGTGGGGCAACTGAGTAAGTCACTAAATTCTTGGAGTCTCAATTTCCTTATATATAAAGTGGAGATAGAATTAATGCTATCTATACTAATCTCACAAGAATTATGAAGACTGATGAAATCAAAGTATATGAAAGCGTTTGTAGCAAGTAAACTAGGATTTGGGGTTTTTTATTTTTATTTTTTTTAAGATTTTGAACATGCAAGAATTATTAGTGAGTTGTAACGTGAGTCTTCCAAAGTGTTCCAATAATTCATGTTTGATGTTAATGAATTGATGTTAATTCATGTTAATGAATGTTGGCATTTAAGCAGACCTCTATATTCAATTTCTAAGCAAATCCAATAAAATTATTATTTTATTGTTAGATCAACACTCAAATGTGAAATAACTAGAAATCATGTAAAAACCATAAATTCTTCCCTCAAATTTACTTTTGTTGTAATTACATAGTATGTTATAAATAATGTGCTCTTTTTCTAAGTATATAATTTAGTTTGAATTTGTTTTTTTAAAAATGCCTAGAGTTGTAATAGTTCGTCCCATTTATTCTGTGTGAGTTGAACTGAGGAGACCCTGGACCCTAGGGCCACAATCCAACCCATCCCAAAGATGTCACCGAAGGCCCCTGGTCTAGTCATGAGAAGAATTCAAGGGCAGACACAGCATAGCAAAGGAGAGACACAAGTGGGGAAAGTTTATTAAGGTGAAAGTACATTCTTGAGATGTGAGAATGGTGAACTAGAGAGAGAGAGAGAACACATGCTTTGTGCCCTGGGGTTTGGGTTTCTATCTTTTAGTGACAGTTTTTAATTAGGGTGTGGAATATTCATTACTTGAGGTGGGATTTTCTTAGAAGCAGGGTTTCCTTGCCTTTTCTTCCTTATTTGGTGAGGGGTTTCCTGTCATGGCACCCACCATCTTGGACATGTCTGGTTTGATATGGCTTCTTGTGGAGTGCTGCCTCTCAGACTTTCCTAAGAGCTGGCCATGACTTCCTCTTTGCTAGCTGGCTTCCAGGTATCCTGTTAAACCTAACTTAACTGCCTGCTCTAATAATAACTATTTTCAGTTCTCCTTCTTAGGATAGCTATCTTTCCCTTTGACATATAGCTCAGTGACTTCTAGAAAGTGCTAATAAGAGATAGTCTTGAACTGAGGGGACCAGATTTTTGTAGCTGCTCTGTTAGAATACATTTTAAGTGTTTTTTGTTTTGTTTTGTTTTTTTTTTTTTTTTTGGTCTCTGGCTCAAGAATTTTCAATTAGGTTGTGAATTTATAGAGCCTTGCTGGTAACAAAGAATAGGGCGTTTGCTACTATAATTACAATGACACTTTCATTTACAATTTAATAGAAGGTGGAAATCATGGCACTATATTTTCTTTGATTCATTCTCAGCTTCCTTGAACTTCTTAATGAGAGGTTTATGTGTACCCAGAGGGAAAAGAGCCTACTGCATTGACTGCATTGACTCATACTTGGTATTTTTAGTTTTGTATCCAAATTGAGGCTGCTGCACGTTAGTATCAGCATTTAAGTAAGTAAGGCAGACCCTCACTGTTGGAAGCCGGGGTGTCTGAATTTCAGAAGACAAAGGGAGAGAATACATTGTGAAGGTCATAGGAGTACAGGAATCTGGAGTAATCATCATAAAAATGGAGAGCAAAGTCCTGATGAAGACCATGTGAGAGCCAGTCCTGTACCTCACCAAGTCCTACCTTCCTCTGAAATACTTCTGTCTACATTTTCTCTCTTCTCCCCTCCTATCTTTTTCTAAAGCCCATATTAGTTGGAGTCCTGTGAGTGTAAAACTGAAGTATTTGAAGAATGATATCTGTGGACCAACTTCTGAAAGCCAAAGCCTATTTTAGTTCTTCCTAGCCCATAAGCATGATTCAGCTGTGTTCTATGCTCTTTAATAACTGACACTGGGGAGGGAAAATAAATTCATTTATTTGGTGCCAGAACAGAAGGACCAGAATGTTTTTTGCTGCCCATTCCTTGGTGCAAGGGAAGTGGTCTGTTCATACTTTTGCTCAGAGTAGATGACTCACTGATCTGAAACAGAGATGTCTAGATAGAGTCTCTGTACCTAGGCTTTTTTTTTAACCTTTTTTGGTCCACTTAGAATTTATTTCAGTCTAAGGTATGGGGGAAGGCTCTAGCTTTACATTTACCTATAACTGATTAATCAGTTATGCAAATACCAGTTATTGAATAATTTATCCTTTCCTTGCTAATTTGAAGTACCACTGTTATCGTATACTATACTGTACATATGTGGGTCAGTTTCTGTATTTAGATTTTTTTCTTTCACTGATCTGTCTTTTTTGGAACAACTAGCACAGTGCTTTTGTTATTGTGGCTTTTGTTATCTGGTAGAAAAGGGCTTCTTGCATTAATGTTTATTTAAAACTCTTCCTGATTATTCTCCTATGCTTATTTTTCCAGATGAACTTTGGAATCACCTTGTCAAGTTTCCCTCCTATAACTTATGTCCCACTCCCTTCCCCTAAATTAATCCTAATGGGATTGGGTTAATTCTTATATACATCTATCTTACTATATGTTGGCTAATTGAATTTAGATAAATGAAAAACATACATTTATCTTTCTGTTCTCTTGTATCTTCCAGTTCAGTTTTATAGGCATGCACATTTCTTTTTTCTTTTTTTTTTTTTTAATTTTTTATTTTTTATAAACATATATTTTTATCCCCAGGGGTACAGGTCTTTGAATCACCAGGTTTACACACTTCACAGCACTCACCAAAGCACATACCCTCCCCAATGTCCATAATCCCACCCCCTTCTCCCAAACCCCCTCCCCCCAGCAACCCTCAGTTTTTTTTGTGAGATTAAGAGTCACTTATGGTTTGTCTCCCTCCCAATCCCATCTTGTTTCATTTATTCTTCTCCTACCCACTTAAGCCTCCATGTTGCATCACCACTTCCTCATATCAGGGAGATCATATGATAGTTGTCTTTCTCTGCTTGACTTATTTCGCTAAGCATGATACGCTCTAGTTCCATCCATGTTGTCGCAAATGGCAAGATTTCATTTCTTTTGATGGCTGCATAGTATTCCATTGTGTATATATACCACATCTTCTTGATCCATTCATCTGTTGCCGGACATCTAGGTTCTTTCCATAGTTTGGCTATTGTGGACATTGCTGCTATAAACATTCGGGTGCATGTGCCCCTTTGGATCACTACATTTGTATCTTTAGGGTAAATACCCAATAGTGCAATTGCTGGGTCATAGGGCAG
This sequence comes from Mustela nivalis, assembly GCF_964662115.1. Classification (NCBI taxonomy): domain Eukaryota; kingdom Metazoa; phylum Chordata; class Mammalia; order Carnivora; family Mustelidae; genus Mustela; species Mustela nivalis. The sequence continues at coordinate 35,367,377 of NC_139035.1, forward strand.
TTCTACTTTCAACATTTTGAGGAACCTCCATGCTGTTTTCCAGAGTGGCTGCACCAGCTTGCATTCCCACCAACAGTGTAGGAGGGTTTTCTTCTAGGAGTTTCATGGTTTCAGGTTTTATGTTCAAGTCTTCAATAGATTTTTGAGATGATTTCATGTATGGTGTGAGATTGTGGTCCAGTTTTATTGCATGTAGTTGTCAGATTTTTCCAAGACTATTGAAGAGACTGTTCTTTCCCCCATTATATGTTCTTGCTTCGTTGTCATAAATCAATTGACTGTATACAGATGGGTTGATTTCTGGGCTCTCTGTTCTGTTCCACTCATTCGTGTGTCTTCTTATGCTTGTACCATACTGTTACATTATAGCTTTATAGTATAATTTGAAATCAGGAAGTGTAGTACTTCAAGCTTTGTTCTTTCTCAAGATTGCTTTGGCTATTTGGGCTCTTTTGTGATTCTATACAAATTTAAGGATTATTTGTTCTAGCTCTGTGAAAAATGACATTGGAATTTTGATAAGGATTGCATTGCATCTGTAGATTGCTTGAGCAGTGTAGACATTTTAAAATATAATTCTTACATTACATTAGCATTGAGTATCTTTTCATTTAGTTGTGTCTATTATTGATTAGTAGGATAAGTCTTCCAGTTTTATTCTTCAGTTTAAAATTCTTTTGGTTATTCTAGGTCCTTTGCATTATATTATATTTTTAGTTTGTATAGAAAAGCCTCATGGCTTTTTGAACAGGGTTGTATTTAACTTGTAAATATGGGAAAAAGTGATATCTTGATTATATTGATTTGATCTGTGTATATATTTAGCTCTTTAATTTTTTCAGATAATTTTATAGTTTCTGGTATGTACATTTTATTGTATATTTTATTGGATTTATCCCAAAGTATACTATAATTTTTAATCCTTCTAAATAGAATTTTTAAAGTTTTTAGCTGTTCATTGGGAATATGTAAGAACAAAGCTGCTTTTTGCATATTGATCTTATATCCTACAACCTTGTTGACTTGTTTATTAGTTGTGGCAGCTTTTTTGTAAATTCTAAAGGAATTTCTATGTAGATGATCGTGTCAGTGAAGAAAAATCATTTTACTTCTTCCTTTCCAATCTAGATGCCTTCTCTTTATTTTTCATGCTTTACTGTAATAAGTGGAACCTCTAGTGTAGTATTGAATAGAAGTAGTAAGAACAGGTCTTTGTGATTATCTGGCTTGGAATGCCAGATGGTTGCATTCATTTCTTTCAACAACTTTGGGAACAGATATCTTCACTTTGTGTTTGGAAGGGTTGGGCCATTATTTCTTCAAATATTTTTTCTGTCCTTTCTCTCTTCTTTGGGGATTCCTGTGATACATATGTTGGCACACTTGATAGTATCCCATAGATCTATCCCATAGAACAGGCCAAGGTTCTGTTGATTTTCATTCTTTTTTTCCTGCTCCTCAAAATGAGTAATTCCAGTTGTTTTGTCTTCATCTTCAAAATTACTGTTTATTTTTTTTTAATAGTTTTAATTTCTTCTTTGACATTCTGTGTGTGTTCAAACATTGTTCTGTCTGTTTTTAGTTCTTCCCCATTGTTTCCCTTAGCTAATTGAGCATATTTAAAACTGTTGATTTATCGTCTTTGACTAGTAATTCTTATCTCTGGGCTTCCTTATAGGTAATTTCTATCTATCAGAATATTTTTTCCTGTGAATGGACTATATTTTTGTTTTTTATATTTTGTTGAGAACTGCTTATTTTGAATACTGTGGCATGGTAGTGAAATCAAATTCTCCTGCTTTTGAGAGATTGCTGATTATTGCTTGGTGGGGCCTGTGGTTGTCAGTGTAGTGCCTTTCCCACACTATTTTTGAAAAGTCTGTATTCCTTTTTATGTGTGGTCACTGATACTTCTTTTCCATTGTATGTGAAATCTGTAGTCAGCCAGTGACCTTACAGATTTTTCCTTACATGTCTGTACCTGAAATACCAAGCAAAACAAAGATTTGTGTCTCTTCATATCTTCTGGTAACTGTTCTCAGGGAAGTTGCTGTAGCTTGAGGAAGCCAAAACAAAGATAAGCATCTATCCTGGTCCTTCAGGGAATTGCTAAAATAACAAAAATGCATAACCCCAACATTTTGGAGGACTCAGTCCTTCCTGGTAGCCTGAATACCAACCAGGTTCTCTCTCTACTGCCACAGCAGAGCTGACGGTGGAGGATGATCGTTGGTTTTTTTCCCCACGTAAAAGTTGTTTGAGTGGAGGAACCAACTGTTGTAGCTTCCTAACTCCATCATTTCCTGTGAGATAACTCTTGATTATATTCTAAAAAAATTTAGGTAACAAGACAAAAACTATATTTACTCACACATTTACAAATTTTCGGTGCTCTCTATTCCTTTTTTGTAGATCTAGGTTTCCATCTGGTATCATTTTCTTTCTGCTTGAAGGGCTTCAACATATCTCATAGCAGGTTTGCTCTGTGACAAATTTTTTCAGCTTTTGTGTGTCTCACTTTTTTGTTTTGTTTTGTTTTTATCCTTTTCAAAGATATTTTTACTAGTAAATTATCCTAGTTCACAGTTTTTTTCCTTCTTTAATACTCTCCAGATGGTGCTCCATTTTTTTCCTAGCTTGTATTGTTTCTGAAGAATAATTTGTTACTGTTAATCATATCTTTTTTTTTTTGTATGTATTTTTTTCCTGTTTGCTTTAAAGATTTTATCTTTATAACTCGTTTTAAGCAATTTGAGTATCATGTCCTTTTAGTAATTTTCTTTGTGTTTTTTTGTACTCAGTGTTCAATAAGCTTTTTGTTGGTATTTTAATTAAATTTGTGAACATTTTGACCATTATTTCTTCATATATTTTCTTTTTTTTTTCTTAATTTTTAAAAAAGATTTTATTTATTTATTTATTTATTTGACAGAGGGAGAGCGCACAAGCAAGGGGAGCAGCAGAGGGAGAGGAGAAGCAGGCTTTCTACTGAGCAGGGGGCCCGATGCGAGGCTTGATCCCAGAACTCTGGGATCATGACCAGAGCAGACACTTAACTGGTGGGGCCATATATTTTCTTGATTCCTCTTTCTCCGCCCTCATTTTTCATGGACTCCAGTTATGTATTTGCCCACTTAAAGTCCCACGGTTTATTGATTTTCTCTCTTTCTTTTTTTTTAATCTTTTTTTTCTCTGTTTTATTTCAACAACTTTTTATTGATGTTTCTTTTACGTTGACTAACGTTTTCTTTTGCTGTATTTAATCTGCTAATGATCTCTTCTGGTGTATTTTTACCTTGGAATTTGATTTAGGTTTTTTATTATCTTTATTTTTTGAGAGAGAGAGGGGCAGAAGCAGAGGGATAGGGAGAGAGAGAATCTCAAGAATCTTAGGCAGACTCTGCGCTGAGTGTGGAGCCTGACATAGGGCTTAATCTCACGACCCTGAGATCATGTCTTGAGCTGAGGTCAAGAGTTGGAACTCAACCAACTGAGCCACTCATATGCCCCTGGAATTAGGTTTTTAAAAATGTGTTTCTGTATTTCTTCTTCACATATGCAGTCTTCCCTCTAGCTTCTTGAACCCAGGGAATAGATCATAAATAATGTTTGTATTCTTATCTACTAAGTCTGTCATCTTTCTGAGTCAGTTTTGACGGATTTATCTTTCTCCTCTTTTTTTCCCCCTTCTTCACATGCCTGACAATATTTTATTGACTGCCAGACATTGTGAAGTTTCCCTTATTGTGTTTTGGATATGTTTGTTTATTTCCTGAGCTTTGTTCTGAGATAAGTTGTGACTTAGGAAAATATTGTTCATTTTGGTCTTACTCTTAAAGGTATTTAGGTGGAACCCTACCTGCATTTACTGTAAGGTTAATTTTTCCTGTCTTCTGGGCAAGATCCTTCTTAGTACTCTAATCAGTGGCCCCATCAGGTTTGAGATTTTAAATTTTGGTTATCGAGAGTAAGCACTGTTTCTTGTCTTTGTGAGATGGGCCACAATCTTCCCTCTAATTTTCAGTGGGGGAACAGGGGAGGATTCTTTGCCCAACCTCTGAGAGTTTCCTCACGTGGATGTCTTGAGCCGTCCTTAGCTGTATGTATACTCGTAGGTGACTCAATGTAGGTATCTGGAGTTCTCTCTCTGCTCACCTTTTTACTGTCTGGATTTGAGCCATGCAAACTTCAGCCCCCCCAGCTTCTTTGTACTCCAGAGTTCAGCTCCTCAGCTCAGGGAGAACCCTGGGTCCTGCTTGGGTTCCCTCTCCCTTTGCTGCAGCCTGGAAACTTTGTCCAGACAGTAAGCTTGGAAAATAATTTTTTTTTTTTTTTCTTCATCAGTGATCACTCTCCTTTCTTGCCTGTGTCTGGTATCATGGTGCCATTGTTTTATATATTTTGTCTGATGCTTAGTGTTCTAGGGTGGTAGGGTAAATCGTATTCCTGTTACTGTATTTTAACTGGAAATGGAAAAAGGGATAATCAGAATAGGGTCACTTGGTATGTAAATGGATGATACAAAAATCTGGAGCAGAGGATTTTAGGGTAGAAACCAGGAATCTGCACTTCAAAGAGAGAAGAATTGAAATTCTGGATTAGAAAACAGATATGATGATATATAGCTAAGAAGAAAAGGCAGAAATTTAGTATAAGAATTAGAAACTGGACAATGTACATTTATGAATGAAAAGTCAAAAATTTATTAAGGTAGAAAATTAGCTTTATTTTAGATTTAGCTTAGAGGAAGACATTCTCTAGCCATCTGACATTTAACTTTTGAATAGTTGTCTTAGAACATTGTAGTTTGATTTCTGGGATGGGATTATTTAATTTAAATAATTACTAATTTTCCAGAAATGGTGATAAAAATGTAGTCATTTATCTTTTTTTTCATTTTAAAGTTTAAATATTAATCATGATAAAAGATAACATGTACCTTATGTACTTAAAAGTCAAATGTATTTTATAATATTTAAGCATCTGGGGAAAATTAGTTTAGTATACTAAACTATGTTAACTAGTAGATATATGGTGCCATCTAATGGCTAATATGAAAATCTGTTTAGTAAATAGCGTAATGCTTAGCTGTTTGTTTATATGCTAATTAAATTTAACACTGAAATCTTTGGTGCTTTAAATGTCCAGGGTACAATTTGATTTAAACACTAAGGTATAGTTTCATTTCAATTTATAGTATTTTTAAAATTCAACTATATCATGTCTGATTTTCCTCCCATATAAAGGCCTATGTATAAATTTTGCATATTTTTAAATTATGTTCAATATCAATTAAACTTATACATGTTAAACCAATTATAACAAGCAAGTCAGGTTTACAAACCTTCCCATCTGCTCTCTTTTAAAATTCTTGTTCACTCTTCCTGGTCCCACTGTGTCCTCACTAATTAATGCCTTACAGAACCTTACTTCTATTGTAGACAGAATTCACTTTTCCTCCCTCCCTCCCTCTGTTTTTTTTCTGTATTCTTTACAAAATGCGTTCAGAACAGGAGAATGATTGATTAGATTGGCAGTCTTTAAGTTGTTCTCAGATTCTTAGATTTCTGTGAAGTCACTCTAGAGGCTGTCATGGAGGTGACTTGGGCTAGAAAAGTTAGAACTTTGAAGTCCTGCACTGAGGAAGACTCCTCAACTCTGTTCAACCCAGTATTTCCTAAATATATTTCATAACAGACCCTTGTTTTCCTTTTAAAAAAAAAGAGACACATGTCACAATCATGTTGATCTTTTGCTCTTTACCCTTACTTAGGAATTGTTCTATATTTTCTTTTTAATAATAAAGAGATCTTTCATATGTGTGTATATATATACACACAGAGACATATATAAATTTCTTTTTGATTTAACAAAACAAATTTTTTGGGGGGCGCCTGGGTGGCTCAGTTAGTTAAGCGGCTGCCTTCAGCTCGGGTCATGATGCCAGGGTCCTGGGATTGAGCCCCGCGCCAGGCTCCCTGCTCCGTGGAGAGCCTGCTTCTCCCTCTGCCTCCCCCTCTGCCTGCTGCTCTTCCTGCTTGTGCTCGCTCTCTGTCAAATAAATAAATAAAATCTTAAAAAAATTTTTTTTGTTGTTTTTTTCTGGTGGTATAAAAATGCTGTTCATTATCAAAAACTTAGAAAATACAAAGAAATATTTGGAAAGTGTATAAGATGCATAATTGTACCTCCCACAAGTGACAAATATTAATACCTAGAATATTAACATATAGTCTTTTTATATACATATATAAGTAATTTGAACACAATAGGTATCACATTCTGTTGATTGTTTTTTATCTAGAATTTACACCTATATGATATTACATATGACCATTATTATTGACCATTTGTCATTTTGTTTTATTGTTTATCTGATTTCTAATGATGGCATGGTTTTCTCTTGTATAGGCACACTATTTTTTATTAGCCAGTCTGCTATTTCTGGAATTTTAAATGTATAAATTCTTGTGCTATTACTAATAGTGCTTCAATGAGTATAAAACTTCTATTATGTTTGTACTAGTTCTGATTATTTCCTTAGGGGGAAAATCATCTTTTATATATATAAAAGATGTGTGGAAATAGCCTATCTGGGTAAAAGAATATCTTCATTTTTTAAGGTCTTTTTTAAAAAATTTGTAACAGTTTACATTGATAATCAGATACACAACTTTTTTCATCATTTGGTTAAAAAAAAACTTTGTGAAATTGGTATATTATTGTATATTGCATTTCTCAGATTTCTGTGAGGTTGGATATTATTCGTGTTAAATAATGACTTAGAATTCTTTGGTGAGTGTCTGTTAGAAATTACTCTTATAGTTTTATGAATTTTCTTTATTTAAAAATATTAAGGATATGTTAAGAATGATAACTTTTTAAAAAGTACCTTTATTTATTTTTGTAAAAGAGAACGAGAATGAGCAGGAGGGAGCATGAGTCGGGGGGAGCATCAGAGGGAGCGGGGAGAAGCAGGCTCCCCAATGAGCAGGGAGCCCCATGCAGGACTCAGTCCCAGAGCTGAAGGCAGCCGCATAACTGACTGAGCCACTGAGGTACCCAAGAGAGATAACTTTTCCTGGCCATATATTAATTTTAGCCCTTCTTTGTTGTTTAACTTAGAAATTTTTGTTATCTTTAGATCTAACACGGAATTTTCATATTTATATGTAGGAGAAAACTATTAGTCATTTTATTTAGTTTCTTTATGTTTATAAATTTTACCTAAAATAAAATTCCATTTAACTTAACTTTTTTCAAATAGTAGTACATATTTTTCTGGTTACAAAACAACTATATATTCACTACTAAATATTCGGGTGACAGAGATTAAGAAAAAATTAAAAATCACGTGTGATTTCTATACCCAGAGGTGACAGCACTGTTTATTGAATAACCAGTAAATTCATGTTTTCTGTACTAATTTGAAATTTCTTCTTCATCATATACAAACTTGCCATGTATACTTGATTATACTTTTTATCTAGTCTATTTTGTTACTGTCGTACTATTTAGTTGCAGTTTGGCAATATATTTTAATAACTGGTTCAGCAAAGCCTCTTTATATGTTTTAAACATTTTCTTTCTGTGTCTTACCATGTGTTCTTATAAATAAACCCGCTATATCAGGACAGTGGGGTAGCTCAGTTGGTTAAGTGGCCAGTACTTGAATTTGGTCCAGGTCATGATCTCAGCGATCTGGGGCTGACCCTTGCACTGAGTAAAGAGTCTGCTTGTCCTTCTCCCCCTGCTCCTCCCCTGCTCCAGTGTGCACGTGCCCTCTCTCTCAAATAAATAAATTCTTAAAAAGAAAAAAGCTCTTATATTGATAAATACACTTTCACAGTGACCTGAATGACATTTTTAATCCCTAGTAACCACTAATCTGTTTTCTGGCTCTATAATTTTATAATTTCAACATTTTATATAAGGAGAATTATACAGTATATGATCTTTTTAGACTGAATTTTTTCACTTAGCATAATGCCCTTGATATCCACCCAAGTTGTTACATGTATCAATCATTTGTTCCTTTTTATTGCTGAGAGTGCTCCATGGTAGAGACATACCACGGTGTTTTAACCATTCACTTGTTGAAAGACATTTGTATGCTTTCTAGTTCGGGGTTACCACATATAAAGCTGCTGTGAAAATTCTAGTACAGGTTTTTGTGTGGACATTGTGATGGTTAATTTTGTGTGTCAGTGTGGCTAGTCTGTGGTGCCCACTTTTGTCAAACATATATATTGCTGTCAAACATATATATTATGTGTTTTGAAAATGTGATTAATGTTTAAGTATAGTCTTTTAAGCCATGCAAATTACCCTTCATAGTATGGATAGGCGGCACCTAACCCGTGGACGGCCTTAAGAGAAAAGACTGAGACCCAGCCGAGAAGGAAGGAACGGTGCCTGCGGCGTCCTCGGACTCAGGACTACAGTATCAACTCTTCCCTGGGTCTCCAGACTGCTGGCATGTCCGGAAGAGCTCATATTTGTCAGCCCCTATAATCAAAATAAATCTCTCTATAAATATATCCTGTTGGTTCTGTTTCTTTGGAGAACCCTGACTAATACAGACTTTGTTACTGGAGTGGTTCTAGAGGAACAGAGTCTTAAGAATGATTTTTCTGAATTTGTTCTGGGGTTTCTCCAGTTCATTTCCTAATCTGATTTGATTTAAAGCGGTGGACTCTGTTTTCAGTAGTAAAGAGGGGACTGATAGTCCATGCGTGGCATGACGCGGCGACAGTGATAGGCAAAATCTCACCATTGTATAATCAGATACTTTTAAGAGGAAAGGTTCTAGGTGACCATTTATTTTGATACCTTGGAACATTTTTGTCCAACTAATGCATATAATGACATTGGCTTATTGCTCCTAAAATGAGCAAAGAAGGGGATGAATTTGGGGATTGAGCTCTGAATTTAAGTACCACGTAAATTACCACAGAATTCCTATGTCTTCCCAGAAAGAGATCCCTATCTTTTGTAATCAGAGGTTGAGCTTGCTGAAAACCATATCCAAAGTCACATCCCATCAGTAGGTGAATTACAGTGCAAACTGGATTCCCAACTTCATAGAATATTTGTTGAAATGAAGGCACCGATTGGCCGGGAATGGGATTCTGAAAATTAGAATAGGGACATAGGAGAAAATTTTGATGAGGTTGCGGCATTGAACTCCCACAGTCTACTGAGTCTTCTTTGTTAGTAAAAGCAGCTATGGTACTCTCATCTAAGGAGATTAGCCGTGCTTGGCCTGAAGCAACTGCAGTGGCCTCCTCTTGAGGGGGTTGCATTTGAGGCACTCCTCATTCTCCTTAGGGCCCACCCCCACCACCCTGCTTTACCTCTAGACTTTTCACTAGACTCAAGTCTCAGCAGGCCCCTAAAGATGAGATACAAAGTGTGACCCATGAGGAGATGCTCTTTAATCCAAAAAAACCCTTTGTGATTTTTCTACTTAATATAGACAAATCTAGGGAATGTGTGTGGGAATGGATAGAAAGGTGTGAGGTAATGGTGGAAGGAACATAAAGCTGAATCACGCTGAATTTTAAATCTTGCTGAAATTTTGATAGGAATTATAGTCAATCTGTCTATCTGCTTGGGAAAATTGTTTTTTACTGTGTTGGATTTTCTAAATCACTAACATACTCTCCATTTATTTAGATTTTAAAATCTTTTAGCATCATTTTATATCCAAAATATAAGTCCTATATATATTTCGTTAGATTTTTTTATTTGTAAGTAGTTCATATTCTTTGGAATGATTATAAGTGGCATTGTATTTTAAATTTTGCTATCCACATATCCATTGCTAGAAAATGGAAATATAACTGATTCTTCAGTGTTAGGCTTATATCCTGTGACTTTGTCAGACTCAGCTATAGTTGTAGGTTTGGTTTTGTTTTGATTTTCATTTGTTTTGGATTTTCTATGTAGAATAATCTACAAATAGGGACAGTTATATTTTTTCCTTTCCAATATGTATTGGTAAATTCTGTTTGCCTATGTTTTGTGAAAGATTTCTGTGCCTCCATTCATAAGGGTTATTGACCTATAGTTTTCTTTTTTTAACAGACTTTGTCTGGTTTGGTATTAGGGCAATCCTGGTATAAAATAAATTGAGAAATATTTTCTCCTCTTCTGTTTTCTGGAAAAAATTGTGTAGAACTGGTTTTCATTCTTTAAATGTTTAGTGTTCTCCAATGAAACCTTTCTGGACTTGTAGAGGTCTTTCTCAAGAGCTGTTTAAATTATGAATCCATTTCTTTAGTAGTTGTAAGTCTATTCAAATTATTTATTTTATAATAATGTGTAGTGTGTACTTTTTGAGGAATTGGCCCATTTCACCATGTTGTGAAATTTATAAGGTTGTCTGTAACATGCCTTTTATTGTCCTTTTGATGTCTGCAGGGTATATAGTAATATCCCTTTTCAGTCCTGATAATGGTAATTTGAGCCTTCTCTATTTTCTTTGTCACTCTTGGTAATTATATTCTTTTATCCGATTAGAATTACACATTTATTTTACCCACTTGACTCTGAATGTATTTGCATTTTCACCCCCTAATTTATAATATTTTGTGGGGTTCTTTTTGTCCAATTTTATTATCAGAATCACGCTAGCTTTGAAAAATAAATGAAGAAGCTTTTCATCTTGTGTCCTAGAACGTATTAGAAAACTTTTTAAAAAATATTTTTAAGCTGTTATTTTTATTTAGGTGGTTTTTGATATTTAAACTGTATATTTTATTCTTATTTCATAGACATTTGGAAAAGTGTGTGTTGATTGGTCTTTAAAATTTTAAATATCTCTGATCACATCCTTGTTCTCCTGTATAGAATTCTGGGTTTGGTTTGTTTGTTTGTTTGTTTTTAGTATTTTGTATTTTTAAACAATATATTGGTTCAGGCAATGAGATCTGAGTTAACTAAGGCTTTGTTTGAATCCTGACTGTGCCACTTACAACTCCGTGAACTTGGGCCAATTATTCAGTCATCAAGTTTCAGTTTCTTTTTCGCAAGGATAGGGTTGTGAAAGTTGAGTAAAATGCAACCTGTAAAATACATGGCATAGTGCATGATCAGACTGAACCATGAATTAATGTGAGCTTGATTAGATTTGTTAAGGTTTGTATGTTTTCTTTTAGCCCCCTTTCCCCCATACACAACAATAACTGAAAAAAAAAGTTCTTAGATTCTTCTATCGCTTTTACCTAATTTAATTAATTGATGCTTTTATCTTAATTGTTTGCTCCTCTTTCTTTAGGGCTTTTTTATACCATCTTTTCAAAACTTCTTTAATTGAATGCTTCATCATTTTCATCCTTTTGTGATTAAAAACAGCACTTAAGACTAGATTATGTTTTCATTGGCCTCCAAAAATGAAGTTTAATTGTTTAGGGTATTTGTGAAATAAAGGAGATGGGATACCATACAAGATCAATGATTCTTCTTTTCACTGAAACTCAAGGAGACTAGAAATTAATGTTTTAAATTTGAGACATCCTAAGATCTCCACTTCAATTCTGAAAGTATGCTGTGGTAGCCAGCAGCTTTGCCATGTTCCTAATTTCAAAGTGAATACTTTTGGGTTGTAATGTATTATCATTCATTTTGTTTGCTGTATATTTTCGGTAGATTCTCTGTGTCAACTTTGTTTTGATGTGTTTTTTTGCCCTGCATTTCTGGATTTTTTAAAAAAGATTTTATTTATTTATTTGAGACAGAAAGATAAAGAGAGTGAGAAAGCATGAGCAGGGGGAGAGGAAGAGGAAGAGGGAGAAGCAGACTTCTCTCTGAGTGAGGAGCCCGATGTGGGGCTTGATCCCAGGACCCTGGGTTCATGACCTGAGCTGAAGGCAGAGGCTTTAACCCACTGAGCCACACAGGTGTCCCCCAAAGGCAGACGTTTAATCATCTGAGCCACCCAGGTGCCCCTTGGATTTGGTTTTAATATTAATTTTTTATGTTTATGTTCATAAACCTAGAGATCAACTCTTGCTGTAGTAATTTGACGTAACAATCCATCCCAAATCTCATGTAAAAATAACCATTTATTTTCACAGATGTGACAGTCCTCTGTCTTCTTATCTTTTCTGAAGTTTGTATTCTAGTTGGGGAAGAGAGATAGTAAAGAAAGAGCAAAATTAAATTACTTGGTATTTTGAAGATTGATACAGAAAACAGATCGAGGAAGAGGAGAGGAGTGGGTGGTGATGGATTGTGTTTTTAAATAAGAAGGACAAAGTTGCTTTCACGGAGAAGATAACATTTAAACAAGACTAGGAGGAGATGAAAGAGTTCTCTATGTGAATAGCTTGGAAAATGCCATGCAGCCAGAGGGAACACCATGGAAAAGCAAGCTGGCTCGTATTTGAGGAGTATTAAAGCATCCTGTGTGACTGGAGCAGTATGAGCTAGCAGGGAGGTGGTAGGAAGTGAGGTCAGAAGAATAATAGGCAGGTCATGGAGGAAATGGGGAGCCATTCCAAAGTTATGAGGAGAGGACAGTTAATTCTGAGTTTTGAAGGCTCAGTCTGGATCCTGTGTGAGACTAGACAAAGAAGGACAGGATGGGAAGTAGGCAGGCCAGTTAGGAGCTCTTGCAGAACTGAAAAGATTTATCAGGCATCACCATAACTAAAACAAAATATAATATAATAAAACAAAAGATTTATCAGGCATGCCCCAAAGGACTATTCATTATGTTCTGTTTTTATTTGAAACATAATGGACATAAAAAATAGTATTTAAAGTAAACACCTATGTAAAGAAGTAGAATGCTTCTACTTCTAGAAGTAGAATTCCCAAGTAATCTTCCTGGTTACCACCCTCTCCCTGTCTGCTCCTGGGGTAGTCACTTCCTTTTTTCTTTATGCTTTTACTGCCTAAGTGTTCATGCTTGGAAGAGCTAGTTAATTTCTCCTATTTTGAACCTTACAGTGGAACCTTGCAGTATGTACTCTTCAGCCTTTTCTCGACCTCACATTCATGTGGTTCATTTTGTTGCGTGTAACTGGTTCATTCATTTTATGGCTGCATCATATTCTCATGTGTGAATATATGGGTTTTCTTCAGCGTATAGTGGCATTACATCCCAGTAAACCCATCATAAGTTGAAAATATTGCAAGTCAAAATGCATTTAGTACACTTAAACTACTGAACGTAGCTCACCTAGCCGACCTTAAATATGCTCAGAACACTTAGCCTGTAGTTGGGCAGAATCATCTAACACAAAGCCTGTTTCATAGTGAAGTGCTGAGTATCTCACACAACTTACTGAATCCTGTCCTGAAAGTCAGAAACAGCATGGTTGTACAGATACAAAATCGTGGTAAGTGAATCTGTTGTATACTCTTATGCTCGTGTGCCACCCCCCAGCATCACAAGAGAGCATTGTACGATTTATCATGAGACCAGAAAAGATCCAAATTCAGAATTCAGAGTGCAGTTTCTACTGAATGCCTGTCACCTTCATAGCATCATAAAGTTGAAAAATCATAAGTTGAACCATTGTAGTCAGGGACGTCTGTACCTTGATTCTTCTTTTTTGTTAATGTATTGTTACGCATCATCCCACTTTGTCTGAAAGCTTTCTAGTTGCTCCACTTTCCTGTGAATACTTGGTATGGACAGACTTAAATTTTGGTCATTTTGGAATAGTGGTATTGCATCATGGTTTAATTTGCATTTTACTGGTTAATAACAAAGTCGAAGAACTTTGCATATGTCATTGGCCATTTGTATTTCATCCCTTGTGATAAGTCTGGTCAAGATTTTGCCTATTTTTATTAATTATGTATATATACTTACATATTTATATTTATTATTAATTTGTAGCCATTCTTTGTGTATTTTAGACATAAGCCTTTTCCCCTTCATATGTGTTGCATATCCCATTCTTCAGCTTGCCTTTTCATAATATGATATTTATTGATGACCAGAAATTCTAAATTTGAATGTGGTTGTGTTTATCAATATTTTCTTTTGTAGTTCTTTTTGTATCTTGTTTCATAAGAAATCCTTCTTTATCCTGGGATTGTGAAGACAGATCTTTGTACGTTTTTCTAAAAGACTTATTAGCAAAAGCTTTTTGCATTAAGATCTTTATTCTACCTGGAATTGATTTGTATGTAAGTTCATTTCCCCCTCATATTTGCAGCTCAGTTGTATTGAAAAGATGATTTCTGTCCACTGTGGTGCAGCCATTTTCCTCAGACGTCAGAATCCCTGTGTGCATGTATCTGTGTGTGTCTGTCTGTCTGTCTGTTCTCTAGGTCTGTTGTCTGTCCCTGTACCACTACCACTTCATTTTAGTTTTACGTTCAAATTCTTGGTGTTTGATAAAGCCTCACCAGAGAGGTTTTTTGTTCTGTGCTCACCTTGCAACTTTTCAGTTTCAACTTTTTAGGTATTCTGATACCAAGAAGGTGAGAGTCCTAATTTGACATTCTTTAAACACTCCTGTTATTCTCAAGAGTTTTGACAGTGTAAGTTCTAAAAGTTTGTTCATATATCCTATCCACATTTGGATTTGGCTGCTGTGTACCAGAATCTGAAAGATTGATAGATTGTCTCTATGCCTATTTTGATCTTTTTCCTCATATAGGACCGCTAGCCCCTGGTAAAAGACAGGCTTTTGACTTCTCTAAAAATGAGGACAAGATATTAGACAGTGAGCAGGATCCTGAAAAGTATGAGATTCAAATTAGCCAGGTCAAGTGAAGAGAGAGGGGAGGCAGAGAAGGAGAGCTCTATCAAGTATGTGGGGAAACTTGGAGTGAAAGAAGAGCCTGGGACGTGTTGGAAGTATTATAACACTTTGTGTAAGTCAGTAATACTGTATTAGAAATTACCATTCCTTGGGAGAAGATACGTGCAAACAACATAGCTGATAAAAGGTTAGTATCGAAAATACATAAAGAACTTATTAAATCAAACCAAAACAAATAATCCAATGAAAATGAGCAAAGTTGCCTGGGTGGCTCATTCAGTTGAGTATCCAGCTCTTGGTTTTGGCTAGGGTTATGATCTTGTGGGTTGTGGATCGAGCTCCTCTTCAGTCTACCTGCTCAGAGATGAGTCTCATTGAAGATTCTCTCCTTCTGCCGGTCCCCCACAGTCTCTCTGCCAAATAAATAAAAAAAATATTTTAAATGAGCAGAAAACATGAACAGACCTTTCTCCAAAGAAGACATCCTAATGGCCAACAGGCACATGAAAAGATGTTCAACATCACTCCTCATCAGGGAAGTGCAGATCAAAATGGCAGTGAGATAGTGCCTCACACCTGTCAAAAGGGCTAAAATAAAAACTGCAAGAGATATGTGTTGGCAAGGATGTGGAAAAAAGGAACCTTCTTGCACTCTTGGTGAGAACTGGTGCAGCCACTGTGGAAGACAGGGTGGAGGTTCCTCAAAAGTTAAAAATAGAGCTAACCTATGATCCAGCAATACCGCTACTGGGTATTTACCCCAAAACTACAAAAACACTAATTCAAAGGAATAAATGTACCCCTATGTTTATTGCAGCATTATTTACAGTAGCCCAAGTGTCCACCAGTAGATGAATGGATAAAGAAGAATGTATAAATATAGAATGTAAAAGAATGTATAAATAAAGAATGTATAAATATAGAATGGAATATTATTCAGCCATAAAAATAATGAAATCTTGTCATTCGAAACAACATGGATGAAACTAGAGAGTAATGCTAGGAGAAATACCCCAGTCAGAGGAAGACAAATACCATAGAATTTTACTCATATGTGTCATTTAAGAAATAAAACAAATGAACGGAGGGGGAAAAAAACAGGCAAACCAAGAAACAGACTCTTCACTGTAGAGAACAAACTGGTGGTTACAGGCAGGAAGGTGGGCAGGGGAATGGTTTAAATAGGTGCTGGGGATTAAGGAGTGCCCTTATGATAAGCAGTGGGTGATGTATGAAGTGTTGAGTCACTATATTATACACCTGAAACTAATATAATACTCTATTTTAACCATACTGGAGTCAAATAAAAAACTTTTTAAAAAAGAAATTTTGATTAAAAGCCTGGGTGGCTCAGTTGGTTAAGCAGCTGCCTTCGGCTCAGGTCATGATCCCAGCGTCCTGGGATCCAGTCCCACATGGGGCTCCTTGCCCCGCAGGGAGCCTGCCTCTCCCTCTGACTCTGCCTGCCACTCTGCCTGTGCTCGCTCTCTCTCTGACAAATAAATAAATAAAATATTAAAAAATAAAGTAAAATAAAATAAAAAATAAATTTAAACAAATGTAATATAAAGGATAAATTTTTTTTTAATTACCATTCCTGATTTGTAGGGAGTAATCAGCAGTTTATCTTGGACAGTTAGTAAAAGCTATTTTTAGTTTTTAACAGTGATTTTTCAGGGTCTCTGATTCTCTTTTTTTTTTTTTTTTTTTAAGATCTTTATTTATTTCAGAGAGAGAGAGACACAGTGAGAGAGGGAATACAAGCAGGGGGAATGGGAGAGAGAGAAGCAGGCTTCCCGCCAGCAGGGAGCCCGATGCGGGGCTCGATCCCAGGACTCTGGGATCATGACCTGAGCTGAAGGCAGGGGCTTAACGACTGGGCCACCCAGGTGCCCCCAGGGTCTCTGATTCTCTTAACTGTAAATAAAGACTATTTGCCTATAAAACATAGTAAGGAGTTACTACACTATTATATACCCCAGGCCCTTTTATCTCTTGATCTTCCCACTAAAGATCGAGGGGGATAATGTGGCAAAGTTCATTAATAATTAACCTCAGTCATCCATTTAACTAAAAGATGTGACTTGTCCAAAGTAATATTCTAAAAAGTATCAAAGGTAATTAAAATCTAGTTCTCAGAAACCTTCTCCTTCCTTTAGGAATATTTCACTGCTTTGAAACTAAAGGCTAAGTAGAATATAGTCTTTATGTGTTGAGAGGAGCAACAAAGATGGGAAATAATTTTCCAAAGATTTTATAAGGTTTGACTGTCATGCACCTGAATTTGGAGAAGAATAAAGGGAAGAGGCTTAAATAAAAGAGGAAAGAATATGAGGCAGGAGGAGTTGATTCCCTCCTTTTAACCTAATGGTCAGAGTTGTTAATAGACCTGACCTGGCCTTTTGGGCTTTGTTTACACTAGCAAAGACCTCAGACTTTATTTAGTTTAGACTCCCAGCAGCAGGTGTTCCAAATTGCAAAAGGTTTAGTTTTTTAGAATATTCTAGAAAGAATATTCTGTGAAGTGAACCATATTGCATCTGTATCCTATTGTGTTCTATGACATCCAAATCGGTTGCCCCCTAAAATTCAGTAAATATTGCCATATCCTTACAAATACCAGTTTTCTTTATTAATATATTTTCTTTTGTTAATTCAGTTTCATTGACAAAATTTTTTTCTGTTTGTTTTCTACTGCCTTTTGATTTATTCCTTATTTGAAATAGTTTCCAAATCCATTGTGTACTTTTTTAAAACGTTTCTGAGTTATTAGATCCACTTTAGTGTTTTTATACAGTTATAATTATCATCTGTCCCCACTAATTTATTTCTGAGTTTTGAAATTTCTCAAAATTTCTTTTTTAATATCTTCACCACAGTAACCTCAGCCATTTGGGATTTATTTAAAATAGGATCTTCTTAAGCAAATTGTTAATCTCAGTCCTTTAAATTTTATATTCCTCTAGTCATTCTTTTTTTTTTTTTTTTAAGATTTTATTTATTTATTTGACAGAGAGAAATCACAAGTAGTCGGAGAGGCAGGCAGAGAGAGAGAGAGGGAAGCAGGCTCCCTGCTGAGCAGAGAGCCTGATGCGGGACTCGATCCCAGGACCCCGAGATCATGGACCTGAGCCGAAGGCAGTGGCTTAACCCACTGAGCCACCCAGGCGCCCCTCCTCTAGTCATTCTTGATAGCCTGTTTCAATTCTTAATCCTCACAGATAAATAGTATTTCTATAATGAACTTTTTAGATTATCATGAAGGTTCACTTTCTTTTTTATAATTGTAGAGTTCTGCATTACATGGTCCAACTCACCTGTGTATACTAAATCTTTCCGTAAACATGTTTTTGCCATTTCTTCTGCAGTATAAAGTAATTTCACTTTTGGCATAAGGCTTTTAATATATGTGTAGTGAATTTAATTGTTCCTCTCTGGACCTTTTTAGTGTTCTCAGTTATATTTTGAAATTGGAGATCATACTGCTTTAATAGAAATCTGATAGCATAATAGAAGGCTCAATTTTCACCTGTTAGAAACATTTGTTCCTGACACATTTTATTGAGCCAGTATTTTCATTAACCTTTATCAGTGTTTGGCCCCAACTGGGGTAGTAACTTGAAATTATCCATATTGATCTTCATTTTGTTTTGATGTATTACTTCATTCATATATTGAGGTCCCTTGTGTATGTTTGTTTGAGTGAATTAGTAGCTGTGCCCAACCTAGTTCGTAGGACCTTCTACAAAATTAATGAACATATTCTCAGTTCCTTCATTCGGGTTAGGCAAAGGTATTAAGTAACACAGTTTTATAGAGTGATTGTCTTTAAGATGATTATGAGTCTCTGAGTTTGGAATGTAATCTTGCATCCTTTTGTATATATTCATTCTGTCAGCCTATCAAAACCATCACAGCTGTTGGTTCTTCTCTGACTTCAAGTCGCTGTGCCAGAAAAAGAGAATATTTAGTTAGGGAATGACTCAAATGACCTCTTTGGCATTAGACCTGGTTACCAAAAAGGCAAATGTAATAACCCAGAAAAGTTGGCACAAAGTAAAAAACCAGGTCTAATGCCAGTGCTTGCCTGAGAGAGAGCCTTGGACTTTCAAATCTTTCATCTAGAATCTAGATCCTACCTGTCAGTTTGTTGGTTAAACTGAAATTTCATTTTAGAGAAACTTGTGAGATTTATTTAAGGAAGCTAGACGTCACATGTGTTTTCCTTGTCTGCATGAGTCATTCTTTCACAGAAAGAAATTAACAAATTATCTGACATATTTTGTTGAGACATACAGATTGCTCCTTAGTATCCCGTGTTTTGTAGATAATTGAAAGTATTTTGATAACTTGTGTTAATATTTTCTTATATAACTGTCATGGTTCTTATAAAACAGTAGCTTTGGGCATTTAACCCACAGTCTATATCTCACTTGCTTGCATATCGATCTGATTTTTATAGAAGGAAGATTGTTTACTAAAGCATGTGAGTGTACTGCTACCTTTTCAATATATTCATAAGATCAATAAGTAATTTATTATGTTAGATTGTGATACAGTGCCATGAATTCTGTCACTTGAAATAGAAGCATTACTGGAGCAAGTGCAGGGAAAGCTTTTTAACATTAATACAGGACATTATGTGTGTGTTTTTGTATTTACTAGTTTGTATATGAGACAGCCTGAAAGGTAGGCTCTAAGAAGACCCTTTCTTCCACCATGTTCAGTTGAGGCACCTAGCATGTCAGGCTATCAGCATTTCCCCCTTGGATTACTGCAGTTACTTTATAAACTGCCTCTTACTAGTCCTTCATTCCTGTCCTGACTTGTACACCAGAATGATCTCACATTTCCATGTTGGAAATATTTTGAGTCCCCATTGCCTTCAGGATAAAGTTCAGACTCCTTAACAATTTTTACAAGGTCCTTCATGATTTTGCCCTTGCTTACTCTCCTGCTTATTTCTCTCTTAACTACTTTATACCTTTCATTCTGTTCCCTTAGTTGTGTCATTATCTCTTGCCTCTGGGCCTTTTCACTATAAATACTCTTCCTCCCTCGCCCCCCCCCCCACTTTGCCCCCTTCCTCTTTGGTGTTCTAGATTCTTCATATTTCAGTTTAAGAGTCACTTATCCCAGGAAGTCTTCTCTATTCTCCCAAGTCAAGATTGGGTGCCCCTTTGTACTTTATTAAGCCTCTAAGTTCAGGAACTACATTTTGTTTTATTCAGGCTTCATTCTTATTGCTTAGCATTAATTGAATAAATTAATATATAGTTAGTCCTTCTCAGACTTTTCCCTGACAGAAGAGAGAACATCTGTCCCTCATGAATACACAAAGTTCCTTGCTAAAAGCATGACGGTTTCTTAAAGTTCTCCATTTATTTTTTTTTTTTTAAGATTTTTATTTTTATTTATTTGACAGAGAGAGATCACAAACAGGCAGAGAGGCAGGCAGAGAGAGAGGAGGAAGCAGGCTCCCTGCTGAGCAGAGAGCCCGATGCGGGGCTCGATCCCAGGACCCTGGGATCATGACCTGAGCCGAAGGCAGTGGCTTAACCCACTGAGCCACCCAGGCGCCCCTCCATTTATTTTTTAAATTTTAGAAAAATTTATTTTGCTTTATTATCAATTTAATTATATATTTCCCTAAATCTCCAACTAAAATAGACACTACTAAAAGATGTGTCGATGTAGACATTTTATTTTTCAATTTCATCATTCCGTTGCTTATCTTTTCTCTTTCTGGTTGGCAGGGTTTTTTCTTCAGCTATATGATTAATGCTGATTTTGTTACAGGTGATTGGTAAATTTGCAGCACCACCTCTTATTTTTTTGAAATATTTTAAGTTGAGGTTATCATCTACTTAAAGGACTTGAAATTTGCATTTACAGCCCCTGCGGACCAAGACTGGGGCTGCTTCCTACTTGATTCTGCCCCAGTGCTGCCATCCTTGTTCAGTGGCTGTTATATTAACACTGTCTGCAGCCAAAAGTAGAGGAGTGTGTTAGAGCTCTTTCACGAAGCTTTTAGAGTAATTTTCTTTAAAATTTCAAATATCTTTGCTGTCATAATATGTGATGTGATGTGTGTGTGTGTGTGTGTGTGTAAGGGTGGAGATCACTTTGAAAATGGAGCACCACATTTTTTATTCAGTGTGCATTGAGAATGCAAGTTAAGGATTAAAGAACCCTTAACTTGCAAATTGCTGCATGGAAGTAGGAGCATCATAGGATGTTGAGCCCTTACCACCACTAATTAAAGTGTGATGGACCTGTTCAGTGGTAATAAAACATTACTGTGGACTTTTGATTGCATACCAATGTATTCAGATATAGTAAATCCGTGCCTTAAACTGTAGAGTGTTTTTGGAAAAGACTGGTCTTCTCAAACTGGATCAAATTTAGGGTGAAGAAAGATGTTTTTAAGATGATCAAAGGATGAAAAAAAAAAAAAAAAGATGAACAAAGGATGTTTTAATCACTCCAGGAAGAGAAGTAAAGAGACTGACCTCAGCAAGATAAGGAACTGGGAAATTCCAACATTCATGCCCCAACAAAAACAATGATTAAACAACTACTGATGAAAATAGCTTAGGACAGCGGCGCCTGGGTGGCTCAGTGGGTTAAGTCTCTGCCTTCGGCTCAGGTCCTGATCTCAGGGTCCTGGGATCAAGCCCCGCATGGGGCTTTCTGCTCAGCAGGGAGTCTGCTTCTCCCCTCTCTCTCTGCCTGCCTCTTTGCCTACTTGTGATCTCTCTCTCTCTGTCAAATAAATAAGTAAAATCTTAAAAAAAAAATAGCTTAGGACAGTTCTAGAGTACAGTAGAGAAGCAGGAGCCGTCCAGTGGAGCACACAACCTGAGAAAAGCATAGGAAGCATTTTACCAGCATCACCCCATCTTCTAGTTCAGCAGAGCTCAGCACTAGGAGGGATCTCATCCACTGTGACCTCCCCTCAGAGGGGAAGAGAAGAGCAGGAAGACTTCAGCAGCTTTCACCACTGCTGGTGAGGAACCTGGTAGTCCTTGGCACTGTCATGGACTCCCTTGGTCTTTGCCACTGGGGACCTCCAAAATCTTTGCCAACACTGACCTCAGCTGATGAAGCTGCCTGGAATTTACCCCACTGTGTCCCCTCGGAGTAGTCACTTCTCTGTCTCCCAGCCCCCAGGAATAGAGTCACCTCTTTGCTCCTACTGGAGTCACCAATGTCTCCTCCTCCCAACACCTCTCTCACTTCCCTGTCCCGGTGCTGGTGTGTTCATGTGCCTTTCCACGTGTATGTGGACACTGGCACTGCGGCTAAACTGCCAGAACCTGCACTGCACCCTGAGCATTGGCATCGCCATGTATGTGCTAGGCACACCCATGTCCTGGACACCAGTCCCACTGCTGTAGTCACGTGTGTCCCAGGGCCAAGAGATACCCTTGACTGCAGCCTTCCCCACGGGGGATAAGGACAGCAATATATGAAATTCTCCAGGGATAAGGAAAAGGTGAATAACGATGAAGAAAGTCTGTAGGATTTATGAGACACCATCAAGGGAAACAGGATATTCATTATGGGTGTTCCTTCCATATGGAGAAGGGTGGCAGCTGGACGTGGTATAGAAAGCTTATTTAAAGAAATAATGACGAAAAATGTTTACATTTGAGTAGGGAAATGGACATCCAGATTCATTAAGCTCAGATGTTCCCAAACAGGATCAACCCAAAGAAGACTACAGGGACACATTATAATCAAAGTGTCAAAAGTCAAGGACGAAGAACATTTTGCATTCAGGAGGAGAAAAGCAACTTGTCAGATAGATGAGCACTCTCTCCCCCCACCACAAGGATGATCATTAGATTTCTCAGCAGAAACTTTGCAGGCCAGGAGAGAGTGCAATGATATATTCAAAGAGCTTAAAGAAAAAAACTGCCAACAAAGAATACAATACCTGAAAAAGTTGTTCTTTAAAACTGAAGACAAGATAATGTTTTTCTTGGGGGCGCCTGGGTGGTTCTTGGGGGCGCCTGGGTGGCTCAGTGGGTTAAGCCGCTGCCTTCGGCTCAGGTCATGATCTCGGAGTCCTGGGATCGAGTCCCACATCCGGCTCTCTGCTCAGCAGGGAGCCTGCTTCCTCCTCTCTGCCTGCCTCTCTGCCTGCTTGTGATCTCTCTCTGTCAAATAAATAAATAAAATCTTTAAAAAAAAAAAAAAAGATAATGTTTTTCTTGGATGAACAAACCAAGAGAGTTTGTCATCACAAGATCTACTATAAGGGGAGGTGAACCGTGAGAGACTACAGACTCTGAAAAACAACCTGAGGGTTTTGAAGGGGCGGGGGGGTGGGAGGTTGGGGGAACCAGGTGGGGGATATCGGGGAGGACACAGATTGCATGGAGCACTGGGTGTGGTGCAAAAACAATAAATACTGTTACGCTGAAAATAAATTTTAAAAATTTTTTTAAAAATTAAAAAAAAAAAAGAAAAATACTCTAGGGAGTCCCTTGAATTGAAACAAGAATTCACTAAAGTATCAACATAAAAATATATAAAAGCGTAAATGAAAATTTTATTAATGGATACACCATATAAATAGCAAACTCTGACTTTAAGAACACAAATGGAAATAAAAGTATGTATTGTATGTATTTAACTTCAATTGTATGCCATTGAAGTTAAATTGTTAACTTAAAATAGAGATTCTACTACATGATATTTTATGCTAACTTCAAGCTAACCACAAAATAAAACGTGTAATAGATACGCAAAAAAATTAAAAGAAAAAAATTAAAGCAAATTACTACAAAAATGATCAGAGAGCAAAGGAAGCCACTAAGAATGGAAGATAGGGACAAAATATCTGTGTGATCAAAAATAATAACAAAATTTCCATAGTAAATCTTTACTTGTCAATAATAATTTTTAAGGTAAATGGATTAGACTCACCAGTCAGAAGACATAGAGTGGCTGAGTGACTAAAAAGGCAAGATTTACAATATCCTATTGACAAGCGATTCACTTTAGATTTAAATACACACAGAAGGTAAAGAGATGGAAAAATGTGTTTCATGAAATACTAAGCAAAAAAAAAAAGCAGGAATGACTATACTTGCATCAGACAAAATAGACTCTAAAACAGCCTCTCAACACAAATTTCATTATATAATGACAAAAGAGCCTGTTAAACAGAAAGAAATAATCATAAATATACACACACTTGTACATTGATAGTGGGAATGTAAATTGGTACAGACACTATGGAAAAACATGTGAATTTTCTTTACAAAATGAAAACTAAAACCACCTTTGATCCAGCAAACCCAATTCTGGTTATATATCCAAAGGAAACATGCCCAGGATCTCTAAAAGACATCAGCACTTCCATGTTCATGTCCGCCTTATTCATAATAGCCAAGGTGTAGAAACAGCCTAACCATCTATCAGCAGATGAACTGATAGAGGAAATGTGGTATATATATATACCACATGGAATATTACTCAGTCTTAATAAAGAAAAAAAATCCTGCCATTTCTGACAAATATGGATAAACCTGAAGGACAGTATGCTAAGTGAAACATTTCAAACAGAAAGACAAGTACTGTATGATGTCACCTATATGTGAATCTAAAACAGTCAAACTTATAGAAGCAGAGAATGGCGGGGCGCCTGGGTGGCTCAGTGGCTTTGGCTCAGGTCATGATCTCAGGGTCCTGGGATCGAGCCCTGCATCAGGCTTTCTGCTCATTGGGGAGCCTGCTTCCTCCTCTCTCTCCGCCTGCCACTCTGCCTACTTGTGATCTCTGTCTGTCAAATAAATAAATAAAATCTTAAAAAAAAAAAAAAAGCAGAGAATGGAATGGCAGTTGTCAGGGGCTGGTGGGTAGGAGGAAATGGGAAGATGTGGGTATAAAGTTTCAGTTGTACAAGATTAATCAGTTCTGGAGATCTAATGTACAACAATGTGACTAAAATTAATTGTACAAGGGATCTTGACATTGCTAAGAAAATAGATCTTAGGCGTTCTTACAACAAAAAGGGAAAAAGATAACTATGTGAGATGATGGATATATTAATTACCTTGACTATAATTATTTTACAATCCACGTGTATATCAGATCATCAAGATATACGTTACACATACATAATTCTCCATCATTATACATCCATAAAGTTTGAAAAAAATATATAAGAACAAAAAAAATTCTTAGAGGGGAAAACTATTGACATAGCATTAGAATTTAGGAGGAAAGTGATGTCTCTCTAAGAGATTAGAAAGAAACCAATTTGCATTTATCAGAATTTGATGGCTTTGAATGAAAGCCTGAGGTAAGCATATCTGAAGCTTGTTTGACGTCATAAATTGGCTTTACCTAGAAGATTCTTCGGCAGTTGATGTTGAAGAATCATTGGCAAAGTTTAGGACAGAAAGAAGTGACCCTCTATTTGCCTGTACCATTTATCACTCAGATAATTCTGGAGGAATTCATACACATTAAATGGAAATTTTGAGACAGTTAACCCTAATTTGTTCAAAAGAATAATTCTGTTTTGTTCTATGCAGATTTGCCAGGAAAATAAGTTTGTCTTAAACTAAGCTTCATTGCAATTGTAATTTGAAGCCTCAATCAAGAGCATACTTGAAGAAAAATAACTTGCAGAGAATGTTTGACAGAGTTTTTATTTAAGTATTTGTTTTAAATATAAGTTTGTTAAGTGCATGTTAAGTATATTATTATCAAGTCCAAGTATGAGGCATATGTTTTAAATATGTTATGCATTTGGTTTCCATACTTAATAAACGTTTGGGATTTTTTCCCCCGGTTTTCTTATAGACTGATTTAGGATTTTTCACTGTTGTGATATTTGAATGAAATTTCTACTTATTATATGGTACTTATAGGAAATACTGTTTCAATCTATTGATGGTTTGACATTTGAAACAAGTTGGATATTATCTGTTTTATCAGCTCTGTCAGGGGACTTTCTCCCAGAGGGCAGTTTTGTTTGTAAGATTTGGGGCACTGTCCCACATCACTGCCATCTGTGCCTTCCTCTCTTATTGTCCCTTGAAGTTACTCAGCAGTGAATTATGAATTATGTCACTTAGGAGTGAATGCTTTTTTCGTTTTTTGTTTTTTTTTTTTTACTGATTTTTTAAAATGAAATATAAAGTTAATAGTTATGTATCATTATATTCCTTTCTTGATTTATATATGTCATCTTTCCAGTTTTGTGTTATTTACAGCATAATATAAAAATTTCAGGGAAGGTTTTATTTGTGGAAGCAACTGAGCTATTATACAAGGAGATTTAAGCATATCAAATTAATCTTTTATTTTCCTACATTGTTTCTTAGAAATACTGATAAATTCTCTATTAATGTCCAAACCAGATCAACACAAATTGTGGAATTTTCCTATTAAAGTATCAGAAAAAATATTCAGGACTTATTAAATAGTAAGCAAGTATTTCTTTTAAAATGAAAGTCGATTTCTTGTATAGTTCACGTTTTGTTCAAGAGATAGAATTACAACTATTAAATGAATTATTAAAGCCTCCATGACAGGTAGTTAGAGGACTAGTGTTTCATACCAAGTAAGACAGATCAGCAATACAGACGTTATAATACAAACTGTAAGTGGTTCTCTTTTTCTTTTTTAAAGAATTATAAGAAGCATGGGCTCTTTTTAATTTAATTTTGCATTTACAATATAATTAAAAGAATAGTTTGTAAAATTTAATTTACAGATATAAATCTAACATTTGTAATTAATTTATTTTGATATAAAACTTTAGAGAAAAGCACAAATAACTTAATATTGAAAATACAAAAGCTCAATAAAATATCTCCCCTTGTATTTATGTTTATTTATATCCTAGTATTTTTCTCATAAAACTTATATAGAAATCGTTTCCTTTGTGACAAAATGGAAAGTAGAATTCTGTAATACATTCAGAGTCAAAATGGATTTGCTCCTGCTTTTATTTTTTAACAGTATCATTTCATCATTTTCTTCCTATGAACAATTTATCTGTAGAAATTAAAATGAATTGTATTACTATTATTGAAACTTGAATTTTGACAAAAAGTGTTTTTTTATCTTTTGTAAATATATATATGTTCATTTCTAAATGTATAGTAAAGATAACTATAAAGCCAGTTAACTATATGTAACATAAGTAAGTAATCATTAATCTTGGATAAGCTAAACTTTTTGTATTTCCTGGTGAGACAGTATGTCTTTTTACTTTGCAGTATAATCTTTACATACTTCATATAGGGGGTCATCTAGCTCACAGAGACCTTATAGGACTACATACAGACAGTGTATATATTCAATAAGCGTTACTAATGAATATCAACCTTATTCTATGGGATACGTTTCGTTTTTAACTTTTCAAACATGGCATATAAGGATGTACCGTTCATTTTAGTTTCTAAGCATACTTCTATAATTTTAGCTTATTTAGGAAATTACCTTGAATAAAAAATTATTGTATTTATTGTATTTGTAATTTATATATTTACTTTGAGAAAGCTTGAATTATTGCTATTCTTTAACATATATAAAAGCCAAATCATACAATGTTTTCCCTTAATGTTTATAGTGAGCTCTAGAACCTTGATGACATAGCGTTCCCTTTTATTTTATATTGCAGGTTGGCATACAAGGAAGCGGTATTGCTTGATGTATAAGAACACGGGCTCTGCAGTCAGAATATTTGGGTTCAAATCCAGGTTCTACTGTTTCCTATATTTGTGACCGTAGACAAGTTAATTAGTCTCTGGGCCTCAGTTTACTAAAGATTAAGATGATGTGGAGTACTTACCTATTATAAAGTTGTTTTGACCATTAAGTTTTAAAATAAGAGGGATTACAGCAATGCCTGGCAAATAGGAAGCAATAGGGATTAGTGTTTGACATTTTGGCTCAAGAGTCATTGTGCCTGCCTTCAAATCAAGACTCTATCACTGAATAATAATATTAGGGTCTTGAAAATTCTGCTTAACTCTTGCTGAGCGTCGATTCCCATTATCTGTAAAATTGGATTATTGTGAAGAATCAGCTGGATAATGCTTGTAACTCCTAAGTGTAATGCTTAAAACAAGCAAAGAGAAAAAAAGAGAACGAGAGAGAGGTGAAACCGAGAAACAGACTCTTAACTATGGAGAACAGACTGATGCTTACCAGGGAGGTGGGGGGGGGCGGTGAAATCAGTGATGGGCATCAAGGACAACGTTGCTGTGATGAGCACTGGGTGTTGGATGGAGATTTTGAAACACTGTATTGTACACCTGAAACTAATATTACAGTGTATGTTAACTAACTAGAATTTAAATGTTTTTTAAAAAGCCCTTAGCAAATAATAAGCATTCTTAAATATTTCGTGTTGCTAATATCGTTATTATTTGGTCTTGCTTTTATTGTTTTCACATGTGAATTTTACGAATTTGGATTATGGGAAAATAATGCATTAGTGTATTCTGAGTTATCGTTAACTCAAATTCGATTCGGCAAATTAAATTCTTCAAATGTATGATATTAACCTAAACTAATTATCTGTTTGCTGTTAGATTTTGAAGCTCCTCCTTAAAAGGTAATATGCAGTTTGCACTAGCGTTTACTTGGCTTGCAGTGTCTAATCTAGAACTTGGGGGAAGAGAAGGTTTATGTATAGATAATTTAATCATAATCCTAGGAATACCTGTGCAGACTGGCTTTGTAAGCAGGTTCATAATATATATGTGTGTGTGTGTGTATAAATATATATACACACATATATATATATAAGATTTTAGGCATAACTTCTTTTTTAAAAGATTTTTATTTGAGAGAGAGAGAGCAAGCAAGAGAGAGCATGAACAGTGGGGAGGGACAGAAGGAGAGGGAGGAACCTCCCTGCTGAGCAGAGAGCCCGATGTGGGGCTCCATCCCAGGACCCTGAAATCATGACCTGAGCTGAAAGCAGAGGCTTTAACCCACTGAGCCACCCAGGCGTCCCCAGAACTCCTCCTATTCTGAATCAAGAAACAAACTGAGGGTTCCTGGAGGGGTGAGGGGTGAAGGGATGGGATAACTGGGTATTATATCCAGCTGATGAATCACTGAACTCTACCTCTGAAATGCATAATACATTATATGTTAATTAGTTGAATTTAAATAAATAAAAAAAAAGAACTCCTCCTGCATTGCCACCAATCACTCCCTACTATATTGCAGTTTCCTAAATGTTTTAAGCAATATAGCTCTGCAAACACAAAATCTTTAGGACGGTTTTCAGGTTTCTTTGACATTTTGGATCTTGCTTTTATGTCCTGCCTCAGGTCCTCTGGTATATTCCAGATCTTCCCTGAACACACATTTATTCGTTTATTCATTTACAGATATTTATGTAACATCAACTATGCGGCATTATGCAGGGTGCTTTGAGAACATGGAGGCCAGTAAGACCCATTAGCGCTTACAGAATGCCATGCACACCGCTTTTGTGTCTTTTACCGTCTCTTTCATCTGTCCCTTCACTGCTTGATAGAGTCTTACTAATCTTTCATGCTCTACTCGAGTGTTACCTCCTTTCTGCAGCATTTGGAACTTCATCAGGTAGTGTTTCTTTGTGTTCCAGTAATACTTTCTATTCCTGCCTCTATCATAGCACTTACTGTATTATCCTTGTTTATAGTTGACTCCCACCACACCACACCCCCCAGTTGAATTCTCAAGTGGGAAGGAGGGAGATGAAAAGAGAAGGACAGAAATAAGGCCTGAGACATGAGATAGGAAGGGGCAAGAAGAGGAGAGAAGGAAGACAGGAGGAGCCGTAGGAGTAGTGGTTTAAAGCACAGACCCTGTAGCCAGACACGGTTTTGAATGTTGACTCTTCCACTTACAAACTGGGCACATAATTTAATATCTCCATATCACAATTTATAATTAGGATAATAGTCTAATTGTGAATATTTAAGAAGTTAATATATGTAAACTGCTTAAAACAGTCACTGGTATGTAACATATGGTATATGTATTTGGTGCTATTTTTATTAGTAATAGTTAGCTTTCTTAAGTGAGGTGAGCTATGTTTTCTCTCATTTAGTCTTCTAAGAGATGGGAGATTTTCAGGTTACATATTATCTATCCCTGTGTGTTCACTTAAATGCATCAGATTTTCAAGTGTGCTTTACAAGAGG
This sequence comes from Mustela nivalis, assembly GCF_964662115.1. Lineage (NCBI taxonomy): Eukaryota > Metazoa > Chordata > Mammalia > Carnivora > Mustelidae > Mustela > Mustela nivalis. The sequence continues at coordinate 35,397,285 of NC_139035.1, forward strand.
GCTAAAGGGGGAGCTCCTATACGTATGTGACTACAGTGTAGCATTGAATATAAGTTGATTGAGCATTTTGCCTTTTTATACCAGGTCCTGTCCTGCTTCTTACTTCTCTAGCTATGAGAATTGCTGAAGATAATTCTTCTGTTTTCATTTTTGCTTCATCCTTCAGGCTTGATCCATAGCACTGTTTTTGGTAATATAGCTTGGATTTTTAAGTTAAAATACTGTTCTCTTTTCTGACTGTTCTCCAGCCTGAAAAATGAGACAGGGGTAAAGTCTGGGCATTACATTTTGTTTCTAGTAGCGTGATCTTTTCATCAACCTGATATTTAGACTGGATTTATACCGTTCAGTCTCTCCCCTTTTCCCTTTACAATGTCACTCTACTCTGTCCTGTACCACAATATTGTTGATCCAGCCTTGAATAGACTATGTAATGTCCTAGAACGCCTACACCTGGGATAGCTGGCTTTCACAAATAATGAAAAGCTAGTAGATAAAAACAGTTATCATTGGGCTGGTTGGTGAGTTCATTTTAAACCAGTGAGTTGTAGATGCTAATTGCTATGGCTCTTCTATTCAAGGAAGAATCTTGGAGGAGATGACATTTTAGCTGCTACTTGAGCAGTGGGAGAAGAAAGAGTAGATTGCAGGTTGTAGAGGATATTTGAGGCTTAGGATTCATTCTCACCTAATACCTGAGTATTAAATATAAGGTATTAGGCATAAAAAATTTAGTTCCTATTTAACTCCAAATGACAGATATAGTGACAAAGCAAATGTTGAAAGACAGATTGTTGAGAATTAGAGAAGTTATAGATTTTTTTGTTGTTGTTCTCACTTTGCAAAGTCTCCATGGATGATTTCATGTATTCTTTTGAGATCAGAGTCTCTTGAAATCAGATTCTCTTGAAAATCTGGTTTATTGTAACAAAGTTCTATTGAGTTTCTGGAATATACAGTGATTTCCTCTCTTTGGACCTTTTTGCACTTGCCGTTGCTTCTGCCTGGGATAGTGTTAATTCTTGATAATTCTTAGATTATAATCATGGAGGCCATAATTTTTCAGAAAAGCCTACTGGATCCTTCAACACTGGCTTAAGTGTTTCTGTGGCTCCTAGTCCCTGTTCTTCCCTACTCACAGCCTGTACCACGCTGTGTTCTAGTGTTTCACCAGCCTGTTCATCGAAGGCAGGACCCATGTATGTGATAATGCCTGGTGTGTGGCTGCTGGTCCAAAATATTTGTTGATTAAATGAATGAGTGGGATATGGTAGAAAGCAGACTCGGTTATTCCAGGCGATGGGAAGAAAATAAGCAACAAAGACAAGGTGTATGGTAATGCATATAGCTGATTCGGAGGCAGTGAGTGGAACCATTTGATTAGAGTATAATACTGGAAAGAGAGGCTGGAGCTTTGGATGCCAAGTTAAGAAGTCCAGAGTTTATTAAATAAAATGGGCCATTGAAGCTTTTTAGAGATAAGAATAATAATATATGTTCTTAAAATTTGGTTAAATAAGATACCTGTGTGTGGGAAATAATTTTTTCTAATTCTTGTACTAAAATTTTTTAATACTCTTAAGTGGGCTAGGTTTATAATTGTCTATTTTATAAACTCCTGTATTATAAGATTGCTCCAACAGAAATCATACAGAAAATTTTAGGTTTGAGTAAGTACTTTTGAGTGAATTGAACAGCTCATTAAACTGTGCCGTTTGTTTTTCTTATAAACCTATGTAAACTATGACAATTAAAAAGTATAATTCAACTGAGGCAGTAATCTAACATATGTGTGGGGGTTTCCTTCTTCTTATCTGTAGCTTAAAGAAGAATAAATGCTTACAGCTGTGACTTTTTTTTCTCTAGTATCTCCAGAGGCAGTTGGATTTTTGTCAGCTGTTGGGGTGTTTATTATCTTGATGCTGCTCCTTTTTCTCTATATTAATAAGAAGTTCTGTTTTGAAAATGTTGGCGGGTTTCCAGATCTTGGTTCAGGATACAGTACAAGGAAGAACTCACAGGATAAAATTTGTAAGTATCATCACTGCTTTTCTTGTTTGTTCTTTTTATCTATACCATTCTGTTATTTTTTTTAAACATATATTGTAAGGTTGGTTTTGACATACTATAAAGTAACATTCGAGCCACTTTTCTGTGAGAGTAAAAAAAAAATCTATTGAGTAAATTATGTTCAATTATCTTTCTGTTATTCATGAATTGCTAATATACCACATAAAGATGAATTGCATGCTATCAGAAAACCACGTTTTTATTTTTCACACATAAAGTATGCTTTTGAGCCTGTAGTATGAGTAGATATGCTTTAAGAAGGAAGTATCTTTCTGCTCTTTACAGCTTTAATCTTACTGTCCAAGTGACTCTCTGGAGAGCTTTCCCCCATATTCCCCTAGAAGGCTTTGAAAAGTATTCACCCTTTTTCTTTACCTCCTATTGAATTCTCAGCTGATGGATAATTTTATTATTTGGAGAAAGTGGTTTAGAGAAAGTAGAGAAAGTGTACAGATAAAGTCTGGTTGTAAAAATTAGTGTTCCTTTCCCTCTGCTGGTACCATAGGCATTATATCACTTTTTGTCACTTAAAACTACAAGAGACTAAAAGACACGAGGGCTGTAATCTTGTTCTTTCTTCCATGAAAATTATTCCGTGGAGTTAATTCTTTCATATTATGATAAAATTTCTTTATTAGCTCTTTCCAAAGATTGGCTTATATAATTTATATAAATATATTATATATTATATATATAAATGATAGCAGAAGCAAGCTGAGAATTATAAAGGCGAGGTGTTACTTTAGAACAGTATTTCAGAGCATTAGCAGAAAAACCTTGCTCTTCTTGTTTATGTTGAAGAGATGTTTTTCTCTTATTTCTGGTAATTAAAAAGTGATAGCATCATTTATAAAAATCTATGGGTTATTGAATTACATCTGTAACTTCTGCATCAGGGAAGAGTAGTACTTTTGTGATTTTGTTTGAAGTTTAGCATTTCTCATACTTTACTCTTGCTTCTTGATCATTTGTGTAGAGTTGAACTGGTTATAGGTATCTCTTTGGGCAGCCTCCAGGAATCCCCTGGTTCACCTTATCTGGTTTTTCTCTGGTCTAATAACCCCTTTACACTCTTAAAAATTATTGAAGACTCCAAAGAACCTTTATTTATGTGAGTTATATCTATTGTTAAAGTACCATATTAGAAGTTAAAACTGAGAACATTTAAAAATATTCTTAACAATTACTGGTCTTAAAAAAACTTGTTGTGATGAGCACTGGGTGTTACATTAAGTGATGGATCACTAAAATTTGACTCCTGAGACCAGTAGTACCCTATATGTTAACTAACTAGAATGTAAATAAGAACTTGGAACAAAAAAAAATCCATAGAAACCCGAATAAGCCTATTACATACATGTTAAAAATAAGTAACAGTTTTTTAACTTAAAAAACTTTGTATTTTTTACTCCCCCCCCACCACCAAAAATGGTGAGAAGAGTGCCATTGTTTTATATTTTCTACAAACCCCTTTAATGACTGACAAAGAAGAACCAGCTGTTATTCTCATGTCTGCTTCTGCATTCAATCTGTCATATAGCCTCTGGAAAACTCCAGTGTTCATTTATGAGCAAATGAAAGTAAAAAAGTTAAACATCCCCTCACTGTTACTATAAAAATAGTTTTGACCTTGAAGATCCTTTGGAAAGGTTTTGGGAACCTTCGTACTTTCTCTGAGCCTTTTATTTTTCCCCACTTATGAAATAAGAAGAATAATATTTACCTCCTAGAGTTACTGTGAGAACAGGTATGATACAACTTGTAAATCACAATGCCTTGCACTGTGCCACTCGGCAGATGTTGACCCCCTGCTCTTTTTTTCTATCCTGACCTCTGCATAGATTGCTCATTTTCTCTTTAATAGTTGTCTTAATTTGAAATGATATTGGTAGTTTGTTAGTAATATAGGGTAGTTCCCCTACATAGACTATTAATAAATAAACCAAAGTCCATAATAAAAATCCTTTTTATACTTCTTCTTGCAGGTATAGAATAAAAAACCAATAGTATTTGAGGGGAAAATATTGTTTTGCGGCTGGTATGATAGCTATGGAGAGGGAAAAAATGTCATTACATGTAAGCCAAGTGGTTTGATTTTTTTTTTTTTTTGGAAGAGTTTTTGCCTCAACGTATTTCTTTCAATGCATAATGCATTTACAGAAAGATTAAAAACCACAATGCAAAATAATAATATCAAGCTCATGAGTAACAACATTTAAGTACATTTTAAATTCAAATTCCTAAGCGGTTGATATTTTGAGAAGAGAAAATTCCATTATTGCATCTGTTAGGAATAAGGAATTAGAAAATGGCATTTTTCAAAACTTTCCAGCAGAATCTGCCTTCAGTGTCTTCTCTGGTGGACACAATCAGTAATGCTGTAGAAGATTTAACCACTGCTGTTGGGGAAGTCAGCTATGCTTTAACTGACTCGGTTGCTGAACAGGTAACAAGTATGATCAATGGCTTTCGCTCAGAAGAAGAAAGCTCTGCAGCAGCAGAAGCAGAAGTAGCAGAGACCCCTCAACAAGCAAGTACCAGGTCACCAGAACTCCCCAAAGACACTAACTGTCAGAAAACAGAGTCCAGTTTAGAGCACAGAGCGAATCGAATCAGTTGCTACAATACTTCAGTTTCACAAAAGCAAGATCACAGAATGAATGAAGAAAGAGGATTCAAACATATTAATAACAAGCGACAGACTCTATCAAAATATCAAGAAAGCAATAATGCTGGTGGTGATTCTTTGTTAAAAGGTCCCCTGAGTGATGGTGGGACATCAGTTGTCAAACAGAATGCAAGGGCTGGATCTGCTTGTCAAGAACTTGAACATCCTGACAGATGTAAAAAAATTGGATTAGGAATGCCCAATAAGGGTAAGAGTGACTTAAAAGAGGTAAGATATCAAGAAATGAAAGAAGATCATTTAAAGAAAGCTGAAAAACATATTAAAAGTAAAGGATCTAAAGGGAGTGAGTGGTCAGGAAAGGAGTATTCTCCAGAAGATATTTTGGCAAGCAACAGACATAGGATACAGAAACCCATTAGGAAAGAAGGCACACATCCAGCACCATCAGCTGATTCTGAAGAGAAGTTACACGGAAAAACCAAAGAACAGGAAAGTCCAGCAATGTGCTACAAATTTAAAGGAGACATAAAAACAAAGAAAAATGAAGCCATTTCTGCCCACAAAGGAACAGCAAAGAGTAAAGATGAAAAGTATTCTAAGATAATACCAGGAAAAGGTGAGGTCTCCTAGTGTGGGTTTGAGTGATAAACTTTTCTCTTAATTTTTTAAATTAAGAAAACATCCGAATTTCTAAACTTTCCTATACAAACCTATCTAATTTAAGGATTTTCTTGAATCCTCTTACCGGGAGACACTTTTAAGGTCATTTATTTTTTTTCTGACCATCATTTTGAAAGCAATCATGTTCTTTGTACACTAAGTTAAGTATTGGCCCTGGTCCCTGCATTATTTGGCCAGTTTTTCAGTGGCTCTAATTTTTCTTAATGATTGTTTATTCACCAACCAGAAACCCCATAATTTTAAGTAGTGCACATTCTCTAGTTGGAGTGTATTTAGTGTGCTGTAGTTGAATTTTAAAATTTTCTATTTTTGTGACTAACCCCTGAGACCTTTATACTGTGTTTCCCTTGGAATCTATCCCAACAAGAATCTGTATCAAGTGTTTTTTATTTTTCCTTTAAAGCAATAGAATTTTATTTTATTCATTTATTTTTAAAGATTTTATTCATTCACTTGAGAGAGAGAGAAAGCGTGAGCAGGGGGAGGAGCAGAGGGAGAAGGACAAGCAGACTCTGTACTGAGCTCAGAGCCCGATGAGGGGCTCCTTCCTCTGACTCAGACCATGATCTGAATGGAAATCACCAGTCAGACAGACGCTCAACTGACTGAGCCACCCAGGCGCCCCTAGAGTTTATTTTATTGAATAGAATGCTTCAGGATAGGTATCTATTTATTTAGCCACATATTAAGAATTTTACATCAGTTCTGTATCTATAATGAGTATATGTGAACAATCTATTATTTTTCATGAGTTCTTTATATAGAATTAAGATTCCAGCTAATCATTTACAGTTTTTAACAGCAGGATTTGTGACAATTTTCAAAACATTGAGCCGGCAGTTAGTTGGTTTGGCTGCAGAATGGCTTTTACTGCTGGTGATTACTTCTGGAAATTCTTTTGGCCTTTTGATCAGATCAGCAACAAATGGAAATGACTAAAGTATACTAGCTTTTACTTAAAAATATGTATATCTGACATTTTTCTATACATTTAGATTCTCATAAAAAAAACAAAAATCTGAGTGACAGTAGAAATGAGGAAGACTTTGAGTTCTGCTGTGTGAATACATATATAATGAGGATCTTCTATTATCAATTATAGGAATGATTTTTAGATGATATCATAGAGGCTGATCCAGGGTGGATCGCCTAATTAAAAACGAAAGCCAGTTTTTGGAAATATGTCCCTTTTGGAGTCTTTTCAGTTATTAAGTTCAGTAGTTTTGGGTGGCCTTAGTTTAGTTTAGTTTCGTTAGCCTTATTAATTGAAGTAGCAAAAATAAAATAAAGTAGAATACATAGGTTATTCAGAAAATAACAGAATAGGCAGTAGTCATAAGTGCTACATACATAGCAGTATACAGTTAATTTTGTTTTGATTTGTTTTCATTCAGAAGCATGCTCATCCCTAAAAAACCCAAGTATTTCAGGCATTATAGATTATAGTCCAGACTAAATGTAAACATATTATGTTCTAGAAATCATTTGAAAATCATTTGACCTGTGGATTACTTCTTCATAGAGCTGAGCTGTAATGCTAATTAGTTAGTAGTAATATAGGTATTATTAGTACCTGTGTTCTTGGTTCGTTCACAGAGCCTGTAGGGTATAGAAAGAGAAGGAAGAGTTCCCTTCCACAGTTCTGAATGCAGGACTGCCATAGGTAATATTTTGTAATAGGTGAAGTGGGATGGCAGAATTTCTAGTGAGCCCCCTCAGAGCTCTCCTGCTGCCAGAGACCACCACCATGGTAGCCCACGAAGTGCTAAGCTCTCACCAGGGGGTCAGAGGGCCCCGGTTCTAGTCCAGATCTGCCGTCACCCCAGCGCCAACTAACGGCACTCTCTGCCATGATGGGAAAGTTCCAGGTATTCCTTGTGGTAACCACTAGCCACACGCACATACTAAGCACTTGAAATGGAGCCAGCAGCACTGGGGAAACTGGGTTTTAAATTATTTTGTTTTAAATCAGATAGCTGCGTGTGGCTGGTGGCTACATACTGGGTTGTGCAGAATAGGACACTGGTTGTAGTTTTACCTCCTCGTGGCTTTTTCTCACTGAATTAAAAAGGAGGACCTACACTAGTGACGTCCAAGTTCCCTTCGTTCTGACTCTAAACATACCATTTCTCTCCCATATTTTTAAATTACTTAGTCTGCGTCTCCCCACCTGAATTTCAGACCTTGATTCCTTTCTTGCAGATGATTTCAAGTGTTTATAAAGAAAAAAAAAATCTCAACAGAACTAATAAATTCTACCTGCTGTGGTCTCTTTATCTTTCCAGAGTTGTTTTATTATTCTGAGAAGGCTCATATTAGGCTAAATGAACTTCAACATAGTGAAGTTTCAAAATTTTTACTTTAAAAAAATGTTAACAACTAGTTACTATTATACTAGTTAACTATTATTTTAATTATACAAGTTTTATATGTCCTGAAAAATTTATTTGAAATTTAGTTATACTTACGTAAAATTTTCTTAGTAATTCTCCCTTTCACAGAAAATAAGTGTGTATCCTATTATTTTAAGAATTATACAAGTTTTATATGTCCTGAAAAATTTATTTGAAATTTAGTTATACTTACATAAAATTTTCTTAGTAATTCTCCCTTTCACAGAAAATAAGTGTGTATCCTTCCCCATATTTTTGTATGTGCCTACGGGCATCCGCCACAAGTGTGTGTGTGTGTATTGCATGTGGGGGGGGGGTGTTTAAATGAGAACATAGTATGCCTTCTGTGTCACAACCTTCTCTTTTCCCATAAAGTAATATTGTAGCTGCTGTACTCTGTGAGCACCTGTGAGTTCACCTTCTCATCTGTAGTGACTGCATACTCTGTCGTTGCCTGGATACATCACAGCGTTCTTAACTGAGGCCCAGCAATGGACGTTTAGATTATATTTTATTTTTGTTTTCTGCTATCTAGCACAGTGCAGTGAATTGTCTGAAATACGTATCCTTGCTCACCTGTTTTTAATTATTTTCTTAGGCCGAATTCTTGGAAGGAGTTGGTAAATTCCTAGAAATGAATCACAGACTGTGCAGATTTAGAGTTTGATGTGTACTGCCAGATTGCTCTCTAGAAGAAGTGTACCAGTGATAGTTCTACCAGTAGTATATGTCTGCCCATTTCTCTGTTCTCCTAGAACTAAGCATTATCATTTTGAAAATTTGGACCCAGATGATAACTAAAATGTCTCTAGTCACATTCTAGTTTGAATCAGGTCCATATGCATTGGCGATACTTCTAAGTCTCTTTGTGTGCTACTGATCCTTTGAAAATAATTGTGTGAGATAACAAGTTCTGTTATCTCTATCTGTAACTTGGCTGGAAAATCCCTGTGATGAACATTTTTTATAATTAGAATATATAAATTGATCTTTTTCTATTAAAAATATGAAAATCTAAAGCTTTTGGGCTTCTTAAATGAAAAAATTGTTTATTTAAAGTTGAAAATTTGCATTGGGTATGTATCTGTATATTCATGTGTATATGGATATATGTGACATATATCTCTCTGTGTGTATATGTGTGTATGTATCAAATTTGTCATACTTTATTATATTAAAATTTTGATTTGCTCTCCTGTCATTCCAAATAGATAATTCCTACATGGACAAAGATGAGCACGGTTCTTCCTCTGAGAGCGAAGACGAGGCACTGGGTAAATATCACGAGGCCTTGTCCAGAACACACAATTCCAGGCTACCATTGGCAGATTCGAGACAAAAGAACTATGCTTGGGAAACAAGACAAAAGTACAGTCCTCTGTCTGCAGAATATGACGGCTACAGTAGTGAAGCATCAATAGACGAAGGTAACACAGATGACTTATTTTATTTTTTTAGATCGCACACTATAGTATTAGATTATTTGTACCCCAAATTCTAGCCATCTGTGGCTGTGTGATAAACAAGAGATAAACAGAGTCACATTTCTATGAATATAATTTAGCAAAATTCAGATCTTTGGACTGAAGCCAAAACCCCAAACCCCTAAAAGTAAAACACCAAAAAATTTACATACCATAGTAATTCTGTTTCTCTTTACACAATGTAAGAGTGAGGTAGAAGATGGTAGTCTGATGTTCTCTCACTTTGGAATCAGTCTCCAAACACCTGGCATAGGAACTGGCAGAGTCTAGGTCTCTTATAGTGTTAAACTTGACTCTGGTGTGTCAGTGTATGCTTTTTCATTCATTGTGGCCCCTAAACAGAAGCCATATACTTTATGTGGCACACAGCAGGAGAAATGGTGATCTGTTCTGTGGAGGAAGAAAGTGTCCAGGATGGATTGAGAGCTCATACTGTATTACACTTTGCTTTAAGGGTGACTCTAGGAATTTTTAAGGATAACTTTGTCTCTAATTGATCTTTGCTTCATGTACTGACATTGACTTAAAACTTAGCCTATATACAAGATACATGTCCACTCTAACATGTTTTTACATCTTTCCATAAGGGAAATTAATTGCTATTAATTAAGGCATATTTATTTCCATGTTTTCTGTAGGATGCTCACATGCTTGATAGAATGTATCCTATAATAATTACTCCTAGTAATTATCATCTTTATACTCAGGTATGAAGAAGGAAACAGTATATCTTAGACAGCAATTTTTTATTACATCGAACACAAACTGTCCTTCATTTTATAGCCATGGTTTGTGTTTAAGGGTCTTATAACTATTGATTATGTAAAGTCTTACCCCAGCTCATAGAGTTGTCAAAGGAGCTAAGTCATCTTTTTGTTTTTTTAATTTGGCTTAAGGCTAGCTAATGACTGAGTTATGTACCTCCTTTTTATTTCTACTAGGACACAATTTATAATAAGAACTTAATCAAATACTGAGTAATTACTATATAGGAAACTTATTATGAGGTGGTGGGGAAGAAATAAAAAATATTAGACTCTACACACAAAAATACCTTTCTAATACTAGAGAAAAAAAACACGTGTTTACAAAGATAACCGAGTGATGTGAAGCAGTAAAGCCAGTCTCCAGCCCATGTCCACCCCTTCCACCGGCATGTTAATAGTAGAGCTGCAAGAGAATGGGCTTTGAACCTGATCCTTGTTTACATTCTGGCTCTGGAACTTAAATACTGACCTAACATATTAGCTACAAGCCTTGGGCAGGATAGTTAATGGTTTTCCGATTTGTTTCATTGTCTCTAAAATGTGGATCATACCTTCCTGATAGGGTTGTCATGAACATTACATGGTATATGTGGTAGTTTTTAGCAAAGTTCTGGCCCCTGTGGGCGAGTGACCAGTAAATGGTCATTGCGGCTGAGGGTGTGGACACAGTGGTGGTGATGAGCGTGAGCGGCCGTGAACGAGGCCCGCACTTGTCATCTGGGGCCCTGGGTACTTTCCTTTTTGCAGCTTCAGTGTAGGGTTTTTATTTTTTCCTCCTCACTGCTTCTTCCCCCTCACTCCCTACACTTCTGTGCTGTCTTGATGGCTTCCCCATGGTTCTGTTATCATAGCAAGGCTCTAGTCTGGGAGAAGAGCAGAGAGGAGAGAAGCATAACCTCACTAGTTGTTTTTTTTTTTTTTTCTTGCTCTAAGCTCTAGAACTGGGGCCGATGTCCTGGAGTCACCTTTTCTTTTCATTTTACCTATATATTTGGGACCCATCTCTACTTTCCTACCATTTCTACTCTCTATTAATTGATAAAGCACCCAGGCTAGAATGACTTTAGGCATTCTGAAATTAGATTTATTTCATAAACATTTGTCGAAAGCTTTCCTGTGCCATATTAGATACTGTGGATGTAAAGATGGATAAAACAAGCTTGTTTCAAAGAATCCACAGGCTAGAGGAGTAAGACCGTAGACAATATGTGTGATACAATATGGTAAGAGGTCTATTAGTTTCATGAACAAAGTGCTGTAGACATTCAGAGAAGGAGATGACTTTGTTGTTTGGGAGGTGGGGAGATGGGGAAGTGTAATGTAGTCTTCACAGAGTAGGTGAACTGGACTTGAGTAAGAACTGTTTCAACAGCCATGGAATAGAGATTGCATGAAAGCAAATGAGAGTGTATTTTAGTGTCTTTAGCTTAGGATCTGTGTTTGGAGAATAGGAAGGTGATAGGTTTGAACACCACGTTCAGGAGTTTATTATCTTATAGGAAATACAGAGTCCTGTAAGATTTTTAAACTGGATGACATGGAACTTTTAGAAATGTATTTAAGAATATTTAACTATTGTAACGGCAAATGAATTGAGGTACTAGAGGTAAAAAGGACCAGTTAGATAAACAATGATGAGATCTTCATTGGAAGTGAGTTTGGAGACACAGATTTCATAGACTTTAAGATGGTCTCTATATCTTGAATGATTGAATATGTGCAGTGAGTAAAGAATCAGGATTTTTAATTAGTTCAGAGTATTAGGGAAGTAAGTTTGTGTGGGAGGAGGTAATTCAGTCTCCATCATGCTGAATCAGAAATGTCTGGAACATCCAGATGGAGATGAATTTCCTTATTATTAAAATGCTGTCATTGAGCTTTAGGATGGAGAGATGACCACGTGATAATGTAGGAAAACAGTAGAATAGGAGAATAGTTTTGTATCATATGTTATTGCTTATTGAAAAGTCAAAGCTGCTTTGAGCTCAAAATAGATTCAGTGAAATGGGGTAAGAAAAGAGAATTTGATTGGAGGGGGAGACTGATTCAGAGTTCATGGTCTTAGGTAAAAGTAATTTCGAGTGAGAGTAAATTCTTGACATGCCCCCTCACAAAGATGCAGAAGTACATACGAGATTCTAACCACAGGATTCACCTTCGCCTTCCAGCCCAGCAGTGGAAACCCTCCTCACATCTGTTTGGGAAGGGAAGGGATTTGGTGGTCGTTCTCTGTATAGCTAACTCAGCAGAAATACTGCTCACTGCCTGGCTGCTTGCCTAAGAGGACTGCTGAGTATAATTCTCTTGGTAGGATTTGGTTCACTTTCTTGAGGTACATGTAAAGGGATAGATACAGTAGGTTGTGTTTCTCTTAATTGCTCTGACCTTTTATTGTGCATATTCTGCAAGTTTATAAGGATCAGAGTTAACTGAGGTGTGTAAGTTGAGATAACTATAAAGGGAACTACAAGGTAAAAAGGAAAATACTTTTAAATGTCCATTTTTTACATGACATACTATTACCTCATTAGTGCTGGTATAAGGAACCATTAGTTTATTTCTCAATACTGAATAATTCTAGTAGAGAAGCTTTGGAATACCCAGTGCTGGAAATACCTGTAAAATTAGAGAGGGTTAGGGAGGGCCTGGATAGGCCTAGGAGAGAACAATATAGAACTTTCTGACAGGGTAGTAAGAACTACCATATTGAGCTCCTATTGCGTACCTGACTGTTAGTTTCTGTCCGCACCATACTACTTAATCTTCACTGCAAATCATTGTGGTAGATAAGATTATCTCCATTTTGCACAAGTGAGAAGAGATTTTAGATAAAGTAGGTAATTTTTAACTTAAGGTCACATGGTAAGTTTTAAAAATTCTAGTTGTCAGGTCCACTGCAAACTGAATATGGTTTTAGCTTCTGTTAGGTCATCCCTGCTACTCTAGTATCCAAACAAGGTCTCTTTCATACATGATTAACCTCTTCAGTTGAGCCCTTTAGAACAGTTTATCTATATAAAGCTGAAATACAGATACTCTAGAAAAAGTAGGAAATGTGATGACATATTTGTTATCATGTTTTCTCCTCTAGGTGGCCATATTAATCTTCCATTTTTTTGAATTACAGAAGGAAATGATATCTATAAGAAATTTTTCCAGGAAAAATAAACATTAAATAATATATCCAATTTCCCTTGTTCACAGTTTTAATATTATCTTTGCTGTGTTGTTCTTAAAATTAAAGACATTTTCTGATAATCCTATTTTATTTTTAAAAAGGTTTCAGAGTTAAGTAGTAGGCTGTGGCTATCTTGTTCAAGAGTGATAACTAGAACCTCTGAAATTCCATTCATGCATTTCTATGTTAGATAGGAGAAGCCTATTAAAGATGACTTTATAAGTAAAGAACAAATTTAGTGTAAAATTATTAGAATGTCTGTTATTTATGACTTTTCATTTTTAGTTCACCACAGAGATTACCAAGCTATATTTACATATTGTGGCATAGCTATAGAACTAGAACCATATGTTGTGTTTTTAGGGTGAGTTAACTGAAAATGCTATTTAAAATAATTTCGAGCCCCACTTATATATATATATACATATATATATACATATATACACATATATACACACCTGTCATTCTCTTCCTTATGGCTGCTTCACAAGCTTCATGCTATTAATTTTGATGTTATATTAAAATTAGGAGCATTAAAACATATTGACTTATACATTTTATTTAAATGTTACTTTTAAAATAATTTAATACTCAACAAATTATGTATACTTTAGGTGCATTTTTAACTGCTTTATAAAGATTATTCTGTGAATTTTCACAATTTCTTTGTGAAGAAGGCAAATACAAAAAAATTCTGTCTGCATTTTCCAGATGCCTTTGTCACAGAAATGCTTCGTGTCTTAGAGCAGTGAAGGTCATATATATTACATGGTTTGTTCAGATTCTTGGTAAACTTTTTCTTTGATTTCAGGTTTTTGTTTATGTACATTTTTTCCTCTGAAGACAGAGAGACAGAGTCTGTGTGTGTGTGTGTGTGTGTTTGTGTGTGTGTGTGTGTAGCTTTATATAGGGCCAGTTTGAAGAGAAATTAATATTAAAGACTTCTCCATCTTTGTGTTTTGAAGGTCTTTCTATGTGATGAGATCAGTCGCTTACAGTAGTATAGAATTTTTGTATAGTGCTACTTCTGCCGGCAGAAGTATAAGGTGCTATAAAGTGAGATGTCTTTGTGCAGTTCAGATAAATGTCCAGCCTGCTGTGTGTACAAGTTAGAAAAAGGTGTACATCATGGGTAGATAGCACCTATATAAGAAGAACCTTACAACCTCCAGTTGTAAGGTTTGACAAATCCCCAGGTAACTTTTTGCAGTGCACAAACTGCACAACCATACACAGGGCCCTGAGCACCTGTGTTTATACATTTCTAATATTAAAATGGTAGAATTTCTGTGTTTTCTGTGGTGAATCGATATTGATTGTTCACATACCTTTTTTTTTTTGTCCGAGATATTTGTCTGGTAGTAGGTAGTTAGAATGATAGAAATAAAATGGTAGTCTTTAAAGGTATCTTTGATTGATTACAAAACTGAAACCCAGAGACATGTGATTTTACTAAGATCATAAAATTCATTAATGGCAGAACTGAAGCTGTAAGTGTTTGTAACCAGAGATCAGGTCAGTGCTTTTAAAAAAGGATTATTCAGACAAAGAGAAAACCAACAACAACAAAAAAGAGAAACAGATTCATAAATATAAAAAACAAAACTGTTGATTACCAGAAGGGAAGTGGGTAGGGAGATGGATGAAATGGGTGACAAATGTGACTCACAGTTTGAGTTTTGAGAAGCAAAAGGAGAAGAGGCCTAAATGGACGCAAACTTTTATCGGGCCACGGGGACTGACGCCGACAGTTGAATTAAAAAGACAGGGATAGGAGTTACATGTCATGTAGATACTCCTGCTTCATTCATGTTAAATAATTACTGAGCTGTTTCAAAGAGGTGAGTACCAACTTAATTTAACAGCCTTTGGTGAAATGAAATTGAGGTTCTGTTTTAATTTTAGAATTCTGAAAAATCCCTCCTGTAAGCAATCTCAATGTGGGGCTCTCATTTTGAGAGCTCTCATTCCTGCCTGTAAGAAAATAAATTACATTAAAATCTCTGATGAATGAGTCAAAAATTACCTACTGAAGCTGAGAGGTATTTTGATGTCTTGGTGTATCTTTTTCCTTTTGTTTGATAAAGATAAATATTTTCTTAGAAAGTTTGGTTATATTTAAGTCTTTGAGGATTTCAGTAATGCTGTCAACTAAAACTAAGATAATTTAAATGGATTCTGAGAATTAGTATGGTAGTTATTTAAGGTCTAGTTAGTTATGAAGTCCTTTGCCTTTTACAGTTTACTATCTTTTTTTTTTTTTTTTTTTTTTTTAATTTATTTGACAGACAAAGATCACAAGTAGGTAGAGAGGCAGGCAGAGAGAGAGAGGAAGGAAAGCAGGCTCCTCTGTGGAGCAGGGAGCCCGATGTGGGGCTCGATCCCAGGACCCTGGGATCATGACCTGAGCCGAAAGCAGAGGCTTTAACCCACTGAGCCACCCAGGCGCCCCAAGTTTACTATCTTTTACTCATTGTGCCTTGTTTTAGTAGTTAAGGAAAGAACACTGTAAGGGAATTTGGTCACTGGTAACTTAGGAAATTCTTCTTTGAGTATAAATTTAATTAAGCATCAGCCATCCAGATAAAAAGTATTTACAAAATTTTTTATTTTTTTTAAATTTTTATAATGAATACCTTTTTCAAGATGATAGATTAAAATATTTTTGAAGTTTGAAAATCTGTATTTTGAGTATACTGGTAACAGGTTATTACAGTTCCATGAATAACATCAGCTGTAATAGAATGAATGATTATAGACTAAGCACTATTTTAAGCACTCTTTATAAATTAAGTCTTTTCACCCTCACAATTACCCTAAGACCCAGCTTTTGTTGGTGTCCCTATTTTCCTGAGAGGACACTGAAGCACAGTAAGGGTAAGTAACTTGTCTGGGGTTATATAATAAGGATGCAAGAGAGCCAGGATTCAAGTGTCAGAGCTAACGCACTGCACTTCTCCCCTGAAATACCTTGGATGATGTCCTGTGAGAAGATCTGCCTTTTTATGTAACTTTTATACCTAAACAAATTCTTTATTGCTGTTTTTAAAGTGTAAATAATACATGTTCATTATAGAAAAATAAGAAATTACACATGACAAAAAAGAATAACTACTCATATTTCCATCATGAGAATGCCATTGCTTCTATTTTTTGGTATCCTTTTATGGACATTTTTATTTGCATACGTAATTTTAAAATTAAAATGGGTTTCTTACATAGCGTTATAATCTGCTTTTGTTCCACTCAAAAATATCTTTTCTTGCCAACGTATGTACTTCACAACATCACATACACAAATTATACAATATATTATTACATGGGTATACCATATTATTCAGCAATTTTTAGTTGTGGATATTTAGTTGGTTTCTGATTTTTTTCCTGTGGATAAGGTTGCTCTTAATAATATCTTAAAATAATTTCTTTTCTGCCACGTTCTCTGACATTTTCTGTCTCTGATTCAAGATTCTGACTTGAATCTCAAAGGAGTTCTTTTCATTCTGTGCTTCTGTTCTTTGGGGCTTTTTTATTTGATTTTTTTTTATTTATATATTTGACAGAGAGACAGAAAGGGAACATAAGCAGGGGGAGTAAAGAGGGAGAGGGAGAAGCAGGCTTCCCACTGGGCAGGGAGCCTGAGTGGGGCTCATCCCAGGACCCTGGGATCATGACTTGAGCTGAAGGCAGACACTTAACAACTGAGCCACCAGGCTCCCCTGTGCTGCTGTTTTTAATAAGAGGTCAGGATGTGATTTGTGCATGTTTGTGCTTTGTACTCTGTAAATAAGTCAGGGTGCTGTACATTTGTGAGGGCGTTATATGGACTCAGGTAACATTAAAAATATTTAACAAGTGGTATGAACTTGTATAAACTGACATATGAATAAAGAGTAAATAAATTGAATATATTTATTTGTTCTCTCACTAAATTAAAGTTCATCTATAATAAAACTAGTTACCGAAGGGTATTAAGTTGTAGCAAAAGCTATGAAATTATTCTAGTGATTTCAAAATTGTTTATTTTTAGAAATCATTGCTGTGATCTTTGATTTGCTGCTAAGACTAACTACATGAATATGCTTTTCTGAGCCGTGATTTGACATTGGGAACTATTTCAAACTCATCCCGTTATTTTTCCATTCAATTTGTAGTCATTAGTTGACTTGCAGTGACAATAACTAGAAATTTTCTCAAATAGTAATAATTTTGTTCACAGTACAGAATCCTTTATCAGCGTCTGCTGAACTGACCAGTTAACATGAAAATGTTTTCTAACCTGCCATACTGACAGGTGTCTTTGTATATTCACTGTCTCTAGTAACATCAAATGCAAAAAAAAGTAATTTATTAGAATTTCATATTAAATAAGTTTAGACTTAATGAGAGAAAGAGAAAGATAGAAAAAAAAAGTGGTGAACTTGGGCTCTGTTGTTGAGCTGCCCGGGCTTGATTCCTGACTATGCTAAAGTTTTCTTTTCTGGTAAATGGACATGATGATAATAAATATAATAACCAAAATAAGGTAATATTTATTTACAACAGTTCTATTCACTGAACAAATGATGGGTAAGATTAGCTGTCATTTTTATTGATAAAATTAATATTACTATGCTGACGTTAGCTGGACATTCAGTGATGAGTTTGTGAAACTCAGCACAGTGTTAAGGGGTTACCTGTCCAGGGCATCTTCCCAGTCTCAAATCTTCGAGCTTCCATGGTGTCCTGCCGTTACGGGATTGCTTGTGGTATTGCAGAGCCAGTCCTATAGAGTCTATGGTTACTAGAAGGAGCAACTGGAGGGGATGTAGATAGGCAGCAGGTAGCTACGGCCTGGGTAGACCTGAGAATTTGTCTGCTGGGCTGCCATTGCCAAGGCTGTCTCCTTCTGTGGGCATTTGTAAGGATAGGGATTGAGCACTAGTGGGTGCTAGAGCACCTTTTACCCATGGCTCCGGATGGAGCCAGATAGGAGGTCTTCACTCAACCCTCTTCAATCTTTGCGGTGTGCAGGAGGTGGGACTTGTGGTGGCTCATCGCCCACCTCGAAGAAGTTTCTAAACGAGGAAACTAAAACTATACTGGAACCGTATATCAGCCCTAAGCTGATCACTGACTATGGTTAGGGCTGAATGTCAGTCCTCAGCTGATCAATGATTAATTGGTGAAGTAGGTGATGCCCTATAATTTACCAAAAATTATTTCCTAGAGGAAGGGTGTATGGTGGGGCGGGGGGGGGGGGTGGCAATGTATGTGGAGGGGGGCTGGGGGGGACGTGTATGCAATATATGCATGTCTCACATTTACTCTTCTATTGAGAGATGTCCAGCATATATTAAGTGGGGGGAAAAATCAAGGTGCAGAAAATTTTGTGTGCTATATAATTTTTAATCTAAAAAGGGGGAAATAGGTTTATATTTGCTTATATTTAAAATCAGTGGAAGGGAAAACAACTTCTAAAAATAGTTATCTAGTTATCTGTGAGGGAAGGATGGAAGGAACTTCTCTGACAAACCTTATTTTACTTAAGTATAAAGAAATTTATATTGGAAACATACTTTCTAAAAACCAGAAGCACAATGAATCAGAGGAGACTATGGATTGTTAACCCTAACCATACAAAGAGAGATGTTTGATTTTTTTTTTTTTTTCAGAAGAGGAAGTTGTGTTGATAGGAAGATGCTGTTACTGTAATCCAAGCAGCACATCATACTTTTCCTAACAGCAGGAACAGCACTGGGGATAGAAACAGCGAGATTTGAGACATACTTGGGAAGGAGCATCAGTAAGTTTGGGGTTCAGAATGAGAGTAACAGAAAGTGAGAAATCTAGGATAGATTCCTGGGGTTTGGGATGATCAGTGAGGATAGTATGAGAAAGAGTAGGACAGGAATAAAGATTTTGTGGACACGTTCAGACAACTTGGAGATAGCCACTTAACGTAGCACATTGATAGTTCACTGGATGAGTCTGATTACTTAGGGGAAAAGTCCAGGCTAGAAATGTGATTTGGGGAATCATTTCTGTATATAGATGGGATTTAAAACCAGGGGCTCTTTCAGTTTTCCTTGTTTATTATATATTACCCTTCAACCAAATCTGCCTGACCCACCATTCCAGATTATTTGTTAGGATAATATTGTCAAGGTAAATTTCAGGAATGTGGACATGTAGCACTTTCTTTTTTAAATCTTATACTCTTTTTGTTTAGACCTCCCTACTTAAAGCATTTCTCCCTCCTCTGGGAACTCTCAAAGTTCTAGGGCTGGGACCCCCAGCAGCTCTGTCTGTATTTCACAACCTTACTCTTGCTGCCATGCTTGGTGGTTGCAGTGTTCTAAAGAAGAAGTGCATAAACTTTTACTTTTGGGTCCTTGGAAGGGTCCTGGTAATGCCTTTTTTTTTTTTTTTTAAGATTATTTATTTATTTATTTGTCAGGGATAGAGGGAGAGAGAGCGAGCGAGCACAGGCAGACAGAGAGGCAGGCAGAGGCAGAGCCAGAGGGAGAAGCAGGCTCCTGGCCGAGCAAGGAGCCCGATGTGGGACTCGATCCCAGGACACTAGGATCATGACCTGAGCAGAAGGCAGCTGCTCAACCAACTGAGCCACCCAGGCATCCCCTGCTAATGCCTTTTATGAGGCTTAGTTTTGTAATGATTTCTAGGATCATGTTCTGTATATCTTTGTATTTTCTTGTATATTTATTTTCTTTGGCTTATGGTAGCTCTAGGTGGTTCCTATTGCTAACTAATAAAGAAGTGTTTGTAGCAGTCTTTGTGTTTTACTGTATGTATCTCTGTAAGGAATTTAGTTAGATTTTTTTAGATCCCTTAGAAAGTGTACCTCAGTTTTTTTCCCCATTTAAGTCATTGCTGGCTTCTATCCTTTTGTGGAAATCTGTTGTTGAAGTGGTCTTTTAGTGAGTCAAGGCCTTAGGATTCTTTTGCTTCAGTTTTAAAACTTACCAGGGTGCT
This sequence comes from Mustela nivalis, assembly GCF_964662115.1. NCBI lineage: Eukaryota > Metazoa > Chordata > Mammalia > Carnivora > Mustelidae > Mustela > Mustela nivalis. Next base: position 35,417,462 of record NC_139035.1, read on the forward strand.
GCTTCTATCGAATGTGATGGACTTATTCTTTTTAGATCTGAAAGTGTTGATATTAAAGATATCTTGCTGATCAGACATGTTCATTCTAAGGAAGGATAAAAGTATCTTAAAACTTTTCCCCTTCCTTGGAATTTCCTGTAAGTGATTCTCTAACTAATAGTACATCTTCCTATTGAATATTTATAATTTTTATATATTAGATTTTAAAATAATAGCATTCAGTGCTACACACATTTAGCTGAAAGCTTTTAAAACAGTAAAAATTGTGGAAATTAATTTCATCAGTGTAAATTAGTCTACAAAATATTTTCCTAATGTATTACAAAACCTTGTCAAATGAAGATCTGTTTATTCAAAATAGGGCTAAATACAAAGTAAATGCTTTTCCCAAATTAATTAGATTTCTATAAAAAATATATGAGATGCTTTGAACGCAGTTAATTTGAAGTTCATTTACTTCAGAACCTTACATTTCAAATTAACACATTTTAAAATTTATAAGTTTAGTATACTTTAAGGGAGGACACATTCTGTGTGGGTTCTTTTTTTTTTTTTTGCATTAAGATAAAATATACTTTAAAAACAGAATAATGCTACAAGCATTTTTGAAGGAATACTCTTTCCTCTGAGGTGAAGCCTTTGAAAAATGATTCCTCTGGCCATTTCCCATCTTTGAAGTCATAGTGAAGTTCCATTAATAAACAAGAAGGGATTTTTACCAAATGAAACGTGATTTCTCATCTTCTGATCTTTGGTTTAGAATAGAATTTGGATGAGACCTACCCTCTTAATAAAAATTTCTTCACGATCTCCTGTTACAGTCTTACCCCAAAAAAGGGGAAGGGGTGGGGGGCAAAAGGGAACTTTCAGAGGTGGTGGATATGTTTATTACTTTGCTAGTGGTGATGGTTTCATGATGTATACATATGTCCAAACTCACCAAATTGTATCCATTGATATATGCATGTTTTAATGTATCAGTTACACCACAAAGCTGTTTTAAAAAATTAAGATTAAAATAGTAGAATAGCATTTGTAGTTCCTTTTTATTACTGAGTTGTATTTCATTGAATAGATATACCATATATTCCCTATCCATTCATGCATGGATGAACATTAGCACATTTCCGGTTTTTGACTATTACAAACAGTGCTGCTATGAACGTTCTCGTGCAAGTCTTTTATGGTAAGATCCTTTCATGTACCTTATACTTTAATCTTTATAACATCTCTGTAACTTAGTTATATCATCCCCATTTTACTCTTTTTAAAAAATTTTTTATTTTTTATAAACATATATTTTTATCCCCAGGGGTACAGGTCCGTGAATCACCAGGTCCACACACCCCACAGCACTCACCAAAGCACACACACCCCCCAATGTCCATAACCCCACCCCCCTTCTCCCAAGCCCCTTCCCCCCAACAACCCTCAGTTTGTTTTGTGAGATTAAGAGTCACTTATGGTTTGTCTCCCTCCCAATCCTATCTTGTTTCATTAATTCTTCTCCTACCCACTTAAGCTCCCATGTTGCATCACCACTTCCTCATATCAGGGAGATCATATGATAGTTGTCTTTCTCCGCTTGACTTATTTCACTAAGCATGATACGCTCTAGTTCCATCCATGTTGTCACAAATGGCAAGATTTCATTTCTTTTGATGGCTGCATAGTATTGCATTGTGTATATATACCACATCTTCTTGATCCATTCATCTGTGGATGGACATCTAGGTTCTTTCCATAGTTTGGCTATTGTGGACATTGCTGCTATAAACATTCGGGTGCACGTGCCCCTTCGGATCACTACGTTTGTATCTTTAGGGTAAATACCCAGTAGTGCAATTGCTGGGTCATAGGGCAGTTCTATTTTCAATATTTCGAGGAACCTCCATGCTGTTTTCCAGAGTGGTTGCACCAGCTTGCATTCCCACCAACAGTGTAGGAGGGTTCTCCTTTCTCCACATCCTCGCCAGCATCTGTCATTTCCTGCCTTGTTGATTTTAGCCATTCTGACTGGTGTGAGGTGATACCTCATTGTGGTTTTGATTTGTACTTCCCTGATGCCGAGTGATATGGAGCACTTTTTCATGTGTCTGTTGGCCATCTGGATGTCTTCTTTGCAGAAATGTCTGCTCATGTCCTCTGCCCATTTCTTGATTGGATTATTTGTTCTTTGGGTGTTGAGTTTGCTAAGTTCTTTATAGATTTTGGACACTAGTCCTTTATCTGATATGTTGTTTGCAAATATCTTCTCCCATTCTGTCAGTTGTCTTGATTTTGTTAACTGTTTCCTTTGCTGTGCAAAAGCTTTTGATCTTGATGAAATCCCAATAGTTCATTTTTGCCCTTGCTTCTCTTGCCTTTGACGATGTTCCTAGGAAGATGTTGCTGTGGCTGAGGCCGAAGAGGTTGCTGCCTATGTTCTCCTCAAGGATTTTGATGAATTCCTTCATCCATTTTGAGTCTATTTTTGTGTGTGGTGTAAGGAAATGGTCCAATTTCATTTTTCTGCATGTGGCTGTCCAGTTTTCCCAACACCATTTAGTGAAGAGGCTGTCTTTTTTCCATTGGACATTCTTTCCTGCTTTGTCGAAGATTAGTTGACCATAGAGTTTAGGGTCTATTTCTGGGCTCTCTATTCTATTCCATTGATCTATGTGTCTGTTTTTGTGCCAGTACCATTCTGTCTTGATGATGACAGCTTTGTAATAAAGCTTGAAGTCCGGAATTGTGATGCCACCAACTTTGGCTGCTTTTTCAAAATCCCTTTGGCTATTCGAGGTCTTTTCTGGTTCCATATAAATTTTAGAATTATTTGTTCCATTTCTTTGAAGAAGATGGATGGTACTTTGATAGGAATTGCATTAAATGTATAGATTGCTTTAGGTAGCATAGACATTTTCACAATATTTATTCTTCCAATCCAGGAGCATGGAACATTTTTCCATTTTTTTGTGTCTTCCTCAATTTCTTTCATGAGTACTTTATAGTTTTCTGAGTATAGATTCTTAGCCTCTTTGGTTAGGTTTATTCCTAGGTATCTTATGGTTTGGGGTGCAATTGTAAATGGGATTGGCTCCTTAATTTCTCTTTCTTCTGTCTTGTTGTTGGTGTAGAGAAATGCAACTGATTTCTGTGCATTGATTTTATATCCTGACACTTTACTGAATTCCTGTACAAGTTCTAGCAGTTTTGGAGTGGAGTCTTTTGGGTTTTCCACATATAGTATCATATCATCTGTGAAGAGTGATAATTTGACTTCTTCTTTGCCAATTGGATGCCTTTAATTTCCTTTTGTTGTCTGATTGCTGAGGCTAGGACTTCTAGTACTATGTTGAATAGCAGTGGTGATAATGGACATCCCTGCCGTGTTCCTGACCTTAGTGGAAAAGCTTTTAGTTTTTCTCCATTGAGAATGATATTTGCGGTGGGTTTCTCATAGATGGCTTTGATGATATTGAGGTATGTGCCCTCTATCCCTACACTTTGAAGAGTTTTGATCAGGAAGAGATGCTGTACTTTGTCAAATGCTTTTTCAGCATCTATTGAGAGTATCATATGGTTCTGGTTCTTTCTTTTATTGATGTGTTGTATCACATTGACTGATTTGTGTATGTTGAACCAACCTTGCAGCCCTGCAATAAATCCCACTTGGTCGTGGTGAATAATCCTTTTAATGTACTGTTGAATCCTATTGGCTAGTATTTTGGTGAGAATTTTCGCATCTGTGTTCATCAAGGATATTGGTGTATAGCTCTCTTTTTTGATGGGATTCTTGTCTGGTTTTGGGTCAAGGTGATGCTAGCCTCATAAAATGAGTTTGGAAGTTTTCCTTCCATTTCTATTTTTTGGAACAGTTTCAGGAGAATAGGAATTAGTTCTTCTTTAAATGTTTGGTAGAATTCCCCCTGGAAGCTGTCTGGCCCTGGGCTTTTGTTTGTTTGGAGATTTTTAATGACTGTTTCAATCTCCTTACTGGTTATGGGTCTGTTCAGGCTTTCTATTTCTTCCTGGTTCAGTTGTGGTAGTTTATATGTTTCTAGGAATGCATCCATTTCTTCCAGATTTTCAAATTTGTTGGCGTAGAGTTGCTCATAGTATGTTCTTATAATAGTTTGTATTTCTTTGGTGTTAGTTGTAATCTCTCCTCTTTCATTCTTGATTTTATTTATTTGGGTCCTTTCTCTTTTCTTTTTGATAAGTCTGGCCAGGGGTTTATCAATTTTATTAATTCTTTCAAAGAACCAGCTCCTAGTTTCGTTGATTTGCTCTATTGTTTTTTTGGTTTCTATTTCATTGATTTCTGCTCTGATCTTTATGATTTCTCTTCTCCTGCTGGGTTTAGGGTTTCTTTCTTGTTCTTTCTCCAGCTCCGTTAGGTGTAGGGTTAGGTTGTGTACCTGAGACCTTTCTTGTTTCTTGAGAAAGGCTTGTACCGCTATATATTTTCCTCTCAGGACTGCCTTTGTTGTATCCCACAGATTTTGAACTGTTGTATTTTCATTATCATTTGTTTCCATGATTTTTTTTCAATTCTTCTTTAATTTCCCGGTTGGCCCATTCATTCTTTAGAAGGATGCTGTTTAGTCTCCTTGTATTTGGGTTCTTTCCAAACTTCCTCTTGTGGTTGAGTTCTAGCTTCAGAGCATTGTGGTCTGAAAATATGCAGGGAATGATCCCAATCTTTTGATACCAGCTGAATCCTGATTTAGGACCGAGGATGTGATCTATTCTGGATAATGTTCTATGTGCACTAGAGAAGAATGTGTATTCTTTTGCTTTGGGATGAAATGTTCTGAATATATCTGTGATGTCCATCTGGTCCAGTGTGTTGTTAAAGGCCTTTATTTCCTTGTTGATCTTTTGCTTGGATGATCTGTCCATTTCTATGAGGGGAGTGTTAAAGTCCCCTACTATTATTGTGTTATTGTTGGTGTGTTTCTTTGATTTTGTTATTAATTGGTTTATATAGTTGGCTGCTCCCACATTGGGGGCATAGATATTTAAAATTGTTAGATCTTCTTGTTGGACAGACCCTTTGAGTATGATATAGTGTCCTTCCTCATCTCTTATTATAGTCTTTGGCTTAAAATCTAATTGATCTGATATAAGGATTGCCACTCCTGCTTTCTTCTGATGTCCATTAGCATGGTAAATTCTTTTCCACCCCCTCACTTTAAATCTGGAGGTGTCTTCGGGCTTAAAATGAGTATCTTGGAGGCAACATATAGATGGGTTTTGTTTTTTTATCCATTCTGATACCCTGTGTCTTTTGATTGGGGCATTTAGCCCATTAACATTCAGGGTAACTATTTGAGCGATATGAATTTAGTGCCATTGTATTGCCTGTAAGGTGACTGTTACTGTATATGGTCTCTGTTCCTTTCTGATCTACCACCTGTAGGCTCTCTCTTTGCTTAGATGACCCCTTTCAATATTTCCTGTAGAGCTGGTTTGGTGTTTGCAAATTCTTTCAGTTTTTGTTTGTCCTGGAAGCTTTTAATCTCTCCTTCTATTTTCAATGATAGCCTAGCTGGATATAGTATTCTTGGCTGCATGTTTTTCTCGTTTAGTGCTCTGAAAATATCATGCCAGCTCTTTCTGGCCTGCCAGGTCTCTGTGGATAAGTCAGCTGCCAATCTAATATTTTTACCATTGTATGTTACAGACTTCTTTTCTCGGGCTGCTTTCAGGATTTTCTCTTTGTCACTAAGACTTGTAAATTTTACTGTTAGGTGACAGGGTGTGGGCCTGTTTTTATTGATTTTGAGGGGCCTTCTCTGACCTTCCTGAATTTTGATGCTTGTTCCCTTTGCCATATTAGGGAAATTCTCCCCAATAATTCTCTCCAGTATACCTTCTACTCCCCTCTCTCTTTCTTCTTCTTCTGAATCCCAATTATTCTGATGTTGTTTCATCTTATGGTGTCACTTATCTCTCGAATTCTCCCCTCGTGGTCCAGTAGCTGTTTGTCCCTCTTTTGCTCAGCTTCTTTATTCTCTGTCATTTGGTCTTCTATATCGCTAATTCTTTCTTCTGCTTCATGTATCCTAGCAGTGAGAGCCTCCATTTTTTATTGCACCTCATTAATAGCTTTTCTGATTTCAACTTGGTTAGATTTTAGTTCTTTTATTTCTCCAGAAAGGGCTTTTATATCTCCCGAGAGGGTTTCTCTAATATCTTCCATGCCTTTTTCGAGCCTGACTAGAACCTTGAGAATTGTCATTCTGAACTCTAGATCTGACATATTACCAATGTCTATATTGATTAGGGCCCTAGCCTTCGGCACTGCCTCTTGTTCTTTTTTTTGTGGTGAATTTTTCCACCTTGTCATTTTGTCCAGATAAGAGTATATGAAGGAGCAAGTAAAATACTAAAAGGGTGGCAACAACCCCAGGAAAATATGCTTTAACCAAATCAGAAGGATCCCAAATCGTGAGGGGGGGAGAAAGGGGATAAAAAGAGGTTCAAAAAGAAAGAAAGAAAAAAAAAAGAAAAGAATTTTAAAAAGAAAACGAATAAAGAAAAGTATAAAAAGAAAAAATATATATATTAGATAAACTAGTTAAAAAACGTTCAAAAAGGAAAGGGTAAAAGTTAAAAAAAATTTAGCAGAAGAAGAGAAAAAAAATGAAAAAGAAAAAAATTAAATTAACTGCAAGACTAAAAAATCACAGGGAGAAAGCCATGAGTTCCGTGCTTTGCTTTCTCCTCCTCTGGAATTCTGCTGCTCTACTTGGTATTGAAACCGCACTCCTTGGTAGGTGAACTTGGTCTTGGCTGGATTTCTTGATGATCTTCTGGGGGAGGGGCCTGGTGTAGTGATTCTCAAGTGTCTTTGCCCCAGGTGGAATTGCACCGCCCTTACCAGGGGCCGGGCTGAGTAATCCGCTAGGGTTTGCTTTCAGGAGCTTTTGTTCCCTGAGTGCTTTCCGTAGAGTTCTGGAGGACGGGAATACAAATGGCAGCTTCCTGGTCTCCGGCCAGAGGAGCCGAGAGCCCGGGGCCCCACTCCTCAGTGCGCCCTCAGAGAACAGCGCCCAGTTACTCCCGTCTGCCTGACCTCCGGCCGCGCTCCGAGCTCACCGAGCCAGCGACTGGTTCAAGGTAACCCCGAGCTGTGATCTTACTGTCGGCTCTGTCTCTGTAGCCGGCTTTCCCGTTCTAGTTCCCACAAGCTCTGCAACACTCAGACACCCCCCATCCTTCTGTGACCCTGCGGGACCTGAGGCCACACTGCCCCCACATGGGCTTCGCCCTGGTTTAGCCTCTAGAGCGATGTCCCTCAGCGGAACAGACTTTTAAAAGTCCTGATTTTGTGCTCCGTTGCTCCGCCGCTTGCTGGGAGCCAGCCCCTCCCCCCCCCCGGGGTCTATCTTCCCGTCGCTTTGGATTCATTTCTCCACCAGTCCTACCTTTCAGAAAGTGGTTGTTTTTCTGTTTCTAGAATTGTTGTTCTTCTTCTTTTCGATCTGTCGATGGATTTGCAGGTGTTTGCAATCTTTAGATCAGCTATCTAGCTGATCTCCTGCTAGCTGAAGTAGTCTCAGCCTGCGACTTCTCCGCCATCTTGACTCCTCACCCCTTTTACTCTTTTTAAAAGATTTTACTTATTTTTTTATTTTAGAGAGAGAGTGAGCACCCAAATGGGGTAAGAGGAGGAGGGAGACAGACTCTCAAGCAGACTCTGTACTGAACGTGGAGCCAGAGGTGGGGCTCAGTCCCAAGACCTTGAGATCATGATCTGAACCAACATCAAGAGTCAGACGCTTAACCGACTGAGCCACCCAGGCACCCCATCCCCACTTTACTTTGGGCCCAGGATTCAGCCAGGCAGTATGATTCTAGATTCCCTGTTTTTAATCAGTGTATTTTCTACGTCTATATTTAATCAATTAATATTTATTTTATATTACTGTGGCCTCATTATATTGATTGATATAGTTAAATGATGATTCTAACTAATTTAGAACCAACATGATATAGTCCTTTTAAACTAGAATTAAGGTAAATATTCTTTTTCATTGGATTTATTAGGAGTTGAAATTTTTGTGAAAAGAGTTAAAGTACCTTGCCATATTCATCCTCATTTGCTTAACGCCTGTCAAAGCATAGCACATAGAAAGGTATCCTATGGGGGCACCTGGGTGGCTCAGTGGGTTAAAGCCTCTGCTTTCGGCTCAGGTCATGATCCCAGGGTCCTGGGATTGAGCCCCACATCGGGCTCTCTGCTCAGCAAGGAGCCTGCTTCCTCCTCTCTCTCTGCATGCCTCTCTGCCTACTTGTGATCTCTGTCTGTCAAATGAATGAATAAAATCTTAAAAAAAGAAAGAAAAGAAAGGCATCCTATGAGTGTGTATTGAGTGAACGTAGGCAAATAAAAATTTTAAATTGTTTGTGTTTTTCTGTAGTCTAGCTTTAGTATAATTTTTCTGCCTTTAGTGTTTTCATTTGATTTCTGGTTACATATATTGAGAATACCACAGGTGTTTGAAAATACAAACATAGATTGGCAAACTTAGGTTAACTATAGCTCAAGAACTGGGAATGCTAGTTACATATTATACAACACATGAACAACAAAGTGCTCACCTTTTTCAGGGTAATGCTGTTTTGTAGGACTACTTAGTGGATGAAGAATCCTCACTGTATCACACTAGAGGCCACATGATCTCAGTGTATCTCATTATTGGTGCCACTCACTTTGTTTGAGTTAAATGGGGCGTTGTACACAAGATTGCTTCATTTTAAAAGATCCTTTTCCACCTCTCATGAGTAAGTAATTTCTTGGTTGTACATTGATAGCGTGTGACTATCCTGTTCACCAACACCTAGTAGTTTTAGAATTCTTCAATGATTCTTGCCTAAATCAATTACTAAGTATTTTTTATTAGCACTCATAGGTTATTTTTATATTTATTGTTATAATCCATTCCTGTTGTTTTTCATTTGGATGTTCAAATTGTTCCAAATTTGGCTCTTGCTCTTGACTCCTTTGTCTTTTTCTTTGCAAGTTTTTATTTAAATTCTAATTAGTTAACATACAGTGTTATATTAGTTTCAGGTGTGGAAATTAGTGATTCAACACTTCCATACATCACCCGGCACTCATCACAAGTGCCCTCCTTAATCCCCATCACCTATTTAACCCATCCCCCTGCCCACCTGCCCTCTGATAACCCTTGGTTCTCTATAGTTGAGAACTGTTTCTTGGTTTTCCTCTCTTTAAAAATTTTTTTTTCGTATTTGAGTATAGTTGACACACAATGTTACATTAGTTTCAAGTGTACAACAAAGTAATTCAGCTTCTCTATTAGACCTTATGCTATGCTCATCACAAATGAGGTGCTGTCACCACACAACACTGTTGTCTTGGATTTGCTTTTGTAAGTAGTGCTGCAGCAAACATAGGGGTACACATATCTTTCTAGACTGAAATAGACATTTTTCCAAGGACAACATAGAGATGGCCAACAGACACATTGAAAAGATGTGCTCAACATGACCCATGTATCTTTTCAACATGCCCCCACCAGACCTTGAGCACTTTTTAACTTTAAATATATTTTGGTAGAAGAAATTCTATTTTTCTGTTATATTTTCCAAGAATCAGTCATGTTTTTAAAGTAGACCTTGATTTTTTTGTGAGGAGTGTTAATTTTTTTAGTGTATGTTTGAAATTTTAATTTGTTTGAACTTCCACAAAAGGTATCATGTCCTATATGTGCTTTTGCTTTTGTTTTGTTTTGTTTTGTTTTTACTATGTTCAATTCAAGATCTAGATTACTTGTTACCAGCAGCTGTCATTGCTTCTGGGCCTTCAGTGGATAGAGTTCATTCTGATACCACAGCTTAGAATCCAACACCACAGAATTCTCCTTTCCCCATTCTGAGGCTCTCCCCCCAACCCATAGTAGGAACTGTGATTCCCAGCACCATTCATGCATTTATTCATTTGCTCAGTCCTGCGATACACACAAAACAGCTTAGGCATTGCTACACACATACTACTTCTGACAATAAACCTATTAAATAAAATTCAGTTTTTACATTCTAATTATTCATACAGTAAATCCCACTAAGGGTATATAACTGTGCAAAAGTTACCTGGATTAATTCTTTTTATTTTCTTGACTGTGGTTATTTACCTATTTGGAATAAATGTAATTCAGTTTGTATTTTTTTGTTTCTATGTTATGTTTTACAAAAATAAGTGTGTGTGTTTTGTTATATCCCCTTTGGTGTTATATACAAAGTAGTATGCTGTATATAAGTATGTATGTATGTATTACCTGTGTGTGTATGTTTTTTCTTTTGTATCTTCCTTTTGCAACTTAATTATCTTGGAAATCACTCCATGTGAGTTCATGGAGATCTTGTTTTGTATTTGCAGGTAAGGTATGCTTTCTTTTTTTTTTAAGATTTATTTATTTATTTTAGAGAGAGAAAGAGAGAGAGTTGGGGGTGGTGAGGGGGCAGAGGGAGAGGCAGTGAGAATCCCAAGTGTCCCAAGATACATTCTTGAAAAGAGGAAGCACCTTTCACTACTTTGTGTAGAATGTGCTATGGTGAGTGCTGTGAAGTGTGTAAGCCTGATGATTCACAGACCTGTACCCCTGAGGCAAATAATACATTATATGTCAATAAAAATAATTCTTTTTTTTAAAAAAAAAAGAATATTAATACTAAATTTCTTTGAAAGACTAGCTTTGCATTTGTTACTTTGTTTTCTTTGTACTTAATAGGATTGAGACTATTAACTCTCTCTTAGTTGTTTTTAGCAGATTATTTAACTTTCTTGTGGTCTGCTACATTTGTTAACATTTGGATCCTTTTGCTTTTATACAGCCAAATTTCTTGGTTTGTATTCTGAACTGAAAGTCATTTGGAGCATTGTTTCAGAGAAATTGCTGACAATGATTTACTGAATTCTTTTCAAGCTCTTGCATGTTAAGTTACTCTTTAGGACCAATTTATTTGAATTCTGATTATAGAATTTTCAGTATATTCAGGCCCTTGAGTTCCCCTTCATGGTAAACTATTTGGAACCAATTATAAGTATTAAAAATTCTCTAAGCCCAGAAACAATGGCATTCTTAGGCAATTTAGGAAATACTAAAATGTTGACAGGCAGGAAGCATTATGAATGGTCAGAGATCCAGTCAACAGATTTTTAATTGGAAATTAATGAGATGTGTTAATTAATTAAAAAATAGTTCCACTTGTCTATTTAAAGTTTATATATATATATATATATTTTTTTTCAAAGATTAGTTAGTTAGTTAGTTAGTTGACAGCATGAGAGAAACTACAAGCAGGGGGAGCAGCAGAGGGAGAGAGAGAACCTGACTCCCCACAGAGCAGGGAGCCTCACAGGACCTGAGCCAAAGGTGTCCCAGTGCCCCCATATTTCCCTTTTTAAAACTTTCAGTCCAAAGTTACCTTTGCTTTAGGTGCAACATTAAATGCCTTAGTCTCTTCTCTTCTCATTTTCTTACAATTTCCAGTATTAAACAGTTTTATACAATGTCAGTTACATGGCTGGGAATCTTCCTTTGTTTATTTTCATATAAATACATAGCCCTGATCAAAAAGGGCCAAATTGAGGCACCTGGGTGGCTCAGTGGGTTAAAGCCTCTGCCTTCGACTCAGGTCATGATCCCGGGGTCCTGGGATCAAGCCCTGCAGCGGGCTTTCTGCTCATTGGGGAGTCTGCTTCCTCCTCTCTCTCTGACTGCTTCTGTGCCTACTTGTGATCTCTGTCTGTCAAATAAATAAAAATCTTTAAAAGGGGGGGCAAATTATGCCAAAATGGGGAAATTTGATATCCATACATACACTATAGAAAAAACATTTTTGGGCCACCTGGGTGGCTCAGTCAGTGGAGTGTCCCGACTCTCGGTTACAGCTCAGGTTATGATCTTTTGAGTCGTGGATCAAACCCTGTGTTGGCCTCTGTGCTCAGTGCAGAGTCTGCTTCAGATTCTCTCTCCCTCTCGCTCTCTCTCAAATAAATAAATAAATAAATTCTTCAGAGAAAAATGTTTTCACTTAACTTTTTATGTTGATACATACAGGATATGATTATATGGTAGCAGACTCTTTTTTTGCTCTTTTACTACAATGAATTGCTAATTTATGCCAGAGTATTTTTTGGAATGCCAACTGTGCTGTGCATGGAGATGGGGAAAAAATAGCTTTTTAAGAGAAAATGAACTTATTTCTGTTGCGTCTGAGAAGCAGCAGGTGGTCATATGTGGCTGGAAGAGCCATTGTAATGAAACAGGAGACTGAAAAGGTAGGTTGATAATAGATCATTTAGGTCTCAGCTGCTGGGCCAAGCCCTTCAGACTTCTGTTTTAGATCTGAAGAGCAATTAGAAGAGTTTTTGAAATGGGAGTGTTACATGACCTGACATTTTTCTAGGAAGAGAACACTGCAAACTCTATGAAGAATGGATTAGACATGTGAGAAATGGGAAGTAGGATGCTAAGGCAACTGTTTAGGCAAGAAATGTTTGCTTGGTTCAGAAACAATAGAAATTTTGTCAAGTAGCTAATTGTAATAATTCCTAGCATGCATTAGGCAATTCTGTGGATGATGTCTGTAGAATGAGTGCTTTTTTAAAAAAAATTTTTTTTTTTTAATTTGACAGACAGAGATCACAAGTAGGCAGAGAAGGAGGCAGGGAGAGAGAGAGAGAGAGAGAGAGAGAGAGAGAGAGAGAGGAAGAAGCAGGCTCCCTGCTGAGCAGAGAGCCCAATGCGGGGCTCGATTCCAGGACCCCGGGATCATGACCTGAGCCGAAGGCAGAGGCTTTAACCCACTGAGCCACCCAGGCACCCCTAGAATGAGTGCTTTAATGTTCAACTTCTGGTACCAGTCTCACTCAAATCTAAAGCCATTAACCATTATTCTAACCCTGGTCTTATCATCGGAGCACCTCTTAGGTTTTATGAAAGTAATTCGTATAGATAAGTGGATAACAAATCAGCAGGCTTCTCTTTTGGTTTATTTTCTCATTTTGGTATAGGACATATCTTCCAGTAGCTTCCAGAGAATTGTTACATTGAGGGCAAGCTTCTTGAAGTACTCTACTTATGAAAATATTTTTATGCCGACTTCCTAATTGATTGTTGGTTTGGTGAGGTACAGGATGCTAGTTTGAAAATCATTTTCCCTTAGGATTTTGAAAACATTGCTCTCTTGTCTTCCTACAGTTGCTGTAAGAAACCTGTGCCGCTTTGATCCTCAGTCATTTTTAGATGATCTATTTTCTCTGGAAATGTATGGGTATTCTCCTTCTTTTCTGTGTTGTAAAATTTTATAATGATATACTTTGGGCACAACTTTATTGTGAGCTACAGTCTCCAAAATCCTTCAAGTTTTTCATAAGAAGCCTCCCTCATCCTTTTTTTGGTAGGTGTGTGGTATAGACTGCCAGCATACTTGGAGCTAAGGAATAAAACATACCTGAGGATCTCACCATTCACCATATAGATTTCCACTTATTTCTCTGTTTTCAGTATGATGTCTCTCCTTCTCTTTTTCCTATGCCTGAGCTCCCTGAGGATGATTGGGTGCTTAGTAAGAAGGATGTGACTTGGGGTCCACAGTGTTGCTAGTTGCTTATTATGCAGGCTTTTCTTGGTGGTTTTTTTTTTTTTTTTTTTTAAGCAGACACACCTCACCCACCATCTTCCATAGTACCTGAGCCTTTCTGGAGCTCTGTGGAGTGAATTGGTTTGTTTCTTACCATATTCTGACTTAGTCACACAGTCAGGAAATGAACACCCTGCGGAAAAACTGAATTCATATTGATCTTTAATTATTATCATCTGTGTGACAGAATTAACTGTTCTGAGTTCCTCTTTGCAAATGCAAACCATAGCTAATAAAACCTACCTAAAAGAGTTACTCTAACGGCTAGAAATTATGCATATCTTTGGATAGAATCATTCTGAGTAAATGTTAGCTATTAACATACCTGTATATATGAAAGGTCTTTACATATATAAAATTAAATCACATAGTTATGCATTGCTAATTATTTGGAAAAAGAGAGTTTGCAAACTTCGAACTACCTAAAAGCATTGTAACAGACGGCTTTTATTGATATTTTATTAGTCAGATGGACAGAGCATCTCATTTTTTCCATATCAGAATGTTACTCTTAGAATGGTCTTCTGTCCAGAAAGTTAATTCCAGTTACAGCTGTCGGTTGATAGCAGTTAAAATTTAAATTGAGCTCCCAGTGACCATTGCCACTTCACCTCTGACAAATCTTTCAGAAACCACTTCTAAAAATGGTGTCTCTCTTCATACAGAATATTTTAAAACACCATATAAATAATCAGAGCTTTGCTCTTTTGCCTGAGAATAACCTGTGTTTGGGTAAAAAGCTCTGTAGTTGTACAGGTAAAAGCAAAGTTTGCTTATTTTAAAGTCATCTAAATATTGACATGTGAGACCCAGAGCCTTATTTGCATGAAGTTTATGTTCTTTAAAATACATCTGATGACATCTTTGTGTTACAAAAGTTGTAGTGACAAGCATTTCCGGCATTTAGCCTTGTGAGGCTGATGTGTCTCAAGAGCTTGCAGTGAAACCATGAGTAAAGGAATCTGTAGGGTATGATACTAGATGAGAACTGGAACGACTGGAAGCTAGCTGAGACCCAGAGCATATGACAGCTCGAAACCTGTGCTCCATGAACGGGTCCTGTAGGTCCTGGGTAGCAGTTTCCCCAGGAGTCAGACAGAAGAAGGTTTGGGGAATAAAACAAGGAGAATAGAGACCCAGCAGCTCCTTTTCTCTTTCTCTTCTCTTCTCTTCTTCCTCCTTCCTTCCTTTCTTTCGATTAAAATGCTCACTTTGATGGGGAGTCTAAAAAACAAACGAACAAACAAAACAGACTCTTCACTGTAGAGAGCAAACTGACGGGTGCCAGAAGGGAGAAAGGTGAGGCGGTGTGTGAGATAGATGCAGGGGATGAAGAGGAAAACAGGAGAAAAGTGCATGTCACATTTTGTCTCCCACTCCAAGTTCTGCAAGCAGAAGCATACCTGGCCCCCTTGGGAGCGAGTCACGGAGCTCAGTCCGGAGCAGGCACTGTTTGAAGCGCTTCAGCTAATTCACTTAATCTTGTAACAGGTCAGTCGGCTATGGATTGTTATTAACTCTCTTTGACAAAACTGAAGGTATAGAGTCGAGATTGGAGTTTGACCTGGGAGGATAGAATTCGAAAATTCTACAAGCTCGAGATTCTTCACTAACAGAAAGTGACTGAGAGTGTGAATCCTGCCCTAAGGTCAAATCAAGGAGACCATGGGGAAATTCAGTTTCATACAATTTTTAAAAAAGGGATTAGAGTGAAAATGAAACTGCTTTGCATCCTAGTCCACGGAACTGAGAATGTTTAATAAACTGCTTATATATTTAAAGTCAATTGGATTTAGCTTTAGTGTATTTAAAATTAACATACATAGTATATCATGAAAAATCAGCTGTATTAAGCTATAATTAGTGAAATACAGCATTAGAGTTCTATACAGCATATCGTATTCTTACTTTGTGAGTGAAACTGATGGTTCGGAGTTGATAAATTCACCCTTGCTTAACCTGTTGAGAGAAACTGTGCGTGCATCTGTGTCTACGCCTATATAGATAACCCAGACATTGACAGATTTCTTCATCATGTGAACCTGAACAGAATCACATTAATATTAATGTTCAGATCTTAATAGTGTCAGCTTTACCTGCTCGTGGAGACTCTAATCTCTTGTATATCCCATTCCTTCCACTATTTCAGGGAGCTCTCAAGGGGGGCCGTTCATCAACTCGCAGATTTGGTCAGGTGCTCCCACCTGTTCTCCCTGCGCCAGTCTGCCTCCCAAGACACCCTCTCAACGCTGCTCCTAAGGACTGGGCGGCCTCTGCCAGCGGGGCGCTAGGTTATGGCTGAGACCTGAAGCTCAGTGTGCTTTTGCAGGCGAGGAAAAATGAATTCTCCTCTGCTTTAGGCTTCATTTGGGGAATCCTGTGCCAGAGTTCTGAGCTCTGCAGTGTTCACCGAGTCCAGAGAGGCTTTATTTCAGGTCATGCGCCGGCATGTAGTCTTCTCAGAGCAGGAGCACATGGCCACCGTAACTTGGCAGGGCGGATGCACTTACCAGCTATCACTGGCCCCTGAAGCTTCTCCTTTCTCTGACTTCACGCCCTGCAGCCTAGAATGGCTTTCCAGGGCAGATGTCTCCTTCCCTTATTGAGAGTGCCAGGAGTGTTTTTGCTCCTTCAAAAATTGTGATTGTCTCATGTGCTTTATTCTCCTATATACCGGACATGCTTTCATGTAGTCTAGCTTGAGATGTTTTCCTGGGAGGCTTCTCACCCTGCATATAAATCACTATGGAAAAGCAAGGGATGTAGGTAGATCTGTGGGGGTGTGTGGAGAGTGGGAATTGAGGAAGCTGGGTGATAAGAGGTGGCATCTAATTTCATCTATGAACTATACCTGAATCTCAGCTCTAGTCTAACTTTGGCCTCTGTTATATCTATATTACCTTTAAAACTTTACTTGCACATTCATTATTATTATTTTTTTTTTGCCCAAGTCTACTTCGTGTAAGTGGCTAGAGCCACCCCCATGTAGGGTCGAACAGGTCTGTACCCAGCAGCCCCATAAGTGGTAAACATGGCTTCTAATCTTACCCTTTTTTTCTAGACTCTTACTTTGGGCATGTCACAGGCTCTCTGTGCTTCCCTTTGCAGTAATGACAGACTTGGGAAGAATGGTCTAAGGCTCATTCCAGATCTCGCATTTTGAGTTTGTATGTTCCTAAGTAGAACTGTTAAAAATTCACTTTATTGCCTTCATAATTTTTAGTATAATAAGTTATGAAAAATAATGTATATATACAGTTTATAATCATTCTTACAGCTTTTTTTTATTGGCTACTTTTCTAAAGCCTATCATTAGCCTCCATGTCAAATTAATACGAAAATACTTTCTCTCTGAATCTTTGTGCTCTTTGAACTATTATGCTCAGTACCACCAATATTCTCCAAAGTAGGTTTATAAATAAAGGAAGAAAACTCTGATCAAATAATTGACTTATCTTTGGAGAGCCTTAAAAATGTTACATGGTGATAACTGTGGGCAGGAACTATGGAAATTTAAAGGGACATATCCTGAGAAGAAGAGAAAAAATTCAGTCCATGGTTCATGCCACTATTATGACTGAACTTTTTTTAGGGCAGCTTTTCATTAGCTATTCATATTATAATACTGAATTTCTGTAAATCCATTTCTTTAGCATTAATTCATAGTTGAATTACTATCAAACTTTTTTCTGCTACTTTCTTACAGAATAGTTATTGGACTGATGTGACTAACAGTGTTATCTATAAGCTCCTAATTAAATTCAAGTCTTAATCAATGAAGACATCTTTGATTTATCCACTCTGTCTTCTGAACTTTTGTTTAAATTTTTCATCTCTACAAGAAAACTGAAAAGATATACTCTGTATACCTGAACTAGATTCTCTGTCTTCATTGGGAGGACTTCCATGCCTTTACCGTATTTCCCAAAGGTCTGCCATTTAATCTTTTTTTCATTATCTCAGATACCATTGAATCCTTTCTCTCTATCCCATTAATTTCATCCTTCATATTACTGCACCTTGACATTAATGGACTGTCATTGTAAAGGATATTATGTTTGGTATGTCTGTGATATTGAATAGGACTAATATGAAATTTTCATAATTGAGTTGAGTTGCCTGAGTGGTGATGTCGTTCATATCTGGAGGGTTTCTTTAACTGACGAGTCAAATCTGAAGCTTCCGAGAGGAAAAATTATCAAAATATATATATTTATTCATATTAGAATTTTAATCCAGATCAGTTATGTGTCACATTTCAAGTAATTGGTAAAAACTTATGTTTTTAGAAGCCTTAAAAGTAGACCTTTGTAGATAAGACCCACTATCTATCTTTTCTTATTTAAAAAAAAAAATCTAATCTCTACTGTAAAGGTAACAGAGACTAGAGTCTGGTATAGTAGATATTCAGGGCTGTATCTCAACACACTTAGCCAGTAAACCTCAATTTACATTTGATAAACTCAAGCTTTTCGGACCTAAACCATTTCTAGACATATAACTAGTTATAGAAATTCAGTAGTGGAGATTGTATTTAAAGAATTTAAATGAAACTAACTTTACAGATATTAAAACTGTAATCTGAATGTAAGTGTAAAAACTTCCATTTCACAGTGTAACTTAGATCCTTGGTTTTGTAATTTTATGTACATTCTGGTTGTTGGCAAAACTTCATATAATCGATTGTTATATTGTGAGCTTTGCTATTTGAATCTTGTTGAGTTTGAACTCTTTCACTATTAGGAATTAATTTCCTAAGACTACTGTAGCTGCCTTATTTATTTTTTCAATTATCTCTTTTTTCAATAGCATAAAAATCTATTATACAGTGGCTTTGCATTTTTGGCATTCCATTGCAGCAAGTATCAATTTGTCACATAAAAAGAAAAATTAGATATACTTTATTCATGTTAAAGTCACACCCTAGCTTTTTTAAAGGCAGCCTTGACTTAGATTTGCAAGCCTGAGGATATTGATTTGAATTATGCATGACTGTCTGGTGTGCAGTTGCATTAGCCTGCTGGATGGATAATGTAAACATGTTCTGAATTTTAAGTACATGACAGTGTATGAGTGGCAGGTTAAAAATAGAACTAATAACCAAGTGCATATTTGGAAATTTGATTTTTACAGTGTAAAACTGTACAGGGATAATCTCTGCAAATGGTTGACTGCCAATATAATAACTTGTTTTGTATATTACAAATATAAAAGATGCTATCTAATAAGGTCACTAGGTCAGTGATGTTTTTTCTAATTTGTTGAACTTTTGACAGTAGAAAACAAAACACAGCAATGTGCAAGTGAATAAGGATTGCCTTTCACAGATTATGAGTTGACTGCTCAGGCATGCGTTTTTTTTTTTTTTTAAATAAATAGGCGGCAAGCTTTTTGTTGCTAGTTACAGCACCCTACCATCAGCATGTCCATTTTGAATTCTAAAATTGCAGTGGGTACAACTAAACATTGTAGTTTACAAGTGACATTTGACATTCTAGTCTCATAAAATCCTGTACCTTTCACTCCCATGGAAATTGGTGGGGAGGTGGGGGTGGGAATCAGTCAATTAATTCTAAGGACAATTCATATCCTTGACACCTGTATTTTATATTATATTTCTAAATATACATTTTCCATGAAGCTGTAATAGCTCTTAAATCATGAAAAGAATAGTTCTGGAATTTGATATTCAGTGTTTGGTTTCTGTAGTTTACATGCTCATGTTATGTATGTGTGTGTATTTGGATTTGTTTGTGACTATGACTCTTGGCAAATTTGACTCATTTTTCTTTTGCACTGAAATTTTTCTTACTAATTCATAAGAGATTGTGGATATTAAGAAAATTAGCCTTTCGGGGCACCTGGGTGGCTTAGTCGGTTAAGTGTCTGCCTTTGGCTCAGGTCATGATCCCAAGGTCCTAGGATCGAGCCCCAAGTCAGGCCCCCTGCTCAGCCAGGAGTCTGCTGCTCCTTCTCTCTCTGCCTCTCCCCACACCACTCATGCTCTTGCTCTCTCTCTCATAAATAAATAAAATCTAAAAAAAAGCAAGAAAGAAAGAAAGAAAGAAAATTAGCCTTTCTTTTATGTTAATAAATATTTTTGTAGTTGGTTTTTCCCTATTATTGATAGTGATTTTCCAACCCAGAATTTTAATATTATGTTGATTGAGATTTTTAAGTTTTTTAATTTATGGCTTCTGGATTATGTTATGTTTAGAAAGACCTTTCATATTTTAAGGTTTGCAAATTTTCCTGTTTTCATCTAGTGTTTTTGTGGTTTCATTTTTTTTTACATGTAAATCTTTGATCCAGCTGGGATTTATTTTGATGCAAGGACTGAAGTGGTAATTTAGCTTTCTTCTTTCAAATTACCAAATTTCATTTCCAAATTTATCACTTATTTACTGAAAAATGTAATATTTTAACCACCAATTTGACATACTGCTTTTATCAGATGCTGAATTACTTTCTGGATTTATGTCTATTTCTGAACTTTATTCTGTTTCAGTTACTTCCTCTGTTACAGTATCTAATGGTATACTGTAACATTATTTTTTGTGAAATTTTTTGTGGTTATTCCTTTATATTAATTCTTCCAGATGAACTCTAGAATAGTTTTCATGCTAGTTTGACTAGAGTCACATTGAACTTTTATCAAGGGTGTTTCTTAATTTCCTTTTAACATTGACTTTAATTAGCAATGTGAAGTTTTTCAGTGCCCCTCCTTTGCATATCAAAATTTTTTATCTGTCATCTCTACTTTATATTTTAGGGGTCAAATCAGTTTTCTTTGCCTTTGCTACTTTCTCCATTTGGCCTTAGCTGGGATGTTACCAACAATCACTTATCTTTATTTATTGTGCAAGTTCATTCTTTCCATGATTACCTTCCTTCCTTTTTTTTTTTTTTTCCCTTGAGCAAGAGCACACTTGCACATGTGATGGGGGGGATGGTGCAGAGGAAAAGGAAGAGAGAGAATCTCAAGCAGGCACCACGGCCAGCACAGCCTGAGGACACAGGGCTTGATGTCTTGACCCCAAGACCATGATCTGAACCAAAATCAAGAATGGGATGCCCAGCTGACTAAGCCACTCCCTACCTTTGATTCTTAAACATTCCTGGGTCTCCCTACATGAACAGTGTCCATCCTTCTAATCTTTGTCTGTGTGGGTTTTTTGTTTTGTTTTGTTTTGTTTTTAGATTTGAGTTAACATCCTAATCTTTTGAGTTATCAGGTACTAACACTCTCTTTGCCTTCCAAGTTCTCCTGGAGACTAGTTAACAATATCTGCATATCTGCAGGTATGCAGACTGGTTCTTCCTTCCAGTTACTTGGGGCTGGCTTTCCACTCTCTCACTCTAGTGAAATTTTTTAAATTTAACTTTGTTATTGTGATAAAATGAACACAGCAGAAAATTTACTGCATAGAAGTAGGACTTCATGTAAGTGAAATCATGGAATCATACAATTTTAGTCTTTTGTGTTGGTTTAGTTCATTTAGCCTAGTGTCTTTAAGATTCTTCCCTGTTGCATCATGTATCAGAATTTCATTCCTCTTGATACTCCACTCTGTGTATGTGTGTGTGTCTGTCTGTCTCTCTCTGTATATAGTACAGAGAGTATATAGGCAAATTATTATCCAGCAGCTTTGCTCATTATTTCTAATAATTTGTCTCTAGCTCTGGCTAGGAACACCTGCACAGTGTTGAATGCTAGTGACTGCTTCTTGTTCTTGGTTGTTTTTTTTTTTTTAAAGATTTTATTTGTTTATTTGACAGAGATCACAAGTAAGCAGAGAGGCAGGCAGAGGACAAGGAAGGGAAGCAGGCTCCCTTGCTGAGCAAGAAAGCCTGATGCAGGGCTCTATCCCAGGACCCTGGGATCATGACCTGAGCCGAAGGCAGAGGCTTTAACCCACTGAGCCACCCAGGCGCCCCTCCTCTTATGATGTTTGCTATGAGCATTTGGAAGATATAATTTATTGAGTTAAGGAAATTTTCTTTAGTTCCTAGTTTTTTAAGACTATTTTTTAGTCATCAATTGATGTTTAACAATATCAGTTACTCTTTCTGATTTTATCAGGTCACATGGTTTTTAAGTTTTGATCTGCTTGTTTTGTAAATTATATTTTTAAAATACCTATGTTAAACCAACCTTGCATTCCTGCTATTGAATCAAAGTTGTCATGCTATGTTTGGCTTATTCTTTTGTTTCCCTTGGGATTTTTACAGTTATGTTCCTGAAGGAGTTTACCGTAAAAGTGTCCCTTCTCATATTGACCTTGTTTGAATCCTAGAATCCAGGTTTTACTAAAATCGTAAAATGAGTTTCACATTTTTTCCTCTTCCTCATTTCTCTAGAAATGTTATATGAAATTGAGAGTATCTGTTCTCTAAATGTTTGGCCTAGCCAATTTGTAAAGTCTATCTGTACTGTAGAATTTTTTGTGGGTAGATTCTTATTCAGTACCCAAATGTTATGCCAGTAATTGGGTTCCCCTATTTCTTCTTGAGTCAGTTTTGGTAAATTATATTTTCCCAGGAATTCTCTATTTTATAAGTTTTCAAGTCATGGTGATGAAGAATCATAATCTTTGCTTAATCTTGTTAGGGTTTGTTTCTCTTTTTTCCTAAGTTTTTTTCAAGAACGCTGGTTTGGGTTTTTATCAATATTCTTTATTGAATATATTTTTAAATCTCATTAGTTCTGTGTTCTTTATTTTATTTGTTTTCTTTGGATTTTTCATTTCTTCAACATCTTGAGTTATATAGGTTTTTATCTTTTTTGTGTTCTAACATGTGCACTTACGGATATACATTTCTTTTTATTGTTTTAACTATAACACACATTTTAGTTTATAGAATTTCCATTTCCATTTGTTTTTATAATTTTCCTAATTCCTATTGTGATTTTAAGTTATGCCATGAAGTTTAAAAAATATCCAGACATGGCAAGATCATGGCTACTTTGTCAGCCTGGGAGCACCCTTCCTAGTGACTATAATGAGATACCTCCTGCCAACAGGCAAAGGATATATAGCATGGGTGAAGAATAAACCCCTGTTGTTTTGAGCTGCTAAATAAATAAATATTTAAAAATATCCAAACATATAGAAAATTTCTAGAGGTTTTCAGTAAAAAAAAAAAAAAAAAAAAAAAAAAAAACCTCTTCCTGTTCCTGAGTTCTAAGTAATTGTGTTGTGATCAGATAACAGATATTGACTCTTGCCATTTGTTAAAACTCGCTTTTTTTTTTTTAAGATTTTATTTATTTATCTGTCAGATTGAGAGAAATCACAAGCAGGGGCAGTGGCAGGCAGAGGGAGAGGGAGAAGCGGCTCCCCGCTGAGCAAGTGACCCGATGTAGGACCCGATCCCTAGATCCTGGGATCATGACCTGAGTGAAGGCAGACACTTAACTGACTGAGCCACCCAGGCGTCCTAAGACTTGCTTTTTTGTAACTACTATATTTATTTAGGAGGAAGGGGAAGATTGTCAGTGTTGAGTGTGCCCATCAAAAGAATATGTATTTTTAAATTCTTAGTTTCAAGTTTCTGTGAATGGCTTTTAGTCAGCTTACTGTGTTCAAATCTGCTGTATCCTTCCTAAATACTTTTCTGCTTCACCTTTTATTCATGAGGAGAGATGTGTTAAGTCTGTCACCTGTGATTGTGGATTTGTCAGTGTTTTTCTCTTGGGATTCTCTCCATTTTTCTTTAATTATTTTAAAATTATATTTCAAGGGACTTACATGTTTACAAATTTATATAATATTATATGTCTGATAAATCATCTCCTCTATCAGTACATAGTATCAACCCTCTTTATCCCTTTATTTTTATGCCTTTTGAGAAAAATCTCAAAATCTATTTCATTTGGTATAATATACTCACCTACAGAGTTATTTCTGCTGATACTTGTCAAATATGTCTTTTTCTGTGCTTTAATATTCAGCCTTCCTGCATTCATAGTTCTAAGTATATTTCTTAAACTTTAGTGCCCATGTATTTATTGTAGTATTTGTTATAGTTATTCATATGTCTGAATTCATTTCTGCCATATTATTTTTCTATTCACTCCCCTTTTTCTATGCTGCTTTGTCTTCCTCTTTTTGCCTTTGTCTGACGGGACTTTTATAGAACTGGAGCAGCTCTTTTCTCCGATCTCCCATTGATTTCACAGGTGCTCAGAATGATTTGAAACAATCTAGCTGAATTCCAGGGGCCAGATGGAATTAGGGTCCCCTGCTCCTCCACCATCTTAACTCCTCTTTCTAATGGGGTTTTTAAGAGTGTAATGTAGTGTGCAGAAATTTTTGGTGGTCTTTTTACATTTGTTGGCATCTGTGTCTCTAGAAATAGCGTCAGAAAAGGGTATATTTGTAAATGTTCTAAACAACTTTAGGAATTTAGCCGCAATCATAGAAAACACTGTTCACATTAAAATTGAAATTACTGATGAGATCTAGAATAGTATTAGTGTAAAATGCTTGCAGAATTTAATGGTCACTTAGGTTACTTGCTATAAACATCTTATTTTCAGGAAGGAAAAATGTTTTTATTTTTAACTCTTTTAATTTTTACAACAACTTCTCATGCCCTTTTTACCAAGTCCTTTTGCATTGTGCAATCACCGTGCATTTAGGTATTGAATCACAAACCAGATAGGATCCTGAGAGCTAGTAGTTATGTCTCAAATATCAAAAGGTAAAACCAGAAAGGAGATTCTCTAGTTCCCTGTCATAGTTTGTTGCATCATTAGTTAAAGAAGTATTGCCTTCTTTTATTCCAGTTCCAAAATGGAGCTGTTAAATACTGCGGATTCATAGTAGTTAAAAATGCAGGGATCTTTCTTTTATTGTCATTATTGCAGGGATCTTAGTGATCTAACTCATTCTCTTCCTTTTATGAACATAGGCCTAGAGTTTGGGTGCTTAACTTAGCTTCTTCGTAGAAGATCATGGACTCAGACCCAGGTTTTCTCCCTTCCTCTTCAGTGTTTTCCTCCTTATCCCTGACATAAAAACTTCACAAATTAGGTTTTCTTCTGAGTGCCAGTAGCATTTTAGTACATTCTGTATTGCCTACCGCAAAATTGGTACTAAAATAAATGCATGTTGTTTACCTTCTCCTGGGAGAGGAAAATAGGTAAACTTGGAATTGCTCTGTTTTAGGCAGTTTTCACTTCATTAACTTGGGCAGAAATGAGACACACTGAAATGAGATGGATGCTTTCAATAGAGGCCTATGTGTTATTTCCCCAAACCAGTCTTAGCAGAACGTGGCTTTAGATCTCTTGCACTAATCATGACAGAAACTGTTTTAGGTGGATAAGTTTTATCTGTTCAACTGAATTCAACAAGAATAGATTATGTTTTCCACAGTTCTTAGTGATAAGGAAAACAGGTACTAAAAATTTCCTTTGAGTCCTTGTAAGAATTTCAGGGGCTCCTGGGTAGTTAAGTTGGTTAAAGTCTCTGCCTTTGTTTCAGGTCATGATCCCAGGGTCCTGGGATCGAGCCCCCATCAGGCTCTCTGCTCACCCGGGAGTCTGCTTCTCCCTCTCTCTGCCTGCCTCTCTGCCTACTTGTGATCTCTCTCTCTCTCTCTCTCTGTCAAATAAATAAAATCTTTAAAAAAAAAAAAAAAGAGTTTCAGAGATGTATTATTTTTCCCTCAGCTAATTTTGATTTAAATGAAGTAGTCCTATTTCCTTTAACTGTTCTTATGGTTTCTCTTTGGAAACTGTATAATTGTTCAGTAACTATAAAAGATTCTTTCCCTTTCTACAGATGGAGAAATTGAGGCATTATGAGGTTTGACTTGGAACCTCTGTGTGGAATTCACTGTATCATACTGAATGTGTAACTTATATGTAATGCTTGTAAATTCCAGAGCTTTCCCTTAGTAAGTCATATATTCACATATTAGACAAGAAAAACATTGTGTTTGTGTAATCTTTATGATCTTTAAGTCACAAGTCTTTAGATGGAATAATATGTATTACCAGATTGAAGTTTTTTCATCATTAAAGTTAGAATAATTAAACAGTCGTTTAAAGGATATCTATCTACATTTAATAATGTAATTCTTGTGATTTATATTGTTTGAAGAGAATGCAACTTATGGCTGTGTGTCTACATTTTTTTTAAAAAATAAAATTACATAACTCTGATAGGAAATCTGTCTCACCATTCCTTATATATTTATGCCGCTTTTTAAAATGTAAGTCACAAAAGGAGATGCTGAAAATATTTCTTGTTAGAAGTCATGTTTGATACTCAGTTCTTGATTTTTTAAAAAGATGTTTAATAAAAGGTTCTAATTTATTAAGAAAAATTAGATTGCTACAATAAGCCAAAAGTACAGATAGAATGAGATGATTTCTGATATAGATTAAATAATTTTTACTGGTGATTTTGCCTGATACTTAAAAAAAAGGCATTGTATTCAATTTTGCAAAAATAGTTTTCGTAATAGCCAGCAGTTCACCCTGGACATTCTATATGTTCTCATGATGACGACTTCTGACATTTTCTGTTATGGGTTGTATGATACAAGTGTCCCTATTATATATTGTCCTTAATATAATTAGGAGTTTCCATTACTGAAGATCTCAAAGCCCAAGTTTATTTTGGGATTTCAGGTTTTACTTTGGACCCTATGAATCGCTGATGGACTGCTCTACTGATCTGTTTTAATGTTTGTACCTTTTCTTTTATAACCTCTTATTTTTTACCCAGTGATTTACCCAGTGATTTGATGTCTACTCACATTTATTTTTTTCTACTCCGGTTTTTTAAATAACTTGCTGGTCAGCTGCTTTGTTTAAATATATATTTGTATTTTTTTCTAAAAAGCACGAATACTAGTACAATTAGAAATTCATGGTGTCTAGATGGCTTGATTCCTGCCATGTCAGTTTTCTTGTGTTTGATGAGACACATAAAGCAGTTGTGGGAGAATGCTTGTCACTGGTATCCATGGTAACCCCAAAGATACTTTGGAACTCAGATGGATAGAGTAAGCCACAGTAATAGGTCTCATTATAAGGGCAAAATACATAAAAGGTTCAGGCATATGCTTTTAATTAGTTTCCAAAAATAGCTAGGACTGGAAAGGATGCCATGAAATAATAGAATAATATTTTTCATTGTTAGAAATAATATGGGCAGCATATGAAATTTAATGCTTGTCTTTCTTTTCTCTTACTAAAGTAAGGGAGATGTGCAATCCAAATACTCACAGTAGTGTAGTTTCTCAATCATAATTTGGACAAGGGAGTGCACATTGATAAAAGGGAGGAATAGTTTCATATTGATTCAAATGTTGAATTTGTTTATTGCTCTTAATTCTTATTCCAACAAGACCCATTATACTTTTCTTTATAGATTCTAATGGGCCTAGGAAACATATTCTTTCCATACAGTGTGTAAGAATGAGTCCCTGCATTTTTATGTTAAAATGCAAATAAGACAGTAGCCAAAATTCTTACTGTTCAGGTATATTAAATTTTCAGTCTTTTTTGAAACATATTAATTTGAATGAGTTAAAACAGGATTCAGGGGAAGTAGACTAGAATAATTATTTTCTTTAAGAGAATTATGATGGATAAAAGATTAATAACTCTTTTAAGACAAAATTCTTTAAAGATTTTCTTTTGAATTGCAATCTGTAAAGAATAATCTTGTATTGCATTGCAATTCAACACATTATTTCTTCCTGTTGCTATAGAAACTAATTCTGGTGCAGCTGTGATTGCTAATCAAAATTCTAACATTATACAACCTTTTTCCCCTTAGTGCTTCATTTTATTTTTAGTTACAAAATAATAAATTTCAGTGGTGAGTTCATAACAATGGTCAAAACATTAATGCAAAGATTTTTAAAAATTTAAGTCCTTTTCTGTGAAAATAAAGAGGTATTCTTATTGTATAGTTTCAATATGAGTAACAAGAAAACAAAGCCTTTTTGCTGAATTACAAAGGTCTATAATTGCTATATTACATCAACATTGTGAAGCACTTAACAGCTTCATAATCCTAAATTGCTACTATTTCAACCATCTATTTTTGAAATGTCTGGTTACTGGTGTGATAAAAATGAAAAAATAAAAAGTCCTAAGAATGCCTGAAGTCTTTTAAAACAAAATGGAATGAAAACTGCCTTATTGTTTTATCCTCAAAGAATTAAGATCACATCCCCAGTTTATGTCATAAGTAAAAGCTACTTAGTTGTTCTCATTCTTGTCTTTATTAGTATATAACCACCACCCCACCCCCACCAAACTGCACTGCTAATAACATCATCCAGTGTAAATCTGTATATTTTACAGGCCAGAACTGAATTACATTTTTTGTCTTTCTAAGAATATTGGTTCTTTTCCATTTCATAAAACAAATATAAAAACGTCTCACCAAATTATTCATAGCAAAAAATGTAATATATAATCTCAACAGGGCTTAAGCTGATTCTAAAATTAAATCTTTGGTATGTGTTATAATATCAATTACAGTATATTATTTGCATATATAGCACTTACAGAATTATATTTTCTGATTCAGTACATCAGATAAGACAAATAAAGCTTATAAAATATATTATTTCAGATTATTGTTTGGTTTAAATTAAAATTCGTGAAAAAGCTAATGGGAAATGTAGCAGATATGATTTAATAAGATTTAATAAGACACTTGTATTAATTTTTTAACTTATACTTTTTACCTTATTTACTGATGTGCATATTTTATGTGTGATTAACAGGAGCATATAAAATTATAAAAGTATATAAATGTGGGAGACTTGAGAAAGTACCAGATATCGAAAATTTGAACGTGGAAATAAAGCTGGCATATTTTATTACATTTCTTGCATCTCTGATGTAGTTTAAACACCATAAACCCCTGGCTATCTATATCCCTCAAAAATAATGGGGAATTCATTCCTTAAGCATGAGAATTCTTTAATTTAAATGGAAACCTTTCTGATTTGTGTTTTATACTTCGCTTAGTGAAATCTTTAATGATAATTTTAGGCTCAAAACTAATACTGATTACTAGGTCAATCCAAAATAAAAGCTGTAAATTAAAATGTTCAAATCTAATAAAGAAGGCATGGAGTATATATATATCGCTAAATGACAGGAGATGAGCAGTAATCCTATATTTTGCTTTTTGAAAAATCCTTGTTTGGTTACTTTTTATTATTCCCTCTTTCTTATAATATTAGAGTAAGGTGACATGATGTTCTGTACAGTTTAGCAGAGTAGAGTTCCTGCGAAATTTATCTGCAAACAGATTTAGAAGTCCTGTTGCTTTTTCTTAAGAATACTAAAAAAAAATGAAAAATATCAAGGTCTAATCCATTTACCCTTTCTAGGTTCTTACATTAATCACACACTTAAGCATCTCAGTTAATTTTCAAAAAGTCCCAATGACATTGGTGCTAATATATCTAATTATCCCTAACTTACAGATGATGAAATAAAGGCAACAGAAATGTAAATAAATTTCCCATAGTCACACATCTAATAAATGGCAAAAGTAGAATTAGAATCTAGCACACTAAACCCACATTCTTAACTATTTTTTTTTTTGGCAGACTAAACCCACATTCTTAAGTATTTTGTTTTTTGTTTTTTTCTACATTCTTAAGTATTAAGTACTGTTAAGTTTTGTATAGACCATAGATTATTTGATTGACTCCTTTAGGTAAGTCATAAAAATAGAATCATACAGTATTCTTTTTTTCTTTGTTTATTTCATTTAGCATAATGCCTTCAAGATCTGTTCATTTTGTAGTATATACTAGAATTTCATTTGTTTTTATGGCAGAATAATAATTGATCGTACGTATTACCAGATTTTTATCAAAGATTTATTTAGGGGTGCCTGGGTGGCTCAGTGGGTTAAAGCCTCTGCCTTCAGCTCGGGTCATGATCTCAGGGTACTGGGATCGAGCCCCACATCAGGCTTTCTGCTCAGCATCAAGCCTACTTCCCCCCCCTCACTCTGTCTGCCTCTCTGCCTACTTGTGATCTCTCTCTCTGTCAAATAAATAAATAAAATCTTTTTTAAAAAAAGATTTTCTTTATTTGAGAGAGTGTACTTGCACACAGGAGAGGAGCAGAAGGAGAGGGAGGAGGAGACTCCCTGCTGAGCAGAGAGCCTGATGCAGGACTCAATCCCAGGACATGGGGATCATGACCTGAGCCAAAGGCAGATACTTGACCCACTGAACCACCCAGGTACCCCTGTATTACTAGATTTTTATGGTTTTAAAACAATATATATATATATATAACACACACATAAATACGTGGTAGACACTATATGTAGCCATATAGTTTGTTACCATATGGTTTGTTACAGAAAGTCTGTCAGTCACTGATTTAGGTAATTACATTAAATGTGCATGGTTTAAATATGCCCATTAAAAGGTATAGGTTGTGAGATGAAAAAAATTTTTTAAAGCAAGACTACATATAAAAGTAAGATCCATGTATATGGAAACCTAATTTAAATATAAAGGCATAGATAATTTAAAAGTTAAAGGACAGAAGGGCACCTGGGTGGCTCAGTCAGTTGAGCATCTTACTTCTAATTCCAGCTCTAGTCATGATCTCAGTGAGATTTAGCCCCACATTGGGGATTGATTGCTTGAGATTCTCTCTTTCCCTCTGCTCCCCCCCCAATAAATAAATAAAATCCTTTTTTGTGTGTGAAAGTATAGGCAAAAATGATATACTATACAAACACAAATTTAGAGAAAGCTGAGATGTCTATATTTATATTAGACAAGGAAGATTATGGGGCAAGTATTATGGGGATAAAGAAGAACATTTTCACAATAAACAGTCAACTCATCAAGAAGATATAACAATCCTAGGGCATCTAGGAGGCTCAGTCGGTTGAGTGTCTGCCTTTGGCTCGGGTCATGATCCCAGAGTCCAGGATTGAGCCCCACATCAGGCTCCTTGGCCACGAGCTTGCTTCTCCCTCTGCCTGCTGTACCTCCTGTTGTATACTCATGTGGGCATGCGCTCTCTCTCCCCTTCTCTGAGAGATAAATAAAATCTTTAAAAAAAAATAAATAAGAAGAAGA
This sequence comes from Mustela nivalis, assembly GCF_964662115.1. NCBI lineage: Eukaryota > Metazoa > Chordata > Mammalia > Carnivora > Mustelidae > Mustela > Mustela nivalis. Next base: position 35,448,230 of record NC_139035.1, read on the forward strand.
CCTAATAATCCTAAATAACAGATTCAACAAAATTGAAGCAAAGGAGGCAGGCATTTATAATTATATTTAGAGATTTTCAGTAATTCTCTCAGTAACAAATAAAAGTAGAAAGAAAATCAGTAAGGAGGCAGAAAGAAGACTTGAGCAGCAGAATCTACCAAATTTTAGCTGACATTGATAGAACATTCCACTCAATGGTAGCAAAATGCACTTTTTTTTTTTTTAAGATTTTATGTATGTATTTGGTAGAGAGAGTGCAAGCAGGGGAAACTGCAGGCAGAGGGAGAGGGAGAAGTAGGCTCCCCACTAAACAGGGAGCCTGATGTGGGGTTGATCCCAGGATCCTGAGATCATGACCTGAGCTGAAGGCAGATGCTTAACTGACTGACCCACCCAGGTTCCCCACAATTTATACTTTTTTTAAGTGTGCCTAGATATTTTCCAAGAAATGCCATATTAAAACATTTTAAAAACTTATAAATATGGGTCAAATAAGCAATCATAAGGAAAATTAGACAGCATTTTGAGCTGAATGAAAGTGAAATTACCATATATCAATATGATTTAGCTGGCAGTGCTTAGGCAGAAATTTGTAACATTAATTGCTGATAGTAGAAAGGGAAAAAAGTTGAAAATCAGTCATGTCAGTTTTTCCTATAAAAAATTAGGAAATTTAAAGAACTCCTAAACATAAGAAAGGAAATAATAAAGTGAGAGTAGAAAACAAATAGGTATATGAGCAAACAAAAGAGAAAATCAATGAAGCCAAAAGCTTGTTTTTGAAAAAACTCCATCAAATTTATAAGTCTCTACCCATATTGACCAGGAAAAAAAAAAAAAGACAAATAATCAACATCAAGAATGAAATAGGGGGCGCCTGGAAGGCCCAATCAGTAAGCGTCTGCCTTCGGCTCAGGTCATGATCCCAGGGTCCTAGGATCGAGTCCCACATTGGGCTCCCTGCTCTATGGGAAACCTGCTTCTCCCACTCCCACTCCCCCTGCTTGTGTTCCCTCTCTCACCGTGTCTCTCTCTGTCAAATAAAATCTAAAAAAAAAAAAAAAGAATGAAATAGGTACATTATTGCAGATCCTTCAGATGTTATAAGGACTATAAAGAAATATTATGAACAACTTTATGCCAATAAATTTAACCTAGTTAAAAAGACACAAATAACTAAATCTTCCTGAAGAAGAGAGAGAACTTCAGTTGCCCTATATTTACAGTTAAAAACTCTTGTGAAGAAAACTCTGGGCCCAGCTACCTTCCTCAATGAATTCTACTAAACATTTTTAAAAAGAAATGTATTGGAAGGGGAGGTGAACCATGAGAGACTATGGACTCTGAAAAACAATCTGAGGGTTTTGAAGGGGTGGGGGATGGGAGGTTGGGGGAACCAGGTGGTGGGTATTAGAGAGGGCACAGATTGCATGGAGCACTGGGTATAGTGCAAAAACAATGAATACTGTTACGCTAAAAATAAATTTTAAAAATTAAAAAAAATGTATTAACAATTCAACACAAACTCTTCCAGATAATAAGAAGAGGAGTTAACATTTCCCAAGTTCTTGTGAGTTCAGAATTACCATGATAGCAAAAACTGGCAAAGGTATTATAAAGAGAAAAACGTCAATGTTACTCATATGCAGAATCTTCTAAAGATACCAACAAGTTAAATCTAGCAATAAAAAAAAGAATAACTTATCATTACCAAGTAGGGTTCATTTTAGCAATACAGATTTAGTTTAGTATTGGAGGATCAATCATTACATTTCTCCACATAACAAAATAAAGTAGAAGGTCACATAATCCTTCACTTACACTTGAGGAGAAATATTTGACCACATAATCCTTCACTACACTTGAGAAATATTTGACAAAATTCAATTTCCATTCATGACAAAGTTCTAGCAAACTTTCTAAATCTCTGATTACAGACTTTAACAAAACATAACAAAAATTTTTAAAATCCCATAAGGCTAACACTTTAGTGGTGAAATTTTGAATGCTTTTTAAAAAAAAAATCCACTCTATGGCAAAGATTCCCTCTGTTTTATTGGTGTTTTATTCCAGGGTCTAGCTGGTGTAATAAGGCAAGAAAAAAAAAAAATAGAGATTGGAAAAGAAGAAACCAAACTATCTTTGTTTGCAGATGACATGACTATGTAGAAATTTCTAAGAAACCTATGAAGAATTTTTAAGATACCAGATCAATATAAAAATATCTAGTTTCTGTTTACTAGCAAAAGTAATTGGAAAATACATTTTAAGAAATTAGCATTGGTGGTGGTATCATTAAACAAGTCTTAGGAATAAGAATAATAAGCAATCTCTTTACATTGTAAACTACAAAACTTGAGATAATTTAAAGAAGACTTAAATGTATTGGTATATCATGTTCATTGATTAGAAGACTCAATGTTGTTAAGATGTCTGTTCTTCCCAAATTTATCTAAAGATTGAATATGATCCCAGGTAAAATTCCAGGAGTTCTTTCTTTTCTCTCTCTCTCTCTCTTTTTGTATCCTATGAAAAGCTAAAATATTTATGGGAATGAAATTGGCAAAAAGTCAAAAATGTTGTGGAAAAGAATAGCAAAATAAAAGAAAAACAAGACAAGATGAAGTCAGAGAGAGAGACAAAACTTAAGAGAATCTTAGGAAACAGACTGAAGGTTGCTGGACGTGGGTGTGAGGTTGTTGGGGTAATTGGGTGATGGGCATTAAGGAGGGCATGTGATGTAATGAACACTGGCTTTATATAAGACTGATAAATCACTAACTCTTCCTCTAAAACTAATAATACTCTATGTTAATTAATTGAATTTAAGTTTTAAAAAGTATAAGGCATGTCAGAAGAATTACATGTCAGAATAAAGAATTACAGAGGTTAAAAAAAGGCAAAAACAAAAAGAGGATTTACACTATCTGCTTTCAAGATTTAGTGTAAAACTACAGTGATCAAGAAAGTGTGGTATTGGCACAAGGCTAAACAAGTAGGTTAGTGAAAGAAGGGAGAGTCCATATGTAAAGCAGACCCACACACATGACAATTAATTTCAGCAAGGTGCCCGTTGAATTCAGTGAGGAAAAATAGCTTTCAGTCAGTGGTGCTGGAATAACTGGAAATCCGAAGAGAAAAATCAGTGCCAAGTGTTGCCTCACACCATACACAAAAACTAATCCCACGTGGATTGTAAACCTAAGTGTAAAAGCTAAAACTATATAATTATGAGAGGACCTAGAAAATCTTCGTGACTTTGGGGTAGGCAAAGATTTTCTCGATAGGAATCAGAAGGCATGAATCATAAAAGAAAACTGAATTGATTATGACTACCTTAAAGTAAAAACTCTCTTCAAAAGACACTATTTAAAAAATGAAAAGGCAAGCCATAGACAGGAAAAAGATATATTTTATAAAGGGTTGTATCTATATTACACAGAGAACCCTGATGAGTCAATTCCAAGAAATGAACAACCTAAAAATGTGCACATTTTCGGACATATATGTCCCTGGAGAAGACTTATGAATGCCAAATAAATGCATGAAGATATGCTCAAATCGTTACTCATTTGGGGAATGGAAACTAAAACCACCATAATATATAGCACTACACAGCCAGAAACATGGTTAAAATTTAAAAGACTAGCAATACCAAATATTGGTGAATGTAGAATAAATGGAACTCTCATATCTTGCAAGTTTGAATGCAAAATTGTAAAGCCTTTTGGAAAATAGTCTGAAAGGATAAATTGTATCCCTACAGTAGAAAACAGTTGCTTCAGATGTTTTGTCCAGTTTTGTAGTTGTTTACAGGAGGAAGACTGACCAAATACCAGTTAATCCCTCATGCATGAAAACAGAAATTGCTTGATAAGATTTTTAATCATTCACTAAAATTAAATATTTTCTGTAGGTAAAATTGAATGGCATTGAACACAAAAATAAAATGAGAAAAGTATTGATTGAAATTGACATTGTAATTTTGGGGCATGCTTTCAAAATTCATCTAGGAGTCTTATTTATCAAGACTGTTGCCTTTTTCAATTTGGGAAAGACTTAGACTTAAAATACATAAGGTTAAATTTTAGAAGTTATGGTATTTTCTGAGTATTTGTGTTTTAAGTTGTATTGGAGATGTAAATGTGTTCAGGCCGCAGAGCCATTCCGGGTGAGACCAGCCTGCTAGTCTCTGCTCTCAAGTCCTTACGTCCAGCCAGACCATTGGCAACCCAGTCATTGAGATCAACTCTTACTCTAAGCAACGTTGAAAATCAAACAGGCTACTAAGAATTCTGTCCACTGAGAAGATTTTCTTTCCATGTCGTTTTTCAGGGCCTCCTCTGAAAGAATTATAATATCAGAACATTCCACTTCTAATGGTTTTGGCATATCACTAGACATAATGTTTTGATTCTCAGTTAACCTTCAGTAGTCCTACTGTACTCACATGGCAATGCATGCAGATTAAGTAAAATACAGCAGGCATACCTCTACTGCCTGCCTGTGCCTTCAGAGCTTACTGGGTCCTCATCCAGTATCTGTTCGTTTCCCTTGATGACGGAGTGCAGCTTGATACTCCCAACTTTATAGCTAGATGAGCACGTGCTATCTCTTTCCTACGGGGCAGTTTGGATCACGTAGCTACCTGGCGTCCCTTGATCCTCCAGTTAGTTTCTGGTTGGTATTAACAGTAGGCCAGGAGTTGTTTCTCAAAAACCAACAAACCACTTTTCATTTCACTTGAACTGACTATGATCTTTAACAAAACCTAAGAATCAAGAAATGGGAGACCATGAATTGATTTTCCACTCAGAAAATAGGTGTACTGGGTAAGATTATACTGGTAAAAAGCAGCTATATGTGAAATATAGTTTGATTCAGAAATTATTTCAAACCACCAGAAAAATAAGGTGAGAAAGATTAATAAAGAGTTTTAAGGCATGGTACAAAAATAATCTAAATACTATCTTGTAATAAAATGTATTTGGAGATACAAAAAATCATAATTTAAAAATTCTGTTTGGGTCCTCTGCCCATTTTTTAATTGGATTGGTTGTTTTTTTTCATGCTGAGTTCTCTTAAGTTCTTTATATATTTTGGCTATTAACCTCTTACTGGATAGGTCATTAGCAAATATCTTCTCCTGTTCAGTAGGTCGCCTTTTTGTTGACGGTTTCCTTCACTGCACACAAGGTTTTATTTTCGTGTAATCCCATTAGTTTAATTTTGCTTTTTTTTTTTTTTTTGCCTAAAGAGACATAATCTAGAAAAACGTTTCTATGACTGATCTCAAAGAAAGTGCTGCCTATGTTTTCTTCTAGGAGTTTTTTTATGGTTTCAAGTCTCACGTTTAGGTTTTGGATTTTCTGTTGTGGTTTTGTTTGTTTGGTTGGTTGGTTTTGTTTTGTTTTGTTTTGTTTTGTTTTTACCCATTTTGAGTTTATTTTTGTATGGTACAAGGAAGTGGTCCAGTTTCATTCTTTTGCATGTAGGTGTCCTGTTTTCCCAACACCATTTGTCGAGGAGACTGTCTTCTCCCTGCTGTATATTCTTGCCTCTTTTGTTGTAGATTAATCAACAGTGTAAGTGTAGCTTATTTCTGGGCTCTCTGTTCTGTTCCATTTATCTATATGTCTGTTTTTATGCCAGTACCATACTATAGCTTTGTAGTTTATCTTGAAATCTGGAATTATGCTACCTTTAACTTGGTTCTTCTTTCTCAAGATTGCTTTGGCTATCCAAGGTCTTTTTTGTTTCATACAGCTTTTAGTTTTATTCTAGTTATATGACAAAAATGTTGGTGTATTGATAGGGATCGCATTAAATATGTAGAATGCTGTGGTCACATAAATACCAATTATATATGAACATTGTACTTAATATACACTGAATGCTATAGCACTTCAAAGAGGTTACTATCTAGTGGGGAATATAGAGAAAATATAAATGGTTGATAAAGATGTGCTCCTCCTTACATACAAGGGAAGTGCAAATTAAAACAAGATACCAACTTTTACCCATCAGATTGACAGTAAGATTTAAAATCTTGGAAGCAAAAATATCAGCAAAGATATGGCCAAAAAAAAAAAAAAAAAATCTCGAGTCCTCCAATGCAATTCCACCATCAGGGCTTCTTAATACTTTTTTAAGTGTCATCACCTACCACAGGCATTTGAAGACTATTTGGTTTGCTTAGTCTTTAAAGGTCAAGTATAAAGCTTACCATACCATACCATACCATACCATACCATACCATACCATACCATACCATACCATGGATATCTGTTGTTCTGGGTGCCACTCAAAGCTGAAAAGCTTTTTATTTTACCTTGTAGATGGCTCAGAGCTGCATACTCAGATATGGAATGTGCTGCTTTCAGAGTGTAAGAAGGCCAGCCAAACTTCTTGTCTCCTTCTTAGTGGAACATAGACAAAGGGTAGGAAATTCTCTTTGACATTGGGAGGAATATTCTATCATACTCCTGTATTCTCGGGAACTTCATGGAGGAGGCAAGCCCTTGTATTATCATCAGATTGAGTTCTCAGTCCTGTCACACATGTACATTTTACCAAGGCACTTCAATCCCTCAACTCTTCTGCTCTCCGGGTCCTAATGGCTTGCTGTCATTCGAAGGATCAAGGGCATGTAGCCTGGAATGTTGAGGCAGCCAGGGTCTCTGCAGAGCAGATTGTGGCATAGAACAAGAATATTTTATTATATTTCCCTGAAGCTGGGAAGTAGCAGTATTGCTTTGACAGGTGAAAACAACATGTTCCTTTTGTTCTCTCTGGATTGTTACAAAGGAAAAAGCATTTGCTACATAAAAGCTACATATCAAATACCAAGGCTGTTTTAATTTGCTTAATAAGGAGACTCCATCTGGAGTGGCAACTCCAGTTAAAGTCGTCTTTTAATTAGAAGTTTATGATAATCTGCCATCATTTTTCAAGCTTATTAATTTTTGCAGTGACCAAACTAGTAAAGACATTCACTAAATTTGTAATTCTCCAGTCTCTGATGGTAGACTAATCTCTCCTGTTCTCTTGGGATGACTTGTTGCTAGAGAAAGGAAACTAGTGGTTTCTAGCAGTCCCTTCCTACACCATATAGACATTGCTTAGAAAGCTGAAGTGTGGGGCACCTGGGTGGCTCAGTGGGTTAAGCCTCTGCCTTCGGCTCAGGTCATGATCTCAAGGTCCTGGGATCGAGCCCCGCATCGGGCTCTCTGCCAACGGGAGCCTGCTTTCTCCTCTCTCTTTCTGTCTGTTTGTAATCTCTGTCTGTCAAATAAATAAATAAAAATCTAAAAACAAACAAAAAAAAAAACTGAAGTGTGGATTCTGCCAATTGCTAAGAGTATATATTTCTAATTATAAGCCCCTAAACTGGAAAAATAACAGCAAAGTGATTTCCTCAATTTATTCTTAGGTATTTGATATTATCTGGTGCAATTGTATGGGGGATTGTTTTTAAATGTCACTTTTTAGTTTTCCATTCATGTGTGTAGAAATTCAATTGATCTTTTTAGTATTGATAACCATATTCAAGGACCTCACTCAATTTGCTTACCAACACTAATAGATTATCTCTAAAGTATTTGGGGATTTCTATATCTAAGTCATCATCTGAGAGTAATAACAGTTTTGTTTCTTTTTTTCCCAGTTCTTTCACATCTTTTTCTCACCTTATTGCAATGGCTAGAACTTTTGGTACATCGTTGAATAGAAATGCTGATAAATAGGCATCCTTGTCTCATTCTCAATACCAGATATAAAGCTTTCAACATTTCACCATTAAATATTATGTTTGCTGCAGGACTTTCAAAGATTCTCTTTATGGGTAAAGGAATTTGCCTCATTTGCACAGAGCAGAGATTTTATGAATAATGAATTTGTCAGATTTTTTTTCAAATGCTTTTTAAAAATTGATTACAGTTATCACATTACTTTTTACCTTTATTCTTCTAATGCAGAAAATTAGATAAAGTTTCTAATAGTAAATCCATCTTGCATTTGTATAGTACCTTTATATTCCTAGTGTAAACCTAAGTTGGTTATGATGTAGTTCTCTAAGACTCTGGGTTTCATTTGCTAATATTTTGTGTTGAATTTTTATAGCTATGTTCACAAGAGGGATTGGCTTATTCTTTTCTTTTTTTTTTTAAGATTTTATTTATTTATTTGACAGAGAGAAATCACAAGTAGATGGAGAGGCAGGCAGAGAGAGAGAGAGAGGGAAGCAGGCTTCCTGCTGAGCAGAGAGCCCAATGCGGGACTCGATCTCAGGACCCTGAGATCATGACCTGAGCCGAAGGCAGCGGCTCAACCCACTGAGCCACCCAGGCACCCCCGGCTTATTCTTTTCTTGTAAGATATTTTATCAGGCTCTGGTAGCAAGTTTATGCTGGCTTCATAAGACAATTTTACAAGTGTTCCCTCTTTTTTTTTTATTATCTAAAATATTTTGTATGAAATTGGTGATTTTTCTTCCTTAAATGGTAAATTTCCCTGGGCTTTCCTTTGTTAAGAAAGTTTTAAAATAGGAGTTCAATTTCTGTAATAGATTATAAGATTATATAATTTTCCTGTTTCTTGGCTCTGTTTAGGTTTTATTTCTTTAGGAATTTGTATCATATGATTTTCACATTTTCAAGAGAGATGACAATGTCTTTTTTATGGGGAATTTTTTAAACATCCACAAAATTAACAAAAGTTGTAAAAACAGTACCCCAAAATAGTGCAAAAAATAGTACAAAATCCTTTTTACCCCTCAAGCTATTTCAGAGTAAGTGGCCCTGCTGACCCGATGCTTCATCACCCCTAAATACTTTAGTGTGTATTTTCTACAAACAAGAATATTCTCTCACATAACCACAATACAACCATCAGAATAAAGACATTAACGTTGGTTCATTATTGCCATCTCATCCTCAGAATACATTCATGGTCAACAGTTGTCCAGATAATGTCCATCATAGCAAAAGGATCTAGTTCAACATCATGTGTTGTCCTGTCTCTTTTAGTCTCTTTTGAGTCTCCTTCAGTCCAGACCAGTTTTTCAGTCATTTCTTTTTGAAGACTACAGGGCAGTTAATTTTTAGAATATGTGCATTTGTCTGATATTTCTCGTGAGTAGATTCAGGTCATGCACCTTGAACTGGAGGACCAAGGAGTTGGTGCTTATTCCTCTCATCACATGTTACCAGGTGATGCACACTTTGATTTGTCATGTTATGTTACTCACTTTGATCTCTTCATTAAGGAAGTATGCACACTTCTTTTTTAAAAGATTTTATTTATTTATTTGACAAAGAGAACATAAGTAGAGAGGTAGGCAGAGAGCCGGGAGGGAAGCAGGCTCCCTGCTGAGCAGAGCACCCGATGCAGGGCTCGATCCCAGAACCCTGAGATCATGACCTGAGCTGAAGGCAGAGGCTTAACCCACTGAGCCACCCAGGCACCCCAGGAAGTATGCACTCTTGGTAATAAAGTACTTTGTAACTATGTACCTAATCTGTTCCTCAGAGGTCTTTCAGTTTATTCATGTATTTATCTATGTCTAGATGGACTGAAGTTTTCCTTTTTTTCTCAGTATGTTAGAATCACTTACTTCGACTATTTATTTTGTAGCTCAGATTCTGGGGTTTGTTCAGTGCAAACCCCGTCAGGCTGGCCTCTTTGTCTTTTTGGCATGCCCCCCTCATTCTTTGAATACATTTTTATTCTCATCTTCTTTTCCTAGTCGTGAAATTTGCTGTTTCTTCACGGAGTCCTGGTTCCTTTTTGTGAAGAGTAAATTTAGAAGCCAAGATCTGGGTACTAAGGGTGTACACTGCTACTGAGGTGGCATTCTCTTTTTTTTTAAATGGTAGTGCCCTAGGGTTTATTAAACCGTTCCTTAGTATAGGCACTGGGGCTTGCCCATGGTGCTCTCAGTGTATAAAGCCTGGACATTCTGCCAGTTCTACTTGGACAATGACACCAGAAAATTGACAGTTAAGTGGATGTTGTACATGAACTAATCATCCGTCATCCTCACATGGCCAGTGGTCACTGCCAGACCCAGTACCTTCTTCCTCAGGAATTTGATGGTAGACTTCACTTCATCCACTATGGCCACCATGTTGTCATTGGGTCAGCAAGGAAAGGAACTTGCCAGCCTTATTCAGGCCTGGGCCCAGGATTCATGGGATCTCCTTGATCAGAGATTCTGAAGCCAAAAAGGCATCCTACTTCTTGGCCAGCTCCTAACCACGCTTCTTGAACACAGGGTTTGAACTCACGACCCTGAGATCAATATTTGGACACTTAACCAACTGAGCCACCCAGCAGCCCCTATTGAGGTGTTGCTCTTAAACCCTTTCAGAGGACAGAGCTAGGATAGTTAGGAATGGGTGTGTATGTGTGTATGCATATTACATGCATATTTATGTTATAATTTACTTATTATTTAAAAACTGAGCTCACGCTGATATCCTCAATTCTAATCTGAGACCACAGTTTTAGATTTTCCCGCTTCCATATTTGTAACTTCTTTTTCCAACACACAGAGAGAAAGAAACCTTGCTCCCATTAAACTTAACATATTTATCATTCAATTAATCGCCTCCTCTTCCTATTTGGGCTCTATTTCTGTCCCCTATAGACTTTCCTACTTGTGGGTGTCCTCATGACCCTAAGAACATGGGTTCTGACACTCCAGAGCAGTTGCCATCCACACTGGATATCCTTACCAAAGCTCTCACTTCCTGCTTGTCAGATACATTCCAGAACTTCCCCTTTTCCCCACACAGTTGCATTCCTCACCCACCTGGGCTCTAAAACCACACTCCAGGTTGCCCCTACATGTGGAGACCTTCCCCATCTGGTTTTCCTGTGTCAGGCAGCTGTTCTCATACACTTTCACAGGTGCACCCCCGTGTGGGTTCTCTCTTCAGCCTTCCTGGGCTTCGACAGCCCATATCAGTTCCCCCTCCATGGCTCTGATCCTTCTCAGGCTTTGACTCCCCTTTCCCTCATTATAGACACACTGCTCACCCTTTTGGGGCTTTGTTGCCCCATGCCAGCTGCCCCACTGTGGGGAACCTTCTTATCCTGACTCTGGCTCTCCGTGCTGGGCATTCCTCACCCAGCTTGGGCTTCAGCCTGCTGTTTAGGGGCACCCCATGGATGGGTGCCCCCTTTACCCTCTGTGACCTCTGACACCTCATGCTAGGCTGTCCCTGTATGGACATGGGTGCCCTTCTTGTCTCTCTTGGGCTCCCAAATAGTATGCTGGGCTTCTCCCATGGGTAGACGTCCTCATCCCACCCACGCTCTGACATAAGCCACTACCAGAGCATGCCGCTGCCTCCTTCAACCCCGCTGCTTAGCTTTAGGACTGAAATTTCCAAAAAAGGAAAGAATGAAAGAAAAGCTTGCTATCTTTTTAATGTCTGAAGGGTTTGAAATGATGTCCTCCTTTGTGTTCCTGATATTAATAATTTATACCATCTCTCTTTCTCTTCCTAACTAGTCTCTTCCAGCAATTTATCACTTTTATTAGTGTTCTCAGTGAATTATATTTTGGTTTACCAAACGCTGTCTTTTGTGTGTATATTTTTTGTTTTATTTCTGCTTTTTATTATTTCATTCTTTCTGCTTTCTTTGAGTTAACTTGTTTTTTTTTGTTTGTTTGTTTGTTTGTTTTTTTAAGTTTTTAACTTCTCAAAGTGAGTAATTAGGTCCTTGTTTTTTGCCTCACTCCCTTTCCTTCCCCAACACATGCACTCAGGCCTGTAAATTTCCTTCTAAGTATTTGGCTTTAGCCACATTCCACAGGTATTTATACAGATTTTTTTTTTTAAGATTTTATTTACTTATTTATTGAGAGAGAGCGAGATCACAAGCAGGAGGAAGGGGGAGAGAGAGAGAATCAGATTTCCCACTGAGCAGGGAGCCCGACGTGGAGCTTAATCCCAGGACCCTGAGATCATGACCTGAACCAAAGGCAGATGCTTCACTGATTGAACCACCCAGGTGCTCCCAGATTATTTTCATTATCCTCATTTTCAGTACACTTTCTAATTTCTATTTTGATTTCTTCTTTGACCCATGAATTATTTAGAAGTGTGTTTTGATTTCTGGTTGCTTTATCTAGATTTCTATAGTTTTTTAGTTAGATTTTTATTTCCAATTTCTAGTTTAATTTCACTGTGGTCAGAAAATACCTTCTTTATGCTTCCTGTTTTGTGGACTGTATTAAGCCTTAACTTACTACATGGTATGTGATCAGTTTTGGCAAATTTCTACAGACACTTGAAAACTGAATTCTGCAGATGTAGAATGTTTACCACTTTTTAGAGCTGAGGTTCTCAAACTTAGAAGACCAGTCTCAAATATGTTAAAAATCCCAGGTCACATTCCAGATATGCATGCATCCCGGGTTTTTGTAAGGTTGAAACATACTTTGTCTTCTTTTGTAGGTACTGTGCAATATGCAGATGGTAACATGCTTAAAATATTTCCATGCATGAATCCTTTTATGGATCTGTCATTCCCACAAAATAGGGTATGGAATTAGGTTGTAAAATGAGGGAAAAAGTAATAATATGTTATCCTCACTTTGGCATTTGATAGTTCAACAAGAAATTTCCCCTTAAAGTTGAACGTTTACAGTGTAATTTAACAACTGTAGAATAAATTCTTATTTTGTAGAACAGTTGTATTAAACACTTTCCAATATCCATTAATTTTTTTTTTTTTTTTTTTTTTTTTTTGGGTACCAAATTACTTTATTTGAAGGAATGGTACAAATGAAAGAGTTAAGTAGATGTTTTGGTACAACTTATAGAAAAGGTAAGGTAACCCCAACATGCATGCATGGCCTCAGGGACCAGGTGGCTCGGGAGACAGCCTAAGGCTTAGCTCTCACTATCACTGTTTCCCAAGGTGTGCTTGTCAAAGAGATACTCTGCCATGCCAGATTCGGGGGCCCCCATCTTGCGCAGGTTGGTTACGTGGTCACCCAATTCTTTGATGGATTTCACCTGCTCATTCAAGTAGTGAGTCTCAATGAAGTCACACAAATGGGGGTCATTTTTATCAGTGGCCAGTTTGTGCAGTTCCAGTAGTGACTGATTCACACTCTTTTCCAAGTGTAATGCACACTCCATTGCATTCAGCCCATTCTCCCAATCATCACGGTCTGGTTTCTTGATATCCTGAAGGAAGATTCGGCCACCTCGCTGGTTCTGCAGCTTCATCAATTTCTCAGCATGTTCCCTCTCCTCATGAGATTGGTGGAGAAAATATTTGGCGAAGTTCTTCAAAGCCACATCATCACGGTCAAAGTAGTAAGACATGGACAGGTAGACGTAAGAGGCGTAGAGCTCCAGGTTGATCTGGCGGTTGATGGCGGCCTCCGAGTCCTGGTGGTAGTTCTGGCGCACCTGCGAAGGGGACGCGGTCGTCATGGCGGCGGCTGAGGAGAGGCGGCGGCGGGCAGCGGCTGCGCGGCGCTGGAGCGGCGACGGGGGGCCTTGGAGCGGTCCGAGGACGCTGTGAGGAGATGGCGGAGGGCTGGCTCTGAGCGGCCGGCCGGGGCGAGGAGACGAGCGCCGGGTTCCGTCCAAGCACTGTTGAAGCAGGAACCCGCGGCGACTCTCGGCGGAGATGTCCAATATCCATTAAATTTTAGCCAACTTTTAGTTTTACTGTGCATATGATATGAAGTAATTGCCCATTAGAGAAAGAAGATATTGTTGCAAAAGAGTGAAAAAGGAAAAATCTTCGTTAACTGCATTTTTTAAAAAGATTTTATTTATTTATTTGACAGGCAGAGATCACAAGTAGGCAGAAAGGCAGGCAGAGAGAGAGAGAGAGGAGGAACAGGCTCCCTGCTAAGCAGCGAGCCGGATGCGGGGCTTGATCCCAGGACTGGGAGACCATGACCTGAGCCGAAGGCAGAGGCTTAACCCACTGAGCCACCCAGGCGCCCCATAACTGCATTTTATTTTTAATGAAATTCCTATTCTGGATACATTTGCGTGTTCTTCACTTTGTAAAGTAAAATGCGTAAGTAACGTGAAATGTGAAACACACGATATTTTTATTTTCAAAACTTGAAGGATTTATATAATACAATTATAGAAGTATATAAATAATAAAGTTTACATGTTATAAACTTATGTATTTATATAATTATAGAGTGTTATATAAATATATAATAAAGATAAGGTATTTATATATTTATGATTATTAATGTATAGTATATATTATAAAATATATGTATATAATTTACTTATCCTGATATGTATATTCCAAAATTCACAGTTATAAAATTGTTTCTCGAGGCACCTGGGTGGCTCAGTGGGTTAAAGCCTCTGCTTTCAGGTCAAGTCGTGATCCCGGAGGTCCTGGGATCGAGCTCCACATCAGGCTCTCTGCTTGGCAGGGAGCCTGCTTCCCTTCCTCTCTCTCTGCCTACTTGTGATCTCTGTCTGTCAAATAATTAAATAAAATCTTTTAAAAAAAATAAAAAATAAAATTGTTTCTCTCAAATCCAGAAACACTAGTGAGGTCTGCTCATGGAACCTACTTAGTAGTAAATATCACTAAATGTCTTTTGGGTAACTTACGCCTTGGTTCTGGAGCATGGCTACACAGAGGCTTAACAAGAGCCAGGTGGCTGGAGCTCAGCTGTGTAAATAGATCCAGGTTGGCTGGCAGCTAAACAGGGACCTGATGTAAAAAGCAGACTAAAGGAAGTAACATATAAGATTATTACCAGACAGAAGTTGGAGTGTGTTGGTTACATGACAAGGATTAATACAGTGAAACCACTTAAAGAAGAAAGCCACAGAGAGAGAAGATACTTTAATAGAGATGAAAACTGAAATCAGGGAAGGATAAGGAGGGCAAGGACTTGATTGTGTTGGTTTTTCTAGCCAATGTCCTTTATCTTCCTTCGTCCTGGCCCTATTTTCTTTAGATGTATATTCTTTGGGTTTGTTTCTTTGTTTTGGTTTCATGTATATATGTATTTGTATACATAAGCTTTTAAAAGGAAAATGATTAGTCTTTCTTTTCTTTTTCCAGTTTTGCTGAGATATAATTGATGTATAACATTATATTAGTCCAAGGTATTTTTTTTTTATTTTGGTCCAAGGTAATTGCACAACATAACATGTGATAGATACACTTATTGCAAAATGACTGCCCAGTAAGTTTAGTTAACATCGGTAACCTCACATAGCTACACATTTTTTTTTCTTCCAGTAAGAACTTCAGAGATCTTCTATTGCTAACTGTCACCATGCTGTACATTTTTCTAGGACTTACTTGTAACTGGAAAGCACCTCCATCGCCACCTCTAGCAATAACCAATCTGTTCTCTGTATCTATGAGTTCAGATTTTGTAGATTCCACTTATGTTACATACAGTTATTTTTCTCTTACTTCTGACTTATTTCACTTGCCCTCAGCATTCATCTGTGTTGTCACAAATGGCAGGATATTCTTCTTTTGTTGTGGCTGAATAGTCCTGTGTGTGTGTGTGTGTGTGTGTGTGTGTGTGTGTTTATCCATTTTCCACTGATGGACACTTAGGTTGTTTGCATGTTTTGACAATGATAACTAATACTTCAGTGAACACAGGGTGCAGGTATCTTTTTGAGATAGTGATTTCATCTTCAGATAAATACCCAGCAGTAGAATTGCTCAATTGTATGGTAGCTCTATTTTTTAATTTTTTGAGGAATCTCTATACCGTTTTTAAACTGGCTTTACTAGTTTACATTCCCACCAACAGTACACGAGGGCTCCATTTTCTCCCCATCCTAGCCAGCATTTGCTATTGTCTTTTTGATATTAAGCATTCTAACAGGTGTGAAATACCTCATTGTGCTTTTGATTTGCATTTCCCTGATGATCAGTGATATTGACCTCCTTTTCATGTACCTGTTAGCCATTTGGATGCCTTGTTTGATAAAGTGTGTTTAAAAAAAAAAAAAAGAACAGAAAAGAAAAAGTGTGTTTAGTTCCTCAGCCCATTTTTTAATCAGATTGTCATTTTGCGGTTAAGTTGGAGGAGTTATTTATATATTTTGAGTATTAACCCTTATTAGATATATTATTTGTAAATATTTTCTCCCATTCCATAGGTTGTCTATAATTTTTTGATGGCTTTTTATGCAGAAGCTTTTTATTTTGATATAGTCCCACTTGTTTATTTTTACTTTTGTTGCCTTTGCTTCCAACATTATCAAGACCAGTGTGAAGGGGCTTCTTCCCTATGTTTTCACTTAAGATTTATAGTTTCAAGCTTTATGTTCAAGTCTTTTTAATCCATTTTGAGTTGGTTTTTTGTTTAAGATGTAAGATAGTGATTCAGTTTTATTAGTTTGCATGTGACTGTTCGATTTTCTCATCCATTTATCAAAGAGATTATCCTCTCCCAGTTGTGTATTTTTCACTCTTTTGGAATAGATCGATTGGCAATATATGTGTTCATTTCTGGGCTCGCTATTCTGTTGATCCATGCATCTGTTTTTATGCCAATGCCATACCATTTTGACTACCATAGGTTTGTAATATAATTTGAGATCAGGAAGCATGATATCTCCAGATCTTGTTTTCCTTTTTCAAGATTGCTCTGGCTTTTGGAGTCTTCTGTGGTTCCATACAAAGTTTTGAACTATTTTTCTATTTTTATGAAAAAAATGCCAGTGGAATTTTGATAGGGTTCACTTTGAATCTGTAGATTGCTCTGAGTAGCATTTAACATTTTAACAATATTATTTCTGCCAATCCATGTTGCGTAAAATATCTTTCCATTTACTTTTGTCTTTTTCAATTTCTTTCATCAATGTTTTACAGTTCTTAGTGTACTATGCAGATAGATCTTTCATCCCTTGGTTAAATTTATTCCTAAGTATTTGTTCTTTTTTGATGCAGTTGTAAATGGAGTTTTAAAAAATTTCTTTCCTGATAGTTTGTCATTAGTATATAGAAATGTAACTGATTTTTTTATATTGATTTGTATCCTACAACTTTACTGAATTCATTTATTAGTCCTAACAGTTTTTTGGTGGAGTCTTTAGGCTCTTTTTTATATATAATATCATGTCATCTGGAAATAGAGACAGTTTTACTTCTTCTTTTCCAACATGGATGCCTTTTATTTCTTTTCTTGTGTAATTGCTCTGGCTCAGATTTCCACGTGGTAAGAGTCAGCATCCTTGTCTTGTTCCTTATCTTAGAGAAGGCACTTTCAGCTTTTCACTGCTGAATATACTGTTAACTGTGGGTTTGTTGTATATGGTCTTTATTATGTTGACTAATCTATTCTTTCTACCCAGTTTCTTGAGCTTTTGTCATGAATGGATGTTGAATTTTGTCAAATGCTTTTTCTACATCTACTTTGATGATCATGTGATTTTTATCCTCTATATTGTTACTGTGTTGTATTGCATCACTTGATTTACAGATGTTGAACCACCCTTGATTCCCTGGAATAGTTTGCGATTGATCATGTTGTATGTTCATGTATTGTTGAATTTGGTTTGTTATTTTGTTAAAAATTTTGTATCTATATTTATTAAGGATATTGGCCAGTACTCTTGTAGTGTCCTCGTCTGGATTTGGTATCAAAGTAATGCTGGCCTAGTAAAATGAGTTAGGAAGTGTTCCCTCATCTTCTATTTTTTGTAAGAGTTTGAGAAGAGTTAGTATTAATTCTTTAAGTTTTGGCAGAGTTCACCAGTAAAGCCATCTGGCCTAGGACATCATTTTTGAGAGGTTATTGATTACTGGTTTAATCTCTTTACTAGTTATTGGTCTGTTCAGATTTTCTATTTCTTCACGATTCAGTCTTGCTAGCTAGTATGTTTCTAGAATTTATCTGTTCTTCTGCATTGTCCAGTTTGTTATATAATTGTTCATAGTAATCTCATATGATCTTTTTTATCTGTGGTAATGTCTCCATCTTTGTATCTAATTTTATTCATCTTAGCCCTCTCTCTTTTTTTCTTGATGAGTGGCATCTACTCTCTTCCATGTAGATATGGACATTGAAGCTGACGCCATCCCCAGCTTCACTTTGATGGCTTCTGATGAAGTCAATTGTGATAATCCCATCGCCCCCCTTCAGAGATGGTTTGAGGAATAGATATGTACCCAGTTCTCTCCAGTGTGACCTGTGAGATACTCATATGCTGAGCATTCAGTCTGAGCTCTGAGAAAGATGACCTTTCTTTAAAAAACAAATAAAGTTAAAGGAAAAGATGGTATGCTGATTTCTAAAACCACTACACTGAGAAATTTTTTTTTATTAACATATAATGTATTAGTTGCTTCAGGGGTACAGGTCTGTGAATCACAAGCCCCCAGCAGCCCTCTTTATTTCCTGAGATTGAGTCTCTTATGGTTTATCTCCCTCCCCAGTCCCATCTTGTTTCATTTTTTTCCCTCCCTACTCCCCACAACTCCCCACCCTACCTCTCAAATTCCTCATATCAGAGAGACCTTGTGATAATTGTCTTTCTCTGATTGACTTATTTCATTTAGCAAAAAACCAGAAACAAAAACGAGATCTCACCATTTGCAACAACATGGATAGAACTAGAGGGTATTGTACATTGAGAAATTTTTAATTGACTTCATGTTACAGCAAGTGTTAGGTATTACCATTTAATTTATAATTCAATGGCCAATTAAATATACATTTTTAATGAAGGGAGGATATTGGTTAAGTAATTTTAAAAGTGTCAATAGAGAATATATTTGGAAACAGAAAATCCAGCTGTCAGTGTTTTGTTGTAGTTAATGTTTTTTAACCTAGAGGGATTTGTCTGAGGATTCAGAAGTTTGGAGATGGCTACTTAGTGATATTTCAGTTGCCCAGTTACTCTCCATTTTTCTGCTTCCTTATCCTTAGCTTTCATTGTCAGGCTTGTTACTTCACAGTTACAAGATGGCTGCGGCAGCTCCTGGCCAGAGGAAATAGAGAGGACAAAAAGTGCGTGCCACTTGAGTCTGCCTGCTTTTATCAGGAAAACCAAAGGTTCCTGGAACCCCCTCTCTGAAATCTGGGATATTTATTTGGTACTCAGTGCAGTGTATCAATTTAATCTATCTTCCCTTCTCAAATTTAGCTTCAAGTATGTTAATTCAGTAACTTTTTTATTTTTGGTTTATGTTTTATAAACTAAAGTTGGTATGTTAGACTCACGAGGTAAGACATTTAGTTTTCTTTTTCTAAAATTAGGGCTTCTGAGCCAATATGTAAATTTGTGCTAAGTTCATGCAAATTAATATTTTTCATTTGAACCAGGCATTGTGATAATTTTTAAATGAGCTTTGTATTTCTTATGTAAAGTTTTACTGTCTTAGGAAGAACAGAAGACCTATTGAGCATTTGAACTAAACTCCATTATAAGAATTATAATACAAAATACCTTTTTTCAGGGCCCCTTTTAAGAACAGAGAGCCACAGTCCATTAAAAGAAAAAATGAGCAGTGTTTAAATTTAATACCTGATATTGCATTCAGGATTTATCTTCAGAGACTTAGGTACTCTTAAATTGTAAACTCAACTCTATTTTTTTACATCCCCCTCCTCCCCCCATCTCCTGTTCACAGACCTATTTATTCCGAACTCCTGAAACAGATCATTGAGGTAAAAATTGAAAGGATAATTTAAGACTGAAAGAAAATGTGGTTTCAGATTCTTTGCTGGAGGTAGAGACGCCTGCTGTAGACAAGGTGGGGCCGTGTACTTTAGGAGGGATGCAGGGTGTCTGGGGCGGGGAATGGCCAGCGGCTGATTGCAGACACCCGCTGGAATGCAGTGTTCTGCCTCGGCTTATCCGTGAGGATTTAGGCCAGGATTCACAGTGTGCCTCATTTTAGGATTCTGGATCTCGGGTGGATGTGGAGGAATCGTTTCTCACACAGCAGAACTGAATGCTACTTTCAGTCCATCTCAGTAACTGAAGAAAATAAATGAAGTTTTTTTGTTCATGGTACCTCCTGTACTTGTACCCAGTGTGGCTAGAGAGGCCACACATCATAGGGGAGCAGGCAAAACATGCATATGTTTCCAGATTGTTGTGGAAAGAAAGAACTCAGTAAGTAGGCTAGTTGCTAGTATTTCTCGCTCTCCCATCTCTATGGTCTATGACAGCATCTTTCTGCATATGTGACTTTTATTTTTCCCAATCTTATGAGGAGAGGAGTGGGAAACCAGGCTGTTTTATTTCTGCGTCTCTCCGTTAGGGAAGAAGGAAGCTCACGAGTGAATCTACTAGTTACATTGCCACAAATTTCTTAATCCAGTTTTTTTTTAAAGTTATTTACAGTAATTGTGGACTGTACTGCATGTTGAGACTAATTGGAAACAGTGACCAGATTCTTAATTATTGTCAGGAAACTGCATTCAGAGAATGAGAAGAACGCCCCCACTGGATGAACTGCAGCCACCACCGTATCAGGACGACAGTGGTTCTCCCCATCTCTCGTGTACGCCCTCAGAAATTGGGGACAGTAAATGTGAATTTTCCCACTGCAGCAACAGTCCAAGATGTTCATATAACAAGTGCCCAAGTGAAGGAAGCACAGGTCATGAACTAGAAAGCTTTCCTAATAAAGGATATGAAGAAGATGTTCCCAGTGACAGCACTGCAGTCCTGAGCCCGGAAGTAAGTAACACAGCACGTAGAGCTTTCTACGTGGATGTTATTGGGGCATGATAATAACCCTGTGCTTCTCCTCTCGGTGAAAGGTTTTATCACTGTCCTGTCCTTGGTGGCTGACAGTACCTTTGTTATCCTTGATCTCGTCTTTATCTGGCAGACTTACCAGGACTGTCCCAATCATTCTCCACGCGCCGCCCTCCGTATTCCCCCAAAGGAGGACGGGTAGCTAAAAATGAGAGCAATTCACAAGCTACTGAAACATACGACCTTCCCCCGGTTTCAGCCTCAAGAGAGGTCTTTTTTATTTTCACATTTTTTACAAAACATTCTGGAATTACTTATCTGTTTCTTTCATCTTGAGGTTCCTATTTATGTGCTTTTTATTTTTAAAATTCTTTTATTTAGGATATTTTTACTTTAGGGAGATTGCTCATTCGTGTTTTATAGTTTTTCAAAAATAATGTTTTCGCATTTTCAATTCATGGGATATGGAAGAGATAAGTAATGCTCAGCTTTACTAATGAAACTTGAATGCATGGAGACATTTGTTCAGAGTTGTTGGTTACATTTTATTTCCTATTTTGAAGCATAAATGTGAAAATGACAACAAAAATTGGTATGTTGAACTTTTGAAGTCTCTCTATGTTCTAAAAAGGATTTGTTTTAATGTCCCTTTTATGATGAAAATGGAAAGGTAATTTAAATGTTTCCACTAGGTAATACATACTTTTACGGGTTTTTTTCCTCTCACATTGCAGGTTTTTACAACTTTTGTCCCAGACAACATTTCATAATACTGCAGTGTGTCAGTGTTCTTACTGGGTGAATTTTCATCCTCCACTAAAATTAAATAATGAAAGTAGAGCTATGAACAGAATTCCCTTAATTTTAAGTTTTTCTTATACAATTTCTAAAAACACATTTTATCTGTTATTACTTTTCTACTATTTCTTATATTCTAATATAGTATCTAACTTCGAAGAAAATTTTCATTGGTATTTTAAGTTTAATACAACCAGGAGTCCATGATTTTCTACACAGAATCCTGCCCTGTGCCCTGTGCCTGAACTTATTTGAGACCCCTGTTCCATAGGCTTGCTTACCCAAGAGACCGCCAACAGGCTGGCAGGGAAGCCTGGGTCATGGAATTACCCACAACGATAGCTGGCAACGAGTATGCCAGAGATTTTGCTATAAGCTTTACAGTCAGCGTATTCCCCATTAGTAACCTCATCTTCAGGAAGTTATTCCCATTTTACAAGTGAAGACCTTGAGACTCAGAGAGGGAAACAGTTTGCCTGCCTACCAGCACCTCCCAGATGATGGAGCTGTCATCCAAACCCAGGTCGGCCTGACTCACACACAGGGCTCTTACCGACCATACCCTCCTGCCCCTCTTGACCTAAATCGTTGTGTGGGAAATTCCTTTGATGCTTTGGTACCTCCCAGTGAACCACCAGGCAATTTGGAGGACTCATGGACCAAATTCAGATTTGTGTGTTTTAATTAGATTATGTGTGTTTTCATCTATTTCACATAGATAGTAAGAAGTGAGAGGAGCAAGATGAGGTAAATGAACACACTCAGGATGCCTGTAGGTACAGGTGACAGGAACACACTGTGTGAGCCTTGATTTAGGGCATGCCCATATGTCCCTGTCGCTCTTCATGCCCCATCAGCGTTCCCTTTATATGGTGCAGCAATAAGGGCAACAGTTGAGTTTTTTGTTGTTGTTGTTGTTGTTGTTTTAGGTAATCTGTACCCCCAGTGCAGGGCGTATACTCACGAGCCCCCAGATCAAGAGCCACATGCTCTACCAGCTAAGCCAGCCAGGCACCCCAAGAGTTGAGATTTGAACGGGGGTGCCAAGGGCCCAAAACTTTGTTTTCTGGAAGAGATTCAGGGACAAGTACTCCTGGTCATCAGTGAAACTTGCCAGTTTAGCCTTTTTATACGCACTTCGATCTAAGGAGCACACGGTTGATACAGCTGCTACTAGCTCAGAGGTGACGTCATCATGGCTTGGGCTTTACGTGCCTTTCTCAAGATAGTACTCATTTGTTCTAAATATTTTTGATTTATTATGTCTCTTTTGGACATATATTCCATGTTATTAACTTAGTTACTATCTGTAGTTACTGTACTGTACTGTAGTTACTCTTCTGAATTTTGCCTCTCAAGTTACTCCCTGATTCATTATTTATAGTTAATACAGCCTTTGCGTTTTTACCCATATTTCAGAAATCGCCAGCTTGCTCTGTTAGCACTGATGAGTCTCTTGTATGCTGCTTGCTTTTGTGCCTCTATAGCAGAATTTAATATATTCAAACAAAACAGCAAGTGCACATTATATCAGTATCTAGATGCTTTTATAGCCTCTGTTAGTATAAAGCCCAATCTTGTGTTTTTTCAAGTTTATTTTGCTTCCTACTGTTCCTTTGATAGATATTATTTATCAAATGGAAAATTCTTACTTTCCTTTGGTTTATCCAGAATATAGCTATATTAGAGCTCATTAACATACATGACTGAACTGAGATAGGACTGAGGATTCCGGAAAGTTCCCTGACAAGGAGGTCACAAATTCTATTGACAACTTATTACTAGCTAGCAATGGTTCAAAACTTTAATTCAGACTCCTTGAAAGGAAGAATTATTTTCTAGCTGCCTGTTACAGAACACAAATAGTAGTTTTTATCTGTAAAGGTCCGCCTTTTAGCCCTCTCTGGAACCTTATGAAATTTCTTACTTCCTTGAAAATCCTAGCTGTTATGATACTATTTTAGAAAGTATTTCTTTGAAAAATCAAAACCATGTAATTAATCATCTTTGATTGCCAATTATGAAGTGGCATACATTAAAACATTTTGCTCTAAGCTGTCAGTTTTTTTGACAGTAAGAATATGTTTACCCTGATTTCATCATATTCCATTTTAAAAATCCTGAATTCTTCTTTAAGAGTTTGTTGCCTCTCCCCAAGTATTGTTCTTCGTTGGTTATCTCTCTTTTCATACATAGTACCACGCAGGTCACCATAGGTAGACATGTCAGATTTTACGTAAAAGACCTGTTTTTGGTTCTCTACAGAACCCACACACGCACCCAAAGTATAGCCAGGCTCATAGTATAATAGTTAGGTATGTGTTAAGCTGCTGTAATAAGAGACCAGTACAGTGGCTAAAAACCACCAAAGATTGTCTTTCATTTAAAGACAGCTCAGGATGAGTCGGTGACTTTGCTCTACAATACCATTCAGGGGCTCAGGGTTCTGATGTCCCTGTTGTTGGTTTTTGTCACTCTGCCGTCCCCTGATGTACTGTACTAGTCCGCAAGGTCCAGGCACACATCCTACGTGTGTATCTGCTTGTGGGAAGACTAAGAGAGTGAAGGGCAAGTAATATCTTATGTAAACCTGATCTGGAAGTTTCAGGCATAACTTCTGTCTGTTCCCCCATTGATGAAGGCCGAGTCTCATCAGCATGTCTGCCATAAGGCAAGTTTTGAAATATAGGCTCTTGCCATTCGGTGTTTTTCTGCCTAAAACTTAGGCGGTTCTTCTCAGAAATGGAAAAAGGGAAGACTGGGACTAGTAGTAGTGACACTACCATAGGCACTAGGGACAAGTTCAGAAACAGAAAATTGTAAAATTGGCCCACGTTTCAAAATTAAAGACATTTAAGATTTATTAAAATACTTGAAGGGGCAAAGTGGTATAGTTAAAAGGTCAGAGACCTGGGTTTGGCACTGTTGGTAACTAGCCGACACTCCTGGAACATTCCAGAGAGTTAGACTGGCAGGAATTTGAGATAGCTCCCAGTAGAGTGAGTATAATTTCTTTCAATCTCATAATCAAAATGTATAGTTTCAGCCCTTCTTGAACTTTTGAAGTATGTAGTCAGCAATTTTCAATAGTAATTGACTTTAGGAAGTAATACATAGTTTTAAATTCAGATTAGAAGTCCAAGTGTAAAGAGTATGTGTGTGTGTTATGGAGAAGTGGAGTTTGGCTGTATTTTTGAGGCCTTTGGATTTATCCTTTCATATTTCACATTTTCATTGATTTCCAATCCTTAATATGTTTGTTTACATTCTATTACAGATGTGGGTGTTTTAGAACAAACTGAAAATGGGGCCACATTTTTCGATCACGTTACGCTCGTATTTATGTTCTCTCTCTCACCAGCCTCATATGGAGCTGGCAGTTACGTTGGAATATTTAATATTTAATATTAAAATATTTAATATTTAATGTTGGAAATAAAATGTAGTAGTTTCCTACAAAAGGAAGAGAGATACACATTGAAATATATATTTTCAATTCTCATCATAAAGACATAGATCCAACTTTCTTAAAATTGGAGGATACTAAATTCTTTGTCTTTGTTATACTAAGTTTTTGAGTTAAAGCTACCACTTTTACTGTCCTGGTCCTGTAGAGTAGCTTTTGATTGTAGTTGACTGTTAATTACTATTTCTTTCTTTCTGACAGCAAATCAAGACAGTTTCCATATCATCTTCCTAAAGAAATGTCAGGTATTTATTTACATGCTACTTTAAATAATAGAGCTAAAAACTGAAAACATTTAAATTTGCTTTTCTCAGGATATGTCAGCTCAAGGATCTTCTTCACAGCTTCCTAAACCTTTTGATCCTGAGCCAGAAGCTAAATATGGCACACTGGATGTGACTTTTGACTATGACTCCCAAGAACAGAAGCTTCTGGTAACAGTGACAGCTGTCACAGATATCCCAACATATAACAGGACAGGTGGCAACTCATGGCAAGTACACCTTGTTCTTCTACCTATAAAGAAACAGAGAGCAAAAACCAGCATCCAGAGAGGACCATGCCCTGTCTTCACAGAAACATTCAAATTTAATCATGTTGAATCTGAGATGATTGGAAATTATGCTGTTCGGTTTAGACTGTATGGTGTACATCGCATGAAAAAAGAAAAGATTGTGGGGGAAAAGATTTTTTATTTAACAAAATTGAATCTTCAAGGGAAAATGTCATTACCTGTGATATTGGAACCTTCTTACAATCATTCTGTGAGTATCTGATCAAATAGCCTGAATACGATTTATGTCGTGGTATGTAACATCCATAATTTTTAAAATCCATGATCAAGCCAACAACTTTTTCAATTTTTTTTATGTAATAATCATACCTTTACAAAATTTCTAAGCCCCGGATAGGTAGGTATAATTTTCTCTCATTCTATAAAAGTTGCCCTTGAAGATTATATGTGATTCATTTTATGTATTTTATCCTTCACAGAGTCAGGTCCAGAACGAATTACATGTTCATTATTGTTAAATATTTATTAGATGATTGATTATGACATCAAAGTGAACTCCTTGCAGAATTTATTGTTTCCTTTCCAGGTTAAGACTAAGTGATATAGCAAGATCTAGCCCCATATCTTACTTACTATACTGCAGAAATTATTTGCTTTTTTAGACTACGTACTACTGCCGAGCTCATGACTGATTATCTTTCCAGAGCTCTTATGAAATTATTTTTAAAGGTTCAAAAGAAGACCTGGCCTTGTTATGCTCTGCACCCTTTTTAAAAAAAGATTTTGCAGTATCTCTGGGAGAATACTTAAGTTTGGTCTGTGAGTTGTTCTCCCTTTTCTTTTTCCTTTTTTTTTTTTTTCCCTCCAGGTTCTTATCACCTACAGCTCTCTCTGTCTCTCCATATTTGTAACTAACCTCCCACAAGACATTGCAGAGCACAGGAGAGCTGAACTACTTTAAACTGGGAAGATACACTATGCCACGTAGTTATTTAGATATTGAGAAAAATCTGTGATAGGCTATAAGTATAAATTATGAATTATATTTATATAATTAAATATATTTAATTATAACTATTAAATTAATTATAATTTAATATAATTATGAATTATATTAATTGAATTAAGAGCATTTTTATAATACAGAGATTTTTAAATGGATGTGTGTCTTTAAATAAAAGTGTATTTTAGAGTTTTTTAAGCTTTTAAAGCACAAGTCCAGAATCAGAGCCTCACTGAATTTATACCAGACAACATTTGATCTTATAGGATAGTCATTCACAATAGTTGGGTTTTTTTTTTCACTATCCCGTTTTAGCTAGATGATTTTAAAACATATTTAAAACCAAAAGGTGATAATAAATATGGTATATCCCTACTGGTTTATAGGATAATAATTAGCCTTTATTGATAACTTGTTATAACTTTAAATTGCAGACTAACCATTTTGGAGAAATGTCCTTTTTAAAAATATAATATCAGTTTATCAGAGAAGGAAATAAGGAAGTCCAGGCAATATTCCAGAGGGGAAAAAAATAATTTTTTTTTAATAAAATTGAATAGTCTGCAGTTCTTAATAGGATTTTAAACTTTCTCATGATTTGGTCTGAGTGATGACTAGTTAATCTGTGGAATACATTCTTTTAGAGAAATACCTGATTTAAATTAGAAGAGAATGACTATATCATCACGAGGTATGTATTTTGTGTTTATTTACTTCAAATTATCTGTTCCCAATTCTATGTTAATTATATTCATTTCACAAAGAAACTGAAGCCATAGAAAATAATATGGTTTTATCTGTGGTCAAACTTAATTATTTCTGTACATAACATGTATTAGCTTATGACCATCAGTTCTGTGTTTCTGACAACTGGGACAGTAAATTTGAGGCATGGTCACCAAAAAAACGTGCCGGACAGACAGCTTCTAAGACATAATATTTAAATCTGAATAAAACTATCCATCTTCTGCTCTTGGAGAATTTTTTTCTCTACATTGTCACACTTTTCAAATTTAATGCCTGTATTTAATTGTTCTTCTCTTTTGTCTTCCTTCCTGTTGAAAAAATGAGTTCTTTCTACTAACTAGTTGTGGTTATAACCTTGGATAAATGATCTAGCCTCTTTAGGCATCAGGTTTCTCATTAGTAAAAGGAGGGCATTAAACCAAATGTCCCATCTGTCTCTGATACTGCAATTCTACTAATTTATATTGGGAAAGATGTTAGGTAAGAACAGAAACAGGTGGATTTCAGATGAGTTTTATGTGCTAAATGTGTTATGTTTTGTTCAGGCATTGATTATGTTTTCTTACTCTTCCCTATCTTTTCAACCATCTTCCAATGTCTGAGAAAGCCCCAACTACTAGTCCCACCCCCTACCTACAGGTAGACTATAAAGTTCTGTCCCAGTCTGTCTGGTAGCTAGAGCAGGAGCTATGCTCCCTGGGTTCTGCGACTCTGACTCATTTCCAGGAAAACTCAGGGCAGACCGAGCAGAGAAGCAGGTGCTGCGCACCCTCATGCCGGCGTGAGGCCGATGGTGGAGGAATCTGGTCCTCAGGGTCACTAGTAATTCCCAAACAGCTCTGCAGGTGCAGAAGCAGTACTGGTGCTAGACAGCGACAGTTGCAGGAGTTGGGCACGTAAGTGTCCAATGGGGGCGGCAGCACGCTGTCCTCCCAGGCCAGTCCTGCAGGATGGCTTTCGGTTTTGTTCTTCAGAAGCTTCCCCATAAGCCTGTTCTCTAGTCGTCCCGATTCCTTTAGGACATTGCTCTTCCACTGAGACTTAGCTGCCAGTGATTTCAAACAGAACCCTGACTGAAAAATGTTGAAATAGCCATACAGTCTATTGTTTACTTGTTTAAGTGATCTCTTAGGCCATACTCAACAGCTGGAGTGTAGGCAGTTACCCTTCCTACCATGGTGTATCCCTCTTATAACTGGAATTTTTCTCTTATGCTCAGCGGCGTGCAGATGGCACTTCTCCCCAGGGGAGAACCCCAGTCACTCTCTTCACCTGCGTTTTTGGCTCCGCATTACTACCGTGTGTACCAGTTGTCTGCAGCAGCCTCTCCTCCTTTCCTCAGCCCAGTCGTATTTCTCATTCAGCCTCCCAGATTTCTTAACAATAATCTTCACTCTGTCTCTCACAAACATTCACAACCCTTCCTTGCATAGACAGTATTTAGTTAGCGTAATGTACGCAGGGCGACTAGCTAGAAAATGGGGGGCTCCAGTCCCACAGCTGCAAAGCACTGCATTCAGCTAACATCTTGAAGGAGCTAGAAGTAGATGCTCAGCCAGAGCCTTCAGGTAAGAATGGCCCTGCCCAGCTGAAACTTCGATTTCAGTCTTGAGACACACAGAAAACACAAGGAAACTGAAGTTGTAAGGCTAGAGCTACTTACTAGGTGCTTTTTGACCCTGAGGCATTTCAGGTGTGAGGGTGTGACCAGGAGAAGTCTACAGCGGTTGATGTATCCTCAGAGAAGAGTTGGATTTGGGTTGAAGTATGATGTTGGGGTTCACAGAAGAAACTAAGGTTCCAGAGGAGTTTATCATACATCAGGAGGACCAGAAGGCATAGTGAAAAAATTCAGAAAAGGAGGAATGTGATGGCAGTTTGTGGTAGTGAAGAAATACAGAGAATAACAGAATGGCAAGAGACCTGGCCAATGTCATGAGGGATTTGCCTTCATTAAGATTGTTCTAAAATGTCAGTCCCGATTATAATTTGAATCTACTTAAATCTCAGATGTTATTTAAAGTCTAATTTAAATCTCATCTTTATAGAAATTTGTTAGACTGTTTCTAATACAAATTTAAATTAGTTGATCTTATCTGTCTCTGTAGACCAAGTAGCAAGTACTGGTTATTGCTGTGTGAATGTTGGTTAGATGGGTGGGTAAGTGGGTGCGTGTGGTACATGTTATTTCTCAGTTATTGCCTCTGGTGCTTGTTTCTGCGGCTAGTCATACATTTTCTTGTTATTGAATTTGTTCTATGTCATCCTTCTAGATTTTAAGTACTTTGAGAATAGAGTCTGTCTGTTTGACTTAAATGATTTTAGTTATACTTACTTTTCACAGAACCTAGAATATAGGTGTTCAGTGAATACTTGTTAAATTGATTTCATTAATGTATTCAGGTAAACCTGATAGTTCTGAAATTCTTACTAAGACCCATACCCTGGTAAGTATCAATATCCTTAAAATAGCTCTGTTAGGAATCTTTTATGACCTAGAATCCAATAATCATGATCTTAGAGTAACTAAGTAGGAACACATTACAATGTATTGCTTCTAAATAATAATCAACAAAGGACATATATGTTAATATAATTCCCCATTTAAGAGTTTAATGCCACAGTCTTGTAGAGTGATCAGCCTTCCTCATGACTTACTGAAATGAAGATATTCTTTTAGATACCTGCACTTTCAATCTTTAATTCCTAAAATTTCCTGTATCTCAAAAATAGCCTATCTTTTTTTTTGTTGTTACTAGACTGAATTAATTTACTTTGGTATTTATACTGTGACTTTTATTTTTAAGACAGGTAAATTATTGCTTATACTCTGTAATTGAAATGTGTGTCCCTCTAAGAATCATACTTTAGTCTGTATTATTAGCAAATGTCTTTTAAAACTTGGCTTCTCCTATTTTCATATTCACTACATTCACATCCTACCTTGTCAGAAAGTTACATTTTCTCAATGTAGATTACACTTCTTCATCCTAAAGCAATTTAAAGTAGATACTTCATGATAAACTAATGATCACAGTTAACAGTTACTACGTGAAGGAGAAAGCTGCATGTGTGCAATTCAGGTCCCTAGACGATAACACTTACACGATTCATGGCTCACTTTAGTATAAAACTAAATAGTTACAGACCTATTTAGAGACAGTTATTCAAAATAGTTGAGCATATATTATCAGTGGAGAGGAATAACTCTAGTCTCACATTAAGAATTGTTACCAGGTAAATCTTTCAGTGAAAGAAGTGAAATTAGAGCCTAAAAGGAAGCTTTTTGTTTAAATCAGATTCTTACTTTATATAAAACTGAAAAGAAGTCAAGTTTAAATCCTATGTCTCAAGAAATTTTGAACATGCAGGAAAATTGAGTGGGAAAAACTGAGATCTCAGTGGTTAAACTATTTGTTCTGTATATTGAATACAGGGAATAAAGAACATCAATTCAACTGGGATTCATTTCATTGAACCATCCAAGACTAAACTATAAACCACGGGACCAATACGTACTTCATTCTTGTTTCATGTTTGTTAGTTGTTTGTTTGTTTTTTTAAATAAGCCAGAAAATTAAAGAATTAGCTTTAGATACATGTATTATATTCC
Organism: Mustela nivalis; assembly: GCF_964662115.1. NCBI lineage: Eukaryota > Metazoa > Chordata > Mammalia > Carnivora > Mustelidae > Mustela > Mustela nivalis. The sequence goes on from NC_139035.1 coordinate 35,479,073, forward strand.
TTTCTCCTGTATTTTATTTTATGCAATTAACTTTTCCAAGATACTGATTTCAATTATTTGTAATACTAATGAGAGAAATTAACAAATGCTTTATGGAAAGATGGTACTATTTGATCAATTTAGAGTGGCATGAGGTTTATGACAGATAAATTTAGGTTCAAGATGGCAGCATATTCTATAATTAAGAACATTCTAAAGTGCATTAGGAAGAAGGGGTAATATAATGTACTTTACAGAAACATCATGGAAAGATACTTAACATTCAAATTATAAATATTGACCACTAATTTTAAAAATAATTCTTTTGGGGCGCCTGGGTGGCTCAGTGGATTAAAGCCTCTGCCTTTGGCTCAGGTCATGATCCCAGGGTCTTGGGATTGAGACTCACTTCAGGCTCTCTGCTCAGCAGGGAGCCTTCTTCCTTCTCTCTCTCTCTGCCTGCCTCTCTGCCTACTTGTGATCTCTGTCAAATAAATAAATAAATAGACAAACAAACAAATAAATAAATATTTAAAAAAAATTCTTTTGGAGAGTCTAGGTAGTAGACATCCTGAATACATACCTTCTTCATTAATGCCAGCTGGGAGTTCCATGTACTTCCCTTTAAAGTTGCACTTTAGTACATTATGATGAGGAAGTCCCTTTTTTCTGGGTTGTTGAGCACTAAGAGTAGAGTTGTATCCACTGTGCTGCTTGTTTATGTGGTAGGAGGCTGGTAAGTAACAAACAGTAACATTGAATGAGGTCGTTCTTGGGACTTACCACTTACAGACAAAAGAAATAGCCAACAGAAGCAGCCTTTAATTTTTTCTTAGTCGTTTTCTCCCATCGTGTTCCTGTTACATAGCAGGATCCAGAAAAAAATCTCCACTTGACAGTTACATTTTACTTAATTCTATTCAGAGCAAAGAATAATTCTGGTCCCAAAAAAATGATAGTACATGATCAGCCTGAATCAGTTCCTGATGCTGTTTCTATTAGGCATATATGTTTAAGTGATTTCTATCACTAAAAATGAGCATGGTCGTCCTGCACATGCCGTGTGTGCTCACTCATTACTCCTGTTTAAGTGAACTGCATATTTCTAAGTGTTAAGCATGCAGAGATATTCTCGAGAAAAACCTAATTCTCCCTAGTGTACATACATGTTAGCGCCGGGGACAGGACGGGAGTATGTGGCCTGACTGCTTCACAAGGTGAGGAAGAGTAAATGAGTGAGCTACACGAAAACCTGTGGACTAGAGATATTAGTTGTTAACTTGAAATGAAATGGGTTATCCTTAATTTGAATCATTCTGCCATTATTTACTGTTTTTTAAAGATATACTCATGGTGCCTGGGTGGCTTCGTCAGTTGAGCGCCCAACTCTTGATTTCAGCTCAAGTTGTGATCTCAGGGTCATGAGATCGAGTCCCACCTTGGTCTCCACGCAGTGGGGAGTTTGCTTCTCTCTCTGCCCCTCCCATTCACGCTTGCTCACTCTCTCTTTTAAAAAAGGTACTCTTGTCTTAAAAAAAAAAAAAAAAAAAGTCTTATCATTCCTTTATCTAGTCTTAGATCTACAATTTTTTATATAGGCTATATCTTACCCGTTTACAGTGGTCTTTTCATAGTCTGTCACTTTGGGCAACAATGACCAGAATAGTACTGATCACATTTTTTTCTAGCAGAAAATGCTGATAGAGTTGACAGGAAGTGAAAACTGAATAAGTTGGTACACACAGTTTTTGAATTATCTCATGTTGTATCATCAAAGTATATAATTTATATAATCAAAATTCTATATTTCCTAATATTTCCTTATTCTATAATTTAAAATAAAGTGGACTATTTAAACTTTAATTGGTTCGTTTTTCAAGGAATTAGATCTGGTTCATGGAAAATAGCATGTATTATTATAATGAAATGAAATGAAATGAAAGCTGGCATTGTCCCTGGCACTGTATTCACATTATAAAAAATGTTTCTTTATACTAACTCGTTTGTGATTTGTCATAAAAGATTAAAGAATTACCAGATAGTAGAAATCTACAGTTTTAATGTCAGAATTGTTAGGCATTCATAACCAAGTTTCTGTTTGCCTTTGGGTGGGTTGGTGTAGCATTGAGGTTGGGAGCATGGAGGCTGTGCGGTCACATCTTGGTTTCCCACTTCTTCCTGACCTGTGTCCTTGGAGGAATACTCAGCCACTCTAGACCTCATGTATTCATTCATAAACAGGGATAGTAACAGTATAGCTGCCTCAGAAATTCATGTAAAGAATTTAAAACATCATCTAGCATATAGGAACTTGACACTGTTAACTAATTTGGTTTGTTTGGTCTTATTCATGTGCGGATAAATTTACTGTTTTAATTCAGTAGCAATCTTCATTAAGTGCCAGTCCATAAGAAAAAATTATTGCAGTGTGTTTTTCAAATTTCAAAATAAGAAGGAACATTAAGCAATCTGGAAAAGAGGAAAGTAAAAGTCCTCTTTTTTTTTTTTTTTTTTTTAAGAGGGAGCACATGCATAAGCTTGGGGGCAGAGAATCTCAAACAGGCTCCACACTCAGTGCGGAGCCAAGGCAGGGCTCCAGCTCAGGACCCTGAGCTCATGACCCGAGCCAAAATCGAGTAGGACACATCACCAACTGGGCCACCCAGGCGCCCCAAAGTAAAAGTCCTTTAATCCGATGATATAAAAAGTGTTTAACCATACAAATGCCTAGTAAAAGAACTCTTTTGGGAACTAAATATAACTCAACCCTTGAATGTTTTTAAGATACAACTTTTTCTAAATATATTTTGAGTGATTATTTAAAAGTCTGAATTATAAATATTCTTTTCATCAGTGCAGTTTTATTGTTTTCAGTCACGTGGGGGGACTCGTATGTTGTTAGTGAAATGTCGCCAGCAGTTGCTACCGGCTTACTCTGAGTCGGCCTCTAAAGCTGTAATGGCTCGTACACATCAGAGGTTCCTTTCTCATTGAGCTGTGTGTCTGCCGGAGCTCGGCTGGGGCTCTGTTCTGTGCTGGCGTCACTCTGGGATCCAGATGGCTGGAGGAGGTTCTTTCTGAACCGTTGCTGGTTGTCAGAGGATGTAGCAAACGAATCCCTGTTCCTTCAGGTTTCTGCCCCAGATTAACACATGCCACCTCCACTGACATTTCAGTGTCTAAAACAGCAGTCGGCAACCTTTCAGTAAAGTGCTCAAGGGCTCATTTGTTTTAGGCTTTACAGGCTGCAAATGGTCTGCCCTGCATGGTCTCTCTCTCTCTCTCTATTCTTTGAGAACACTTTTTAAAAATAGAAGCGAGGGGCAGTGAATAATAGTGAACAATATTTCAAAAAAATAAAAAATTTAAAAAAAATAGTGAACAATATTTCATACAAAGAATTACTAAGGTGTCAATATTATCTGTAGATTAACATTTATAATTGCATATCAGTAACTTATAAGTCAAGTTCTGCTTTTAAGTATAAAAATTTGCTCTCTTGGGACAAATATTCTCTTTTAAGTCTTATTTAAGTAATAAGTTCGCAAAGTCTTTCCTAAATACTTATCCAGTTATCACAATTCTTTTTTAAAGATTTTATTTACATGAGAGACAGAATGAGAGAGAAAGCATGAGAAGGGAAGGTCAGAGGGAGAAGCAGACCCCTTGCTGAGCAGGGAACCCGATGCGGGACTCGATCCTGACACTCCAACATCATGACCTGAGCCAAAGGGAGTTGCTCAACCAACTGAACCACCCAAATACCCCAGTTATCACTATTTTTGATTCCAGTTTCTTAATTTATGAAAATACTATTGAACTTGGGGCACCTGGGTGGCTCAGTCGGTTGAGCATTGGAATCTTGATTTCAGCTCAGGTCATGATCTCAGTATTGTGGGATCCAGTCCAATGTGGGGAGTCTGCTTCTGCCCCTCCCTCCTGCTCGCCTGGGTGTGCACACGTGCATGCACGCTCTCTCTCCTCTCTCAAATAAATCTTTAAAAATATTATTGAACTCAAAATGCTTAAATATATAACAAGTCTTAGTACATATTAAACAAGTTCACCTAAACCAACAGTATCAGGAGGAAATGCAAGGCATGGTTTGTTTATTCCTAAAGATAGTGTATTAACCACATATGTTTATTTCTTCTTCTTCCTGTAATCTCCAATGATAGTACTTTGGTTAAAGAAATAAATACACACACATTGACGTTTGTACCCACGAGCTCAAAGAGGGCATCAGCAGGGGTGAGAGCTGAGGCTCTGGAAGGCAGTGTGGGTGGAAGGTGGCTGCTGCTTCAGCAGAGCAGAGGAGAGCTAGGGAGGGGCTCACAGAAGGCAGGGACTGCTGTGAGCCACAGAACCAAGCACACTTCTGAGGACATCAGAGGATGGCGTGATTTTGTTGGCTAAAGATGAGTCACTAAGTCTGTAAATTCCCTTCTGGCCTGAAGAACAGAGTCAGGCTTGTGACTGTATCTGGGCAGTAATTATCATAGGTTGCTTCTCTGGAAAAACTCAAGATTTCCAAGCTAACACCCTACCCTCATAGTGATGTTTAGGAGTTCCCCAAGGAAATTGCCTGGTCCCCATCTAATCACATGAATGCCAATCGGGGAGCAAACTGTGTTTAAATGTATGGAGTTTTTGATCAGCTTTTTAGTGACGCATTTTTAAATAGGAGCAGGCAAGCATAGTTCAGGAGACCCTAAGGGAAAACCTCCAACAGGAAAGAGAAAAGCCAGGATAAACAAATATTTTTTAAAAAATTTTTACCCTCCTAGAAGAGTACATATTGCAGAGATGGGAAGAAAAGTAAAAACTAATCCTGATTAGTATTTTCAAGAAGATATGATAACCTGTTATGTACGTTTCAAAAAGACCGAATATTCTAAAAAAGAAGAAGAAGAAGAAGAACAATCACTGAAGAAAAGGCCTTTGTAAATTACATAGTTTGGGAATGCTGTTGAGGATGTAACCAAGAGTGTTCACTGTGGCTTACAACCAAGGATTTTGGTAGCAGGCTTAAACCTTACATGTTCATGAGTTCACATTTATGTGTCTAACCTAAATTTATCTTCCTGAGAGAATATTCATAAAATGAATGATTTTGCCTTTAAATCTCTCCCTTCTTTCCAAGTTAATAATATTTCATATTTAAAATCTGATTATCAGGAGTGCCTGGGTGGCTCAGTGGGTAAAGGCCTCTGCCTTCGGCTCAGGCTGTGATCCCAGGGTCCTGGGATTGAGCCCTGCCTAGGGCTCTCTGCTCAACAGGGAACCTGTTTCCCTTCTTCTCTCTCTGCCTGCCTCTCTGCCTACCTGTGATCTCTGTCTGTCAAATAAATAAATAAAATCTTAAAAAAATAAAATCTGATTATTAGGTCCTGTTTATGACCATTAATTATTTTAAGGAGATTTATAAATATAGACTGTTCTCTGGGCTTAACACTAGATCCCCTGAACCACATCTACCGAATCAGAATCACTAGGAAGCAGCCTCATAATCTTTCTTTAGAATAATTTTCCCAAGAGGTCATTAAATACACTAAAATTTCAAGGCCACTGGTATAGAAAATATTTTCCAAAAAACATTGTGGATACAAGTGAGTTGAGGGATATGCTTTGGGGTGAGTTCAGAAGTTATACTTTTGTCTCTTTTCTGTATTTCATGAGATCGTTTCATCTTTTATTGTCTTTGGTTTCCTTTTCAAATATCTAGCAATTCTTTGGGCATTCAAAACAAAAATAACTCAGGGGAGTAGAATTATGAAGACGTGTCTGTGAAGTTATAGTAAAAATATGAGGAGAAGTTTCCTTTTTGGAAAACTCCACCCCCTCATTTATTAACTGAAAGTACCTAAGAAGAACCAGAGATTATGTTGAGTAAATACTTGCTTCTGTTAAGATGCCATCAGTTTCAAGTAAATACAGACTATTTCAAAATAGCTTGAGTGGTCACAGACCATGCAGAGAGTAGGTCTGTCTTCAGGCTTAGCTTGATCCAGTGACTCAAATAGTACCACCAAAGTCCTGGTTTCTCTCTCTTTCTACCCTTTCCACCGCCCTTGCCCAATCCCCTCATACGCTGTTAATATCATAATCATGTTTCACATCATTGTCCTCTTGAAACTTCTTGTGTCTCACTAGGTTACCTGCCCATCCCAGAACCAATCACAGAGGTGGGCTCTACTGTTTAGCTTAAGCCCTAGAGTTGGGCAATGGCCCCCCTCCTGTATTATATTAGGTAACAAATGGAAAGGAGTGGAACATTCACTGTTAGAAGGAAGTGATGACTGGATACTAGGGAGATAACTAATGTCCAATATAAAGTTTGTTTAAATTTCTTAAAAATAAAATTCACAAGGGGCGCCTGAATGGTTCAGTTGGTTAAGCATCTGACTCTTGATTTCAGCTCAGGTCACAATCTCAGGGTTATGAGCCCTGTGTTGGAAGCCTGATAAAGATTTTCTCTCCCTCTACATCTGCCTTCCCCCTGCCCCAAATAAAATAAAACTTTAGTGATTGGACATACCATGGATGAAATCCTTTTTTAATCAATGTGATAATACCTTAGAATTAGGCATACTTTTCTGTGTACTGTTTTAGGAATCTTGAGTTCTATGTTAAACAGTGATATGCTTAATTGGCTATGAGCTAAATTCTGAAAATTATGATTCTCAATCCTGATTACATTAGTATGACTTGGGGATTTTTAAAAATAAAGGTGAATAGGTTCCCATTTCTTGAATCAAAATATTAAAGGAATAGGGCCAGGTTCTTCATATCTTTGAAAAGCTTTTGAAGCTCTACAGCAGACACTAGTACCTGAATAGTATTATCATTGCCCTATAGAATCTATCTTATGTCCACATCTTACTCTTTCCTGTTAGTTCCTAGGTAGATGTAGGACTAAAATGAGTCCTTGCCAAGTTTTGAAACATCTGATAAGATTTAACAAGAAACTAACCATATCATTAAGAAAACTCTACTGTAAGACTTGTTAATAGCATAAAATACTTCTCCAAAACTATCTGCTCAAATTGCAACCAACTAAACTATTAAAATTCACATTTAATACAGTTTTATTGAAAATACTTGTAATGAGAATTGTATTCTTTTTTTTTTTTTTTAAAGATTTTACCTATTTATTTGACAGAGATCACAAGCAGGCAGAAAAGCAGGCAGAGAGAGGGGGAAGCAGGCTCCCTGCTGAGCAGAAAGCCCGATGCAGGGCTCGATCCCAGGACCCTGGGATCATGACCTGAGCCGAAAGCAGAGGCTTTAACCCACTAAGCCACCCAGGCGCCCCGAGAATTGTATTCTTATAAGCTATTTTGAAATAAGCCTGAATAGGAAGAAATGGTTATACACACTAGTAAGTGTAAACTTTCATTGCCTTTGGCTTCTTTCAAAATTTTATATTTCAGATCTATTATAAAATATTAAAATTATTGATCCCCTTGATTCATTAGAAGCTTGACATATTTTCAGAACAGAAAAAGATGGAAAGTGTCTTAAAGGGGATTAAAGTCATTATGGCCATAAGAAAAATTATTTTATAAAAAGACATTGATTATATGTAACCTTAGAATATTATAGATTAGATTGGATTCAGTTTTATTTAAAGTTTGTCACGGCATGGAAGACATTAGAAGTAAATTTTCAGAAATAGGCAAATTCAACACTTCCTGGGCCTCACTGGACTTTTAGGAACATGAATTTGGGAAAATATGCCATGTGGCCTATTAACAGCCCTCAAGGCCATCTTTTAATGCAGTCCCACCTAGACCATCCTGAAATCACACTGTGAAATGGAAATAGTATGAAAAAATGGTACACTTCGTGATAAAGTGAAATAAAAAAGCACTGCTATTTCTATAGCTCTTAACATTTCATTTCCTAGGAACTGCTTTGAATGCTCTGTGAGGATATGAACAAAAAACAGTAATAACATTGTGTGAAATAACTCAGGTAACTGGAGAATTCACTGTAAAGTTGCATTAAAGACTCTCGGAAAGATCCTTCTATGTTCACATTATAATGAACATATAAATCATACCTTGCTGTTTCATGTGTCACTGAATTATTTGTAACATTCAGCATTAGAATCAGAACCAATCTTCAGATAGTCTGTTTTGTGGCATAAGAGAATTGTTACTATCATTTTAAAGTTTAAGAGAGGAAATTTGAAACATGAAGGTGTTCATAAATTTAAACCAAAATCATTATTTCCTAATGCTGTGGTGCCGGTGTCTCTAAGATTTTAATTTGTATAAAGCAGTTACACAGTACCTGGGACTTAGTGCGCACTCAGTAATTGTCAGTTGTACTAATGTGATCATAGGTCTCATCAGTCCCTTACTGCTGCCATTGCCACTTCTACTTTACCTTTTACCTGTTTTTTCCATAAGAATAGAGTAGTTTAATTTGGTTTCCTGTTGATGAGAAGCCACAGTTCATTACTTCCACAGTCCATTTTGTCCGTGTTAACATTATACACAGATGATTTTTTTTTAATTCTCCTTTTGACATGGATAGTTGTGCTAATACAGAAGTAGAACTTGTTATAAAATATGAAAGGTAAATTTTTGAAGTTCTCATTTTACATTAGTACCATATAAACCATGCAAAATAGCTTTCATCGTCTACACCACTTTCTCATCGAGGCAAGATGTATGAAATACTCTATTCTCTTTTTGAGTATTATTACTCTATTAGTATATGTGTTTATGTGTGTGTGTATATATATATATATATTCATATATGTACATATTTACATCTCTTTTTATTGAAAGCCATGTGTTCGTACTGGGATCACCAGTTCCAGTCCACATCCCAGGGTTCATTCTGATCTGTAACTCCCTTCTTTGACCCTGAGAAGCCTGGCTCCCTTCCTCAATGCATAGACGTATTTGATCAGTCCCTTTGTATGTCACTCGGGTTCTACTGCAGACATCTGCTGCTCCATTCTCATACTCTTCTCCCAGACTCCAAATCCTTGTGTCTATTTGCTCCTCCTGGTTAGAAGTCGTCACTGTGCTTGACCTCTGACATCCAGTCTGCCCAACCCCACCCCTGATTCTGGGACACCTGGCTTACTCTGCTAGGGCTAGGACATCCCATACTGGACCACCTTTCTGTGAAAGTAGCCTCCTCGCCCTATTTAGGATCTAATATCTCAGACTGACTCATGTCTCTGCATGGATGCCCTCATCCTGCTGAGGCTCCGAGAGCCCGTTCTGTGTTACCCTTCAGTGCTTCAGCAGGATGTCCTCCTTACCTGTGTGGGGAGGAGCACTCTTACAGCCCAGCCTAGGCCAAACGGCCTCTTCTTTCTGTGCTGGATCTGGTAGCCCCCACCAGGCTGCCCAGACAGGATCCCTCTCACTGCTTCATATGTTCTGCAGGTACGCAGTCCTCATGTTGTCCAGACTGACATGCCATTCGTCCATGATGAAGCCCTCCTCATCTTGCTTGGATATGAAAGATTTTTGTAAATAAATGATCACTTGATAGTCCCTTAGTAATGGTGATGCTGTTAGCAACTAACTTATATTGGCCAGTAATACATCACATATGGCCATTCTGTATGTCATAAATGATTGAGATATTAATCTTTTCCTAGTGTCTGTAAAATGGCCTCCAGGTATAAAAATCAGAGTATTGCAACTAGGTATAATTTCTGACCTGAGATTAGAGAGAGAGCAACCAGTTGAGTCACGGAACTATCCATGGTACCAAGAATTTCCTGGCCCCTCTCTTGGATTCTTGTTAGCTGGCTTGAATCTTATTCTCTGTTACAGATCTAACTATGCCTGTTACCTCTTGCTGAGATTTTTGTCTTGGGATTTGTTGGTATGTAATTGGCATAACATGTAAGTGTAAGACATACATCGTGATGATATGATACTCACATACAAATAGTGCAAAATGCTTACCACAGTAAAGTTAGTCAGCATTTTTTTTTTTTAACTTCGTGTACTTGCAATCTTGTTGGTGCTATGGTGAGATCATTAAAGCTCTACTCCTCCAGCAGCTTTCAAGTATACCATAAGCTGTAGTCACCACGCTGTACATTAGGTCCCTGAAAAACATTCATTTTATAACTGAAAGTTTGTATACTCTTTGACCAACATTTCATCATTTCCTACACCCCTCCATCCCTGGCAACCACCATCCTACTGTCCTGTTTCCATGAATTCAATGTTTTTAGGCTCTCTATGTGAGATTACACAAATACATGTGTATATGAGGTATGCCTGTATCCAGTTTTCCCGTAACCACTTATTAAAGAGACTGCCTTTCCTTCATTGAGTATTTATGGTTCCCTCATCAAATATTAGCTAATTATAGATGTTTGGGTCTATTTCTTTGTTTTCAGTTCTGTTCCTCTGGTCTGTTTTTATGCCACTACCATACTGTTTTAATGATTATAGCTTTATAGTATAGCTTGAAATCAGGAAGTGTGAAGGCTTCTGTTTTTCTCAGGATTTCTTTGGCTATTTGGGGTTTTATGATTTTATGGTTCCATGTAAATTTTAGGAGTGTTTATGGTTCCATATAAATTTTATGGTTTATAGTTCCATATAAATTTTAGGACTATTTAAAATGCCATTGGAATCTCGATAGGATTGCACTGAATCTATAGATGGCTTTTGGTAGGATCAACATTCTAATAATAACATTCTAATTCAACATTCTAACAGTAACATTCTTCCCTTTCATATTATTCATATACATGTTACTCATATAACATATTCCCATTCAATACAAGATACGTATCCATTTTTTTGTCTTTGATTTCTTTCATCCATGTCGTGTAGTTTTTAGATTAGAGATCTTTCACCTCCTTGGTTAATTTTATTTATTTATTTTTAAAGATTTTATTCATTTGTTTGACAGAGAAAGACACAGCGAGAGATGGAGCACAAGTAGGGGGAGTGGGAGAGGGAGAACCAGACTCTTTGATGAGCAGGGAGGCCGATGCGGGATTCAATCCCAGGACCCTGAGATCAAGACCTCAGCTGAAGGCAGACACTTAACCACCTGAGCCACCCAAGCACGCCTATGTATTGTATGTCTGTTATTTCAAAGAAGGATACTTAAAACAGAGATGTTCTGTTAACCGTAAAGAGGCTGAGAATTTGACCTACTTCTAGCTGACAAATTAGCCCACCACAGTGTAATGGGTGCTGTTAGTGGAGGACTTGATTATCCTTGACATGGTGGAAACATTTGCATCAATAGTCTGCATTGCTTCCCCCACCCCAGGTGCACAGGGGCCATGCAGACAGACCCAGACGGCCACCTGCCAGTGAGATCAGAGGGGGAGCCTCCACTTCGCATGTGCATCTGGGAGTCCATTTTCGTTTCATGGTATTGCTCTGCCCACCTATCCCCTAGCACAGAGCTCAGCAATTTCTTTCTGTAAAGGGCTAAAAAGTAAATATTTTAGGCTTAGCCAGTGACATAGGATCTCTGTCATATTCTTCCTCCTCATCTTTTTTTTTTAACAACTTTTAAAAATGTGAAGTCTATCCTTAGCTTCCAAACCATAGATAAACAGGCCACAGACCAGATCTGGCCCACAAACTGTCCTTTACCAACTTTTACTGTAAGGCATTGTCGTGCAGTTGTTCAAAGCTGGATCTCCATTGCTTCCAGGTTCCGAGTGATGAGAAGGAGCAAAGGCGGACAGAGAGGAGGCTTGCCCAGTGTCTTAAGGTTCAGGCCTGTGTCTTTTCTGCCTACATTCCGTTTTCAGTCACAGGTCCATACCTGACTCCAAAAGAAGCTGAAAACGTGGAAGACTTGCACCCAGAATGAAGTAGAAAATAGATTTTTATAGACAATTAGCTGTCTTGTCACAACTAGAAAGAAGAATAGCAAAAAAGGAAGGGAGGGAAGAAGAGAAAGAAAGGAATAAAGGAGAGAAAGAGAAGAAGGAAGAAAGGAAGGGAGGGAGAAAGAGAAAAGAAAAGGGAAGGAGGGAGGTATCACAGAAGCCAGGACTGGGTCTCAAACAGAAAGTAATTGGCTGTATTGAATGTGACTGCATGGTTAACTGAGATGACGCTCACCTCGGTTAGATTGAACATGAAGGTCTCACTAATTGATCTTCATGAGACTCGTGTTGGTGGAGCAGTGGGAGCATGATGAGTTCAGGAATGAGTGGGAACGGAGTATACGATGCTAATGTAGTCAAACTCTGTAACCACGTCTGACACTGAGTAGGGAAAAGATAGAAGAGAAAGGGGGAAAGAGAATAGAGTATCTGGAAGAAGGTTTGAAATCTAAAAAAAAAAAAATTTTTTTTTAAATATGAGGGAGACTTAAGCATGATTAAATATGGATGAGAAGAATCCAGTAAAGAGAGATATTTAGGATATGAGAGAAATAGAAAGACACACAGTATTTTTTTAAGAAAGTTTGAGGACATAGATTCCAGACATGGAGAAATTGGTCTGAAATAGAGATACTCTGTCGTACAACAATGGTGAGAAAGGAGCAGAGGATTTAGGTATAAGAACGTTTGTAGCTCTTTCAGAAGAAAATTAAGGTAGATTATACAGGGTGTGTGTGTGTGTATTTGTGTGTGTGTATGGCAAAAATAAGGAAGGAGAAAAGAAATGTGGTCAGCTGATTTTAGAACAGAAGATTTATAATCATTGAGAAAATGGGGAAATAAATTTATTAGAGAAACATAACAAGTTTATATATATATAACCAGATGCTGGCCCACACAAGGTTACAGTCCACTCCATTGAGTGATCATCTCCCCAGTACAATGAAGGAGTTGTCGAGGTCATCCAAGGTTAGCATTTTGTTATCTAGTCAAGTATGTTGAACAGATAGATAAACAAGGAAATTTAAGGCAAGAGAATGATTGAAATGAATCTTGGGCGGTAAAGTTCATGGAGGAGGAAGTGAGGACAGAAAGGGGCTGATGAAAATATGGTGTCAGGATTCTGGAGGTCCAGTTACAGCGACATTGTGAGAGTAGCTGAGTGATCAGATCACATGGATAACAGCTTGTACTTAATTAAGCACCTGGAATTTTTACTTCCTAGATTTGGTGAAGACCTAACCACAGCCTCCGATGATGCTAAGTCCCAAGAAGTAATGAGACTGGAAGGAAGAAATCAGTAGGGATGAAAAAAAATCAAATACCTTAGTGCCCAGCGGTCATTCCTGTAGAAACTGAATGCACCAGAAGTCAGAGGTTGGGGTGAAAGGGCAGTCTGTGAGCCTGGGGAAAATCTTCAGAAAACGAGCAGGCCTTACTAGACTGTTGCTACTTGAAAACACGCAGAGGGGGAAAGAATGGTGCAGTCAGAGGGGAGGAGCTTTAGATGAGACAGGTACACAAGTGCTTCAGGGATTCTAGAACTACTTCAGAATTGTATAAAAATAAATTTGTGTTAAGGCGCCGAGTGGCTCAGTCGGTTGAGTGTGGGACTCTTGGTTCCAGCTCGAGTGTGATCTCGGTCCCAAGTCCTGCATCAGGCTCCGTGCTCAGCAGGGAGTTCGCTTGGGATTCTCTCTCTCCCTCAGCCCCTCCTCCCCCTAAGCTCATCTCTTTTTCTCTAAAATAAATAAACCTTCAAAAATAAATAAAATTTGTGTCAGTGTTATGGGCAGGCTTGAGGGGACTTTATCCTTTTCCATTATTTTTACCAGCCCCCACTGAAAGCCATCTCAAATAACAGGAACTCTGAGGAAGAGGCTGTGGACCCCACATTTGAGAGGGAAATGCACAGGACACAGCCTGCAGCCGCTGTGTTTGCTTTCTTGATGAGCTCTTGGTGCCCCCTACCAACGCCTCCGTCCCCATCTCACCAGTGCTCGTCCAATAATTGCTCTTCATCTTCTCCAGTAGAATTGTTGGGACCTCACTCCTCTTACAAATTGTGGAGGAGATGGGGCACCTGGATGGCTCCGTCATTAAGCATCCGTCTTTGGCTCAGGTCATGATCTCAGGGTCCTGGGATTGAGCCACGCATCAGACTCCCTGCACCAGCAGAAGCCTGCTTCTTCTCTCTTCCACTCCTCTCTCACTGTCTCTCTCTCTCTCTGTCAAGTAAATAAATAAAATCTTCAAAAAAATATTAAAATTTAAAAATTGTGGAGGAAAAGATTACTAGAATAAGGCAGATATAGAGATCCTTGAAAACCAGAATGTAGAATTTAGACTTGGTAGTTAAGAGGTGACAATCGTACTAAGAATCCTGAGTTCAGAGTCCTGAACGTGAATTTGTTTTCTGTAGGATAACTGGATATAGAAGTTTGGGATATTAAATATTTAGCCTGACTTTTCCAATCCTTCAGATAAGCATAATTAGGTAAATAGGTGGATTTGAACCATATTCTATAGAAACACTTTTTGGATTCTGGAAACATTTGCTTCAGATTTCTCTATGAAAGTGAGGCCACCTTGGTGGCTCAGTCAGTTGAGCATCCAACTTTTGGTTTTGACTCAGGTCATGATCTCAGGGTGCTGAGATCGAGCCCAACATGGGACTCTCTGCTCAGTGGAGAGTCTGCTTCATCCTCTCCCTCTGCCCCTCCCCCTCCTCATGTGTGCACATGCACATGCTTTCTCTCCCTCTTTAAAATAAATAAATCTCTTAAAAACAAATTTCTTTTTAAAATGAGAATATAATTTAAGATTCTAAAAATCAGTGCAAATATGTGTTACATACTCCGTTTTAATCCAGTGGACATTATTAACATGTTAACCCACACTATGTACTTTTTCTTCCCTATAGATTCACTAATAAAGCTGCCGTATCTCTCTCTATTTGAAATTCCTATAATTCTGTCCTTGCTTAGGAATATTAGAGCTTGGTATTGATATATTGCTTAATTTGGTCCAATCCATGTCTACCGATAACAATTTTACTAAGTTGATGTATTACAGTCAATAATAGTCAGTGCTTTTGTTATGACCTAGTTATCAGGTAGCTTTAATGATCTGTGTAAATTTAGGGTAATCATTCTTAAAGATACCATTAGTGACAGAACTTGAGAAGTTTCTTTAATTTTCCATAACTTTATCTTTCCATTTTCTTGGTCAGTTTAATGAATTAATATTCTGAAATTGCAAGGCACAGTAATTCACAATTTATGTGGACTTTATTATTATTGTACATAAAATGAAACACAAACCCTGGGTGCCAACCTAATCCATGACTGCACTGTGGCCCACGTTACTGTCAAATTTTGTTTTAATCCAAATGGCCTGTTGTAAATTAGAGCTAGATAATTAGCGCATTCCAATATAATTCTACACATATCTGTTTCACATGTTTGAACATGGAATAAGATTTTATTTTTTTCAAAGGGTACTGTTAGATTCAATTTCTTTGAGGTTCTTTCTAAAATTATTTCATGCTGATATATGGAGCCCTTAAATAATTTTTCATAACAACTGTATTGAAATATAATTCATATACCAAGAAATTCCCCTTTTAAAGACTTTTCATTTATTTAGGTTGTCTTTAATTTCTTTCAGAAAATGTTTTGCTGCTTTCAGTGTGTAAGTCTTGCACTTCTTTTGTTATATTTATTCCTAAGAATTTTATTCTCGCTGATGCTATTGTGAATGGAATTGTTTCTTAATTTCATTTTCAGATTATTCATTTATTCATTTATATGGTACACTTTATGTGTTTAGAATATTCAGAGATGTGTAACATCATCACTATCTAATTCCAAACCATTCTTAAGAGCTAGAAAAAAACTCTATGTCCATTAAAAATCAGCCCTTTGCAACCACCAATCTGCCTTCTGTCTTTATGGGGTTTTGCCTTTTCTGGACATTTTATATGAATAGAATCATATAATATATGGTCTCTTGTGTCTGGCTTTTCTCACTTTAACAAGATGTTTTCAAAGTTTTTTGAAAACATGTTTGATGTATCCACCCTTCTTACTTTTTTAGGGTTAATAATGTTACTCCATTTTATGAATAGACACCATTTTGTTTATCCGTTCATCATTCGATAGACATCTGAGTTGTTTGCATTCTTGACTATTACGAATAATGGTGCAGTGAACATTTGTGTATAAATCGTTGTATGAACATATGTTTTCATTTCTCTTGAGTATATACCTAGTTCTGGAATTGCTGGCAGTTCTTTGCTTAACGTTTTTAAGAAACGGCCAGTTTTTCAAAGTGGCTGCACTGTTCTACTATCCCACCAACAATGTGTAAGAGTTCCAGTTTCTCCAGAATCCTCTCTTTAGCACTTCTTACTATGTATGTAGTAAGTGTGTGTGTGTGTATATACACACATACACATATATATATATTATATATGTATATATATGTATAGATACATATATTTTATATATGTATTTATATTTATTATATATAAATAATATATAAATATAAAAATATAATAATATATAAATATAATATATAATATATAAATATAAAAATATAATAATATATAAATATAAAAATTTCTATATATATATATATATATATATAGAAAGAGAGAGAGAGAGAGGTCATCCTAGTGGGTGTAAAGCAGTATCTCACTGTGGTTTTGGTTTTTATGTCCTTAGTTACTGATGATGTTGAGCATCTTTTCCTGTGCTTATTGGCCATTTGTACCTCTTCTTTGGAGAAATTCCATTAAAATCCTTTGTCCATTTTTAAATTGGCTTATTTGTCTCTTCATTGTTGAGATGGAAGAATTCTTTATATATCCTAAAAAACAAGCCATTTATCAGAAAAATTATTTGAAAATATTTTCTCCCATTCTCTGTGCTGTCCTTTTACTTTCTTGGTGATATCCAGTGAAGCAAAAATTTTTAATTTTCAGGAAGTCCAATTTATTTGTCCTTCTGTTGTATGTGCTTTTAGTGCATAATCCAAGGTCACAAAGATTTACTCCTATGTTTTCTTTAAAGGATTTTATAGTTTTAGGTTTTATATTTTGGTCTATGATCCATTTTTAGTTCATTATGTTAAATGATGTAAGATAGGAGTTCTAATTAATTCTTTTGCCTGGGAGATATCCAGGTGTCCCAATACCATTTGTTGCAAAGATTACTCTTTTCCCATTTAATTGTGTTGGTGCTCTTCAAAAAAAAATTTACCACAAAAGTAAATTTTTATTTCTGAATTCTCATTTATATTCCGCTGATCTCTATGTCTGTCCTCTGCCAGTACCACACTGTCTTGATTGCTGTAGCTTTGTACTAAGTTTAAAATTAGAAATGTGAATCCTTCCAAGTTTGCTCTTCTTTTTCAAGATTGTTTTAGCTATAAGTCCCTTGTTTCACATGAGTTTTAGAATTGGCATCTCTATTTATGCAAAAAATATCATTGGATTTTTGGTAGGGATTGCACTGAATCTGTTGATTGCTCTGGGAGGTATTACCATCTTGTAATGTTAATAAACCTTCCAAGGGGTGCCTGGCTGGCTCAGTCAGTTGAGCATTTGATTCTTGATCTTGGGGTTGTGAGTTCAAGTCCTAGGCTGGGTGTATATGTCAAAAATAAGTGAATGGATAGATGAATGAATGAATGGTGGAGTTCATAATTTAAAAAATAATAATACAAAAATAAACCTTCCAGTACATTAATAGGAAAAGGCTTTTCATTTATTAGGTTGTCTTTAATATCATTCAAAAAATGTTTTGTTGCTTTCAGTGTGTAAGTCTTACACTTCTTTTGTTAAATTTATTCCTAAGAATTTTATTCTTGCTGATGCTATTGTGAATGGAATTGTTTCTTAATTTTTTTTCAGATTATTCATTGTTAGTATATAAAAGTACAGTTGATTTTTGTGTATTGATCATATATCTGCAGCCATGCCTAATGCATTCATTGGTTCTGGTAGGGTTTGTTGTGAATTTTTTGGTGTGTGTTAGGATTTACTATATTCAAGACCGTGCCATCTACGAATAGAGATAATTTTACTTTTTTTTTTTTTTCCAATATGAATGCCTTGACCAAGACTCTCACATTGAACAAATTTTAAACAGGCTTCCTGAGCCCTCTTTTCAGCTAGCCTTCAACTTGACGCTGGTCCTATCTTTGACCAGCCCAGCACAATCCAGTGTTAGCAGAGAATCCTGCTTATTTACTGTGAATCCCCCCACCTTTCATATCTTATCAAGTTTTTCATCCCCACCTTGGTGTAACAACCTTCAGTAGAAATGCTATTAAAAGTCAGTTTAGCAAGAAATTTCCCATCCTTGTGGTCTCTGGAAATTTTCACTCTATTTATTGGCTATAAATCCCCAATTGGCTCTGCTGTATTTGGAATTGAGCCTGAAATTCCTCCCCAGTTGCAGTAGTCTTGACACCTGTTGTGGCAGTCTTGAACTTTGGCATACTTCATTTTATTGCACTGCACTTAATTTTGCTATGCAGATAATGCATTTCTTACAAATGGAAGGTTTGTGGCAGCCCTGCAGCAAGCAAGTCTCTTGGCACCATTTTTACAATAGCATTTGCTCACTTTATGTCTCTGTGTCACATTTTGGTAATTCTCACCATATTTCAAACTTTCTCATTATTATCGTATTTGTTATGGTGATCTGTAACCAGTGACCCAACGTTGATGTTACTACTGTAATTATTTTGGAGTGCTGCAACCCACGCCCATATAAGACCACAAACCTAATTGATGAGTTTTGTGTGTGTTCCGACTGCGTCCCCAACCTGCTGTTCCCCCATCTCTCCCTCTCCTCAGCCTTCCCGTTCCCTGCAACACAACAGTATTGATATTAGGCCAGTTCCTAACCCTACAGTGACCTTTCAGTGTTCAAGTGAAAGAAAGAGTTGCACATCTCTCTTTTTTTTTTTTTTTTTTAATTTAAATTTTAGATAGTTAATGCAATATTGGTTGCATGGCTCTCATTTTAACTCAAAAGCTAGAAAGGAGCAGACTCAGTGAGAAAGGCATGTCAAAAGCCGGGAGCTTAGGCCTCTTGTGCTAAATAGCCAAGTTGTGAATTCAAAAGAAGAGTTCTTGAAATGGAAAGTGCTGCTCCAGTGAATACAGGAATAGTACGGACGGGAAGCGGCCCTGTTGCTGACAGGGAGAAGGTTTTAGAGGCCGGGAAAGAAGACCAAAGCATCTACAACATTCCCTTAAGCCAAAGCCTCATCTACAGCTAAACCCTAACTCTCCTCAAGTCTGTGGAAGCCAAGAGAGGTAAGGGAACTGCGGAAGCAAAGTCAGAAGCCAGCAGAGATTGATTCGTGAGGTTAAGGAAAGAGATTGCCTCCAGAACAGAGAAGTGCACGGTGAGGCAGCGAGGGCTGATCTAGAAACTGCAGCCACGTGGCCAGATCCAGCCAAGAGAATTCGTGAAGTTAACGCCACTGCACAACAGATTTTTAAGGTCCATGAGACAGCCTCGTCGTAGCCTTGTCATAGCTAGAAAGGAGAAGTCAGTGCCTGACTTCGAAGCTTCCAATAACAGGCTAACTCTCTAGGAGCTAATGCAGCTGAAACCACTGCGCTCGCTCACCATTCTGAAAACCCTGGGGCCCTTCAGAATGATGCTGAGTCTACTCTGCCAGCGCTGGATAAATGGAACAACGAAGCCTGGATGACAGCACATCTGTTTACAGTGCTTTACTGAATATTTTAAGCTCGCTGTTGAGACCGACTGCTCGGGGGAAAAAGATCGCTTTCCAAAATACTACTGTTCATTCACAGGGCACCGGGTTACTCAAGGGCTCTGATGGAGATGTCCAGTGAGATTGATCTTGTTTTCGTCCCTGCAGACACAGCATCCGTTCTGCAGCCCATGGATCAAGGAATAATTTCGACTTCAGGCCTTATTATTTCAGAAATACATGTCATTAATCTACAGCTGCCACGGAGAATGATTTCTCTGATGGATCAGGGCGGAGTAAATTTAAAACCTGGAAAGGAGTCATCATTCTAGGTGCCATTAAGAACACTTGTGATTCATGGGACGGGGTCAAAATATCAACATTAAGGGGAGTTTGGAAGAAGTTGATTCTAACCCTCACGGATGACTGTGGAGGAAGTAACTGCAGATGGGAATGGCAAGAGAACTAGACTTAGGAGTAGAGCCAGAAGCTGTGAGTGAGTGGCTGCGATCTCACAATAAACCTTCAAGGGATGGGGAGCGGCTTCTTATGGAGGAGGAAAGAAAGTGGTTTCTTGGAATCTGCTCCTGGTGAAGATGCTGTGAAGATTGTTGAAATGGCAACCAAGGATTGAGAATATTACATAAATGCAGTTGATAAAACAGCAACAGAGTTTCTGAGGATTGCCATCCAATTTTGAAAGCAGTTCTACTGTGGGTAAAATGCTGTCAAACAGCATCACATGCTACAGAGAAATCAGTCATGAAAGGAAGAGTCATAAAATGATGCTGCAAACTTCATTGCTTCACTATCTTATTTTAAGAAATTGCCAGAGCTGCTCCAGCCTTTGACAGCCACCACCTGGTCACTCAGCAGCCATCAACATCAAGGCGAGACCCTCCACCAGAAAAAGATTGCCACTCTTTGAAAGCTCAGATGATGGTTAGTATACTTTAGCATAAAGTATTATTTTCGTCACATACATTGTTTTCTTAGAAATAAAGCTATATAGCACACTTGATGGACTACAGTATAGGGTAAATATAACTTTTACATGCATTAGGAAGCCAAAATATTCATTTGACTTACTTTATTGTGATACAGCTTTTTGCAATAGTCTGGAACCGAACCCAAGGTATACTTTTACATACAGGATTCCTTGCTCTATTAACAGGTGTCAGAATAATTTTTATCAGCCTTTGTTTCTTTTTCTTACCAATTGTCCTGACTAGATACTCCAATACAATATTGAATTGAAGTGCTGAGAACAGACATGGTGTTTTTTTTTTAAGATTTTATTTATTTATTTGACAGAGAGAGAGATCACAAGTAGGCAGAAAGAGAGAGGGAAGCAGGCTCCCCGCTGAGCAGAGAGCCCAATGTGGGCCTTGATCCCCGGACCCTGAGATCATGACCTGAGTCAAAGGCAGAGGCTTAACCTACTGAGCCACCCAGGCACCCAAGAAAGATATTTTTATCTTATTCTTGCTCTTAGGGGGAAGCATTCAATCTTTTGACTACTAGGTCTGTTGTTAGCTATAGATTTTTCATATATGCCCTTTATCAAATGAGAAAGTTCCCTGTATTCCTAGTTTGTTGAGTGTTTTTATCATGAAAGCGTGTTGGGGTTTTCAGATGCTTGTTCTACATTTATTGAGATGATCATGTGGCTTTGTCCTTTATATTATGACATTTTACACTGGCTGATTTTTATATGTTAAGCCAACTTTATATTCCTAGAATAAATTTCACTTAATGAAGATGTATAATCCTTTTTATGTAATGCCAGATTTTGTCTTCTTGTATTTTATTGAGGACTTTTGTAATATCATAAGAGATCTAGACCTGTGGTTTTCTTGTGATGTCTGTTCCTGGCTCTGGTATTACTGGTCTCAAGGAATGAACTGGGGAGTGTTACCTCTTCTTCTATTATCTGATATAGACATTTTCAGCCCTTCAAGCCCTTCACAGTGTGTTAGTTTACGAAGGCTCCCTACACCAAAATATCACAAACATGGTGCTATGAAACTACAGAACTTTATTCTCTCAGAGTTCTGGAGGCTGTTCTGGAAGTTCAAGTCCAAGATGTTGGTAGGGTTGGTTCCTTCTGAGGACTCTGAGGGAGAATTTGTTCCATGCTCCTTACCTGGTTTCTGGTGATGGCCACCCTCCTTAGCATTCCTGGGCCTGAAATAATTGCTCCTCCTCTGTCTTCACAGGGTGTTCTCTCTGTGTGGCTTTGTGTCTCTGTTTCTTTGCTTAGAAGGACACCAGATATTGGATTATGGATCCACCTTACTGCAGTATGACCTCATCTTAACTTACATCTTAGTAAATCTTCAGAGACCCTGTTTCCAGATAACTTTACATTTATAAGTAATAGTCATTAAGGTTTGCCCATTCTATAGGGGCCACATTCAGTCGGCTGCAGATAAAATTTACCAGTGAAGGGATCTAGGCCTGGGCTTTCCTTGGAAGGAAGTTACTTTACTTTAACAAGCCTTTACCTTTTTTAGGTGTATTCATATTTTCTATTTCTTCTTCAGTCCATGTTAGTAGTTTATGTCTATCTAGGAATTTTTCCATTTTGTTTAGATCAGCTAACTTGTTTAGTTGTAGGTAATACTCTCTTAAAATCTTTTTTACTTCTAAAATTCATTAGTGATGACCCCTCTTTTATACCTTTTTTTAGTACTTTGAGTGCTCTTTTTCCTTGGTCATTCTAGGTAGGGGCTTGTCAATTTTGTTGATCTCTTCAAAGAATAACTTTTTGATTTTGTTGATTTTCTCTATTATTTTTTCTAGTCTTTCTATGCCCATCTTTATGATTCCCTTCCTTTTCCTTGCTTTGAGTTTAGTTCCCTCATTTCTAGTTTCTTAAGGTAGAAAGTTATATTATTGATTTCAGGTATTTCTCCTTTTTAAATATAGACATTTACTGATATAAATTTCCCTCTACAGTAGCTTTCACTTCATCCCATATGAGTCAGTATGGTGCGTTTTTGTATTTATGTAAATTTTTCTCATTTCTCTTGTGATTTCATCTTTGGCCTATTGATTATTTAGGATTATGTTGTTTAAATTGTACGTATCGGTGAATTCAAATTTTGTTTATATTAATGATTTCTGATTTGATTCCTTCATGGTTCAGGAATATAATTTATATGATTTCAGGGCTTTTTGAAAATTTATTGAGACTTGGTTTTAGTCTAAAAACTATTCGATCCATAAAGAATTGTTCCACGTGCACTTGAAAAGAATGTTCATTCTGTTGGTTAGATTGTCCCATAGATATCTTTTGGATGTTGTTGCTTTATATTGTTCAAATCTTACAATTCATTTTTGATTTTCCTGTCTAGTTCTATTCAGTATTGAAAATGGGGTGTTGAAGTCTCCAACTACTATTATTGAATTGTCTGTTTTTGTTCTTAATCCTAATCAGGTTTTGCTTCGTATATTTGGGGTTGTGTTATTGGATGTATAAATGATTTATATCTTCTTGATAGATTGACTCTTTTATTACTATAAAATGTTTTTCGTCTCTAGTATTAATTTTTGTCTTCCAGTCTCTTTGTCTGACATTGGTAGAACCACACCAGCTCCCTTTTGGTTTCTGTTTGCATGGTTGGTCTTTTTTAGTCATTTTACTTTCTTTCTTTTTTTTTTTTTTTTTTTGAGATTTTATTTATTTGACAGACAGAGATCACAAGTAGGCAGAGAGGCAGGCAAAGAGAGAGGAAGGGAAGCAGGCTCCCCGCTGAGCAGAGAGCCCAGTATGGTGCTCAATCCCAGGACCCTGGGATCACGACCTGAGCCAAAGGCAGAGGCTTTAACCCACTGAGCCACCCAGGCCCCCCAGTCATTTTACTTTCATTCTGTTTGGATCTTTGGATCTAACATGTGACTCTGTAGACAGCATATAATTGGGTCTTGTTTTTTTAAATCATTTTGTTAACCCCTCCCTTTTGATTGGTCTCTTTAGTCTATATCAGTATAATTGCTGATTAATAAAACAGCCATTTTATTATTTATTTTCTATATATCATGCCTTTTTTGTTTTTCTATTTCTCTATTTTTAGTTTCTTTTATGTTAAATAGTTATTTTCTAATATACTGTTTAATTGCTTTGTTTCTTTGACTCTCTTTTTTAAGTTCTTAGTGGCTTACCTGGTGATAAAAATTAACATTTTAACTTTAAATAAGTATAAAATTTGTTGATAGATTTATAATATATAAAGGTATAATTTATATGACAATAATAGCATAAAGGAGGGAGGAAGGGAATGGAACTATTTATTAAATTTTTTATATACTATTGAAATTAAGTTGATATTAATCTGAACCAGATTATACTTATTCTTTATTTCATGTCTTTTAAATAAGATAGTGAAGAAAAGAATTAATGAGTTATATTACTATTACTACTGTAACAAATTGCTACAAACTTAAAACAACAAAAATTTATTATCCTACAGTTCCAGAGGTCAGAATTCCAAAATTTATAGGAAGGGCTGTTTTTTTTCTGGAAATGCCAAAGAAAGATCTTCCTGTCTTCATTCATTCATTCATTCATTCATTCATTTTTCTAGCTTTTACAGGCCATCTGCATTTCTTCATGGGATTCCTCCTCCATTTTCAAAGCCGGCAACATAGTGTCTTCACATTTCTTCCTCTTTCTTGACCTCCTCCTCTCCTACCTCCCTCTAAGGACCTTGTGATTATTTTGGGCCTATTCAGATAATCCAGGATAATGTCCTTATGTTACGTAACCCCATCTAAAGTCACCTTTGTAATATAAGGTAAATATTCATAGGTTCTGGAGATTAGAATATGGACCTCTTTGTTAGAGGCATTATTCACCCTACCACCACTTTACAAACTAAAATACTTTTATACTCTCTTCTCTTTTATACACTCTTCTCTTCTATATATATTTTTACCTATGTAGTTACCTTGGCTAATTCTCTTTGTTTCTTCGTGTGGTTTGAGTTGTTGTTTTTTAGAGTGTGTGCATGAGTTTTTTGGGGGGGGGGGAGGCAAAGAAAGAGGGAGGGCTACTGAGGTCTGTTCAGTTAGATTAGTTGTCAGCTAATGATTGGACCAAGATTTCCTTAAATGCCTTGTGTAAATCTCCCAGCCATTGTCAAGATTTTCTTAAATGCCTTTATAATATCTCCTAGCATTTGTGTGTTTGGCATGCCTTCAGTGCTCCAGCAGCAAATTTACAATTGTGCCTTATCTGTCACTTCATGCATGCACCAAGCCTCAGGGTCAGTTCGAGGTGAGGTTAGGCCTTCCCGGGTCTTTCCTGGGCATGTGCATAGCCTTACATATGTGCACGGACTTTTGATTCCTGGGAGTGTTTGAAGCTTATCATAGCCTCCTATGAACTTCTCATTCCCAAGACTTTTGTTCCAGTGTTTTCATCAGCCTCTTGTTAGCCCTAGTACTAGTACTAGGTACTAGTACTGCTTTCTCAGCTGACTGTGATTTTAAGCAGTTGCTTAAAATTGTTTCCACAAATTTCCTTTGGATACAGTGGTACTGAACACATTTATCAAGCTTTGAGTAAGGTCAAATCAAAACAAAGCTTGAGAATGGAGCTTTTCAGGGACTTGTCAGACAAGTCGAGTAATACTAGTTCTCTGGGATTCAGGCTTTGGGGAAGCTCCAAACCTTTTCTTACTCGTCCACTGTCTGTTCAGTTGCTGTTTTTCACAGCTAACACAGGGTTGTGAGACTGTCGGTTTTCAAGGCCACCATGGAACTGGGAAGTGGAAGACGGGAAGAGGGTAAATTCAAAATGCCACAAAGCTTCTTGTTCTTACTGGTATTCAGCCACTTCTCTTGCACAAACAGTCCTTGGTATTGCGAGCCTTTGGTTAACTAGGAGTTCTGAAAAAGTTGATTTTTGACAATTTTTTACCAGTATTCTTTTTGCTTTTATAAAGGAACAGATTGTCAGATGTCCTTACTTCACCATTCTGCCTTTACCTGTATTCAAGAAGAGTTGCATCACCATTAAAACCAATTTGATAGAAGTCTGGTTTATTAGTGTCTGATGTCTTTTCCTCTGGTATGGAGATTGGTGACACAGAGTGTGGTAAGCTGCCTTAAAATGGTCATCCAATTAAGTAAGACCTAAGAACATTACAGAGGAGAGTTTTAAGGCCAAAGTTCAAAGACTCAAAAGTAAGTAACACATTGAGTGGACAATGTGGTTGACCTAACTGAATGTAGAAAATTTCTTATCTGTCTGCTTTCTCCCCATCCTTTGCACCCCTCACTTCCCACTCCATATATCCACGGCAGGGTGCATAGATCATGGCGTACAGAAAACATTAACATGGGGAAGAGCTAACGAAGATGCTGTTGCATTATAGAAATAAAGTTGTCATAGTGATCTATTTTCAAAGCACTTATATGTTAGCTCATGTAATCTTATTACTGGCTAGAATATGAAAGGGAGTCTCTCTTTTATAATGAAGAAAAATGAGAATCTCAATAGGTAAGTTACCAAACATCTTGAAGCTAACAGCAGGTAACATTGCTCTTAGCTCTTTTGATTTCTTGTCAAGTACTCTTTGCACTACT
Source organism: Mustela nivalis (assembly GCF_964662115.1). Classification (NCBI taxonomy): domain Eukaryota; kingdom Metazoa; phylum Chordata; class Mammalia; order Carnivora; family Mustelidae; genus Mustela; species Mustela nivalis. Next base: position 35,505,240 of record NC_139035.1, read on the forward strand.
AGGTGATAAGCCTCTATTAGAGGAGCTTTTGTGTAAGGATGAGCCAATTATGAGATGATTTCTGCAGGAAAAATCACCAGGATGTGACTGGTTGGATATGTGAGATTAAAAGAAAGAAGATACCGAGGGTTTCTGGCATAGAGTCATGTAAATTTAGTACTTTGGTACTAGTCAGAAGACGAATGCTATCTAGTATGAGGAAATGAAGATCAAGCTGCTGTTCATTCAGTGAAAGAATCGGGGAAATAATTATTGAAGATTTAAATTAGGACAAAATGTATATATTTTGCTAATTTTCCACAAGGCGTCAGCAGCACTTAAAACAATAGCAATTATAATGGTTATTTGGAATGGGATCTCTAAATTTGTTAAAGATTACCCAGTTAGGAGAGTATATTATTATATTTATTTGTTCCCACCATGAGATTGTTTGTACTTCAGTATCTTGACAGACTTCATATATTATTTAGAGCTATATTTAATATTTTACCGTCTGCATTATTATATAGTCTTCTAGCTTACCTTAGGCTTACTTAATTATTATAAAGTATAAGTTTTGATTTCCACAAGTCTCAAAGTATGTTGGAGAAACCAAGTCAGCAGGGGGCAGCACCGTCTTACAGTGTTTAAAATTTGGTCATTTGAATGGACCATTCACAAACAGAAGGATAGAAAGATAGTGTTCTATGTGGTTTTCAGGATTTTCAAGCATTCACACCCTTTATTTCAAATGAAATATTATTTATAACCCAATATATAAAGCAGATAATAATGATACTTTACTAACAGAAATCTTATTTTATAACGTATATTTACGATATCAAACACTAAAAATCATGAAGCTGTTTTAATAAGCAAAAATTTTAGACAAAAATTTTAAGGTAGTACTAGTTCCGTCTTCCTTTTACAGATAAGGACATTGAGTCTCAAGCAAATTGTAAAACATGTCCACAGTCACACAGATGGGAGATTGTCGGGGAGGGAGAAGCCCAACCGTCCTATTCCAGAGCACCCGTACCTACAGTTACACAACTGCTGATGATACATTTTAGTCTTCCCTCTGCTCTGAACCCACTTTAGTTCTTTTTTTCAGATTACACCATGTAGAGAAGAGTTCCATTCACATAGATAAGGAGTTGGAAATGATTTCTCCCTTTCTAAAGAGCCGACTCTGCAATCTCGGATACTTCTCAGTTAAACAGAAATGGTCAGTCCAAAATACAGTGTTGAGTGAAACCTGCAGTCCAGATACAAGGCTGGTTCTCTTGTATGTTACCAAGCGGGAGAAGTACTAAGGAAGTAGACAGTTACTTCATGTCTTTTAGGTAAACTAAAGCTTGGAGATGCTGAAGTCTGTATCCAGAAGTCATAGTCCCTTAACTGACGGACCCTGATTGCCTCTAAAGTTTCCTTCCCTTACCAGCTCATTGTACTGCCTCTTTATGTTAATACTCCTTTATGTGCATGTGATGTTATTTTTTCCCTTGTGGGGCAGGGAGGGACCGAGGGAGAGGAAAAGAGAATCTTAAGCAGGCTCCTCTCCCCTCGGGGAGCCCACCGCAGGGCTCGATCTCAGAACCCTGAGATCGTGACCTGAGCCGAAATCCACAGTTGGACGTTCAACTGACTGAGCCACCCAGGCGCTCCTGTTTTCGTTTTTAAATAGATAAAACTATATTTTAAAAGTGAAATTCAAGAAATTCCACTAACCACAGTTGGAAAACCAGGAGCCTGTGGTTAATAGAATACAATCCCAAACTTGGAAGACATTTAGAAACAATTTGGAGCTATTATTTTCCAATTATCGTTCTATTTAGTCTTCCAGTAGTTACGAAATATATCTATTTCTATTAAAAACATAGATTTGAATCCTCTCATTTAAAACAAAGTAAAAGGAACATTCAGCACGTTTGGGGTACACTAATTCACACAGGAATAACTACAGTTCTAACACTCTGTAAGTTTAGTGACCAGTTTTTAAAAGCTCACACCTCCCCCCAGATATATACGTGAGGGTATTTCTGCAGTACAGTCTTTACTACCTTAGCAACCCAATATGTGTTGCCAGGGACTCAAACATCTCAGAGGAAGAAAGCTTTTGCCTGGTACACCTGGGTGGCTCGGTTGGTTAAGCATCCAACTTGTGATTTCGGCTCAGGTCAGGACCTCAGAGTTGTGAGACTGAGTCTAGCACTGGGCTGTGTGCTCAGAAGGGAGTCTGCTCCTCTCTCTTCTTCCCTCCCTCTTCTCCTGCCCCTCCCTCCCGCCCCTACTTGCGTGCTTCCTCTCTCTCTCTCTCTCTCTCTCTCTGAAATAAATAATAAAATCTTAAAAAAAAAAAAAAAAAGCTGTTGCAATTTTCAGCTGTGTGATACACCCTAAGAAGACAGGGAAGTCAGCTACATTCATTGTGAAGCAAAAGTCATAGTTCTTAATATATGACTGATCTGTTAGGGTACAAAAATCTTATGTGATTACTGCCACTATAACATGTTTCCATGTTATTATCAATTATTATAAATCAGATTTTTTTAAAGTCTCATATTTTGCTTCAAGGTGAAAAACTGCAAATTTTTGCTAAAGTTGTAAAATGTACACAAAGACAGGCCATGAGTCGGCTCTCAAGGAGAGGCTTGGCTATCAATAGTGCAACAAAATAAATCCTGCCATCAGCCCAGGCACTCAGGCCTGCCACGTGTTTGGCCTTCGGTTATTTTTCTAAGACACAGGCCTCAGCCTGTTACTCCCCACTTCAAAATCCCTCTCCCGCTTCCCACTGCTTAGAGCCAGGTCTGGTTTTTCTGGCCACCACGTTTCATGTCTTTCACAATTTATTCTTTCATTCAACAGTATTTATTAAATGCCTGCTGAGTGATATTTAGGGACATACAAAGATGAATAAAACAAAGGTTCTGCCCTCAGGGGACTTACAGTCTGGCAGGAGAGACAGACAAAGCAAAGGTTACAGTGCAGTATTACAAGTCTCTGATAGAAATGGTGCTCAGTGAGCGAATTTGGCCTCAGCCCTCCTTTCTAGCTACATTTTTACTTCTTTCCCGACATACGCCAGCCATACCAGATCAACTGACATTTACCAAACCTGTTCTCCGTATTCCGGCCTTAGCTCACACTCCGTCTGACATGCCATTCCTCATGCCTGTTGAAATCCCTTCAGAGCCAACTTCAAATGTCTCTTCTCAGGAATAGAGTTTCTGATTTCCCCGGGTTAATCGTATCCACCTATATTCTCCCATAAAGCCTCTCAAGGCATTTTTTATAGTCTGCCTTGAAATCAGTTAATCTCTTTCCTAGTACAGTGCCTTGAACAGAACAAGCAGTCAATAAACATTTATACTGCCATTCCTTTAAGAAGAGAAAACAGTATACGCTGTATATAATTATTTTTGCAACTAGCCTAAAGTCCGCTCACAAATAAATCAGGATTGTGAGATGAATATGAGTGATTCTGAAAATCATTAAACAAACTGAGAATAAAAATATTAGGTCTGATGGTGTTATGGGCACTGTTGGTTTTCTGCCAATATGCTGTCTCTATTACTTCTTACTTCTTTCCTTAAATGATGTCCTGTTTTGTTTAGGTAGCCAAACCTAGGCCATACAGAATTCCTACAGAAAAAAATAATCCCCCCTGAAGATTAACTCACATGTAAAAAAATATAAACAATAAGAAATGATCCACCATGAATGATAGTCCGTAGACCCCAGAGGTAGGTATATTGGCATCTCTAGGACCTAAACTAATAGAACACTGTGAAAGAGAGTATAAAATAAATGCACTTTAAATGAGTAAAGAGCTAAAAGAAGTAATAGAAACCACAAGGAAAGAATAAGACAATATGGGAAAAGGAGGCAGATTTAAATAATGACCATATGGAACTTCCAGAATGAAAAATAGAGTCATTAAAAATAGAATCAATGAAAAATATGAGTAAGAGGGTAAGGAAAATGGAGGGTAGAATGAAAATGTGAAATATATTTTCTTAAAAGAACTGCAGAATGAGAGACCACAGAAAATGAGAGGCAGTGTTTGAAATACTTGGATCATCAGATTGAGAAAACACACGGCCTAGACAGGATTATCAAAATGAATGCACACCTATAAAAGCTACAGTAAGAGGACAAAACCCCAAGACAAAATGACGGATGTAACCACAGAGAAAATGAAAGGAAACAATAGTTCAGCTATTGTTGAAGGCTTCTCAACAGTGCTGAAGACCAGAAGGCCCTGGTATAGTAACCTTAAGGTGCCAAGGTAAATGAACTACCAGCTTAGAGCATAATTGCCACCTAACTTATCTCTTAGGGGAGAAGCCAAACTCCAGATATTTTCAGGCAAAGGCCAAGAGAGTTTGCCACTCATAGATCATTGCTGGGATAATCGCTAAAGCATATATGTTGAATGTTGAATTCAAGGGAAGAAATAAGACGGAAGAACTGATGGTGAGCCAAGAGATTGTTAAACACTTAGAAAATTGAGATAAGCAGGAAGATACAAGTAAGGATATGGTAGATTTGAGTAATACTTAACAAGTCTGATTTATATACGAGACCTCTACTTAATAGATGTAAGCATATGTAGAACCGTTACAAATGTCAACCATATGCCAGGCCACAAAGGAAGTCTCCACAAATATCAAAGAATCAATATCATATAAACTTCTTTGACCACATTGCAATGAAATTAGAAATTCATTCAACATAGATCTATCACATATGTCCTTTGCCAGATACTGTTCTAGTGATTGGGTGTACATTAATGAAAAACAGAAATAAATTTTGATCTGCATGGAACTTAATTAATTGTGGGAGAGGAGGAAGGAGAGAGACAACAAGCATAATAAATAAATATAATAAGTATACAGTATACGAGATGGTTATGAGTATTATGGGGGAAAAAAAGAAACAGGATGAGCAGAATCAAGAACGCTAGTGGGAAAGGATAAGTGTAATTTTTAAAAAAGTTTTTATTGAAATTCCAGTTAGAAACATACAGTGTAATAATACTTTCAGGTGTACAGTACAGTGATGCAACACCCAGTGCTCATGATAGCAAGTGCCCTTCTGAACCCCTATCACCTGCCCATCCCCCCATCCATCTCCCTTCTGGTATCCATCACTTTGTTCTCTGCAGTTAAGAGTCTATTTCTTTATTTGCCTCTCTCTCTCTTTTTCCCTTTTACTCATTTGTTTTGTATCTAACATTCCACACATGAGTGAAATCACATATTTGTCTTTCTCTGAATGACTTACTTCATGTAGTGTAATACTCTCTACCTCTGTCCACGTCACTGCAAATAGCAACATTTCATTCTTTTTTATGGCTGAGTAATATTCCATTTTACACATGCATGGGCATGCACACACGTACATTTACATGACATCTTTATCCATTCATCAATCAATGGACACTTGGGCTGTTTCCATAACTTGGCTATTGTAGATAATGCTGTTATAAATATAGGGATGCATATATCCTTTTGAATTAGAATTCCTGTATTTGTTTGTTATATACATAGTAGTGCAAATGCTGGATCATAGGGTAGTTCTATTTTTTAACTTTTTGATGCACTTCCATACTGTTTTCCAAAGTGGCTGCACCTGTTTGCATCCCACCAACAGTGCAAGAGGGTTCTCCTTTCTCCACATCCTCGCCAACACCTGTTGTTTCTTGTGTTGTTGATTTTAGCCATTCTGACAGGTGTGAGATGATATCTCATTGTAGTTTTGATTTGCAGTTCCCTGATGATGAGCATCTTTTCATGTATCTGTTGGCCATCTATATGTCCTCTTTGGAATAATGTCTGTTCATGTCTTCTGCATACTTTTAATTGAAGTTTTTTATTTGGGATTTTTGGTGTTGGTTTTTGTAAGTTTTTTTTAATATGTTTTGGATACTAACCCTTTGTCATATACATCATTTACAAATATCTTCTCCCATTCCACAGGTTGCCTTTTTTAGTTTTGTTGATTTTTCCTTTGCTGTGCAGAAGCTTTTATTTTAATGAAGCCCTAGTAATTTATTTTTTATTTTGTTTCCCTTGCCTCAGGAGACCTGTCTAGAAAGCAGTTGCTGCCTGTGTTCTCTTCTAGGATTTTGATGGCTTCACATTTAGATCTTTCATCCATTTTTTTTCTTTCATCCATTTTGAACTTATTTTTTGTATGGTGTTAGAAAATAGTCCAGTTTCATTCTTTTGCATGTTGTTGTCCAGTTTCCTGACACGATTTGCTGAAGGAGACATTCTTTTTCCCATTGGATATTCTTTTCTGTTTTATTATAGATTAATTGACCATATATAATTGTGGGTTCGTTTCTGGGTTTTCTATACTGTTCTGTTGATCTATGTGTCTGTTTTTGTGCTGGTACCATACTGTTTTGATTACTATAGCTTTGTAATATCACTTGAAGTCTGGAAATGTTATGCATCCAGCTTTTTCTTTTCTTCAAGGTTGATTTGGCTATTCTGGGTTTTTTGTGGGTCCATACAAATTTTAAGATTGTTGGTTCTAGTTCTGTGAAAATTGCTTTTGGTATTTTGATAAGAATTGGGTTAAATAAGACAGTAAACAACATGTGTTGGAGAGGATGTGGAGAAAGGGGAACCCTCTTACAGTGTTGGTAGGAATGCAAGTTGGTGGCAGCCACTTTGGAGAACAGTGTGGAGATTCCTTAAGAAATTAAAAATAGAGCTTCCCTGTGACCCTGCAATTGCGCTATTGGGTATTTACCCCAAAGATACAGATGTAGTGAAAAGAAGGGCCATCTGTACCTCAATGTTCATAGCAGCAATGGCCACAGTCACCAAACTAGAAAGAACCAAGCAAGATGCCCTTCAATGGATGAATAGATAAGGAAGATGTGGTCCATATACACTATGGAGTATTATGCCTCCATCAGAAAGGATGAATACCCAACTTTTGTGTCAACATGGATGGGATTGGAAGAGATTATGCTGAGTGAAATAAGTCAAACAGAGAGAGTCAATTATCATATGGTTTTGCTTATTTGTGGAGCATAAGGAATGACACAGAGGACATGGGGAGATGGAGAGGAGAAGGAACTTGGGGGAAATTGGAGGGGGAGAAGAATCATGAAACACTGTGGACTCTGAAAAACAATCTGAGGGCTTTGGAGGGAAGGGGATGGGAGGTTGGGTGAGCCTGGTGGTGGGTATTATGGAGGGCACATACTGCATGGAGCACTGGGTGTGTTGCATAAACAATGAATTCTGGAACACTGAAAAGGAATTAAAAAAACAAATAAAAATGTTTTAAAAATAATTTTTTTAAAAAGAATTGGGTTAAATATGTACGTTGCTTTTGGTAGTATAGACATTTTAACAATATTTGTTACTCCAATCCATGAGCATGTCTTTCCATTTCTCTGTGTCATCTTCAATTTCTTTCATCAGTGTTTTATAGTTTTCAGAGTACAGAATACACCTTTTGTTAGGTTTATTCCTAGGTATCTTACTGTTTTTGGAGCAATAATAAATGGGATTGAGTCCTTAATTTCTTTTTCTGCTGCCTCATTATTGGGGTATAGAAATGTAATAGATTTCTATACATTGGTTTTGTATCCTGCAACTTTACTGAATTTGTTTACCAGTTCTAGCAGTTTTTTGGTGAAGTCTTTCAGGTTTTCAATATATGGTATCAAGTCATCTGCAAGTAGTGAGTTTTATTTTTTCCTTACTGATTAAAATGCCTTTTATTTCTTTATGTTGTCTGATTGCAATGGGTAGGACTTCCAGTATCTATGTTGAATAAAAGTGGTGAGAATGGGCATCCTGTCCTTTTTCTGACCACACGGGAAAAGCTCTCTTTCCCCACTGAGGGTTATATTAGCTGTGGGTTTTTCATAGGTGGCCTTTATTATATTGAGGTACCTCCCTGAAAAGCTCCTTTGTTGAGGGTTTTTATCATGAATGGATGTTGTATTTTGTCAAGTGCTTTTTCTGAGTATATTGAAATGATCATCTGGTTCTTATCCTTTCTTTTATTTATTTGATGTATCATGTTGATTCATTTGCAAATATTGAACCACTCTTGCAGGAATAAATCCCACTTGATCATGGTGAATAAATTTTTTTAATGTATTGTTGGATTCAGTTTACTAATATTTTCTTTTTTAAAATTATTTTTATTAACATATAATGTATTATTTGCCCCAGAGGTACAGGTCTGTGAATCAGCAGGCTTACACATTTCACACACTCACCATAGCACATACCCTCCCCGATGTCCCTAACCCAGCCACCCTAGCCCTACTCCCTACCCGCCACCAACCCTCAGTTTGTTTTGTGAGATTAAGAGTCTCTTATGGCTTGTCTCCCTCCCGATCCCATCTTTCTTGAGAATTTTTGCTTCTGTGTTCATCAGGGATATTGGCCTGTCATTCTCTTTTTTAGTAGTGTCTTTATCTGCTTTTGGTATCAGGGTGATGCTGCCCTTACAGAATTAATTTGGAAGTTTTCCTTCCTTTTCTGTTGTTTTACAATAGTTTGAGAAAAATCGGTATTAACTCTTCTTTAAATGTTTGGTAGAATTTGCCTGCGAGGCCATCTGGTCCTGGACATTTGTTTAGTGGAGTTTTTGATTACTGATTCATTCCTTTGCTCGTTATCAGTCTCTTCAAGTTTTCTATTTCTTCCTATTTCAGTTCTGGTAGTTTATATGTTTCTAGGAATTTATCTGTTTCTTCTAGGCTGTCAAATTTGTTGGCATATAGTTTTTCATAATATTCTCATAATTGTATTTCTGTGGTGTTGGATGTTATTTCTCCTCTGTTGTTTGTGATTTTATTTATTTGGGTCCTTTTCTTTTCTTCTTGATAAGTCTGGCTAGAGATTTATCAATTTTACTCATTTTTTTCAAAGAACCAGCTCCTGGTTTCAAAGACCTGTTCTATTGTTTTTTTTTTTTCTTTTTTCTCTCTTTTGTTTCTTTTTTTTTTCTTTTTTTCCTTAGCACAAGTAGGCAGAGCAGCGGCAGGGAGAGGGAGAAGCAGACTCCTTACTGAGCAGGGAGCCCAATGCGAGGCTTGATCCCAAGACCTTGGGATCATGACCTGAACTGAAGGCAGCTGCTTAACCGACTGAGCCACCCAGGCAGCCCTATTGTTTCTTTATCATTTATATCTGCTCTAGTCTTTATTATTTCCTTCCTTCTCAATCAAGAGTTAGGCACTTAACTGACTGAGCCAGTCAGGTGCCCCTTGTGGAAATTTTAAAATCATAAGGAAAATAACTCTAGGAAAACAAACTTGGAAACTTTTTGGAATGAGCAATTTTCTTGAAAAATGAAAATTCCTAAGAAGAGATTTAGGGATCATAGAAAACATGAAAAGACTTAATATCATTAAGAAATTCAATCAGTAGTCAGAAAGATTCTCATTTAAAAAAAAAAAGAAAAAAAAAAGATGGTTGAATTTCAGATGCAAGTTTTACCCAACTCTACCCAACTCCAATGCACAAATAACTCTCCCAGAATAATGCCTATTTGATGAAAAACATATATGTGTATGTATATATGTATATGATTACATATGTATATGTGCATAAGTATATATATTTTTGTTGAATTCAACTTAACAATGTCTAATTTCAGATTTCTGCATATATGTTTATAAGTGAGATTGGCTTATAATTTTCTTATGTTCTTCTTGTCTAGTTGGTGTCAAAATTATACAAGTCTCAAAGAGAAGCTGAGTACTTTTCCTTTGTACTCTTTGAAGTAGTGTATATGGCATAGGAGTTACTAGAGAGCATGAGAAAAATCTATGAACTTCATAAGCCAGTCTTACAAACGTATATACAAGAATCTCAAATTAAATATGTTCTTATTGAACACAGCAAGAAAAATAACGTGCATTTATGTGCATTCATGTATATACCTAGATATAGGAACATCTTAATCGAAGCAGTTTTGTGTGACCATTTCTACATGATATTGTAGTGCAATATTGATAATATAAAATATTTTGTTTCTATTTGTTTTACAATAAATATTTCCTCATATATTAAGCTTATCAGTGCGGTAAGTTTTCAGTGTTAATATCAAAAAAACTTTGTGAAAGAGAAAGCAAGAGTTTACTACTCTCTCCTTCACTCTCCATTACCCAACGTGGATGGCAGAGCTGTGCTCCTGGAGTAGACTAACCATCCCTTCCACTGAGCTGTCTTTTCCTCCTCCCTGGCTCTTGCGAGGCTGATAGCTGCAGAGCCAACCTGACAAAGACCATGAGGGAAGTAGTCACAGCACAAGAGCAGCCCCAGGAGCAGCCCCTCAGTAACGTGGGTGGTCGTCCTCACAGAGGGCCATGCGACGTAGCATCCATACCTTCCCCCTTGTAGCCACAGTTTCCAGATTTTGCTTGGGAGACCAAGCTGCCCCTGTGCTTCTGACGAGGTGACTTTATCCCAGAGCCCCGGAATTAAATCTCATGGGTCCTAACACATAAGTTCTGGAGTTTTGCTTGAAGAGGTCAGCATGCTGTCTCCCTCTTTCCTACGGCTCTCAGGACTGCTAAAAACGATCTGGCAACTAGGAAGGAAGAGTCTACCTGAAAATAAAGCCAAATTTGGGAAACACAACTGCAAAATGGACAAAGAAAACTCATATCTAGAGACCTGGGTTAAGATGTGGGTCGGTGAGTCCCTGAGACTCCTCTTGACTCGCTGTTGGTTACAGAAGCCCTTGCACTCCCTTGAGCTGCTTAAGCTAGTGAAAGCCGGAGGTTCTGCCACAGGCAACGGGAAGGATCCCGCTTCCAACACTACTTGAAATTTAAGTTCTCCACCCATCCCCAGCTCCCTTATTAGTTATCCTTTGGGGTCACTCAGTAGCTCTACCCCTACTCAGACACAGAATGCTTCTCCTTCACCCTGGACTAGGGTTGGAGTGGGGCACGATTTGGAGCAGTTATGCTGTTCTTGTTTTCTCTTCCCTGAAATGGCCTCTGGTTATCCCTTCCTTCCCTAGCTGGTAGCAATTGAGACCTTGGGGCTGGGAAGGGGCCCCGAGGAAAGGAGGCGATGACACCATGTGGCAGTTCCAACACCGCAGCAGTGACCTCCCTCTTGTCACACTGCAGCACCCACTGCGTCCTCGTCGTCCTGTTTCCAGGAAAGTGTAAAAAGCATTTCATGTGTAAATTACATCAAAAACCAGAGAATATCTTCCAGCCACAGTGAAAATAAATTCAACAAACTATTCAAATTTATAGTAATTATCATTGCACAGCTCAGCAGTTTCACCTTAAAAATACTGACTCTAAGTGGTTACAAGTAAGGTAGAATCAATTTAGTATTAATAAAAAGCCCAGTACATTTCCTTAATAGGAATTATGTCATATTTTTAATCGTACAGGTTTTTTCCTCTCTATTTGCAAGTTCCCACCACCAAATTTTAACCTATTAATACAATTAAGGACATGGAGTGGGTGTCATAAACACAAAGTCAGCTTATGGTAAACATTATATAGAGTTTACTCATTTCTCTGAAAAATTCAATAGACTTCTTTCTACTTTCACAGAATTGCTTATAATCCTCCACCCTAGGGCAGAGGACTCAGGAGGGAGGAGAGGAAATATTAAAAAGATAAAAGAAAAAAAAGACTGTGTTAGATGGAAAGAAGATACACTTTTCCTTTGGGAAGCCTGTGGGACTATTCCTTTAAGTAGACCTAATTATGATTGGGATTTGTTTGACTTTGGGTTAATCACCTGCAGTTACTGCAACCTAGGTGAGTCCCAGTTACAAATTAATGATGGGTTCTGCAGAGAGAGGAGACATTCCCGAGTATACACCAAATGGATCAGCATGCCCTGAGGAACAGTCAGAGGAAAGACGCCACTGGGGTATCTAGGATCTGTATTTAATTTGCCTTTCCTGCCATTAATCTATTTATATAGTTATTCCACACTGTTTCTGTTGTGCTCTCCTAGCTCTTTGGAATGCCACACCCATGCCAGCCTCGCAGGGACTGTGGGAAGGACAAGAGCCAGGCACTTTTTCTAAGGGGCCAGAGAAATTCACAATGAATTCCTTTAGACAATAGTGTTTCCGTGTTTCGTGTTTTTTGTGTTTTGTTTTCCTCTTAAACACTACTATATTTCATCAGGGCTTCCTGAAATAGAATGTGATCATCAAGGATCGTATCACTCTTGCTTTTTTGTTAGGCTCAGAGACAAGGACATTTCTTGCAGCAGGGAAGTGAGGACAGAAGTTGGCTGTTTTCCCTCAGAAGCAAGAAAGGTCTTTCTCAGGACTTTCTTGGTACATCACTTTGTGGCTCAAAATAGGCAATATGACCTCTGTGTTAGTAAGAAAATATTAGATTCCTGTGTTATTATCTGATAGTAGGTTAATGTGAAAAATACTATATTATGAAAAATGTATTCCACAATATCCTAACAGATGCTGCTAGTATAATAGCCTAATGTAGCAAATGCACCAAATGTGCCTGAGCATGTTTTTGACACTATTTTCATAAGTGATGATATATCCTAATTGAAACTTACTAAAATTATGTTTTCTCCTCCAACTGTCATGAAAACATACCAAACTATGTGTTTTGTGTACCCATGATTTAGGAATATAAGATGTATATTCCCTTTGGCTTTCTCCTCTGTGATTTAGAATTAGATCTGAAAATATGAGATTTTGTCTCTCTGAATACTAGTCCAGGGGGTTAATTCTGTTCCCAGGTATACATTAATTATCCTTAATCACTTAAAAAGCCAACTGTAAATGCAAAGATTTATAGAAAACATTTTTAGACTTTTTTTAAATTTGAAAAATCTACATCTAAAATGTTTTAAATCTAAAAATGCATTATAGAAGATAGTGTTATCTTTTTTTTTTTAACTTGTGGAGATAATTCCCTTAGGAATCTCCAGAGAAAGTTCTAAATATTTCTTTTTATCACCATACATTAATTTGTGCGTATATTGTATCCTAGTATTAGGTAATCCCTTCAGTAAGCCTTTTATCTTTTGAGATCCAACACACATTAGAAAAGTATGGAAAACAGGGGCACCTGGGTGGCTGTTTGTTAAGCATCTGTCTCAGGTCATAATCCTGGGGTCCTGGGATCGAGTCTCACATCAGACTCCCAGCTCAGCAGGCTGTCTGCTTCTCCCTCTCCCTAGGTCACTTCCCCTGCTTGTGCCTTCTCTCTCTCTCTCAAATAAATAAATAAAATATTAAAAAAAAAAAAAAAAAGAAGAAGAAAAAGTATGAAAAACAAAAAAACTACAACCCATGTAACCACAATCCAGGTCAAGAAATAAAACGTTACCAATACCCCCAGACACCCCCATCATGCCCTTCCCAATCACTGAACCTTCTCTCCCCACCCCTAGAGTTAACCACAATTTTGACTTTTACATCGATCCCTTTCTTGCTTGATTTACAGTTTTACCACCTATTCATGCGTTTGAAATACTGTGGTTTAGTTCTCTCTGGTCTTTGGGTGTTAGCTTGGGGTTTTTCTGTGGTTGCTTTTTTTTTTTTTTTTTGAAATTGACATAAATGGAGTTAATACAGCCGAGTGTCATTTTAGGTTCATTTTTCGCTCAAGTCATGTCTGTAAATGTAGTTCTAATTAGTTTTCATTGCTCTGGAGTGTGTATAGTATCAATGCTGTATTACATGAACTCACCCAAATTTATTTATCCATTCTGCTCTCTGGGGCTCTTGGGAGCAAAGCTGCTATAGACATTCTTTTGCATGTCTATTGATAAACATCGTACATATTTCTGATATGGTATATACTGGTCATAAGGTATGTGTGTTTTTTTAACATTTTTAACATTTTTAAAAACCATATTGCTTTACCATCAGAGGGCCCATAAACATTCCCATTGCTCTGTGTCCTAGCCACATGATTATTTCAGCCTGTCTGTTGTGTAAGGATACCTACATACCTGCATTTCCATTTCCCTCATTACTAATAAAGTTGAACAACATTTCACATATTTATTGGCTATTCTGTAAAGTTGCTGGTTCAAGTGTCTGGGACTTTTTATATTGTGTTGTCTTTTTTCTTGTTTGATTTCTAAGTGTTCTTTACATATTCTGGATTTGAGCTGATTGCAGTATATGTGTCGTAGACCTCTCTCACACTCAGTTGTTTGCCTTTTCACCATCCTAAAGATTCTGCTGAATCTCAGAAATTCTTAATTTTAATGTTTTCAGATTCACCAAGCTTTTCTTTTCTTTTCTTTAAGATTTTATTTACTTATTTGACAGACAGAGATCACAAGTACAGAGAGGCAGGCAGAGAGAGAAGGGGAAGCAGGTTCCCCGCTGAAGAGAGAGCTGGACGTGGGGCTTGATCCCAGGACGCTGGGATCATGACCTGAGCCGAAGGCAGAGGCTTTAATGCAGTGAGTCACCCAGGTGCCCCACCAAGTTTCCTTTATGATTAATACTTTTCTGTCCCTTTTAGGAAGTCTTTCCCTACCCTAAGATCATGAATATAATCCCCAGTGTTAACCTATGAATTTATCATTTTGCTTTTTATATTTAAATTCAGAATTGACTTTTGGTATGTTTTGAGGTAAGGGGTTGATTTTCATTTATTTCTGGATGGAGAACCAATTGTCTTAGCATTATTCATTAAAAAGATGATCCTTTCCCCACTGCTTTATGCTTCCACCCTTGTTGTAAATTGAGTGTCTGTTACACCTAGGTTAATTTGTGGGCTTTCTATTCTGTTAGTGTATTTTACATTGTTTCTGTCACATTGTCTTAAATAATGTAACTTTGTGATAAATTTTGATGCTCAGTAGAACAGGGCATTCTATTGTGTTTTTATTTTATTTTAATTTATTTTATTTTATTGTGGTAAGAACATTGAACATGATACCTATTCTTTAACAAATGTCTAAGTGTAAAATACAATATTATTAATTACAGGCACACACGGTACAGCAGATCTCTAGAACTTGTTCATCTTCTATAACTGTAACCATGTACGCCTTGAACAGCAATTCCCCGTTTCCCCTACCCCCACCCTTTGGCAGCCAACATTCTGCTCTTTGCGTCTGCAAGTGTGGCTATTTTAGAGATCTCATTTAAGTGGAATCATGCAGTATTTGTCTGTGCCTGGCTTATTTCACTCAGCATCACGTCCTCCAGGTTCAACCATGTTGTCACATATGGCAGGATTTCCTTCTTTTTTAAGGCTGAATAGTACTGCGTTGTATGTATAGACCACGAGCACTTCGGGATTAGCCTGTCAGGCTCCACAGAGAAACCCTTTGAGATTTCGACTGTTGAGATTTCGACTGTTACTGCATTTAATCCTTAGGCCAGTTTGGCGAGAATGTTACAAAATTGGGCTTTCTGATACATTACCATAGTACATCTGTGTAGCACTTCTCAGTTTACCTGTATTCATAGTTTTCTATGTAAAGACCTCAGGTATCATTTGTACATTTATTCCTAGATATTTGATATCTTATGCTCTAATAAATGCTAATTTATATATTTTTTTTCAATTTTTATTTTAAGTTGGCTCCACACCCAGCAAGGGGCTTGAACTCACGACTCTGAGACCTGGAGTCGTACACTCTATCAACTAAGCCAGCCAGACACCCCTAAGTGCTGTTTTTGAATAAATTTTATTTTCAGATTTATTGCTGATATATAGCAATGTATGGACTTAAAAGTTTTACCTTTGTATGTAACTGTAATTCATCTGAGGACTTGTTTAGATTTCTTTTGTACCTAATTACGTAACCTACACATAAGTACAGTTTTATCTCCTTCCCTGCCAAATCATTATATATTTTATTGCATTGCATTGCATTGCATTTAGTAAGGCAAGGATTTTCACTAGCTGGAATTGCCACTGCAGTATTGATTAGAAGTAGTCAAGTTGGCACTGTTTGTCACATCCCCAATTTCAAAGGGGAAACATTCAAAAGAATTTCTTTTAAGTATGAAGTTACACATTGCTAGATATGGTTTGCCAATCATTTAATTTAGGGTTTTAAATCGAAGCTCATGAATAAGAAAATTCTGTAATTTTTTTTATAATCTCGTCAGGCTTTGGCTAGATTCTTAAAGTGCACTGGAGAGTGTTTCCTCTTTCCCTACTATCTGGAAAAGTGTTCGTAAAACTAACAGTATTCATTAGAATTCACAAGTGAAGGGGTGCCTGGGTGGCTCAGGGGGTTAGAATTCACCAGTGAAGCCCTCTAGCTGAAGTTTTTGGGTTTTATATTTTGTTTGTTTTGGAAAGATTTTTAATTATGAATTAAATCTCTTCAGTAACCCTGTTCAGATATTCCATTTCTTCTTGTGTGCATCTTCACTCGTTGCAGTTTTCTAGGAATCTGTCCATTTCATCAGAATTTCAAATGTGTTGGAAGAAAGTTGTTTTTACTATCCTTTTATGTTTTTGTGGTCTATAGCATACGTGGTGATGTCTCCTTTTTCATTCCTGATATTTGTTACTCATGTCTTCTCTTCTCAAATTGGACTCTCTAACATTTATTTATTTTTATTACTCTTTTCAGATAGTTTGTTTTCATTATAATTTATTTACCATGAGTATTTCCAAATATATAGGCATTGTTTTCTTTATTAGAAGCTAGTTTTGATTTCTAGCTGATTAAAAGACCTATTCTGAATGACTTCTGCCATTTGAAAATCTTTGCTATTTGCTTTATTTTTGTGAATAGTTTTATGAAAATACCACTATGTGTTTGAGAAGATGTGTATTTCATAGTTGTTGGGTATGGTGCTCTACATATTACCATTAGGTCAGTTTTGCTTATTGTGATATTCGAATCTTCTACATATTTACTGTATTTATTTGTCTGGTCTGTTAGAGAAAGAAAGGAGGCTAAAGTCATCCCCCCCATTAGTCAACTAATTGTTGTAGATTTGCCTATTTCTCTTTCTGGCTCTGGCAATTTCTGCTTTCTATATTTTGAGCCCATGTTGCTAAAAACATGGAAATTCGGGGGTATTTTATCTTCCTGGTAAATTGAAAGTTCAAACTGAGTTTACCTCTTTGTCTCTAGTAATGGTTATTGCCTTAAAGCTAAACTTGACTGGTATTATTGTAGCTACACTTTTCTTTTGGTTATTATTTGCATGATAAATTATATCCCACCCTTTCCAACTTTCTGTTTCTCAGTGTTCTACACACTGACTTTTAAATAACAGATAGTTTTGTTTATTTAATCAGAGTTTACCAATCTTCATCATTAAAAACACAGTGAAGACATTTACACTTATTGTAATTGAGTCTGAGTCCATGTCAGTCTTTAAAGGTTATTAAGGTTATTAAGTCTTTAAACAACAATTTTGCACATTTCAAAAATAGCTCATTAGCACCTATGAGTTTAAGAAATTTATCCTCTCTGATTTGTATACAAATGTGTAGGGATTTGTGAAATCTTCTCATATCCTATTATTTCTTTGACTGCTGTATAATGAAAAGAGATCCAGGGACTAAAATACACTAAGAACAACATATCTAATTTAGCACTTTGGGAATTTTGCCTGCAGCTCTTGTCTTTATTGTGATTTACCTAATTCCAATAACACAGAATTAACAATGTATCTCTTAATATATCACTTTTACAAAATACTATAAAGACTTCATTCTTGATTGCAGGGCTGTGATTCCCAAATGAGTGTGTCAGAAATGTCCTGTAGTGAAAGTACATCCTCATGTCAGTCTCTTGAACATGGCTCCGTTCCAGAAATTCTCATTGGCCTGCTTTATAATGCCACCACTGGAAGACTATCAGCTGAAGTGATAAAAGGCAGCCACTTCAAAAATTTGGCAGCAAACAGACCACCCAGTGAGTGAAAAAAAATTTTTTTTAATGCTTATGTTTTCTGCACTTATGGGACTCTCAGTGTTAGGGGCCTCAATCCTATCATTTAGTCTGAACCGATCAAAATGAAATGGTATAATCATCAGCTAATCTGTTTCATGTTTTCTATTTCCAGTCATTTGGGAAGTAGAAAAATTTGAAATTCAAAGTATTAATTGTAAGGTGACAAGATTTTTAATTTTTCATAGTATCTGCCGAATAAATTATCCCTATCATAGCCGTTATCTTCCAATGGTAGAAAAAGTTACAGGATTTTTTAAAGTTAGTCCTATTCTACAGATATGGTCAGGAATATGTAGAGCTATTGGTATCAACAGAAGAATGATGTGGTGTTTTCAGTCTGCATGCAGTACTATGAACTAATGCAGTAATTCTCTTTTCTCCAATAAGAATTTAAGAAGAAACTGTTTCTTCACATTTTTTTCTCCTTTAATATTATAAATTAGTACTGCCAGCAGAGTCTCTTCTTAAATGGCTTGGCTTTGCCTTTACCAGGACAAACAAAATAAGAAATAGTTTGATATTTCCCCTAGGTGCGAAGAGAGGAAAGCAAGATGGCGTACCCGTGCCCTGGTCTATATGCCTGTCACTCCTCCCTCCTTAACCCTCTTCCTGCTCCTGAAAATGGAGGCAATTATGGGATTGCAGAGAGAGTGTTCCTCAGTAAACCTCCAAAACCGTTTGTCAATCTCTGTGGAAATAAGTCGGGAACATAACAGCTTCTTTATACTTCTCTGAAATTAAGGCTGTTAGTGCCCTAAGCTCAAAATTTGAAAGGAAATCTTGAATGGTAATGGCCACCTTAAGTTTGCTCAAAGATTTCTCACAGAATCTTTGAGTCTCAAATAATTATTGGAGTGGAAAATTTTTCCCCCCTTGAATTAAATTAATTCATTTACCTCCAGATGTCCTCCACATTGTCTTTTTAATTCAAGTGAAAAGTCACAAAAATATATTTGGTTTTCCCTAAGTAATAATGGAAACCTTGCTTCTTACAAGTATTATGAAATGTATCTATTCCTGAATTAAAAATCAGAAGGCCAAAATTATGTGTATTTTTCTACCCTTGGATGAGTAACCTAACTCCCCTGAGTCTGTTTCCTCGTATGTAAAGTTGAGGTTGTGTCTGTCACAGGGTAACTGTGAGACTCCAGTCAGGTGAAGGTGCATCAAAGAAGGATGGAATTATTATTGTCCCCTTTCTCCTTTCAGAAGGAAGAATTCAGAGGGAGGAAAGAAGCAATTACTAGAATAAACAGCTTTGGAAATGGGACCTTGGTTCTCTTTATTGATACATACTTAGAATGCAAACTCAAATGGCCTGGGAAGTTACTTAAATGAGCAGACTTGGCGGGTGAAAGATACAGAGCGTGAGGCAGTGACAAAGGCAGGGGCGCACACCCTGCCTCAAGACACTCCGACTCGAAACTTCTGAACACTGTAACGGATCAACAAAATATCATGTGGGGTCACATCCCGCCAGCAGCTCTCAGCTTGCCATTCCTGCTTTAGCTAACAGTTTAATTTTTGAACAAATATTTAACTTGAGATGCTAAAAGCCAGCAGAATGGAATGATACGCTTGCCTTTCTGTCCTTGCTCGGAACCACTCTGACAGAAACAGAGAAACCAGAACTAAAATGAAGAGAGGGGGTGGTGGCAGGGGGGATGATAAACGGGTTGAGAGATAAACGCAGCTTAGAGTAGGTGTTTTCAGGTTAAAGAGCAAGTTGGAGAGATTACCATTATTTTAGAATCAGATCTTCAGTATCAGGGTGGTTAATGGTGTTCGCTGGGAGGCAGCTAGTAGGTAAATATAAGTTAACATTAAAATTAATTGTATGAAGAGGAGTATTTATAAAGTAAAATAGAATACAGTTTTATCAGTCTGTCTTATACTGTATATGTTATACAAGATTGTGACCCTTCATATATGCCTAATTCTAGGCTTTGAACTGTGTTATCAACTGAAAAATCCAAAGAAACCATGGGAACATTCAAGAGCAAAAATTTTGATAGTCCTATTTTATTTTGTTTAACTTAATTTTTTATATTACATTGAAAGCAATAGAAGCATTTGAAATATTTAATATTGCATGGAGAGACTTCAAAACTTAGCATAATAGTAGTTTGATAATGACTTTTATTCAGTCTTTTATATAGTCTAATAATTTGCATGATTCTATGTTCAATGTGCTTTAGACCAAGAGGCTATCATTATAAAGATGTTCCCCCTTTAAAGAAGTGTAATTTTTGTTTAAGATTACACAATGACCTTAAAAATTCGCATTCCATGAAATTTACCCAACAACCCTTTTGTTCAACCCCTCTACCTGAATTAAAATGCTAAAGTTTTGTGTTCTTCCAACTCCAGTGAACAGTGTTTCCTCTTTAATTCTAACCTTTGACCCTCTTTCACCCAACAATTGACATCTGGTCATTATTTCTTTTACTGCTTTCCACCCCCTGTTGTCAGATGGACTGTTCTGTTGTCTAAAACACTTGATAGGTGGACAGGTTTATATAATCCGAGGTGAGTTCCTGTAGAGGCTAATTGGATGTTGTCTTTTCATGCAAAAACAAAATACCCTAAAACTTGCCAGCAGTGAAGCTGTCCACCATGTTGGTTTCCAAAAAAAATGCACATTTATTATCTGTGGTACTTTAAATAAAACTAACTTAGAATTTATCTCTGATTATGGATGATGGTATTCAGAGTATGTAAAAATAAGCAAAACTTTTTAAATTAAAGGTTTTATTTTTCATGTACTGTATTTTGATTCATACAATAGATATTTCATAAGAAATATTGCAATTTTCATTAAAATTAATTGAAATTTTAATATGAAGTACACATGATGGATCACCGTGCTGAAGATCATTTGCATGAGTCTAAAGAACCTGAAAACACAGATGTTTGAAGAGAGGGTTTATCTCCAAAATAATCAGGCAATGAACTGTTATGTTTCACTTTGTACACTAAACATTACATCAGTTTTTTTTGTAATTCATGAAAACAGTTAAGAATACCATACTTTAAATTTCACATTAAATTCTGCCAAAAAAGAATCCTGTAGTATTTATTTTAATGATCCAAAAAGCACATTAAATGTATTCTTGCATGAAACCCGGAGAAAGTTTTACTTGATTTGCTAAACTTTGAGCCCTTAATGCATTTGGCTTCATTTTGGCCCTTTCAGATGTTTTTAAAATATATTTAAAAACCACATCCATGCAGAGATTTTTTTGACATTTCATCCTAAGCTGTTTTGATGTCATCTTTGCATTCTTGTCTTCTTTTCCTCTTTACCATTTGCCTTCATTTCTATTTGTTTGTTTATTCTTTTTCTCTGAAAACACAGTGGAATGCTTTACAGTGTTGTGGCTAATTGAGCTTGCTAAGTGTTTATTAATGCTATGGTGTCCTGCTTAGTGAAGCTAATTGGGGATGGGGTTGGGCAGGGGTGGTAGTGGGAGGTCAAGGATTGGGGGTGGGAGGGTGTGGAGGAAGGATTATGAGGTATACCTTTAAATTCTAACTATGACGTAGAAATAGTGAGGTTGAGATGTTGTGACCCACAAAAGATTTGCATTCTCTGTCCTTGTCACATTTTATAAGCATCTACATCAAAATGGAATTCATTGAATTTCCATTAAACATGGTATACACCATATCCTTATAAAGACTCAGTGTTCTCAGCAGATGTCACAGGAAAGGTGTTTTGAGTTTGTTTAAAATGATATCTGTGGTATGTTGTTCTTTTTTTCCTGTAGATACGTATGTCAAATTAACTCTCCTGAATTCCATGGGTCAAGAGATGTCCAAATGCAAGACTTCCATCCGCAGAGGGCAGCCTAATCCAGTATACAAGGAAACTTTTGTTTTTCAAGTGGCCCTATTTCAACTTTCTGATGTGACACTCATCCTGTCTGTGTATAACAAACGCAGCATGAAAAGGAAAGAGATGATAGGCTGGATTTCTTTAGGTCTCAACAGCTCTGGAGAAGAGGAGCTCAATCACTGGACTGAAATGAAAGAGTCGAAAGGACAGCAAGTGTGTAGATGGCATGCGTTACTAGAGTCATGATGAATAGGATAACTGAGCAATTACAATCCGAGGCAGCATTATCTCTGATTGCAGCATTGCTATTTTTACCTAGTCACCATTAGAAGAGCTGTTCTCTGAAGCGTCATCCTCACCATTCTACCCGAATGCTTTAAGGTCTGTGGAAAGAGCATCTAACACTGACATCAATGAAGAAACGATGTGTCTCTGGTAGAGCTTCTTTGGGAAATGAGACACTTGCATCATCATTGTTAACAGTCCTCCAGAGCTTTAAGAACGTGCTTTTGGTTTAAAGTTAAGTTTACTTTAGCAAAAGAGTCAGTAATTTCATGGAAAAAAAAAATAATAAAAACTGTGATTTTTTTTTCTTTAAATCAGAATTTTTAGTCGCAACACTTTTAGGATTACCCTAAATATTAACCAGGAAACACATATTTTGACTGGCTCATCCCTAGTGTTGGAAATGTTTCTTAATCTGAAAAAGTACATGTCCAGCTCAATCATGAGGCACATCTAATGGTAAAGGGTTTCAATTACACAGAAAATTGTTTTATTTCAGATATTTTCCCTTTGTGCACTTAGTTTCATTGTGCCTCAGTTCTTCTCAATGGCACTCAATCTCAAGTGCAAGCAAGTGTTCATTTTCATAAAGTAATTTTTTTAATATTTATTTTAAAAAAAATCTCATTTCTTCATTTGCCTCTGCTTTCGCCTGATCCAAAGAGACCCAGTCACTGGACTGGTCCCTTGCAAGTCTTTTAGACAGGTTGTACTGTAGAACCACGTAACTTTCTGTTGAAAGCACTTCCTGTATTCTTGTATTCCAATGTAGGAAGCTAATAGAGCAGGACTTTACTTTAAAATTTCTTTCAACAATTGACTCTTTAAAATTGTAGTAGTGTGAAAATACATTTTTTACAAACTAAAAAAATATAATAGATAAGCTGTTGAAAATTGAAAACAGCTCAAGTTAAAGAAAATGTTAATTATCTGCTCTGAGAATGGAGTGACCAACACTGCATAAAGCAGGTAGTGTTCTGATAAGAAACTGTTCTCTCTAAATCTTCTTCAGTCTTACTTCAATTTGTACTTGTGATCTAAAGACTCTCCAGTTCTCAGTTTGAATCAAAACATCACGTTAAAAACAGTTCTGAGATTCCTTATGAAATTTCTAGTGACCTGTGACTAGATTTTATGAAACTTACAGATCCGTTCTTCAACGTGACGTCATCCTGTGCCTTTCATGTAAGTTACATTTGCTCATACAGCTTGAAAGTTGTATTTGCAAAATTAGGCCTTCGATTTTTATAAATGTAAAGATTCCTCAGAACAGTGTCACAAGATCTTTATTTCCTCTGAAGTATGTAAAAGTTGTATAATGTGCTAATTTTTTTAAATGGCAAGGCATTTTCATTTGTTGTTTTTATATTTAGGAACTCTTATTAATCAGGAATATTATAAGCTGTTTTCTTTTTAATTTTGCTTCTTACCCAGTATATAATTTTTTGCATATACTTTATTAAATAGAATGTTTTGTATATATGAAAAATACTTTCTTTCTTCGCTTTCTAATTTCTAATTAAACTAGACAAAAACATACTATTTACCAGTTACTAAAAAGCAGCATACCATTATTCCTAGTCCCAACTAAGCACTATATATTATTGTAAGCAAGGACTTGTTATTACCATGATAACAAAACCATGCATAGACATTATTACTTCAGCTTGGCTCTACTGAAAGGCCTTAAAAGAAATCCAAAAAGACCGTGAACTAAAATTTTTTCATTTAAAAAATGGCAGCTCTATGCACTCATATACACAAATTATAAGATAACCTACAGATGCTATATTGGGTGGCATGAGGTTTAAGAATGTGTGTTACAGAGTTACATGAAAGAGAAAAACCCATTCTTTGATTGTTACACTAATGAGCTTTTTCCAAGGTTTTTTTTTATAAATTAGTTAAGTTATAAAGCTAGAATGTGCATCAAATAGTGAAATATCTCATATACATTATTTTCAGCGACAGTATGGAAAGAGATTTGAAGGTGGGTTGTAGACCTTCGTGAGAAATTGGATTTAAGCATTTGAGGCAACAAGGGTCTTTACTGGCTTTGAAACAACTGACTGCGTTGCTAGGAACTGGGATCTTCCTAATGGAAAGAGTTAGTCTTATTCGTAGCTGTAACAAAGACTAATCAATAGTCACATCATGAGACCAATGTAGTGCTTTCTCCTTCGGTGATGAAAGGACCTAACTCGCTGTTATTTGATAAATCTGGCTTTCTTCAGACTCTGCCCAGAACTGTGTGTGCTTTGGTACATTACTATGAGGTTATCTGGTATAGATATGAAATCCAATATGGTTTAAAAATTAATCAAAATATTTAAAGGTTTTCAAGAAGGACCCTACCTCCACCCCAGCTGCCAAGTTCTCAAAGATTAAGAATTTATGTGTATGCATATCTGTATACACACACATGCCTACGCACGCACACACACACGTAAAGGTGAAGGTGCCCTGGCTTTTTCAGATAAGTAATTAGAGAACCATTTATCAAGTTTATGAATTATTTTTCTCCTGTATATATTTACTAAAAATTATATTTGGTTTTGGGTGCTATTTGCTACCATTCTCCTCCACACACAGAAAAATATGTATCTTTTTATCTTGTGGATTGACACAATTTAGAGTAATTACTCCCCAAAATTTGTCTATTCTTTTAGAAGAAATTAAATAGGTCTCAAGAGACCCACTTCACTCTACTGAATCTAATGTACAAGACAGTACTACTGCTCTTTTGTGTGCTTAAATTTGCATGAAAGCATAAAGGCAAAATCCTATATCTCAGCAATTTGCAGCAAATAGGGGCCCACTGGTGGGCAGCAGGTGCTGTCTCAGAAACTTGAGAAAGACAACCCACTTTCTTGTTCTTCTCTTAAAGTCCCCTAAGTTTTATAATAAAATAAGATAGTCCAAATATGGCAATTGACTGGCATTCATGGGAGCTCCTGAGCCTGGAATTACAGGCTTTATCTGTCTCCCAAATGAGCTGCAAAATGTAGTTGTTTATTACTGCCCGGGAAACAAAGTGTATTTCAAATCAGAAAAGAATTTGTTTAGTAAAATATCATCTTACCTTTCAGAGGCTTTCTTCTCTACTCTCGTGTCTTCTGTACTATCCACATTTTGTGTGAAATCCATTTATTTGTCTTCTTACTGTGCATTCTGTGTATTCTCTGTAATGTATTTAGTGACAAAAATAATCAGTCAAACTACAATTTTAAAAAGGAAAAACCAGTAAGAAAATATTGAAGCTACCTCGATTAGTACACACATGTTTAAGTGTAGGGCCTGGTAGGGTGGTTTCATCCAGCCTCGTGCAAATCAATGCCCAGGGCTACATGTTAAATCATTTTCTTGATATACCATCATTATTTTCATTTACTTAGCAAGTGAATCAGAAGCACAATCCATGATTGCAAGGTAAGACAGCATCCGAAGGATAAGAGGTCATAGAATTGAGGGTGTTAAGACAAACAGCTCTTCAAGTGAACTGAGAGGCTATTTGAAGAGTCAGATGAAGTAAGAAAAGTAATCACCAACAAATTTTTTTCCTGACATAAAAAGAAATAACACAAATCCACTGGCCTAAAATTGCCATTTGCCTACATGGACTAGATGGCTGATTCGTAGAGATTTTTCTCATCGATGGTCATTACATTATTTCACACTGATTGTTACCATCCAGAAGTTTTACTTCTTGTGTTTCTCCATTCACCACCTCCCAGTTCACCCTGCACTCCAGCCTGCACTGGAGGTAGCGATCATTATCCCCACTGGCCGAACTCAACGTTGAGCAGAAAGTTAAATACACAATGAAACAGTTTTTAAATTAACTTCTAAAAACATCATCTGTGCCCACAAAAAAAATGTATAATAGTAATGATGGTAACTGCTATAATTTATTAAGGTCTACCATAATAATTTATTATTTTGATTCTCACAATAACGCTGTGAAGCAAATAATCTTTACAAATTTTATGATGAAGAAACTACCGCATAGGGGTTAAGCAGACTTGTCTTAAGGCCATCCAGTAAGTAAATAGTAGAGCTAAGATTAGAACCTAGGTATAAATTACTCTAACACCTATACATTGCAATTGAACCCGTCTGTACCAGTTGCAAGAAAAACAGGACAACATTGTTACTTACCAGTAATTCCACCCACCTTAATGGGATGGCAGAACTAGAAAAGAGAAAGAAAAATCAGATCTTGGGAAAGAGAAACAAGACAAGAAAATGAGATCAGAGATCTCCCTTCCTCCCTGCCCCAGGATACAAGTGGTACTTCTGTGTAATACTCTGTAGATGACTTTTGATTTCCAGAGACTTGGAGACTAATTTACTCTACAAATGTAGCCTATACTTACATTCTGAAAATATGCTAAACAATATATTCTGCTCCCTGTCTACTACTTTTGGGAATCCAAGGTATTTTAAGTGTATCTGATCACCTTTCTATGAAGGACGTATCTTGTATCCTTTAGCAGGTATCTTGCCCCTTTTAGTGGTGAGAGAAATGACCCTGTCTTCCTCTGTGCTCTTCTTTTAATTATGTTTCTTACATATCTTTTATTAAGGTTTAACTGGATTACATGGATTTCTTTCTTCCTTAATAGCAGTAAATGCCTTGTCTTGCTATCTTTATGTACCCCTAGCTCATAGTAGGCATATAATAAGTACCGAATCAAACTAAATTTCTTACAGAAGAAGTCAATAATACTGTTATATAGGTCTTAATTTTATGACTCTTATGTAATGCATGGATTTATTTATTCCTTTACTTTGTATATTTATAAGGGCACCTACTATGTATCATGTATTGTTCCAAGTGCTACAGATGCAGAGGTAGTATATGAGAGAGACAAAGTCTTTCTGCTCTCATGGAGCTTGCATTCTAAGGTGGGGAGACAGCCAAAGAAAGATAGGCATTTAGTAGAGTAAAACTTGGGATCAGAATAATCTTCTGGAGAAGGTTACCCTTGAGTTGGATCTTAAAGAACAGACACAAGGAATATATTTTCAAAATTTGAAGCAAATGTAGTATGTCCCAAACTATGGTGTTGAAGAATTATTTCGAGAACTTAATTTGTATTCCAAAGCCCCGCCTCCAGAGATGTTTGTTTCATTTGGTCTGGAGTGGAGTCCACAAATCTACATTTTATTAAGCTTTCCAGGAGATTCTGTGTGAGATACCCCGGTATAGAATATTGAGCTCAATACTGATAGCATTGTTTCAGTGTCCATAGATTAAATTTATAAGAGTGATAAATAAGAGTGAGATTATGACTGGCATTAGTGCTATTGATCTTTTATTTGTGCTTTCTTAAAAAGGAAAATGTTTAAAAAAAAACATTAAAAGTGATATTTAATTATGAGTTCCTCTATATTCTCATCCAACATAACGTTTTCAGTGTTCCCTGGTATAATAAATACTGTTATGTTGGTCTTATGAGTCCTGAAAAGTGCTTTGGTTTATGGCTCACATAGCCCCCCTGTAAGCTGTCCTTACAGTGATAAATAGGAGTCAGAGAGAGAGTCTGAGGAGCTATTCGCCGAGTGTCTGTCTGTCTGTCTGTATTCTTGGTGGAGTTGGGCTGCCTTGTAGGTAAGTTTGTAGTGACAGCTGCAGATGGTGGCATTTTCCATTCCTGTTGTAGTACGTTTGTTGCCTTTGGGCTTCATGGTCTGTGGCTTCTCTGTCTTCACTCTCATCACATGAACTTCATTCTTGGCTTCCTCACTAGCCACACGTTCCTATCCCTTCTTCTCTGATCTCTATTTCCTTGCTTCTTTCTGCTCTAAGGATCTTTTATTTCAAAGAGCAAATTAATATAGCAGGCTCAGGCCTTCCTCTTTCTCGAAGAATAAATATTCTGTGTGGAGTTCATCGGGGTTTCCTTCTCCCCTCATTTAAAACGTAGACCTACCTCCTCTTGTGAAATACTTCACATGGATAGATTTTACATTTGGAAACATCTTTCTCCCCCGACAAAGATCTGTGATTAACCCACTGAAAAGGGCGGTTATTTGAATACTGGGAGTGCTCTGGTGTGAAACTGGCTGTTTTGGAACAACTGCTGCTATATCGTTGTATTTGCTCTGGTTATAACCCGAGACCTGGTTGATGCAAGTTTAACGTGAAAGTGTGGGATGGACTGGAATTATGAGCCCCATATCAAAAAGGAGGCTTGCTTGCTCTTTTTTGTCCCTATGTAGACAGATGCGTGTCTCTTTACAACCCTTTCTTCTCTCTTCCTCCCTGCCCTTTTGCCCATTCGCATCCATGCGCACTCACACCAAATACCGGAGTTCACCAAAGCCAAATGAGATCTACTGAAAAGTGAGACCCTGACTTTTTTTCCCCCCTTCATCACATGGACCAGACAGTGGGAGGACCAGTCGGGTTTTCCCCACCACTAGAGGGAGCAAAGCATGGCGCTCCTTCCTCACTGGAGGTCTTGGTGATCAGCGCTGTGCTTCCCTCCGCTACTGGGAATGTCGTGGGAGTCGGGAGCGGAGAAGGAAACGAGTATGAACCTAACGCAAGTTTGGCATACTTGTATTATAGAATCTCCACCCTTAGCACATAAAAATTCCTAAATAACTGCAAACAAAGTCACCGCTGTGGCAGTCGTTTTGCAAGATATTTGGTATTATTTCCATGTCAGTTTGTCAGTCTGTATCTTCCATTGTCCTACTAGTATACTTTCCATCTTCACCTTTTTCTTTATTATTCTAATTAGTATTTGATGCTTGAGCTTGTCTCTTAAATATTCAAGGCTGCTTTAAAAAGAACACCCTTACTACCTTTCTGTTTATACCTTTAACATGTGATCTCC
Organism: Mustela nivalis; assembly: GCF_964662115.1. Classification (NCBI taxonomy): domain Eukaryota; kingdom Metazoa; phylum Chordata; class Mammalia; order Carnivora; family Mustelidae; genus Mustela; species Mustela nivalis. Next base: position 35,534,102 of record NC_139035.1, read on the forward strand.
CACCTGACAAATTGTTTTTAAAAATGAATACCCAATAGATGAACTATAATACTCCATTATACACCAAAACAATAATTTTCTGAAGTTTGTTTCTATATTCAGATATTGCTAGAATGCTTATTTCCATAAATCTAAGGAGATAATATTATTTTTTCTTGAAATTTTTATTTAAATTCTAGCTAGTTAACATCCAGTGCAGTTCATATTAAATGCAACTATTTTGCTTAATGAGAAAGTAGGAATTTCTCCATATCTCTGAGACTGATTGTCTTGCCTCACATCTGGCTGAAGGGGGATGGTTGTGAGCCTCTTACCAGCCCTTCATCTGTCAGTTTCTGAGTGTGCTCAGCTCCTCCGCACATATTGTTTCCAATAACAACCGAACCTTTTCAACCCTGAGGGTAGGTCCTCCACAGTGATCCTTTTCCTAACCTTCACTAAGGCGGATGGGAGGACTTACATGAGCACCAATAGGAAGAAAGAACCCCGAAAGCCTAACGGAACAGTATCTTAGAGCCCTGGCATGGGACTGTAACCCAAATACGTACAGGTGATTCTAGTCATAACAGAGTAGAAACCAACTTCCCAGAAGTGAGATTTTAGGACGTTACGTCCTATCCTAAATTCCCTCCTTTTGGGTATCTTCTTTCTTTCTTTCTTTCTTTCTTTCTTTCTTTCTTTCTTTCTTTCTTTCTTTCTTTCCTTCTAATTTTGTGAGGAAGTCTTAAAAAGCAATGGTTTTAAAAATGTCAAATGTTGACCTAACTGGGCAGGATTTCAGAAAAGGGAAACTGAAGTAAAGACCATAGAGTCATAGGAAGGCTTGTGTTGGGAGGGAGGGGCAGATGGCATTTGTTTTTCTTTGGGGGGTCCTTCTGGACAAATACTGAGAACATTTACAACATTCTGTGATTATGTCACATTTGTTTTGTGAGGGGAAACCAGGGTAACTTTTGCCTATAAATCAGCTCACTTAGTACTTAAGTATATTTAAACAATTATTTGAAGCACAGCTAGAATATAATGGTGACACTTCTAACAGTATTTTGCAATTATAAATATTACTTTAAATTTACTTGAGAAAGTTTCCAATAGTAGCTTGCATTACAAAATTAATTTATAATGTTTCTGCATAATTTTAATTAGATGATTTCTGGTTTTGTGGTGAAAATATAGTGGCAACAATTTTGAGGAATCTTTAAAACTGTAGTAGAGAGGACAGCCAGACTTTTGCTGGGTTTTTATTAGAATTTTGAAACAAGAAAGTGTTATCAATGTTCCTTTTCAGTTCAGTTAGTCTTGAGGAAGAACCAATTGTATGAGCTTTAAGGTTCTTGATAAATGTTAAGATCTATTCTTTTTCTAAAACTCATGATGCTCACCACTGCTCAATATTCTTACATTGTGTTTTATTTCTCAAAATAATGTAATTTTTATGGAAAACTCAATTAGTGGAATCTTATGTTGAATATCCCCTTACTTTGCTTCTTTCCTTTCTTCCTATTTTCTTCTTTCTTTTCTTTTCTTTTTCTTTCTTTCTTTCTTTTTTTTTGGAGGCAAAAAGACTTCCTTAATAGTATAGTTTCTACAGAGCTTTCTTACTTATTTTTCTAATAATGGATATAACAGTGTGATGAAGTTTAAATGCTCTGTGAGCAAAACTCTATTAAACAACCTGAAGAAAATGCACTGCTGATTAACATTTCCCTTGGTCTTCAATTGTCTCCAACATATTTTCTAGTGACTCTACACCATTAATGGATCTTATTAATATATATAAATGTCTTTATGTTTATCAACAGTGTTGTACTATCGTCACATATTCATTTGCATTTGGGGTCAAAAATATAAACAGATGCGTGCGTGAAACGACCTATTTTATAGAATGAGCATATATCTAATCATTTTCATGTAATTGAAAATGTGCTATATGTGGCATTTTATTCTCCTATCTACTTTTCTACTATCTATACACCGATTGTCTCGGTGCATTTTTCCTTTTGTATAATTGTATTACGTAAAAAATCGCTGACCTCTCTGTAAACAATATAAGAACTGTTAAAATTATTAATCCAAGGAGATTTTAATGGCAGTTTGATTTTCCAGAGAATAAATTTTTGTGTGGGTTAAAAGTTTTCTTTTCTTCACCTTTCCATCAAAAATCTCCTCACGCTTTAGCATTCACTTGGAATGGGTAAGACTCCATCTTCTCAGATGAGGATACACAAAAATCAGCCCAAATTCTTATCCTTGACAAGTGTAGATGTGTTCCTTGCCCAATATAATGTCGATTGCATAAGCAAATATTGGATTGAGACATGTAAATGTTGTTAAGATATCAGGTTTAAAAGGATTGCGTTTCAGCATGCTGTAAAATATTGCTATCACAATGTTTGGGTTATTTTATTTTCTTTAATTCTAAGTCAAATGTGACCTCCAAAGAAAACAGACTACAGCAAATTTAAACATTTTAAAATCATCGCCTTTAAACTTCACAAATAAGTCAAGAAGGAAACTAGCTTCACAGTGATTTCAGTATCTCGAGTTGAAACAAGCCTAGCTTACTGGGAATGTGTCCTAATTCATATCGGTATCGTCATTCTACTTAACAAAATCATTCTGTATTTGGCAATAGCAGTTTGTTGATTTCCAATCCTTCCTTATTAGGCATTTATAATATTATTTCCCAAAGACCTTGAGTTTAGATATATTTTTCATATTTTATTTCCCTGTCCATTTTATGTCCAACAACAAAAATTTTTAAAAAACAGACTTTCCATATTGAAAAGAATTTCAACTTTTGGTGCTCTAAAATTGACAGAAATTAAAGTTGCTGCTATAGTATCTAATCTCTGATTGTCTTTGAATCTTCAGTTCCATAAGCTAACCAGAAGCCTTCTTTAGTTAACTTTTTTAAAGAGTAAAACACCAATGCTTGATTTCTCTGGCTTAATTCTTTTCATTAAAATTAAATTTCAGTAGGGCTACCTCTACTGAAACACAAAATGTGAAACAATTTTGCTTAAACTAAATGGGTTCATAATTTAATCTCCAACTAAGTTTAAGGAAATTGTATCCCTTCCCAGTATTTGCGGCTGAATTCATCCCTCCCCCGACTTCCCCAAAAAGGTTAAGTTTCCACTATTAAGACATTTAAGGTTAAAGAAGCAAAAATAATAGACTTCCTTATTCATTTACTCCAAAAATAAGTGATTGTCTGTCACAGAATTGCAATTGATATAAAGTGAAATTTCCAGCAGAAAATACACACACCTGCATTCTAACTAGAAAATCATTAATTTATGTTTTTATTGTTGTGGACGTATTTAGGTAGGTAGTTATTCATCATACCATATTCTATATATATACATAATATATACTCGATTGTTTTCATTGCAAATTGATTGTAACCTTTGATCTCCAGTATGCAAAATATTTAAATCAGGGTTTTTTTCCGTAGATTTTCAAAATATTCCATAATGTTTCCCATTTGAAAATAAAGTAATTCTCGATTTAAAAATTAAAGTTCTCAGGAAATATATGAAAAATTGTTTAATTAGTACATTTCAATCAATTACAAAAATAATGCACTAAATGTTTCTATGTAATTAAATGCTAAATAAACGGGGACAAATGATGTAAGAATCTCATACACTTATATTCATTAGAGGTGGAAAATGAAGGCATATACTAAGTTGACATAAGGAAAACATATCTACGGGAAAATTTTCCAAGCCATCCTTTCACTCTGTGATAGAAACTGCCCACTCTTTACCAAAATCCATGTTTTCCTTTCTTGTGTCCTCTATGTTTCTTGGCCTCCCTTCGGAATGCCCATATGACTGAGCTCTAGCCAGTGGAATGAGAGCAGACATGACGCACACCAATTTTGAAGAGGCTTTTTAAGAAATAAATGTGCCTTTTCCATGCCTCCTTTCACTTCCCACTGGCTGGATACAGAGGAAAATGAAAGCCAAGGACACGGCAGAGCCACCAGTTGGAAAGATTCTGGGTCACTGAGTCACTTCACAGAAAAGAGACAACCAGCTGTGTTTGCCTTACGATGCTAACATAAACGAGAAGAAAAACTGTATTGTATTTGAGCCATTACCCATTTTAGAGTGCACTTGTTACTACAAACAATCGAAGCCAAAACAAATATTGGGATCTTGCAGGGATCTTGTGAGAATGAGTGTTCATGGTCCATGACATTGGCTTTAGCAGCCAAGCAGCCTGCAGTGAGGGAATGGCTACCGCAGGCTGACGACCATAACCCATGTCACGCAGGGGCAAAACATTTGATAAGACAGTTGCCTGTTACACTTGAAAGGCGGTTGGTATGACTGCGAACCCATAGTTCAGGGGAAATGAAAGAGGCAGAGTAATGGCGTATGCGAGATGTTTTCTGCTGAAAAATACTACAAAGATACAAGTAACCTCAGGCAGGAAATAAATGGTTTTCCTGAAGAGATTGAAGGGACTAGAGAGAGCCCAGAGGTCAAGTGCCTAAAGGGCTTGAAAAATCTCCTGCTTCTGAACCCCATATATGAACCCCCTTAATGGGGATCTTCGGTAATAAAGGCCCATCAAGACAGCACAGCTGAACAAAGGGACTCACCATATGGCAAATATCAGAATTTATTTAAAGTGTTGCCTCTTGAGGGGCGCATGGGTGGCTCAGTGGGTTAAGCCTCTGCCTTCGGCTCAGGTCATGATCTCAGGGTCTTAGGATGGAGCCCAGCATCGTGCTCTCTGCTCAGTAGGGAGCCTGCCTCACCCTCTCTCTGCCCACTTGTGATCTCTCTCTCTCTCTCTCTCTCTCTGTCAAATAAAGAAATAAAATCCTTTTAGAAACAAATAAATAAAGTGTTGCCTCTTGGGATACCTAGGTGGCGCAGTTGGTTAAGTGGCCAACTCTTGGTTTTGGCTCAGGCCATGATCTTGGGTCGTGGGATCGAGCCCTGCATCAGGCTCTGCATCAGGCTCTGCACTCAGCACAGAGTCTGCTTTAAATTCTGTCTCCCTTTCCCTCCCACTCACCTTCTTTCTCCAAAATGAATAAAATCTTTAAAAATAAATGAAGTGTTGCCTCTTACTTCTGAGCAACCTCAGGAAAACTTGCATGCTCACGAAGCAAGCTATAACCTCCGGGAAGTAAACAGTTTTCAATGCCTGTTTCAGATGAAGCCGTCGCAGGTAAAGCTTCCCAGGGATCAGAGCAGTAGGCCATGGAGAATAATGGATACGGGAGCTTCTCTTCAAGAATAGATCCAGAGTAAATCCAAACTCTGCTGGGACACCTGGGGGGCTCAGTCAGTTAAGCGTCTGACTCTCCATTTCGGCTCAGGTCATGATCTCAGGGTTGTAAGATCAAGGCCCATGTTGGGCTCTGCACTGGGCATGGAGCCTGCTTGTGATTCTCTCTCTCCCTCTGACTGCCCTCTCTCCATCTTTCTGGTAAGTGTTTTCCCCACTGTGAATCCCTGACTGCTGTTATGTTTTTCATTCTTCCCCTTTTCTCATGCTTTCCCCTTATTAGCCACTTCCTGCTCTACGTTGTATATTTGGTGGAGGTTGGGAAGTAGGTAACTTGTCTTTAAGTTACAGGTCACTGAACATGATGGAAAGGAGAGAGCATCACCAGAGAAATGGGACTTGGAAAACATTGCAATGACCAGATGCGACTTGAGGTTGTCTTCCTTAAGGGAAATACAAGCTATTTAACAAAATCTGTTCTCCTCTTCCTGGACACATGCTAGACCACATTTCCCAGCCTTTCCTGCAGATATCTGTAGCTATGTGACCAACTAGAACATGAGTGGAAGAGAGACACTTCACTTTAGGCCAAGTGCCTCCTTCAGGGTTTCTTTCCCCACCCATTAGCTGGTGACAGATGATGACAAGCATCCAAGGGGATGGTGGAACCACAATACAAACGGACCCACATCCTGGAATCACTGCTTGGACATCACCTTCCCACCAGCCCACAGTTTCTTCTGCAGAAGAAGTGTCATGTGGGCAAGAAACAAACCGTGTACTTGAGCTATTACGGATTTCAGGTCTATTTTGTGCTTGTAGCACCAGCCATAGCACCAATAGGTAAGTTCATGGTTCCAAGCTGGCATCTGAGACAAACATGGTGGCTCTATAGCCAAAAGGACAAAACTGCCACATAGCATGAGGAAGAACAAGGTCTGACACCTGATTTGGGGAAGACCAAAACCGAAGAATGAGGTAGGTCCCAGGAACATGATCTGCCACTACTTCCCAAAGAAGTTATTTTTAGGAGCAGCTCTAAGGTTATTAGAGTAATTCAAAATACTTGTCTCCCCAACTTGACCAAACTAAGAGAAACGAGTTTAACTCTGAGCTAAGAGACAAGGTAATGGGTTGAAATTCAGAGAAGCAACTAAAACCTAGGCATCAAACCTAAAGATAGAAGTGAAACAGTAAGAACGTTAGCAAAATCCAGAGCAAAGGGAGGAGGAAATCAGCAGAATTAAGGCAAGACACCAGGAGCACTGTGAGAAGCAAGGTGACAGCCAGATTGTTTCAAAATAAATAACCTTGAATCTGGTCCAGAGATTTTGGACTTAACTCCCTAAATTAGTGAGTTTAAGAAGGGTTTGTTTACTTATCTTACAACAAATGAAGTCTATCTCTTCCACTCACATTCCAAGGGTCAATTGGGAAGCTATTTCATTTAAACCCATGTGTTTTAAAAATGTTAAATAACTAGATATGAAGTATAATACCAGCAGCTTTACGTTAGGTGGGTAGAGAATTTTTTTTTCAAGTGAGATTTGTGAGGGGCACCTGGCTGGTTCAGTTGTGACTTTTGATCTCAGGGTTGTGAGTTCAAACCCCACATTGGGTTGTAGATTACTTTTAAAAAATAAAATATTTAAAAAATGAGATTTGTGACACTAGAAAGAATTTCTGGGATGTGATGACTGATTAAGCTGGAGGGAGGGGGGTACAGTTCATGTGAGAGGATGGAATGGAATAGAATGGTTCCAAAGAGCAGGTCGGTGAGGCATGGGGCCCCCATAAAGGATTCCAGGGAAGAAGCTAGGTTGTTATCAAAACTCAAATGACATTTTGCGGACAACGTCCATGATTTGGAAGCAAAACGTTAGAATTTAGGAGAGAGGTAAAGACTAGAATGGGTTTGGGACTTCAAGACACGGGAATGACTGTCGCAGGACCTGAGAGGTGACACCACCTCTCACTAGACTGTGCGTGTGAGTTCTCAGATGGTTCAATGGATTGACCTGTGTCATGCCCACCTGCATGCACAGTATCTAGCCCATAACGGACAGTAATGAATCTGTTTCCAACTGAGTCTGAGACTTTGGGAAGTTCAGGCAAGGGGGTGTTTTTGGTGTTTTGCTTTTTGCTTTTTTGGTAGATATTTATTTTAATTGCATAGAGTCACCCAAGAAAAGTTATGTTTAATGTGCATTATTTACAAAGGCAAGAAAAATAAATATATTTTTAAAATATTTTCATAGCACCTGACATGCTAAGAGTTCTTGTTCAACCATGAAATTCGACTTATGAAACTCCATAGTCTCTGTGACTTCTGGTTCATTAATTGATAAAAACTTTATTCCTGACAGATCATTTTTTTTAATTTTTTTAATGACTTTTATTTTTATTTATTTGAGAGAGAGAGCGAGCATGAGAGGAGAGAGGTCAGCGGGAGAAGCAGACTCCCTGCCGAGCAGGGGGTCCGATGTGGGACTCGATCCCAGGACTCCAGGATCACGGCCCGAGCCGGAGGCAGTCGCTTAACCAACTGAGCCACAGATAATTTTAAATAGGAAGACAATATTAACCTAATACTAAATTTGTTCTAATATCTTTTTTCTAAGTAGGCCCCATGCCCAATGTGAGGCTTGAACTCATAACTCTGAGGTCAAGAGTAGCATGCCATACCAACTAAGCCAGCCGGTCAGCCAGGTGCCCCTAAACTTATTAATTTTAATTTTAATTTTTTAATAAAAGATTTTTAAATTTACTAATTTTAAATAAACTTTATCTTAGAACAAGTTTAGGTTTACAGGAAAAATGAGATAATTCCAGAGTTTCTATCCACCCTGCATCCAGTTTCCTCTGTTATTAACATTTTATTATTATATTAGTTATTATATTAGTCAGGCACATTTGTTACAATTAACAAACCAATGTTGATATGTTATTAACTAAATCCATCATTTAATCAGATTTCCTTACTTTTTACTTCATGTCCTTTTTCTGTTTCAGGATAACACATTACACTTAGTCAGCCTGTCTCCTTAGTCTCCTCTTAACTGACAGGTTCTCACTTCCTTGTTTCTGATGACCTTGACAGCTGTGTGGAGAATTTAGTGGGTATTTGGTGAGGTATTTTATAGAATGTCCCTCTATTGGAATCTGATGTTTCTCTCTCTCTCTCTCTCTTTTTTTTAAAAGATTTTCTATATATATTTGACAGAGATCACAAATAGGCAGAGAGGCAGGCAGAGAGAGAGAGGGGGAAGCAGGCTCCCCGCTGAGCAGAGAGCCCGATGCGGGGCTTGATCCCAGCACCCTGGGATCATGACCTGAGCCAAAGGCAGAGGCCTTAACCCACTGAGCAATCTAGGCACCCCTGATGTTTCTCTCTTGATTGAACTAAGGTTATGCCTTTTAGTGTGGAAAATCACAGAGAGAACGTGTCATATCAGGGGTCCATGCTACCAACGTCACTGTTGACCTTGATCTTTGATCACCTGGCTGAGGTGGTGGTTGTCAAATTTCTCCTCCGTAAAGTTACTTCTTTTTCCTTTTGTATTCTCTACCCTTTGGAAGGAAATCTCTGTGTGCCCACACTTACGGAATTACGCTCTTTCTTTTTTAGTTTTTAAGATTTTATTTATTTATTTGTCAGAGAGACGGAGAGGGTGCATAAGCAGGGAGAGTGGCCGAGGGAGAGGGAGAAGCAGGCTCCATCCTTGAGCAAGGAGCCTGATGCAGGATGCAATCCCAGGACTCTGGCAGAGTCAACTGGCAGAGCCACCCAGGCATCCCTATGCTCTACTTTCTGCAGGGCAGAGTATCTGGATATATTATTTGGAATTCAGCACAGAAGATTTGTCTTCTCTCTCATTTATTTATTTAATTCTTTATTTAATATTAATAGGGACTATTGATTTTAAAAAATCTGATTATCCCAGATTTTTTAAAGATGTATTTATTTATTTATTTACTTTAGAGAAAGAACATGAACGGGGGGGAGGCAAAGGGAGAGGGAGAAGCAGACGCCCCAACTGAACATGGAGTCCAACCCCTGGCAAGATCTCACAACCCTGAGATCCTGACCTAAACAGAAATCAAGATTTGGCCACTTAGGGAGCCACCCAGGTGCTCTTCACAGATATTTTATGCTTTGGGTGAATACTACTTTATTTATTTCATTGTTCATATTATTCCTGCTTTGACAATTAGGAACACTTTCCTGTGTCCTTTGGCCATATCTCTGTCATTGTGGGTCATTTATTATCTCTGTCATTTATTTGCTTTCTTTTCTTTCTTCTAGAAGTTTTATAGTTTTGTGTTTTTTATGGATTTATGTCTATAATCCATTTTGAGAGGAAAAATGGAAAGATTAGGTCTATGTCAATGTTTATTTTTTGCATGTGGGTGTCCAGTTATTCCACCGCCATTTGTTAAAAAGACTATCCTTTCTCCTTTGAATTGCCTTTGCTTCTTTGACAAAGATGAGTTGACTATAGTATATGTGCCTGTTTTTTATTTTATCTTATTTTATTTTATTTTATTTTATTTTATTTTATTTTATTTTATTTTGAAAGAGAGAGAGAGAGAGAGCAAGTGTGTGAGGGGCGGAGGGAGAGGAAGGGAGAGAGAATCTTACACAGGCTCCGCTCTCTGGGCAGAGCTTGATGCGGGGCTCAATCTCACAACCCTAATACCACAACTTGAGCCAAAATCAAGAGTTGGTGCTTAACTGACTGAGATAATCAGGTGCCCCTTTTTTGTTGCGATTTTGGTTGGGATCAACTGGGAAAGAATTGAGATCTTAATAATAACGAGTCTTCAACCCAGGAAACAAAATATCTCTTCATTTATTTAGACCTCTAGATGATCGCTTCTCGGCCTTTTGGCTAAGATCAAGTGTAGACCTCTAGATGATTTCTTCATCTGAGTTTTATAGCTTTCTATATATAGATCCTGGATATACTTTTCTAGGTTTAAACCTAATATTTCGTTCCTCTTAGTGTTATAATAAATGATAATAATATTTTTATTAACATATAATATATTATTTGCCCCAGAGGTACATGTCTTCGATTCAACAGTCTTACATAATTCATAGCACTCACCATAGCACATACCCTCCCCAATGTCCATCACCCAACCACCCTATCCCTCCCCCCACAACCCCCACCAACCCTCAGTTTTATTCCTGAGATTAAGAGTCTCTGGGCACCTGGGTGGCTCAGTGGGTTAAGCCTCTGCCTTCGGCTCAGGTCATGATCTCAGGGTCCTGGGATCTAGCCCCATATCAGTCTCCCTGATCAGCAGGGAGCCTGCTTCCCCCGCTTTCTCTCTGCCTGCCTCTCTGCCTACTTGTGATCTCTCTCTGTCAAATAAATAAATAAAATTTTTTTTAAAAGAGTCTCTTATGATTTGTCTTCCTTCCCACTCCCATCTTGTTTCTTTTTTTTAGCTCCCTACCCTACAGACCCCTGCCCTGCCTCTCAAATTCCTGATATCAGAGAGATTATGTGATAATTGTCCTCCTCTGATTGACTTATTTGCTTAAAATGATACCCTCTAGTTCCCTCCACATTGATGCAAAAAGCAAGATTTCGGGTTTTTGATGGCTGCATAGTATTCCACTGTATGTATATGTGTGTGTGTGTGTGTGTATACATACACATACCATATCTTCTTTATCCAATCATCTATTCATGGAATTCTGGTTCTATCCATAGTTTGGCTATTGTGGACATTGCTGCTATACATTCAGGTGCATGTGTCCTGTTGGATCATTACATTTGTATCTTTAGCATAAATATCCAGAATTTCAATTGTCAGGTCATAGGGTAGCCCTATTTTCAGCTTTTTTGAGAAATGTCCATACTGTTTTCCAGAGTGGCTGCATCAGCTTGCATTCCCACCAACAGGGTAGGAGGGATCCCCTTTCTCTGCATCCTTGCCAACATCTGTCATTTCCTGACTTGTTAATTTTAGCCATTCTGACTGGTGTGAGGTGGTATCACACTGTGGTTTTGATTTTTATTTCCCTGATGCTGTGGGATGTTCGGCACTTTTTCATGTGTCTGTTGGCCATTTGGATGTCGTCTTTGCAGAAATGTCTGTTCATGTCTCTTGCCGATCCCTTGATTGGATTGTTTGTTTTTTGGGTGTTGAGTTTGATAAGTTCTTTATAGATTTTGAATACTAGCCCTTTAATTGATATGTCATTTGCAAATATCTTCTCCAATTCTGTTGGTTGTCTTTTGGTTTTGTTGACTGTTTCCTTTGCTATGTAAAAGCATTTGGTCTTGATGAAATCCCAATAGTTCATTTTTGCCCTTGCTTCCCTTGCCTTTGGCAATGCTTCTAGGAAGAAGTTGCTGAAGCTGAGGTCGAAGAGTTGCTGTCTGTGTTCTCTTCAAGGATTTTGATGGATTCCTGTCTCAAATGCAGGTCTTTCATCCTTTTAGAGTCTATTTTTGTGTGTAAGGAAATGGTCCAGCTTCATTCTTCTATTGGTGGCTGTCCAATTTTCTCAACACCATTTGTTGAAGAGACTGTCTTTTTTCCACTGGACATTGTTTCCTGCTTCGTCGAAGATTAGTTGGCCATAGAGTTGAGAGTCATTTCTGGGCTCTCTATTCTGTTCCACTGATCTATGTGTCTGTTTTTGTACCAGTAGCATACTTTCCGGATGAGTACAGCTTTGTAATAGAGCTTGAAGTCTGGAATTGTGATGCCATCAACCTTAGTTTCCTTTTTCAACATTCCTTTGGTTACTTGGGCTCTTTTCCAGTTCCATAGAAATTTTAAGATTATTTGTTTCATTTCTTTGAAAAAAATTAATGGTATTTTGATATGGATTGCATTAAATGTGTAGATTGCTTTTGGTAGCATAGACATTTTCACAATATTTGTTCTTCCAATCCATGAGCGTGGGATGTTTTTCCACTTCTTTGTGTCTTCCTCCATTTCTTTCATGAGTACTTCATAGTTTTCTGATTATGAATTCTTTGCCTCTTTGGTTAGGTTTATTCCTAGGTATCTTATGGTTTGGGGGTGCAATTGTAAATGGAATCTACTCCTCAATTTCTCTTTCTTCTGTCTTGCTGTTGGTGTATAGAAATGTTACTGATTTCTTTGCATTGATTTTATATCCTGATGCTTTACTGAATTTCTGTGTGAGTTCTAGCAGTTTTGTAGTGGAGTCTTTTGGGTTTTCCACATAAAGTGTCATGTCATCTGCAAAGTTTGACTTCTTTGCCAATTTGGATGCCTTTTATTTCTATTTGTTGTCTGATTGCTGAGGCTAGGATTCCTGGTACTATGGTGAATAGCAGTGGTTATAGTGGACAGCCCTGCTGAGTTCCTGACCTTAAAGGAAAGTCCCTCCGTTTTTCCCCATTGAGAATGATAGTCATTGTGGGTTTTTCATAGATGGCATTGATGATATTGGGGTATGTATCCTCCATCCCTATACAATGTAGAGTTTTTTTTTTTAAAGATTTTATTTATTTATTTACAGACAGAGATCACAAGTAGGCAGAGAGGCAGGCAGAGAGAGAGGAGGGATGCAGGCTCCCCACTGAGCAGAGAGCCCAATATACGGCTTGATCCCAGGACCCTGGGATCATGACCCGAGCCGAAGGCAGAGGCTTTAACCCACTGAGCCACCCAGGCACCCCACGATGCAGAGTTTTGATTATGAAGGGATGTTATACTTTGTCAAATGTTTTTTCAGCATCTATTGAGAGTATCATATGGTTCTTGTTCTTTCTTTTCTAATGTATTGTATCATATTGATTGATTTGCGGTTGTTGAACCAACCCTGCAGCCCAGGAATAAATCCCACTTGGTCATGGTGAATAATCCTTTTAATGTATTACTGGATCCTATTGGCTAGTATTTTGGTGAGAATTTTTGCATCTGTGTTCACCAAGGATATTGGTCTGTGATTCTCCTTTTCGATAGGGTCTTTTTCTGGTTTGGGGATCAAGGTATAGTGGCCTCATAAAATGAGTTTGGAAGTTTTCCTTCCATTTCTGTTTTTATAGAACAGTTTCAGGAGGATAGGTATTAATTCTTCTTTAAATGTTTGGTAGAATTCTCCTGGGATGCTGTCTGGCCCTCATCTCTTGTTTATTGGAAGATTTTTGATGACTGCTTCAATCTTTTATTGGCTATGGATCTGTTCAGGTTTTCTATCTCTTCCTGGTTCAGTTTTGGTAGTTTATATGTCTCTGGGAATGCATCCATTTCCTTCAGATTGTCAAATTTGCTGGTGTATAGTTGCTCATAATGTGTTCTTATAATTGTTTGTATTTCTTTGGTATTGGTTGTGATCTCTCCTCTTTCATTCATGATTTTATTAATTTGGGTCCTTTCTCTTTCTTTTTGATAAGTCTGCTCAGGGATTTATTAATCATAATAATTCTTTCAAAGAACCAGCTCCTACCTTCATTGATCTGTTCTACTATTCTTTTGGTTTCTATTTTATTGACTTCTGTTCTCATCTTTATAATTTCTCTTCTCCTGCTGCGTTTAGGTTTTCTTTGCTCTTCTTCCTCCAGCTCCTTTAGGTATAGGGTTAGGTTGTGTATTTGAGAGCTTTCTTGTTTCTTGAGAAGGGCTTGTATTGTTATATACTTTCCTCTTAGGAAAGCCTTTGCTGTGTCTCAAAGATTTTGAACAGTTGTGTTTTCATTTTTTTCATGAATTTTTAAATTGTTCTTTAATTTCCTGGTTGACCCATTCATTCTTTAGTAGCATGCTCTTTAGCCTCCATGTATTTGAATTCTTTCCAACTCCCCTCTTGTGGTAGAGTTCTAGTTTCAAAGCACTGTGGTCTGAAAATATGCAGGGAATGATCCAAATCTTTTGGGACCAGTCAAGACCTGATTCGTGACCCAGGATAGTATCATTTTTTGTTTTTTTTTTAAAGATTTTATTTATTTATTTGACAAACAGAGATCACAAGCATGCAGAGAGGCAGGCAGAGAGAGAGAGAGAGAGGGAAGCAGGCTTCCTGCTGAGCAGAGAGCCCGATGCAGGGCTCGATCCCAGGATCCTGAGATCATGATCTGAGCTAAAGGCAGAGGCTTTAACCCACTGAGCCATCCAGGCGCCCCCAGGATGGTATCTATTCTGGAGAATGTTCCATGTGCACTAGAGAAGAATGTGTATTCTGTTGCTTTGGGATAGAATGTTCTGAATATATTTGCGATGTCTATCTGGTCCAGTGTGTCATTTAAAGCCTTTATTTCCTTGTTGATCTTTTGCTTCATTATCTATCCATTTCAGTAAGGGGGTGTTAAAGTCCCCTACTATTATTGTATTATTGTTGATGTGTTTCTTTGATTTTGTTATTAATTGGTTTATATAACTGGTTGATCCCATGTTAGGGGCATAATATTTAAATTGTTAGATCTTCTCGTTGGACAGACCCTTTAAGTATGATATAGTGTCCTTCCTCATCTCTTATTATAGCCTTTGACTGAAAATCTAATTTATCTGATATAAAAATTGCCACCCCAGCTTTCTTTTGATGTCTATTAGCATGGTAAATTGTTTTCCACCCTCTCACTTTAAATCTGGAGGTGTCTTTGGATCTAAAACGAGTTTCTTGCAGACAGCATATTGATGTGTCTTGTTTTTTAAGCATTCTGATATACTATGTCTTTTGATTGGGGCATTTAGCCCATTTGCATTCAGGGTAACTGTTGGAGGTCACAGCACGGTTGGAGTCGAGGACCAAACCAGGCCCTGACTTGTGTCTCCCTTTAAGTCCAAATACCTTAATAAAGGGTTACAGACAGGAAAGGTTGAGTAGCACTGAGAAAGTGTCTGTGCTATGTGTCATGCGCTTGCCTACGTGACTTCCCTCCCACACGCTCTCCCTACAGAAGGGAACAATGTGGTCAGGGTCTTAAATTCTTAGTTGGTCCTTGTTGTTCCTGTACTTCCCATAAACCACTCCCTGGTTGATTGTCTTGCATCAATAGTAGCTAATGGCATTAGCCGTGACCACGTGACATCACGAGATTTGTTTTAGTTAATGTAAACTTGTTATAGGAACTTGCGGTCATCTGACTAGATACTGATGTATTACTCTTTCTATTGTGGGCTGCCTTATAAATGATTATAAGATGTGGAATAAAATCAGTACTGTTGGACATCATCCTCAGTGCTCCTCCTGCCCCTATCTCTTTGTCTCTTAATTTCTTTTTACCATCCTCTTACCCTCTCGTTTCCTGGTTGATTTGTCGCGCCGGCCGCAACAGGTAACTATTGAAAGATATGAATTTAGTGCCATTGTATTGCCTGTAAGGTGACTGCTACTGTATATTGGCTCTGTTCCTTTCTGGTCTGTTACTTTTCAGCTCTCTCTTGGCTTAGAGGACCCCTTTCACTATTTCCCATAGGGCTGGTTTGGTGTGGTATTTACAAATTCTTTCAGTTTTTGTTTGTCCTGGAAGCTTTTTATCCCTCCTTCTATTTTCAGTGACAATGTAGCTGGATATAATATTCTTGACTGCATATTTTTCTCATTTAGTCCTCTGAATATATCATGTCCGTTCTTTCTGGCCTGTCAGGTCTCTGTGGATAGGTCTGCTCCCTATCTAATATTTCTACTGTTGTATGTTACAGACCTCTTGTGCAGAGCTGCTTTCAGGATTTTCTCTTTGTCACTGGGACTTGTAAGTTATATTATTAGATGACGGGTTATAGACCTGTTTTTATGGAATTTAAGGGGGGATTCTCTGTTCCTCCTGGATTTTGATGCTTATTCCCCTCCCCAAATTTTGGGAACTTCTCTATTATTTGCTCCAATATACCTTCTGCCCCTCTCTCTCTTTCTTCTTCTTCTGGGATCCCAATTATTCTAATATTGTTTCATGTTATGGTATCACTTATCTCTCAAATTCTCCACTCATGGTCCAGTAGTTGTTTATCTCTCTTTTTCTCTGCTTCTTTATTCTTTATTATCCATCATTTGGTCTTCTATATCACTAATTCTCTCTTCTGCCACATTTATCCTAGCAGTAAGAGCCTCCATTTTTTATTGCACCTCATTAATAGCTTGTTTGAGTTCAACTTAGTTCTTTTATTTCTCCAGACAGGGATTTTATTTCTCCAGAAAGAGATTCTTTCTTCCATGCTTTTTTTGAGCCCAGCTAGCACATTGATCATCATCATTCTGAACTCTGGTTCTGACATCTTACTAACGTCTATATTGATTAGGTCCCTAGCCATCAGTACTGCCTGTGTTCTTTCTTTTTTAGGTGAGTTTTTCTGCCTTGTCATTTTATCCAGATAAGAATAGATGAATGAGAGAACAAAATACTAAAATTAGGGTAGCTACAACCCCAGAAAAATATACACTAACCAAATCGGAAGAGACCTGAAAGCAGGAGGAGAAGAGAGGAGGAAAAAAATTATATATATATATATATATACACACACACACACACACACACACATGACTGGTGAGTGATTAGTAGAATAGGGCCACACACTTGATTTTTGGGTGTATTTCAATCTGTTAGAAGAAACTCCCTCCCCAAATTTTAAAGAAAGAAAACAAAATTATATATATATATATATATATATATATATATATATATATACACAATTAAGATATGGAATATGACTGTAAAGATGAAAATTTTAAAGGATTCTAAAAATGGAATTGATAAGAAGTTGGTTGAAAAAAGAAAAAGAGGGCGCCTGGGTGGCTCAGTGGGTTAAGCCGCTGCCTTCGGCTCAGGTTATGATCTCAGAGTCCTGGGATCGAGTCCCGCATCGGGCTCTCTGCTCGGCAAAGAGCCTGCTTCCCTCTCTCTCTCTCTCTGGCTGCTTCTCCATCTACTTGTGATTTCTCTCTGTCAAATTAATAAATAAAATCTTAAAAAAAAAAAAAAAAGAAAAAAGGAAAAGAAAGGAAAGAATGTGATCAGACTGGAGACTACAACAATGCCATGTCTTAGATTTAGGGTATATTTTGATCTGTTAGAAGAAACTATATCTCAAAATTTTAAAAGAAAGAATAACCTATATGAATACAAAAAATAGAATTGAATACGATGAAGAAATAGAATATGACTATAACAATGAAAATTTAAAAATATTTTTTAAAAGGTATTGATAAGATAAAATAGTTTAAAAACATTAAAATAGAGAAGAGAAAAAAATTTTAATAGAATAAGAAAAAAATAAAATTTTAAAAATTTAACTTAGAAAAACTAAAGAATCATGGGGGAAAAGCCATGAATTCTATGTGCTGTGTTTCCCTAGCTCTGAAGTTTTGCAGTTCTCATTGATCAGTGAACCTGGTCGTGGCTGGACGTTCTTGCTGATCTTCTGCAGGAGGGGCCCATTGCAGTGATTCTCAAAAGTCTTTGCTGGAGGTGGAACCAGAGACCAGGCTAAGTAAATCTGCTCAGGTTTGCTCTCAGAAGCTTTTGTTTCCTGAGCATTTTCCATAGAGCTCTGGAGGATAGGAATGAAGATGTCAGCCTCCCAGTCTCCAGCCTGGAAGAGCCAAGAGCTCAGGGCCCCACTCATCAGTGCGCCCTCAGAGAAAAGCAGTCAATCTCTCCTGTCTCCCTGGTCTCCAGCCATGCTCTGTGCTCACCTGGCCTGTGACCAATCGTTTCTATCTCAGGCTCACAGATCCATGTGGAGTCACCAAACCCAGCAGATTCCTGCCATGCTCCCATGATGCTCCCTACCAGGGTGGAAGGTGAGTCTCCCCGGATCTGCCACTTGTGGGGTCACTGCTTGAAGAGCAGTGCCCCAACTGTGCCTCTGATCATGGTTTAAGGTAACCCTGAGCTGAGAGTCCCTCCACGGCTCCGTCTCTATAGCTGGCTTCCCTGCTCTGATACCTGGCAACTCTGCCACACTCAGACACCCCTGGTCTTTCTGTGACCCCATGGGTCCTGAGACCACACTGTCCCAATGAGGGCTCCACCCCTGGCTAACTCTGGAGTGATGTCCCTCAGTGGAGCAGACTTCTAAACATTCCGATTTTGTGCTCTGCGTTCGATCCTTTGTGGGGACCCAAGCCCTTCCCCTAGTCTATCTTCCCATATATCGCCTTGGATTCTCTACTCCGCACATCCTACCTTCCAGAACGTGGTCCTTTTTCTGTTCCTAGAATTGCTGCCTTTCTTCTCTTCTATCTCCTGTTGAGTTCTATTTCCTCTTAATTTTTATTTTGAATCACAAAATGACTATCTGGATTCAATTTTAATTATTTACAGATGTTTTGAATGCTTTGATAACTGTCTAGCTGAACTTCTGGGACCCGAGGATATTTAGGTCTTCCAACTCCTCTGCCATCTTGCTCTTCCCCTTATCCCATAATAGTACTTTTTTTTTAATTTTCAAATTTTAGTTGTTCATTACTGGTTTGTCAGAAAACAATTTACTTTTATATTAATATTGTGTCCTAAGACCTTATTGTACTCACTAATCTTGAGAGTTCTTTAGTTGTTAATTCTTTGGCATTTTCTACATATACAATTACATCATCTGCAAAGAAAGACTGTTTTATTTCTTTCTTCCCAAAGTGTATATTTTATTTCTTTTACTTATTGGACTAAGTAGAATGGTGACTTAGTAGGAATGGTGACTGAGAACATCATTGCCTCATCCTAATCTTAGGGGGACAGGGCCAGTATCTAGTCTCTCACCATTGTGTTACTTATAGGTCTTTGTTGATGATCTTTTATCAAGTTGAGGAATGTTTCCTTTGTTCTTAGTTTGCCAAGAGTCTTTATCATGAATAGGTTAAATTTGGTCAAATGCTTTTTCTGCTTCAATAGATAATGATTATATGGGGTTTTTTTTTTTTTCTTTAGCCTGTTGAAATAGTAAATAACATTGATTGGTTTTCTAATGTTGATCCAGCCTTTCATACCTGGAACAAATCTCAATTGGTCATGGTGTATAATTCTTGTAATATATTGTTATATTCAATTTGCTATTATTTTGTTGAGAATTTTTAATCTATTGTGAAAAATATTTGTTTATAGTTTCCTTCTTTATAATATTTTTACCAGGTTTTGGTATAGTGGTAATGCTGGTCTCATAAATGTTTGGTAAAATTTATCTGTGAAACCGTCTTGGCCTGGCACTTTTTCTTTTTGAAGGTTATTAATTACTAATTCCATATTTTAATAGATTAAGGCTTATTTAGATTATCAATTTCTTTATATGTGAGTTTTGGTACTTTGTGTCTCTCAAAGAATTTTTCCATTTCATCTAAGTTATCCAATTTGTGAGTACAGAGCTGTTAATAATATTCCATTATTATCTGCTTCACGTGTGTGGGAACTGGAGCGGTATGCCTTTTTTCATTTCTGTTGTTAGTAATTTGCGTCTCCCCATCCCCACCCCACTCCTTTCCTCACTCTTTCCCTCCTTCTCTCTCTTCCTCTCTCCTCTAACCTTTTCTTTATTTCTCTTCCTCTCCCTCTTTGGTTCCTATGCTAGCCTAACTAGAGGTTTGTCAATTTTACTGAGATTTTTCTGGGACTGTCTGTTGCTTTTTGATTCTCTGTATTCATTTCCTCTTTTCAAGTCCATTGATTTCAGTTCAATTTTTATTATTTCTTTTACTCTTCTTGCTTTAGGTTTAAATTGGTCTTCTTTCTCTAGAATGCTCAGGTGGACATTTAAATGCTTAGTTTTAGATCTTCCTTATTTTCTAGTATATGCATTTAAATCTGTAAGTTTCCCTTTAAGCACTGCTTTTGTGTATCCCACAAATTTTTATAAGTTGTATTTTTCATTTTCATTTAGCTTAAAATTTTCTTTTCTCTTGAGATGCTTCTTTGACCCAGGTGTTATTCAGCAACATGTTCAAATTCCAAATGAGAAGAGTAACTGATTTTCAGTTTGTTCAGATTTATCTTTTTTTTAAGAATATGAGGGACAACATCCAAGCACTACATGATGGAGCCAGAAGCAGAAGGTCTCAGAAAGATTTTTAATTACCTGCACTTATTTTCTCACCTGGAGATACGACTCACTTAGCACAGTTACAGGTTTTAAGTGATGTGACCCGGGTTATCTAGCACTTACTGAATGTTTATGTTGTTTTATTTCTCTATCCATCTTTTCATGCTTAATGAAAGGAAATTTGTGAGCTTCAGCATGTAACTTCATATGCTTGAGAGACATTTTAAATCAGCAGTCTTCTTTATTCTACATAATACTAATACACTCAACAAATCCTATTTTCCAGCTTTTCTATTATTTAGATCCTTTTGAACTATCTTAACAGGCTCTTAATCTGTGAAATCTGAGCCTCTACTAAGTTATCTGCTGAAGGTCACAATATGATCAGGGCTTACTTTATGACTCTACATTTTATACCACTTATCTTAATTTTTATTTTGAATCACAAAATGACTATGTGGCTTCAACTTTAATTATTTACAGGCTTTTAGGCAAAAGTTGTGTTTCAAGAAAACAAACGTTTTAAGAATTGTTTTTAACCACAGGGAAGTATGTTGCTATAGTTGCTCTCAAACTATGCAATACACACATTCACTGCAGTGTACATTCACATTTTGTGAACTGGAAGTTGCCTTGTAGTACGAACCATACATGCATGTAGATATCCAGAGAATTTGAAAGCACCAAAAATTTGTTAAACATAAGTGGAGATATGTTTTAAATGAGTCAGAAACCATACCCTAAAATATTTATTAATGATGGATACTAGCTTTACAAATGATAGGATTTCAGACTAAATGTGTGAGTATGAGAGAGAAAATATGTGTGCACGTGTGTGTAAAGTCTTCTTTGTGGAAATCTTCACACTTTACAGAGGGCTTTAACCCTTTATAGTCTGAATCTATACTGTAGATTTTGTGATATATTCTCTTTTTCTTTTTTAAGATTTTATTTATGTATTTGAGAGAGAGGTACCAAAAGAGATAGTGAGAGAGACCACAAGTAGGGAGAAGAAGGAGAAGAAGGCAAAGCAGGGAGCCTGATGTGGGATTCAATCCCAGAACTCTGGGATCATAACCTGAGCTGAAGGCAGACACTTAGCCCACTGAGCCACTCAGGTCCCCCAGTTTTTTCTTGTTATTTGATAAAAGTAAAATATCACAACTGTTTTTACTTGGGCTTTGATTTATTTAACAAATAATTATTTTTTTAAAAGATTTATTTGTTTAGTCTAGAGAGAGAAAGAATACAAGCAGGATGGGCAGGGGAAGGGAGAGAGAATCTAAAGCAGTCTCCACACCGACTGAGGAGCCTGACGCAGGGCCCCACACAGCCGGATCTCATGACCCGAGCCAAAAACAAGAGTCAGAGGCTTAACCGAGTGCCTCCCAGGAACCCCAACAAATAATTGTTAACATCTACCATGAGTTTAAGACTGTATTCGTTTCAGGGATATCAATATAAATAAAGGGGCACCCAGGTGGCTCAGTCAGTTGAGCATCCAACTCTTGATTTCAGCTCAGGTCATAATCTCAGAGTCCTGGGGTCTAGCCCCATGCTGGCCTCCGGGCTAAGCACAGTCGGCTTGAGATTCTCTCTTTCTCCTTCTGCCCCTCCCCCCACTTGCTCATGCGCTCTCTCTCTCTCATGAATAAATAAAATCTTTAAGATAAATAAATAAACATTATATAAATATGTTTATTTATATATATACATTAATACAAATAATATGTGGATCTTTCCCAAATGAAGCATGTATTCTGAGAGAGGGAAACAGACCTAAAAACAAGACAAGGCAAATAGTTGTTAAAGATGCAATGAAAGAAGTTGATAAATGGTGCCAAGGGCTCACAAATGCGATGGTTTGGCTCTTCTTTGGGGTGAGGGCACATCAGAAAGGATTCAACAAGGATTCAACAATCCAATCTAGAAAAGGAAGTACACGTTTTCTAGGAAATTTAGATGTAGAAGTAGCCAGTTGAACACACACAGCAAATTTAAGACATACGCAAAGTAAACAGAATAGAAAAGTAAAATTCTACGTACTGCTCACCCAGATTTACTAGTTAACAATATTTTGTCATTCTTACATCCTCTCTATCTTCACATGTTCCCTGCTGCCACTTCATTTTTATTTTTTAATTTTTTTAATATATATATTTTTTAAAGATTTTATTTATTTATTTATTTGACAGAGAGAGGGAGATCACAAGGAGGCAGAGAGAGAGGAAGAAGCAGGCTCTCTGCTAAGCAGAGAGCCCATTTTGGGGGCTCGATCCCAGGACCTTGAGATCATGATCTGAGCCAAAGGCAGAGACTTAACCCACTGAGCCACCCAGGTGCCCTATTTTTCTTTTAAATATATATTTAAAGGTATTTATTTATTTATTTATTTGACAGAGAAAGAGAGTACATCAGGGAGAGCAGCAGGTGGAGGGAGAGGGAGAAGCTGGCTCCCCGCTGAGCAAGGAGCCTAACTCAGAACTCGATTCCAGGACCCTGGGATCATGACCTGAGCCGAAGGCAGACGCTTCACTGAGTGAGCCACCCAGATGCCCTGTCTTTTAGTTTCTAAGGTAAATTTTACACACGCTAAAATACACAAATGTTAGCTGTATGATTTTGACCAATGGAGGCACCCTTGTAACCCACACCTCTATCACAACATAGACCATTTCCACCCACCAAGAATGTTGTCCTGTATCACTTCTTAGTCGCACTCCAGAGCAACCACTGCTCAATATATTCATCTTAGATCAATTTTGCCTTTTCTAGAATTTCAAATAAATGGAATCATACAGTACATACTCTGCATGTCCAGCTCCTTTTGTTCAGCATAAGATCTTTGAGATTCATCTGTGTTGTTGCATGTCTCAGGGCTTCATTCCTTTTTATGGCTGGATAATATTGCATAGTATGGATATACCACAATTTGTGTATCCATTCTCCTCATTCTGTTTCCCTGCTGCTGCATAACAAAGCACAACAAACCAAGTGGTTTCAAAAACTGCATGAATTTGCTTACGAGTCTGCTTTCTCTGGATGGATAGGAGGGGCAGCTGCTTCCTGTTCTACATGGCCTCAGGTGGAGTGACTCAAAGGCTGGAGGTCACTTGATAGCTGGAGGCCAAGGCTCATCCCCATGCCTGGGGCTTGGTGCTGTCAACCTGGTAGCTGGGTTTGAAACAAGCATTGCAAGAGAGCAAAGCAGAGGTATATGACATTTTTATGAGCTGGCCTCAGCCGTCACGGAGCATCACTTTCTTCCTACTCTTGGCCATCAGTCATAAAATTCTATTTAGGTTCCTTCTTTTCCTTTAGATGTAGCCCAGGCTTGCAGCTGAGAGGTCTTACCAAACTATCTCCTGCCCATCCAAGTTTATGGATCCAGTGGCCCCTTTTGATTTTGTACCATCTTTCTTCCTTTCAGTCCAGATGGTGTCATTTTTTTTTAAACTTTGTGGGCTCTTTATGTATTCATTTCCAATCTACTCCATTAGAGAAAAGACACACTACAAATCTCTTTAAGAAAAGCCCTTTGCTAAAAAAAAAAAAAAAAAAAAAGAAGCCCTTTTCTATTTAGGAATATCTTTGGGGCTACTAGGAGACAGCACCCAATGGTCGTGAGAAGGCTTTTATCTATTTGAAAAGATTTAGAGAGGCACCTCTGTGGCTCAGTCAGCTAAATGTCTGCCTTCAGCTCAGGCCACGATCCCAGGGTCCTGAGATCAAGTCCCACATGGTGGGGGAGGGTCCCTGCTCAGCAGGGGGCCTGCTTCTCCCTCTGCCTGCCGCTCCCCCGCTTATGCTCACTCTCTCTCTCTCTCTCTCTCTCTGACAAATAAATAAATAAAATGTTTCTTTTAAAGAAAAGACTTATAAAACACCATCTTAAGTATGTCTAAGGTCTTTTTCTTTAGGATTTTATTTATTTACTTATTTGAGAGAGTAAAAATGTGAGTGGGGGAGGGGCAGAGGGAGAGACTCCCCAGCAGACTCCCCACTGAGCACAGAGCCCAACATGGGTTGATCTCACCACCTTGGAGATCGTGACTTGAGCTGAAATCAAGAGACAGACATTTAACTGACTCAACTCCCCAGGCGCCCAGTATGCCTGAGGTCTTGAAGACTGCCCTTATGTCCTGCCCTTGGCTTCATATTTAGACCACACTTTTTTGCAACACCATTAATTTGCACAGAAGCTTTTTCTTAATTTGAGCATCATTCACCATCTGGAGAGGCTGAAAATGAGAAACAGTTTAATTTTCGTACGCAGCAATTCCTAGCTCCCTTACAAATTCACTGTTCTTTCTCTTATTTCTTTTCCAATGCTTAGCCAGTGAAAAGTCATCTGACTACCAGTACTCAGCCTGCAAATCTCCTTAACTGGGTTATTGACTGCATTAGGTACATTTCCCAGTTTCTGTCTTGCGGCAGGTGAGGTCACCACCGTGGAATAAAGGTCTTTCTCTTCCCACCCCACCCCCGCTTCCAAGACCAAGCTCCTCAGTTTCTTTTCAGCTCCTGCTGATAGAAGGGGGCGGCGGGGGGTGATCCTTGTGTCCCTGCAAATGCTCTCCTTGAGGCTTTTCCGGGTTCAGCCCGCTTCCCAGTCCCCAAACCAGCGCCACACATTTTAGGTTTTGTTTCAGCAGCTCTCTCCCCACAGGTGACAAAATCTGCTCCAGATCTCTATCGCTGAGTAACAAACCACCCCACCGTTAGTGGCTTAAAAGAACAACAATCATTTATTTTGTTCATGAATTTGCTATTCGGGCACAGCTTCGAAGATACACCTCGTCTCCGCTCCACACACATCAGCTGGGATAACTCACCTCTGGAAATGGGTCAGTGGGTGGAGGCTGAAAGCATTTGAAGGCTCATTCACACGGCTGGTGCTTAATCCTGGGCTGCCCGCTACGGTCGAACTCTCCGCGTTGGTTCTCAGTGGCATGATGGCTGGTTTCCAAGAGCAAGTGTCCCAAAAGAGCAAGATGGAAGTGTGTGGCCTTTGTAATAACCTAGCCTTGGAAATCACAGAGTGTCATTTCCTCCATTCTCTGTTGGTTGACACAGTGATAAAGGTCTATCCAGGTATAAATGGAACGTGGCAGGTGTGATAGAAGGTGGCAGCTGTCTCTGGGAAATAAAATCTCCCTACTGTTGAGAGATAGGACTTAGCTTTAACCTACAGTTTGAGCTTCACAATTCTAGGTATCAAATGATACCGTTAGGGATTTCCCTAAGAGCAAGCCCATTTTCAACAGACTATATAGTTGGCATATTTTGAAGAATGCAGTGGAGGTTTTCAAACTCCAAAAGTTTTTAAAATATTTTGAACAAAAGCATCATATGGGAAAGAATGTTTGGACCTCTATGTAATTCTCACACAACCTTTTAAAATACATCGTTTATATGTGTAATTGAATGCATTGTCTATGTTGACTATCAGTCACAAAGTTTAGATTGTCACTATCAAGGAGAGAATTAAATTCTGGTAGCAAGGGCAGATAAATCTCTGCTAATTTCAGACGAATGCCCGAACATCTGCCAATACTTGATGAGAGCTTCAATATTCTTAATTATTAGCATGCTTGACCTTTCTTTCCCACTAGCACATTTCTTTTTTTTTTTTAAGCTTTTATTTATTTATTTGACAGATCACAAATAGGCAGAGAGGGAGGCAGAGCAAAAGAGAGGAGGAAGCAGGCTCCCTGCTGAGCAGAGATCCCGATGTGGGGCTCGATCCCAGGACCCTGAGATCATGACCTGAGCCGAAGGCAGAGGCTTGAACCCACTGAGCCACCCAGGCGCCCCCCCACTAGCACATTTCTATGAAAAATATTAACTACTGTATGCTTTCTGTGAATATAACCCAAGAGTATATAACAATCCCATTGTATGCTTAATTCTTCTAAGAGATAGCCTTTTAAAAGTTGGTTGTAGGACCTCTTTTGTTAAACTCTGTATCCAAAGGAGGATATATGGACACAGACTTTTAGGGAAATGCCCAGGAAGTATTTAACATATAAAACTTTCTGCTATATTTGAGACACTGAGCTGCATGAGAGCTGCATGGAGAATAGTCTCCAGGTCTAGGGCAGATGCCTTCTCTCTTGGAAACTTCTAACTATAAATAACCGGTCCATTCTGAGTATATACATTCTTGTCACCCCTCTGCCATTTATATAAGGGAGAAAGCCAAGAAAAAAGTGAACATGGAAATATCAGTTGTTATTGTTTAGTCTTGGAAGTTGAAGAAGAAGAATATCACTTACTAAGAGAGTGACAGCTCAAAGCTGGTTAATAAAAGAGAAGTTGGGGATGCCTGGGTGGCTCAGTGGGTTCAAGCCTCTGCCTTCAGCTCAGGTCATTATCCCAGGATCCTGGGATCGACCCCGCATCAGGCTCTGCTTCAGCGGGGAAGCCTGCTTCGACCCCCAGCCTGCCTCTCTGCCTACTTGTGATCTCTGTCTGTCAAATAAATAAATAAATAAAATCTTTAAAAAAAAAAAAAAAGATAAGTTGCATACAAGTTAGGTTCTACCGAAGTGTTTTTCTGCATGTAGTTGCTATATAGGGATTTTGAATCACGTTGGTAATAGTTACAAGTTCAATTTTAAGACATATTTTAAAAGGAAGTTTCGTATTTACATCAGATGAACATGCCTAGAGTGGAACTGTGTCCGTTCAGCTGGCACATGCAACTATTCCTAAGAAACTTACTGTTGCTCTCCCTGAACTGCAGAAGGAAGGAAACACATGATGTTTGGAGAATCAGACTTGCAAAATAATCACAGAAAGTTTCATGGGTTTATTGTTTCAGAAAAGAGTGTAAGTATGATTTTAGAGAAAAACTGACAGCAGATTCTGCTCTCATTTACTTCGTGTTACCATCTTTAGGAAGATTGGCTCAATCGCTTTCTTTCCCAGCTTTCCCAGCTTTAACCATTAACGTATTTTTTCTTTTTTTTTTTTTTTTTAAGATTTTATTTATTTATTTGACAGAGAGAGACACAGCAAGAGAGGGAACACAAGCAGGGGGAGTGGGAGGGGGAGAAACAAGCTTCCTGCCGAGCAGGGAGCCTGACATAGGTCTTGATCCGAGAATCCTGGGATCATGACCTAAGCAGAAGGCAGATAATTAACTAGACCCAGGCACACTTAACCTATTTTTTTCAAAGTCATAGTCTCTCTCTCTCTCTTTTTTTTTTTTTTTTTAAATTAATCTGCGAGAGATACAGAGACAGAGCCAGAGAGAGCACAAGCAGCGGGATAGGCAGATGGAGGAGAAGCAGACTCCCTGCTGAGCTAGGAGCCCAACATGGGTCTCAATCCCAGAACTGGAGATGGTGACCTGAGCGGAAGGCAGACACTTAATCATCTGAGCCACCCAGGCGCCCCTGGTCTTCTCTTTTTATTGATTCTTCATTTCACCCTACTTTGTTATTGAGAACATTTTCTAAATAATAAACCTTCTTTAACAGTGTACAGATGATCAGTTGGTGATAGGAAATCTCAAAAAGCAAAAATGATTGGGAGAAGGGGGGTGGGGTTATGGACATTGGGAGGAGGTGTGCTTTGGTGAGTGCTGTGGGGTGTGTGGACCTGGCGATTCACGGACCTGTACCTCTGGGGATAAAAATATATGTTTATAAAAAGCAAAAATGAATTTGGTTACTCATATTATTCAAGATTTTTTAGTCTTTATTTCTTGTAAATCATTAGTGGATGGTTGTCGTTGCCTTCTCATGGTCACGACAGATACACTCACTTTGCTCCCACTAACATTATTTCCAGTTCTCTTCTTGATTTTGATTCTGTTCTAAATGGGTCTCTCTTTGACAGCAACAGAGTGAAATGTCTTGATGGGAGTTTGGGAAGTTAAGTAGAAGAGGGAGGGACAGGAAAAAAAAAACCCGTCTTTTCAATTCAGGTATCGGTGGCTCTCAAATGTTCACTTGCTGAAGTATCACCTGGAGAGGGAAGAGTGTTAAAAATATGGATTTTCAGGGATGCCTGGGTGGCTTAGTGGGTTAAGTCTCTGCCTTCGGCTCAGGTCATGATCTCAAGGACCTGGGATGAAGCCCCACATTGGGCTCTCTGCTCAGCAGGGAGCCTGCTTCCCCTTCCCCCCACCTGCCTCTCTGCCTAATTGTGATTTCTCTCTGACAAATAAGTAAATAAAATCTTTTTTAAAAAAAAATACAGATTTTCAGATTTCATCCTCATGAATGCATTCTGAGGACCCCAAAGCTGGATTAGATTTATCTCTAGGGACAACTGAGTAACTCTAGACGGTATCCCTCTCAACTTGGTAGAATCACCCTTCCTGGTTCTCCTCTGGAAACACTTTAGAGGTTTCTTCTGAAGTAGCCAGTGTCTGGGGCTAAATCCTGACCGAACCCATAAAAACTTCAGGTGTAGAACCTACTCTCAAGCATCTTCACGCTTTGAATCAATGTGTGGTCTTTGGAGGCCAAAAAAACCATTACCTGGTAAGTGACCATGGCCAGCCCAGATTCCAGGGGAGTGGAATACGACTCCCACCTCTTAACAGGAGGCACAGCAGAGATTTTGCAGTCACCTTTATTTTAAAGAGATCTGCTGTCAGACTATGGTTTTGTTACTTGGAGAATGAACATGTTTCCATCTTGCAACACCAAAAAATGGGACATAGTGTGGGAGCAAATGGAAAGTGAAGTAGGTGATTGAGTATAATTAAGAAGAAACTCAAACCATCAGCTTGGTGAAGCAGATGTGGCCATTTCGTATCTGGATCTCTTTAACTCCGCAAAACTCCTCTCAAATATATTTAGACACAAGGTGTCAGCACAGCCTTGAGCTCAATTAATTCTCATCAAAATATTCAGATAATTGGGGAGGGAAAATTTGGCCTAATGACAGCAACGTAGCTTAGTTTCTCTATTTTCTGTTAGGCATTCTGCTTAGTTTATTTAGTACCAGTGATTTTTAAATGCTGTAATATAAACTCAAAGGAGTGCTCAAAAATAATATTAAGATAAAGCACAGAAACATAGGAAAGCAATAAAATTTATCCAATGGGATAGCAAAATCATATATATTTTACAGAAATAATTTATACGG
This sequence comes from Mustela nivalis, assembly GCF_964662115.1. Lineage (NCBI taxonomy): Eukaryota > Metazoa > Chordata > Mammalia > Carnivora > Mustelidae > Mustela > Mustela nivalis. Next base: position 35,563,424 of record NC_139035.1, read on the forward strand.
TTGTAAATCCCTAATATGATTATAAACAATGTGCAGAGTTTACTCTTGTTTGTTTTGTGACTAATGAGAAGCCATGCATCTCCGACTATTAATAATAGAAAGCTATTTCTACAAATATATATTATTGCTAACGTGTACCTGCTCAGGCTCAAGCAGAATCTGAGTCACTGTTTCCAATAGTAAGTTAAAGAATATATTTTTCTAGATTTCCACTTTTTAAAACAGGAATTTATTTATATCCTTCCATTGACCGATAGAATCTTACCACACACTCCCTCCGCCCCCCAGTGTTTAGGAATAAAACAGGACAATTATCTACCGATAAAAGGGTCAATTCAACAAAAAGATATAACAATCCTAAATGTATACACACTAATAACTGAATCTTTCCATTCATCCTCAGTTATTAGGATAAAATTGCTGGATCCCAGTATGTACATTTTTAAACCTTCTGATAAATCATGTTATATCGCTCTCCAGAAAGAGTGTACCAATCTTTACTCCTAACTAGGAATATATGAAAAATTCCTGCGTCTCTCTATTTTCACTAAAAACAAATGACCATTGCATCTAAAATAAGTTTTAAATATGTTTTTATTACTTTCAATTTCTCCTATTAATACCAACTACAAAAGCATATGGATTTTCAAAAAACTATAGGTTCTTCTATTTGCTTTCAAGAACAATGAGTATAGGGACGCCTGGGTGGCTCAGTTGGTTAGGCATCTGCATTTGGCTCAGGTCATGATCGTAAGGTCCTGGGATCTGAGTCCTACATCGGGCTCCTTGCTCAGGGGAGAGCCTGCCTCTCCCTCTTCCTGTTGTTCCCTCTGCTTGTACTCTCTCTCTCTGACAAATAAATAATTAAAATCTTTAAACAACAACAAAGAAAATAATGTTATTTGTGTATGAACCTAGTGCTTCAAAAATGCTCCAGCAGCTCAGAATTATTCTTTAAAATTTGATACGAAATGGTCATCACTTCTCAACCTTTTAACTAAAATCAAGTGTGGTATGAAATGGTCATTTCAGATAAATGTACGTCTGTGTGTATGTGTGCGTGAGAGAGAGAGAGAGAGAGGGAGAAAGACAGTGCCAAGATAAGCAAATTCTCCCCTCATAGATTATGGATAAATTGTCACATTATTTTATAATTATCAAGTTATATGCTTTGCCTGATAGAGTGAGACTCTCCCTAAGGTCAGGGATTTTGTTTTTTTGTGGTTTTGAGTGATCTTGAAATTAGAGTTTGAGATAGTAACCACTCAAGAAATGTTTGGTGAAGGAAGACTAAAATGAAGAAAAAATGATGGAAAGACATGTAAATTTCAACTTGGTCCTTATCCTAATTTCAAGAATGATAGGCCAAATGGCCAAACACATAAAATAGATCAGATCTCCATGATGAAGAAAAACTTAACCCCATTAAAAGAAACTAACTGTATTCTTTTCTTATTATTAATTAGTTGGCTATTGAAAATATATATAGAATGTATTGCCTTCTAGAGTGTACCTAGAGCCCATCAGAAAATTCTCTCTTGTCTAAATTTTTTATTCCCACTAGCTGATAATCTGCATTTCACACTAGTAAAAGGGTCTGAACTTGTTGACAATTGTCGGAATGTTATATGTGAACTTCCTCATTACATCACCTTCTCTCATGGTTAGTGACGGAATTAGAGTTTATCTTATAAAAATGAGGGTAAATTTTTTATTACATTTAAAATTGTACATTTGTGTAAAACACTTGTGAAAGCTAGTCTGATGAAGATTCCATTAGTCTGAAACTTCTGTTTAACCAGAACTTTGCTAGGCATTAATGGCAATGACTCTAAGGTATGCTCGGTTTTGAAAGGCATTCTGAATTATCAGGGACATAATTATATTTCATATGGTTTATACATCATGTTCAAATAATTTGAAAATTGATGTTGCGTATAGAATGAGCAATGATTTTAGAACTACAGTTGATTTTAGAGATTTCCAAATTCAACCACATCATAATACACATGAGAAAGCAGAGAGCCCATGTAGGTGAAGTCACTTGTCCAAGGCTGCACAGCTAGTTAATGCCACAGTGGAGCTGGATGCCAAGTCATTACTATATCCACTGAATGGCCAGATTCTCTACTTATTTCTTCAATTGACCATAATTCCTTAGGTGGAGAGGAGAGAGACTTTTCTATAATAATACGTAAAAGAATGATAGGCCAAATGGCCAAACACATAAAATAGATCAGATCTCCATGATGAAGAAAAACTAATTTCCTAAGGTCTGGATATTTTGAAATGGAATCTCTCAGAATTAGTTCTTCAGCCTAAGGTCCTCCTCATCTTTTTATGACTCTAGCTTGGGCCCAACACCAAACATCCGGAACTTACTTGTTAGCTGACACTGAAGCATGGTAAGAATTAACAGGAAGTAATTCAATCCTCATTCTCCTCCCCCTTAATCACCAAGCTGAGCATCTTTATCTCATTAATATCTGACTGTAAATTCCCTTGACACCTGGAAAGACTAGCAATTTATTTATAAGGATATATAACCTGATTGTGAAGCTTTCTGCTGGCAGAGATTTCTCAAAGATTTATCTTTCTCCTGAAGTAAATATAATATTTTTAATTATTCATTATGTTTCTCCTGTTTTACCACAAGCTTTCTCAGAGGACAGAAGTGCATTAAGTCTCTTCTTTTACTATAAGAGTGTGAAGTGTGAATATAATATATGTCTATATATTTATATATATACATATGTGTGTGTATTTGTATTTCGTTGTTATATTCTGAGTAAACAAAATTAAACATGATTTGCAAAAGATGTAAAGTGATACAACAGACTTTATGCTGCATGCACACCAGAAAACTTAAATAAAAAATGCTCATCATTGAAGTGGAAACTGGGAAGATTTCATATTCTTTTTTTTTTTTTTAAGATTTTATTTATTTATTTGACAGAGAGAGAGAGATCCCAAGTAGGCAGAGAGGCAGGCAGAGAGAGAGGAGAAAGCAGGCTCCCTGCTGAGCAGACAACACCATGTGGGGCTCGATCCCAGGACCCTGGGATCATGACCTGAGCCAAAGGCAGAGGCTTTAACCCACTGAGCCACCCAGGCACCCCAAGATTTCATATTCTTAACAGCTATATTAGGGAGGTAAAAATGTGAGCATGCCTATAAATATGACCAAAAAAGCTTTATTGGGATTTATGCTAAGGAAATACTCAGCAATTGCAAATGTCTTCTATACAAGCTCAGTTTGGCAACCTTCCTTTTCTCATGTTGAGTATTTAATAAAAGTGAAAAAAAGAGATACCTTCTCCATATTGCAAAGTTACCTGGAGCTGGTAGGTTACTATCTTATAAATGCTAGAATTGAAAGTAGTCCCAGGGGCTTTTCTTTTAGGTTCATTAAAGAATAATTTAAGAATACATACAATGGAATTTGTCATTTTTAATGTACAGTGAACAGCCCTATGAGTTATGACTCACAGTCACATAAGCACCACTACACTCAAGATACAGAGCATCTCCTTCTCCCCAAAAGTGCCCTGTTTCTTCATACTCAGTCTCTCCCCAACTTTCAAACCCTCGTACCACCAATCTCTTTTCTGTGATTTTGCCTTTTCCAAAATGTCATATAAATGGAACTGTATGGCACTTAACCTTCTGAGTCTGGTTTCTTTGGTTTAGTGTAACACACTTGAGATTCACCCATGCTGTTGTGTCTACCAGTAGTCTGTTCCTTTTTATTGCTGGGTAACATTCCATAGTGTGTGTGAACCAGGTTTTGTACCCACTTACCGGTTGATGGAAATTCCCTGCCACCAGTTTTGATTAATTATAAATAAGATAACTATAAACATTTATAATTTTTTGCATGTGAACATTGGTTTTTCCTTCTTTTAGGTAAATAACTCAGAGTGGGATTTCTAAATCGTATATGTTTATTAGAAACTACCAAATGGTGGCACCTGGGTGGCTCAGTGGGTTAAGCCGCTGCCTTCGGCTCAGGTTATGATTTCAGGGTCCTGGGATCGAGTCCCGCATCGGGCTCTTTGCTCAGCAGGGAGCCTGCTTCCCTCTCTCTCTCTGCCTGCCTTTCTGTCTTCTTGTGATCTCTCTCTGTCAAATAAATAAATAAAATCTTTAAAAAAAAAAAATGAAACTACCAAATGTGTTTCAAAGGGTCTATCATATTTTGTATTCCCACCAGTGTGGTCAAGTTGCTTTGTATTCTTGCCAGCACATGATATCAAAAGGTATTTGGGGGACACCTTGATGGCTCAGTCAGTAAAGTGACTAACTCTTGATTTTGGCTCAGGTCATGATTGCAGGGTCCTGAAATTGGGTCCCACTTTGGGCTCCTTGCTGGGTGTGGAGCCTGCTTAAAATTCTCTCTCTCCCTCTCCCTCTGCCCACCCCCCAAAAAAAGAAAAAGGTGTTTTTGTTTTTTGTTGTTGTTGTTAATGCTAGTCATTCTAATAGATACATAGTGGTAATGCATTGTGATCCTAATTTGCATTTCCCTAGGGATTAATAATGTTGAGCATATTTAATATGTTTACCTGCCATCTGTATATCTTCTTTGGTGTAATATTTTGATGTCTATTCAAATTTTTTTCCCATTTTCTTTTTAGGTTATTTATTTCTTTATTACTGAGGGTCAGTTTTTTTAGTTCTTTATATACATCATGTGGTCACCAGTCCTTTAGGTGAAATGTGTTTGGTAAATATTTTCTCTTAGTCCCTTGCTTTCTTTCCATTCTCTTAACTCTTTTGAAAGCCAGATGTATTCAGTTTTTATTTGTTTTAGTTTTTGTGGGTTTCTTGCATCTGGGTGTCCAACAGTTCTAGCACCATTTCTTAAAAAGACCACCTTTTCTCCACTGAGTCGTCTTTCCACCTTCATCAAATATCAACTGGCCGTGTAAGAGCAGGTGTATTTTTGGACTCTGGTTCCATTGATCTATATGTCTTTTCTTTCATCAAATACCACACTATCTCAGTTACTATAACCTTTTCCCCCCCTTTATCAAGATTTTATTTAAATTCCAGATCCCCTCGTCCACCCCACCTAGTAACTACCTTTTCCCATCCCAGTGGAAGACGGTTTGCTCTGGGAAGAAGCTCCATCAAAAGGCTGAGAGCCAAGGGCAGGGATATGGCCTGATGATCAAAGAGAGAATTTCATTGCCCTTCTTTAATTTGGCTTCCTAGAATCCTGGCATCTGGGCTGATACCCCTGAACAGAAGACTGAAAGATTTTTCTCTTGGAAAACTGACCATCCCAAGAGCCTTGCAGATACTGCTGGGGGCACTTATGACAACTGTCCAGTTCTGCCACCCTGTAATAAAGGCCACCATTCCAGAGGCGCCATCCATACCCCCCCACTCCACTCCACCAGGACTTCCATATAGTTTGTTAGTGCCCTGCTCTTAAATACACAATACAGAGAAATACTGTGAGATAGAGTTGACTTAATCTTCCAGGAAAAAAAAAAAAAAAAAGAGAGAGAGAGATGGAAAAATCAGAGAGAAAATTGTAGAACACTAGAAGACCAGTGCAGAATGTCCAATATCCATGCAATAGGAATTCCAGAAAGAATAAGTAGAGAAAATAAAGAGGCAGATGCCTATAGAAATAAATCCAAGAATATCCTAGAACTCAGTGACATGAGTTTCCAGAGTATTCTCAACACCTTACCCATTCTGAGACACATCATGAAATTTCAGAACCCTAGCAATAAAGAAAGGATCCTGAGAGCTTCCAAAATTTTTTTAAATGTCATATACAACAGAACGGGAAACAGCACGGCATCAAACTTCTCAACAATGGAAACTAGAAATAGAAGCAAGAGTATCAAAAATTCTGAAAGAAATTATTTTCAACCCAGAATTCTTTGCCTAACCAAGTTCAATCAAATAAGAGGTTAGGAGCACCTGGGTGGCTCAGTGGGTTAAGCCTCTGCCTTTGGCTCAGGTCATGATCTCAGGTCCTGGGATCTAGCCTGGCATCAGGCCCTCTGCTCAGCAGGGAGCCTGCTTCCCCCTCTCTCTCTGCCTGCCTCTCTGCCTACTTGGGATCTCTCTCTCTCTCTCTCTCTGTCAAATAAATAAATAAAATCTTTAAAAAAATACAAATAAGAGGTTAAGCGCATTTTCAGATGTGTAGAGTGTATCAGTCAGATGCAGGGAAAATTTAATATGATGAATTATTAATTAGTGGAAAATGATTAATGTGGTAAACAAGAACCCTAAAGCACACAGGAATACTAAGTGTAGTGAGCAGTTGCTTGTGAGCCAGAGTACCCCAAAACAGGAAGGAATAACCTTGGAAGAGCTTCCTCTCCTGAAGGATGCTTCCAGACCTCCTCATAGAGGGCACCTGACAGAGGACATCCCACAGCCCATGGGATGGTAGAGAAGTTCACTGGTGTACTGTGGACCAAAGCTGGTCCCTGGGAAATTGCCCACTGGAAAGCAGCACTCTGAAGCCAGTGTGTGTAGGAAGCCACCCACAGGAGTGAGCTGGAGCTGGCTTAGTAGAAGTCAGGGGCGGCAGGTGAGAGGAGAAACTTGCTGGAGGGCAAGGGCCCCTGAATTCCTTGCACACTTGTTGACAGCTACCCATGGGAGCTGGGAAGAGAAGCCCTTTTCTCTGTCATGCCTTGCAATGTCTTTCCAGAGCCCTCTAGTGACAAAAACTAACCCAGTTCCAGCTGACAAAGAAGAAGCATTTAGCATCTATCTCCAGTACCCTCAAGGAGGGACAATTGAGCCGACAGGCCATAACTGATAACTGGCACAAGTCTCAGATAATGTCCCTCCTATGTGCCTTTTCTTGAGAAGTTACTTAAAACTGTAATCCACCAAAAGGAAGGAAGTTTGAAAGTAGAATATATGGGATCTAAGAAACAAGAGATGGGGGATTGATTTCAGGAATGAGGCAAAGGGAACCCCAAGATGATGGTAATGGGAGACCCAGAATGACAGCTGGAAGCAGCAGACCTAGGGAGGAACCAGGGTCTCTGAATGGATCAGAAAAAAATGGAGGGTTCCAGGAAGGATGCCTGGAGAAAGAAAGTGTGTGAGAGAGCTTAGGTGGGAGATGGGGGCGGGAGGGGTGAGAAGGAGAAGGAAGAAATATTGAAAAGAGATTTGTACTCAGGCAGTGAGTTTGTAAGTGCATTAATGATAGATACATAGAAAAGTAAGAAGAAAAAATATCGGGCAATTATTAACCCAAGATGGGGAAAAGAAAAAAAGCTTTACAAAAAAAGGAAATGCAATTATAGTTCACTACATTGCAAGTTGTGGAGAGTACTTACATACTTATGAATCTGAATGAATATTCAACTAGCCCCAAATCATGGTATATTAAGAAGATCAGGTGAGAAGAGGGAAGAATAAGGAGCGCTGTGAGAGAACCAAAGCCTCATCTTACATGGTAGGAAGTCAAGGATAAATATTACTAAAATGAGAAATATAAGGAAAGAACATTTAAAAATGTTATTTAGAGGGGCACCTGGGTGGCTCAGTTGGGTTAAAGCCTCTGCCAGGGTCCTGGGATCCCAGGGTCCTGGGATCAAGCCCCACATCGGGCTCTCTGCTCAGCAAGGAACCTGCTTCCTCCTCTCTCTCTCTCTCTCTCTCTGCCTGCCTCTCTGCCTACTTGTGATCTCTGTCTGTCAAATAAATAAACAAAATCTTTTTAAAAATAAATAAATAAATAAATAAAGTTATTTAGGTAGTCACAATTGGAGATGGGTAGAAGGGGGGACGGAAATCATTGGTTTTAGTTATGAGTCTTATGGAACGGTGACATTTTAAACTCTGTATATTGGTATCTTCAATAAAATGTGGAAGAGGGGGAACCTGGGTGGTTCTGTCAGTTAGGCATCTGACTCTTTTTTTTTTAAGATTTTATTTATTTATTTGATAGACAGAGATCACTAGTAGGTAGGGCAGGCAGAGAGAGAGAGTAGGAAACAGGCTCTCTGCTCAGCAGGGCTCGATCCCAGGACCCTGAGATCATGACCTGAGCCAAAGGCAGAGGCTTAACCCACTGAGCCACCCAGGCGCCCTAGGCATCTGACTCTTGATCTCAGCTCAGGTCTTGATCTCAGAAAAATAAGTTAGTAAAGGGAAAGTTCTTAAGTTTCTTAAGCTAAACCTCAGTCTGGGTTTAAACATATTCCCTCCATTCATTTCAGTTAAAGCCTGGTCCCAATGTCTATCTCCCTGCTTTGGACATACTCTCAGAAACATCAAGTCCTTGGGCAGTAGGGACGTTCTCCTCAAACTGTGTAATAAACAAAACCAACGTGTTCCAGAGGGAATGAGAAACTATAATACAAGTATGACCCATCTTTACAGTAGAAAGTCAAGTTTAGCTTAGAGTAAGTCACGTAAAGCTTGTTTTTTAGATAAAACCCCAGGACACTTGGGGTTAGAGAGATTTCAGAATAAAAATTTAAAACTTCTGGCAGAAGTTACTTTAAGGGTGGATACAGGTCTGTATTAATTTAGCTGCTGAGTTACGGACATGTCTACACTCGGCTACACTCATTAGAGCTTTGCCCATGTGTCTCCCCAAGAAGTGCATGCCTGTCTAGCTCTTCACAAGGATATTACCTTTCCATTCAGGGTTTTCAAATATATGTTGAACAATTAGAGTGTGTTTATGGGTTGAATCGTGTCCCCCAAATACATATGTTAAATCTCTAACCCCAGTATCTCAGAATGGGACCTAACTTGGAAATAGAGTCATTATAGATATTGGTTAAGATGAAATCATTAGGGCGGGCCATAATCCAGTATAACTACTGTTCTTATGAAAAGAGGAAATATGGACATAGAGACACCCATACAGGCAAAATGTTTTATGAAAATGAAGGCAGAGATCCAGGTGATGTTTCAACCGCCAAGAAAGGCTAATGATTACTAGTCAACCACCACAAGCTAAAGGCTTGGTATGGAGCAGATTCTCTCCCCTGGCTCTCAGAAGAACAAACTTTGCCAACACCTTGACCTCAGACTTCTGTCTTCTAAATCCCCCCACCCCCCCATTGGTGAAACTTCATAATGCAGCCCTGGAAAACTATCATGGTATGTAATGTGCTTTCTCTATTAAGTAATGGTCTATTGCCCAAAGGATTGTCTTTTTGTTGGAAGTACTTTCCAGCAACTCAATATAGTTACAGTAGATCTTCTCAACATAATTGCATCATTAATCAAATTAAACCCATACATTGGTATTGGTGTGAAAAGTTGTGGGACGAGACAGCAAAGAAAGAAATTGCAATTACTGATTTCTTTAGACTGAATGAGGGAACTTACCTTTGTATCAGAGGGTGGAAAGGAACAGATGTACAAAGATATTCTAGTTGAATTCCTTATTTGATCTTCTAACTAATTCAAGTCCTTTCAGTTTACAGTTTGGTGTGTAAGTTTCCTTAAAACATACAGTTTTGTATAGATTGCTTAGGATCTAGACACCATAATGCATGGGTAAGCCTGCTTTTTGACAGACAGAGATAACAAGTAGGCAGAGAGACAGGCAGAGAGATAGAGAGAGAAGGAAGCAGGCTCCCTGCCACAGAGAGCCCGATGTGGGGCTAGATCCCAGGACCTGAGCTGAAGGCAGAGGCTTTAACCTACTGAGCCACCCAGGTGCCCCAAGCCTGCTTTTTCGTTGAAAATGTTCTCCACTTGCACACTGCTGAGGGTGCAAGACTGTCCTAAGACTTATGTATCACACAGAATCCCAAGTGGTGTAAGGTCTGTACATACCAATGGAATTGAGAATGTTGACCAGCACAGAAGAAATCTCTAATCAATGATATGCACGTGTCCTGATGCACAAACAACCATCAATGTCTGTAGAACACATGAGTTATCTCAGTGTGCACATTTGGAGTAATATCACTAAAATAGGGGTCTGGAAGTAATTCTACTCCTCTTAGTATCAAGAACTTCAATTTTGGTGTTTGAATCTATACATTCAAAGTAAAGGTGAGAATTGTGATCTAGCTATGCTGATAATTCAAGTTAAAACATATTTTCTTCGATTATCTGGATGTTGCAAGCAAATGTAGGAAACTATTAACATGAATTATCATCCAGAGAATTGACTCAATTTTCCACTTCATTTTGTTCATGTAAGCATGGTCTAAATCATTGAGTGAGAAAAATTCCTAGCAATTAACTACATTTAAAACCTTGGTAAAAAGTCATTTTATCTAATGGCCAAACATAACAATAACAGAGATTCCTTACAGTTATATGGTTTTGCAATTTATAGTAATTCCCCTACATGTTATCTGATTTGATCTGCTCAAATTTTATAAAAAGAATTTATTTAATTTTTTTTCTGTGTTCCAAAATTCATTGTTTATGTACCACACCCAGTGCTCCATGCAATAAGTGCCCTCCTTAATCACCACCACCAGGCTCACCCCTCTAAAACCCTGTTTGTTTCTCAGAATCCACAGTCTCTCATGGTTCATCTCTCCCCCTCGAATTTCCTCTAATTCACTTTTCCTTTCCTTCTCCTAATGTCCTCCACCTTACTCTTTATGTTCCGTAAGTATGTGAAACCATATGATAATTGACTCTCTCTGTTTGACTTATTTCACTCAGCATCATCTCCTCCAGTCCTGTCCACGTTGATACAAAAGTTGGGTATTCATCCTTTCTGATGGCTGAGTAATATTCCATTGTATATATGGACCACATCTTCCTTATCAGTTCATCTGATGAAGGGCATCTTGGCTTTTTCCACAGTTTGGCGATTGTGGCCATTGCTGCTATGAACAGTGGGGTACAGAAGCCCTTCTTTTCACTACATCTGTATCTTTGGGGTAAATACCCAGTAGTGCAATTGCAGGGTCATAGGGTAGCTCTATTTTTAATTTTTTGAGGAATCTCCACACTGTTTTTCAAAGTGGCTGCACCAACTCGCATTCCCACCAACAGTGTAAGAGGGTTCCCCTTTCTCCATATCCTCTCCAACATTTGTTGTTTCCTGCCTTGTTAATCTTTGCCATTCTAACTGGTGTAAGTTGGTATCTCAATGTGGTTTTGATTTGAATCTCCCTGATGGCTAATGATGATGAACATTTTTTCATTTGTCTGCTAGCCATTTGTAAGTCTTCTTTGGAAAAGTGTCTGTTCATGTCTTCTGCCCATTTTTTGACATGATTATCTGGTTTTTTGGGGTGTTGAGTTTGAGGAGTTCTTTATAGATCTTGGATATCCACCCTTTGTCTGTAGTGTCATTTGTGAATTTATTCTCCCATTCTGTGGGATGCCTCTTTGTTTTTTTGACTGTTTTCTTTGCTGTGCAGAAGATTTTTATCTTGATGAAATCCCAGAAATTCATTTTCACTTTTGTTTCCTTTGCTTTTGGAGACATGTCTTGAAAGAAGTTGCTGTGGCCAATGTTGAAGAGGTTACTGCTTATGTTCTCCTCTACCATTTTGATGGATTCCTGTCTCACATTGAGGTCTTTCATCCATTTTGAATTTATCTTTGTGTATAGTGTAAGAAAATCCCAAATTACTAGAACTAATACAGCAGTTCAGCAATGTGACAGGATACAAAATCAATGTACAGAAATCAGTTGCTTTCTTATACACTTAGAGAAAGTGTATTTAGAGAATTGATTCTGTTTACCATAGCACCAAGAATCATAAGAACCTTGAAATAAACCTAACCAAAGAGGTAAAGGATCTGTACTAGAGGAACTACAGAACACTCATGAAAGAAATTGAAGAAGACACAAAAAGGTGGAAAAAAATTCCATGCTCATGGATCAGAACAATAAACATTGTTAAAATATCTATACTACCCAGGTGCACCTGGGTGGCACAGTGGGCTAAACCTCTGCCTTCAGCTCAGGTCATGATCTCAGGGTTTTGGGATTGAGCCCCATGTCAGTCTCTCTGCTCAGGAGGGAGCCTGCCTTACTCCTCTTTCTCTGTCTGCCTCTCTGCCTGTTTGTGATCTCTCTCTCTCTGTCAAATAAATAAAATCTTTTTAGGAAAAAAATCTATACTATTCAGAGCAATCTATACTTTCAATGCCATCCTGATCAAAATTCCACCGACATTTTTCAAAGTGCTGAAACAAACAATCCTAAAATTTGTATGGAACAAGAAAAGACCCCAAATCGCTAAGGAAAGGTTGAAAAAGAAAAACAAAGCTGGGGGCATCACGTTGCCTTATTTCAAGCTTTATTACAAAGCTGTGATCACCAAGACGGTATGGTACTGTCACAAAAACAGACACATAGACCAGTGGAACAGAATAGAGAGCCCAGATATGGACCCTCAACTCTATGGTCAAATAATCTTCGACAAAGCAGGAAAAAATATCCATTGGAAAAAAAGACAGTCTCTTCAATAAATGGTGCTGGGAAAACTGGACAGCTATGTATAGAAGAATGAAACTCGACCGTTCTCTTACACCATGCACAAGGATTTTTTTGTTTTGTCTTAAGGTGCACAGTAGTGAGAAAAATGTGGAACCTAGAGGTCAAGGGATTCTATGAAGATTACACAGTTCAAGATTCAATTCAGTGTTCTTTCCACTACATCAAACTTCTTAATCTTTTTTTTTATGCCATGAGCCTCTTTGGGAATGTGCAGAAGCTTTTGGACCCCTTCTCAGAAAAAATGTATTTAATTGTATTTTAAAATCTCCATAGGATTACAGAAGAAACCAATTATATTAAAATACAATTATCAAAATATTTTTACATGTTTGCTACAGTAACCTATGCACTTCTTTATTAATGCATTAAATATCAAAATACAGTAGTGATGTTCCCTGGTGGTCTAGTGGTTAGGCTTTGGCACTCTCACTGCCATGGCCCAGGTTCAATTCCCGGTCAGGGAAGTCTTTTTTCTGAGGCACCTAGGTGGCTCAGTGGGTTAAGCTTCTGCTTTCAGCTCAGGTCATGGTCTCAGGGTCCTGGGATCAAGCCCCACATCAGGCTTTCCACCTCTTTCTCTGCCTTCCTCTCTGCCTACTTGTGATCTCTTTCTTTTTCAAATAAATAAATAAAATCTTAAAAAAAAAAAGATACAGTAGCAAATCTAATAACTACCATAATTTTCAAAGTAGTGATGAGTGTAAATGATATTTTGCGATATCTACAGCAACTATGTGATATATAAATATCTCTGATTTCTATTGGTGATCACCACTGGTATGGCTACATATGAGACATTGGGAGCTTCCAACAAACAGTAAGTCAAACAAGATGTGGCATTAGAAATTTGAATTGAAATAATTATTTGATTAATTTTTAAAGTGATTCAGGAACCCTTGCTGGGTTCTGAAGGACTAAACTAAGGCTTTGGAATATTTCAGTAGTGAACTGGGTACAGGATGACATCATTGGAAGGTCGGGAACATGAGTTGAAGTATATGCATCCTAGAACTAATTAGGCTCCACAAGTGTATGTTGCAATGGCATTTATTTACTCAAGATCATCAGAAACTCAGTAGACTCTTCCTCAGCAGCTTCATCCTATCTTCTGATATCCAAACCTGGTAATAAAAATCCAGAGATCAACAGAAAGCAAAATTGCATTAATTCAAAGAAAAGCTTTCCATCTCAATTGTTAGGTTAGCTTTTCTTTAAAAAATAATTTTTTAAAATTTATTTGACAGATAGAGATCATAAGTAGGCAAAGAGGCAGGCAGAGAGACGGGGGGAAAGCAGGCTCCCCACTGAGCAGAGAGCCCAACTTTGGGATCTGAGAGCCAGGACTCTGGGATCATGACCTGAGCTGAAGGCAGAGGCTTTAACGCACTGAGCCACCCAGGTGGCCCTAGGTTAGCTTTTCAAGAGAGAGATATAGATTCTACTTCTAGTTAGGCCATTTGTTCTCTCGAATGTCTTGGTCAATTCACGTGTGTGTGTGTGTGTTTAAATATTTTTAAAGACTTTATTTTTCAGAATAGTTTATTGATTGATTGATTGATTGATTGATTGTTTTAGGTATTGTTTTACTTATTTAGTAGTCTCCTTGCCTAGCATAGAGCCCACCCCAGGGCCTGAATGCATCACCCTGAGATTAAGACCTGAGCCAAGATCAAGAGTGGGATGCTTAACTGACTGAGCCACCCAGGCACCCCTAGAGCTGGTTTTAGATTTGCAGAAAAATTGAGAAAATAGTACAGAGAATTTTCATATTCCCACACTCAGTTTCCCCTATTATGAACATCGTACTTCAGTACATTTGTTAATATTAATGAACTAATTCTGATATATTATAATTAACGAGAGTCCATACTTTATTAATATTTCCTTAGTTTCCACTCAATGTCCTTTTTCTGTTCCAGGACACTACATTACATTTAGTCACCCTGTCTCCTTAGGCTCCTCTTGAATGTGACAATTTCTCAGACTTTCCTTGACAGTTTTAAGGAATAATGGGAGGTGGTCTTTTCTATAATGTCACTTAGTTGGGATTTTTCTGATGTTTTCCTCACAATTAGACTGGGAGGTTATGGGTTTGGGGGAGGATGATCACAGAGGTGAAGTGCTATTTTCAATACATTGGATCAAATGTATATCAAGAGTACATCAACATGACTTACTACTGTTGATGTTGACCTTGAACAGCTAACTGAAGTAGTGTTTACCAGGTTCCTCTGTGGTAAAGTTATCCTTTCTTCCTCCTGCCAACTCACTTTTCACATTTCTGAAATTAATTACTGAAGAGAAATAATTCCCATAAAGCCTGGCGAGAGAGAAGCAAAGGTCTAGAAAAGATTTGGGAAGTTTAGTTAGTCCACACTGGTTCCTGTATCCAAACCTTCCTGCACAGATGCATTTCTGGCTGGCCTAATTTTTTTTTTTTTTTTTTTTTTTTAGTTTTAGTTTTTTATTTGACAGAGAGAGACACAGCAGGAGAGGGAACACAAGCACAAGCAGGGGGAGTGGGAGAGGGAGAAGCAAGCTTCTTGCTGAGCCAGAGCTGGATGTGGGACCCAATCCCAGGACCCTGGGATCACAGCCTGAGCTGAAGGCAGATATTTAAGAACTGAGCCACCCAGGCACCCCTGGCTGGCCTTCTTTTAAAGATAAAAAAGGAAGAAGCCTCCACAGTGAAAACATTCTAAACTCTTGACAACGGATGTTCCCTGACTCATTTAACAAATACATAGACTGTCCTAACCATGTGCATGCTGCTTAGATATGTGCATAGCTCCAAGGCATTTACACCATCTTAAATCATTTCTGGAACAACGTGGTGTATTCATACACACATACATACATAAGTGGAGAGACAAATGACCAAATAATATGCCAGGCTTATGGCACAGTGGAAGTCAGTCCGAAAAAATTATAGTGGTTGTGAGCATAGGATTTGAATCCAAACGATCTGAGTTGATGTTCCAGGTCTACCCAACCGAGGCATACAACTTCAGGCAAGCCATGTAGCCTTTCCAAGCCTCAGTCCCCTTAACTGTAAAATGGAGCTAGTCAGGCCCGCTACTAAAAGTTGTGTAAACCAAATAACCTCTAAAAAGCATCTGGCATATAGTAGGCCCTCAGGACACATAGCTCTTGTTACTAGATAAGGCATAATTACACAATCCTGCTTCAAAGTCACTGTAGACGAAATAAGATCTGTTTTAGATGGGCTTTTGCCTCTTGAAACTGAATTTAAGCAACACTCACAGTGTATTCTTAGTTTTCTTTCCACTTCCCACCTTCCTCCACTCCTTCTTCTTTCCCTTGTTTTTTTTCAGATATCATTACCACCTTTCCATTTCCTTAGACTGTCAGCGCCTTCATATCATTACCTACTGCCAAGCCCCTCTGTTCCGCTGGTATTTTTGAAGCAGCAGAACTTCTTAGTGACTGATAAGTACTCCTTTTCCCCCAGGTAGTCAGAAAGAGACAGAGAACTGGCAAGAGGGGGAAAAAAATGTTTCTGTGAGTGGGACTTGGATTCCTGCATTTGTTTGTTTGGTTTTAAGTGGTTGCTTTGCTGATCCTATTACTGTAAAGGGTAATGATATTTGGGAATAAAAGTCTATGAATAAGTAATGATAATAGAAGTAAGAACCAGAACTGTGGGATATAAAGCTTGTGTTAAAAATAGTCTGTCATTTTCAATTCTGCCTACTAAGCCTTTTCCTAGACTGAAAGATAGAGCTCCAGCGAGAGGAGCAGACAGCATGGGAGCTGTTCCACAACCAACGGGAAACCACGCTCCAGAGCAAACCGCCTTCTCTGTTGTGGTCAAACTCAATCTCCACTACCACCACTGGGTCCCTCTGATACAGGCAACAAAACTTTTTTTTTTTTTTTTTCCGAAGCCAAGTAACCAGAGTAATGCATGTAAAATGTATTGATTTAAGAATGGAAACTACCAAATGAGGGTCTGCTCTGGGAACTTCGTATTTCTTAAGAGGCAGTTCTTCTCCCACAGAGCGTCCATTGCTATGCGCGTGGCTGGAGCAGACAGGCCACCCAGGGATCCAATTAAAGTGCAGATATAAGCAAAGGCTGAACCATAAAGAAATATGAGAAGAGACTGCGGCTCCAGATGAGAATTCAAATCCTAGCATCTGAGACATCATTCATTTCATTATCTAGAAGACTGGTCAAACCGAAGTCCTAAAACCTCAGCACAAATGGCTGCCAAACCCTGGTTCCAGCAAACTAAGAGAAAACAGACAACTGTGCAGGCAAGGGCTCTGAACTCAAAACACCCAGCCATCCGTCCAGGAAGCCCAGATCCTTGCACAGCAGGCCCAGATATTACAACGATATGAGCAATTGCTCTGGTGCCCATCGTGGCCTCAGATTTGTTGCTTTAATGGCTAAAGTCACAGGCTAAGGCACCCACCAGATTCTGCTGCTGAACGCAGACACCACCACCCCTCCTGCCTCCCCTCATCAAACACCAGGAGTCTGTTCGGGCAGAACTGCACAAATGGGAAACACCCATCAAATGCAGCAGGAATATTAACTTCACTAGGAAGCCTTTATATGCCATTACTTTAGAAAGGATTCCTTGTTAGTCCTACCATTAAACAATTAAATTGTCAGAGATGAATTCTGTGCATGTGTGTGCAGGATGTATAATTTCCCACTCAGGTGATGTCTGCAGCATGTCTCTGTCTCTGTCTCTCTCTCTCTCTCTCTCTCTCTCTGTCTCTCTCTCTCTGTCTCCCTCTCTCTCTACCCCAATTGTATGCTTTTCCCCTTACATTGTTGAAAATAAATATGTCTTCCTAATGGCATAAGCAATTTTTGTTATGAGCTTTGATATCCCTACACATTTTATACCACTCACAAGACAGAAATTAAAAAATGAAATGCTCAAGGATGGATTTGTCTTCCAGTATCCCCCCTTCAGAACGCGATTCCTTGTTCCCCCTTCCTGAGACAGGTTACTGATACAGTCTGTTTAATCTGTTAGCGTTGTGTACATGGACACTCTATGAAATAGCTCTAAATCAAATCAAGGCTAATGCCTACAGATGGGAAGGCTGCTCACCACATGCTGTATTTCCCTTATATTTTCCTCCTAATTAGAGCTTTCTGTCTTCATAACACTGATTTACTTATCCTAGCTCTCAAATTATAAAATGTTTGACCTGTGAAAATCAAACATGTTTGTGAAAAGTACACACATTTTACTTAAACCCAGTATTGATGTACGGATGGTAAAGAGACAACAACATACTACTTAAATGGAACAGTATTTAATAAATATAATTAGGATCACACTTAAATCTCTATAGTTTTTATATACCTTAAGTGTTTACTTACAGAGATCATATTCTTGCTTTTGTCAGCCACTGAAACTCTTCTTTGAGGATTTAATCTTTTAAAATTGCAAAAAAAAAGAGCAAAAAGATAATACTTATACACTGAGATGAAAAGAATTCTCGAAATCACACGTATATAAGGCAGAGGATGAGCCCAAGAAAATGCTGCTAATACCTACAAATCTTCCAGCTCCTGAAACAATCATGTTAGATTAATTGTTCGTTTGCCAATGCAACCATTAGTCACTCAATAAACGCTTCTTGGGACGATGACATAGCATCATAAATACGTCCTGCTGGTCTAACATTAAGCCACATAAAATGTTCAGCTTGCCTGCTTTGTAACAATGTACAGATAAGGCAAATGGGGAAGGGAAGAGATTTTGAAATCAAATTACAAGTAGAGTTTCTTTACAAACTTCCCCTCTCTGGGATCTCATTCTCCTTGGTTTATGTCTTTCTTAACAGGATGACAAAATTATGAACTTTGGAGCCTACCCTTGTTATACAGTGAGATTTATAAATAGGATTAGTTGGTAGAGCATGTGACTCTTGATCTTGGGGTTATGAGTTCAAGCCCCACGTTGGGCGTAGAGATTACTTTAAAAAAAAACAAAAACAAAAACAAAAACAAAAAACCCTTAAGATTAGTTGGGATACACTCTGCTATCTGGGTCTGCTATCCCTTACACGACTCTGCATAGCCTCTCTGCGGCTTCACCAAAATCTGTCTCCAGGTTGTTGGTTTGTTTTTTTTTTTTTAAGGTTTTATTTATTTGACACAGAGATAGAGAGTACAAGTAGGCAGAGCAGGAGGGAGAGGGAGAGGGAGAAGCAGGTTCTCCACCAAGCAGGGAGCCCGATGTGGGGCTCAATCCCAGGACTCTGGGATCATGACCTAAGCCAAAGGCAGATGCTTAACTGACTGAGCCACTCAGGCACCCTGTCTTTGTGTTTTAGATGAAATCCTACATCTCCTTACTCAGTAGGTCATACTTCTGATCTAGTGCTCTGGCACAGTGTGGACCAATGCATTTAGGTTTAGGGTCAAGAAAAACAGGACAGACCCTTTGACCCAAAGAAAAGAAATGGGTGGGAAAAATCTCTTTGGAAAAACAAGAAAATAGAACAAAAACAGGTGATATTATCCCTAGAAAATACTCACATCATCATTTTTCTTCATTTCTTTATTATCTCAGTGTGTTTTCAGAAGACTTTAAACCCACACTCCAGTGTGCACACATACGCACACGTGAGCACACACACATACACACACACACACAAACACACACACTTTGACCATCCCTTGCTCAGTTGGAGGGCTCACCCTCCTCCTGTCTGGTTATCCAGGTCCCACCCAATTTTTATACTGAATTTACGGACCATCTTTTCTTTGAAGGCTTGGGGTAAATGTTGGGGTTGATATACACCTAATTATCACACTCTTTTAGCTAAGACAATATTAATAATGTTAAATGTATTTCAAAAGAAATCTTTTAACTGCAAAAATTACCAAGTATGCTAGAAAAACATCTCTTTACACATAATTGATATGTATACTCTAACTTGTTCTTACTCACTAATATAGGTCCCTGAAAATAGTACTGAGTCAGGGACCATATACGTTGTGTGACTTCCATTCAGAAATAATGTTTATTTTTGTGTACTATATCTGCAATTATGTCATTAATTATTGATTATTTTCATCAAAGTTTGTGTGGCATTTAGGAGACTCCTATCAAAAGACAAATATTCCTAAGACTCCAAGCTCATTCTCAGTGATTTACATATTTGGGGGGATTATTTCAGGATTTTCTGATGAATTACCAAGCCCCTTTCCACCTGTGAAGGTGAATCTGTACATTCAGCCACACCAGAAAGCACAGCCTACAGACATGACTGTATTGTGATGTCAGGAAACTTGGGAGAGACTGCTTGCTACCCCAAATCTATTATTCCATCCCAAATTTCTTCTTTCAAATTTAAGCCAAAAGGGTCTTTTACATCATTAATACAAATATCCTACACACTAAGCTAAAATATTATTTTCACCTCTGAGTAAATGCATCTATCATATTCTTCAAGGTGCTGACCTAAGCCCTCACTCTTAAATGCTTAATAAAGTCTTCAATAATTTCATTAAATTCTAAGACTTCAACCTCAGTAGTTGTTGAAATAATCCTAAATTTTTATAATTGCTCTTAAATTCTGTCTTCATTTAGACAAGAACATTCAGCTGGCTACCAGACACCTCCATCTGTCTATTCCATGAACATTTCATTCTCAACATAACCAGAACCACCACATTATATTCCCTTCGAACTTTCTCTTCTCATTTCTTATGGGTTCACTTAGCCATAAGGCGACTCAAGGAGGAAACCCAGAGTCAAATTTCACTCTTTCCTTCCTCACAACCAATCAATGAGTATATCCTAAAGATTCCAAGTCTGTAATATCTCTCACCTGTCTCCTTCCCATCAGGGCCACTCCTCTAACATAAACTGGCATTTTCCCTCACCTAGCCTGCTGGAAGAGCTTCCCAACACTGCTCTCCACTGCGTATTACACTTCTTAAAGCTTGGCTTCCATCTTCTCCTTCTCCAGCTCAAAAACCTAAAATGCTCTGCATTGCTTATTAAGCTAAAACCAAACTCATCTTGTTTACATTTTTTTATCATACAGCTTCACCTACCTTCAACTTTCACATAGTTTGTCACTCTAGTAAAACTGGAATACTTACCATCAGCTAAAGATGCCCTTTGCTTTCCAACCTGTGTCTCAAATGGCTTCTCTATTTGAAATATTTTTCATCTATTCTCCATGTCCACCCATTGAGAGCTTACTAATCCTTTAAGGTCAACATCAGATTTCAATTTCTTAAATAAGTCTTCTGGCTCTTCTCAGCTGGATGTGGTTTGTCTCACCCCTGAACTTCCATTCTACCATGTCCTGAATTACTAAATAGTACCATTATTTCTCCCCTTGTCTTTCGCTACTTACTGTATTGACGACTCTATAAGTCTAAGAACAGTGTCTTATTCATTCTACTTCTCCTGCAGCGCCTAGCTCAATGCTTGTATGTAGTATGCACATAATTATTGAAGTGTTTCTGGGCAAGTTTTAAAGTAGGATTAGAAAGACAGTGGAGGAGTTCCTGGCTTCTGAAAGGGTGGCCTTGCCAAGAGGTGACATTACAGGACCCTGGAGAGCAATTATTTATACAATTTGTAATTTTAAAACTATAGCTTAGAACTAGCATTTGGGCAATGAATGAAAATCTGCACTGGGGGAAAGGAGAGCTGGTCCAGAGCACCAGCAACTGTTTGGAGGAGATATGGTATTGGGGACCCTCAGGCAAGCAAGTCAGTACTAAACCATTTGGGTGCTTGAAGATCTTGGAATGTCTTCAGGTCCTGGAGTGCTGCAGGGCAGATAAAAGCCCGGGACCAGAGAATTCCAGAGACACAGATGAGTTGGTGTTGCTTCACATTCTATATATTATAGAGTAGAGTAGCTCTGTTTTAGCCTTGTTTGTGTTTCTATACATATTTGAAACTAACTTGCCACTCCATAATTGCTCAATCAATCAACACAATAATTATTAGTTTTTTAAAGATTTATTTATTTGACGAGAGAGCGATCACAAGTAGGCAGAGAGGCAGACGGGGGGGTGGAGGAGCAGGCTCCCCATTGAGCAGAGAGCCCAAAACGGGGCTCCATCCCAGGACCCTAGGACCATGACCTGAGCTGAAGGCAGAGGCTTTAACCCACTGAGCCACCCAGGCACCACAATCAACACAATAATTATTGAATGCTTTCCGTGTTCCAGGCTCTGTGCTGGAAACATAGGGCTGATTAAAAAAGACAAAACACCTACCTGTGTGGGCCTTAATTTCTACTGTGAGGAGATAGTGATAAATAGAATAAATGCATAAAATATAGAGCCTATTAAAAGGTGGTAAATCTTCTGGACAAAAGTAAAGATATGGAGATGAAGTGTTTGAATTTTTTAAATGAAAATTTTAAGACTTTCTTAATAAGGTGGTATTTGAGCAAAGACTTGGAAAAGGTGGAATACTGATTTGTGCAATGATAGGGAGAAAGAGCATTCCAGGCAGAGGGAATAGCCAGTGCAAATATCCTGCAGTAGGCACAGGCCTGTCACACTCCAGAGTAGCTGGAGACAGAGTGAGTTAGAAAAGTAAAGGGAGACTTCCAGCCTAGGGAGGCCATTGTAAGGATTTGGCTTTTACAATGAGTGAAATGGAAGGTCTTGGGTAAAATTGTAGCAAAATTGACATCTTTGGCCGTTGAGCTAAGACTGAACTGTAGAAAGAGCCAAAGACTGAGGCAGGAAGACCAATTAGGAAGCTGTTGCAATATCCCAGGCAAGAGATGATAAGGGTGGATTGGACCAGGATGGTGGCGGTAGAGATGATAAAAAATAATCACATTCTGGGGGCGCCTGGGTGGCTCGGTGGGTTAAGCCTCTGCCTTCGGCTCAGGTCATGATCCCAGGGTGCTGGGATGGAGCCCCGCATCAGGCTCTCTGCTCAGTGGGGAGCCTGCTTCCTCCTCTCTCTCTGCCTGCCTCTCTGCCTACTTGTGATCTCTCTGTCCAATAAATAAATTTAGAAAAAAAAATAATAATCACATTCTGGAAAAACATTAAGGTTACCAGAGGGGAGGTAGATGGGGAGGGTATGTAAAATTGATAACTGGGATTAAGGGGTGCTACACTTGCTGTGATGAGCACCAGGTCTTGAATGAAGTGTTGAATCACTATATTGTGCACCTGAAACTAATATTACACTGTATGTTAATTAACTGGAATCTAAATAAAATTTTTTAAAAAAATGAATAAGTTTCAAAGAGTTCAAACCCCTGCTCCATAAAATAATAAAAATAATTTAAAAAATAAATATAGAGCATTAAGGATTTTTTTATGTATTAGATGTAGGGTATAAAGGAAAAAAAGAGTCAAGGATGAATCCCAATTTTTTATTTTATTTTATTTTATTTTTTTGCATGAGCAACTAACAAAATAGTGTGGTTTATTAACTGGAATGGAGAATATTCGGGGTGGCAGAGTTGAAGGAGTAGAGACAATCTATAATTCTTGTAATAATGTCCATTAAACATCTAAGCAGGGTCTGGAGATCAAGAGAGAGTTTAGGACTAGAGATCTAAATTTGGGAGTCATCAGACTATAGAGATTATTTGAAGCCATGAGACTGACTGAGATCCACAAAAGAGTGGCTAAAAGGAAGCAACAAGTTTCCATGGACTGAGTTTGAGGCACTCTAACCTTAAGAGGTCATAGAGAAAGGGAGGAACCAATAAGGTTAGAGGCATCTGGGTATGTAGGAGGATATGCAGGATCCTCCCAGAAGCAGGATAAGGTGTTTCAAGGAAGAGAGAGTGATGGCCTTGGTCAAAGGCTGCACACAGGTCAGGAAAAAATGTGAGCTTTGGAAAGAAAAGAGCTTTGGATTTAGCAACATGAAGGTCATTAGTGACATTGACAGTAACAGTTTCCATGGAGTGATGGGCTGAAAAACCGTAATGAGACGTTTGAGGATGGGAGAAGGGGAATTGAAGACATCGAATATAGATACCTCTTTTTGTTGTAAAAATGTTACACTTGTTTTAAAAGCCAGTAAGTCTGACTTTTGTTTAATCCAAATGGACAGTGTTGACAGCAATCTGAAAGAGTCAAATTTTACTTGAAAAGCCTCCCCTTTCAAATGACAAAAAGTTTTAGTGAAATGGTTTACAGTAGTTTTAAGTCTGGCACTTTGTTAACTGAAGGAAACATCACTGTCTTCAGTGAATTTGCAACTCAAGGTATCTTAAGTTTTATAATCAAATTGCTGTCTTGGAACTTCTACACACATATCTAAAAATTATGACATCATAGTTTTCGGGTTGAATATTGTAACTCATAAATTATATTCACTTATTCCAAATATTTCATTATTGATTTATAGTTATTTTCTTGTGTTCTAGCCACCACTTACTTACTTAAAATTTTCATTGAGGTATTAGTGACATATGACATTATACTACTTTCAGGTATACAACATAATGATCTGATATTTGTATATTGGGAAATGATCACCACCATAAGTCTAATTAACATCTGTCACCAGGGGCGCCTGGGTGGCTCAGTGGGTTAAAGCCTCTGCCTTCGGCTCGGGTCATGATCCCAGGGTTCTGGGATCGAACCCCGAATCGGGCTCTCTGCTCAGCGGGGGGCCTGCTTCCTCCTCTCTCTCTGTCTGCCTCTCTGCCTGCTTGTGACCTCTGTCTGTCAAATAAATAAATAAATAAATAAATAAATAAAATCTTTAAAAAAAAATTCTGTCACCATACATAATTACAGAAATTTTTTTCTTGTAGATGAGAACTTACAAGATTTACTCTCTTAGCAACTTTCAAATATGCAATACATTATCATTAACTATAGTTTCCATGCTGTACGTTACTTCTCCATGACATTTTATTTCATAACTGGAAATTTGCACACTGTGACTCCCTTTACCCATTTCACCCACCCCTACCCCCTACATCTGGCAACCACCAATCAGTTCTATGAGCTGTTTTTTTTTTTTTTCTTATTCCACATATAAATGAGATCACACATGAGCTCGTTCTTCCTCTGATTTCTTTCTCTTAGCATAAAATCATCAAGATCCAGCCGTATTGTTTGCAAATGGCAAGATTTCATTTTTATGGCTGAATAATATTCCATTGCGTGTTTGTGTATCAGTTTTTCCCTGAATAGATGCAGAGATTTATAGCAGATTGATTTATTTATTTTAAGTAATCTCTATGCACAACATGAATCTTTTTTTTTTTAAGATTTTATTTATTTATTTATTTGACATACAGATATCACAAGTAGGCAGAGAGGCAGGCAGAGAGAGAGGAAGGGAAGCAGGCGCCCCGCTGAGCAGAGTCTGATTTGGGACTTGATCCCAGGATCCTGAGCTCATGAGCTGAGCCAAAAGCAGAGCGTTAACCCACTAAGCCACCCAGGCACCCACAACATGAGTCTTAAACTCACAACCCTAAGGTCAAGAGTCTTCTGCTCTACCCCTTGATCCAGCCAGGCACTCCATGCAACAATTTTTTTGATCCATTTATCCATTCATGTGCCCTTATGTTGTTTCCACATCTTGGCTATTGTAAATAATGCTACAATGAACAAGGGTGTGAATATAACTTTTTCAGTTAGTGTTTTTGTTTTCTTTGGATAAATGCCCAGAAGTGGAATTGCTGGATCATATGGTACATATGGTAGTCCTACTTTTTTTTTTTAAGGGAATCACCATACTATTTTCCATAGTGGCTACACCAATTTACATTCACACCAACAGAGTACAAGGGTTCCATTTTCTCCACAGTCTTGCCAACACTTGTTATTTATCTTTCTGATAATAGCCATTCTAACAAGTGCGAGATGATATCTCACTCTGGTTTTAATTTCCATTTCCCTGATGATTACTAATGATGAGCAGTGTTTCATGTACCTCTTGGCCATTTGTATGTCTTCTTTGGAAAAATATCTAATCAGACTCTCTGCCCATATTTTAATCAAATTGTGGTTTGTTTTGTTTTTGTTTTTGCTGTTGAGTTGTATGAGTTCTTTATATATTTTGGATATTAATCCCTTATCAGATATAGGATTTACAAATAATGTCTTCCATTCAGTAGGGTGCCTTTTCATGTTGTTGATGATTTTTTATGCTTTGCAGAAGCTTCTTAGTCTCATGTAAATCTACTTGTTTTCTTTTGCTTTTGTTGCCTTTGCTTTTGGTGTCAAATCCAAAAAAAAAAAATCATTGCCAAGACCAATGTCAAGGAAATTACCATCTATGTTTTCTCCTGGGAATTTTATGGGTTCAGACCTTACATTAAAGTCTTTAATCCATTTTCAATTAATTTTTGTGTACAGTGTAAACTAGTGATCCAGTTTCACTTTTTGTATGTTGGTGTCCTGTTTCCCCAATACCATTTCTTGAAGAGACTGTCCATTCTACATCCTCTATTTTGGCTCTTTTGTTGTAAATTAATTAACTCTATATAGGTATACTATTTATTTCTCGACCCTCCATTCTGTTCCATAGACCCATATATCTACTTTTATGCCAATACCATACAGTGTTGATTACTATAGCTTTGTAATATAATTTGAAATCAGGCAGCATGGGGCCTCCAGCTCTGTTCTTTGTTAAGATTGCTTTGAATATTTGAGTTATTTTGTGGTTCCATACAAATTTTAGAATTGTTTGTTTCAGTTCTAGTAAAAAAAAAAAAAGGCACTGGAATTTTCATAAAGATTGCATTGAGTCTGTATATTCCTTTGGGTACTATGGACATTTTAACAATATTAATTCTTTCTTTTTTTTAAGAATACATTAGTTTAGTTTATTTTTGACAAGTAGAACTTAAAATATTTGTTAAATTCTTATTACTCAAATGATAAGTTTAAAATGTTATAACCAAAACAAAGAAAGAAGTAAATAAATCATCCATAAGTCTATGATACAAGACACTAACAATAGTTTGATGTATCTTTTTTATTTTTATTCTTTTTTTTAAGATGTTATTTTTTTTCCTATCAACAGTTTATTTATGTTTAAATCCACAGGTTTAAAATATAAGGTAGATGGACATTCAAGAGTATATCTAATCACCTGTAATATTAATTCTTTCAATCCATGAGCATAGAATATCTTTTCCATTTATTTGCATCTTCTTCAGATTATCAGTGTCCTATAGTTTTCAGTGGTCTTTCACCTCTTTGATTAAATTTATTCCTAGGTATTTTATTCTTTCTGATGTAGTTATAAATCAGATTATTTTCTTCATTTCTGTTTCTGATAGTTTAGTGTATAGAAATGTGACCAATTTCTGTATGTTGATTTTTTTATCCTGCAACTATATTGAATTCACTTATTAATTCCAACTTTTTTAATGGTATTTTTAGGGTTTTCTATATATAGTATCATGTCATCTGCAAATAGTTTTACCTTCTTTTCCAGTTTGGATGCCTTTTATTTCTTTCACTAATGTAGGTGCTATGGGTAGGATTTCCAATTCTATGTTGAATAAAATTGGTAAGAGTAGCACCCTGTGTCTTGTTCCTGAACTTAGAGTATGATGTTAGCTATGGCTTCTCATATATGGTTCTCATTTTATTGAGCTACATTCACTCTATATGTACTTTTTTGTCATATATGGATATTGAATTTTGTCAAATGCTTTTCTGCCTCTATTGAGATGATCATATTATTTCATCCTTCATTTGTTAATGTGGTACATCATGTTGATTGATCTGTGGATGTTAAGCCATCCTTGCATCGCTGGAATAAATCCCATTTGATCATGATGTATGATCCCCTTAATGTATTGTTGAATTTGGTTTGCTAATATTTTGTTGAGGATTTTTTCATCTATGTTCATCAGAAATATAGACTTGTGGGGTGCCTGGGTGGCTCAGCGGATTAAAGCCTCTGTCTTCGGCTCAGATCATGATCCCAGGGTCCTGAGATCAAGCCCCACATGGGGTTCTCTGCTCAGCAGGGAGCCTCCCCATCTCCCCCCTGCCTCTCCCCCCATCTCCCACCTGCCTCTCTGCATACTTGTGATCTCTATCAAATACATTTTTTTTTTTAATCTTAAAAAAAAATATTGACTTGTAATTTTTCTTTCTTGTGGTGTCCTTGCCTGGTTTTGGTTTCAGGGTAATGTTGGCCTTGTAAAATGAGTTTGTAAGTGTTCCCTCCTCTTATTTTTCAGTACAGTTTGAGAAAGATTTATGTTAATTCTTGAAAGTTTGGTATAATTCACTAGTGAAGCCATCTAGTCCAGGACTTTTTTTGTTTGTAGGGAGTTTTAAAATTGCTGATGTAATCTTCTTACTAGTAATTGGTATGTCCACATTTTCTACTTCTTCTTAGTTTAATCTTGGAAGATGGCAACTTTCTAGAAATTCATTCATTTCTCTAGGTTGTCCAATTTGTTGACATACATTTTTCATAGTACTCTCTTATGATTCTTAGTATTTCTGTGGTATCAATTGTAACATCTCCTTTTTCATTTCTGAATTTATGTATTTGGGCCCTCTCATTTTTTCCTGGTGAGTCTAGCTAAGGGTTTGTCATTTTTTTGGCTTATTTTTTCAAAGAACCAACTCTTGGCTTCATTGATCTTTTTTATTTTTTTCCTCTATTTATTTTTGCTCTAATCTTTGTTATTTCTTTTCTTCTACTATCTTTATGTTTCATTTATTCTTCTTTTTCTAGTTTCTTGAAGTGTAAAGTAAAGTTATTTATTTGATATTTTTCTTATTTTTTGAGGTAGACATTTATCACTGTGAAATTGCCTCTCAGGACTGGTTTTGGTTCATCCTATACATTTTGGGATGTTGTATTTCCACTTTCTTTTGTCTCAAGGAATCTTTCTGATTTTGCTTTTTCTTTATTCATGCACTGGTTTTCAGTAGCATGTAATTTAACAACAGAAATGTTAAACACATTTGTGAATTTTCAAGTTTGATTCTTATAACTGATTTCCTAGTTTCAAACCATTGTTCTCAGAAAAGATACTTCATATAATTTTAATCTTCTTAAATTTGTCAGACTGTTTCATGGCCTAACATATGATCTTTCATGGACAATATTCCATGTGCACTTGAGAAGATTGTGTGTTCTGTTACTTTTGGATAGAATATTCTGTATATATCTATTAAGCCCTTCTGGTTTAATTGTCATTTAAAACCAATGTTTCCATATTGATTTTCTGTGTGGATATTAAATTCTCCTGCTATTATTATATTTCTGACTGTCTGTTAAGATTTGTATAGCTACCCCACCTTTCTTTTGGTTTTCATTGTATGGAATATAATTCTCCATCCATTCATTTTCAGTCTGTGTGTGCCCTTATATCTGAAGTGAGTCTCTTATAGGCATCATACAGATGAGTTTTGTTTTTTATCCATTCAACCACTCCATGTCTTTTGATTGGAGA
Source organism: Mustela nivalis (assembly GCF_964662115.1). NCBI lineage: Eukaryota > Metazoa > Chordata > Mammalia > Carnivora > Mustelidae > Mustela > Mustela nivalis. The sequence goes on from NC_139035.1 coordinate 35,592,266, forward strand.
ATTTAATCCATTTACATTTAAAGTACTCTTTGAAAGGTGGGTAGTTATTGCCATTTTGTTGTTTTCTGGTTGTTTTGGAGTTTCTCTATTCCTTTCTTCTTCTCTTGCTCTTCTTTTGTGGTTTGATGATTTTATTTAATGTTATGCCTAGATTCCTTTCTTATTGTCTTTTGTGTGTCCACTGTAGGTTTTTGCTTGGTGGTTAATATGAGGTTTACATAAAACAACTTAGATCCATAACAGTATATAGATTTTCTCAAATTATGGTAGGATTGCATATCAGTAAACCCAATATTAAGTTGAAAATATCATTAATTGATAATGCATTTCATATACCTAACCTACCAAATATCATAGCTTAGCTTAGCCTACCTTAAACATGTTCAGAACACTTCCATTTACCTACAGTTAGGCAAAATCATGTAAAAGAGCCAACTTTATAATAAAATGTTAAATATTCCATGTAATTGATTGAACATTGAACTGAAAGTGAAAAAATAGCATGGTTGTGTGGGTACAGAAAGGTTGTAAGTATCAGTTGTTAACCCTCATGCTCATGTGGCTCATTGGGAGCTGCAGCTTGATGTCCAGCATCATGAGAGAAGATCCTGCTGCTTATCACTAGCCCCAGATGCATCCTATATATTTCAAGTGCTGATAGAAAAATGTTTCCAGTGAAAAATACATTATTCAGGAAAGTTATTATTCAGAATTGAAGGAGGCATAAAGAGTTTTCCAGACAAGCAAAAGCTAAGGGAGTTCATCACCACTAAATCAGACAAGAAATGTTAAGGACCTTCTTTAACCTGAAGTAGAGGGGGCTGCAAATTAGTAACCAGAAAATATATGAAAGTATGAATTTCACTGGTAAAGGTGAATGAATACACAGGAAAGGTAGTCGAGTAAATGCTTATAAAGCTAATTAAAATAAAAGACAAAAGTAGCAATAACCATAGCTAAAATAATTAAGGGATGAAAAAGATAAAAAGATATGGGTAATAAAAACGTAGGGCTTTAGGATGCCACTCCCTTTTGGCCAGTAAAGCTATAGCTGAAAAAACTGGTGATAGTCCTATGGGGTTTTCCTTGTGTGTAACAAGATGTTTTTCTCTTACTGCTCTTAAGAATCTCCCCTTGTCTTCAATTTTGACATTTTAATTATGTATCTCGGTGCTGGTCTTTTCGGTTTCATCCTTTTTGGAACTTTATAGACTTCCTGGATCTTGATATCTGTTTCTTTATCCAGGTCAGAAAAATTTTCAGCCATTAGTTCTTCAAATAAGTTTTCTGCTTCTTTCTCTCTCTCTTCTCCTGGGACCCCTATAATGTGAATATTAGTCTCCTTGATATTATCCTATTATCCTAGCCTTAAGCTACCCTCACTATTTTTTCACTTTTTGTTTTTGTTACACCATTTGTTTTTCTGCCATCTTTGCGTTCACTGATCCTTTCTTCTGCTTCATCTAGTCTGCTGTTGAATCCTTCAACTGTATTTTTTAGTTCAGTTATATTTTCAGTTCTGTAACTTCTGTTTGGAACTTTCATATATTTTCAGTCTCTGTTGAAGTTCTGTGTTCCTATATTCTTCTCTTGCATTCATTGAACATCTTTACAACCATGACTTTGAATTTCTTTTTTTTTTTTAAAGATTTTGTTTATTTATTTGACAGACAGAGATCACAAGAAGGCAAAGAGGCAGGCAGAGTGAGAGAAGGAAACAGGCTCCCCGCTGAGCAGAGAGCCCGATGTGGGGCTCGATCCCAGGACCCTGAGATCATGACCTGAGCCGAAGGCAGAGGCTTTAACCCACTGAGCCACCCTGGTGCCCCCATGACTTTGAAATTCTTATCAGGTAAATCAATTCTCTCCATTTCATTAATATTTTTGAGGTTTATCTTGTTCTTTCTTTTGGAACATATTTTTTATTTTATTCATTTTGTTTGACTGTGTTGGTTTCTATGCACTAGATGAAACAGTCATTTCTCCTCATCTTGAAGGATCCACCTTGTATAGAAGATGAAACATTGTTCAGCCCTGCCCTAACTCTTTGTTGTCTCTCAAACTTTTGTGACTTTCCAAGCAGCCTATTTTATTTTTAATAGCTCCCAGAAACTGAGGGGTTGCCAAGACTAGTCAGTGTCCCAAAGGGGAGCACCTCAGTGAGCACCAGGATTCAGGCTTATTAGAAGCTAGACTCTCCTCAGGCAACAGCATTTAAAGCAATGTTAATATATGCAGGCCTGTGGAATCCTGGCCATAAGCCCCACTGGCCCCTAGAACCAGGCAATCTGAAAATGTCCCCTGGTCAGCAGTTGCAAAAATCAGGGCTCTAAACAAGTGTACAAGCCCCTTTCTGGGACATATGGGTGAGCTGTACTGAGAGAGGGGGGAATTACAAAGATGACATCCCCTGCCCTATGTGCCCTGAGAATACCTCCAATGCCTCTATACATGTGCCAAACCTGCAGTCTGCCCAAAGCTCCAGGACTGGCAAGTCGTCTTCCTGCACAGAAAGTGGGGTAGGTGGTTCAGTCTGCTGTCTGTGCAGTGTCCTGCAGATGGGAGTCTGCCAAGAACTGCCCCTCTGGTGGCTACGGTTCCAGGGGAACCTGGAGTGCAAACCCCTGCCCATCAGAGCTAGGCAAACAAGGGATACCCCCTGAGCAGCAGTCATAAAAACCAGAGCACTCATAATAAAAACTGGGGTACCAGATACATATAGAAGCTCCCCTCCAAGCGAGGCTAGTGCTGTGGAGCATGGCAGAGGGAGAGAGCTCTGAGGTCTCTGGAAAGATTTCTAGTCAGGCCTTAGATGTGTTAATTTGAAGCCTGCCCCTCTTGCTGCAGCTGTGATAAGCTAATTGGCCTCTTTTACAGAAAGATTGAACTCCAGGGTCTGTTGCCTCTTGCTGTGGGTGTGGTAGCTGCGTAAGGACTCTTGGTTGTTGACTGTCCAGAAGGACCTGAAACAAGAATAAGCTCCACTGGGCACCAGAGCCAGGCAACGGAGACATGTCCCCTGGCAACAGCCACAGAAATCAGGGCACCAGGCAAGGATATAAACTGCTTTCTGGAAGATACCAGCAGGCTGGAATGAAGCAGCGGGAAAGGGCAAGGTTGGAGGTTGGAGGCCACTGGCCCCTGTTCTCTGAGGGCACTTCTGTAAGCTCCTGCAAGTATGAAAACCAGAAGCCTGCCCCTCAGGCCACAGCTCCTGGACAAAGAAAAAGACCTCTGGGTTAGAAGGAAGAGCAGGCAGGGTGGGGAAATTGTTTGGCCTGCTGTCTGTGTGGTGTGCTGGGGACAGCCGCAAGCCTGGAAGATCGCTCCAATTGTTACAGCCCAGGGGGACCCAAGAATGCAAGCCCCCCAGGGCCTCCAGAAGCAGGCCATCAAGGGCCATCCCCCGGTTGGTAGCCACAAACACTGAGCTACCGAGTGGAAAACTGGAGCACCCGATCTGCTTAGGGAGACGCTGGCTCTCTGTAGTACAGCAGAGGGAGAGGGTGCAGATGGTGCTGGTACCTGCTGAAGAAAAAGAAAAGAAAAAAGGGAAAAAAAGGAAAGGAAAAACAAAAACAAAAACAAATTTAAAAAGCAAAAGAAAGAGGGGGGAAAGTGATGGCACTTGCCAGCTTTAGCAAGCGATCATGCAAAATGGCACCCCCTGGCTGGAGCATAAAGATGGCGCCTGTGGGGAAGGGAAAAACAAATGGCGACTGCTGGCTTTAGCAACAATATGGCACCCACCAGGTTAGGGAGAGCAACAACACAGCACCCACCAGGTTCCAATCTTGGAGAATATCCCAGCAGGCTCCTCCCCCCACTATCAATGCTTTAAAATTAATGGATGTGGGGGCACTCGGGTGGCTTAGCAGGTTAAGCCTCCAACCCTTGATTTCAGCTTAGGTCATGATCTCAGGATCATCAGATTTAGCCCTGCTTTGGACTCCGCACTCAGCTGGGAGTCTGCTTCTCTTTCTCCCCCTCTCTTTGCCCTTCCCCACCATGCTCTCTTACCAATAAATAAATAAAACTTAAATATATATATATATAATTAGGAAATGTGTCCTATTCACATAAAGTCTGGGCGCTTTTCAAAGGGCTGCTTCTGCATTGGGCCCTAGGGTGAGTGAGTCTATGCAAGGGCCCTTTAAGAGCTGTTTCTCAGTTCACCCTGACCCTGCAGGTCTGGTGAAGATGAGCCCCATTAGTGTTCAAAGCTAAATGTTTGGGGCTTATTTCTCAGAGGCCAGTCTTAAAAGATGGGATGGATCTTTTAAGTGTGGTGCAAACCCTTCGATCCTCTGGGAGAAGCTCAGGGTTGAGTTCCCTCCTGATTGTGGGTCACTGAACGAGCGGTGAGGTTTATGGTGCAACTGTAGCTCAGCCCTTCCTACCCACTTTCGATGTGGTTTCCCTCTTCTTTCCCCCAGTTTTTGGATTTCTTTTCAGAGGAAACTGTCCCACATGTAGCTGTAGATTCCTTGTGTCTGGGAGGTGGTGACATCAGGATCTTCCCATGTAACTATCTTCAACCGGAAACTCACTTTACACTTTTTCAAATATTTCTCCTTTTGTGGAGGTTTGACTGACTTTTCTACTCGTCAACATTTGTTCACATTGTCAACAGTTGGGACACTGAATCTCAGAAAACACTGAGCTTGGGATTAAAAAGAAGGGCAGGGAAAGCTGTTAGTACAACATGCTAACCCAACATATCTGAATAGGACAGGGTCAAGTTCATACTCAAAACCACAAGAGTGCTGTGAAGGACAATGATTCGTGAAGTACAGTGATTTCATACTCGTGTTGTGATGTCATTTTGTTGTAACATTAAAGCCAAGAGTCCTACCCACCCAAGGGCAATGCCAGTTTCCCAGAAGCCTCATTTCTCAGAGCCAAAGCTCCAAAAGGTGCCAAAGCAACCCATGCTGATACTTAGTCTCATGTTATTTCTCAATTTTATGCTTAATTTGCTCCTTTTGGTTTTATGTATTTTGACACAGCCAAGTGTATGTGGGGATTTCCCCACAGTCCTTTAAATGCTATAAAACTTTAATATAGGGAGATAAAAACAATAATAAGCCATGCCTCCAAGCCCTCACATTTAGTTCTTCATTTGAGTTAGACACTAACCAGTTTTGGGCACTGATTTCGACTTTCAAGTACTTGCACCACTTTAAATCCCCTTGCGTGTTTTCTTATTCTCTTCCCCCACCCAAATGAAAATAATGTTCTGCCCATAAGCTGAGCATGCAACACCCATTGAGTGCACAAAATGACATCTTTACAGTTCTTAAGTTATTATCATAATGGCCTATGTCGCTCACGAGCCAATGCAATTTAATATGGTTTTAATATGGCTCAGAAAAAAGCCAAGATGGATGCCCAATTCCCAATTTTAGGCATGCCATGCTGAAATGTCTTTTTGGAAAAGATGAAATAATGCTCCTGGAAGTCTGTTGAGTTAGTCTGTTTTCAGCATAATTGCCTTCCTTCAGCTTCCTAATACCCTTAAAACCTCTGAGAGTCTTTAAATGTACAAAGTTCAACAAAAATACCTTGAAAGTAGATTAGTTCTAATTATGTCTAATATTTGTTTGCTGCTTTATTGAATAAACTACATTTGTTTAAAAAAGAAAAGAAATTCACTTAACTGCACATCAGTCACCCAAATTTTAAGTGTACAAATGAAATGGAAAACATTTATTACACAAATTTAATTACAATTCTAAGAAATAAACATGCAAATTAGATAGAGTTCAATTTGCAGATGCTAATACTCATCCTTGATCTTATTCCTTTCCTCCCTGATTTTCAGTCTGTGCCTATCCTTGATTCCTAGGGAGCCAGGCAGCAAGAGGTTTGGTTTTTCACAGTCGGAGGATCACTGTTTTAAAGAAGTGTTATATTTAGCACATCTGGCATAGTAGCAGTAAACAAACATTATAGTCTTTGTAACACTTTTGTGCAGGTGCCTTGCCCCCGATTTTATTAGGTCTATGCCTTCCAATCCTCTGTGTTCATTATACCTGAAATGACCCATCTCGACTATGGAGGAGTCCCTAGACAGAAGTTATGAATTAATGTTTCAAAAAACAAACTCCAATTGAGCCTAATACAGGGTAAAATTACTATTTGCAAAATAATGTGATTCCGGAGCTTAAATTACATTCCCTTGACCAAGGACAACCTCCTTTATTACTTTTTTATTTCCTGGAGGTTTTCCCTGGAGGCTCCCCACCCAGAAAGAGTTGCCAATTCAAGTTGCAGGAGGACCAATGTTGCTTTTTTATACATAAGCAGCTCTGGAGGGGAACGGGCGGGGGCGGGCGGTGAGAGGAGAATAACTGCTTGGTCCTGCAAAGACATCTGTTTCTCATCTCCGTTTGCTGTGGCAAAGGAGAAGAAAGTCTTTTGCAAAGGGTGGGAAAGGCACAGATTTTTCTTTGCTTGCTTTCTTTTCTTTCTTTCTTTCTTTTTTTTTTAAATCACACACACACAACAACAACAACAGAACTAAACCAAATAAAAAGAGAAGACATCTCAGAAGGTTGCAGAGTGAATACGTTATCCGGCTGGAGCCGAGCCCCCAGGGCTAGGGCGGGAGCCAGGGAGCGCGTGGGGTCTGGGCTGCGGGCTGGAGCTGGGCCCGCGTGTCCCCGGGCACCGGGAGGGGAGGGGAGGGGAGAGAGGGGAGACGAGGGAGGAGGGAGGGCGGGAAGGAGGGAAGGCGGCAGGGGGCGGGCTGGGGTGGGGGTGAGGGGAAGGCGCCCCGTGTGCTGCCTGAGGAGCGGCGGCGGCGGCGGCGGGAGCAGAGGGAGGGCGGGAGAGCGGGCGCGCTTGTCATGTTCCCTCTCTCACCCTGGGGGCATCCTGCAGAACCTCTCCTCGGAAATCCACGGGGAAATGGCAAACAGGATTGACGGGTTTCACACGCTCTTCGCTAGACAGAGCCGCTCATTATCATAACCGTCTGCAGCGACGGCGGCGCGGCGCCCCAGTCGCGGCGGCGGGACCTGCCGGGACCCTCGCCCGCCGCGCACCAGCGTCCACCGCCGAACGGGCCGCCGGGCCGGGTTCCGCGCGACTGTGCACCGGCGGCCGGGCTGGCGACGAGCCCAGAGCGGACCAGCGGCGGCGCGAGCGCTCGGGCCGCCGCCTCCCGGCTGACCCCGCGGTAAGAGCCGGGCCGGGCGCGGGCGGCGAGGCCAGGGCGGGTGGAGGGCGAGGGCCGGTCCCCGCGGGCGTTTGCGCGCGCCCACCCGCGCCCCCCCCCGCACGCCCTCCCTGCCCGGGGGTCGCTGAGTGGACGCGCACCGGCCGGAGCGGGATCCGGGCGGCGCGGGGGCGAGAGGCGCCGAGGCGGCGCGGGCTTTTCCTGGGGCTGGCGTGCGCCGCGGGGCCTTTACCGGGGCGGGAACGGCGGCCGCCTGCGCGCACCGAGCCGACTCCGGGGGCGGGTAGGGATGGTAGCCCCGGGGAGATGCCAGGGTCCCCGGCGGCCGCTCCCTCCCTTCCCCTGGGGGCCGGGGGTCAGTAGGAGGGATGCCCCGGGGTCCGGTCGCCGCGGCGCGGGGCAGGTGGAGAGGGAGGGATTGTGGATGTCAGGAGCGCGCGTCTGAGAGAAAAAGGAATAGCTGCAGGAGCTGACACCTTCTGTCCTCCGCCACCTCCGCCCCCGCACTCTCCTCCCCGGCAGCCGAGCCGAGCAGCGCTGCGGGCGGCGGCGGCTCCTCTGTCCTCAGCTCACCTCCCCGGCGGGCTAGGCTGCTGCCCGCCTGGTCCACGCCTCCGCCTCTCTCCTCCCTTCCTCCCCTCCCGCCTCCTGGGCTCTAGCAACTTTCCCGAGTGCCCGGCTGGGGCTGGGGAGACGCGGGGGGGGGGGGGGGGCGGCCCCCCGGGGCCAGGGTGTAGCGCACAGGGAGGTCGCCCGCGGGAGGTGCGGGCGCTGTCCCCCGCCGCCCGGGTCCCACGGCCGCGCAGGGCGCTCCTGCAGCCTCCGGCTCCGAGTGGGCTTGGCCGGTGAGGGAGGGCGGGCCGGGCAGGCATCTGCTGCGGGCTGGAGCGCGGGGCCCGGGCCAGCCTCGCCAGAGCCCTGCCAGCCGCCGTGAGTCATTTCCTTGGAATCCTACCTTTGGTGTTTATTTCCCTTAGAAGGAAACTTGTTTGAAGAAAAAAAAAAAAAAAAAGACGAAGAAGAAAAGAAAGAAACAGTAATAATAGCTCTTATTCTGAAGGAGAGGCGCACGGCTCCGGCACCGTGGAAAGACAACTTGCCTTTGTTCCCAGACACTTGGGGTGTTGTTTACTTTCTCCTGCGGCCGGCGGCCGACAGGGCTCCGCTCGTTACCCTGGAAGGGGCTCAGGGGCCATGGCACCGACCCCTGGGGGTGTGTCAGTGCCGGAGCCCGGACCCGGTGCCTGCAGGGGGTCGGTTCGTCAAACCTCACGACCCCTGTCTTGGGCCTGGGATGCGGAGATCTGGCGCCAGGGCTCGGACACCCGGACACCCCATCTTCTCCGTCAGGCCCACCCCCAGCCTTTCTAGCCCCAGGACCTGCCCTAAAGCTCCGGGCTTCTGGAAGCTACAGCTGAGAAATGCACTTTCCAGAGTAGGCAGGTGTACTGCAGGGACGGACAGAAAAGCGACATCTGTCTATTTAGAAGGGTTGAAGGATTTCCTTCCACCAATTCAGCCCTTCCATCACCAGCAGGAGCAGCAGCAGCTGGACGAGCTGTTGGGATCTTGTTAAGCACAACTTCGAGGTCAGGCGCTTGATTCCACCTGGGCAGCACCAAAGGTGCATTGAAAACATGAGCCCTTTACTTCTCTGCGTTTCACTGTGGGAATCCGATCTCTAACTGCTATAATGCTCTTAATGTTCTCTAATTTCCTATGAGAGATGGGGGGAGGGGTGGGCGAAGAATGACCAGGAACCCGTTAGATTCAAGGGGCCACTGAATCTTAGGTGGCCGGATCTGTGGGCCAGCCGCTCATATTGGCATTAGAATGGCTTTCTGGAAAGAACAAGCGTAACTCATGGAAAAACCAAATTGTGTAGCAATGCCTGGTAACTTTACGATGAACGTTTGCTGGAAAAGCATGACATTTTAGCCCTCAGCCTTCTTGGAATCCTTGAGGTGTCATTTAATTTCATTCAGGTGGGTGACAAAACAGATATGCAGGAGGAGCCTGGGGATAAGAGGTTAGGAGCTTTTTATTTTTAAATTTTTAAAACCCATATATAGGCCAGACACACTTTAACCGCCTACTTTTGAAACCACTCACTTCTGATGTTAAAAAAAAAAACAAATTTTACCATAAATGTACATCTTTGTGGTTATATCTAATATTAACAACATATGAATTTGTGGATTTAAACTTCTGAACTCAGTATCAGAATCATAGTGTAAGTCTTATCCTATAGAGAATAATGAGTTTGGATCTGTACATATAATACAAATAAAGAGTTATGTGAAATATTGGTGCATAGCACCACCCAGTCCTAATGCTTCATGAATGTAGAACTTGCCTTCTTAATTTTTTAACATCCCTTCATAAATTCTGAATAGACTAGGAAGAATTCACTGCAAAATCTCTTGTCTGCTCCCAAATAATCCGAAGTCATTCATACTTTATTCAGACTTAGAAATACCATTTGTGGCACTCAGTTTCTCCGACTTTTGATTTTGTGTGTAAAAGTTTCCAGTTCAAAAAGAAAAACTTAAGAGAAATTAGATACCATAATGGAAAAAAAAAAGCCAAGATAAAAGTAAGCTGTGTTACAAGTTCAGATGCATTCTGATAGGATTTCATATGCTGGAATCAACACTAACAAACAGAAACTGAAATCCTTAACCCAAACAGCCACAAGGATCAGTCATTAAAATGGAAACAAACTCTTAGGAACATAAAATAGCACAGGACCGTATAATGTCCTATTAAACAAAGGTAATTGCATTAAGGGGCCTACAAATGCTTCATGTCCTTTTTTTTTTTTTTTTAAGATTTTATTTATTTATTTGACAGAGAGAGATCACAAGTAGGCAGAGAGGCAGGCAGAGAGAGAGGAGGAAGCAGGCTCCCTGCTGAGCAGAGAGCCCGATGTGGGACTCGATCCTAGGACCCTGAGATCATGACCCGAGCCGAAGGCAGCGGCTTAACCCACTGAGCCACCCAGGCGCCCCGAAATGCTTCATGTTCTTAAGAGAAGTGGATTTGTCAACCTCCTCTGGTTTTATGCTATAAAAGTTCAATATAGTGGCCCCTGGGTGGCTCAGTCAGTTGGGCATCTGCCATGGGCTCAGGATCCAGTCCCACATCAATCTCCCTGCTCAGTGGGGAGCTTGCCCCCCCCCACCACTCATGCCTTCTCTCTCTCTCTCACAAATAAATAAATCTTTTTTTTTTTTTTTTAAGTTCAATATAGACAAAAAGCTTGGGTCTTATTCCCAGAATCCAGCACAAAAGTGAGTGTGAATTTCAAGCTGGAAAATACTGTTGCAGTCAGTGAGAGAGGGCTACTGAGAGAGAGCTATAATTCATATGCTCCTGGCAGGAGCACTTACTGGTACAAGTGCCTTTTATAATAGGTTAAGATGTTAGACCATTTATGAGAGTCTCCCAGGGAATAAATTATCATGAGGTTTGATAACTTGTTTGGATGCTGAGTTTGAGGGGTGATAGACAGAATATCTTGGTTTATCAAATCAATGTAGTGTAAATTTTTTGATGAGTCAAGAACAAAATAAATGGCATGTCCCACCATTTCCTTCTAGAGAATAATCGAACTTCTCTCTCTTTTTTGCCTTGTAATAAGATTTTACTTACATCAATTCCTTGGCTGCTCCCTCTTTGGAGGGCATTTTAGAAGAGAAGGGGTATGTGGTTTAGCCTCCCAAATCGCTGGGTCCTCATTCCAGCCACTGACACCGAGACTTCCCCTACTTCATCCTTCAGTGAAGTTGGGACAGAACTTAGGATCTTAAGGAGAATCCTGGGTAAAGAGTAGAGTCATTGCTGCCAAGAGCTGCTGTTAGCCATAAAGACCTTGTCACTTCTGTAAAGCTATTTCCCCTTCCCCTGATGGTTTTCCTTCCTTTCCCTGGAAGTGAACCCTCATTAGAACACGTAGGTAATCCTAGACTCCTGCTGGACAGCAGGGGACTCACCCTTTTCCAAAAATGTTAGGAGCTGTGTCATTTGGAGAAGAAAGCATGAATACACCTTAGCGTATATTTGAAAGATAATCTATCTTCAGAGAGCAAGCCTGACATCAGTCTTTGTGACAGTTCTTTTAAATGGCAGAGTGGGATAGGAGAGGTTCCGGTCTTGCAAAAGAACTCGCAGTTAATAAGGCGCGGAGGCTTCTCTGCCGTCACCACTGATCTCTGGCCCAATCGGTCTTTTTGCCGGAGAATCAGACTCTTTCCCCTTGAACCCACCCTTGACCCTGCCTTGAATCTTAGCTGGGGCCAAGTGAAGCCCCAGAGCTCCGCTGGAAGTGGCCCACAGCACCTGAGCCCATCAGGAGCCCCGCAGGCATCACGGAGCAAAGAGGCTCCCAGGCTCCCCGCAGGCCCCCCGGGGGGAAGGGGTGTGAACCGGAGAGGAGGGCCGCAGCATGTTGCCCCTTGGAAAGTTGCTGCCTTGTGTCTGGGCCTCGCGGAGGAAAGAGTTGCCGGCAGCCTCTGGCCCTGAAGCCCTGGCTCCTGTTTAATATTCTGCCTGCTCCGTTGATGTTGTGCTTGGCTCCTGTGGGGCTGCAACTCCCGGCTTGAAACTGGAGCCAATTTTCTGTCTTCATCTTACAGTGTTTTGACTGGAGGCAGATCCAGTTCAGGCCGATCAGGGCTGGTGGAAACAACTACCAAGTGTGTCTCTGTCTGCTTCGTTTTGGGAGAAGAAAGTGGAGGGAGCCCTAAACTGGTGTAGAGGATCTGGCCCCGCGGAAAGGAGAGGAGGGGGCAGCCGCCCTGCCCCAGCCGACCCAGAGCTTGAGCAGGGATGACGGTGGAGATTTTGGCCTCTACACCCTTTTGACTGATTAGCGGATTTCATCAAAGGAGACTCTCGGGATTGACTAGAAAATTGATTTTGCCTTATTAATAGAAAGGAGGTGCAAGGGTTTGGGACTTGCCTCTTAGCGGTACATTTTCTGCCGGAAGGTCAGGGGGAAAATGTGTTCAGGAGGCAAAGCAGCTGTCTCAAATGGGGCTGAGGGGAATCTGAGAACAATAAGAAATGGGGTTTTAAAGATCCGCCCATGAAATGCAGATTGCTGAACACAGAGGCTGAGCTAATAGCAGCGAGAGAGTTTGCTGAGGTTTTCTTTGAAAAAATAATAAAATGTTTTCAGGGTGAAGGGGAGAACTGGGAAGCAGAAGTTTCCCAAAGCAGAGTAATGATCATGCCAAGGCCATCCCCTGGCTTACTCTTGACTAGGGCTATTTTCTTTCTTTTTTTTCTTTAGATCTGAGGCGGTCAGAGATGACTCTGGTTCTGTCCATGAATAGATTCTGCGAGCCCATTGTCTCAGAAGGAGCTGCTGAAATTGCTGGGTACCAGACACTATGGGAGGCTGACAGCTACGGAGGCCCGAGTCCCCCTGGGCCAGCACAGGCTCCTCTGCAGGGAGACCGGGGAGCCGGTCCCCCACTGGCAGGTACTGCCCTTGACCTCCCCCCATCAGCCCTGCCCTCTGCAGCCAGACTAGTGAGCAGGACTGGTGTCTCCTGTCTCCGGGTGCCCTTCTGAGCCCAGAGAGAGCTGCTAGTCCAGGGACTTCCAGGCTCTCTGTGCCCCTCTCAACTGAGCCCTGGGCTCCAGGAGAGGATCAGAGGCGATACTGAAATTGCATTCAAATCTGCATCTACACGTGCTGCTGCTTCGTGTGTAAGTCATGCCACCTATATTTTTTAAAGAACCAAACCAGATTTTGAGACCCTGAGTTTGGGTTTTGGTTTTTCACCCTGCGGAACATGGTTCTCTTCAGAGGTACACAAGCCCTGGTGAGCTTTTGACAATGAAATCTTTATCCCCTGAGACGTAAAGGAATCTGCACTTTGGGCCAGAAGCTATGTGTCTTCTCTTTTTACTAACCACACAATTGGCTTTCGTATTCAGGGGGAAATTTTTTTAGATACAGGAGTATGTTCTTCCTAATTCTTTATTCTTATATTCTAAGATAAGTTTCTTGGATTTTTGTGTGGTGTGCTTTAAAAAAAAACAAAACCTAAAATGTAAACTAAATACTTCTTGAAGTTCATTTGGGATTAAAAGCTCTGTTCGTTCAAAATTGGACCCTCATTTAATTCATGATTGATATGTTACATTTTTGAGAGAGAGAAAAGGACTTTGGTTAACCCATATTTTAGTCTTAAGCTAAAATTTTTTTAGTTGCATATTTTGAAAGAAGAAATATTATAATTCCAATGTTCAGATAGTCATTTGCTTCCTTACCCACAGCCAATAGCATTTTAAAGTTATTTGGTTATTCGTGCTTACGGTAAAAGGTGTATATGTTTGACCAGTGGTGCCCTATTATCGTGGATTTAATTAAGCAGTTTGAATAAATACTATCCTCCCCTTTATGAATTTTGCTGTTTGTGCATAGAATTAAGATTCCAAGTATTTTGTAAATGCTGACATAGGTCATTTCCTTTATGATTACCTAGAAATCCTTGCCTAGCCTGGGTCACAGACTTCTGTATGATAGCAAATATTAAGACCAATGTTTATTTTTAATCATCACATGTACAGCCAAATACGTAGCCAACTTATCTTCTATAAGGAAAGTATTTTGTTTAGAGAACCTCTGGCAAACCGCATGTCATTTGTCGTATCTGATTTATTACCACAGGATCACATTACAGGGGAATTTCAAATCCTATAACAACATCCAAGATCACATACTTTAAGAGGAAGTATGTGGAAGAAGAGGATTTTCACCCACCACTCAGCAGCTGTAGCCATAAAGTATGTTTTTTTAATAGTCATTATTTTTATTAAGAATTTAAGATACTTAGTAACAGTTGCTTGATCCATTTCCAGAAATTAAATTGTTCCACCCAAGCAATGAAAATGAGCCACTTCTCAGCAGAGCGATATTAATCGTTGTCACTTTTTTGGGTCCTCTGTTATTTTCACAAGTAGTGGAAGAAAGAGCCAGCAGGAGCTCCTCTACCCAGAAATAACAAAATTATATAATCCAAGGAACATCTTTTTTACAAATGTCTTGATTGTTCTCAAGTTGCGTTAGTGGTTATGAGCCATCCATGTTTTCACACGTGTGCAGAAACGCACCATTCTTTCCTGACATCTCCCCTCTCTCCACGCTCTAGGTCCCATGGCCAGAGCCCCTTCTGTGTGTGCCCACCTGGGAGCAGTTTCCCGGGGCTTCTCTTGACCCATTAGAGGTGGACTCACTATCACTTGAGTGTGTGCTTGCAAGTAAAAACTCACACTGCATTGTATACACGTTACGGAGGCTTAGTTTGTTAAAATATGTAATTCATCCCTGGGAAAGATCACAGCTGACTCTTCTGCATGCTTAAGAAAAAAATAATGGGATCCAGGAAGTGCCTAGAAATAAGGAACTGGCCACCTAATCTTTTCAAATACCAGTTCTTTTTCCTTATGGTTCTCTTCCTTTAAAAAAAACTATCTACAGATGTAATCAAGGAGGGTATAACCCAGACCATGGTTTTCTGAGAGGCGGAGAGGATTTTTAATTTTTCAATTCATCTTCCTCTGTATCTCCTCTTACCCCCTCTCCTTGCCGTCTCACGAGCATGTCCTTCAGGTGTTGCCTTGACCTTGCTCATAAAGACACCGGCATGGGTTGGTGCATGCTGGGCTTTTCTCTGACTGTATAGTTCCTGCCTTTGGTTAACCCGGGCAGGCTTTGTTTGCAGTTCCTCAGGTCATGCTACCAGGTGGCTTTTTTTTTTTTTTTTTTTTTTAATATGACCTGGAAAAGCTGGTCACCGGGACATAAGCAGTTTATTTCCTCTTTCATTTCTGTGTTATGGTTGTGACTGTTTCCCAGTAGCTGCTGGATTTATACTAGTCATCACCCAGTGATAGTATCATAGTGCTCAGAAGTGAGTCTTCTCATTTCCTCCCTGCATCTCTCCTCCTGCCTGGCCCCAGAAGGAGGCTTGCTTTGGCCCCTCTACTGACTGATGATTTCAGGGGCTGAGCCTCAATTATCACTGTCCCTCAGTCGAGTAAGGATAATTGCAAGTGTGAAAGCCAGAGGGACAGCGCTGAATGCAGCTCTTGTGCTCTTAGCCAGGGTTTGAAGTAGACTTATGACCTGCATTTTGACATCTTTCAAAAGACACCGACATATAAATACGAGTGTATGTGTGTGCACATGCATGGGTTTGTATACACCCACAGAAAAGCCCAAGTATCCTAAGAGTACAGCTTGCTGGATTTCACAGCAGAAACATATCTATGTAACTAGCATCCAGATCAAGAAACAACATAACCAGCAACTGAGAACCCCTCCTCGCGCCCCTCATTACTATGTCCCTTTCTTCCGGAGAAGCCGCTCCCCTGACTTCTAGTAGGGCAGAGGAGTTGTGTGTTTTGGCATCTCCCTCAGCCACAGAAACACAAACAGCCTCACCTGTCCCTGCTGAGGTCTGCAGGGGGACCGGATTCCCAGGTGCTTGGACTGCACCTTTGAGGCAGGAAGCCGGGGAGGGTCATTAGCAACACCGGGGACAGCATCCCTAAGTGAACCTGGGAGGAACAGGACCACAGCATGCCCAGAAAGAAATCTACTGCAGTGGCATGCTTACACAGCCCACGTCCTCTAAGTTTTCTCTTCCGTGTTTGGTTTTTAGACCATCTCGATTTTTGAGGAACGAGCCCATATCCTGTATATGTCATTAGAAAAGCTCAAGTTTATCGATGATCCTGAAGTGTACCTCCGAAGGTCCGTCCTTATCAACAACTTGATGAAACGGATCCACGGCGAGATTATCATGCAGAATAACTGGTGCTTTCCTGCCTGCTCTTTCAACGGCCCCTCTGCCCAAGAGTGGTTTCTGGCTCAAGACTGTCCTTACCGAAAACGACCGCGGATGGCCAAAGAGGAGTGTGAAAAGTTTCACGCCTGCTGCTTTTACCAGGAATGTGGTGGTCACTACCTAAACCTGCCCCTTTCTGTCCATGCTAGTGTCGGAAGTGCCTCCACCACTGCCCCCTCTTCCTCCTCATCTTCCTCTTCCCCTCCCCCTCTGCCTTTACCGAGTTGTTCCCACCAGGTGGATTTCAATGTAGGCTGTGCGTCTGCTTACAAGGGTGATGGTCAGGTACCCGCCAGCGAAATCTTTGTCACTAATGTCAGGTCACTAGGTGTTCAGGAAAAGGCCACATTAAGTGAGGAGAAGGCAAATAGCGACACCAACAGGGATGGTGGCCCATTAAGCCATGAACCTGTGGGAAACGACCTTGCTTTTGAGTGCAAAGGCCAATTTTATGATTATTTTGAGACTGGATATAATGACAAAAACAATGTGAGTGAGTCTTGGAAAAAGTCCTTAAGGAAAAAGGAGCCTTCACCAAGTAACAAACCGTGCTGTGGCAAAGGGAGCAAACTATGAGCCATCTTTCCACCGAACCTCTGAAGCATGCACAGCATGACCAGTTAGCTCTCATAGATTTTATTTTGAATGGATTTTATAGTTTTGTACAACTGATAAAATTATGCCATGAACACGCCGTGTCGTTTTAATGCCTGGAGAGCAGATTGCGTAAAACCTCTGTAGAGTAGGCATCAGCGAGCTACTTCTCAATGTGGTGATGTTACCAAGAACACAGTTGACTCGATGCTTAAAAGTAAACCTTAGTTTTCTCACAGAAAAGGTCCAGTAGATTAGACTGGGGGACAGTGTGCCCTTGTGACCTTTCCATGACCCCCCCCCCCCCCAAGGAGCCTGTCACTAGCTAAGAAACGGCAACACGTTCGCCAATCAATTAGGTAGTTGTTTGGTCAGCAAACCAACATAACCAGCAAAGGATGTCTGCTGCTTCTATGTGATACAGTATTTTTTTTCTGAATGAAAGACTGAAGACAGGGAGCTAGATGAAGTGGCTTCAGCGTGCCGTTAAGGACTTGTCTTTAACAGTCTTGCATGACAGACGAAAATAGGATGTAACATAATGAAACACCTGTCTAGGGGTGGCAATCAACAATATGTGGAGAAGGGTAATCCCTGCGAGTTCCTGGCTTGCCTGCGATGCGTGATCAGGCAGTTAGAGAGGTGTTATACAGGGCGATTTTTGGTGCCTTACTTTATCTTAATTTTTGCCAATGTGAAAATTAAGGATAAATCAGAGTTACAGCAGGGATTTAACAAACAGGAAAAAAATACACAGGGTGGATCAATATTGTTTGGAAACCGTTAACTTCTAAACTATTGTGTTTAACTTTTGATTCAACATCTCTATTCTTCCTTTGTTTTTTGATGCCCAATTGCTTTTGGATTTGGCATTTTTAGAAAGGGATGGGGGAAACAATAGAGCTGTTAGAAACCAGCACTAAGCTGCTTGAGCTTTTCTATGGCAACGGGTCTGTTGCTGGGGTTTGGGTTTTTTGGGTTTTGGGTTGTTTTGTTTTGTTTTGTTTCCTTGTCCAATGAAGTTCATGAACCGGTGGCATGCATTATACTTTAATCTGTTTTGCATCATTTCACTCGTTTAGATTATAAAAGCATGTGGTTTTTTATATATGACTTTTGCTGTTGATTAAGAAGCACAATGTTAATAAATGATGTGGTGATCAATAAGGTTTTATCTTAAAGAATGTAAAGACTTTAGGTTTTGGAAAGTTATTTTGGAGAAATGGGACTCAGTTGGCAATAGCTACCATGTATTCGGGCCACAGTTTTCTCAATGATTTCTTTAATTTGTACATTTGCAAGAGTGTTCAGAGTGCCCCTCTGACCGTCCGTCCTCCTACTCCAGCCAACTCCTCCTGCTAAACTGTATTCCAGTTTCCAAGATTGCTAATTGACTTGGGCCTCCTTAAACAGTACTTCACAGGAACCAAATGCCAAATGGAGGAAATAAGTAAGTCCTCCCAGTTTCTCCAAGATAAAAGCTTTTTTATTATGCTATTAATATTAAATATAGGTCTCATTCATACAGTGTATGAGTAGGATCATCATTTGGACAATGTCCACAAGGACCAATTTTTAAAACATGTTCTTGTGTTATGGCTAATAGTCTAGTAACGTTTTGTCC
This sequence comes from Mustela nivalis, assembly GCF_964662115.1. Classification (NCBI taxonomy): domain Eukaryota; kingdom Metazoa; phylum Chordata; class Mammalia; order Carnivora; family Mustelidae; genus Mustela; species Mustela nivalis. The sequence goes on from NC_139035.1 coordinate 35,610,534, forward strand.
TTTATTTTCAATATTTGATAAACATTTGATGTTGAAAACTTAGATGATAGATGCTTGTATATGAATGTGTTGTAATAAAGTGAGGTTTTCTTGATATATATTTATTAAAATGATCAAAATGCATTAAGATTTCCTAAATTTTAATGATCATCGGCAATGTTTCTGTTTTCCGTTGCTCTTTCTCCTTTAAAAAACTCAAGATGTCTAGTGGGCAGTGGCCACACGGGAGTATTCAAAATGAAAGACTTCTTTCAAGAGGTCAACCTGACAGGTGTTTTAGAATGGTCCTAGTTTGTGAGTTAGATTTCCGTTAATTAAGAGGCCAATGTTAATAAATGATGTGGTTGGTCATCAAGAAGGTTTTATCTTTAAGAATCTAAAGATTTTTTTCATTTTTGCAAAGTTTCTGACCAAAAAACAAAAATAGTAACACAAATACTGAAGGAATCCTGGCTGATCGCTTTATGGAATGTCAAATTGTCACAAAGATGACCTGTATGTCAGCAGTCAAAATAGCAATAGATTACTGCTGGTATTCCATACCACTCTGTTTTAAGGTTGCTAGTAGAGGCTAACATTTCATTTGATAAAGGGAGAAAGCTTGTTGGGAGCTTAATTGTCACGTGTAACATTCTTACTATGAATGTAATAAATCCAAGAGATTTACATATGAAAGAAATTACATCCCTTTTGCTCTTTAGAAAGCCCCCCTCCCCCACATTATCAGATAATGTTCCTCTTGATGGTCAAAGCTGTAAAGTGACAGTTGATGATTTTCCAGAGCCCTCACCTGAGCTGTGGCCTCAGGCATCTACAGCAGAACCCATTGGAGCTTCTCTACTGGACGATTAGGGGCCTTTGAATTCAGCAGCATTAAAATTTGTAATTTTTAGTCATCAAGCTTTTGTCCCTAAGACATTTCTAGCATACCAAAAGACATGCCTCCACTCCTTCCCCGAAAACCCCTAAACACCCATCCAAATAAGAATGTTCCTTTGGTTGGTATAAGAGCATTAGGGCCTCTTAGGGGCCTGTATCACCATTTCTATTCAGAAGATACTCAGTTCAGTCTTTCCAGGTGCCCAAGGCATAGATAATAATTTACTGACTAGGTTCTAGAGTTCTGTCTCAGAGACTGGTAAGGCTAAAACACTCTGCACCCCATACTCTGTCTACCCACTGGAAGTAGCGCCCTTTCTCATGACTGGGCTCTGCTTTAAGGAGAACCTGATAGGACAGATTCCAGACTTTTAAAAGTTAAATGAGGCGAAATCTTCACTTAAAATGGCCCAGCTCCCCCCAAGAATGCCTTTAATTGCTACTCCCTGAGGCATCTAGGTGCACCTCGTTAACCAAATCATTAACCTTTGCCTCTGGTCCTTCCTCTTATAGTGGCAATTGTAGAAGATGGTCTGGCAGAGTCACTTCAAAGGAGCACAGATATCAACCGTGCTTTGCCTCCAACTCTTAAAATCCTATGAATCTGTCCTTCACCTTGAAGGGGTCCCAAGGACAGGATTTCAGCGGCCAGGACTTGGGAGGCTGGTAGAAAAACTCAGCCAGTGGAAGTGGCTATCTTACTACCAGTGACTAAGTAGGTTAAGGCATCTTCGGCATGGTCTTTTAAGACAATAGAGATTCAGAACGTTTTGTTTCATAAGGGCAGAAGCAAGTGAATGAACCTTTATTTTAAGAGATCGTAGTTAACTCCATCAAAGCAGGGCTACCCAGCCCTCCAGTCATGAACTTGTATTACAGCTCCACTTAATGACTTCCTTTCGGTGTGTCTAGAGAAGAGCTGAGAACAACTTGGAGCAGACATGGGCGTTAAGAGTTGTCAACTTAACAATAAATATCAGACAAGGATATAGGATTCCCATGTAACGTAACTAGGCTTTTCTATTCCTCAAACAAGTTGTGAGCAGAAAATGCTTTTGAAAATAATTAGCTGTTCAAATCCATTTTAATGACAGCCCCTTAAATTTGAAGCTATTTCATTCGTAGTTAAGGTTATCCTTGCCTATTTTGCTAGGCCGTTTCCAAAACGAGGGTGCAGCAGGTCCTGAACAATGATGGTTTTTTTTTGTTTTTTTTTTTTTTAAAGATTTATTTATTTGACAGAGAGAAATCACAAGTAGACAGAGAGGCAGCCAGAGAGAGAGAGAGAGGGAAGCAAGCTCCCTGCTGAGCAGAGAGCCAGATGCGGGACTCGATCCCAGGACCCTGAGATCATGACCTGAGCCGAAGGCAGCGGCTTAATCCACTGAGCCACCCAGGCGCCCTGAACAATGATGGTTTAAACAAGATGCAGAACTGCGCATGAAGAGAGGAATGACATCAGTATTTCAGTGATGAGAGACAATGTACAGTTTCTAGTAATTCATGTTAAGATCGCTGTGCTCTGATTGCGGCTTAACCTGAAATGCATTCAGGATCTTGTAAGTCACTACTCAAGGCCTCCATGGCTTTCCTACACAGTACAGTGTGTAAGCGAGGTCGATTATCTGCACATGGCTAGCACTGCTCCATTGGATGTGAGAGCTACATGACCGAGGGTGAAACAGTTACTACTTTAGAGATTGTTTCCAGCCCTGTGTACATGCCGTATTTCAACTGGGAGAATTCACTCAGGAAAAGCACTTGAAAAGATGTAAGTTATGAACACTTGAATCTCGCATCCTGCCATAAAGTGCATCAGCAAGTGAGTTTAATAAAACATGCTGTTTAAAATAGTCTGTAATTTCCTGTTTCTGCGTTTCCCTCCGGTATCTGTGACAGGCTGAAGAACCATGACTACATGAAGGGCATTTACACAAGCTCGCCTGGTGGAGTTTGCAAACCATTGCTATGAGCTCCAGCTTCTTTGGTAAACAGTTCTCTGGTGGGCTAGCTATGGTTGTTGTTTTTTTCCTTGGTGTTGGTCCAATTTGTTAATTTTGAGAATGCAAACTACTTATTCATAGCCTGGAAACACCTGCTTTTGACCGTGGTGAAACTGATAGAACGTATGGAGACGAATTAGTCATTCGTTGCTCATGAAGTACCCGCGTGTTTCTCAACCCCATTTTTATAATCACTCCTTTGATTTAAAATTATAAAATCTTATAAAATGCCATATCTGAGGGATAGAACACACCTAGAAAACTTGCAAGGACGTAAGTTGTGATCCCTCTTTCTGCCAAGATCTCAAGACAATGGACAAATAGTGAAATTTGGGAGAGACCCAATCTGCCCCACGGTCAGTGCTGCCCAGCCTGGCGTGGCTTTCAACAGGGATTGCCTTCATCCAGGTCATTCCATGGCAGCAGCTGCATCCATGCATCAGGCATGTGATACTCCTTTCCCTGCCAATGCCAGCCTAAGTATGCCTGCGGATGTTTTCTGAGGTGAGTGCAATGAGCTACAATCAGATATAAACTAACTCCGTATCCTGGCAATCGATGAAGCCGAACTTTCTCAGTGCACCTGGCCCAGCACTCAGGCTTCCCCGAAACTCACAAAACACCTGTGTGCATGATAGAGCAAAGATGGAGAATGATAGGCTATGAGGCATGGGTTTTCAGCAAGAGGTTGGGAGCTGCTCTGTGGTGGAGTAGAGTGCCAGAAGTCCGAGATTGACAGTGGCCCGCATGCATTGCAGAATGAACTCACTTTCTTTAAGGAAAAGTCTAAAGATGAAAAAGGAATGACCTTTTTTTTGGGAGATCAACTTCTTTAGGAAGACAGGAAAACAATTTCAGGGACGAAAGGATTTCCTTTATGTTTTTGCAAGAAGAGAGAAATGGGTTGTCTGGTCTTTCTGGGAGCTGGGAGCTTTTCTCCTAGTTTTCCAAGCCCTTAGATGCCGTGTGCTTTTCAATTAATCCATCAAATGATCTTGGTTACTAGGTATAGTTATTAGTCCAAGGCACCTCTCTCCTGTTCAGTTGAACTGCATAGCAATTGTAAGTTTCTCGTGAGGCTGCAATAGAGCAGAGGGTTAAAAGTGGGATCTAGAATTACTGCTTGGGTACAAATCCCACTCTGTCACTGTAGCTGTGCGGTCTTGACCTTGGCTTGCAGCCCCTTGACTTCCTGGTGCCGTGATTTTCTTGTCTATAAAATGAGGTGGCATAATGTACACACCTGGCGAGTTTGCCAGGTTTAAAGACTTTAATAGCAGGGAGTGACTGGTCCTTGCCTGGATACACATGATGGATATGCAGTCACGGTGAATCTCCGTGAGATCTCCATGAATGTCCCTGGATGCCCTGAAGGCAGGACCTTGACAGCACCTGATTCTCCTTTTTGTGGAAAGCGTTCAGCCTTTTGGGTTCTGTACAACAAGCTTCAAACAAATACGGAGATGATGTCAAGCCTGGAGACCTAGGACCCGCAGACAGCTATGAAAGTAGTCACTAGGGTTCTTGAGATATTTTTAACATTTCAAAAGGTTTACTGGAAATCATAAAATTTCCTGAAAGCAGCTGCATAGGCTAACCCATGGCAGATTTCTTGACTGTTGCTTGGAACTGAACCAGCTCTGGGTTAACACAGCACAAATCAAGAAGGAACTCTGGGAAAATGAAATACAATTGGTTTCATAGATAGGATCTGAGGATCTCTCTCAGTCAGATCTCAGATCTCTCTGACTATCTGAAGGGAATAAGAGGTATAAACCTTATAAATGAAAAGATGAAAAACCATTAACTTCTGACTCGTCCTAGGATTTGTCAAAATTCAAGCTTATTCTATTATGGTATTATTCTCTTAGATTTAGTTTTTACTCAGAGAAAAATACAGTATCGAATATGGATAACTTAGACCCAAAATGATTTCTAGTGTTCCTACATCTGGTAATGGAGACCAAAGAATTATTTCCTGGTTAACTGTAACTTTGAGGACATGGCCTGTCATAAAATAACTAAGACACGGTTTTCACCTACAAGATCTAAGTTTTAAAAAGCAGATTAACTGAGGCACATGGGTGGCTAAGTCAATTAGGTACCTGCCTTTGGTTCAGGTGATGATCCTAGGGTCCTGGGATCCAGCCACCCATCAAGCTCTCTGCTCAGTGGGGAGCCTGTTTCTCTCTCTGCCTACTTGTGATCCTCTGTCAAATAAATAAATAAAATATTTATTCATTTGTTTTTAAAGATTTTATTTATTTATTTGATGGAGAGAGATCACAAGTAGGTAGAGAGGCAGGCGGGATGGGGGCGGGGATTAGGCTCCCCGCTAAGCAGGGAGCCCAATGCAGGACTTGATCCCAGGACGCGGAGATCATGACCTGAGCCAAAGGCAAAGGCTTAGCCCACTAAGCCACCCGGATGCCCCTAAATAAAGTATTTTTTAAAAATAACAAAAAGCAGATCAGCTAGGGAGTGATTATCCCTACCCCTTTAAACTCAAAGCCCAACCGATGGCTTCAAAATAGGATTCCCTTTAACAAATGACATTTCCATCTCCCCCTAACTTTTCAAGAACTTGTATCTTTCTATAAGGTGAGGTACACTTATAGTGATGTTTGCTGACCAGTAGATCTGAAATGAGAATCAAACTGAACCATATGGTTTGAGAATGAGAAACAGGCACCCAAATATAATGAAAGAAAATGCAGTGTTGTGCCATGGCCTTTCCAAGACTTCTCTGCAACAGGTTCTCTTCCTACCCCAACAGCCTCTAAGATCTCATGAATGGTACCAGTAGTTGCCATTTCAGCTGAGAGAGGCACTAGGAAGCAGGGACACCTCTATCTGCCCAGGGAGATCTCAGCTGGCCGATCCTTGTCCTCTCTGTGTCTGGGCACCCAGCAGCTGGAGAAGATACTTTTATTTTCCTGTGAGTAGAATACCAATGAGGAAGGATGACTGATTGGAATTCTCAACCAGTCTAGCCTTAACTCAGCTGGTTTTAGCCAAGATGACTTAGTGTAGAGGGGCAATGAGGGATGGGGTTTGGGGGCATCTCTCTGTCTGGAAATAGTATTGGTCCCTGCACCGAAAGGACCCACAAAGGAATCCTGGGGCCGTCAGTCCTCCTGGGTGTTGTCAGGGATGAATAAGTGGACACATACTAGGAAGAGCTCTGAGGTGGAATCTGTAAGAACTGACTGAGTTCCAACTCTCATCCTCATGATGGATCACAAAAAGGTTTAGAATGACTCATTTAAAAAATGTCTAACTTTTTATTTCCCTGCAGTGTATTGTATTGATTTCTGGTCAAATGACTGCTGTTTCTTAAAAAAAAAAAAAAAAAAAAAAAAAAAAAAAAAAATTATTACCAAATTAATGTTGTGAGCACAAGAGTAGGAGTTAGGAGACAGTCTCTTGCCCATTCCTACCACCCACTAGCAGTCTCCCCATGGCAAGTCCCTTAACATCTCTGGGTCTTAATATTCCATCTGTCAAATGATGAGGCTGAACTCAGATGGCATCTAAGATCAGTCTCTTCTGGCCCTAACATTTGTGATTCTGACAACCAACAGATCTCTCTGAAGATTTTCACCTGCATTTTTTACACTTGTCATCCCATCCTTTCCTTCCCCAGGATGCCTACCCATCACTCCCACTACCCTCTGCTGCCAGTGAAACTGAGAAACTGCTTCTGGATGTCTCTTAAAAGAACACATCTCATAGTTTTCCTGTCCAGAATGATGTTCTGCATATGGCTGCTAACCTATTGTCTGAAATACATTCCTCCAGATAGGCCATGCTCCCCCGCGGTGTCTCAGTACAGCCCCCTCCCCCTCCTTCCAGAGTGCTCCCCCCTACATTAGCCCATTAGCTCCACACATCACCGAGCCAGCCAGCCACAGCGCTGCTCCTCCTGGCACCAAGTTATCCTCTCCTTCAAGCCACCAGCCCGCCTGCCCTACGCAGGCAGGAGACCCGCGAACCCTCTTCTCTCTCATGTTTATGAGTAATAAAATAGCGGACTTTCCCCCCTTCTTTTTATGAAGATAGTCCTTGCAGCTGTGACTATAACTGTTGTTGGTTTTTTTTCATAAGAGCCAAGATTATGGTCCCATAACCCAATTAGTGTCATTTGGTGGTGGTCCAAGTGCTTCCCCTGCACGAGTTTTAATTTGGGGATCCCCGGAGGCTGCTACTCCACATCTGCAGCGGGCCTGTTCTTCCTCTCCCCTTATTTGCTCGAGGTTTACGGGAGGATTAGCTGTGTGGTCTGGGAGGCGGCTGCTTCCCTTTCATCCGCACTGCTCTCAAGCCGCAGAGGAGCCTTTTACTTTTCATCAAGCCCTGGCACCTGGAGGGCGGGCAGCCAGGGCGGCTGGAATGAATCAGTGGATGCCCTACAGGCCCCCAGGGGTGCGGCCCTGCAAGCGTGGGGGAGGGGAGGATGCAGGGAAGGATGCTTATTGGACCACTCACCACCTCACCAGGCTGGGCCAGGCCAGGATCCCGGGTGCAGGGCGCGGAGCTCCCACCCCCCCCACCCCGCCCCCATTCCCGGGCTGGCGAGGGCTCCCGGCGCTCATTGTGCGGGCAGCTGGCACCAGCTGAGAAGGGAAATTAGCATAACAAAGAGCCGGAGCAAGCGCGGCGCGGCCCGGCGGGGGCTCAGCGGAGCGCCCGGGGCTCGGAGGAGCCGCGCTGTCACCGGCAGCAGAGTGCCGGGGGCTGCCGGGCCCTAGACCCTGGGAGAACCAGGGCCGGACCCCATCGCGGGTGTCCATCCCAGCCGGGGAGGGTCCCGGCCGCGAGGCTCGCCCGGAGAAGACGGGCGGTGTGGGTGTGAGTGTCCGTGACGGTGTGAATGGGCGTGTGTGTGTGTATGGATAAGCGTGGGTCCATCTGAGCGTGCGTGTGTACATGGGCGTGCATGTGGCTGGATCCGCGGGGCATATGAGTGTGGTGCGAAGGGGCCACCTGCAGACGGGAGGGGACCCACCTGCTCCATCCTCTCCCTCCCCGCCAAGGCCTCTTTGTTTATTCCTTCAGGGAAACTGGTTCTCAACCCTGGCTGCACAGAAGAACCCCTGGGGAGCTTTGACGCAGCACCCAGGCCCCGGCCCCACCCCGGCGACTCGAGGGCGATAGGACCCCTACAGAGGTCTCCATTGCGCCTTCCGGCGCTGACCTGACTGCCCCAGAGTCCTTGGTGCAGGGAGGGGCCGCTGGGAGGGGCCGGCGGAGCCTTGGGTTAGGGTCCTGAAGCTTCTCCGCCCGCACGAGTGAGTGCACAGCCCTCCGACCCTAGCGCTTCTGTCCCAAGTTTCCGACTGGGCCCCCTCAGCGTCCCTGCTGCACACAGTCCTTCCAGCCGATCCTTGGGAAGAAACTAAGGCTCGGTAAAGAGTCACAAAAGGTCACAAAGCTAGTAACGCGACCACCTTGAACCCAGGGCTGTGGGACTCAAAGCCCACATTCTTTCCCCTGTAATATTTAAATATATTCTTAATACACTGCCAACCAAGTCCCTCGAAGGACCCTAGGAGGACAGTGGGGAAGAGGGGGGACAGGGCACAGCTGGACCCACGGCTCCCGGGAAGGCAGACACAGCCCAGACGACGTCCCCAGAAAATGCCCGGGGCCTCTCCTCCGGCCCGAATTTCTGCACCACGTTCGATCCGAGGAGTCCCTCTCCCCTCCCCTGCCCCGGGTGTTGCTTCCAGACGCGGTCCAGCCTCCTCCAGACTTTGGCTCCCAGGCTGCCTCCAGGAAAAGATGACAGCACAAGCCCTCCTGCAGCGGGGGGCAGGGTAGAGAGGGGCGGGGAGGGAGTCTCGGCCGGGGATCCGGAGGTCGGGGGACCTGGGAGCTACATCTACACGCCTGGGGCCCAGCGCCTGGGTCTCGCCTTGCTATCCTGCGCCCCGCTTCTTCCTTGCGGGAGCCACGGTGTCTCCGATGATTCTCAGGCGTTTCGCCACAGGAGTCCCTTGCTCTGGCTGCCTGTACAGCCCTGTCGGAGAGGAGAACTGCCCTGAGCTGCATGGCTCTGCCAGTCCCACGCTCCAGCATTATCCAGAGGGGCGCATTGACAAGAGTGCGGGCTCTGTCCAGTGACTTAGCATCACCACGCTCCAAGAGGTGTAGGAACCCCTGAGGCCATCCGGGCCCACCACCCACTTTTCTCACAGTCTGGGAGGCCTAGCTCCAGGGCGATGAAGTCAGTATGGAGGTTTCGCAGGCCTCTGTCTGCCTGCCCATCTTTGCTCCCTATGCCGGGGCTTTGACAAGTAAACCCCAGTGGTTATGTCCCCTGCCCATATTCTGCAGTGAGAACGCCAGTTCTGGGGAAATGAACAGTCCTAGCAATGCAGGCAGCATTTGGTCCTGGAGACACCTGGAGAGGGAGAGGGCTGAAATCTTGGGCCCTTTGCCAGAGTGCCACCCCATTTGAATGCAGGAGTGGGGCAGGTGAACTGGTGGCCCCCAGGCCTGGTGATGGCTGCTGTTATTATTATTAAGGGTTCAGAATTCTCCTAGGTTCTAACAACTGTGTTCATTCTCAATAAATGGTTTCTTAATAATCATTTTAATTAGCAAAAAGGCTGTCTTATTAAAGCTAATTAAAGGCAATTTGGGAACCTTATTTTCATACAATCATAAAATTAGAGAAACAAGAAGCTGGAGAAATGAGGAATGTCTCAGGCTTTCTGCAGAGGGGGCAGGGAGGAGCTGGGAAGGGAAAGCCTACCCCCAAGTGGTCCTGCAAGCCAGGAATGCCCAGTGGGTGGGTGGCTTTAGATTGGGAAGCCACCTCCAGCTTGTAGGAGGCACCTCCAAAGAGCCATCCTCTGTTCACAGCCTTGAAATCTCAGAGTCATCAGGACTTCTCTCCCTTTGGCCCCCACAGATGGTTACCTCCCTCCCTCTAGTTATCTCTAACTTGAGGATGTACTACCATCACAGCCGTGACCCATCCTAGACCTCACTCCTTCCCTCCCATCCATTCTGTGGTTGATTGTCACCAGCCCAACAGGTATTATTAACCTTTCAGGACTGCCTTTTTTTTTTTTTTTTTTTTAATTAACATATAATGTATTATTTGCTTCAGGGGTACAGGTCTGTGAATCATCAGTCTTACATAATTCACAGCACTCATCATAGCACATGCCCTCCCCAATGTCCATAACCCAGCCACCCTCTCCCTCCTTCCCCCCAAACCACAACCCTCAGTTGGTTTCCTGAGATTAAGTCTCTTATGGTTTGACTCCCTCTTGTTTCAATTTTCCCTCCTTTCTCCCCACAACCCCCTGCCCTGCCTCTCAAATTCCTCATATCTGAGAGATTAGATGATAATTATCTTTCTCTAATTGACTTATTCTGCTTAACATAATACCCTCTAGTTCCAACCACATCGCTGCAAATGGCAAGATTTGGGTGTTTTTTTAATGGCTGCATAGTATTCCATTATATATATCACATCTTTATCCATTCATCTATTGATGGACATCTAGGCTCTTTCTGTAGTTTGGCTGTTGTGGACGTTGCTGCTATAAACATAAGGGTGCACGTTTCTATTTGGATCATATATCCCAAATACAAATGTACCTTTAGATACATTTGTATCTTTATGGTAAATACCCAGTAGTGTGATTGCTGGATTGTAGGGTAGCTCTATTTTCAACTTTTTGAGGAACCTCCTTACTGTTTTCCACTGTGGCTGCACCAGCTTGCATTCCCCCCAACAGGGTAGGAGGGCTCCCCTTTCTCTGCATCCTCACGAATATCTGTCATTTCCTGACTTGCTAATTTTAGCCATTCTGTCTAAAGTGAGGTGGCGTCTCACTGTGGTTTTGATTTGTATTTCCCTGATGCCGAGGGATGTTGAGCACTTTTTCATATGTCTGTTGGCCATTTGGATGTCTTCCTTGAAGAAATGTCTGTTCATGTCTTCTGCCCATTTCTTGATTGGATTATTTGTTCTTTGGGTATTGATTTTGATAAATTCTTTATAGACTTTTTTTTTATTTTAATTTTTATTTTTTAAAGATTATTTATTTATTTATTTGACAGAGAGAGATCGCAAGTAGGCAGAGAGGAAGGCAGAGAGAGAGGAAGAGAAGCAGGCTCCCTGCTGAGCAGAGAGCCCGACCCGGGACTCGATCCCAGGACCCTGAGATCATGACCTGAGCCGAAGGCAGTGGCTTAACCCACTGAGCCACCCAGGCGCCCTCTTTATAGACTTTTGATACTAGCCCTTTAATCTGATATGTCATTTGCAAATATCTTCTCCCATTCTGGCCATTGTCTTTTGGTTTTGTTGACTGTTTCTTTACTGTGCAAAACTTCTATATATATATATATATATTAAGATTTTATTTATTTGACAGAGAGATAGAGAGAAAGACAGCAAGAGAGAGAACACAAGCAGGAGGAATGGGAGAGGAAGAAGGAGACAAGGAGACTTCCTACTGAGCAGGGAGCCCAATGCATGGCTCCATCCCAGGACCCTGGGATCATGACCTGAGCAGAAAGCAGATGCTTAATGACTGAGCTACCCAGGCACCCCAAAACCTTTTTATCTTGATGAAATCCCAATAGCCATTTTTGCCCTTGCTTCTCTTGCTTTTGGCAATGTTTCTAGGAAGAAGTTGCTGAAGCTGAGGTCAAAGAGGTTCTGCCTGTGTTCTCCTCAAGGATTTTGATGGATTCCTGTCTCAAATGCAGGTCTTTCATCCTTTTAGAGTCTATTTTCATGTGTGGTGTAAGGAAATGGTCCAGCTTCATTCTTCTATTTGTGGCTGTCCAATTTTCTCAACACCATTTGTTGAGGGAAGAGACTGTCTTTTTTCCATTGGACATTGTTTCCTGCTTTGTCGAACATTAGTTGGCCATAGAGTTGAGGGTCCATTTCTGGGCTCTCTATTCTGTTCCACTGATCTATGTGTCTGTTTTTGTGCCAGTACCATCCTGTCCTAATGAGTACAGCTTTGTAATAGAGCTTGAAGTCTGGAATTGTGATGCCGCCAAACTTGGTTTCCTTTTTCAACATTCCTCTGGTTATTCGGGGTCTTTTCTTGTTCCATATACATTTTAGGATTATTTGTTCCATTTCTTTGAAAAAAAATTGATGGTATTTCTTTTTAAAGATTTTATTTATTTATTTGACAGAGAGAGATCACAAGTAGGCAGAGAGGCAGGAAGGGAAGCAGGCTCCCTGCCAAGCAGAGAGCCTGATGTGGGGCTCAATCCCAGGACCCTGAGATCATGACCTGAGCCAAGGCAGAGGCTTAACCCACTGAGCCACCCAGGCACCCCAAAATTGATGGTATTTTGATATGGGTTGAATTATATGTGTAGATTGCTTTAGGTAGCATAGACATTTTCACAATATTTATTCTTCCAATCCATGAGCATGGGACGTGTTTCCATTTCTTCGTGTCTTCCTCAATTTCTTTCATGAATACTTCATAGTTTTCTGAGTACAGATTCTTTGTCTCTTTGGTTAGGTTTATTCCTAGGTATTTTATGGCTTGGGGGTACAATTGTAAATGGAATTGACTCCTCAATTTCTCTTTCTTCTGTCTTGCTGTTTGGTGTATAGAAATGCTACTGATCTCTGTGCATTGATTTTATATCCTGACACTACTGAATTCCTTCCTGTATGAATTCTAGCAGTTTTGGAGTGGAGTCTTTTGAGTTTTCCACATAAAGTATCATATCACCTGCAAAGTTTGACTTCTTCTCTACCAATTTGGATGCCTTTAATTTCTTTTTGTTGTCTGATTGCTGAGGCTAGGACTCCTGGTACTATGGTGAATAGCCGTGGTGATAGTGGACAGCCCTGCTGAGTTCCTGACCTTGAGGGAAAATCCATCAGTTTTTCTCCATTGAGAATGATAGTCACTGTGGGTTTTCCATAGATGGCTCTACACTATGAAGAGTTTTGATCAAAAAAGTTTGCTGTACTTTGTCAAATGCTTTTTCAGCATCTATTGAGAGTATCATATGGTTCTTGTTCTTTCTTTTAGTAATGTATGTATCACATTGATTGATTTGTGGTTTTTGAACCAACCCTGTGGCCCAGGAATAAATCTCACTTGGTTGGGGTGAATGATCCTTTTAATGTACTGTTGGATCCTATTGGCTAGTATTTTGGTGAGAATTTTTGCATCTGTGTTCACCAAGGATATTGGTCTGTGATTCTCCTTTTTGGTGGGATCCTTGTCTGGTTTGGGGATCAAGGAATGGTGGCCTCATAAAATGAGTTTGGAAGTTTCCCCTCCATTTCTATGTTTTTAGAATAGTTTCAGGAGGATCAGTATTAATTCTTCCTTAAATGTTTGGTAGAGGGCTCCTGGGTGGCTCAGTTGGTTAAGTGACTGCTTTTGGCTTGGATCATGATCCTGGAGTCCCAGGATCAGGTCCCACATCAGGCTCCCTGCTCAGTGGGGAGTCTGCTTCTCCCCCGACTCTCTCCTCTCATGCTGTCTCTCTCTCTCATTCTCTCAAATAAATAAAATCTTAAAAAAAAAAAAAAAAAGTTTGGTAGAATTCCCCCTGGGGGCACCTGGGTGGCTCAGTTGTTAAGCATCTGCCTTGAGTTCAGGTCATGATCCCAGAGTTCTGGGATCAAACCCCGCATCAGGCTCCCTGCTCAGAGAGAAGCCTGCTTCTCCCTCTGGCACTCCCCCTGCTTGTGTTCCTTCTTTCTGTGTCAAATAAATAAATAAAATATTTAATTTAAAAAAAAAAAGAAAAAAGAAAAAAAAGAACTCAACCCTGGGAAGCTGTCTGGCCCTGGGCTCTTGTTTGTTGGGAGATTTTTGATGACTGCTTCAATCTCCTTACTGGCTATGGGTCTGTTCAGGTTTTCTATTTCTTCCTGGTTCAGTTTTGGTAGTTTATATGTTTCTAGGAATGCATGCATTTCTTCCAGATTTTCAAATTTGCTGGTGTATAGTTGCTCATAATATGATGTTCTTATAATTGTATTTCTTTGATATTGGTTGTGATCTCTCCTCTTTCATTCATGATTTTGTTAATTTGGATCCTTTCTCTTTTCTTTTTGACAAGTTTGGGGTTTATCAATCTTATTAATTCTTTCAAAGAACAAGCTCCTACTTTCATTGATTTGTTCTACTATTCTTTTGGTTTCTTTTATTTTTTTATTTTTAATTTTTTATTAACATATAATGTATTATTAGCCCCAGGGGTACATTGTTTTGGTTTCTATTTTATTGATTTCTTCTCTGAGCTTTATAATTTCTCTTTTCCTGCTGGGTTTAGGTTTTCTTTGTTGTTCTTTCTCCAGCTCCTTTAAGTGCAGGGTTAGGTTGTATATTTGAGATCTTTCTTGTTTCTTGTTTCTTTTTCTTTTTTTTTTTTTAAGATTTTATTTATTTATTTGACAGACAGAGATTATAAGCAAGTGGAGAGGCAGACAGAGAGAGAGGAGAAAGCAGGCTCCCCGTGGAGCAGAGAGCCCGATGTGGGGCTTGATCCCAGGACCCTAGCTGGGATCATGACTCAAGCCAAAGGCAAAGGCTTTAAACCACTGAGCCACCCAGGCGCCCCACCTTTCTTGTTTCTTGAGAAAGGCTTATATTGCTATATACTTTCAGGACTGCTTTTGCTGTGTCAAAAAAATTTTGAACAGTTGTGTTTTCATTTTCATTTGTTTCCATGAGGTTTTTTAAAAATTCTTCTTTAATTTCCTGGTTGACCCATTTATTCTTTAGTAGCATGCTCTTTATCCTCCATGTATTTGAATTCTTTCCAACTTTCCTCTCTTGGTAGAGTTCTAGTTTCAAAGCACTGTGGTCTGAAAATATGCAGGGAATGATCCCAGTCTTTTGGTACTGGTTGAGACCTGATTTGTGACTCATGACGTGATCTATTCTGGAGAAAGTTCCATGTGCACTAGAGAAGAATGTATATTCTGTTGCTTTGGGTGGAATGTTCTGAATATACCTGTGATGTCTGTCTGTTCCAGTGTGTCATTTAAAGCCTTATTTCCTTGTTGATCTTTTGCTTTAGATGATCTGTCCATTTCAGTGAGGGGGGTGTTAAAGTCCCCTACTATTGTTGTATTATTGTTTTTTTAAAAAAAAGATTTTATTTATTTATTTACTTGACAGACAGAGATCACAAGTAGGCAGAGAGGTAGGCAGGGAGAGGTGGGGAAGCAGGCTTTCTGCTTCCTTGCCCTGAAGAGGGGCTCCATCCCAGGACCCTGGGATCATGACCTGAGCTGAAAGAGAGGCTTTAACCCACTGAGCTACCCAGGCACCCCTTATTGTATTATTGTTGATGGGTTTCTTTGATTTTGTTATTAATTGGCTTATATAATTGGCTGATCCCACGTTAGGGGCATAGATATTTAAAACTGTTAGATCTTCTTGTTGGACAGACCCTTTAAGTATGATGTAGTGTCTTTCCTCATCTCTTATTATAGTCTTTGGCTGAAAATCTAATTTATCTGATATAAGGATTGTCACCCCAGCTTTCTTTTGATGTCCATTAGCATGGTAAATGGTTTTCCACCATCTCACTTTAAATCTGGAGGTGTTCTGGGGTCTAAAATGAGTTTCTTGTAGATAGCATATTGATGGGTCTTTTTTTTTTTTTTATCCATTCTGATACACTGTGTCTTTTGATTGGGGCATTTAGCCCATTTGCATTCAGGGTAGCTATTTGTTTTGTTTGTTTGTTTGTTTGTTTGTTTGTTTTTATTTGACAGACAGAGATCACAAGTAGGCAGAGAGGCAGAGAGAGATAGAGAGAGAGAGAGAGGAGGAAGCAGTCTCCCTGCAGAGCAGAGAGCCCTCAGGGTAGCTATTGAAAGATATGAATTTAGTGCCATTGTATTGCCTGTAAGGTGACTGCTACTGTATATTGTCTCTGTTCCTTTCTGATCTGTTACTTTTAGACTCTCTCAGCTTAGAGGACCCCTTTCACTATTTCCCATAGGGCTGGTGTACAAATTAGTTTTTTTTTGTCCTGGAAGCTTTTTTTTTTTTTTTTAAAGATTTTATTTATTTACTTGACACAGAGAGACAGCAAGAGAGATAACACAACACAAGCAGAGGGAGCAGGAGAGGGAGAAGCAGACTTCCCCTGGAGCAGGGGTCCTTATATGGGACTCAATCCCAGGACTCTGGGATCATGACCTGAGCTGAAGGCAGACACTTATTGACTGAACCACCCAGGTACCTCACACACTTGATTTTTTATTTTTTATTTTTTAATGTTGGGTGTATTTTGGTCCATTTGGTCCAGAAGAAACTGCCTCCCCAACTTTTAAAGAAAGAAAAAGTTGTATATGTACAAAAATTAGGGTAAACACGATGAAGGGATGGAAAATTTTAAAAGGTTCTAAAAAAGGAATTGATAAGAAGCTGGTTGAAAAAAGAAAAAATTTTAAAAAAAGAGGAAAGAATGTGATCAGGCTGGAATCTAGAGCAAAGCTTTGTGCTGGATTTAGGTTATATTTTGATCTGTTTGAAGAAATGTATCCCAAAATTTTAAAGAAAGAACAACCTATATGTATACAAAAAATAGGTTAAATACAATGAAGAGATACAATATGAAACATAATATATATTATGTATATTATATATTATATTTTATATATAATGTAATATATATAACAATGAAAATTTAAAAGGATTTTTAAAAAGGTATTGATAAGATAAAATAGCTAAAAAAAAATTAAAATAGGAAAGAGGAAAAAATTTTTAAAAGAGGATAAGAAAAAAATAAAATTAAAAATATTTAACTTTGAATGACTAAGAAATTATGAGGGGGAAAAACCATGAACTCTGTGTGCTGTGTTCCTATAGCTGTGAAGTTTTATAGTTCTCATTGATTGGTGAACCTGGTCTTGGCTTGATGTTCTTGCTGATCTTCTGCGGGAGGGTCCCGTTGCAGTGATTCTCAAAAGTCTTTGCCCAAGGCTCTCTGGGAGCTTTTGTTCCCTGAACACTTTCAGTCAAGCTCTGGAGGATGGGAATGAAGATGGCGGTCTCCCAGTCTTGGCTTCACATAAATTTGTGACCGCAGAACAATGGTTTATGGGCACATACTTTCTATGAATGTCTTCTGTCTAGTAAATGATTTCCCTAAGCTCTGGTTTCCTCATGAGTAGAATGAGGCCAACGATAACAGCTACCCCACTAGGTTACTGGGATGTATAACTAGATAATGGATGGAAGTCACTTTAATATAGGCATATAATCCTAGTAGCTCTGTGATCCTCCTTGTTGATGTGGGCACAATTCAGGGAACAGGTCCATGAGGAAGAGAGAGCCTACAGTCATAGGGCTCCCCTGGCTGCTGGCTCTACTGCCAACCTCAGTGTCTATATAAGTTTGAGGGCTTGTCCTTTGGGGCCTGTTTTGTGGGGTCCCTACTAAACCCTCGGACTGGATTCTTCTTGGCCATCCACCAGACAGGGTTTGATGGGCACATACTTGTGCTTGAGTGTCCAATGTCAGAACTCGGCACAGTGAAGACACTGGGCTCAGCTCCTCCCCTTCTGGCTTTATGCTCATCAGCTGCCATCCTCAGCAACCCTCCCAACACAGAGTTCTCCATTAAACCCTACCATAACACTGAGGATTCACGCCTGTCCTCCACAGCACAGGTTGGGGAACATAGAGATGCTGCACAGTAGGCTTTGTGTCTCTCTTTTTCTGTTGCTCCAGCCATGGGACAGTGAATGGCCATGAGCCGGCAGGGGACTCTCCTGCTTTCCACTCCCGAGCATTCTTGGGATGAGGACTTCCCCCTGGCAGAGCTGACCACCCAGAAAGGATGATAAATGGGTCCATGACATACTAGTATTTAGCTGCCTATTCTCCAGTAATTGTTTAAGTAGGGGCTTCTGCCTAGAGAATAAGTATTATCATGGGCCTTAGTTTAGGAGTCTCCTCACCAGAAGGAAGTGCGAACCTCTGACATTCTGATTCTGATAAGTCCCACCCCTTCACTACCAGGCGCTGGAATCCAAGCAGAAATGGCACCCAGATTAATCAGCGGTCCCCCGCATATCAGCTACACGTTGGCTTTTCTTCATCTCCGCCAAGAAAGGGGTTTATTTGCCATCTGTGAGCATCAGCCAATCGTTAGCCACACAACAGCTTCCGGTGGGGCTGGGACTACCCTCACATGTATGATTAAAGCTCCACGGTGGACAGCAGTAGCTGCATTTTCAAGGAGATGGAGGGTAGCTCACAGGACCCCTGGGGCAGGACACATCATTGCTCCTCAGAAAATTCCCTTTAAAAAAGTTGTCATGAAATCCAATTAACCAGCTGGAAGGGCAGCGTGGACAGCCCTCCTCGGGGTCAATGAATAATAGAACATGCCTGGCGATGGCAGGGGTATCTTGCTTTCCTGAGTTGGGAGGCTGTGACAAGCCTCCTGGCAGGAAGAAACAGGTACTACCGCCACTGCCACCACCGCCACCTCCCTAGCCTCCGAAACCTCAGTGTGTCCAGTAGAGAAGATCCACTAGACAGATGTCCACAGTCCTGGGAGCCCAGCTCCCTTGCCTCTGCCGCAAGCCACTAGTTCAACAGCCTAGCCCCGAGAGTGAGGGAATGAGTGAGGCTTGTTCTGAGGGATTTGAGCATGGGAATGGGCATCAGGAGTTCTACTGTCTAGGTCGAGTTCTGGCTCATTCTCAGACAAGCTCTTCAGAAGCTCCTGATAGCAGCTGAAGCTCATGGTGAGTACAATGAGGTGGGCCTCCCTCCCTGGTCTCTCTACAACGCTGGCTGCTCTGGGTGGGCCCTTTGCTTTGCTTTTGCAGGACCTGCTCTGTTCAGTAGGAATATAATGTAAACTACACATGCAATTTTAGATCTTCTAGTAGCCACATTAAAAACATACATTTAAGGGGCGCCTGGGTGGCTCAATGGGTTAAAGCCTCTGCCTTCCGCTCAGGTCGTGATCCCAGGGTCCTGGGATCGAGCCCCGCATTGGGCTCTCTGCTCAGTGGGGAGCCTGCTTCCCTTCCTCTCTCTCTGCCTGCCTCTCTGCCTACTTGTGATCTGTCTCTGTTAAGGAAATAAATAAAATCTTAAAACAAAAAACACATACATTTAAAAAAGCTGGGCAGCTCAGTCACTTAAGCATCTGCCTTTGACATAGATCATGATCCCGGAGTCCTGGGATCACCCTACATAGGGCTCCCTGCTCAGCAAGGGATGCTGCTTCTCCCCTCTCCAACCTTCCCTCTCACTCACTCACGCTCTCTCTCTCTCAAATGAATAAATAATATCTTAAGAAATTCAAAGAAGTGGGGGCGCCTGGGTGGCTCAGTGGGTTAAGCCGCTGCCTTCGGCTCAGGTCATGATCTCAGGGTCCTGGGATCGAGTCCCACATCGGGCTCTCTGCTCAGCGGGGAGCCTGCTTCCCTCTCTCTCTCTGCCTGCCTCTCCGACTGCTTGTGATTTCTCTCTGTCAAATAAATAAATAAAATCTTAAAAAAAAAAAAAAAAAAAAGAAATTCAAAGAAGTGGCTGACATTTATTTTAATAATATAATTTATTTACTAACCCAATATATTAAAAATTATCCTTTTAACATATAACCAATATTAGAATTATAAACACTCTATTTTATATATTTTTTTGTTTGGTATTAAGTCTATGAAATCTGGTGTGTATTTTGCACTTAAAACAGATTATCACTCAGGACAAGACACATTTCAAGGGCTCAGTAGTCACAGTGGCTGCCGCACTGGACAGCATAGTTCCGGGTCATGGGCCCAGGCAAAGGCCTGGCCTTGGGTCTAGATTTGGATCCCCTCGATCCCTTGTACAGGGAGGCAAGCAGCTCCCCCCTCTCACAACAACGTCCCTTCTCCTCCCTGCTGCCTGGGCACCATGATCTTGCTTTTTGGCAACCCTCAGGCCCAGCCCTCCAGTTCAAGGCCATGGGATCACAGAAGGGCATTGGACACTGCTGCTACTCCTACCGATTATTCAGAGAAAACTTCCAGGCACCGAAGGGTCAGAATACTGGGGTGCCCTGGCTCTTGGCCATTCCCTCTTCACACCGTCCCTGCTGTTTAGGAGGGGATGTGTGGGGCCAACCTAGAGGGAGGAAACCAGACCTGGGTGGGCAGGTGGCAGGACAGGGCTGACAGCCGCGTTCCCAGGGTGGCAAGGGCCTTTGATAGGAGCAGAGCGGTCCTTAATCCTCCCTGCCACCACAGAGGGAGGATGTGGATGGCAAGTCAAGTCTTGTCAGGGAAAATACCGGCAGGAAGGTGAGCCACATGCCAGAGAAACCACCAAGTCCGCCACTCCTCTCCTTTGATGTAGCGCCTTGATGCCACGCAGGCCAGGTCAGGCCTGTGACAGACACGGCCCTCCCCAGGTGAGTGTGATTGTGCGTGTGTGCGTGCACGTACACACGCGCCCTAACCTTTAATCGGGCTGCACATGCCTGTCTTGACATCCCTCCCATCTGGGAGTATCCCCAGGAGAAATGAGTCCTGGATTCGTATGTTCTGAGCCCCAAATTTAGACATGAGGTCTGAGAAATAGGAGTGACAGAGAGGACCACAAGGCTGGGACAGATGGCACCGTGCTTGCCAAGTCCGTCCACCCTCCCTGACTGCTCTGGGCCATCTTGTAGGATAGAAGCAGATGAATGACTACGTGATTGTCCTCAAAGGAACAGGGTCTGAGAGATGCCACCGTCTGTGTGTTGAGTGGAGTGGGTCGGCTGCAAGGAGCAGAAAGCTTGGAGGGAAGCAATGTTCGGGGCCCTGGACTATGGAGCAGTGAAGCCTCAGTGAGGCCCCATGAGTGGGAGAGGACCACCTGTTGCTGAGAGGACCCCGGTGGGGGCAAGTTCTCATGACAGGATCTGGGGACTCTAGTTTTAATGTCACCACCATCCCCCAGAGCTTAGGAAAGAGGAAAAGCTGCCTGGCTAATTGATCGCCCTCAAAATTATGAAATACTTTGTAGTTTATAAAACCCTTTTAGCTCAATTTTGGCCTGATTCTCTTACCAATCCTATATGCATGTCCAGGCAGGTATTAAGCCAGAGGGCACAATCCCCTTGAAACTTTACAGAAAATACCTTGTGTGCATTTTCGAGGGGTTTAGGGGAAGGACAGGAGAAAGCGGATCGGATCTTTTAACAGGATCTATGACATCCAAAAAGTGAAGAATTAGCAAGTCCTTCATCTAACGGATCAGAGAACTGAAGCCCAAAGAGGGTCAGTGGCTTATCCAGGATTGCTCTGCCCCAGGTCAGAGGTGAGACTCCAAATCTGAGTCAGACCGCTCTGTTCAGAGTATACCAAGCTAACGCAGATGCCTGAAGGGCTCATGACTCCAGGAATTCCTGGTTTTGGAAGCAATGGGCTCCTGAATATAGAGATGAAGGCTAAGAGCAAAGGTGTCATCCCAGATCTACCTTTTGCCAGCTCCACAACCATGGCCAAGACCCTGGCTTTTCTGGACTTCATGTTACCCTCCTGAAGGATAGAGAGACTTGTTCCTTCACTCCCCGTTTCTGAGGGACAGTGTGAGGATACATGAACAGGAAATGGGATGGATCTCCAGAGGTGGGGGCAGGGAAAGAGGGGAGGGCCGAGGGAAGCAAGTGAATGGAGACCCCGGTTAAAAGAGGGGCTGAGCACTGGATAAATGAGGTGGTTTGCTTGATAGTCTCATTTCATCCCCTGGGGCTAACTTTCCCCTGGGATGAGTCCCATTCCTCACATAGTATGTACCAAAAAACTCCTCGAACTTTACCTCTGAATCATCTGAACTGATCTTTCTTCATTAAATAAAACAAAACAGGGCACCTGGGTGGCTTAGTTGGTTGGGCAACAGCCTTTGGCTCAGGTCATGGTCCCAGGGTCCTGGGATTGAGTTCTGCATTGGGCTTCCTCTGCCCTTTGGGGAGCCTGCTTCTCCCTCCGCTTCTGCCTGCCATTCCCCCTGCTTGTGCTCTCTCTCTCTGTCAAATAAATAAATAAAATCTTAATATATATATATATATATACATATGTATATATATATATATTAGAACAAAATGCCACCAAAAAAGCTAGAACCTTCTCCATCTGATTTAAGCATAAGAAGACTTATTAAGGATATTAGGAAGGACTGAAAAATACGACTCCAGGCTGAGTTTCTAGGACAGCTCCCCGAGCCACATTGCAAATCTGGTGGCCCAGAGAACTGCTGTCTGTCATTGTGCCTGCAGTAATCTGGTGTCAGCAAAGAGGGTGACCTTTACCATGTCCCTGTCCCCGAGAAACTGTTCTGAGTCCAGAATGTTTCTGCCTTAAATCACTCACCTGCCCCCCTCACAGCGAGGGAAACTGGAAAATGTGGGCCATTTCGTCTTACATTTCCTTGGAAAAGTGATGTGTGTAAAGTTTTCCGACGAAATAAACACAACACCAGGCAAAGTGGGTGCAAGGCAAAGATTTATTAAAAACACTCTCCGGGCAAGTTTCAGGGCTCAGGAGAAGGGGAGCCAGGAAAGTTGCGCCGGGAGGAAGTGGGCACCCTCGGGTGAGGTTCTGCGACTCTGGAAGACAGAGTGGCGGAAGTCTCGCCCAAGGCAGGGAGGAGGGGGCTTTTAAGGGGTCTTGGGGAAAGCTCAGGGGTCTTTTGGCAAGTTTCCCTTATTCGGATATCCCGCCTGCTCCTCGGGATCCCATTGGTCCACAGGAGCCCAGGGCGGGGGTCTCAGATTCCTGCTTGGGCCTTTGTTCTCCTGTCCCAGCTCAGGACTTGTGGCGGGAACTTTTGCCATCTTTAGTAGCCCTTCCTGCCAGCCCAACAATGTGTATACCCCGAAGAACTATTAAAATAACAAGAGGGTGTATAAAAGACGTGGACCATCACAAGTAACATCCATCTTTGATAGCATCCCTTGGAAGGCTTGGGACATAGTCCCAAGAGGCATGCTGTAAGAACTAAGGTTTTCAAGGTCTCTCATTTTAATTGAAATAATTTTTGAATATTCACGAGACGTCTATATTCTATGTGTCTATTTCTCTACTTAGCTACGTATACGGACAGAGGTCTGTATGTCTACACATACACGTGCACTAACCCTAAGGACAGACGTGCTACCGATGTGTATATTTTATTTAGCATGGTTATCATATTTCTCTAAAAATCTTGGAGTGCAACTGAGGCACAGAGGAGGGTATTTGAAACTAATCCTTCGCTTTCTTAAAATCTCAGCTGCACACGTACCTAGACCCCTAAAGATTTTAGGAAGATTTTAGTGAAATATCCTGGTTTATGGCTATGGGCCCAGCATAATTCTTAGTAACATTCCCATTTCCCTCCAAAGGATCCCTATTTATGATACATTTTACGGGCATCTTATTCTTGGGGGACACCTGACCTAACAGGTTTCTGGTCCCTAGATCTGCTGACAACCATGTCACTACTGCCTGATCCAGCAAACTCTGTGGCTGGATTTGATATCTTGGGGATAAACTTGGCGGTCCGTTGACTGGTCTTTATTCTGTTGGCAGATGTTGGATATCTAGGACCTGCCTCACTACCTCCAACCAGTCAAACTAAGACCTCTGGAGATGTGGGCTTCTAAGTCCTGCCCCCTGCAAGCGAAGACTGTGTGACACAGACTCTCACATGCGGGCTCTTGTCCTATTGCTCTCGCCAAGAATCCGTCATCTTCTTGCTCAGAACCACCCTCCTCCGGGAACCATCCCTAACCTAGTCCCACGGTAAATATGAGTCCTTTATTTTTATTTTTTAGGATTTTTAAAGATTTTTTATTTATTTGAGAGAGACAGTAGAGCACGTGAGAGACAACAGAAGTTGGGGGGAGGGGCAGGGGAGAGGTAGACTCCCCACTGAGAAGAGAGCTGGATGTGGAGCTGGATCCCAGGGTCCTGGGATCATGATCTGAGCCCAAGGCAGAAGCCCAACTAACTGAGCCACCCAGGTGCCCCAGTACAAGTCCTGTCATACACCTTGTCTTCACTTGGCATGAAATTCTCTGGAGCCTGTTTTCATGCTCATTTTGTATGAGCTTGATATGCATTTCATTACTACAGCCCTGCTTCCCCCACCAGACTAGACACCCCAGGGTCAGGACTGTCTCCTGGGGATTCTCAAGAGCAAGGATGGAGTCTCCTGCAACAAACTGGACTCCCTACCCATCTCCCCTACTAGATAGGGGGTCCCCAAATCAGGAATCCTATAATCTGGGAGACAAAAGATTTCATCACTTGTTTCTCCTGTCTTTGCCCCAAGTCAGCTCCCAAGGCTCAAGGGAAGGTATAGTTATGAGGATTTTTCTCATAATTCCTCACTCACTTGGGCTGGTGGTGCGATGAGTTTTGTCCCTGCAAATCCCCCTCCCCCAAAGCCGTTCTGATTTTTCCAGTCTGCCTGGGCCTCCAGGCGGCAGAGCAGACTCTGTGCTTAATGAAGCGCATTCTCCATCTGTGGTCTGGCCCTCCTGGCAGCTCCAGCTGCCTGGGGCCTGGCTTTGGGGAGAGCAGTAAAGAAGTTCCCTCATCCCCGGCCCCCACCCCCCACGTACACACCAGGGGATCCACTCCCCCCTGGCCAGACCTACCCCACCCATTTTAGCCTAATGAGATCCAGACCTCACACCAGAGCTGCTCTGACTGGGTTGACCTATTTAATTAAAACAGCAGCTTCCAAAAATGGAGACTCTGCTCCAAGGCTCTGCCCCTGGCCACGAAGACAGACTCTGGCTGTCTCTGGCCAGCTCGGACTTTGGCATTCCTTCTCTGTCCCTGACTTTCTTCTCTCCCTCCCATCTCCCCTCTCCTCCTTTTTCCAACATCTGTGTCCAGAAAGGAAGAAAAACCCTGTTTGGACTGGCCTCCTTCCATCTGTCATTTTTTTCCCCCTTTCAAACGTCTTGTCTAAAGCAGAGTCAGTTACATAAACATTCCACCTCTTTCCATAAATTGGCCGCAGTTTCTGAACAATAGAGTTACTGTGAAGGGAAGCGAACCCAAGGCCACACCCCACAAATGCTGGTACCCCCGCCAAATAGAGCCAGAGACTAATTCTTTGAAAGAACCAAAGAGGAAATCCAGAATCTTTGGGCCGAGAGCTTTTCTGTTGTGCTTGGAAACGTTTCTTCACCAGCTCCCCTCTTGTCCCTCCCTACCCGCGCCCCCCCCCCCCCGCCGGGCCCCCCACCATCGTGCCTCCACCTCCTTAGCTTTAAGCCCTTTGAGCTGATGCCCGGTTTCTGTTTTTCCCTTCATTGCTTGACAGTGTGTGTCAGTGTGCATCCCTGTCCCTAGGGCAGAGCGTGTGGATGGTTGGGTTATTGGTGGTGGTGGTGGTGGTGGTGGTGGTGGTGGTGTGTGTGTGTGTGCGCGCGCACGCGTGTTTTCTGGCATGATTTTTGGAGGCACACCCTGAAGATTTTGTTGCCTTTGTCTTTAAATAGAAACAGCTGGACCTCACTAATTCAGACCAGTTGGAGAAAAGTCCAGAAGGGAAAAAAGTCAGACTTAACAGAATAGGCTTAAAGTTGGGCCTTCTTATTTCTCCCAAGTTCATCCAGTCACTGGAACTGGACTAACCATATTTGCAGAGATGGCCCTGCCAGGCCTGCTTCATGTGTAGATGAAGATTGTTGTTAGCATCATCTTGAACACCTAATTAATGTGAGGGCTATTCAGGGTGTGAAAACACATTTTTCCTTAATAGGTCAGATGTCTTCAACATCAGTAACTCTTCTCATTGGCTTAGTGAGCTGTCTTCTTAGCCACACTGTGTGCTCTTTAAGGACCCACTCCATCTCTTAATTGATTTGTTATCCAGTGCCTGCTGTAACTGCTAGATCATAGTCAGTGTGCGCAACCCAGTTGAAACATAGATGGATACAGGAAGGATGGCAGGAAGGATGGAGAGACAGATTGATGACATGAATGACACAGGAGTAGACGGGGGGGAATGAGCCTTGGTAGGGGTAGTTAAAGGAAATTTCTATTGGCCTCACCCCAGTCAGTGGGAGGAGCAGCAGAGACATGCATCAGTGCAAGAGCCTGTAACAGAAAACACAGTCGTCAGGGCCTACAGCAAGTGGCAGAAGAGGGTGAAGGCAGAGATGGTTGAGGATGTGGCCAGGGCAGTGAGTGAGTGTTGAGAATTCAGGCAGAACAGCAGCTGGGAAGTCTAGGACTGAATAGAGCGGATGTGCAGATGTAATTGTGTGAATGGGTGTGCAAGCAGGTCTGGGGTTAGAGGCCAATGTGGGTATGACAAGGTGGAGGGAGATTAATCTCTGGGGTTAACAAAGGTCACTGGGGAACTGTATCACAAGATACTTTTGGCTTCAAGTCATAGAAAGTTAGTTCAGTTGGCTTATACCAGTGGTTCTCAAGTGGAGATGACTTGATTCCCCCAGAGGACATTTGGCAATAGGAGAGACAATTTTAGTTGTCAAAACTGGGCTTTGAGGTGCTACTCATATCTAGAGAGTAGGGGCCAGGGAGGCTGCTCAGTACCCTACAACACACAGAACAACACCCACAGCAAAGAATTATGCCACCCAAAATGTCAGCAATTAAACCAATATGGCTTAAAGCAATATGGAGTGGTTTATTGTTCAGTATTGTAAACAGTTGAGTTGGTTAATTCACCCACTCATTGGAGAGCTGGGTTCTCTCCATCAGTCGGCCTTATCTCTTTTTTCTTTCCTTTTCTTTTCTTTTTCTTTTCTTTTTTTTTTTTATGGGTCCTGTGCTCTTTCAGAGCCAAAGACACTAAATGGCTCCAAGAATCCCATCTTCATTCAAGAGCATCTTCCCGTCACTGTTTGAAACTTAACTTCCCTTCCCATCTCACATAGTGTGAGACTTGTGTCTCAAGCTTATTGCCAAGTCAGTCCTGGGCAAGAGGATTATCTTGATTAGTTTAAACTAATCAAAATCCTTCACCTCCACCCTCACCCTGGTACTGGGGTCCAAAGCCTGAAGAAAATGTAAATTTTATTAAAAAGAAAGTGCATTTTCTGGAGAGGGGAAAGGCAGTGTGGAGTTCATGTCAAAATCTCCCTGACTTACTGGGTTCATAAAACTGAGCAGTGAGCTCCTGGCCCTGCAGGCTGGAGCTTACAGCCCAGTCATCCAATTTACATCCCCTCCTCCCAATCATTTATTCCACAAACAGTACATATTTATAGAATGTCTTCTCACTGCACTAGGGACAAAAATAAACATGGGTGCTGCTGGCCTGGAGCTTGTGCTCTTGTAGGGGACATAGTAATCTAATAATCTCACAGATGATATGCAACTATAGACAGAAATATGCCAGGATTAAAAAGTTCTTGGAGCTATGACAGCATATAACAAGGGACCTTAGATGGGAAGTGGAAGAGAGTCTGGAGAGGTGTCCTTGGTGGAGCTAAGATCTGAGGAATGAACAAAAAATTAACTAGATGAAGGTTGGGGGCAGAAGAGATTTTCTGGGAGGGTAATGACAAATGCACATGCCTCTGTTGGGAGGAACGTGGCTCATCCCAGGAAATACAAAGGTCTGTATTATGTAAAGCAGAGGTCTGGGGGGAGGTGGCAAACTGAGAGGTTAGGCAAGGGCTAGGTCTCCTAGGGCTAAGGATTTTGGTCTTGATCTTCAGAACAAGGAAAAACTCCTTATTCCACTGCCCTACATAAGGAAACATTGATTACAGTGTGAAGAACAGATTAGAGAGAATCAAGTGAGATTTGGGAAAGCAAGGAACCATTGCAGAGATGAAGGCGGGGAGGAGTAATGGCAGTTTGGCCCAGGATGGTAGTGAGGATGAACACAGGTGGCTAGAGAGACATTGAAGAGAAAAAATGGACAGAATTTGTTGATGGGTTTGTTGTGGATCGGGGAGACATGAAAGTCTTAAGAATGGGTTGTACAATTCTGGACTGTAAAAGTGGAGGAAGGTGGAGCCATTTACTGAGAAAGAAAACACTGGAAAAGGAGCAGAGTTGTGGAGAAATGAGAATTTAGTTTTGGACATGGCAAGATTGTAGTTCCATTGAGACATCCAAGTGGATGTGATGAGTAGGCATTTGGATATATGGATCCAACGATCAAAGGGAAAGACTGGGGTGGAAATGTAAATGTAGGAGATACCAGCAAACATGGTGTCGTGGTTGTCTATTGCTGAGCAATAGTGACCTCAGCACTTGGTGACTTAAAACAATCATTATTTATTTTTTATGGTTTTGGTGTATTGGGACTTTGGACAGGGTACAGAGAAGATGACTTAACTCCGCTCTACAGTGTCTGAGGTCTCAGCTGGAAGACTCAATGGCTAGGAGCTAGAATTATCTGATGTTGATGTTGGCTGTTGGTTGAGACCTTAGCTTAGCTGCTTAGCTGTTGGCTGCAACACCCACATGTGGCCTCTCCATGTGGCCTGGGCTTTCTCACAACAGGATGGATTGGTTCCAAAAGCAAAAATCTTCGGAAAGAGAGCCAGGTGGAAACTGTATTTTTTAGATGACTTAACCTCAGAAGTCCTGTAGTGTCACTTCCAGCATACTTCATTGGCCAAGGTAAGTCATAAGCTGCCACCTAATTTCAAGGGGAGAGAACTCAGACCCCACTTTTTCGTGGAAGAGTGTCAGTTACATTGTAGAGGGATTATGTGGGATGAGATAAATACATAGTTGTGACTACCCTTGGGCAATACAGTCTGCCACAGATGGTAATTGACAGTGATGGATAAGACCTCCCAAGGAAAGAGAATACAAAAAGAGCCTATAATGGAAATTTGGTGTGATCTCACAGGGCAGGAGAAGATGAGCCTGCAAAAGAGGCAGAGGAGGAACACACAAGAAGGTAGGAAGAAAACTGGAGAGTATGGTGTCACAGAAGTCATTGGGAGAAAGTTCATTCATTCACTCATTCATTCAGTCACTCATTCATTCAGAACCTTCTATGCCCGACTGTTCTAGGTATTGGAAATAGAGTAGTGAATGCAAAATTCCCTAACTTCATGATACTTACATTCTAAGAGAGAAATATCCAGTTAGTTGAGAACTGCAAAAATGTGCCTTGGAGGTAGTGAGAGGAAGGTCATTGGTGACCTTTGTAAGAATAAGTTTATTTAGAGTGATGGGGCAGAATCCAGACTAGAGTGGATTGAGAAATGAGTGTAAAAAATGGGTTGGGGCGGTAAAGGTATCTCTGTTTTTTCTGAAGGAAAAGATGGTGCCACAGAACCCTGGCAAGAACATCACTTCTGGGTGCCTGGGTGGCTCAGTGGGTTAAGCCGCTGCCTTTGGCTCAGGTCATGATCTCGGGGTCCTGGGATCGAATCCCGCATCAGGCTCTCTGCTCAGCAGGGAGCCTGCTTCCTCCTCTCTCTCTCTCTGCCTGCCTCTCTGCCTACTTGTGATCTCTCTCTGTCAAATAAATAAATAAAATCTTAAAAAAAAAGAACATCACTTCTGTGGAGGATGCTCTGTTGTCAGGGTTGATGTCGGAACTGGTTCTTCATGCCCAGGGGCTCTGAAGCTGGAAAACCTAAAGCCCCTTTGTGGCTGGTAAGGAACCCGGATGAATTTTTCCTGGGCTCCATTCAGTGTTGTTTGAGAGGCCTCCAGATCCAGACATATTGGTCTATCATAAGCTATGTCTGTTTTGACCTTCCTGATACCTGTACCTCCATCTTTCCTTCTTTCTATCCCACTCTCCACTTAAAGCCGGCTTCAAGACTCCTTCTCCATGAAGAAGCACCCATTCCAGTCCTCACGGATCCCCCTCACCCACTGAAATCCTGCCCCACCCTGGTCCTGCACCTGGCATGGGTCTGATGGGCCCATAATCTATGTGTCCTATTTCGTGTCCCCATATCACGTGTAACCTTCTTTTTTTTTTTTTTTTAAGATTTTATTTATTTATCAGAGAGAGAGGGAGGGAGAGCGAGCACAGGCAGACAGAATGGCAGGCACAGTCAGAGGGAGAAGCAGGCTCCCTGCTGAGCAAGGAGCCCGATGTGGGACTCGATCCCAGGACACTGGGATCATGACCTGAGCTGAAGGCAGCTGTTTAACCAACTGAGCCACCCAGGCGTCCCATGTGTAACCTTCTTAAAGAGGACCAGGATTGAGATGTTTCCTATGGAACAGTGACTCTGAGTGGAGCTCAGCATTGGGCTAAGATGCTGGCAGGGGACCAGTATTTGTTGCAGCTACCAAGTGAATCAAAGCAGAGCCTCCCTGTGGCCTCCCACACTCATTCCAGACTACAGCCTCCAGGAGAGGAATGGGACTGATTTTTCAAGAGTCTGCTTGTGAATCTCCTGGGAAGTAAACCGCAGGAGAGACCCTCTTTATACTCAGGAAGCTCCAGTACAGGGATGGTAGAAGGGGGGGCACATGGTTCCTCATCCCCAGAAGCATGCCCAAATCAGGTAGGCAGAACACACCAACTCAGAGCAACAGCTGAACACATCCCTTTAGTTACAGTGAATGGATACAGAACAAAGAATTGATGAAGGCAGGATGGTCCTCTCTTCCCTGGCAGCACTTTTCTGTAAATGAAATATCTTACATTTGATGTAGGAGAAATACAAACATCACTTGTTAACTGTATCATCTTATGTAAATTGCCTAACCCTCTGAGGCTCAGTTTACCAATCTTAAAAATGGGAATAAAAATTCCCACTACATGGGATTATTAGAAGAATTAAAAGAGACAGTGTACAATCGTCTACGGCCATACCACCCTGAACGCGCCCGATCTCGTCTGATCTCGGAAGCTAAGCAGGGTCGGGCCTGGTTAGTACTTGGATGGGAGACAGTGTACAATTGATTCGGATTATTTGCAGACACTGCATTTACAAATTCACCTACTCGCTAAAATTTATTTATAACCCCCAAATCAGTATTTGCTGGGCTTTCGGGATCATTCTTGGACACAAACAGGCGGAAAACTTGAGTCACCCAACATGCATGTTTCCAGTTGAAGTCGAACAAGACACACCTTCTTGTTTCAGCTCTCCTACTGCAAACCTGTGTCCTTTTTGTGGCATATTTATTGCCATGTGTTTGGTATCCTTGTAATTTTTTTAAATTGATGATTTTGCTGTTTAAAATAGGCCCAAGCCAACAGTGCTGAAGCTCTGTCTATTGCTCTAAGCGTGAGAAACCTGTGATGTGCCTTCTAGAGAAAACACACGTGTGAGACTGATGAGGGAGCAGGAGGCTGGCTGAGGACAAAGCAAAAGCTGGCTTACAAATGTCCTAAATCTCACTAACAAAGACGATTGATAGCAGGATTGTGACACCCCACCAAAAAGTCTCCCAACGATCTTAATGTTAATGGCTGGTCTAAAGACAACATTGATCCAGCAGCAAGGGCAAGGCCTCCGGCAGGCCTGGAACATCCTGGCACCTTGTAGGCCCTCTTTAGCATATGAAAACTCCACTGAAACCTCCCTTCCCCTCACCTTCCCCCAACAGCAGGGTACAGAACCTGCCATCCCTCACAACCCGGGGCAGCAGCTCTTCCTGCCCACGGGTCCTGTCCCCGTGCTTTAATAAACCACCATTTTGCACCAAAGATGTCTCAAGAATTCTTTCTTGGTCATCGGCTCCGGACCTCAGCCCACCAAACCTCACCTAGGTTCTAGAACTTCATCAAGACAGTCTGGTTCAAGCATGAGTTACACATAGTGTTGTCCCCGGTGAACTCAGTGTTCGTGGGTCAACAATCTGTGTTAAGTAAACAGAAGCACACACACCACAAGGTTATGTATTGATGAGTTGATGAAGATGTCACCAGGGGTTCCCAGGAAACTAACCTTGCTTTTCCTCCAGAAACCATGGTTCTGGGTTCGCAGGGACTTTGTAGAACATAACCTCCACGAATACTGAGACTCCACTGGAGGTCGAAGCACCTTCACCAGGCGGATGAAGACAAGCGCTCAGAAAGTGTTCCTTCGGGTTGTGTCTGCGAAGGCAGGAAGCTCTCCAGGCAGTTTATAGCCATTGTTGTTCCTCCTTTGCCAGGAATTTGGTTCAGAAAAGAGTTAAAAAAGGAATTGTCACACATCTCACACCGGATGCTGTCAGAAGCAGACCAGCAATGGGTTGTAACCACCCCTTACTCTCCAGTCCCCGCCACTCTTTCTGTTCTTGGTATTACGTTTCTGTTTCACTCCTCTTCTGTCCTGTGGGCGCCTCACCTTTCTGCCCCCAGAAAGAGGGTTCTAGGCAGGTTCTAGCCTGTGTCTCCTCACAGCCTGAGGGCTCTGAAAGGGCCCTAGTCTCCTCCTCTCTGCCCTCCTTTTCTCTCTGTCCCAGTGAGCTTGTGTTTGTTTCTACTTTCATTGACCCTGGGGGAAGCAAAAAGCAATCAAACTCTTGTCTAGATCCTGGCTCCTTGGCCGGGGGACAGACGTCTCTAAGCACCAGTGTGGAGAGGGTGGAGGGACCCTGGCCACCAGGTTTCTCCCCACAGGAAAGGCCCTCATGGATCAGGCCACTGCTGTCTCCTCCCAGGTCTGGGGTGGAAGCAGCAAGAACCCGGAGAAGTTGTGAGATTGACTCTCCACCTGGGTCTGATTAGAGATTCCCATTCCTGAGGCTCTCTGGGCTGAGCACTTTCTTCCCAGGCAGCCAACTGGAGAAACCTGTGCTGAGGCCAGGCTTAAGGAGGCAGACGGCCCTGCTGCCACCCCTCCCCGCTCCTCCCACTATATGGGAGGGCTGTGGGTACCTGATCTTTATCTGAGCCCTCTCTGCCTCCCCGCCTCCGCCAGCTACTAGCAGCTCCCAGCCAGGATCCTCTAGGAATTCAGAGCCTGGTGATTGTGTTACCTTTTGAATTCTGTTAACACTGGCTGGCTGGGGTGGGATGGGGGTAAGGAGGGGACAGAGGGGAGTAAGGGGGAGCCGTCCCGCAGCCCTTGGTGGCAAACAAGCACCTTCAGGTGCTTCTCCTCTCCCTTTGCCTCCATCTCTCTTGCTCTCGGGCGGGAAGGAAACGGATTGTGTACGCATAAACAAAATAAATAAATAAATAAATAAATACGGGTTTTTACAGATTGTTCATAGAAGAACAGACGTTAACAGTAATAGTAATAACAACCAAACTATGTTCCAGGAACTGCTCTAATTGCTTTGCACATTAGCACATTTCATTTTCATAATATCTGTATTTTGTGGGTGAAGAAACTGAGGCAGAACTGTACAACCTTCAGGATGTCAACACTTCCCCATTTCGAATGGCTATTTCCTCATAATGATAAAGACGCATGAGACAAGATGACTCTAAAGTACCCTTCTTTTTTTTTTTTTTAAGGTTTTATTTATTTATTTATTTGACCGAGAGTGAGCACAAGCAGGGGGAGGGACAGAGAAAGAGGGAGAAGCAGGCTTCCCCACTGAGCAGGGAGCCCAAAGCAGAGCTCTATCCTAGGACCACAAGCTGAGCCGAAGGCAGACACTTAACCAACCGAGCCACCCAGGACCCCTAAAGTACCTTTCATCTCTATTTTTTTTTCTTTTGTTGGTCTTTTTTCATACCAGGAAGGAGGACGTACAAATACGTATGTGTATGGTTTTGCATGTTCACAAATGGAATAGGTCAGTTACAACCATGTATCTCATGATGAAGCCGAGAGCACAGCATAAGCTCTCCCAGGGTAGGGCCCTGTCTGGGTATTTAGGGTCTTACAGAGCAAACTGGGCCAGAGGGCCAAATCATGGTTGTCTCTCCTAGTCTCCTCCTTTAAAAAGATCCAGGGTATCTTTCTTCTGTCCTTTCATTATGTATTTTGTCTGGTTTCTCCTTCATTTTTCTAATATTGGCAGAACTTAAATTCAGTGAACACAGATTTTAAGAATAAAAGCTCTATGAGTATTGACACACACTGGCATAAGCCACACCTCTGTCAAGATACAGACCACTTCCATCACCCTAGAAAGTTCTCTCAGGCTCCTTCCTAGTCAATCCTATTTCCTTCCCCACCCTGACCCCCAGGTAACCCCTGTCCCAATTTTTTTTCACCAAGTTTCATCAATTTTTTGCCTTTTCTCTAATTTCATATAAAAGGAATATACATTTGTGTTTGGTTTCTTTGACTCAGCCTAATGTTTTTGAGATTGAGTCACATTGCTGCGTCTCCATAATTTATTTCTTTCTGTTCTTGGGTAATTTTCCATTGGACATATATACCACTATTTTCTTATCCATTTTCTCATTGATGGACAGGCTACTATGAATAAAGCCACTATGAACATTCTCATACAAGTCTTTTTGTGGACATAAATTCTAATTTCTCTTTGCTAAATACCTAGGAGAAGAATGGATGGGTAATAGGGTAGGTGGAATGTTGAACTTTATAAGAAAGTGCTGAACTACTTTCCAAAAGTTTTTGTATTATTTTACACTTCACCAGCAATGAATGAGACTTCTGGTTGTATGATGTCCTCATCAACATTGGGCTGTCTCTCTGATATTGAGTTGTGGGGGTTTTTAATATAATCTTGTGTTTGGGAGGTTGGTTTCTGGTGTGATGGTGTGAGGAGCTCCCTAGAACCACTCTCCAGTGAAACTGGTAGAAATTATTAAAAAAAAAAAAACAGCAATATTTAAAGGCTCTAGAAATGGGTGTAAGGACATATAACAAATAAAGAAACATCTATTGAAGAAAATCTACAAATATTTAGTAAGAAAAGTGAAAGCCTGTGGTATTTGAACTACTACTTCATAGAAATTGACAAGCTGATTCAAAAATTCACATGGATTTTCACGGGATTCCAAAAAGTGGATTCCAGAATAACCTAGTCAATCTTGGAAAAAAAAAAAAAAAAGAAAGAAAGAAAAGAAAAGAACAAAGTAGAGCTCAAATTCCCAATTTAAAAATTGTTAAAAAGTTGGGGCGCCTGGGTGGTTTTGTCATTGGGTGTCTGCCTTTGGCTCAGGTCATGATCCCAGGATGCTGGGATCAAGAGCCCCATAGCCGGTTCCATGCTCAGTGGGAAGTCTGCTTCTCCCTCTCCCACTGCCCCTGCTTGTGTTCCCTCTCTCACTCTCTCTCTCTGTCAAATAAATAAAATCTTTTTTAAAAATTACTAAAAGGTAACAGTAAGCATTGTGGTAGTGGCACAGTAAAATCTTATAAGCAATAGGATACAATTGAGAGTCCAGAAATAAAACCATCTGTCTATGGTCAACTAATGTTTGACAAAGGTGCCGAGACCATTCAATAAGGACAGAACAGTCTTTTCAACAAATGCTTGAAATGGGGATAGCTGCATGAAAAAGAATGCAGCTGGGTTCTTCACCATATACACAAAAATCAACTCAAAATGGATCAAAGATTTGGGATACTTTGTGGCTCAGTCAGTTAAGCATCTGACTCTGAGTTGTTGTTTTTTGTTTTTTTTTTTTAAGATTTTATTTATTTATTTGACAGACAGAGATCACAAGTAGGCAGAGAGGCAGGCAGAGAGAGAGGAGGAAGCAGGCTCCCCGCTGAGCAGAGAGCCTGATGTGGGGCTCGATCCCAGGACCCTGAGATCATGACCTGAGCCAAAGGCAGAGGCTTTACCCACTGAGCCACCCAGGCGCCCCTGACTCTGGGTTTTGACTCAGGTTGTAATCTCAGGGTCCTGGGATCGAGCCCCATTTCAAGCTCTGGGATCAGCACAGAGTCTGCTGGAAATTGTTTCCCTTTCCCTCTGGCTCTCCTCCACTCATGTACTCTCTCTCTCTCTTTCTAAAATAAACAAATGAAATCTTTAAAAAAATGTATCAAAGATGTATGTGTAAGACCTTAAAGTATTTAAAAAAAAATAAGGGTAATAACCTTTATAACTTTGGATTTGGCGAAGGTTTCGTATGTATGATACCCAAAGCATCAATAGCAAAATAAAAACCAGATAATTTGGATTTCATCAAAATGAAAAACTTGTCTGATTCAAACGACACCAGAGAAAATGAAAAGACAATTCACAGAATGGGAAAAAACATACTTGTCAATCCTATATCTGAAAGGGAATTGTATCCAGAATATAAAAAGAATTCTTACAACTTAGGTTACAAGTAATCCAATTTGAAAATGGGCAAAGGATCTGAATAGATATTTCTCCAAGGATTAAAATAATACCCCTTTGATCATTTGTTGATAAAGGGGTATATGTTTCCACGTGTGTGACTATAGTATTAGTTTCCTATTGCTGCTGTAACAAATTACCAAAAACTTAGTGGCTTAAAACAACACAAATTTATTATCTTACAGTTTTGGAGGTCAGAAACGCAAAATGAGTTTTATTGGGCTGAAATCAAAATGTTGGCAGGGCCAATGCTTCCTCCAGAACCTAAGGGAGACAGTCTATTTCCTTTCGTTTCCCAGCTTCTGGAGACCACCAAAGGCACTGCCTCCATGTTAGAAATGCTTCACTCCATCCTCTGCTTCTGTTATCACATCTCTCTGTGACTCTCACCCCTGCCTTCCTCTTATAGGGACCATGTGATTACATAGACCCTACCTTAGTTATCCAAGATAACTTCCCTTCAAGATTCTTAATTTAGTTGTTTTTGCCAACTCCTCCTGCCATGAAAAGTAATGAATTCACAAGTTCTGGGGATTAAGATATAGACATCTTTGAAAGAGCCATTATTAGTCTACCAGAGTGTATACCTGTGCATGCATGTATATGTGTTTATATCAAATATTTCTGCGGATTCATGGCTTGCTTATTCACTTTCTTAGCTAAGTTCTTTGATTAACACACTTTTTTTTTTTTTTTTTTTTTGGTAGAACTAGGCAAGGCAATCCTAAAATTTATATGAAAATGCCAAAGACCTAGAACAGCTAAAATGGTCCTGAAAAAGAAGAACATTTCTTTACTTTTTTAATGTTTTGCTGAATTCCATTTACAAATATCATATTAAGGATTTTTGCATCTTTGTTTATGAGAGGGATTGGTCTACAGTTTTGTTTTGTTTTGTTTTTTTAAGATTTTCTTTATTTATTTGTCACAGAGAGAGAGAGAGAGCGTGCACAAGCAGGCAGAGGGGGAGAGAGAAGCAGGCTCCCCACCAAGCAAGGAGCCGGCTGCGGGACTCAATTCCAGGATCTTGGGATCATGACCTGAGCCGAAGGCAGTGGCTTAACCGACTGAGCCACCCAAGCGTCCCTACAGTTTTCTTTAACTGTAATGTCCTTGTCTTTGTCTAATTTTGGCATTAATTATAAAGTGGCTTTATAATATTGGTTGGGAAATATTTAGCCATCTTTTTTTTTTAATTTCAAAACTTTTTAAAAAATAGGTTTTATTTATTTATTTGACAGAGAAAAGGCTAGAGAAGGAACACAAACAGGAGGAGTGGGAGAAGCAGGCTCCTCACTGAGCAGGGATCCCAAGGCGGGACTTGATCTCAGGACCCTGGGATGGTGATCTGAGCTGGAGGCAGAGGTTTAACCGACAGCCACTCAGGCGCCCCTCCCCCCATCATCTATTTTTTGAGTGTTTGTAAGGTTGGCATCATTTCTAACCTAAGTTTTTGTTGTTGTTGTTGTTGTTGTTGTTTTAAAGATTTTATGTGTTTATTTGACAGAGAGAGAGACAGTGAGAGAGGGAACACAAGCCAGAGGACTGGGAGAGGGAGAAGCAGGCTTCCGGCTGAGCAGGGAGCCCGATGCGGGGCTTGATCCCAGGACCCTGTGATCATGACCTGAGCCAAAGGCAGCCATTTAACAGACTGAGCCACCCAGGTGCCCCTTGTATTTACTTTTGTAATTTCTGTCCTTTCAGTGAATTTCATCCATTTTACCTAAATTGGGGCACACCCCTTGTCTTAACAAACACAAACATCTTCCTCCTTTGCCTTGACATGGTTACGCTTCAGTAATTGCCTCTGGCTTCAGCAGAGTAGTTGCTCACAAGGTTTCTTTTTCCTCTGATTACAATACCAATAAGAGCTTCTTGAAGACAATTTCGAAAATACACAGGAGCCTAAAGAAAAAACTAAAAGTAACCACTAATTACACTACTCAGAAACAAATCACTATTAATACTTAGTTCTAATTTTGTTTTATGGTGATTTAGGACAATAATAAATAATAATAGATATTGCTTAACTGTATGCATCGTAGAATTGACTTTTTTAGTCATGTATAGTTCTAGGAGAGCCTCAGAACCACAACAAGAGAAATTCCAGAAAACATTGCACTTCTGGAATGAATTCTTTCTCTTTTTGTGGGACAGAGGTTCAACTGTTTTAGAGGTAGGGAAACAGTAGCATTCTCCGTAGGGAAGGTGGCCTGAGCACTTTGTGGGGAGTCCTCAGTCATGTGTTAAGTGCAGTGAAATGGTGGGGTCTCATATGGGCTTTAAATAGATGAAGGATTCTTTTGGTTCCATCCACAGTGGAAATCATTTATTTTTTTTTTAAAGAATTTGTTTATTTGAGGAGCACCTGGGTGGCTCAGTGGGTTAAAGCCTCTGCCTTTTGCTCAGGTCATGATCCCAGGGTCCTGGGCTCGAGCCCCGCATCGGGCTCTCTGCTCAGCGGGGAGCCAGCGTCCTCCTCTTTCTCTCTGCCTACTTGGGATCTCTGTCAAATAAATAAATAAAATCTTAAAAAAAGAAAAGAATTTGTTTATTTGACAGACAGAGATCCCAAGTAGGCAGAGAGGCAGGCAGAGGGAGAGGGGGAAGCAGGCTCCCCGCTGAGCAGAGAGCCCGATGCGGGGCTCCATCCCAGGACCCTGGGATCATGACCTGAGCAAAAGGCAGAGGCTTTAACCCACTGAGCCACCCAGGCTCCCCTACAGTGGAAATCGTTAAAATAATCCTATTCTGGGGACGCCTGAGTGGCTCAGTTGGTTAAGCAGCTGCCTTCGGCTCAGGTCATGATCCCAGCGTCCTGGGATCGAGTCCCACATCGGGCTCCTTGCTGGGCGGGGAGCCTGCTTCTCCCTCTGCCTCTGCCTGCCATTCTGTCTGCCTGTGCTTGCTCTCTCCCCTTCTCTCTCTCTGATAAATAAATAAAATCTTAAAAAAAATAAAATAAAATAAAATAACCCTATTCTGATTGGTAGTTCAGAGGGAATCTTGCATCTTTGGGTGGAATTTGTAAATTGCACTTCCCTTACCAGAGTCCTTCATGAAGGGCCTGGGTTCTTAAGACTCTCATCAACTGAGTCTCTCTTTGAACCAGTAAAATGGTTCCCCTCAGATGTGGGGTCCCAATGAAGGCAATCTAAGAAAGGATTATCCCCTTGGGGCTTCCTGAGAACACGTGATAAGGTACCATGGTAGTTATCAGTAAGGCTTGTTGAGATCCTGGACTGACAGCAGTCCTGGGGCCCTACCTGGTATCATCTTTCCTATTCCAGACCTGTCTATGTGAAGAAGCACGCAAAGACCAAAGCTGAGATGGATCTGGCCTTTGTAGGTCCCTCAGTCTAGATTCACTGTTGAGGCAGAACTAACAAAGGCATGCAATGTTGACCCCCTCCCATCTTTCCCCATCTGTCTGTCTCTGTGGCCGCTCTTTGCCAAAACAAAGAGTTATTTCAAAGGACAGAAGTTTCTGCTACTGTGAAAACAGCTCCGTCTCACTGGATATTTTATCAAGAGGAGAACTCCTGTGTTTATTATGAGGTTTTTACTTTTGAAGGAAGGATCCCAATACTGAATCTCTGCTCAGTGCTCTAAGACAGGAAGGACCATTTGGGCAGAGCCCATAACTATCTGTGCCTGTGGGGCTGACGCAACCTGTAGTAAGGACACCTGTGCTTTGAGCTTTATGGCAATAGCCTTCAAATATCAGATACTAGTCCACAGAAATGTGTGGACTATGTGCCTGGGAAAGTGTGGGCTTGTTTTGTAGCAACTTCACATGAAGGAGTATGTTTGTCAAACGCTTAGCTAAGGCAGCCTGAATTGTTGAAACTTGGGTTTGATTTGAAGGAAGTTAATAATCTGGACATGGAAGGAAATCAAGAAGAGTCCTTCCAGTGGGGTCCACAGACCTCCATAGTAGAGCTCCATGAGTAGCTCTCTATCACAATATGATCAGTTTCCTGAGTAATCCTAAGTATTTTATGTATTTGAAAACATTATTTGGAGAAGGAGCCCATAGGCTTCGCTAGTTTGTCAGAGTAGTCTGTGGTAGGAAAACAGATCAAAAGGTTAAGTGCTCTCTCTCCTCTCTTGTCTCCTCTTCTATTTCCTTTCTCTATTTTCATAGCAGCGAGATTGCAAGACAACAACAAAAAAGACTTCTGATGCTAATCCTGGTCCTCCTTCAAGCATGCCTTTGATATGTTTGTTAAAAAATGATGCATCCTTATCAGGAGAGGAATGGGGAGAAACAAAGGAGCTGGCTCATTCTCACTTTCTAGTTGGGAAGGTATCTATCCTGTGGTTTATTTGTATCCTAGCTCCCTCCAGAAAGGGATTTGGGCAAATAAAAGCCAGGGAACGTACGCAAAACTATGTCTTAGGCATTTAACAGCAGGACAGAGAACATGGGAGTGATCTTGAAGTGCCTGCACAGATCTTGCTCAGCTGTTGAAATCAGCATTAGCATTTGGCTCTATTCCAAAAAGCTCCTTCATCACCTTCAGAGCATATCTCAGAATCTAATAATAATCTGAGTATTTTTGTCAAATTTAAAAAGCTTGGCTTGTACTGTCCTCTAATAATCCTT
Organism: Mustela nivalis; assembly: GCF_964662115.1. Taxonomy (NCBI): domain Eukaryota; kingdom Metazoa; phylum Chordata; class Mammalia; order Carnivora; family Mustelidae; genus Mustela; species Mustela nivalis. The sequence goes on from NC_139035.1 coordinate 35,651,122, forward strand.
TCTCAGAAAAGGTAAGCTGCTTCATAAATCTCATTGGCAATGGATGGAATCACTCAAGAGGAACAGCTGATTTAATTCTCATTTGACTTAGTTAATCTTCAAAACATTTTCCTAGAAAGGAATTGGACAATTCAAGGCTTTTCCCATCAACAATGGTAAGAGGGGTGCCTGGGTGGCTCAGTTGGTTAAGCATCTGTCTTCAGCTCTTATGAACCAAGGGTCCTGGGATCAAGTCCCATGTTGGGCTCCCTGCTCAGCAGGGAGGCTGTTTCTCCCTCTCCTCCTGCCATTACACTGGCTCATGCTCTCTGGCTCTCTCTCTGTCATATAAATAAATAAATTCTTAAAAAAAAAAAAAAAAAAAAACAAGCCCACAATTGTAAGAGAAGTGGCTTTGGTATTCAGGTGGTAGTGGGGCCATTGTAGGAAGCTTCCAGCTTTGAACTTTGTGTACAGATTGGCCTTTTGAATATGACTCACAAACAATATGACATAACTTTGCCAGGTGTTTTCAGAAATCATTAGGAATAAACATTCCATCAAAATCCCAAAATATGCGGTAGTCTTGTAGCAAACAGTATTGGTCACTCCCAATGACCAAAGGAAAGGAAAATAAGTTTCCTTTCCTTTCTTTAGGAAAAAATTCACCAAAATGCAGCTGAGCACATGGCTACTCTGCAAAAGATCAGATTTCTAGCCTCTTTTGCATCTCATTGTGGACACAGGACTGAGTCTTGACTAGAGAGATCTAAGCAGAAGTGATATGTAGCTCCCTCTCCCTCTGCCCCTCCCCCTGCTCTCATGCACCCGTGCACATGCACGTGTGCACTCCCTCACTCTCTCTCTCAAAAAAATTATAAAATTAAAACAAAAAAAAGAAATACACTTTGTAAAAGACACCATTGTTTGGCCACTAGTAATAGCCACATCTGTATTCAAACCCATAGGGTCCCAGCCATGTTTCTCCCTGGTCCTAGTTATGTGTGTTTCCTCTTCTCAGCTCCATTCCATTGGACTGGTCAACCTCTGATCCCCTGCCAGTGTTTCTTCAGTCACGGTCCCTTGCAGCAGCTTATATCACTCTCCACCCAACGCCCTCTCCACCCCACTCTCACTTCTCCACCAGAGCCTGTCTCTAAACGATCTGCGATCTCCAACTTCTGAAAAGAACCCATTGAAATAAAACAACAAATGCTGACAATATTTATTCAGCACTTCTCCTGAGCCAGTTGCTGTTCTAAACTAATTACATGTGAATGTAATGTCTAAACAAATTACATCTCATTTTAACCTTTCAACAACCCTTTGAGGTAAGCGGTTTTATTTCCTCTGTCTTAAGAGATGAGGAATCTGAGGCACAGAGAGACCAGGGAATGCTCTCACCACACACCCGACAGGGATCCTAATTCTGGAATTTCTAAACAGAGATAAGCAAGGAGAGAGAAGTTCTTGAGGTCAATGAAGAGGTTAAGAGCCAGGCTGCATCTGACCAGGGAGGTCCCAGGGACAGCTGCTGGCTCTCTTCTGAAGGCACTGCAAGGGGGTAGCCTCTTGTCCAGACTGCTTCAGGTAAAGAGTGTCACCTGGAAGGTAAAGAAGCAGAGTCCCAGTAGGCTCTTCTGGTTACCCCAGGCTACTGAGCTTTATAGGACAAGCTGATTCCCCAGATTTTCCTAAAAATGTAATTCCATTTCTTCCAACCTATCCTCCACCACCTCTCTCTCTCATCACCATCTCCATAGCTCCTCCCTACTAGACCTTGTTTGGTCAAGGACGCTCCAAGGACCATCCAGTCTTTGGCCAGTGTCCTTGAGTGGGTCTTAGCTCAGCAAGGGGGCTTACCTCAATAAGGGAGTCCTGCCATTGATTTGTCAGCTCCAACTAGAATGGAGCCTCTAGAGCCCAGCTTGTTCTGGTGCCAGGGATGGCTCTGGGTAGAACCCTAACTGGTGTGTGGAAACAAGCTGAGTGGCTTGGGAGGGGGGGGCTCCTCCTATGCTTCTGGTCCTCAAGGAGCTGCTCCACGACTGTCAGTGTCCTGCGGCTGTTTACACACTGCTCTGCATGCACTGCCTTCCCTCTTTGGCACCCAAACACACTTTGTTCCACGGTCGCTCTCCCTAGGGGCTGCTGAGAGTCCTCCAATTCCTACCCCTCTGGCCCTCTCCATTTTATCTCACTTTTTTCTTGGTCAAGCTTTGTGTTTAATTAGAACCACATTAAGCTTTGTGCATTATTAGAACCAAGCCAGACTCCCAGAGGGCCTTTGGAGGAGGAAGTGGGTCTCTCTCCTAAGCCTGGAGACAGCTGTCACTCTTCCCCACCCCACACAGGGATCCACCAAAAGACACTCAGCACATCCTCAGGGAAGTCAGTCTGAAGCAAAAGATGCCTATCTGAGGTGCATGCCCAATGTGAGCTGTATTGTTATTCTGCCAAATGGGTGAAAAGCCTGGTTAGGGTTGATTGGCACTCAGTATCTATTCCACCTTCCCCAGTAGGATTTCCCATATGACAGAGACAGGTGTGAACTAAGTTGTTTGTAACTCTCTTGCAGCTAAGGCTCTGGATGGGGATTGGGTTCTTCCAATGAGACGTGCTCCACATAAGTCGGTGAAGGCGCTCTTCCCGGCAGTTTTAGCCTGTTGAGCTTCTACATGCGAACAAAGCATCCCGGCTGGTCCTACCCCAGGTTCTTGCCCAGGGTCACCCAGAAACCAGCAGCAAGCATGGCTATGGAGACCCTGTGTTTTTCTACAGCAGCCTTCAGTGTTTTGCTGCCAGCCCTATAGATCTCTAGAGGCTGTGGCTGTGGTGGTGTTGGTGACATGCTCCTGATCCCTGAATCCAGCGATGGCCCATGGCCATGTGGGTTTTTTAATTCATCAGCCTCAGATGCATCCACTTGGCAGCTCTCCCATCAGGCCAATTCTGGGGTGTTGCTCTGGGAGTCATTCCAGCCCGTGCTCTCAGCTCTTCCAGTGATTTTTCAGGTACCTGATGCCTGATGGTAAATATTTGTGTTTAGCACAGTTATAATGGGTTCTGTTTCCTACAACTTAACCTCTTTTGAAGCAAGGGGCCTTGGAAGAAAAAGCTAAAAACTGGATTTTTTTTTTTTTTTTTTTTTTTTAGTATTTACCTGTGGAAAAGGGTAGTTACAATATTCTTCTGTCTGAAGGCCCATAAAAAAGAGAAAAAGGTATTTCTTTATGCCAGCATTTATTCCAGTTGGGATAGAGGATTTGGATATAAAGTTTGCCCTAGGAAAGTGTGATTCATTCATTCAACAAACATTTATTCTGTACCAAGGATGATATTGAGGGTCAAATGAAGACTAAGCCATAATCCTTGCCCTATGGGTACGTGGGGCAAACACTCTATGTTATAAATAAATAAATAAACAAATATTAAAGGTAACTTGGAAGGGGCATTTTAATGAAAGTTTGGGAATAAGACAAAGTTTAGATTGTGACTGATGATGGTTAAAATTAATCAGTTCTGCGTATTTGTTTCCCTCAAATCCTTTCTGGAACTGACACAAGTCAGTAGGTAGATATCCTTGTCTATGTGTTTTGCTTCCTGAGTACCTCATCCAAATGGAGTGCTGGGGTTCATACGATTTAGCAAAGAATTCTGTTTTTCATTTTTTAAATGTCTGAAAACATTATCATCCCAAACTAGATCTTAGGTACAACACATACACTGAAGTTTGGAATGATATTGAGGCATCTGCACCAGCTGGGTGCAGAACATTCCAATTCTGGGAAAGACAGAGCATCCTAAGTGCTGAATTTGTTAAACTAAATTTTTAAGGAACAACAATAAAGCGACACTGGCCCGTGCTGTATCCACACAACCAAATGTTTTTGATAATATTGACCAAGTACACCGATTGCTTGTTTTAACATGAACAAAACAAAACTCTTTTTCATTTTTTTCTTCAAACCTTCTGTCGTGGAGGGTGGAAACCTTTTAAATTTTGTTTAGTACTGAATCTCCAGCAACCAAAATAAACCCTAACATGTAGCTGGGCTCAATAAATACTTTTTGAATGTTGTATAAATGGTGGAAACAGATCCTTCTGGTTACTGGGTAGAGGATAGGCTGTGGGGGACGAGCGGGAAGCAAGGCAACCGTTAGCAGGTTGATGTGGTAATCCAGGTGAGAGGTGCTGGTGGCTGGGATTAGCGTTGTTGATGGAGGTGATAATAAGTAGTCTGATTTGAGATCTCTTTAGAATGTAAACCTGTCAGAACTTGCTAATGGATTGGCTGTGGAGTGTGAGAAAGGAAAGGAGTCAGGAGTGACTCTTAAACCCATGGCCAGAGCAATTGGATGATTCATGGTCCGTTTACGGGAACTCCAGGCCTAGGCAGGTGTGTACTTGGCCTGTTAGGGAAGAACAAGGAGGCCAGTGAGTGAGCAAAGGGGAACATGGTGAGCTGAGGTCAGAGAGGTAGCTGGAACCAGATCCGAGGGAGCTCCTCAGCCAAGGTAAAGACTTTGAGTGTTGTTTTAAGTTATGGGAAGCTCCTGGAGGGTTTTGCACATTGTTGTAACATGACCTGATTTGCATTTTTAAAGGATCACTCAGGCTGCAAGTGTGGAAAATTGACCATAGAAAACAAGAAACAGAATCAGGGAGACCAGCTAGAGGTTATAGCAGTGGCCCAGGTGGGAGACACGGTGGCTAGGATCAGGGGTAGCAATGAAGGGGGTGCTGTCTCCCCTCTGCTTGCAAACTCCCTCCCTCCTGGTCTATTTCCTGTAGCCTGACTGTGCTTTACTCACCATCTCATACCATTCAGATCTCTGCTCAAATATCTCCTCCTTGGAGGCTTTTTTTCTTAACATCTTCTTGAATTTGGTGCCAGATACCCTTTTCTCTCTCGCTCACTCTCCCTGGTTTGTTTTCAATCACAGTCTGTTTCACTCCCTGTTCTTGATTGTGTTGACTGCCTTTTTACCGTCTGCCTCCTGCTCCAGAAGGTAAGCTCTGTAAGGGAAAGGGTTTGAATTTGTTCTTTTCTGCATCACGGCCCCTCTGCAAGTGCTTGTGAACAGAAGAACCTCAACAGGTCTGCCTTTGACATAGAAGAGCTTGTCAAAGAGCTGAGTATGTTTTCTTTCTTTGAGGAAAGGGTTTCTTATGCAAATGTATAGTGTAAACATGATTGATGGGCAGGGGGAGAATTCAGACTACCTTCGGGAACTCCTTGTTTTATTTTAATTTTAATTTTATTTTTTTAAAGATTTTTATTTATTTATTTGACAGAGAGAGAGGTCACAAGGAGGCAGAGAGGCAGGGGGAAGCAGGCTCCCTGCTGAGCTTGATATCAGGACCCTGAGACCATGACCTGAGCTGAAGGCAGAGGCTTAGCCCACTGAGCCACCCAGGTGCCCCGGGAACTCCCTATTTTAAATACCTATTGACATATAACCAACTTGGGATAGGAGTACCTTCTGTGGGTACTTAGGAGATTTGGAAAAAACCTCTTGCTTCTTGATAAGTCTAAATGAAACATTTTATTTTATTTATAAATAGCATTTTATTTATTTCAAGTAACTTGTGATTCATTCATCTTTTAAAAATAGCACATATCTATGGATACACATTTTTATACCAATGCAGGTGTTAAGCATATACATCTCTTTTTTTTTTTTAATTTTTAGAAGATTTTATTGATTTGTCAGAGAGAGAACACAAGCAGGGGGAGTGGCAGGCAGAGGGAGAAGCAGGCTCCCCACTGAGCAGGGACCCTGTGATTGAGCCACCCAGGGGTCCCCCTTTTATTATTTTTAAATCCAGTCTTTCCCTTATTTGTATGGTGATCCCTGGCCCCATTTTCAACCCCCCGTAATGCCTTTCATACAAAATCTATTTTACTGAATTTCTCTTTGCTCATATAATTCTATGTAGAATATATGCATATACACATACTGGAGGGAGTGCCATTCATTGTTTTGCAAATGTGAGATCACTTATACATCTTTTTTTTTTTTAAGATTTATTTATTCATTTATTTGACAGACTGAGATCACAAGTAGGCAGAGAGGCAGGCAGAGTCAGAGGAAGCAGGCTCCCTGACAAGCAGAGAGCCCGATGTGGGGCTTGATCCTAGGACCCTGGGATCATGACCTGAGCTGAATGAAGGCAGAGGCTTTAACCCACTGAGCCACCCAGGTGCCCCACTTATAAATCTTTTTCCACATTTTACTTTTCTCCTCCAACAACACTACATGGAAATTCCTCCAAGTTATCTGGCATAGCTATGATTTTTCATTGTTCATTAGTTACATACTGTTTCAAGGTGTGGATGTGCAGTAATTTATTCAACTATTCTCTCTTGGAAGACATTCCCTCTGTTTCCCAGCTTTTACTCCTTTGAACCATGCCGCAATATCTACCCTTGGATTATACAGTTTTAGAGCATGAGGTGAAGCTACATGTTGTTTCATTCAATCCCACAGTTTCACAGTTGAGACAAATGAGGATCAGAAAGGTAAAGGAAGGTGCCTAAGATCACACAGCAATTTACTTAGTACTTGATGAAAATTTGGATAGCCATGATTTCACATGATCTTCACAAACAGGGCAAGTATTATCATGTCACCCTTAAAGGTACAGAAACTGAAGCCAAGACTAATTGCTTTGATTTCATGGCCAGTAAGAATGAAAGCCAGGGCTTAGAGCCAAGACTTGATTCCTGGTCCCTAGTAGCTTCCTCCACTCCTAGTTTTATCTGTGCTGTTCACACAAAATGTCCACAGGGCAGCCTTTGTTAATTTCTTCTGGACTTTAAGACTGTGTGCTCTGCCTGAAAAAAAAGTTTTGCTAAAGGAATGACACAGTTTGGATCTGGCCATGATTCAGGACACACTTTGTTATCCATGAGAGTAAACCAAGGTTGATCCCTTCTCAGCGTTTTGGCTAAGATCAAGTGTTAGAGGTTGTTTGAAACAGTCTTTGGAATCAGACATACTTACTTTTGATTGTTGACTCTGCCACTTGGTGAATTTTGGCAGATGATTTAGCATCCCTGAAACTCAGTTTCTTCATCTATAAACTGGGGACATAATGTAATGCCCCTACCTTATTGGGGATTCCTAGGATTAGATGGCACAAGGTACGTGTGCAGCTAGGACGGTCCTGGGCACATAATATGCTCTCAGTAAGTAGTAGTATTATTTTGTATGTTGTGATTCTTTGGTCCCACTTAACCGAATTGGGAGATCTCTTTCCTTCATGACTGTTCTTTATCTGAATAGGAAAAGGCTTTCTCATCTACGGATCCAGGACAGTCTGGATACCCTCGCTGCTTGTCTTGTTTTCTCATAGGCAGAATGTAAGAGAGGGGAAGACCTTGAGAGAGTTTTCTCTTTTTGCATTGTGCTTTGGCATCAAGCGGAGGAGAATCCGTCCCTTAAAAAGGCAAGCAGGAACATTCTGACCTTGCTGTGTGTGCCTGCAGGCGTGAGACAGGGAGAGCGCAGACATTTCTCAGTCACAGTGCATAACTGTCCCTGGATGTGTTACAGCTAGTTTAGTGCCTTCTCCCTTCCTAGAGAAAAGCTGTTTTCAAGCCAGTCGCTTGCAGTGCATCGAGTGGTGAAATTCAGATAACAAATTGTGCATTTGCTGGGCTTCATGCTTATTACACCTCCAGTTCTGGAAAGCATTGCACTTCGCTCCTTAATAATCCCTCTCCCGAGATCAATTACCAGGATTTATCTGGTTCCTCGAGCATAAAAGTGTTTTATTGTTTTTACTTTTGCTGAAAGTGAAGTGTGAGGGGTAGGCCAGGTTTTAAAGGACTCTCCCAGGCAAGAGTCTGAAGCTGGGATCGCTCGCCCTGCTTTCCTGTCTACCAAGTCCCCATGAACAGGAAGGTGAGGAACATTTGGAAGTGTGTCCCCTGAGGAATGACCAGGTCCAGATGTCCTCATCTCTGGTTATTTGCACATAGAACATAGGTCTGCAGGTGAGTGGGAAGGTGGGTGCTGAGGGGAAGAGGCTGGAAAGCAGAGCTGAGTTACTGATTCAGACCAAATCATTTTTCCTCTAAAGTTTCGCTGTAATCCAAACCAGTTGAGCATTTGAGAAGAAGTAGGTACCATGAAAAGGGGTAATGGAATTAGCTTTCATGTTTTTCCAGGACTCTAAACCGTATTTCCTGTCACAACTGTACATTATTAATACAAGGCATCTGTTAGCGCAGAACTGCCTGAAAATGTGCACCCAAAACTTTACATCTGGTTTCGATAATTTATTTCTGACATTTGTAGTTGGGAGGGGGGCTTTGAGATGGGAAAAAAGGAGGAATTAGACCAAGATGTTGCCTTTAACCCATCAGAAGCTCCTAGATGTAGCCAAAAGCCAGAGTTCTTAACGTAGTTTTTGCATTAGGTAATATAATTATATTAATTTAGCAGCAAATAGCATGACTCCAGGCCTGGGGGGTGTGGGTCCATGCTCCCTTTTATCCTGCCTTCTCTGGCTGCAGCAATTAGCTTCCTCTCGCGAAGGGGATTAGCAGGACCACCCCCCAACGGCGGGGATTGGGAGGGGGGGCTCGCTCAAAGCTGTCAGGTGTCATTGGGTCTCCTCCCCCGCCCCGCCCCTGCAATTAAGTACCTCTCCTGCTTTGCCCAGAGACAAAGCCGCTGTTCCCGAGGTGTCCGACCTCCCGCCCCCGTGGCGAGCCCAGACTTGGGTTTCTCCGGCAGGAATCGCCCCAGGCGCTGGGAGCCGGAGCCGGCCGGGTCTCAGACCCGCCCCAGACTTTCCACGATCAGATTTCAGCTCCTCTAACAAGGGGGAAAGAAAGAAAGAGCGCGACTTCCGCGAGCCGGAGCCGCGTGGGGCCCGGGGGAAAGGCCGGCCTGGCCCGGGGGGAGGGGACGCCTAGAGGCCCCGGGCCTGCAGACTGAGCCGGGCGCAGGTGTCCCCCGCGGGCCCCCCGACTCTCGGCGCCAGGTCCTCCAGGTCTGCCGCGGTCTCCCTAGAAATGCCGTCGCTTCTGCCGGGAGCCAGAGTCGGAGATGCTCTTCAAGCGATGCCCGTGTCCCATACCTCCCGTCCCCAGAACTGGGGCAGCGCCAGCAAGGTCTTCAACACAACACTCACAAACCCAGGCGTCGGGGGCTTGCTCGGAGCTCGGGGGACTAGTTTTTTTGTTTTGTTTTGTTTTGTTTTAAGCAACAGACATATTTTTCTGGACTCCCACTCGGCGGCACAGGTTTTTCTGTTTGCTGAGTTACTGGAATCTCAAAGATCATCGGGTCCAACAGGCTTCTTATTTCCCAGATGGGGGAACTGAGAACCAGAGAGGTTTTGTCAGGGTCAAAGCTCAAGTTTGTGGTGTGGCTAGGCCTACAGGGACCAGGTCTGTAGAGCTCCAGCGCAGTGCTTTCTGCAGCTGTACTCTGAAAAAAAAATCAGCCTGGCTCAGGGGGGTTTGTGGGGGAGACATCAAGGCCTGGCCTGGATGGCCGAGAGTGAGGCTTAGTCCAGGGTTCAGATTTTCCTGGAGCCCGTCCACCAGCGGTCAGGCCACATGTGAGCAATAAAGGATTGAGTGTTGTATACTTTAGGCTGGTTCCCCTCTTCTTGGCCCCCTTTCCCAGCCTTAACTTCCTTTTGGAGTCCCTACTGACTTCTGGGTGTCCACCATGGGCCCTTTTGGAAAAATTTCAGCTCCATCTCAGAATAAAAGGACTGAAAACCGGGGGAAAGAAGCCAGGAGGAAAGCCACAAATACGCATCTGGCCGCGGCAGACGGAGCAGCTCCAAGAGTCTGCAGAGATGCACCGGCCGGCTGTTGGCAGCTGCTGAGCTGCCAGAGGCTTGGGTGCCGTTCCGGGTCCTGTTTCTGAGAAATGAGAACAGGCGAGAGAAAAGGCACATCTTCCCTACCAAGCTTTTCCTCTTGCGACCCACCCAAGTGTTTCAAGTTTCAAGATCATGAGAAAGGGCGAGAGCAATGAGAGTCCAGAGACTCGGGCAGGAATCCTAGCTCCCCAACCCATTAGTCAGGGCTGCGAGTGAGACTCTCAGTCTCCCTGAGCCTCCGTGGCTTACTTCTTACATTGGGGTAACATTAGGGCCAGACCCAGGGCCATGTTGTGACTTGTCATGAATCCTAGATACTTGTGCCTTTGTGGCCAAGGGGCCCCTTCTTCAAAAAAATAAGAAATTAAAAATACATTTTTTATGACTGCATTATTCATCTCTTAAGAGGAATATACAAGATGGTATGTATTAAAACATTTTTAATCTAAAATTTCATTTTTTTCTTTTGATTCTACAAAGAAGGCTTTTAAAAAAATATTTGATAGACAGAGATCACAAGTAGGCAAAGAGGCAGGCAGAGACAGAGGAGAAAGCAGGCTCCCCACCAAGCAGAGAGCCCGATGTGGGGTCTGATCCCAGGACCCTGGGATCATGACCTGAGCTGAAGGCAGAGGCTTCAACCCACTAAGCCAACCAGGCGCCCCTACAAAGAACACATTTTTATGGGCTCTGAGAAGTACTGCGGGCTCCCTGCATGGACGACCCTAATGGATAAGTAGGCCCTGTTTGTATCCCAAGCTCTGGATGTGTTTTTGGGGTACCCCAGACTAAGACATAGGGGCATGCCTATGATGTTTGAGGAACTTCAGCAAAGAGACTATTGAGAGGAGAAGGTAATGGGTGAGGGTGGGGGGGGGGGGGAGAACGGGCGAGCTCAGCACCCGCCCCTCCCATCCACTGCTCTGTGGGCTTTGAAGTGCTAGATGTTTCTGCAGGATCTGTCAGGCAGTGCTTCATCTGCATTAGGTGTGCTAGACAGCAGCTCCCCCCCATTTACATTCCCTCTACTTATATCCAAACACGCAGAATGAGGCCCTCCTACCCCTGGAGCCCCATCTTTTCAGTCCCTCCTCACAGATGGGCATCTAATCTACCAGATGCCTGTTCCTCCTGCAAGGGGAAATCCCAGGCTCTGGGCCTCCTCAGCCAGACTCCCTCACTGCCCCAACTTCTTGAGGCCCATATCTGGAGTATTTGGCCGTGCCCTCCTCACACGCATTCAAACACCCCACCCCTGCCCAGCAGGCCCTGTCAGGGATACCCTTCCACGTAAAGGGCCCCAGGAAGAGAGTGGACATGAAAGAAAAAGCAGCTCTTACAGCTTTTCTCCTATCTGAAGTCACAGGACTGGATCATGCAGTCCTTGGGGGCTCATAGCTCTTAGAATTCTCTTCAAGCTACCAGGCAACTGGCAGGGACTAAAGAGCTTATGTTTCTAAAGTGGGAGTGGCTGGTGTTTATCAAAGACTGATGTGTGGGCTCCTACAGGGGCCTCTCAGACGGTGGCTGAGGCTTGTCCTGAGCTCTGTGGAAGCAGGAAGTTCCCGGCTGGGCCGGGGCTTGCTGGCTTTGCTGGAGCGCTGGCAGGATCTGAGGAAAGCATTCCTCACAAATGTCTCCTTCAGAAGCTGCTGGATTCCTTAACAGCTAATTAGTGAGAAGTCGCTACTGTAATGGGGGTTGACCTAGGCCTTGCCCCCACCTTCTCACAGGGGTCAAGGCCCCCCAGGGAGGCCAGCAGTGCCTCACCATGGCCATATTTCCTTCCCACGTCAGCTGTTTCTTCAGGAATCATCTCTCCAGCTTAAGCCTTTTCTCAGAAACAAGCTTTTCCCTGACAAGTTTGCAGCTCAAAAGGAACCGGCTCCTCTTAACTGTTGAAATCGGGCGCATCTGGAAGCAGTAAACTTTTCAACAGGCTGAGAGGGAGAAAAGACATATTGTAGGGGATGGATTCACCTCTGGGACTAATTATTCTTTATATTTCACCCGTCACATTTACAATCTTCGTCAGAGCAAAGAGACAATAAATGATCTCATTAAAACCCAGAAAGATGCTTCTCCCCATCAAGAAGACCCCCCTTTCAGCACCAGGTTCTCTGACAGGGGCCGTGTCAGTAAGGCTGGTGCTGGGGCCCAGGGAACCTGGGGCGGGAGGGGCAGAGGCTCTGCCAAATACTTTTCCTTGTTTGAATACAATATCTATTTTTTCCATCACTGGAAATACCCTGTGAGTCTGAAATCAAAGTCTCCTCTGACCGCATTTTCCCCAGAGGCACACACTCATTGAGGAGACAGTAATCAGGAGGATATGTTGGGTTGTGGAGTTTAAAAATTACCTTGTGGGATTTCTGAACCAGCTCTTCTCTTCCTCCCCTATTAAAAACTCATCCTGGGATGCCTGCACGGCTCAGTCGTTAAGTGTCTGCCTTCGGTTCAGGTCACGGTCCTGGGGTCCTGGGATGGAGCTCCGCATTGGACTCCCTGCTCTGTGGGAAACCTGCTTCTCCCTCTCCCACTCCCCCTGCTTGTGTTCCCCCTCTCTCTTTCAAATAAATAAATAAAAATCTTTGGGGGAAATTAAAAAAAAAAAAAAACGCATCCTTGTAAAAAGATTCTGGAGAAGATATCAAGTCAGATTCTTCTAGGATGAATTTTCTGGGATGACCCCCAAAAGGCCATCTCTGTAATATGGGGATCTGAGTAGAGAATGAGGGGATGTTTTTACCCCCTTTTCCAAACACATAAAGGGGTAACCCATATAAGGCCACAGCATTCTGTTGCCCTCCCAATCCATACTGCCTCATTCTCCACCGGGCGCAGTGACCTTAGGGCAACTTAGAAGGGCAAGACCTCTGGATCATCTGTATGAGCACTCAAGCCTGAGCAGTCATACCCTAGACCAGTGGTTCCCGTATTTTCACTTGGCTCAGAATCACCTGAAGGGCTCATTAAAACCCTGAATGCAGGACTTCACCCTCAGAGTGTCAGATTCAGAAGGTTGGGGTGGCTGAGAACTTGCATTTCTAGTAAGGGCCCAGGTGGTGCCATTGCTGCTGGTCCAGGGACCACACCAAGCTGATTCCTAAGTTGAATGGCACAACACTTAAGGAAATCCTGTTTAAATATAGAGATTACTGGGCTCTACTGGAAGAAATTCAGATTTGAAGATGTTATAATCTTGTTCTCAGAACAAGGTACATTTGTATAGCACTTTACAGTCCGCAAAGCACTTTGACAACCCATATTCCATTTACACTTTTTGTGAATGAGAAATTCCTTACAAAAGATGAGGCAGCTCATTGGGCACCTGGTTGGCTCAGGGGGTTAAAGCCTCTGCCTTTGGCTCAGGTCATGATCCCAGAGTCCTGGGGATCAAGCCCCACATCGGGCTCTCTGCTCGGCAGGGAGCCTGCTTCCTCCTCTCTCTCTCTGCCTTCCTCTCTGCCTACTTGTGATCTCTCTCTGTCAAATAAATAAAATCTTAAAAAAAAAAAAAAAAAAAAAGACGAGGCAGCTCAGGCTCTGGGAAGTTACCTAATGTTTCTTAGGCAGTAAGGAAGCCGAGATTTGAACCCAGGCATTCTGAAACCACAACCTATACTTTCCCACCTCGTTGCGACCTGTGTTACAAAATCATTTTAAAGACTCTTGGGTCCATTTTAAGTATTTTTAGTTTCATGATCGTCTTTGGATCACTGTTCATAGGGTTTCCCAGAGGCAGTTTTATGGTTCTGTGGAGCCTAGTTAATGAACAGAGAAAACTGTTCTGTGCTGAACAAGATGCATTTCCATTCTAGCACTTCTAAGTATCTACAATAGTTAGAAGCAAGCTAAAGACATGGAGCTTGTCTTCTCTGATCTTGCCTACCCTTTCAATTACCTTCCTAAGCAGATTTAAAGAAAAAAAAAAAGTAAAAAGACCTAACCCTTTCTTCAAAGGTCAAAATGATCAGATTTTGATTGAGCTGTGTCTGAATCAATGAGTTCACTGTGTCTGCATACCCCCAGTCCCCACCTCGGCCATAATGCTCAGCAGAACTTTTTCAAAGAAAAGACATCTGCTTGCATTGTATTAGTTGCTGATGACCAAAAACAAACAAACAAACAAAAAAAACCCCAAAAACCAAACCCACAAAACTGTATGCCTCGGGCCATATCTATGAAAAAAAAAAAAAAAAATCTTCCCCTGAATTGGTCCTCAGATCCTTTTAAAAGTACAAGTTGAGACAAAGCTTCCAAGCTGGCTGGCACCAAGAACAATGCCCCATGGCTGTGGGCGTGGGGGTGGGTGCGGTTTGTCATCTGGCAGCCTCTGAACAGGTGTCAAAAAAAAAAAAAAAAGACTGGTTTTGAAATAAATGCTCCTGTTGCCTGAAAGAGAGCAGTGCCTAGGTCAGGTCTCTTTGAAGAGAAAAAGGCATGAAAACCCACTTTCCTGCCCTTTGGTGTCTGGGGAGCAGAGCCAAAATTCTCCCATTGACTGAGCACTCTCTCCCAGAGGTGTTTCTAGAAGCACCAAGATCAAATTACTAAGCCATTTTCTGCCTCACAATTACTTAGTTGGGTTTTTAACTTGTAAAACTTTCTTCTTTCAAAGTCTAGTGCTACATCTATTTTTCCCTTTCCCCCCTTCTCTGACAGGGGAGGGACTCGTGTCATTAGCCATCACAGAAAGTGAGCCTAGGGTTCCTGTGCTTTAGATCACATGTTATAACCAGGAAATATTTTAAGAAATTTAAAAAAAAAAAAAAAAAAAAGTCTCCTGGGCGAATGATGTCGATCTTATGCTGTTTGGGGAAAGTGGCTCATCAGAGTAAATGCCTCTTTCTCTGATGCCTTACGTATCCTCCCTGCCTCAGATGAGCGGGTTATTAAGGTAATGTTACTCTTTATTGCTGAAAAGCAGTGTAAATAGACACCCAGACTACAGAGATTACCTGCTTTCAAACTGCAGAAACGAGATGCTTTCTCTTACAATTTCCTTTCCACCAAATAGCATACCCTATTTACTGGGGGGCATAGTCCCCTTCTTATAATGACCACACCCATTTGCTCAGATGGAAAAGGCTGGCAAAGTAACTGTAGCTATTATGTGGGCAAATCTGAGTTTCTTCCTTCCCTTGTGTGCTCTGCTGTGTGCTCACTGCCCCTTCTTCATTCGGGCACATCCAGAAGGTATTGCGTCTTCTCTCCTAAGCCCTCTCTGACAAGGGTCAGGGAACTCTCAGTCCTGGACACCTCTTGACTGATGCGAGAGGCAGAGCGTCATCCCTGGTCATTGTGACTAGGGGAGGAAAAACAGCCATCTGCCCTTGCAGAGCTCCTGGCTGATGGAGAAGGCACAGCCCTTACAATGAGGAAACTTACATGTATACACACATGCACACACACGTATACACATACATACGTACAAACATGCACATACTTCTATTTTCACTAAATATTGTGTTTATTGATGTATAAAAATGATATGTGTATTTAGAACTTGTATAGACGAGTGGCATCGAGTGGCATCTGGGTAGTTCAGTTGGTCAAGCCTTGGACTCTTGCTTTGGCTCAGGTCATGATCTTAGGGTTGGGAGATCCTGCCCGGCTTCACACTCCACACTGGGTGTGGAGCCCACTTAAGATTCTCTCTCCTCCTCCCTTTGCCCCCTCCTTCTCTCATGCGTGTGTACTCACTCTCTCTCTAAAAAGAAAGAAAGAAGGGAAGGAAGGAAGGAAAAAGGAAAGAAAAGTGCCATCTATGAAGAACACTGAGACTTGGAAACAAGGGCATAATTAGTATTAGTTAACGTAAACTATGGAGTTAGTGATGGGAGAGGAGGTCTTCAAGAGGGAGGGTGCAGACAGGCGATACCCCAAGGGCTTAATATTAGTCTAGGAAAGAATGGCAGAACTCCACCTACTCCTTCCCCACAGAGATTCCTTCATAACCAAAACACAATAGCTTTACCCAGCCCACTCTAGCAGGATAAACAAGTTTGATGTAACTTCCACATCTATTTTCTATTGTACATTCCATTTATTGAATAAAATAGCAATTCAACATGTTTGCAAATCATGGCGCTCTAGATGCCAGCGCTGGCAGAGATTCATGTGTTTACTGTACGGCTCGCCCAGTAAGGCTCTGTGACTCTGCAGAGAATCGATGTGGAATTCCAAACAGCTGCAAGTAGTAAGTTGAAAGCAATTTTGGCTAATCTTCTGGGGGGCTATGTGGCACGGTGGAAGCTAGTTCCAGATAGTGAAAGGTACTTGCTTTTATACTCATAACTTGGAGCAGCTTCTGGATATTTGCTTTTCGGACTGATAAGAAACAAGAGCCAAACTGTGACATGATTTTGCACATTTACATTTAGTATCGTCTAAACATGAACCTGAATTTGTTTTACATCGGAAAACCCCTTCCTTTCAACATTTCTTGGGCCTGGCTCCCAGCCTCTGGGAAAATGCAGAAAAGCAAAGACGTAGGCTTATGGAGGATAATGGGAAAGCTGACACGACCTCCTCATGCTTCTCTGAAGGACTCAGAAATTCTTCAGAGGATGTGTTGTTTAGCTAGGCTGAAAGCAAAATTAACCTGCAAGCATTCAATCAGAGGAAAGTTGCTCTGGGTTTCTCAGTAAAAGCACATTTTCAAAGATGTAGATGCAGAATTTGGTGGTGGTCTACCAAGAAGTCCACCTCATCTGTGAACTGTTCTGCCCAATGGGGATACTCCAAAATCAGGACTTCTTAGGCCTGATGCTGGGCACTACATTTTGCATAATCCCCAGCCCTGTCCCATCCTGTACTGGCTACAGCCCATGGAAGCTCAGCTTCGGGTTTGCATTTTTCCCCATGAAGACAGGGATTTAAAGACCCTCTACTAATGCCTTTTGCTGGTGGCTGGAGCACTATGAGCACAGCCTTGAAATTGGCTGTAAAACAGAAAAAATAGGAGCATATGAGTAGCGAGGCTGTCTGCTTGGTCCCTTCTGCCCTGGTCTTTGGCATCGAGGTAGGCCTAGCCTGTGTTCCAGCCGCCTAGCTGGTTGCTGCCAGTTCAGTTTCTCAGGACTTGGGCCTCATCCCAGTCTCACGCCTCACATGGAGCTGGCTGGTTCCTGTTAGCATTTCAGTGTACCCCTAACAGTGAGCATTTGCTGCTGCCAAGAACTCATGAAACTGGATTCCCATTTGGCCCCTTCTGATCAGACCCTGCTGGATCACTTTGCCGGCTTGGAAACAGACCGTGGTTGTGCCACGTCTCTTGGACTGGTGTATCGCCACACAGGGAAGGCTGCGTCTGGTCCATAGATTCTGATTCGGTGACCTGCTGCACCCCCCGGAGCGTGATGCAACTATCTTTAATCTGGAATTCTAGGTAATGCTAATTCCCTTTACAGAATAGTTCCATATAGCTCTGACCTGTTCTAAACAAAATAAAGACATCTTATCAAGCAAGGAGACTTTCAGAGAACTTTATCTACCTTTCAAAGTCTTCCAAGTTCTCCGAGAATATTCTAGAAGATCACATGGTTTTATTTGCTCCGAACCTTAGCTCAAGCCAGAGGTGATTTGACAGATTTATGACCAGGCCATTTTCAAATTTGATCTGGCTAGCTTTGACTGGCCCTCCAAAGAATGTTCTGCCTTGGAGCAGGTCCATCTGGTCCAACATAGTTACACAAATGGGTAAAGTTCTTGCAAACAGTCCATCAACTCACCATAGAGAAAAACAACCCACCAAATCTTTAGTTGTGGTTCAGGGTACTGCTATATTCAAAGCTATTTTCACTGAGACCTTCTGCCTGAAAGAAAATACTTGTTAGATCTGTGTGTTATGAAGTCTTAGGCTAGTGACATTCAAAACTGTGAACATTCAGTTTTTATTTATTAATGGAGTTTTAATCTTTTCAAACTCCCCTTTTCTAAGTTGATAATAATCTCTGTTAATCAAAATGCATGCAGAAACACAATTTATGAGGTGGTCATTATTCTTTCTTGCGATAGAAAATTAGCCAACAACTGTTTAACAGAACCACACAACCAGCAATAACTTTGAAATATAGTTAATAACAAACGTATGCATGATTTTCCACTATCTTGCTTATTTCCAATGATAAGAATCACTGTAATTGTCTCACATTAAGATTTGTGTTTGTTCCTTGCTATTCCCCGCACTTAATATTTTAATTGCTTTGATCTTTTCAATATAGTTTGGAAATAAATCACTTACTTTGGTCTCATCCACTAATAAAAAGTTATTATCACCTCAACTCCTCTTTTGGCAAATAAATATGGAATCCATTGAAAATCTACTATGTACAAGTCACCAGGCTTAGTTAAGAGAACCCTAAAGCAGAGCTGTTCAAGACTTTTCTATTAAGCTATGAAGACCTTTTCATTAAGTTACAAAATCTTTCTTATTTTGAAAATAGATGAAGTAGTGACTGCTGTTGGTTGAGTTGGTGGGAGAAGGCCCAGAATCTGCCATGGGCTATTCCCCTAATGTCCAAACACTCAGGCTACTATGGAGCACAGTTTGAAAACTACAGCCTGAGAGGCAAGGTGTAATTTCAACCCTGAGGGGGGCCACCTTAATAGCAGTAACCCACATTTTATTGATTCTTCTTGTCACATGCATAGTAAAGACCTCCTATTTCAATGAAGTCCCATTCAGACTCCACAGAGATGGATCACATAACTGTATGAATGGGGACAGTGTTCTTGCAGTTAACACAAAGATTCCCCCAGGTTCATCCCCTTTCCTCTGGGTCCAGCTCTAGCCAAGGTCCTCTTCCATATGGGGGCATAAGAGTGCTACTCTTGCTTCAAGTTCTCACAGAGAGTCCTTTTGGAAGACCAGTCCTCTAGCTCTGTCTCAGAACCTTTCCTGTAGAGCTCAGACCAGGCTAAGGTGCCGGATAGGGAAAAAAGTTCTATGCTGGGCTTTGATTTCAACCCCACAGTCGTCATGAAATGTCCTCCTTTCTCTTTCAGCCCCATCCAACAAACCTGCAAATCGACTGTTCCTGTCCACTCACTAGTTTGGGTATATTCTTTGACACGTGTGAACCTCAATTTGGACTCAAGGCAGAATTCATCAGATTATGTAATTTCTAACCAAGTCCCATAGCTGCTATCCTGCTTTTTATTCGAAGGACACCATGGACTTGCTCAAGCAACAGCTCTGAGCCGAGCCCTAGGGGAGCCATGTGCTCTGTCAAAGAGATAGTTTCAGCAAATGCATCAATCCTTTGGCGCTTGGAATGAATGTGCTACCCAAAGGGCAGCTACTGTCTTGATCATACTTCCTGGAAAACTACGAAGAAAAACAAACAAACTAGCCAACCACAAAAGCTATTTCCTGGCTCTTCTAGCAATTCTGACTCGTTTTGAGTGGTTGTTTTTTATTATCCCTTTCTTTGGGGAACAAATTAAGGTTGTGTATTTATTTCTGCAACACTAAGAAATACAAAGAGAAAGCCTCCCAAAAGGATGATCCTGTTTCCCATTCCAGATATTTGCCAACAACCACATGAAAAGGAAAAATAAACTTGAAGGCATTGTGCAATAGATTTGCCCTTTAATATTGTTTATAATTCCATTTCTATTTTAAATTCACATGAGGTATGACCCTCCCCAAAGCCATTACCCAGCCCAACCCCCCACCTCCACAAAAAAAATGAGCCATCATTGTTTATCTAGTATAGGTACCTAGCCATCATTGTTTACCTAGTGTTTCTGTTTTGTACAAGTTCCCATTCTAGGTTTCTCGAAGTGGCACATATCTGATTTTCCTTGAGGTCTATGTGATTTGGTCCAAATCTAAGGGGTTTTCTATGGTGACTTGTGTTTGTCCAATGCCATGATCATCCCTGTCTCTCTGAGACTGTGTGTGATACAAATTGAACTGAGATGTTGTCATATATACTAGACTGTCAGGGACAGAAACTCTGCCTATGCTTCCTTGCCTGGTCTAGCCTAGCCCTGGTCTTCATGCCCATACCCAGGACAGATACATAGACTAATTTCAGTAAGTCAGAGTCTCCTGCTTAGCACCTCCTCCTAAGGTCTGGAGGCTGGCTTGTGTGAGTGGATCAGAAGGAACAAACTAGGGGCACCTGGGTGGCTCAACTGGTTGAGCCTCTGCCTTCGGCTCAGGTCGTGATTCCAGGGTCCTGGGATCAAGTCCTGCATCAGGCTCTCTGCTCCATGGGGAGCCTGGTTCCTCCTTCTCTCTCTCTGCCTGCCTCTCTGCCTACTTGTGATCTTTGTCTGTTAATGAACTAACTAAATAAAAGGGGGGGGGGGGGAAGAAGGAACAAACCTGGGCTATCAATACCACAGGTCTTTGAGGCTTTCCTGTGCTACCTAGTTGCAGACCACTGCTCTATTCTTCCTGGTGGGTGGTCCCTGGGATTTCCAGGGGATTGACCACAGACCAGATGGTAATGGAAACCACTTAGCCCACATGTTTCCTCAGGAGATACTGCCCCCATCAGCATGCACCAGTCAATCCCAGAGCTTAGGGGAAAGATCTCCTTGGGATAAAAGGACTTTCTAAAGAAAGCGGCAAGAGAACCTTGGAACCCTGAAGGCAGCAAACCCTACTGCACTGGAAGACTTCAGTGTCCGTTTCCTAGGGTGGGAGGAAATTTTGAATGACCCTGAACATTCTCTTTAGTTGTATGACTCTTTGGTTTTCAGTGACCACATCAACCTTGGGAGCAAACCTCAAAGAGTTGGAAGAGAAATTCAACTGATCCCAAGTGAGAGAATCAGAGACACGACAGGGAGAGACACCAAGGACCTCGCTGTATGTCTTTGTCTCTGTGGAATGTGAGGCTGTTTTTCTAGGATCATTGGGCAGCTCCTCTCCTTCCTAAGCCCTCAGGGTCACCACAGGCTGTTGTCTCTCTCTACCATTTCTGTGCTCATAGTTGCCCTGAGCCATGTTCTCAAAGGATAAAAGTTCCTTCCCTTCCTCATTCTGCTCATTGAATTAGAAGACCTACTATGCTGTTTCCCCAGGCACCTAACTGCTAAGACTGACTTTTATGTTTCTGGACCTTATATGTATCTGTACACAAGGGCTGA
The DNA here is from genome assembly GCF_964662115.1 of Mustela nivalis. Lineage (NCBI taxonomy): Eukaryota > Metazoa > Chordata > Mammalia > Carnivora > Mustelidae > Mustela > Mustela nivalis. The sequence goes on from NC_139035.1 coordinate 35,672,069, forward strand.
GGCATCTCTGTGTCTATCTTGGTCCATCTCAGTCAGCTCAGGTTGCTTTAACTAAATACCACAGACTGGGTGGCTTAAATAACTATTCCTCACAGTTCTGGAGGTTGGTTAAGTCAAAAACCAGAGTGCTAGCATACTTGGGTTCTGGTGAGAGCTCCTTTTCTGGCATGCATACAGCTGCCTTCTTGTTGTGTCCTCACAGGACTCTGTTCTCTTCCTCTTCTCAGAAAGACACTACCCTCATCGTGGGCCCTACATGTGTGACCTCATCTAAACCCAAAAAACCTTCCCAAGGCCCTAATGCCTAACACCATCGCTTTGGGGGTTAGGGTTTCTAGGGCTGGTTTCAGTTAGTGGCTCCTTAGTGTCCAACATTTTCAGATTCTTCCAAAGCACCATTCTTAAGCAATCTTTCTTTGGCCAATAGCCTCTTCTGCCAGTGGCCTCCCATAGGTGTTATTGTGCTAAAAGAACTCATTTCCAAGGTGAGGAAGAGATGAGAAAAGGCAATGAAGTTTCCTTCATTCATCTCAGATGGTCTGAGAAATACACATAGGTTAGTTTGCTACAGCTATTGTAATAAATTACCCCAAACTTGGTGGCTTAAAACAATAGAAATTCATTCTCTCATAAATCTAGAGGCCAGAAGTCCAAAAACAGGGTGTTAGCAAAGCTGATTCTTCCAGGAAGCTCTTTTCCATGCCTTTCTCCTAGCTTCTGGTGGCTGCTCATAATCCTTGGCATTTTTTGGTTTGTAGACACATCACTCTGATCTCTGCATTTGTCTTCATCGCACTTTCTTCTCTGTATGTCTTCTACCCTAAAATGTCTATAAAGACACTTGTCGTTATATTCAGGGAACACCCTGATTAAAGATGATCTCCTCTCAAGATCCTTGACTTAATTACATCTGCAAAGATCCTTTTTCCAAATAAGGTCACGTTCACAGGTTCTAGGCAGATGTATCTTTCAGGGAGGAGGGAGATTACCATTTAACCAATGTAATAACACGAAAGGAAAATCAAGTGAATCCATATAAGAAAGGCAACTCACACCTCTATAACACCCGGGGAACAGAGAATATAGACAAGTTGAGAACTGGGAGACAAGATAGTGGCTTATAGTCTAACTTCTGTGATCTCGGGCACGATCCTCCCTTTTATAGGCCTGATTTCTACAACTCTAAAATGAGAAGATGGATTAAATGAGCTCTTCCGGTGCTGTTGTTCTATGATTCCATGTGAATAGTCTCTTTTCTAATTAGCTCTCATCTGTGCTTGTGCACACACATGCATGCAGGCACGCAAAGCATATGCCGCCCTCTTGCAGATCAAGCCAGACAACTCCCAGACCTATCGGTGATTTCCACACTGACTAGAATTTGTACTTTCTCATGGGGGAAGTCTGGAAGCTAGCTTCCATTGTGTCATGTTTGACTTGGCTAGAGAAATAAATTTGGCAGTGCTAAAAAATGCCACACCTTTGTATTCTGAGTTTTTTCCACAATCTTCTTGGTATTCCAGATCTTGAAACACTTTCCTTACTTTCCATTGGAGTGTTTCGGTCGTCGTTCCTCAGCATCCCACTGCTCTTCCTGCCTCAGGAGGGGACCACATCTCAGATGGTCTGTCCCGGTCCTGGCAAATTATTTAAAAAGTGGGTGAGAGTTAAAGAGGAGAGGCTTGGAAATTCCACGGCATTGTCTCTTCACGGAACTCCTGATGGCATAATGACCAAGTACTGGAAATCACATTGCAACTTTACTCCAGGAAATATGTGCATCTAATTTTGGTGGATTAACTGTATCTTATGATCCCATACTTCTACATGGGAGGGCCAGGCAAAGGAAGGGTACAGTTGTGGAATCACAGAATAACAGAGCTAGAGAAACTGTATGCAGTCTTTATTATGTGTATGAGCTTTGTGAAAATATAAGTTATGTGAGAGTGTGAGGTCGTTCGTCTTGTTCACAGCTGTATCCTCAGCCCTAGTTGGGCTGTGGCATGTAGTAGGCGCTCATGAAATTTCTGATCACAAATGAAAATGAAAGTGCAAATCAGATTCTTAGAAGAGGGCAGGTCTCGTGCACATTCTCACCCCCGGTTCGTTTTCAGTAGGCTGAAATGTTAGTAGGCTAACACTTTCTCTGCCAAACAACCGATGATCTAAAAATGACTGAAGGTATTAAGGGAGTTCTGCTCCTTATTAACTCCGAGTTCCTTGTATGAATCCCCATGAATAACTCACGACGTCACTGTCTTGTAAATTTAGGTGTTGGTATATTGGTTTTTCTTACACTTCTGTCTTTGCCTCTCCGTTCTGCGCACTGAGCACCCCTTAAACACACACACAACACCCCACACGCCGCACACCACACATCTGCTCCACCAGAGTGGCTGGCGGGGGGAGGGTCTGGTCTCCCGCCACCAGCCGGGCACCTACACTAAACAAACAAGGTCTTGTGAGGCCACCTAGTGGACTCTCTTCGTCACTGCAGTCCCTCGTCGCTTCTGGAAGAGTTGAGGGAAACTGCAGGCCGCCGCCGCTCGGAACACCGCCCCTTCCTCAAGAAGCCTGCGACCCGCGGTGGAAGGTGAGCCGGGCGAGAACCGAGGGTGAGCGCGAGGGCGGGCCCGGCCCTGTCGCGGCCCCACTTCCGCTGGGCCGGGTGGCCGAAGGCTGCCGGCGTGAGGCCGGGCGGCCCGGCTGCAGACGAAGGAAGTGATGTCATGGCCGCCTCCTCAGAGCCGCCTTGGACCAGAGGGGTGGGGGTGGGGAGAGTGGACGAGCGCCAGGGCGAGACGCGCTGCCCTTGTCTCCCGAGGGAAGCCTGCCTTTGAGAGCCTGGTTTACCAGAGGCCCCTCGCCTTCGTTTTGAACCCTCCACTGGAGTCCTGGGCAGAATTGTCCCCTCGGGGGAGAAACTCCCGGTGGAGGACTCAGAAGAGGAGCGGCAGCATGGTGACGGGAGAAGGCGGCCCGCGGAAGCCGGCCGCCCCTGGGCAGCGCGGTGTGCGGGAGGAGGGGGTGGGGCCGCGGCGTCCCGCGAGGCTCGCGGGGGGAGGCTCCCTGGAACCTCCCCGCAGGTCCCCGGTGCTCAGAGATCTCTGGGTCCGGCACCCCAGGGAGGAGGGGGCCCTGGGAGACAGGAGTAAAGGATCCGCCCTGACCGGACACCATTACCAACAACCTCCCTCCAGTTTTATACACCGGCGTGCGGGGGCTGAAATGGCAGTGCCGTTGCGTGACATCGCCTTTCCTTCGCTAATTTTATGTGTTCACCTACAAAAAAAAAAAAAAAGAAAAAAGAAAAGAAAAGAAAGAAAGAAAGAAAAATGCAACGTGCATCACATTGGAAATGATCTTTAGCCCTGGTTCCTACCTTTACCCAGAACAGCTCTGTGTAAGCTTTTCTCCCGTGCCTGCAAATTCTGCCTATAAAGCCTTAGGTTTCCGGGCGCCCGGGGGGCTCAGTGGGTTAAAGCCTCTGCTTTCTGCTCAGGTCATGATCCCAGGGTCCTGGGATCGAGCCCCGCATCGAGCTCTCTGCTGAGCAGGGAGTCCGCTTCCTCCTCTCTCTCTGCCTGCCTCTCTGCCTGCTTGTGATCTCTCAAATAAATAAATGTCAAATAAATAAAATTTAAAAAAAAAAAAAGCCTTAGGTTTCTCCCCTTAAACAGAACTTGTCCTCAAGCCCGCGGTCCGTGCTCGTCCGCACCCACTCGCGTTGCCAGATGCGGGACTCCGGCGGTGGCCTGGGATCGTGACTTGAACCCAAGGCTGACGCTTAACGGGCTGCGCCCTGCAGACATTCCAATCTCAGCCACTTCTGGTTTTGGATTTGTTTTGTTTTGTTTTTTGATCCATATACAACACTAGCTGTGGGGGTTAATAATTCAAAAATAAGCTTTGTTTTCTGGTTCTCTGGGCAGGTCTTGTTTTCTACGTAGTTGTATATTGCTTAGTCCTTTATATTATGGTAAGAATAACATCACATAATAAAAATAGGTGATTTTTAAAAATATTTTTTAAATTTTTACTTAAATTCCAGTTCGTGAACACAGTGTGATCTTACTTACAGCTGTACCATTTAGTGACTCAACACTTAACTATAACACCCGCTGCTCGTCACAAGAACTGCCCCCATTAATCCCCAACACCTATTTCACCACGCCCTCCGCCCACCTTCCTTCTGGTAGCTATGAATCTGTTCTCTATGGTTAAGAGTCCATTTCTTTATGTTGTTTTGTTTTTAAAGATTTTTATTTATTTATTTGATAGAGAGAGACACAGCGAGAGAGGAACACAGGCAGGGGGAGTGGGAGAGGGAGAAGCAGGCTTCCTGCCCAGCAGGAAGCCAGATGCGGGGCTCCATCGCAGGACCCTGGATCATGACCTGAACCAAAGGCAGACGCCTTATGACTGAGCCACCCAAGCACCGTACAAGTCCATTTCCTAGGGCATCTGGGTGGCAGTCAGTTAAGTGTCTGCCTTGGCTCAGGTCATGATCCTGGGGTTCTGGAATTGAGCCCTGCTTCTCCCTCTGCCCATTCCCCTGCTTATTTTTTCTCTCTCTGTCAAATGAATAAATGAAATCTTTAAAATAAATAAGAGCCTGTTTCTTGGTTTGCCTCACTCTTTTTTCCCTATGATTATTTGTTTTTTTTCTTAAGTTCCACATATGACTGAAATCAAATGGTATTTGTTTTACTCTGATGAACTTATTTTGCTTAGCATAGTACTCTTGTTCAATCTATGTTGTTACAAATGGCAAGATATCATTCTTTTTTATGGCTAAGTAATATTCCATTACACACACACACACACATATTTATTTATATATACCAAATCTTTATTCATTCATCAGTCGATGGACATTTGGGCTGTTTCCATAATTTGGCTATGGTAAATAATGCTGCTATAAACATGGAGGTACATGTATCCTTTTGAATTAGTAGTTCTGTATTCTTTTTTTTTTTTTAAGATTATTTATTTATTTATTTGACAGAGAGAGATGACAAGCAGGCAGAGAGGCAGGCAGAGAGAGAGGAGGAAGCAGGCTCCCTGCCGAGCCGAGAGCCTGATGCAGGGCTCGATCCCAGGACCCCGGGATCATGACCTGAACCGAAGGCAGAGGCTTAACCCACTGAGCCACCCAGGCGCCCCAGAAGTTCTGTATTCTTTGGGTAAATACGTAGTAGTGCAATTGCTGGGTAGAAGTGTAGTTCTATTTTTAACTTCCTGAGGAGTTTCTATACTGTTTTCCAATTCTGTTTTAGAACATGGTCTCTTTGGGGTAGCTATTCAGGAATTTCCTTCTCTTGATTCCCTTATTTCTTTCAGTCTCTGCAGCTGCAGAGGACATGTGTCTGGGGGGTGGAACTTATGCATCATTCTAGTTTGGGGAGGAAGGAGGTGTCCAGGCCATCTTGACTCTCTGTCCACACCAGCTTCCGTTGAGGGGTTATTCTTCCTCCACATCCCATTGTCCTGATGTGCCAGGTGTCCACCATTACACCCCCTTGCCTTTATTCTCATGGTCCAGACTCCATTTCTTTCAGTTTGCTTTGGCTAACACTTTCTGCCAAACCACAAAGTCTCAGCGCCTCTTATCCATCCTTCTTGGTGGCCACAGTATATTTCTGGCCTTTTCCCATTTTGCCATGGTACCTATGGCTCTGCACAGCCACCCTAGACTGTGGCTGCTCTGCTCTTCCAACACCCTTCTGGATGTGGCAATTCTCTGGGAGCCATTGTCTTCCCTGGGACATTCTGAGAGGAGAGACATGTGTGCCCTCTGCTATGACATCCCTGGTGATGTGCAAATTTCAATGACTGTGACTACAATAGAAAACAGTTCACATCATGGCAAAGGACTTGCACACAGCACAAGTGAAACAATGGCTTCATGAAACAAAACTTAGCATGAATCCTTGCAGTGTACTTTGGTATTTTCTATTCCATTCCCTTTCATCTCTTTTAATGCCAGTTTTAACCTGGTCAATAAATCAATTTTATGATCCAAGAGTAAGTCTCAACCCGCAATTTGAAAAACACCATCCTCATAGTGGGTTTCTATTGTTCACTTCCCCTGGGGGATTTGGCTCATAGGGTGGGTTTGGGCCCCAAACCAAAAATCAGGAAACTGTTCCACACACATTTTTGCTCTTTCTCAAAATGCACAGCTTTCAGAATAAAAGAAAGTCCTGTCTTTCAAGATGTTGTCTCTACTATGAGTTTAAAATAAATCCATTCAGACATTCAACAGACTTTTTATTCTCAGCTTTATCTACTCAGTCTGAGAACAATGTGTACAGAATATGACAGAGTGGTAGAGGAAATAATGAGTATAAAGAAGCACTAGGAAATAAAACCTCACTGAATATTTCCAAACATTCTGTGTTCTATTGGTAATATTAATAATAATAACTAATAATGATTCAGTGCATATTATGGGTCAGGCACTATGCTTAGTATTTCACATTAATTATTTCAGTTAATCATTATAGCTTATCTATGATCTGGTACCATTATTATCCCCATTTTATAAAAAGGAAACAAAAATGAATCTGAATTTGACTCTGCTCCTTCCCTGCACACTTGAAAACTGTTTCTCATGTTCATTTCTTTCTTTGTGTTTACTCCTCTATAAAATGAGGGAGGAGGACTAGATTGTATCTTTCAGCTCCAAAAGGGCTCAACCACCTGGTCAAAAGCATGGCTGCTTTCTACTCCTTTTGAAAAGTAATGGTCTTATGTGCTTTTGACTTGCACATGATCCCTTCTGCTGCTTAGTCACTCCCCATCCAGGGCCCCCTAAACCCTAAAACTCAAGGTTATCTACAACATTTTCCCAAACTAAAAGGGACTGAGAGTCCTTCCTAGTTCTTAGCAGCCTGCAGGTCCTTTATAGAAATGACTATAGTAATTTCTCTTTATTTTTTCTTTCTCTCTCTTTTTTTTTTTAAAGATTTTATTTATTTATTTGACAGAGAGAGATCACAAGTAGGCAGAGAGGCAGGCAGAGAGAGGGGAGGGGAAGCAGGCTCCCCGCTGAGCAGAGAGCCTGATGCCGGGCTCAATCCCAGGACCCTGGGATCATGACCTGAGCCGAAGGCAGAGGCTTTAACCCACTGAGCTACCCAGGGGTCCCTCTCTTTATTTTTTCTAAAACACACATCTATAAAAGGAAGAAAAAGCGTAATGCAAGCAAAAGACAATTGCAAACTAATATTTTTCCTAATTTGGTTAGTGTGTTCAGCAAATACATTTGTTGAATATTTATTGAATACATGGACACTATTCTTTTTCTTTTTTTTTTTAAAGATGTATGTATTTATTTTAGAGAGAGCGAGAGAACAAGGGGAGGGAAGCAGACCCCCACTGAGTGAGGAGTTCAGTATGGGGCTCCATCTCGGGACCATGAAATCATGACCTGAGCCAAAACCAAGAGTCATATATTTAACCAACTGAGCCACCCAGGCTCCCCTGTAGGCACTATTCCACATACTAGTAGTGGTGAATAAGACAGATCAAACTCTTGCCCTTCTGGGCGCCTGGGTGGCTGAGTTGGTTAAGCATCCAACTCTTGATTTTGGCTCAGGTCATGATCTCAGGGTTGTGAGATCAAGCCCTTCATTGGGCTCCTCACTGGGCATGGAGCCTAATTAAGATTTTCCCTCTCTCTCTGCCCCTCCCCCTTTGAAACCCTGTGCCCAAAACAAAAACTCTGCCCTTCTGGAGTTTATATTCCAGAGGGGGCTGGCTTCAGGGGAGGGCCGACTCTGATGGGCACTTTTCAACCTTCTTTTAAAAATCACACCTCCCAGTAAGAAGTGCTTTTTGCACAGCAATGAAGTACGTGCTTTCTCCCCCTGCCCTGCCCTACACAACAGAATCGTAAGTATTGTAGAACAGCACTTACTCTTCTTACATATAAAAAGCTAAAAACATAAATTATTGTTATCAATACTTGAATGCAACATAGAAAAAAATTCCCAAGTAAGTAATGCAAATCAAGAGTTAGGCAAGGGGCGCCTGGGTGGCTCAGTGGTTAAGCCGCTGCCTTCGGCTCAGGTCATGATCTCGGGGTCCTGGGATCGAGTCCCGCATCGGGCTCTCTGCTCAGCGGGGAGCCTGCTTCCTCCTCTCTCTCTCTCTGCCTGCCCCTCTGCCTACTTGTGATTTCTCTCTGTCGAATAAATAAATAAAATCTTTAAAAAAAAAAAAAAAAAGAGTTAGGCAAGATTTTATTTAATGCAATGGCGTCCAGAACACACAAGGACAAATACTTTGTGCATAAACTCATGAGCCTCTTTCTGTCATTTTAGTCATTTTTAAAGGTTGAAAATCCTTGATCTTACAAATAGTTTATTGCCAGTTGTAATAATAGCAATGCATTCTTGTTACCTAACAATGGAAATTCTTCTTTAATCTTACTCAAAAATAACGATGCATTTAATGTCTTGTGATTATCCTTTAGTGCAAATGAAGAACTCAGCAGCAATAATTCATTTATCTTTTTAGGGCTCCAAGTTTGGGTGAATTATTGATTCAGTGTTTCAAAAAGAAAATGATTCTTTCATTGGAAAAATTTTTCATAATTTTATAATTTCTCTTCTGGAAAATAATGATTGCAAATTTACAACTGAGGAGCCAAATATAACAATATCCTTAACTTTATTTCAGTCCCTGTCCTTACTAGTAATGTCTTCTTCAATGTGTCGCAACACTACTGGGAACAAATAGGAGCTAGGGTGATTACTTTTAAGTCTTTCTTGCTGTAACAAAATGTCTTTTGGAATCCTGGATGTTTGACTTGCTGAATTGCATTGTTTTCTCTCTGTAGTTATAAATATAAGTTCATTAAAAATATCAGTATCATCAGTCAAATATACCAATTTAAAATCCCAAACATCATCTTCGAAAATGAGATTGTTTGCCAAATGAGATTGCTTTTCAACGAGAAAAATGTTATTGTTATTTCTGAGTTTATTCACTCTGCTTAATATTTCCCTTTAGGTACCCTTACGACAATCAGTGGGATTCAGTATGCTTCAGGATGACTGTCTGGTTTGCACCAAATGGAATAAAACACATCGATATTCTGTTCAATGAGTTTTCTTTAATGAATTTAACAAATTTCACCATGTTTTTTTTCTAACACTTCCATGAAATTCAGCAGAATTATTTCTAGAGATGCTAAGTTGAATTCCTATTGATGCTGATTTCTAAGCACAAGTGTTTTTAGTAGCTTCTAACAGTATTTTAATAGCTTTGTTATGCTTTCTAGCCATATCTGCTGGCTCTGTCACTCGTCATTCCTTGATATCTATGAGGCATTTTTCCAGTTTTGTAAATATAGCTGATCCAGTGTGTGTGAGGTTAAATTTAAACACACACACACACACCCCTTGTCATCTTGCAAAAACTAGAAAAATTGAATAACTCATAGAATCCATCCATACTCTTTCTGGGATGGATCACAAGTTCTATACTGGATTTTAACCACATGGGAAGCACAGCGTTAGAAGTTTCTGCAGTAGCACAGATTTAACTAGAAATAGTATTCTACCAAAGAGTTGTATATTTTACTCGTTAGTTTAGCATTAAAAATCATAGATATAATGGGCGCCTGGGTGGCTCAGTGGGTGAAAGCCTCTGCCTTCGGCTCAGGTCATGATCCCAGGGTCCTGGGATCCAGGCCCGCATCGGGCTCTCTGCTCAGCAGAGAGCCTGCTTCCTTCTCTTTTTCTGCCTGCCTCTCTGCCTACTTGTGATCTCTGTCTGTCAAATAAATAAATAAAAATCTTAAAAAAAATCATAGATATCGAATCTAGTCATTTTAGATGAGTAATTTTTCAACATCTGGATGAGCTACTCTTTTGCTGAGTAGTATGCAACTAAATCTCATTATCAGTCTGTAGAGCTACTGAGAAATTGTGCCAGTAATTTTTTGTCCAAAATGTTTGAGGGGTTTGTTGACAAGTCCATTGTGCTGTGTTTCTCAGTGTCTGACTGATTTTAAAGGTGTCATTACAAAATAACTGACAAAAATGACAAATATTGGTATTTGTCACTTTTGTTAGATTTTACACAATGAAAACATTTTATTTTTTATTATCATTATTTTTTAAAGTAGGCTCTATGTCCAGTGTGGAGCCCAAGGTGAGGTTGCTTCTTAAAACTGAAAACACTGAGATCAAGACCTGATCTGAGATCAAGGGTCAGACCCCTAATTGACACCATGCAGATGCCCTTGAAAAAAAATATTTCAAATGTTCTTCTTTATAAAGTCTTGCATCTTCTTTTTAGCATGTTCCTCCAGTGAAGCTGAAGCTTACTATTTTCTCACCATTGTTGCTATTTGTAGTTCTACATATCTGGAGGTTGAACTTAGGCATCCCTCTAATTTTCACTCCATCATCCTTTTCTAACAGTAAGAAGTCCCCTGAAAGGAGAATTCATGCTAATTTCATGAAATGTACATTTGATACAAACCTGAAACATATCTTACTTGTTAATATCTTTTTAGAAGAAAATGCTTTATAATGAAGTGATTGATATTAATGTAAAATAGAAACTCTGTTAATTGTCCTGTAACGGTAATAGTCAACTTCACATCATATACCAGAAAATTAAATGAGAGTTAGTTAAAAGAGAGAATTTTATCGTATTAGTCAGCTAATATTTGTCAAAGCCTTCCATTATCTTTCTCAGTTTTCCTCCCTAATTGGATGCAGTATTTCTGACAAAGTTCACAATTCTTTTTTAAAATGAGTTTTACTATTTTTTTTTCTAGAGTTTTATTTATTTATTTGACAGAGACAGACACAGCGAGAGCGGGAACTCAAGCAGGGGGAGTGGGACAGGGAGAAGCAGGCTTCTTGTAGAGCAGGGAGCCTGATGTGGGGCATCATCCCAGAACCCTGGGACCATGACTTGAGCCAAAGGCTTAGCTTTGCTTAGCTAGACTGAGCCACCCAGTTGCCTCAAAGTTCACAATTCTTAATAAAAATCCAGTGATATGTTTTCCTATTTTCTTAAAAAATGTTTCTTTTAAAGATTTTATTTATTTACTTGAGAGAGATCACAAGTACGCAGAGAGGCAGGGGGAGGGGGATGCAGGCTCCCCACCGAGCAGAGAGCCCGATGCAGACCTCGATCCCAGGACCCCGGGACCATGACCTGACCCGAAGGCAGAGGCCCTGACCACTGAGCCACCCAGGTGCCCCTTCTTTTTTTTTTTTTTTAATTTAAATAAAATATTTATTTATTTGAGAGGGGAGAGAGGGAGTGCCCAAGTGCGGGGAGGGGCAGCAGGAGAGGGAGCTGGGAGCTCCCACTGAGCAGGGAACCTGACATGGGGCTTGATTCCAGGATCCTGGATCATGACCTGAGCTGAAGGCAGACGGTTAACTGACTTGAGCTAAACAGGCACCCCCTCTCCTATTTTCTGTTCTGTTCTATCATATTCTATTCTCTATTCTGCTCTACTCTGTTACATTTTGTTTAAAAAAATTAAGTTGGTGTAACCCATTAGCTTTAGTTTACAATAAATTATGTGTTGCAAGTAGTCTGAATAATGCTAACTTAGATAATAAATATGTTTAAAAAAAAACAAGAGATGTTCAGAGAGTTGTAGAGTTATAGAAAAATATAAAAAGAATAATGCAATGGAATGGAAAGTGTCTGGGCAGGGGTTAATTTTCCCAAGGTGATCAGGGAAGTCTTCTTGGAGAAGGTGATGTTGAACCGTGTCTGCCTTGTTTAGCCTACTGATATGACTGCATTCTTGAGTATATATGGGTAGTTTGAACTATATGCTTTCAAAAGTGCTTATTATTTGCTAGTTGTTTTGTATGTACTTGGTAAATCCTCAGCTAGGCTGCAAATTCCTGCAAGACAACTCTTTTTTTTTTTTTTTTCCCCATTTAAAAAAAAAAATCTCTCCTAATATTTGGTTTTGTGCTAGGGATCAAGTAGGTGTTGGACATATAAATGCAAGTTCAGTGTTGACTACTGAGGATCACCGTGAACCAGTGCCAACATCCATGTAGGTGGAACAGATGAGAGCCTGTGTCCAGTGGTAAGGGTTAGGAAGGCCCTTAATGCTTCTGAAGAGCTCTATGTAATTGCCTGTGCCTGAAACTTCATGATTAGAAATTCTGTCCTTTATCTTGAAGACTTCGTCAATTAAGTCTTAACAGCTATTTGTGTCTCTGTTCAATGGTTATTATTGCTATAGCTAAGTCATCATTGAATGTATAAAGAAGAGTTGGTCTGGTTAATCCTTCCTAAGCATCAGCTCTGCAGTGGGGATTGTGGCTGCCAGGTGCTCAGGGCCGTCTGTCTAGACAGAAAGCCCTGTTGAGATGCTCGGGCCCCTTAAACTTAAAGGACCAGAGAGAAAACATGCCCAGTGCAGGTACCTGATTAATAATTTGGGGTTACAATAATGTCATAAAGAGTGACTGACCATTACTTACCCACCTTTACATACTACTTTTGATATATTTGTTCTTAAAGAAATACAATACCAAGGCACAAATTAGTTTTCTTTTTTAAACCTCAACTATCAGTGATTTTGGTCAATGTACTTTAGCCACGGTTTGCTTCTTAGCTCCTGGAGGATACTCTCTGGCTTCAGAGAAGGCTTCCAAGGGAAGGCAGCTCTGACTTTCTTGTCCCAGGGCTAACTGCTCCAGGTTCAAGTCAGGACACCCCAGAACCCTGATACTTCTTTTCTAAGACAGGTACAGATCTTTGAAAGCCAGACATTTCTGCCTGTGTAAAGCACTGAAGGACGGGGAGAATCCTCCCCTCTTTTCTCCATTCTTCTAAATAACTCCAACTTTTCTCCTGGTGTTTCAACTCAAACAATACCCCACTCTAAACCTTGGCCTTTGAAAGATGTGTAGGATTTTCAACAAATGGTGTTGAGAAAAGGAATAAATTTGGGCCCTTACCTTATGTCATATACAAAGATTAACTCAAAATTGATCTTACAACTAAACTTAAGGACTAAAACTATAAAAATCTTAGGAGCAAGCATAAGAGAAAACTTTATCACACTAGATTTGGCAATGATTTCTTGGATATGACACCAAAGCCACAAGAAAACAAAGGATAAAGATAACTTGGACTTCATCAAAATGAAAAACTTCTTTGCATCAAAGAATACAATCAACAGAGTAAAGGGGCAACCTGTGAAAAAGGAGTAAATATTTGTAAGTCATTTATCTGATAAGGGGTTAATATCTTGAATATATGAAGAACTATAGTTCAACAACAAAAAGACAAACAATTTGATTTAAAAATGAGCAAGAGACTTGGATAGACATTTTCCCACAGAATATAGGTAACTGGTCAATAAGCACAGAAAAGATAATCAATATCAATAATTATTAGAGAAATACAAATCAAAACCACAGTGAGATATTATCTCACACCTATTAGGAGGATTGCTGTCAAAAAACACACACAAACCCCAAAATAACAGCATTGGTGAAGATGTGGGGAAATTGGAACCCTTGTGCAGTGTTGGTGGGAATGTAAAATGGTGCCCTTGCTATGGAAAACAGTATGATGGTTCATCAAAAAATTAAAAATAGAATTACTATATGATCCAGCAATTCTGCTTCTGGGTAGATAGCTAAAAGAATTGGAAGCACAGTCACCAAAAAGAGTTACTTGTATACCCATGTTCATAGAAGCTTTATTTATGATAGCCACAAGGTAGAAAGAACCCAAGTATCCATCTACAGATGAACGGATAAAAACGTGATCTATATGTATAGTGGAATATCATTCAACCTAAAAAGGAAGGAAATTCTGACACAGGCTCTAATAAGGCTAAGCCTTGAGGGCATTGTGCAAAGTGAAATAAGCCATTCACAAAAGGACAAACGCTGTATGATTCCATGTATATGAGGTACCTAGAGAATCAAATTCATAGAGACAGAAAGTAGAATGGTGGTTGCCAGGGCTGAGGGTAGTAAAGAGTTATTATTTAATGGGTACAGAGTTTCAGTGTTGCAAAATGAAGAGTCTCGAGTTTCATGACACTGTGAATGAACTTAACACCACTGAACTGTACCCTTACAAATGGTTAAGACTGGGGGGCTCCTGGGTGGCTTAGTGGTTTTAACATTTGACTCTTGGTTTTGGCTCTGATTGTGATCTCAGGGTCTTGAGATCAGGCTCCGAGCTCAGTAGGGAGTCTGCTGAGATGCTCTCTCTCACTCACCCTTTATGTCCCTCCCCACATACATGTGTAAGCTCGGTGCTCTCTCTCTGAAACAAAATAAATCTTTAAAAAAAAATGGTTAAGATGGTAAACATTGTATGTGTATTTTACTACTACAAAAAAAGGTCTATGCTATTACGTTTGTCCTCTTCCAGAATGTAATCTGATGGGAGAAAAATCTAAGGCCTCATATGATTTGCTGAATTTTAAGAAATGTTTAAGTCACTTTAATTACCATATACTTATGTGACTGACTAAGTTGATGAATTCAACATTGGACTAAGAATTTGCTAAGGATAGTTTCTAGGTTAACAGATAACATGCAAAGTTTGTTAAGGTGTTTATATTTAGGGAAAATGTTTTAAGGAGATTTTAATATTTAGAAAGTCTCAGCATTAAGTATATGATTATACAAAAGTGAGATTCTAGAGTCCCTAAAATGAACTTTATGGAAAGAAAAGTTGTTGTTGTTTATTTTCAGGGGTAACACATTAATTTTCTATTATAAAATTAATTTGTATTTAATAAAAATGTGGAAAAACTAAAAATAAAGCTAGTCCCACCACCCGAATTTAACTTTATTTCCTTTTCAATCATTTCCAATTATTTTTCCACACACAGGTTTAAAAAAGATATAGTTTGTCATGTCACATATGAATGGCAGCCATTATTTTATTTTATTATTAATATTTTTAAAGATTTTATTTGTTTATTTGACAGAGATCACAAGTAGGCAGAGAGGCAGACAAAGAGGAAGGGAAGCAGGCTCCCCGCTGAGCAGAGAGCCCGATGCGGGCCTGGATCCCAGGACCCTGGGTTCATGACCTGAGCTGAAGGCAGAGGCTTTAACCCACTGAGGCAACCAGACACCCCCACTTTGCACTTCTTTAAGCTTTCTGCAGTATGTTTCCTAATTGTGTATCCCAACAATTTTTTTTATTGGATTCTTTATTTATATGTCTTACTCACCTGCAGCTGACTTCCAAGTTTTCTTATTTAATCCATATATAATAATAAGTAACAACTTTGCATTATAGTGCCTGCAAGTACTTTTCCTAGTCTATTGCTTCTCTTTACATTTTGACTTTTTAAAATTTAATTGATGTTTCTAATGTACTTATGACTATAACTGCCTTTATTTTTGTATGTGTTTTCAGGTGGCTGTGTTGTTTGTGTAGAAAGGGGTTACATGTAAAGGACAGAGAACCTACATTATTGTCTACTAGTGTCATTTAGAAATAATGTAGCAACTGTTATCTCATTCCTGCCCCCGAGTCTGCCACTACCTGAGCTGAGTTGTTATTCTGCCACTCCGTCTGTGAGGCTGAGGGTTCCCAGATAAAATACAGGTTGCCCAATTAATTTTAATTTCAGTCAAGCAACTAATACTTTTTTAAAGTATAAGTATATCCTAAATATTGCATGGGCCATACTGATATCTCAAAAGTATTGGTTATTCATCTGAAATTCAATTTCAATTGGGCAGACTGTATTTTTATTTGGTACATCTGGCACTTCTACTTGGAGCTAGTTTAACACCTGTTTACCTAAACCATCTTGTACTAGGCAGTGGGAGTGGCGGGTGGTGAGAGCTGAAAGAGAAGACAGTTCCTGTTCTCAGAGTTTATGCTCTGGTTTTTCGGAGAAATTTGCAGTCAGAAAGATAATCTCCTGGACTATTTCAATGACGGCTAGATTAAATTTAGAGCCTGTGTTTTCCTACTGCCTAAGGCAGAGTTACCCACATTTTAACCACCTGAGACACCCGTCCCCTGGGAAGTGTGATTCCTTTGGCTTGAGAGATTCAGATGCCTCTGGTTTTAAACCCAGGTGATGCTCTGGCTCAGGTAGGTCTGTGGAACTCTGGCAGGCTCTGTCCTCTGATTAACAGCGCTCAGCCGAAGTCACGTCTACTCTTTACAACCCATTCTAAATCACTGGTATGTATTTTGCGGTGGTGACCATCTCTGTAAATGGCTTTACGGGTGATAACGTTCCTCCCATTCGGTCTCCACTCTTAACTCTCGAGGCAAGCAGAGTTAAGTTTTTAAGTATTAAGTATTAAGTAAGTTAAGTATTAAGTATTAAGAAAGTTAAGTATTTCCGCTTGACTGAGGAGGGCCAGGAGGCTTCCAGGGGCTATGTTCACACCGCAAGCCGTCAAGCAGCCCGTCCGCAAAGCCCGCCTTCCTTCCACCCCACCGAGCTACCTCCTCCCGCCTGCTGAGCGTCGTGGGGACCACTGGGCTGGATTTAGAGCCCCCTGGAGTTTCAGGTGATTTCCGCTCGGAACATGCGGGGCAGCTTCAGGCCCGCAACTAGCAAACGGATGGGGCAGACGCCGCCCGGCGGACAAACCCGCAGCCCCCGTGCGGGCGAGCGAGGAAGACCGGGGGGATGAAGTGGGGCGCCCGCCCGCCCGCCGGCCAGAACCCCACACACCCGGCGCTCAGAGGCCGGCTGCCTGGCTCCCGGAACGCCGCGCGCGTCCGAGCTGGGCAGCCTGGAGCCGGGGGCGCGCGGGGGCGGCGGCGGGGGCGCGCTCCGAGCACGCGCGCGGGGCTGGTTCTCCAACTGCCGCTCCCGGGGAAGAGGGCGGCTTCCCGGGAAGCCGGCTGCCGCCGCCGCCGCCGGGACTCGGAAGTGCCGAGAGGGTTGTTGGGGACTCGTGGCGCGCGTGAACACGGCGGTCGCTGCCCGGGACAGCCCGGAGGTTGGTAGCCGGGGCCCGTAGCGGGTCCCGAGGAGGTTACGTGCTGACTTGCGTGGTGTGCTCGCTGGAGAAGCAGAAATGTTCTAGGCGTTTTCCGTTTCCTACCCCGGTTCCTGCGTGCGGGCCCGGGGGCGGGGCAGAGGAGGCGCCCAGTCCCGCGGTGGAGACAAAGGCGGCGTGGGCCGTGCGCCCCGGGCCACGCCGGGCTCCCGCAGGCCGGGCGGAGTCCGCGCACGCCCCCGCCAGCGGCCTCTCCCCGGGGTTGGTCCCTAGTTTCCGCTGGTCCCCCAGGCAGTGTTGGACGTACGCCGATCCTACTGCTGCTGCTCAAGTGACCCCCGAAGTTAATTTATTTTGGTTTCTACTCTTCAGACTCAGGTGCCGTCTTCAAAGTCTAGCCTGCAGGTGGCACCGGTCTTTTCGTGGAAAGGCCCCACCCCCACCCCCCGCCCCGGGCAGTCCAGGTATTGGGGTGGCCTTGGTGTTAAGAAATGTGCTGCTTCCTTGGTTCATGGCTTTTGGATCAGAGCTGTCCTACTAGGGGATTGGCGTCCTTGGTGGTCTGCATTTTATGGGGATTAGACTCACTGTGTCTGTCTCTGTGCTGTATTCCTCATTCATGCATTCACTCTCAGAGCTGGGCGCTTAGGCGCTATCAAGGGCTTACTTAAGTGCGGTGGGTACAGGAGACGAAAGCGAAGGCTTCACTGAGGGGGTGGTTTTTATACTGGAATTTGAAGAACCAAGTACAGTCTCCCTGCCGCTTTCATTCTTCATGCTCCATCTTTCCTATAAGTCTTATCCCTTTTTTCTCTGTGGCAGTCCGTACTTGTGATTAGTATAGAACAAGGACAGTTAGTTCTACCTGAAAGATTCAGCTAATACTAACAAGGCCGATGTGCTTGTCAGGTGCTGTGAACCCATTGTACCTAAATTACAATCACCATGGATGGTAGGTAGTGTTGTCCCTTTTCACGGCAGAAGAGAGGAGATGCCCAAGGCACAGACTAGTAGATTTCAGGGCTGAGTTTTACACTCCGTTTTCTGGATCAAAGCCTGTGCTGTATTTTTTATTTATTTTGCTCCCTCCTTGGGAAGCAGGTTAGATAGACTAACTTAGGGTCAAGGCTGAGTCTCCGAGGGACCAGTCATCATTGTGGGAGGCTAGTTGTTGGTAGGAACTCTGTAGGTAACATCAAAAGCTAGCCAGCCCAGGCCTTACTTATCTGTGTTTCCTGCTTGCAGCTCAGGGCCTGGCCAAGGGAAGATTCTCCTTAATTTTTGCTTTGGAGTTCCTTCCCTTGGGTGAAATCCTTAATTTCCTTGTAAGATTTTTTAAGTGTGTTTGCATGTGTGTGTGTTTGTGTACACACACATGAATGGACCTCTTTGGAGTTTGGGGAGGTCAATTTTTAGAAGGCATTAAAAAATAGAGTTACAGATTACATTGAAACAGTTATCAGAATAGTGTAACAAACCCCCACATTTGTGATAAGAGTATTTTGTGTTTATTAATGCACTAAGTAACCAAATTCAGCTGTATCAAATAACTCCTAATTTAAAAGTAGTGAAGTAGTGATGCCCACATAAAGGATATTTCCCAATATTTGCAATAACTGAACTGTGTAACGAAAGTATCTGATTTCTATTGGTGACAAAGTTGCCAGAACTCCTTCTAATATGGTTTGTTGTCATATTTATAAAAATCCTGCAGTTGTTCTAGAAGTTCATGAAAATAAAAGCTGTATGAGTGAATTTATAGGTTTGTGGCCTCCTGAATTCTACCTACAATGTCTTGGAGGTGGTGGGATGGGTATCCGAGGTTACAAAGCACTTAGTGGTTGTTTTTCTTCTGAGAATTTGCTGGACACCTAGAGCATTACAAATACCCATTTCTTTCTCTTTCAGTTAGTGTCTCCTTTTACTCAGGTTCAGTTATTTCTAATGATAAAAGCTATTGAGAGGGAATTGTTGAATTGTTTATAGTCAATATAAACTCTGCTCTGCTTCTGTGGATAATTCTGCTGGAGAATATTCTTGTGTTAGTGGCTATGTGTTACATAGTACAGGAGAATTTTTTTTTTTTTTTGAGATTGCCTTTAAACCTAAATGGAGTATGATATTACCAGTGCCAGAGAAGAAAAAAGGTGTTCTCACTATATATCCCCAAAACATTTAAAAGATTTTAAATGTGAATAATTCTGGCAATATGTTGGAAAGTTCAGATGAAATGGATACTTAAAAAGAAAAACAAAAAAACCCTTAACTAAGACATAAGAACTAGAAAAGCAAAATAGTCTTGTATCTATTAAAGAAATTAAATTTGTTGTTAAAATCCTTTCCAAAGCAAAATTTCCAAACCCACATGATTTCATAAGGGAAATAGTCCAAACATTTAAAAAACTGAAAAAGGAAACACTCCTGGCAGCTTTTATGAGGCCAGCATAATCTTGTTATTAAAGCGTGATGAGGAAGAAATGTACAAGAAAATTCCAGGTTATAGTCTCACATAAAAGATGCAGAAGTCTTAATGATGTATTGGTAAATCATCTAACAGTCTATAAAAAGGAGATTAAACCATGACCTATTTGGACTTACTCTAGGAAGGGAAACTTTGGCTGACATCAGAAAGTCAAATGTAATTTACATACACATAAAGGAGAAAAATTATTGACAAAATTGAACACCGATTCATGATAAAAACTTTTTGCAAGCTAAAACATTAATAATTAAAGATTTAAACAATGGAGGGTATGTCATTGCTCTGCAAATGAGTCTATAGATTTAGCACAATCCCAATCACAATTCTAGCAGACGTCTTTTCAAAAATAGAAGTTGATAAGCTAGTTCTAAAGTTTATTTGGAAATTCTAGATAATCTAAGAAAAAGCAAATTTGGATGTCTAGATCAATACATAATATGCTAGTATGGTATTGGCACTATGCTAGACAGACCATGGAGCTGAGTAGTGAATCCATAATCAGACTTACATCACATGTATGTGTGGTTTGTGACAAAAGTGACACCTCGGTGCACTGGAGAAACTACGGCCTTTTCAGTTAATGATGCTAGGCCAACTGGATCTCCATTGGACAAAATGAATCTTGGTCATCTACCTCATCCCATATACAAGTAGTAATTAAGATATATCACATACCTAAATGTGAAAGCTGAAATAATAAAGCTTCTGGAAGAAAGCAAAGTAAATTATCTTTATTACCTAGAGACAGTCAAAAAAGTTTGTGGGATAGGACGCAAAAAGCAACCAATTAGAAAGGAACAAGATTGGTAAGAACTTCTGTTCATTTAAAGATTCCATAAGGAGAGTGGGAAGTAAGCTAGAGAATGGTGAAGATATTTGTAATTACATATATACAACACAGAACTCCTACCCACAATGTAGAAACAACTTCTGCAAATCATTAGGGGAAAAAATGGACAGCCCAATAGAAAAATGGGCAAGTCACTTCCCAAAGGAAGATATCCAAATTCTTAAGCGCATGAAAAGATGGTTAACCTCATTGGTAATTAAGAAAATACAAATTAAAATGAGAATGCGTTATCATTATATACTCACCAGAGTGAGGGCTAAGTATATGCAGGCTTCCCCCGCTATCCAAAAGCAGAGCGTTCTGTAAAATCTTTCATAAGCTGAAATGTGAAGCAAAGGAGGATTTACCATTAATTTATATGGAAAAATTTTGAGCATTCCAGACCCCCCAAAATAATCCCTCTTAAGCTTTTCTCATACCTTAGGATACATTTCGCTGGTAGATGCACAGAATAAATGAAGGCCAAGCACAGATGTTCACGGGCAAAGTTCAGAGCTCTGGTGACTTGATGCTGAGACCCTCAGCGTAGTAGTTTCCTGGGAAGGAGCCCCGGGGCCACTCTTGCTGCTGGGGTGTGTGCTCCCTCTGTGAGTGCTGGCTGCAAAACAAACATGGAGTGCCATTGTCTCCTCTTGCCTTTTTCTGTAGAAGTGGAAATCTTTGTATTTCTTTTGGTTAACAAAAATAGCTACTAATGTAGGTCTTTTGTAAAAGCAAAGTGGTATAATCTGACCTTTCAGAAAGTGGGGGATACCTGTCCTGGTTGGGTTGTGGACACACTGGAACTCTCATACATTGCTGCTGGGTATAAAACTTAGTGCAGCTGTCCTGGAAATTGTTTGGTGTATCATTTACTATATCTCCTATGACCCAGCTACTCCATTCTTGAATAAACACAGCAGACATGTGGGTACTGAAAGACATGTCAAAGAATGTACAGAACACTGTTATTCAAAATGGTCTCAAGTTGGAAACAACCCATATGTTCATCAGTAGTGGAATGGACAACTGCATAGTTTATACAAATGGACTGCTCTTCAGTAATGAGAATGAGAACAGATTGTGGATGAGCCTCGCATGAAGCTGAACAAAAGGAAGGTAGAAACAGCAGAGTGGGTTCAAAAACAGGCCCAACTGAATAAGATGATAGAAATCAGGCTAGGGGAATTTTGAGGCATTTAATTTTTTTTTAATATTTTTAAAAAATTTATTCATTTGACAGAGCGAGAGAGAGACAGAGAGATAGATCACAAGTAGGCCGAGAGGCAGGCAGAGAAAGAAGGGGAAGCAGGCTCCCCACTGAGCGGACAGCCTGACTCAGGGCTCAATCCCAGGACCCTGAGATCATGACCTGAGCCAAAAGCAAAGGCTTAACCCACTGAGCCACGCAGGCACCCCAAGGCATTTGATTTTTAATCTGAGTGGCAATGATTGGAGTGAATCTGCTTTTTGAAAATCTTAATTTTTAAAATTTTAACTAATTTAAAAAAAATTTAAATTAATTTTAGGTACATTTTAATGCAAAGTCTACTTAAAGTAGTATAATATAAAATATTTGGTTCATTCAGATGCCCCTAATCTGGGGAGTGTAAGATGTAGTTGGCACGATTCCTGGTGATTAAAAAGGCTTAAAGTAGGTTAAGAATTTTCATGAGAGACCGTATAATAGCACATTAGTACCTTTTGTGAATTAGGGACTTAAAAAAGTGACTCCTTTCCCGCACTCTTTGACAACAGAGGTCTGGTTTAATGGCAGTTCCTAAAAAAAGACCTAGAGCTTTGTTTGATATTGAGACTGTTATCAGTGCGAGGTAGAAGCCAAAAAAATGCCAAGGTGCGAACTGAACACAAAATTTTGTTTTAGATTTAATTTTCTTACAATTTAAGTTTTATAACAGTTGAATTAAAAATATTCTGATTTTTTTTTTTAATGTAAATCCTTTCTGTTAGATACTTTCCTCCCACCAGGCAGGTGTGGCATGTTAGTTTCCTATTGTTTCTGTAACAAATCACTACAAACAGTAATGGCTTAAAGCAGAAGTTTATTATCACTTCTGGGGGTCAGAAGTCCAAAATGTGTAGGCAGGGCTGCACTCCTTGGAGGCTCTAGGGCAGACTCTTTTGTTGTTGTCTTGATGCTGCCTCCATGTCTTTGCTTGTGAGCCCTTCCTTCATCTTCAGAGCACATTACGCTAACCTCTGCTTCTATGATCCCATCTTCTCTGTCCCGGACCCTCCCAGACGGACCCTTGCGATTGCACCGGGCCTAATTGGATGGTCAGGGCTAATGTCCCCATCTTTAACTTAATGACAAATACAAAATCCCTTTGTTTTGTAAGGAAATATATTATAGGCTCCAGGAATGAACACATGGACATTTCTGGGAGTACCCTATTTGAGGGCTTTCCCAGATGGGATTTTATATTTTGCTTCACAAATAAGCTTCCTGAATCTCACTAGGAGCTCACTGATACTTGCTGAATGAAGAAATGGATCTAGATTTCTTTATTTAAAAGTATAGTTAATGGAAGAATAGAAGTCATGGTCCCTACTGTCTGCTACATTTGGAGTTTTAGGTTCAGGTCTAGACACCTGTACTATACAGAGACAACTAATTAATGGTAAAGGGTCTAGGAACTAAGTCACTGAAGAAATGGTTAAAGGAATCATGAATGTCTGTCCTGGAAGAAGCTTTGGGATGGAGTGTGTGGCATTAATTATCTTTAAATATTTGAAGAAGTATTATTGGAGAAAACAATTAAGCCTTTTTAGTATAATAGCAGTAACATTAAAAACAAAAAGAATTACATTTTAGAACAGAACCCAAGGCACTGTTCTACCACTTTGTAAGTTCATCTGATCCTTATAGCAATTGCTGTTAATGCTGTTGTTGGTGGTTTTTTTTTTTTTAAGATTTTATTTATTTATTTGACAGAGATCACAAGTAGACAGAGAGGCAGGCAGAGAGAGAGGGGGAAGTGGGCTCTCCACTGAGCAGGGAGGCCAATGTGGGGCCCAATCCCAGGACCCTGAGATCATGACCTGAGCCAAAGGCAGAGACTTAACTCACTGAGCCACCCAGGTGCCCCATCCCTATTTATACGTAAGGAGATTGAGTCACGGGGAGGTTATGCAACTTGTCTTAGGGCATACAGCTATGAAGTAGCGAAGCTGGAGCTGGGATTGGAACTTTGGAATTCTGACACCACAGCCATCACCATGTAATCCCATTACCCTGCCTCCATGCCTTTAGTTCCAGAAGGTACAAATGGACTACTGACAAAAAGTTCTTAAAAATAGAGGGACCGGGGTGCCCAGGTGGCTCAGTGGGTTAAGCCTCTGCCTTAGGCTTCAGTCATGATCCCAGGGTCCTGGGATGGAGCCCGGCATCAGGCTCCCTGCTGAGCAGGGAGCCCGCTTCCTCCTCTCTCTCTGCCTGCCTCTCTGCCTATTTGTGATTTCTCTGTCAAATAAATAAAATCTTAAAAAAAAAAAAAAAAAAAAAGAGGGACCAGTTTTTGAATTGATTTGAGGAAAAATAGGATAATAACCAGAACTGCTTACAAAAAGTTTCTCTGCCTCTTGATGTTACTGGAAATGGTCAGGTAGGTTTTTGTAAAAGGAATTCCCAAACTGACTAGAGATTAGATCAGATGACAGCAGGGTCCTTAGTGATTTTGCAGTTCTGATCTAGGGAAAATAATTATTTTTTTTTTAATTTTATATACAAATAATCAATCTTCGTGACATTTCATGTACTAAAGCTCCCTTGTGAACTGCAGTTTTCCCACTGACTTTCCAGAACTTCTCACATACTGGTGTGGTAGGCTGTGTCCCTGCCTGCTTTGAAGGTGCCATTGCTGTGCTCTCCTAATGAGGTAGAATCCCTCTTTTTGCTTGAATCTGGACTGGTCTCTGCACCAACACAGTGTTCTGTGAATTTGGGAGCCTGGTCCTTAGGAGACCTCGCCCCTCCTGCCTTTGTTCTTTTGAACCCCTGAAGCCACTGTGCTGGGAAGGGTCGGGCCTCCTGGAGCAGCAGGATCTGTGTAGAAGAGAAGCGCCGCACCTGGCTGAGAATTAGCACCAAATACTAGGCGTGGGGGAGGTCATGCTGGCCCTTCCAGCCCCTACTAAGCTGTGTGGTGACTTGGTGTCGCAAGTGATGCCAGGTGAGAGCAGGAGAATGGCCCACATAGCCATCCCACAGAATCACGAAGAAAGGGGATCTTTGTTGTTTCAAGCCACTATGTGTTGGGGTGGTTTATGGTGCAGTGAGACATAACTGATACATGGTATTTTGGTGCATGTTTGGAAGTAGTGTATGTATTTTAAAATATTCTGTAATGAGACAGATGTTCTGTCCCGTCCAGCGGACCTCCTCCAAGCCACCATCATCACTCTGTTAGTGGTGCCTTTCTGGGTTTGGAGAAAGAAGTATTTTTTGTTAGTATTACATAGTAAAGGAATAAGACTCCTTGTAAGACTCCTAAATAGGGTTTGGCAAAAACTGAGAGGACACAGTGTGTCTGGGTTTGGGTTTCCTCATGAGAGTCCTGCAATTTGTATTATGCAAAATAAGTTTGTTTCATCAAACAAAGGAGCAAGTCTCATAATTTTTCCAAGTGTGCTAGAATATTATCCTACTCTTTCATTCTCTCCAAAGCCATTGTCATTTCAGTGTACATGTGCTCTTTTTACTTCTGTTACTTTGTGACTTCCAGAGTGCTCATTTGTTTCTAAATTTAGAATTATTTCAATTTTACTCAGCCCTTCTATGTGACTGCTGACTTTCCCTTCTTATATCTGAATACATTGGTTTAGTTTGTCTTCTTCAGTCAGTCTTTTAAGGAAAGTGTGAGTTAGATGGTTCATGTGTGTTTTGATTACATCCAGTGGATTTACAAATTTTCTTCCTAGGGAGTATCTAAATTACGCATGACTTTAAATTTTTCTTTTGCTTTTATGTAGCTTGTATAACTCTCTAGTTTTCCTGATGGATTGATTTCATCATAGACATGGAAAAAAACGAATCAGATGCCCTCGTAAGAATAGGGAGGTGGCTGAATCACAGACCTGTACCCCCGAAACAAATAATACATTGTATTTTAATTAAAAAAAAATAGGGCTGAGGGAAGGCTCTGAAGTTAGACACGGTGGGTATGAAGCTAAGTAAGCTCTGCTGCTTACCAGCTATGTGACCTGGGGCAAGTTTCTTGACCTTTCTGGGCTTTGGTTTTCTTTTGTGTTAAATGAGATACCAGAAGTACCAACCTTGAGAAGTTGTTATAAAGATTAAATGAGATGATACTTGTAAAGTGCTTGCTTAGCATAGGTAGCCTATAAATAGCGCTTATAGTACAGCTGTTACTAAAGTATAAGAAAACTAAGTGGAGGAAAATTTCAGTTTAGGACATTGAGCAACTGGTAATTGGTAGAAGTGACGATGGTGATGCTGGTACCCAACGATTATTAGCTCAGTGCTGAGAATGTGGTTTTGAAAGTCCTCTGGTGCATGTGGGTACGTGGTTATAGCTCATTCAGCACTGGAAATAGCAAGACCAAGGAGTAGAAAACATTTAAAATGGAAGTGTTGGAATCCATTTGTAGCATGCATCAAAAATAAAGATACATTTGAAGTGATATTGGAAATTGCCAGGGGAAAGCATCTAACAGAAGTTATGTTTATGCACATTTTTGGCTTTGGCATAGTGAGCTGTGCTTCTCTGCCAAGATTAAGGAACAGGATTTCTGTCTGTGAAAGTGGGAGCTGGGGAGTTGGATTCTGGTTTTTGCGCCATCACTGGCTTCTCTGTGCGCTTGGGCAGATCACTGCCTTTCCCTGAGCAGGATTCTGATTCCTGAAAAAGAGCTAACCGTAAGCCCTCCTGGTGAGGAGTAGAGTAGATGATGTCTTCAAAGCAGGTGGAGTGTTAAATTACAAAGTAAATGCAAATGTATGTTTCTTCAGTATAGAGAAAACTCTGTTAGCTGAGGAATCCTTGCCATTTTATAGCTAGGATTTTATTCTGTGGGCCTCTGGAGTTCTGTAAGCCTCAGAGAAATGCTTTTTTGAAATACCTAGCCTCATGGGCTCTTACTCCAATATACAGGTGAAATTCCTTGTTGCTCCAGTTTGACTTCTTTTCCTTTGATCCCAGAGAAACCTGCTATGATTTCCTTCCAACACCTGATATTAAATCTACTTTCTCTCTTTGTCTTCATTTGCCTCAAATAGTCACCTCTCATCAATAATATTTGGCTTTGAGATACTGTGATCTTACAGCTTTGGAGTTGCTGTTGTATGTTCTTTGTTTTCTTCTTTTTCAATCCTGTTCCTGGACTGGTTTCACATCAGTACGACTTAATTGTGCTTTACTTGTGTTGCTTGGTTCTAGAACTTTCTCTCTGCTTCCTTCCGAATTGCTGCTCTCCTTGCCTGCAGATGACCACACTGTCAAAGGGCTTCTTCCTGAAGCTTCACTCAAATAGCTAAATGTACAGGCTCATACACCTGAGTTTTCTTCAGCAAATCAAATGCAAACTTGCAATTCTTTATCTTTTTTTAAAATTTGATGCAGATAAGGATTTATTGCAGCCAGTACTTTATTGTATTTTGAAGTTCTCCATTATATAAAAGATTGAAAATATAAAAAATAAAGAGAAAACAGATAATTAGGATATAATTTTTATCAATAAAATTTTTTAAATTTCTTTTCAGCATAACAGAATTAACAGTGCTCCATGTAATACGTGCCCTCCTTAATACCCTCCACCTGACTCCCCCATCCTCCCACCCCCCGCCCCTTCAAAACCCTCAGATTGTTTTTCAGAGTCCATAGTCTCTCATGGTTCACCTCCCCTTCCAATTTCCCTCATATCCCTTCTCCTCTCCATCTCCCCTTGTCCTCCATGTTATTTGTTATGCTCCACAAATAAGTGAAACTATATGATACTGACTCTCTGCTTGACTTATTTTGCTCAGCATATTCTCTTCCAGTCCCGTCCATGTTGCTACAAAAGTTGGGTATTCATCCTTTCTGATGGAGGCATAATACTCCATAGTGTATATGGACCACATCTTCCTTATCCATTCGTCCGTTGAAGGGCATCTTGGTTCTTTCCACAGTTTGGTGACCGTGGCCATTGCTGCTATAAACAATGGGATACAGATGGCTCTTCTTTTCACTACATCTGTATCTTTGGGGGTAAATACCCAGTAGTGCAATTGCAGGGTCATAGGGAAGAGCTATTTTTAATTTCTTGAGGAATCCGCACACTGTTCTCCAAAGTGGCTGCACCAACTTGCATTCCCACCAACAGTGTAAGAGGGCTCCCCTCTCTCCACATCCTCTCTAACACACATTGTTTCCTGTCTAACACACGTTGTTTCCTGTCTTGCTAATTTTGGCCATTCTAACTGGTGTAAGGAGGTATCTCAATGTGGTTTTAATTTGAATCTCCCTGATGGCTAGTGATGATGAACATTTTTTCATGTGTCTGATAGCCATTTGTATGTCTTCTTTGGAGAAGTGTCTGTTCATATCTTTGCCCAATTTTTGATATGATTATCTGTTTTGTGTGTGTTGAGTTTGAGGAGTTCTTTATAGATCCTGGATATCAGTCTTTTGTCTGTACTGTAATTTGTGAATATCTTCTCTCATTCCGTGGGTTGCCTCTTTGTTTTGTTGACTGTTTCCTTTGCTGTGCAGAAGCTTTTGATCTTGATGAAGTCCCAAAAGTTCATTTTTCGCTTTTGTTTCCTTTGCCTTTGGAGACATATCTTGAAAGAAGTTGCTGTGGCGGATATCGAAGAGATTACTGCCTATGTTCTCCTCTAGGATTCTGATGGATTCCTGCCTCACGTTGAGGTCTTTTATCCATTTCGAGTTTATCTTTGTGTACGGTGTAAGAGAATGGTCGAGTTCATTCTTCTACATATAGCTGTCCAATTTTCCCAGCACCATTTATTGAAGAGACTGTCTTTTTTCCACTGTATATTTTTTCCTGCTTTGTCGAAGATTATTTGACCATAGAGTTGAGGGTCCATATCTGGGCTCTCTACTCTGTTCCACTGGCCTATGTGTCTGTTTTTATGCCAGTACCATGCTGTCGTGGTGATCACAGCTTTGTAGTAAAGCTTGAAATCAGGTAACGTGATGCTGCCAGTTTTATTTTTGTTTTTCAACATTTCCTTAGCATTTCCGGGTCTCTTCTGATTCCATACAAATTTTAGGATTATTTGCTCCAGCTCTTTGAAAAATACCAGTGGAATTTTGATAGGAATGGCATTAAAAGTATAGATTGCTCTAGGCAGTATAGACATTTTAACAATGTTTATTCTTCTGATCCAAGAGCATGGAATGGTCTTCCATCTTTTTGTGTCTTCTTCAATTTCTTTCATGAGTGTTCTGTAGTTCTTCAAGTACAGATCCTTTACCTCTTTGATTAGGTGTATTCCCAGGTATCTTATAGTTCTTGGTGCTATAGTAAATGGAATCGATTCTGTAATTTCCCTTTCTGTATTTTCATTGTTGGTGTGTAAGAAAGCCACTGATTTCTGTACATTGACTTTGTATCCTGCCGCATTACTGAATAGCTGTATGAGTTCTAGTAGTTTGGGGGTGGAGTCTTTTGGGTTTTCCATTTAAAGAATCATGTCATCTGCTGCAATTCTTTATCTTTAAGACCCTCTGCCACATGGCTCCTGCTTTCCCTTCACCTCCGCTATCTACATTTGTACTTCTGCACATTGGTACTTCACTGACCAGTTTTCCCACGAAGGTGGCAGAGTTTCCGGGCCCCATCCCTTTCCCATCACACATCCTGGCCTCTCTCCTTAGCTCTCACATGTCAGTTACGTAGAGTAATCGGGTTGGCATTTACTCAAACTCAGGCTATGCTGCTCTGCTATTGGTTGGCTTTTCCTATAGAAGTAATTTACAGATGGTGATTAGTTTCTAGGCTGTCTCACAGATAGATACCCACGAAGCTGATAATGCTATTGCAGGACAGGATCTGTAGTTGAACAACAGAAAAGAAGCATTACTTATACGTTTGAGTAAGGACCTCTTTGATTTCATCATGATAGCCTATCCCTAAAGAAGAGCGTGCTTGTTTAGAGAATGAGAAATGGAAACTTGAGAACTTTCTGAGTGTATTTAGGAACCTTTTGGATTTGGATATTTAAAAGTTCTAGTTATATTCCCCAATGTCCAACTTGCCTTTTCTTTGATACTGTTGGGTTGTTAAATTCTTTAAACATATCTGCTCTGATTTGCTTTCTAAGGGCACAGCTGAGATTAATACAGAAGAAAACACTAAGGAGAGGAATTTTCTTGAGATAGGTGGGCAAGAGCTGAAAAGAGAGGTATAGGGAAGAAGGACTTGTTAAGAAGGACATGTGAGTGTGTGTGTGGTGGTGGTGGAGGCTTTTTGGTCTAGTCTGCACATTTTATTTATTTTTAAAGATTTTATTTATTTGATAGAGCACAAGTGGAGGCAACAGCAAGGGGAGAGAGAGAGTGAGATGCAGACTCCCTTTTGAGCAGGGTGCCTGATGTGAGGCTTGATCCCAGAACTCCAGGATAATTCCCAGGACCCTGGGATAATGACCTGAGCTAAAGGCAGATATTTAACTGACTGAACCACTCAGATGCCCCAGTCTCCACGTTTTAAATGGGGAAGAGGCAGCCCTGCTGCTTTGTTGCTTGTAACAATGTATCTTTGTGTAGGTGTCTGCAAAATGTACACAGTATAGCTAAGAGCTCCAGAAAGGGAAATGTTTTAACACTGAATTTTTTTTTGTTCCACACAGTTCATTAATGCAAAGGAATTGTCCTAGAAGAGAATGTCCCTGGAAAGCTTCAAAACAGCAGGGCTTCCAGAACTTTCCTTTAATCTCTACGATTATGTTCACATTTCAGTAGCATTTTTAGGGGTTCAGACTTTGGTAATCACATATTCTTAATGGAGATGAGGAGGCCATCCAATGTAGTACCAACATCCTTTGAAAACGGAGAGGATAAAGGTAACCTCCCACTAAAGGGAAGACTACTGTATGCCCACAAAATTCTACAAAGAGATTCCAAGTATTCTAGGTATTTAAAATGCCTAGAATTTTAAATGCCAGGTATTTAGATTTTAGATGCCAGGT
The DNA here is from genome assembly GCF_964662115.1 of Mustela nivalis. Taxonomy (NCBI): domain Eukaryota; kingdom Metazoa; phylum Chordata; class Mammalia; order Carnivora; family Mustelidae; genus Mustela; species Mustela nivalis. Next base: position 35,702,518 of record NC_139035.1, read on the forward strand.
ATTTAAAATTAAGTTTGAGTAGAAATGTTTAAAGCTAGAAATGGTTCTTAAAAATAGCAGGGGGACCTGAGAAGGCATTGTTGAGGGTTTGAGAGTGTTTGTGGTTGAAAGCATAAGTGCCTGCTTCTGGATCCCTGAGGTGGCCGGAGGCCAAATTGCCTGAGCAACTTTTAGGTCATTGCCAGTTGGTACTCTGGGTGGAGGACCGCTGACTCTGACCTCCTATTTTCTGAAAGCCAAAGTTTATCTTTTTCTACTCTGTCTCTCTTAGCTTGAAGAAAGGAGTTTGTGCATGGTAGATTATGAGCCAGGCTGTAGAGACAAGTGACTTTTTAAACTGGCTGGATGTGGCTGAGGGGAAGCATGGAGTCTCAGTGGGCCTAGGACCAGGGTTTGAGCACTGGCTCAGTTTTTTCTCACTGTGTGGTCTTATTCTGCTTCACATTTTTCATCTGTAAAGTGCCTGTCTCTCTTGCTTGACCTTGTTCATTAGGGTGATCATTCAATAAAATGAGATGTGTGAATTCTGATTCTTGGCATTACTGTCTCACATGAGAAATGCTTGCTTGGGGCTTAAAATTTTGCTCCTTATTTGGCATCCATTATGAGACATATTTGAGAGGCTTCATTAAAGCACTGAGAGCCATTTAACTAACTCTTTGTTACTTGGGAGCTGATCATTTAATTTGTAAATTAAATTTAGGAATTTTAGGACTTCCTATCACCTGTTCTAATACTTAGAATATAGACATGGCTGCCGTTAAGAGAGAGACTGAGAATAGCAGAGGCTGAAACAATCTGCAAGTGCATTTCTCTGTCATGTAATAGTCCAGACATAAATGGTCTGAGGCGGTTTTGGGGGTGGGGTGGTACCTGGAGTCAGAAACTGAGGCTCCTTGGTCTTGTTTTCCCACATGGCTCTCACCTCTTGGCCCAAGGTGGCTGTTTCAGCTCTGTCCAGCAGGAAGGAAATGCCGACAGCCTTGCAGCCAGAACTATTCAAATGCCTACCCTTGGCTACACTATATACTCGAGCTTAGCATCCATGCATTCAGATAAAAATTACATTACTGTGTATGAAGGGAGACTAAATATTGTGGGGTGGGCAGCTAGCAGTGTCCGCCACAGCTGCTGGGGATCAGGTGATTCACTTCCCTTTAAGAAGTTTACGTAAGATGGGAGATGGCAGCTTTCATTCACCCATTCATGTAAACAGCTGTGGAATGACCTACGAAGGGGAGAACGAAGAGGTTAAGGCTGTTGCCTTAGAACAGGTTTGGAGAGGATCTGTACTTCTTTAAGATTTGAAGCCATTTCTTATTCATGGAGCAGTAGTGCCCTCTCACTACATTCTACACCCTGCGTTGGGTACTGGGGATGCAGAGATCAGGGTCCGTGTTCTCCAATGGTCCATCCCACAGGGGGAGCCAGTCCTGTCTGGCAAGGAGCACATGACTGTCTGGTGTGCATTCTGATGGGAGGCAGATTGGGGGCTGTGGGAGCTCCTAGGGAAGACCTGCCCACCCCAAGGAAGGCAGGGCGTGTGTGTGTGTGTGTGTGTGTATACACATTTTGGATGCAGGATGCATAAGGCAGAAGGAAGTATAACTGGGGCTCTGTCTCTATTACTTTAAACAGTGATGGATCCCTTAGACAGCAAGTGAACTGATATGATGCCATTCCCTAGTGTCGTGTCTATGGCTTAACGTTTTTATTTCTGTTTCTCTTCCTAGAAACTCTCAGTGTGTCTGCCTGGACCCTTCGTCACAAGGAACTATGCTGCCCCGATGGGAATTGTCTTTTTACCTGTTGGCTTCACTAGGCTTCCACTTATATTCTTTCTATGAAGTTTACAAAGCTTCCAGAGGTAAGGTTCCAACTTTCGTGACCTTCTATCTAGAAAGGAAGGGGGAAAGGAAGTACTCAGAGGTAGAAGACTCCGGAAGATTGTCTAGTGGGCTTGGGATGACTTGGACCCTTGGGATGACTTTGCTTTCCCCTCTCTGAGGTGCTTGGAGTTTATGATCTGAGTCAACACGATTTTCTACCCCAATCCCTGGTCTTGAATGGGATCCTGTAAGAGGAGGGAGGGTTTGATTCAATGGCTACTGAAGGCTGTGGAGGTGAACTGCGGTAACCTCTTCATCTCCCTTCCAACATCATTGCTCTCAGACATGTGCAGACAGCTCACGGTGTGGGAGGCCCAGACTCCTTTTGTCCTTTTGTTCTGCTGTGTTTAGTGCTTTGTATGCTTGTTGAAGAAGAATCATCATCAAATCCACATCCCAGCGCATAGGAAAGGGGATAGGAATCCTCCTGTCCTTTAAGGAGAGCTCAGCACGTTACCCTTGTCACTTCTGCTCACCCCCAATTGGCCAGTGCCAGGTCTTATGGACACAGCTGGGAGGCTGGAAAACATCATCTTTAGCTTGGTGGCCACGCCACCTCTCAGACTTCCCACGCTGTGGGAGAACGGGAGAAAGAAATGAGGAGGGATCATGACGGTCTTTTCTGTAGTCAGGCTATGAGAACTCTGGGCTTTTTCATAAGATACAACCAGAGCCAGCTTAATAGAGGAGACATCGGAAGCTCTGTGGAAAGAGATGAGTTTGCAGGCAAAAGGACAAAACCTTAGCATGTTAGGAAGCATAGCATTGTCTGGCAACAACAAACCACTCAGTGGGACCAGGGTGTAGAGTGTGAGGGGACAGTGCTAGAAGTTGAGCTTAGATTCAAAAAGCAGGGAGGGGTGCCTGGGTGGCTCAGTGGGTTAAAGCCTCTGCCTTCAGCTCAGGTCGTGATCCTAGGGTCCTGGTATCGAGCCCCGCACCGGGCTCTCTGCTCAGCGGGGAGTCTGCCTACCCCCCTCTCTCTGCCTGCCTCTCTGCCTACTTGTGATCTCTGTCTGTCAAATAAATAAATAACATCTTTAAAAAAAAAAAAAAAGCAGGAAAAGGCTGTGAAAAACATTGCATGTTATTGTGAGGAGTTTGATAGGAGAGTATGCTGAAAAGTCACTTCCGATGGTAAAAGTGCTTTGGGAAGCACAGTTGAGAGTCCTCTACTCTGAACACCTGCCTCCTTATGTCTCACTGGGCCTGATTTGGATATGCATCCCCAGGGTGGACTTTTCTCCCAGCTGACAGATGTCCCACTCAAAGCCATGGGCTTGGTTGCAGAGACAGACCATCTATGGTAGATGAGGACTGATCTTTTGTCCCAGCTGGCCAAGTAGTTGCACTCCCCTGCTGGAGCCTCTGAGCTCCCAGGGCTCATGTATGGGAGCTAATCCTGCTCTATGTCAGGCACCATATTAGATGCTACATGTACCTTGTCTCATTCGGTCTTTAGAACAGCCCTATGAGATGGTCTATTACTTTGAAGATGGGCTTGGCAGCAGAAACACAACCTCCAACATAAGTGTTCAAAGGCTGGTATGATGCCCAGACAGCATCGAAGAGCCTGGCTCCTCCTACCACATCCCTCTGCCTTCTTCATCATGTGGCTTCACTGCGTGATGTAAGGTCACTGCTTCAGCTCCAGCTGTCATATTCCCTTTTCTCCCAGAAGGAAGGATGGAAGGGGAGGGGAGGGGAGGGAAAAGAGAGGGGAGGCCTTCTTTCCTGAATATGACTTGAAAGTTGCTTACATCATGTCCATTGACATGCCATTTGCTAAAACCCAGTCCTGTAGCCACATCAGCTGTGAGGGGAGCAAGTAAATGTAATCTTTGGTTGGAAACCCAGTTATCCAGCTAAATTCAAGAGTTCTGTTATAGAAGAGGAAAGAATGGCAGCTCATCAGTAGTCTTTTCCATGAGTGGATGTCAGGATTCCAGATTTTCGCCATTCTAGTAGTACATGTGTAATAGTATCTCATTGTTTTAACTTGCATTTCCCTGATGGCGTGATGTAGAGCATCTTCATATGCTCATTGCCATATAGATCTAATCTTCCCTGGTGAGGTATTTGTTCAGGTCTTTTGCCCATTTTTTAATTGGGTTGTTTATTTTCTTCTTCTTTTTTTTTTAAAGATTTTATTTATTAATTTGACAGAGAGATATCACAAGTAGACGGAGAGGCAGCCAGAGAGAGAGAGATAGGGAAGCAGGCTCCCTGCTGAGCAGAGAGCCCCATGCGGGACTCGATCCCAGGACCCTAAGATCATGACCTGAGCCGAAGGCAGCGGCTTAACTCACTGAGCCACCCAGGCGCCCCTTATTTTCTTATTCTTGAGCTTTAGTAGTTCCTTGTATATTTTGGATAATAGGATTTTTGTAAATATTTTATTCCAGCCTCTGGCTTGTCACCTATTCTCTTGAGAGTGTCTTTTGCAGAAAAGATATTTTAAATTTTGGTTAAGTCCAGTTTACCAGTTGTTTCTTTAATACATTGTGTCTTGGGTATCTGAACGGTACCTCCTAGAGCCAGGGTCATCTAGATTTTCTCTTACATTATCTGCTGGGAATTCAGTAGTATTCCATTTTATATTTAGATCTATAATATCCATTTTCAGTTAATTTTTGTGATAGGTGTAAAGTCTGCATATAGATTCATTTTTTTAAAATGTGGATGTCCAGGTCCAGCATTTGTTGAAAGACTATCTTTCCTGTGTTGTACTGCCTTTGCTCCTTTGTCAAAGGTGAGTTTACTGAATTTATGTGGGTCTTTTTCTGGGCTTTCTAATCTGTTCCATTCATCTGTTTGTCTATTCTTTCTCCAGTGCCACAGTCTCTTAAATACCGAGGCTTTATAATAAGTCTTGAAATTGAGTGATATCAGTCCTCTGACTTTCTTTATTTATGGCTATTCTGGATGTTTTGCCTTTCCATATAAACTTTAGAATCATTTTGTCAATGTCCACAAGGGAACTTGCTAGCATTGAATCTATAAACGAAGTTTATAGAACTGACATCTTAACAATATTGAGCCTTCCTATCCATGGACATGTAATATCTCTCAAATTTTTTGTTTTGTTTTGTTTTAGTTTTCATCAGTTTTCTAGTTCTCCTAATACATGACTTGTATTAGATTTATTCCTAAGTATTTCACTTTTGGGGGTGCTAATGTAAATGGTATTGTGTTCTTAATTGTAAATTTCACTTGTTCATTGCTGATCTGTAGAAAAGGAATCGAATTTGCATATAAATCTTGTATCCTGCTACCTTGCTATAATCACTGACTGGTTCCAGGAGTGTTTTTGTAGATTCTTTGGATTTTCTACATAGGTATTTGTATTCTCTGCATATAAAGACAATTGCTTTTCTTCCTTTCCATTTAGTACACTTTTTTTTTTAAAGATTTTATTTATTTATTTGACCAAAGATAGAGCCAGAGAGCACAAGCTGAGGGGAATGGCAGAGGGAAAGGGAGCTTCATCCCAGGGCACTGGGATCATGACCTGAACCGAAGGCAAATACCTAACTGACTGAGCTGTCTAGCAACCCTCCATTCTATATACCTTTCATTTCATTTTCTTATTGCACTAACTAGGATTCCCATTATGATATTGAAAAGGAGGGGTGAGAGGGGACACTTTTGCCATTTTTCTGATCTTAGTAGGAAAGCTTTCTGACCATTCTGATGTTCTGATGTTCACTGTAGATTTCTTAATCCAATTGAGAAAGTTCCCTTCTGTTTCTAGTTTGCTGAGAGTGTTTAATTGTAAATGAGTGTTGGATTTTGTCAAATGCTTTTGTGCCTCTATTGATATGACCATGTGGTTTTTATGTGTGTGTGTGTGTGTGTGTGTGTTTTGTTTGTTTTTTTGCTTGTTGATGTTATGGATTACACTAACTCATTTTTGTGAGTCTCTCCTGGACTCAGCAGGGGAGGTCTTCTGGTCTGTGTGGTGTTAGCTGGGACTACAGTCATCGGGTGCCTCACTCATGTGGCTGGCCAAGACCTCAGTGGGGAGTTGTCACCTAGTGTGCAGAGGTTCTCTCTGGATGACTCTCCACATGGCTTATATTTCTCCTAGGAGGACAGCTGGGTTCAAGAAGGGGTATTTCAAGTGCACAAAAGCAGAAGCTACAGATCTCATAAAGTTCAGCCTGGGACATTGTACAGTTCACTTCTGCCTCATTTATTGGTGAAAGCAAATCATAGCTCCAGTCCAGATTCAAGGGGAGCAGTCTAGCCTTTTTATGGCCGGAGCAGCATGCCTGTGAGTGGAATTTATGGCCGCCATCCTAGGAGTCTTTCACAATGCGTGTTGTACTTATCCAGATGAGGATACAGAGATTGAAAGAATTTATGGTCCCACATTTAGTAAGTTCTAATGGAACTGGGTTTAAACTCAGAGGTGTCCAACTCGAGACCCAACATCTTGTTCTATTCTGCCACTTGTATTTATTGATAATTACTAAAGCACCTCACTTTAAAAGGGGAGGCCCTTTTGTCTATTCTACAATAAAATTTTTAAAATTTTATCCAAGAATTGGGATAAAATGTTTCCTTTCTGTGTCACGCTGGCTGCTGGGATGGGGGCGAAAGGGGATCCTTCCGTGGATAGTAGGAAGCTTTTCTGCACCTCAGCTGATCCAGAGGCTGTCATGCTGTTGGACTTATTAGTGACCACTCCCTAGCCCGAAGCTTCTTTCATCCTCTGTTTTTCCTTTAAATGTCAGTGCCAAAGTGTTTCTCAGGTTGCTCCAAGAAATGTCTTCTTTCTCTAATACTTTTGCCAGTTCAGCTCATGGAAGCTGGATCCCTCTGTCTTGCCAAAGTGTGTTTAATGGTGCAGTGTTAAGTCTTCTTGGCTCCATGTCTTACTGTCTAATTCAGGAAAAAGTGCTACTTAGCCGCATGATAGAATTAGGTCACTGGGAAGACAGTCTCTTCTGTAAACTTTTTTTGGGATGTTTCTATTTGGAGCAAATAGAGTGCCTAGAACATATTACAGGCTCAAAACCTACCTGTTCAGTGAAATGCCACCAGCGCGCATCTGCACAGCTGCTTTCTCTGGGCGCGGAGCAGGCGTCTTGTTCACTGCTCTCTGTCTGGGGAGGCAGGGCTGTTGGGCCATGTGGGACAGCAGTCTAACTTGAATGGCTTTCATCCAATGGAATCTTTTGCTAAATTCACAGCAGGGACTGAACAGAACACCCTTTCTTCCTTCCAACTCTACCAGGTGTAGAACATCTCTAAGTCACATGGAAATACTTGGCTTGAGGTGGTGATGATCTGCTATGCTTGGGGACTGCTTCCCTTGAGCTTTGCAGCGTGGTGGCTAATCTGGACCTGCTGGGTCAAGGTGATGCCCTTGTGGTTCGGTAGATGTAGAAACACTTTTATGTTCCTCTGCGTACACTTAACCTGAGGAAAGATGAGATCTGCCGTGCTGTAACCTTGAAAGAGTTAATGCTCCCACCTAAAAAAAGCCCATATATTGTGTTCATATCAGTTTGATGCAATTTTTGAAATGAAAAGAGTCGGATTGTCATCAGTAAAAACCTGAGTGATTGGCGGTCACCTGGGAAAGCAGCTGGGAGGGGAAGTCTTAGACTATTGTTTCAATTATTTGTTGATTTATATTCAAGTTTATTTCATTTTGTACCTATTTTGACATTTTGTAGCTTTCCAGGGTTCTATGAATTTATGTAGGTTTTCCATTTGATTGGTATATTGTGGTTCATAATGCTCGTATTTAAATTTTTGTTTGTTTGTTTCTGTAGTTTTGTTTTCCTCTTACTGTGTATTTTGTGTTACATTGTCTCTGTCCTTCCCTTCCTCCTCTTTTTTTGCTTTGATCTGTTGTGTCAGAGAGCTTAGCGATCTTTCCAGATTGTGGCTTTGTTCAGTTTCTCAGTTGTTTCCTTTTGTTCTCCAATTTCTGCTCTTATTATTTCTTATCGTTTCTTTGGATTTGCTCTGTTCCTTTTCATTCCAGCTGTATGAGTTGAATGTGTAGCGCACTTATTTTGTAAGGAATCTATTTGTATTGTTGTGTCATACCTGAGAGCTTTTCTCAGAAGGATTTTCAGAAGAGTGATTTCTAGAAGAGGAATTGCAGAGTAAAACTACATGAATATTTTTAAGGTTTTTGATAGACTTCCCCAGACTGTTCTCCAGGAAGGTTGTGTCAGTAGTACTTCTTCTTGGGACACCTGGGTGGCTCAGTCGGTTAGGCATCTGCCTTCGGCTCAGGTCATGATCCTGGGGTTGGGAGCTCTCTTTTCTGAGAATATCAGTGGATTTCTCAATCAATTTGTACCTCATTACTGCACTGTTTTAATTAAAAATGCCTTATAGGGCATCTGGGTGGCTCAGTTGGTTAAGCAACTGCCTCAGCTCAGGTGATGATTCTGGAGTGCCAGGATCAAGTCCCATATCAGGCTCCCTGCTCAGCGGGGAGTCTGCTTCTTCCTCTGACCACCTGCTCCGTGCTCTCTCTTTCTCAAATAAATAAATAAATAAATAAATTGCTTTATAAAATACTTGAGTATTTGTGAAATAAGTTACCACTCATCGTTCTTCATTTCCTCACTTAGCTTTTCTTTCTTTTTTTTTTTTTTTTAAAGATTTTATTTATTTATTTGAGAGAAAATGAGTGAGAGAGAGCATGAGAGAGGAGAAGGTCAGAGGGAGAAGCGGACTTCCCAAGGATCCAGGAGCCCCATGTGGGACGAGATCCTGGAAGTCCGGAATCATGACCTGAGCCGGAAGACAGTCGTTCAGCCAACTGAGCCACGCAGGCGCCCGCTATTCTTTTTTTTTTTATTAATAATTTATTTTTTATTAACATATAATGTACTCACTTAGCTATTTTTACTGGTTTATTCTTCTATATACATATACGAAATTGTTTTGAAAAAAATCTCATTGCATTTTAATTAGAATTCTAGGAACCCTAGAAATTTGTAAATAATTAGTATTCTTATTATATTTTTCCATCCACAGATAATGGTATTTTTTCTTTATTCATTCAGGGTCTTCTGTTATTTTCCTTAGTAAAGTTGCTGGTCTTCTTCATAACAAATCCTGTTAAAATTCCTATTCAGATCATTTGAGTCTTTTTTTTCCCTTTTATGATTGGGAAATTTTCCAGTTATATTTCCTATAATTTGTAGCTGATTATCTCTGATCTAAAGGTATTTATTTTGGTTTATGTATGTTAAATTCCAACAATTTATTGAATTCTCTTAATGTTCCATTTATTTATTTTTGATTTTCCTAATTTTTGTGTTTAGATAATATCTGCAGATCATGCTAATGGTTTTGCTTCATCTATTATTGCTTAGCTGGGACTTGTAGAACAATACAGTAGTTGGGAAAGAATGCTATTTTTATTTTAATTCTAATTTTAATGGAATTTCTCATATTGTTTTTACCATTACTGAAAAGTTGAATAAACTTTGCCTTTTTCTTTTTTTTTCAAATTATAATAAGGAATCTGGCTAGTTCCCTTTAACTAAATTTTTAAAATCAGCAGTGAATGTTGAATTCATTTTTAAAGCACCTATTCAGATGATTGCAAAGTTTTTCCCTTTCAAGTTGTTGACATTTTTTTTTTTTAAGATTTATTTATTTGACAGACAGAAATCACAAGTAGGCAGAGAGACAGGCACAGAGAGAGGGGGAGGCAGGCTCCCTGCTGAGCAGAGAACCTGATTCGGGGCTCGATCCCAGGACCGTGGGACCATGACCTGAGCTGAAAGCAGAGACTTTAAACCCACTGAGCCACCCAGGTGCCCATCAAGTTGTTGACATATTTTAAAGTTATACATTTTCCAGTATGGCTTATATGGATTCCTACAACAAACCTATGACTATGGTATTTTTAAATAAACTGCTTGTTTCCAAGGTTTTTTTAAATTATTAATTTCTAAGTGAGATTCATTGGCCTGTAGCTTTATTTTTTGTTTCATCAGATTTAACATCAGCATTAACTTTATAAAATGAATGGGGAAGTTTATTTTTTGTGTGTGCTATGGAACTGTGTAAATAGTGCACGAGACATGAGCTTCTAAGTTTGATATTCATTTGTAAGTTTGTCTAGTCTAGGCATGGAGTGTTTGGAAATAGATTCACTGAAAACTTCAGTACCTTTTAGTTATTTCAGGTTATATTTATATTTTCTTTTTTTTTTTTTTTTAAGATTTTATTTGACAGAGATCACAAGTAGGCAGAGAGGCAGGCAGAGAGAGAGGGAAGGGGAAGCAGGCTCCCTGCTGAGTAGAGAACCTGATTCGGGGCTCGATCCCAGGACCCTGGGATCATGACCCGAGCCAAAGGCAGAGGCTTTAACCCACTGAGCCACCCAGGCGCCCCTATATTTAGATTTTCTTAAGTCAGTTTGAGATATATATATATATATATATATATATATATATAAATTTTTTTTCAGATTTTATTTTTATGGAATTTTTACACCCAATGTGGGGGCTCGAACTCACAACCCTGAGATCAAGAGTTGTGTGAGGCAGCCAGGTGCCCCTACGTTTTTCCTCTGCATTGAAATTTTCAAATATATGAACATCCAGTTGTAGATCATATAATGTTTTGAATCACCCATGTCTCATTTTTTCTGTTTTAGGGAATTTACAAAAGGTTTTGTCTACTTAGTGGATTTCTTCTTTTTCAAAAAAAAAAAAAAAAGACAAACCAACAATCACTTGGGTTTATTTATAAATTCTACTTTTTTTTTTTTTTTTTAATGGCAATTACTCTCCATTGAACAGTAGACCATGCTAGATTCTTTTGGCTTTTCCAGAGCCCAGGTTCAAATTTTATGCCCTAGCTCTCTTCCTAAAAACTTGCATACTGGGGACATTTTTATAAACAGAGTGGTATTTTTCCACAAATTTGCATTTCCATTTCACAGACCCTTTATTTTTATTTTTAAAAATCTTGAATGAGCAGAGTTAAATGTTTCTCTAAATAAACTCTGTAGCACAGGGAAGCCTCGATATTTAAGCAACTACAAACAAATGATTTATTTGAATTGCTACGTCCAATTTCTGTGTTTATATAGTAGGTGTTCTGAAAGTGGAATACAATTGTGGTTGAACATTTTCACCTTTTACCTTCTGTTTGTTCCTAAACGCCCCTGTTGTTGTCACTTACCGTTAGTCTCTGTTTATAAGGAAAGGAGACAACAGTGCGTTTAGATTCTTCTTTGTGTTCATAACACACTAACCTCTCATGAGGGGCGGGCTTTGTAAACAAGAGGTAACTTTTCCCACTTGATTTTGTGACTAGAGAATTTGGTTGCAAGACAGCTGGCAACTCTGGAGGGCCCAGTTCAGGGTGGGTGGCATTGGGTTGGGGGGAATGGAGGCTACCCCTGGTCCTGTCTTTGAACAGGTGGCCTTGCCCTTGGAACCATGGGAGGGGCCACCAGGGGCTCTTCAGTTAACAGGTCTTTTGTGAAAGGACCCAAGGGCATAGCTCCCACGGACCTCCCAAGGACTGGGCAGTCTGGCTTGATGGCCAGCATGGATAGTGTGTGTCACACTTGGGCTCCGAGGGATCTGTTAGGCAGGGCTTCATGTTATGGCTCACCCTGTTCCCTGGTCACCTGTGGCCAGGGTCATAGGAAACGTTAGAGCTCCGGCTTTCCTCCTGGGAATCCAAGCTTGCTGGCCCACTCCTTCCTCTCCGGCTTACGTAGGCTTTCTCCTCCTATGTGGACACTGGCCCTGAAGGCGGGAGATTGTTGGTTGACTTTTTTTTTTTTTTTTTTTTTTTAAGATTTTACTTATTTGAGAGAGCGAGCCAGAGAGAGAGCGAGCAAGCACGCAAGGCAATGGGGTAGAGAGAGAAGCAGGCTTCCCGCTGATGGAGGACCGCAGGAGCATGACCTGAGCAGAAGGCAGACGCATCACCGAATGAGCCACCCAGGCTCCCCACCCTTAGTCGACTTTCTTCACACCAGTAGTAAACTTGTCACAGTGAACAGTGACCTGGGACAGGGCCTGAGCTGAGGGCATGTGAAAGCAACCCTCCGTATTAGACTCCACAGCTCCTTACTCCTCCAGCTAGTGCTCCCCGCCACTCTGTCAAACACAAAAGAATATGCCCAGAGCTTACGGTTTCCTCTTTGCTGGAGTGTTTCCATCTCAGTCTGGAGCCCTAAGGACTCCCATGCAGATCGTGTACCTGGTGGCTGGCAGTGATAGACCCCAGAATTCCCACTGATGAGTAATAGACGAGCAGCCTTATTAGGACATCTGAAGGCCTTTTATGCTGTATGTCACTTTGTATCCTATTTACATACATGATTTGCTTTTGCTTGGGCTATTTCTACATCAACTTTTTATTCCCTTATGGGAATTGGGGGGTGGGGAGCCACTTCTCAAGAGTTATAATAGGAAAACCAGCACCTTCTCATCCTTCTATATGACCTTTTATATGAATTTGTGAGAGCTGGTTATCGTTAAATTCTCTTATCTGGAGAAGCCCATCTTTTCTGCTCCCTTTCTCTACTCATTTACTGCCACAGTCTGTCGTACCCGGAGGCTTCTTAGAGAAATAAAGAATCAGTAGGAGCTGATTGGAATTTTTCAAATGCATAGAAACAGCAGGACATGTTAAGCCATGATTGGGTGTGCTAGTCCTTGGCAGTGGCTTGTGTCAGACAAGGGTGTGTGTGTGTGTTTCCTCCCCTTCCCCATTATTGCCCTCTAATTACCCCCACCCCACCCCAGAAATGGTTTCCTATCAAAATATTGAGGGTGAAAGGGGTAGGTTAGTTAGCACTTCCAAGTAAATGGTTTACCACCACAGCTCATTGGCATCGATTAAAATGCAAATCCTCTCACTCAGTAGGTAGAATGGGGCTTTGATGTATCCTCTTGTTGGGTGGTGGTTGGAGTGGGGAGAATCAACAGCTGATTTAGTAATGAGGTCTCATCACCTGAAATTGCTTCATTTCTGTGCTCCGAGGCGGTTTTGTGGAGTGCTGAATTTTGGGAAATAAAACCAGGGCACCTCGAAGAAGCTCACTTCGCCCAACAGTCAGGCCTGCGTGGTGTGGAGAAAATTGCTCAGGCAAAGAAGGCTTCTCTCCATTTGCAGGGTCCTTTTGCTTGAGTGTGTGTGAGCTACGATGCAAACTCTTGCTCTGAGTGAGAATATGGGCTCTCTAATGAAAGGTCGCAGCAGAGAAATTCTGAAGCTCTTTGGGGAAAGATTTCCCACTACACGTTCTCAGCTGCCGTTCTCCTATAGCAACCAAATTCTGTAGCCACGCATTTTCAGCTAACTTAAGACCGTTTCAGGACCATGAATTCCAAGGAAGAATGGATGTTGTGTAGCATTTGGTGTCAAGAAATCAGACCGGGCGAGTTGTAAAAATTCTCCAAACCTGAGAGAAGATTTTTGGTTTTGGCCATGCTGTCTAATACTGTAGTCATTAGCTGTCCCAGCACTTAAAATGTAGCCTCTTCAAATTGAGATGGGCTATAAGGATAGCATGTATATTGGATTTTGAAGAATTAGTAAGAAAAAGGGATGTAAAATGACTCATACGTAATTGTTTAATACTGATTCTGTGTGGAAATAAAATATACTAAAATTAATTTCATCTTTTTTTACTTTTTAAAATTGTGCCTTCATTTCAGTTGCGGGCACCAGACAGGGTGTCATTATTCTCCTGTGTAGGATTCCTTTTTCGCACTAGAGGGAGCTGCGTTCCAGTTTCAGGAAGTCTGGTGCTTTCGCATGTAAATTTCACTGCTTCTGAACGTACTCTTTTAAAAAAGAAGCAAAAAACAAAAACAAAACCACCCAAACACGTTTCTGCCTCGTTTCAGTTCTGCACAATTCTGATGTTTCTGGAGGTTGCTTTTCGTAAAACCAAAACAGAAGAGACAAGAGGATTGTTGGATTGCAGTGGTTTGCCCTTTGTGGGCTTTTCCCTGGAACTTGAGTCTGTGCACCGTTGAGCACACAATGTGACCTGCGCCCCGCTGTAACAGAAAGAACCAGAGCCCGGCTGTAATCCCACACCTCCACAGCGCCCCCTGCACCCCGTGGGATGCCCTGGAGCTGGTCCATGTGGTGCCCTGCGCTGGTGCTCACCACCCCACCCTTTCCTATTGTTCCCAGGGCAGTGTTGCCCGTGGTTGAATGCTGGGGCTCCTCTAGTGTGTGACTCCGTCCCTGGATCCCACTGTGAAACCAGCATCCTTTAATGACTACACATTCTCCTGGTTTTCCTGCCATCTTTCTGGGTAGTTCCTTTTTGTTTCTTCTGTGGTTTTTGTAGGTTTGTTGGTCTGATAAGGGTTGTTTTTGCCTTGTTTGTGCACCCTGTGCCTTTTAGGGTGAGCTCAGACATTCTGGTGGCTGCATCGCTACCCTTATGCTGAATCCGCCCCAGGCTTCATCTCCAGTTCAGTGTACTCTTTTGAGCTCCATCCATTCCCCTTGGGCTGGTCAGGGGACATTGCACAGGCACTTCAGCACTCCTCCTTCCTTACTTGGCGTGCATCAGCACTATTGCAATTTATCATTATTGGTTCGTCTCACTTCCCTGGGGTATCAGGAGTCCCAGGCAAAGGTCATGCCAATCTTGTTTTGTTTCATTTCTGGTATATCACAGTGTGTGCCTGGTTATTGCACACTCTTAGCAAGTATTTGAATGAATATTTTGTTAATACTTTTAGTTTTAAACCAATTGTATACTTACTACTATTATAGGATTTCATTTTATAATCTCGTTAGCATTATGTGCATATCATGGGGCTATGATCACTGTCATTTTGTGGTGTGATCTGTTTAGAATAATTTTTCACCAGCTATAGAGGTGAGGCATTTGCACTAATTCCACCTTTGGTTCCTCGTGCTGGAAGCTTTGTGTCTTGATCCCTCTCCATTTGTAACCTTTATTACAAGTTGAAGGGGACATTTCCATCAGCCCCACTCTGTATTTCCAGGAACTTCGGTCACAGGAAACTAGAGCAGAAGGTCTGACATGTCTCCATGTTTGTAGCTCAGTCCACAGACCGCTTTTCCAGAACATATTCCAATTTCTCTTAGTGCCTCTCCTTTTAAACCAACCCAGTTTTAAATAAAACTGACTAATGAAACACTGTTTTTCTTGTCAGAACATGAAGAGGAGCTGGACCGGCAGTTTGCCCTGGAGATTGGCACTTTATTTGGAGGATTAAAGAAGGTACTCAGTGGATGAATGTTAAAGCTTCTCAGTTTTCAAACCTGGTTTCAATATTTTGTATTACTATTGTATTTGGCTAGTGATGAGCTGTGTATTTATTTTTCTAAGCAATTTTGATAGATTTTTATTTATTTTAATTTTAATTCTTTTATTTTGATAGATTTTTAAAGTGATATCAGAACATTGCTTTTTACTGTTTTCGCTCTAAGTATGTGTTGTGCCAGAAGTATTTTAAGTTCAATCAGTGTTTGTGGGCTGGCTTGGGACATAAAATAATGCTTTCATTCCAAGTTTCAAACATGCAACTTACAAATGAGCTTTTGGAAAACCATTCGTTTACTAACTGGGCACTGCCTATGCTGATATTTTTCTACTGTGAGAGTTGCTGTTCTTGCTTAGAATTGCAGCAAATTTACTTCAATTTCCATTTTGACGTTCTAGGGTAAACTGTCCCTTCTTTCCAGCTCTGGCTCTGTGTGGAGCCGCTGTATTAGACGGAAGGCCCATGATCGTGTGGGACTGGGAAGAACTCCTGCCCTGCAGTGGGTGCCATTCCTGGCTTTTGCTGTTCTGTCCACCAGAAGTTTCCCTGAGAAGTTGGATGCTATTGAGTTTTCATTCATTGCATCCATCTGTAAATACTTATGATTTAAATAAGCCTTTTTAGGATATTAGTAAGACTGTAAGGTGGATGGTATTGTGTCCACTTCAGAGATGAGGAAATCTGGGAAACTTCTGTCATGGTAGAATTTCTCTCTATCTCTCTTCCTCTCTCTTCCCTCTTATAGTTACAATTCAAGCATTTCAGACAATACTGAACTGTTTGCCAGAGACAAAAAGAAACAAACCCATTTTAGACTAAGAGACTTCTAGCTCTTGAGAAGAGAAGCCATTGCAAAGCAGGACAGGCAGCTGAACAGAGGGTCAGGCCCCAGGGAGTTCTGGAGCTGCTGCAGATTTCATTGTCAAGGGGCAGGCTCCGTCCTGCTGTGTGTGCTACTTCCAGACAAAGGGGCTTTGTCTTTGCTGACTTCCTAACTCCTGTCACCACTCCTTCAAAGTCTAGCTGCTTGACTCCCTGCCAAGGCTGTAGATTCCTAGGGAAATGACCTTTGCTAAGCAAAGACCCCGCCTCTCCTCCACTCTTCATAACAGGGCATGGGGCTGGGGGTGTCAACATTCAGGACAGTCCTGCCTTCATGGAAAAGTGTGTAAAGCACAGATACATGCCCTTGGAGCTCTACAGACTCAGTCCTTTCCATTCTGAGAAATCTCTGTCCATGCCTCTGTTTGTCTGCCCATCCATCCATCGATCTGGTGCTCTTGTCCTCATCTTTCTACATCTCATCCCTTGCAAATGGGGTGGGTAGTTTGGAATCTTAGAGTTTAGAGGGAAAATGAAGAGTCTTGGTGGATAGTCAGTAGGTGAGGGCAATTGATACTGTATCCTTGATGAAGATCATAGAACAGACCCAGGCCACGTGCAGCACGAGGGAGTTCCCAGATACCTGCTGAGAGTCTCATTTCAGCTGGTACAGAGGCCTGACAGGTTCTGGACACTCCTTGATGTATATTTCCTTTCTTCAAGGTTATGGGAGGTGGTAAGCAAATGCTATACTGCTCTAAATTCTAATCAAAAGAACATACTTGGTGAGAGTAGAAATTGTGAACATTAGAAAGAAAGCTTTAATGTTCTCTGCCCAGTCCATGCCTTAAATGTTACAGTTGCCAAACTCAGGACTACTGACATTTTAGACCAGATAATTCTCTGTTGTCAGGGAGCTGTTCTGTACCTTGTAGGACATTTAGCAGCCCCCCGGGCTCTGCCTGGTGTGTGCCAGCAGCAACTCCTGACCCAAGTCACGACAATCAAAAGTGTCTCCCGGCATCCACAGGTGTCTTTGAGAACAACTGGTCCATGTCCGTGTTCAGGGGCTCTCCCCAAATAGCCTCTGCCATTTCTGACCTGCCGTTTCTTTTGCTCGGCCTGTCCTCTTCCGGATTTTTTCTCTCCCCTTCCCTTTCTGGTCCATATTCCCTCTTTACGTCTGAGCCAGTCACAGAAGCATTGCTTGGACCTCTGTGTTGGGTTTAGTGCTCATCATTCCTGACACTTCCCTGACTCTCTCTTTATCCCCTTCCACACACACTACTTTTAATGAGTATATTTCTGGACACAATAGTGAACCAGACAGACAAGATTCCTGTCCCACTGTCTCTTAATGGGGACAGATCGCAGGTAAGTAAACGAACAAACCTGACAGCTACAGATCGAGCTAAGTGATATGAAGAGAATAGGGTGATGTGCTTTGGATTGTCTCGTGCCCTGTAATGAGAAATATGTTTGTCCAGTTGTATTTTATATGATCCGTCCTCCACTAGACTGAGTGTCATGAGGACAGGGCTGGGATTTAATCAATCTGGTATCTTTAGTGCCTAGAATAGAAGAGGTGAGTATTTGGTTGGAGGTAACTGTAGGAAAGAGTGAGACCACTGTGCGAAGTTGTAACACTGGAGAAAAATACATCTGTACTACCTGCATCTAGAGAGATGTGTAGGTAAACTGAGTGGGATGGTGTCTATAGTCAGAGCAGGGAGAGACCACCGTGGCACAGGCTTCCACAAACTGCTCCGGACCCCTGAGCTCCACAGAGTCATAGGATTTGGCAAGGTCACCAGTAGAGGAGTTGCTCTGGAGGGGCTCTCTGTGGTTGGGAAAGGGAAGGAGCTATTAGGGACATGTTGATCAAGGTGAAGCTTCACTCGAGGGTAGGGAAGGGCATGTGGGGATGACCACAGCCCTCCAACTTCTGATGATGTTAGAGTGGAGGGATATAGCCCACATCAGGAATGCCTTTGGGCCTGGTAATTTCTTTGGCATAAAGCCGACGGTACTTGCTGAGATGCCTGATGTGGTGGGGGGAGCTTGTGTGGGGCCGCTGTCACCGACTGCTTCCATTCTGTACACTGGGACCTTCGCACGCTCCTTGGCAGTGTCTGCTCTCCCTGGCTTGGAAGGGCCCCTTCCTGCGGCTCTGGTGGCTCCCTGGAGTGGGTACGAGCTGGGAACCTGTGGGTGGCCAGGGGTGGGTCCTGTCTGGTCCCTTTCCAGTTCTGGCCGTTCTCTGTCTTGGTGTTTGGTGGTCCCCTTGTCTTTTTCCCATGTTAGTTTTTTTGGCTCGTGGTCCCAATCAGTAAAGGGAACTTTATTTCTTGTCTGCCTTGCTCGATGTGGTAAACTTGCTTCCAGACAAGGTCACAATCACATGGATACAAATGAAGCTCTATGTTGGACTGTAGTGTTCTGAATTTTTTTCCCTTTTATTATTTCTGATACAAGGTAGTTGGCATAACGGAAAGAGCACGGGTTTGGGGGGTGCCTGGGTGGCTCAGTGGGTTAAAGTCTCTGCCTTCGGCTCAGGTCATGATCCCAGGGTCCTGGGATCGAGCCCCGCGTCGGGCTCTCTGCTCAGCGGAGAGCCTGCTTCCTCCTCTCTCTGCCTGCCTCTCTGCCTACTTGTGATCTCTGTCTGTCAAATAAATAAATAATTTTTTAAAAATTAAAAAAAAAAAAAAAAAGCACGGGTTTGGAGTTAGATGGACTTGAGTTCACAATGCAGTTTACTGGGTTTTGGGAACTACTTTACCTCCTCTGAGCCTCAGTTTTATTACCCGGAGCATGGGGAGGGGAGGCTGTGGGATGGAGATGCTGGGTGGAGAGCACCCAGCTCGCGTGTGCCTGGGGCGGAACGGACGCCCATGGTGTGTTTTTGTGGGGGTAGTTCTGCTTTCGCCCCCATGGAAAACATCCTTGTTTCAGAGCTAAGATTCACTGATTCCCCTTCTCTGGCAAGCAGATAATATTCTACAGAGAAGCACTTAAATCTAGATGGGAATTGCTACTGAAGGGAGCTCTCAAAAGCCTAATGAATTATGAAAAATTTTACATGTAATCAACTCCTCCTCCTTTCCTGAGGACACTCCCTCTTGCGGCAGATTCTGAAATGGGGGGATCCTTGTAGAAAAGACATTCTTTCAGAAGTAGAATCAGAGAGGAATTTTCAGTGCCTGTCAGAACGATGAGGAAGACAACACAAGATCAGAGAAGGGAAGCTTGATCACTTAAGTCTTTGAATGTGAAGAGAAAAGAGGTACTTTTCTAAAGTACAGGTTTCTAGCACTCAAGGTTCGCCTATACAGATTTTTAAGATTCAGCTCATTTTTAAATTGCTCCGTGTTTCAATACTTTAAAAAAAAAAAAAAAAAAAAAAAAAAAAGCTCTGTTTGATTCACTGAATAAATATTCCTTGAGTGCCTGCTGTGTAGGAGGCCTCCAGGGGATGTGCTGGGAGGCGGGGACATTCTGAACCCAGTCTCTCTCCTCCCTGGGCTCTGGATTTGGGGGAAGCTGAGGATTGGACCGTGGGGCAGGTGACACAGCCCTCTGTGGGACATGCAGAAGCTGCAGGGGCATGTGATTTGGACTCATGGCAATTCCAGCCGAGGTCTAGGGAGACCGTGGGGAAAGGTGGGTGAAGAGCATAGCATGTTTTCAGACCTGGATGAGAAAGAGCCAGAATAGCTGGGCTGGGAGGCTAGGTGTGGTGGGGGACATGGCACGAGATAGAGCCTGACCACCAAGGCTTCTGGGCACCGTGTGTGGGGTCTGCACTTTATTCAGAAGGCTGTAAACAGTTACTGAAGGGAGTCAGGCCATTGTCGTTTCTTCTGGGGCCTCTTTCAGGATCCTCGTGATTTGCCTGCCTTGCCCACCCTGCACCTCCCCTTACCTAGTCTCTTCTGTACCCCTGCCCTACCAGATTCCAGATTTGTGCATCCCTGGAGTTCATGTCTCATAATGTTACTCAGAGGCCATTCGTGTTCCCCATTTCTTGGGGTATAAAGTGCAGACTCCCTAGCTGACATTCAGCCCCATCTGTCCGCTGACCCTACCTTGTGTCAGCACCTCAGATCCATGCGGTCACCCTTTGCTGCTAAGTAACATCTCCCGAAGGCGCCTTGATGTTTCCTGCATGTGACCGTTCCTGCAGACTGGTGTGCATGCCTGTCAGCGCGGGGAACAGCCCCCAGGGAACCTTCCCTGACTCCTCTCCCCTTGCTCCAACCTCTGGTTGGCATTAGTCTCTCTCTCCTATGAGTTCCTTTCCCAGGACTCTCTCCTGAACCTCTGTTCTCTAACATTTCCCTGTTTGAGGTCTCAGAGGCCCCCTCCTCTCGGCCTCCTCTGCCTGACAGTTAGTCGGTGTCCAGTAGTGTTTGTTGGATCAGAGCGAACATGCCTGTCTCACTGGGGGCTTGTGGTAAAGGAACATGGTGCCTCAGCAACACTCGCTTTGTTGCATGTCTCTACATTCTGGCACGTTTAGAGGGTGTAGGCTTTGCCTCCTCTTCGTTAAGCCATAGCCCCTCTGAGAGGATTCCAGTGTTCTTATTATATCTCTGCCTCCCTCTGTGTGATGGGAGCAGATTAATAAGCAGTTTGGCTGTGCGTGAGAACTTTCAGCCTTTCCTTATTAAGAGAAAATTGGATTTTATGCAGCTTTGCCCCTTCACAGAGAGGCTGCCCAGCAGAGGCTGATTCGTGTGCCCTTTGCCAGCCTTTCCAGGCAGAGAGAGTGTGGGCTGAAGAATCTCCACAGAAGGGCCAAGAGACTGCAGGCTGGTGATGGAACGAAGGCTCCTGAGCACACGCTGGGCTTGATTCCCTCTTGTTAACATGAAGAACTCTTGCTCCTTGCCTGTCAGTACACTCTTACCTAGTCTCATCCCTGCTGGATTTTCTTCTTGAGGTGTGGAAAGCTCTGCAGTGAGACAGGAGAAAAAGGATGTGCTAGTGATTTCCTGTGGAGGAGGGAAATGGGTGTCATTCTCTGCCTTCTGGAAAAACAGGATCTGCAGTGCCAATGGGTACACATCAGATTGCCTAATTAGCTCTTTGCCATCGAGTCCCTGGCTCTGCCCTCCTCTCTCTTATATTTACTAGTTCATAGAAAATATTATTCCATTACAGAAACACTGGAAAAAGCCAGGGGAAATAAGGTGAAGTTAGAACCAAGAGTTGAGGTCTGCAAAGTTAATAGATCGTGTGTGTGTGTGTGTGTGTGTGTGTGTGTGTATGAGAGGGAGGGAGAGAGAGTGGAGAGGGATGAGTAGAGAGAAGGGTGGGCGTTCCCCATGAATGCTGAGAGAGATCTTGTGGGGAGATAGGTTTGGAGTGAGATGTTTCTCAGCCACAAACCAGCGAGTTTACACGTGACTGTTGGCTCACCCACTGCTTTCCAGGCTGACATAGATGATGCGCTGTGCCTTTAACAAAGGGGAGAAGCTTCAATCAAGCCAAAGAGAATACCAGTTGTATATAACCAGGACAACTGGCCTTATTTGTGTGTCCTGCCTGAAAAATTGTCCCTGGCATTACATTTAACAGTGTTTCTGTGTGATCACTGGGCCGATGGAAGAAGATCTGAGGGTGCTGTTCCAGGGGTTGAGGGCTAGTTAGTTAGTTTGTCATCATTTTACTCCCAGGTTTCATGAAAGCAAGTATCAGACCAAATCTACCTTGCATACATTAATTAGGCAAGCAGTAGAAGCCAGCCTAATGAACCCAGCAAAATATATAGATGGGGATTTTGAGCTATCTATTTGGCAAGAGGCAACCCAAAACCCTCCAATTGTGTGGTGGGATACAAGACCTTGGGATGTAGTCTCAGAGACAGTAGCAACAGTAGTATCGGTTTGCAACAATAGCATCAGAGTGCACACTTCTAAGAAGTACAATCAAATAGCAAAGTTGTTCACAGATGTATGGAAATAAATTCTTAAGCTTAGATCTTACATTAAAACAGCTAATATAGCCTTGTGGGAAAACAAGGCCTAAAAAAATTTGTTAAAAGGCTCAGAATTGTTTCTCTCCACGGAAATCTTTAGTAAAAGGCGAAAGATTTATACGTTCTGAAGAGAAACCAGAGCATGAAGTTGAAACCATGCCCATCTCAGTACTCCTATAACCGCAACTCCTAGTTCACTGATGGTGGCTTTTTATCCATGAGTGCTACTCCCTACTTAGTTTACACAGGAAATTCTGTAAGTAAACTTCTCATAGTCAGGAATGTCCAATTGGAATAAATAGTCTTTTAAATTTGAAAAGATTGTATTCTATGCAGGGTACTATGGGTATGCAAATGAGAAGTTTGAGTCATCCACTTTCAGTCTTCAAATACCTTTGTATTCACGGCTCCTT